>NC_141909.1:23750000-25000000 GCF_057802395.1 Ceratotherium simum simum | reverse complement strand
TGGGCTCAAAGTACCTGAGATTAAACCATAAAGGGGGACATAAGGATGGGAAAGCAAAAAAGTATAAGAAGCAGATTATGAAAATTATCATGACTGTGATTATCGCCTCTGAGTACTATCTGTAACCAAACAAAGACAAAAGCCAATTAAGTTTTAAGAATAGTTATATTGACCTCTCTGCATTAATTAAGAGGCTAAGAATATTTGAGATTTAAAGCTGCCTTGGTGCCACCCACAATCTACTGGCCAGAAATAGGATGAAAATGTTTTTCCCCTATCAAGCTGCTAAAGCCAAAAGAACAATGTAAATGAAGAACCTCCCAGAAAGTGGAAACAGGGCTTCTGGAGAATAATGGACATGGAAGCTTCTTCCAGGGAGCAGAACTAAGGTTTCATCAACTGACCTCCTTCCTTCGTGAAGACACAAAGCATTGACCAGAAATTCTAGACTCTGAGCTCAATCTCATAACTGAATAGGAATTTTGTCTCACTTGGGAACCTCGAGGATAAGTGTAGTTTATATGGAAAGCAGATTAAACTGAAGTTACTACTTGGAAGAGAAGACTGTGATAGTCATTCAAGCTATGCTAATAGTCTGGTCGTCTTCTTTTTGGATACATTATAAGAATGTGTTTTCCCAGCCTCTTCAAAAGAGGCCTTTACATGGGACTTCTTTTAGTTAATGAAATGTCAATAGATGTGACATGTGTCATGTCTGGACAGAAGCTCTGAGAAGCCATCTGAGCTCCCTTCCCCTAGTAGTGATGTAATTGGAAGCACAAATTGAAAGGAAGCATCCACCAGCCTAGATCTTGGATTGACTACTATGAACAGAGGACCTTGCCAATCTGCATGCAAAAACAGTGTGAATGAAAATTATGATATCCTTACTTATGTTACATTATCATGATTTTAGAGTGGCTTTATTTTATCCTAGCAAACCTACAAATCTAGCCTGTAATATGTGATATAGAAATATTATTATTTAGTTTTCTATTTAAGAAAAAAATGATAAGGTAAAGAATTATGTTCTATACAAACTGTTATTGTGTAAATGGGGTAATGACCGAAGAAATAGCATAAAATATAATATTGGGCACATTAAGTGGACCTTTCAGTTCCACTCATTATTTCACGTAACAAAATTGCATTAGCCAGCCTGCTTTCTCTCTGATTTTACTATAGATAGAGACAAAAAGAGTGCACAGCATAGTTAAGCAAATAATAGAAATATATCATGATGAAAGTATGCAAAGTGCTATTGTGAGGAGGAGGGGCTCTGCTTCTGTTTCTAACAACACTACAACGTAGCTAATCGGAAATTCCTCTTCCTAGAAAATACCTGAAATCTGGGATGAAATAACCAAGTATAGTCCTAAGTATACAGATTAGCTTGCAAGAAAATAGAAGGAATACTCAAACTGAAACAAAAGTGTTAAGTTTCAAATGGATAATTTCACTTTGTGGTGCCTAGGGGAGTTTGCCTATCTTACTAACAAAGAAGCTTGTGTTGAATGTTTGTGCTGTGGTGTGCTAGGGGGAGGAGGATGCAGGGCAGGAGATAAAGCCTTGGGACAATATATGATATGAAATTTTATAACTAAAGGTGGGAATTTTAAGGAATAATTATAAGGAATATATCTCTCAGTTAAAGAGTAGTCTAGGGAAAGGAAACTTGCCTGTCTGCCCGGATTCCTTGTGGGGAAATGACGCTCACCTGAGAAGTTGTGTCCTTGCACAGACATGCCCATTCAGAATCTTGTAACTAAGCAATTAGCATACTAAGTAGTGATGTGGTTGATGTATCTGGCAAAAGCTGTCACAGAAATGTTCTTGAGTAAAATATTAAGCAACGTGTCATACAAGAATCCATCTGAACAAAAGTCAGCATGATAAATAAATACATATGTAAAACTAAATAATTAAAATAAAAAGAAACAGAAAATAAACAGCAGATTTAGAAAACCAAGGCATAAAATATTTAAATAAACAAATAGAATAAAAACAAAAGGAAGAGCCTCTGTAAAAACATAGCAGCGGATTTGAGAAAGAACCAAATTGAAATTAAATGTGCAATGGTGGACTAAACAGCAAATCAGGTATAATTCAATAGCGAATTGGTTAAATAGTGCAGAAACATCACAGAAACACTAACGAACAGACAATATAAAGAAAGGTTGGGAGACATGTAGGATGTAATAGAAGCTCCATCAAGAGAATCAGTGAAACTGAGTATTTAAAATAATAATGCTAAGCATATTCCAGATAAGATAAAAAAATATGTATCTTCAGATTTAGGAAGCACAGTGATTCTTGACCATGATGAAAAAATAAATCCGCTCTTAGACATCATCATAATTAAATTACAGAAGCACAAATGGAATAAAAGACCAAAAAGGTATGTAAATAAAAAAAAAATACATACTACCTCCAAAGAATGACAATTTGGCTGACAACTTTCTTCAATAGCAAAAAGGATAAGAAGCTAGAATATGATGAAAAATCTCTTCAGATTCCTGGATGAAAATTACTGCTATCTCACATTTCTATATCAAGATAAACTGAATTAAAGAGGAGATGTGAAATAATGTTAATACCAAAATAGAGAGAAAGGTTAGCACTGGCAGACTCTCATTTTAAGAACTAGTAAAAGGTGTGCATGCAGAAAACGAGATAGCATATATAACTACCAAGCAGCAAAATGCTTCCTTCAAAAGTACCAGTTGAGGGGTGTATGAATAAAATATCAGGTTAGCCAAGCGGAAAGAAAATGATGAATAGAATAGGTATAAAAATAACCATAATTCAGATACATGAAAGGTCATCCTGAGGTCCAGGAATGGAATCATAGGACAGACCCAGAGGATGTATGTAGTTTGAGTATCAAAAGCTAGGTAATAGCCATTTTACAATGCCTTCCATGCTATTGCAGGAAGGCGTACTGTTATTAACCAGGCAATAGGGAGGTAGGGAAAGGTTTTAAGCAGGTTGCTGACATTCAGATTGTGTTTCCAAAATATAGATATTGTAGCGGTTTTGTGGATAGATTGTAAGGAGAAGCAAATAGACATGTAAAGGAAACTTTCGAACAAGTCCTAATCAAGGACAATGGAAGTGTGAATGAAAATTTTATAAGTTGCAAAAGCAAACTTTCGTGAATGAATGTGTAAAAAAAGAAGAGAACGAAAAATTTATAATGATTTTTTTTTTTTGCGAGTATTTGGAAGGATATTGATCAAATTTATTGGGGTAGGAATTAACCAAAGGGAAAAAATTGGGGATGATAAATAGGATGAGGAAAATGTTTAACTGTTTTAAAGGGTGAGTGTATAAAGAGGAATGACACAATCCCTTAGTTTTCAGGAAAAAAGATTGACAAATACAAGTTAATGTGTCATCTAGGATTAAGGGCTAACTGTTTCATGCAAACAAATGTAATGAGAGCAAGAGGGAGACAGTGAGTCGGAACAGATCATTTGACAAAGTGATGTCTTATTAGATTTGTGTTCTTGTTAAAAGCATTAACAGCTCAAAGTTTTCTATTCTGCCGTACATACAATCTTCACAAAATCTAAGCAATGTAATGATATTTTCATTATTGAGATTAACATTTTAATTATGGCAAGGTATTAGGTAGAATAATATTTCATATTTTAAGGAAACAATTAATAATTTAAAAGATTATTTTCTTCTTTGAAGTTGACCTATGGGAAAAATATCTTTAAAAAAATATTTTAGGGCCAGCTCTGATGGCCTAGTGGTTAAAGTTCAGCATGCTCTGCTTCGGCAGCCCAGGTTCGGTTCCTAGGCATGGAACCACACCATTCATCTGTCAGTAGCCATGCTGTGGGGGCAGCTCACATAGAAGAACTAGAAGGACTTACTTAGAATATACAACTGTGTACTGGGGATTTGGGGAGGGAAAAAAAGGAGGAAGGTTGGCAACAGATGTTAGTTCAGGGAAAATCTTTTCCAGCAAAAAAAAAAAGAAGAAAAGAAAAGAAAATATTTTAGTTAGGATTATTGCAAAGAATTCAAACACACAGAAACCAAGAAGAGAGAACAACTTAGTGTTTTGGTGGCTGTGTATACACCTTGGTTACTGCTTCTTTGCAAAGTTCAGAGGTACTAATTCCATGTCCTAGGCAGTGACAGCAGAAATTAAACTTATTAAATCTATCATCTTCCTAGGGTGCAACCTCTATCTTATACGTATTGAAGGATGCTCAAATGTTTAGAAACACCTTGTCATGGAGGTATCCACATCTGCCGGATTTAATTTGGCTGGGCTCACTCTTACTGAGGTGTACTGACTGGAAAGCAGATGTTTTTTGTGGGCCATATCCAAATTAAAAAAGCTGGATGACATCTCTCTGTAGGGAAACTGACATGTACAGGCTGTATAAGTATCAGCTCTAAGAGTAGATGCTGTTGCTCCTTTCCTAGTCTATTTTCCACTTTCCAGCTTTGTTAATATTGCCAGATAGCAGCTTAGGGTTCCTTCTTCTCTCAAGGAGAGGGGGCCGGCCTGGTAGCGCAAGCGGTTAAGTGCACGCGCTCCACTGCAGCAGCCCGGGGTTCACCGGTTCAGATCCCGGGCGCGCACGACGCACTGCTTGACAAGCCATGCTGTGGCAGCCTCCCATATAAAGTGGAAGAAGCTGGGCACGGATGTTAGCCCAGGGCCAGTCTTCCTCAGCAAAAAAAGAGGAGGATTGGCAGATGTTAGCACAAGGCTGATCTTCCTCACCAAAAAAAACAAAAAGAATTGAGCATGGCCAAATGGCAGCTGCCTTACCCAGACCTCTCCTAATGCCTGACTGACATGGGGACACCAAAGACCAGTCTCTTGACTCAAGATAAGGAAACTGTTCCAATTTGTGCTCCAGGACCTGTCTGTGTTTTTACAGCCGAGAATACATTCTTGCTTAGCTTTCTTCTTCTACCCTTTGCTGCTTCCTCAATTCTCTTTCTCCTGAAAGTATTCTCCAAACAACACTTGTTAAGAGTCACCACCTCAGGGTCTTCTCCTAGAGAATAACTGACCTAAGTTAGCTATTTTTTTTTTCCAAAGTGAGCAGTCCCTTTCAACATTGTTACATTTAATTAAAAGTCCTTCCAGCCAAGTCTCCCAGAACCTTCTGTGTTAAAGCTCTTTGGATTTTCTCTCTCATCCTCTTGCATAGGAGGTTAGATTGTCTAACCTAACAATGTCTAGATTGTCTAGATTGCTGTCATTTCCTTTAGGAAAGTAAGAGTAGACGTTGGTGCGTGATGGCAATGTGCACCACTATGGCAATGGCAGATTCCTTCTGAGAGAGAGTAAATACTTTAGGGAGGTAACATCATCCGTGTGCCAACTAAGGTAACTCCAAATTTATATATACAATTATTTATCTGAAGCCAAATAAGTCTTTTGGTATAGCCAGCACAATGGGGGATTGAGTGCTTAGTGTAGAAAAAAAATATTTGACAAAATTCTATACTTATCCTTGATAAAAACTCTTAGTAAATTCTTTCCTCAACTTGGTGAATAATATCTACAAATAACCTATAGCTTCTGTCAAACTTAACAGTGATAAAATCGAAGTTTCCCCACTAAAATCATAAATAAGGCAAGGATGGCCCTTCTGAGCACTTCTTTTCAACATCATACTAGAAGTCCTGGTTAATGTAGTAAAAAAGAAAAAGAAGGAAGATTTGCAAAGAAGGGAATACAACTGTATTTGTTCTCTGATAACATGATAGTCTATTGGAAAACACAAAATTACTTACAAAAAAATCTCCTGAATCTAATTGATTACAACAACGTTGCCGGATACAGGATTAATATAAAAAAGTCAGTCGCTTTCCTGTATATCAGCAGTGAACAAGTGGAATTTGAAATTAAAAATACTATACCACTTATGTTAGCACCCCAAAAATGAAGTACTTAAGTATAAATCTAACAAAATGTGGACAGGACCAATATGAGGAAAACTACAAAACTTTAGTGAATTAAATCAAGGAAGAACTATACAAATGGAGAGATATTCCACCATCCTGTATAAAAATACTCAATATTGTCAATATGTCAGTTCTTCCCAATTTGATTTATAGATGCAGTACAATCCCAATCAAAATCCCAACAAGTTATTTCGAGGATTTCAAGTTTATATGAAGGGGCAGAAGACTCAATGTAGCCAACACAATGTTGAAGAAGAACAAAGTGGAAGGATTGACACTGCCGGACTTCAAGACTTACTGTAAAAATACAGTAATCAAGACCATGTGGTATTGCGAGAAAATAGATCAATGGAACGTAATAGAGAGCCTAGAAATAGACTCACACAAATATGGTCAGCTGATCATTGACAAAGGAACAAAGGCAATAAAATGGAGCAAAGACAGTTTTTTCAACAAACGTCCCTGGATCAACTGGACATCCATATGTAAAAAAATGAAACTAGACACACACCTTAAACCTTTCACAAAAATTACCTCCAAATGGATCACAGCCCTATGTGAAAAACACAAAAGGATAAAACTCCTAGAAGATAACATAGGAAAAAACCTAGATGATCTTGGGTATGGTGATGACTTTTTAGATACAACATTAAAGACATGATCCAAAAAGAAAAAATTAATAAGCTGAATTTCATTAAAATTCAAACCTTTGCACTGCAAAGGACAATATCAAGAGAATGAGAAGACAAGTCACAGACTGGAAGAATATATTTACAATAGGCATATCTGATAAAAGACTACTACTCAAAATATGCAAAAAACTCTTAAAACTCAACAAGATGAAAACAACCTGATTAAAAAATGGGCCAAAGACCTTATCAGTTACCTCACCAAAGAAGATATACATATGGAAAATATGCATATGAAAAGATGCTCCACATCATATGTCATCAGAGAAATACAAATAAAAACGACCATGAGATACCATTACAGGCCTATTAGAATGGCCAAAATCTGGAACGCTGACACCACCAAATGTTAGCAAGGATGTAGAGCAATAGGAAATCTCATTAACTGCTAATGGAAATGCAAAATGGTACAGCCAATTTGGAAGACAGTTTGGAGGTTTCTTACAAAACTAAACATACTTTTACCATACAATCTATCAATTGAACTTTTTGGTATTTACCCAAAGGAATTAAAAACATGTTCACATGGAAATCTGCACGTGTATGTTTATAGCAGCTTTATCCATAATTGCCAAAACTTGAAAGCATCCAAGATGTTTTTCAGCAGGTGAGTGGATAAATACACTGTAGTACATCTGGACAATAGAATATTATTCGGAACTAAAAGGAAATGAGCTATTACGCTATGAGATGACATGGAAGAACCTTAAATTCATATTAAGAAGTGAGAGAAGCCAAACTGAAAAGGCTATGTACTGTATGATTCCAACTATATGACATTCTGGAAAAGACAAAATTATGGAGATAGTAAAAAGATCAGTGATTGCCAGAGACTGGATGGAGATGACCAGGAGATAGCTGCTGTGAAGATATTCAGTATGATACTATAATGAAAGATACATGTTATTATATATATATCCATATTTATAGAATGTAAAAAACCAAGAGTGGCTTTTGGATGATGATATGTCAATGTAGGTTCATTGATTGTAACAAATGTTCCACTCTGTTGGAAGATGTTGATAATGCATTGGTGGGAATAGGGGTTATATGAGAAATCTCTGTACCTTCCTCTTAGTTTTGCTGTGAACATAAAACTGCTCTAAGAAATAAAGTCTATTAAAACAAATAAGTAGGGAGAGAATACATACAAAGAAGAGGCTCAATCTTCTTGGGTTATTGCAGAGTTCGGATTAGGGGGAGATGTAAAGAAAAAAAAAAATATATATATATACACATATACATATATCTACACACACAAAGATTTTAAAAATGACCAGTGTAGTAAGATGATATCCTAGAGAAAGTGGTTATCACAGAAAACCAATCTATGTCAAATGTGCCTAATATATTGAATGAATTGTAGAATAAAAATTGTCATTAGATTGGTATAGTGGAGATCATTAGACTTCTTTCCTCTGTGCAGTGGGGACAAGGGTGTGACTGGTCTGGATTCAAGAGAATTCAACAGGAGAGAAAGGAGGACAATGTGAATAAAGCACTCCTTTGATGATTTGCTGCAAAACCGAAGTGTGGAAGAAAGTAGTTAACTAGAGGAAGATGTTGGGTTAAGGTTGGTGTTTGTTCATTTGTTTTGTGGTGAAATATGTTACAGTGTTTCCTAATGTTGATAGGAATAACTATTCAGGAAGAAAAGGAAAACTTGCAAATAGGAATTCTGTGTATAGTTGCACCAGTGGGATTCAATGCACATGCGGAGAGTTTAACCTTGGATGCATACGTTTCTAATCCATCCATTGGAAGAGGGCAAAAAATGAATAAAGAAGTTTGATAAACTTGGCACTGGGTAAATATGGGAGATCTCTTCTGATTGCTTGCATTAGCTCAGTGATGTAAGAAGCAAAATTGTCAACTGACCAAGGACTGGGAAGAAGTCTTGGAGAATTATTTGCATAGGAAAGTAGGAAAAATGAATTGATATGAGAAGTATAGGAGAGCTTACTTGAGGATTATGTTGATTAAGAAAAGATGAGAATTTGTGTGCACACTCATGTATGTGTATGTGTGTGTGTGTGTGTCCCCAGCTATTTCAGGCAGAATATTTAATTCAAGTGTGGTTGTAATCTACACACCCACAACCTCAGGAGTTTAATCAAGGGAGAGAGACTAAACTTGAGGATATATGGAAGGGGATAATTATAAATGAGGACAACTAATTCTAAGACATGTATGCAGAGAAGTGAGACTGTAAGGGGTTGCTGAAAAGTGAAAAGGTCAGTAGCTTGTCGGTCATAGACAGGCCTATAAATATTATAATATCAAGATATTTGAGTGATTGAACTATAAAGACTGAAGGTGGTGGTTAGGCAGGAGGATAATTGAAATTGAGATTCGGGAAGTGGTTCAATTACTGTTAATTAAAAATCTAGGTGTAGCAATTAGAATGTCTGAGGTGGGGTGAAAGACAAATTCATTAGAGGGGAGGAAATGAAGAAACTATAGTGAATAATGATATATTTATATTGAATGTTCATGAATGGTGAAATATATAACTGGTAAAATCCAATGAAACACACTAAAACCTTCACTGAATGAGAGGAATCACAGAAGGAAGTAAATGACAGCAAACTGTGAGGAATCAAGTCATATAATCTGAAGGCATGTGGATCAAAGTGCTGATCTTTTTGAGATTTTAGATATTAAGGACTTTGGGGGAGGCTGAGTTGTTTGTGGTGACTGAGATAAATTAGAAGGTAGCACGTGATGAGTCTAGCTCTCATGCTAAATTAGGGAGTGGGTCATGATGGTTATGTAAGTAAGGTAGCTATGGTAATTATAGTCTCCTTAATAGGACTGGACTCTTAGGTAGGACATTTGAGAGTGGAAGTAAAGGAAGGCAGAATTCTCATCAGGAACATAAGGAGCTCTCTAGGTCTTATTTCAACCCTGCTATCTCACTATGTGTGATAAGGCAAGAAATAGAGCCTTATAGTTAACGCCAAACCTGGGTGAAAGCAATGTTGGGGCTGAGGGACGACTCATGAGATCCTGAGAATTCTTCAACAGAGAAAAGCTTAACAACAAATCCTCTTTTATAAGCTAGTATCGTAGATGACATAGTGTTGACCAGTGTATTATTTTTAATAATAGTTTTGAATATTATAATAACCTTGTATATTTACTGATTTATTATTTTAGGGATATCCTGATGTTGTAAACATATCCTCAATGGGGGGAAACCAAATAGCTGAAAATGCAAACTAAAAAAATCTCAAAAATTATTGAACATACATAAATGAAGAACTGAGATTATCAAATATCTTTTATTGTCTAGGAAAGTATTTTTTTGCAGTAAGTTTTACCTTTTACTCTTCTTAATCACCTGGATCATTTTTAAAGCAAGCATATATTCCTTTTATTTCTTTGTTTGGAGAGATCCAAAATTATCATGGAGATTTTTATTGCTTTAGTGTAAATAAGTCAAAAAAAGTATTTCGTTTATGAAATAAAAATTCAATCTTTTTAAAAAGTGGTTGAAGAGTTCAATATTAGCAAAAGAGAAACATGTGTGGAATGATAGCAAAAGGAAAAGCAATAGAAGTTTGACCAAATTCACAATTTATCTGAAAATCATTCAAATGCCTTGCCATAAAAATAATTGAGTTGGAAATACTACAACAAACTGTTCTTGCTAGAATAAAAACACTTACTTCTTTGACCATGCTAGGAACATGACTGTTTCACTTATTTTCAGATATTATAGCTCTTCCATTCCCAGGTTCTTTTGGAAACAGAGGAGTGAGGATGCGTAAAAATTTTACAAAGAGTAAAATATAAGATAAAATAGAACTTAAGGATATATGAGTCAACATGAAATTTCAATGTAAGAGAAATAATGTTAAAATTATCCCTTGTTATATTAGTATCATAGCTTTTGCTACATAAATAACTTAGTATAAAACAGGATTTCAACGTCTGCCAAAAGATAGTGCAACAAGGATCAAGTAAGCATGAGTCAATATTATAAGAATAATAAATATAACCATGTTTGCCCGATTTAAAATATTTTTGATTGTATATCTTTTCACAAACATTACAATATTGTGGTACAGGAACTAAAATGTACTCATTTTAATTCAATTTGGGGGGTTCACTGCAGCTATTTTGAGTATATGAAATAGTCTATCGATCAAGAAGAAGAGTTGATTTTCATACAGTATTATTTTACTGTTTTTACAATAATACATTATGAAAGTATGTATAAAAATATTATTTTACTATTACTCAAATAATAAAGTATTCCAAAACAAAAATAAAATTTTTGGTTACTGCATATATTCGTTTTATAAAATGTAGGGCTAATTAAGTTGTTTTAAAAAATCATTTCAGGGCCCGGCCCAGTGGCTTAGCAGTTAAAGTGCACGCACTCCGCTACTCGCGGCCAGGATTCGGATCCCAGGAGCACACCGATGCACCGCTTCTCCGGCCATGCTGAGGCCGCGTCCCACATACAGCAACTAGAAAGATGTGCAACTATGACATACAACTATCTACTGGGGTTTTGGGGGAAAAAAAAGAAAAGAAGGAGGATTGGCAATAGATGTTAGCTCAGAGCTGGTCTTCCTCAGCAAAAAAAAAGGAGGATTAGCACAGATGTTAGCTCAGGGTTGATCTTCCTCACAAAAAAAAAAAAAAAAGAAATTGCTGTTTTAAGTTTCCACATAGAGGCCAGGGTGATGAGGGAATAAGGAAGACTCTGGTAATTTGAAATCCCCTCAAAATATATCCTTAAAAGCACTTAAGAGAAAATCTGAGCATGCATCAAATTCATTATTATACTGAAAAGAGGAACATAAAACTAGAACTCCTTGAGAGATTAAGTAAACTTCCAAGACTTGCTAAGAACACCAACATCTTTAAAAAAAGAAAAAAAAGTGAAGACTGGGATGGCCTACTAGAAATCAAAGAAAAATATACACATATGGATTTTAGAGCTAAGAAAACCTGTGTTTAAATATCTACTTTGACATTAAATAGCTGTATACTTAGCTTTATTTTGTGAACCTTTGCATTTCATTAGTGAATTGAATAAAGCAGCAACTCAGTCAAAGAATTATTGTTCTAATTTATATTCAATTTTCTTATTTTTTTACATTATTGAAGCAATCATTGTCCTTTAGGATAATTCATTTGTAAAACTCTATTGTTGAAGAAATCTTGACTGAAAAATATGCTACTTCACCTAATCTTATTGATTTTTAGAGCCTATTGAATTGTGAGATTTTCATTCATAAAGTTGCTTACCAGTATTTCATTTAACGACAAGTTTTGAAATTTATTGTTCATTTGGTATAAAAATAGATTGGATTGTTTCATAACGTATATCATTCATCTTCGAAACAATTATATTGAAGTCACACTAAGTATCATCTTCATTTTACAGAGGAGAAAATTATGGCTCTGAAAGTTTAAGCTTAATATCCTGATTTTCATAGTCAAAATATCACCAAAACAAAATTCAAAGAACATTGGACTATAGTCCAAAAGAGAACATGCAACTCCTCACAGTTTATTACCTATTCATGCAGTAGGGTTGGTAAGAAAAAAATGATGTGCCATCAAGTCACCTTCATTTATGTAAGTACATAATTTAACTAATTCAGATTTTAAAAAATTTGAATAAGAAAATATGGTTTTTTCCTTATAAAGCATTTCAAAACCTTTTTTGTTCACAGTGCCTGAGTTTAAATTTGATGTGGACTCTTGCCTTTTGTTAACTGAAACTATTCCTATTAGCATTCTAATTACATCAACCACAGATACTGGATTGTTATTTTGTATGTATTATTTCCATATAGACTTCATTGAAAATTAGGATCTAACTTACACTACCTCAAAGGAGTTCCAGAACATGACCTTTAGTACTTTAGAAATCAAAGTTGCATTCTTTTTTATGCTGTAACCATATCGGATATATGTATGCCTCTTGTCTTTCAAGCCTGAAATTAATTTCCTGAAATGCGTGTTTAACTATACAATAAGCATTGATTCCCAAAAAGCGTTTGCTTCAGTGAAGAATAACTAAGCCGTGGGCATTGCTTTCAATCTTTAATGGAATGCAGATTACCCATTAAAAAGCAAAGCCTTCATTTCATAAGTTGAATAGAAAAATGATTGAAAATAATTATAACTGGTTAAAAGTAGGTCACTTGGAAAAGTCAAAGCTAAGCATCTCTCCAAAGGCCTGTAGTGTTTTTATTTAATTTTGAACAGAAAATATTTTCATTTTTTTTTAAACATCTAATGTTTTGTTCTCTTCCCTTAAAATTAGGATTGATTGGTATGAATAATTCAGCATTGTCTTCCTTTATTTAAAAAATAAATTCTGAACTTTTCACTAATGTTAGATAAAAAAACACATCTTCAGTATTCATTGAAACTAAAACCCTCAGAGAAAACGTTTATCCTTCTACTTTGCTAGCAACTTAACCTTATAGGAATAATTAAAGGAATTCCTTAAAGGAATAATTACAGGTAAAATAAAATATTTTATTTTCTCATTCTTAATTTCGTCTAACAGATAAGATTTTGTTCGAAATAATAATACCAACAATGTATGAGGTGATTATAGCATGTAGATAAATGAAATAAATGATAACAATATTATAAGGGACAGGTGGGAGAAACTGGGAATTTGTTGTCATAAGATGTGTGCACTACACATGAAGTGCTTTAGCTTTTTTTGAAAGGAGATTTACATTAGTTGTAAATTATATTACAAACTCCAGGGCAACCATTGATAAAAGAAAAAAAAGTATAATGAATATGCTAAGAGAGGATAGAAAATAGAATCATAAAAAGTGATCAATGGGGCCGGCCGGTGGTGCAAGCGGTTAGGTGCGCGCGCTCCGCTGCGGTGGCCAGGGGTTCGCCATTTTGGATCCTGGGAGCGAACGGACAGCACCGCTTGGCAAGCCACGCTGTGGCGGTGTCCCATATAAAGTGGAGGAAGATGGGCATGGATGTTAGCCCAGGGCCAGTCTTCCTCAGCAAAAAAAGAGGAGGATTAGCAGATGTTGGCTAAGAGCTGGTCTTCCTCACAAAAAGAAAGAAATAAAAGTGATCAATAAATATCATAGAAGGCAGAAAAGGAGTGGAAGACAAACAAAGAACAAGGACAATGGATAGAAAACAGTTACAAATATGGTAGATATTAATCCAACTATATCAATAATCACCTTAAACCTGAATGGTCTAGTATATCAATTACAGGTAGAGACTGCCAAAGTAGATAAAAAAATCAAGATCTCACTATATGTTGTCTACAAGAAATCCACTTATTTAAGACACAGATTAAAAGCAAAGGGATGGAGAAAGATGTTTCATGCCAGCAGTAACCAAAAGAAAGCTGGGGTAGTGTTAATAGTCTTTGTGTTTGCTAGGGCTATCCTAACAAATTATCACAGACTGGCTGTTTTAAACAACAAAAATTTATTCTCTCACAATTCTGGCTGCTGGAAGTCTGAGATTAAAGCGTTGCAGGGTTGATTTCTTCTAAAGCCTCTCACCTTGGTTTACAGATGACCGTCTTCTTCCTAAGTCTTCTCATGGTTTGTTTGCTAATCTCCTCTTCTTTTAAGAACACAAGTCATGTTGCATCAAGTTCCACCTATTGACCGCATTTTAGCTTAGCTATCTCTTCAAAGACCCCATCTCCAAACACAATCACATTTTGAGGTACTGGAGCCTATGACTTAAAAATGAATTTTGGGGAAACACAATTCAGCCCATAACAGGTAGCCATATTAATTTAGACAAACCAAACTTCAGAGCAAGGAAAATTATCAAGGATACAGAGAAGTATTATATGATGAAAAAGGGGTCAGTTCTCCAAGATGTTATAATAATCCTTTATGTGTATGTGCCTAAAAACAGTGTTAAAATATGTAAGGCAAGAAGTGATAGAACTGCAAGAAAATATTGATGAATGCACTATTATAGTTAGAGATATCATCACCCTTCTGTCAGTAATTGACCAATCCAGGAAGCAGAAAATCAAAGAGGGTATAATTGAACTGAGCAACACCATCAATCAAATAGATGTACTTAACATTTATAGAAAACTTCACCCAACAACAGAGAGATACACATTCTTCTCGAGCTGGCATGGAACATTTATCAAGATAGACCACATTCTGGGCAATAAAACACACCTTAACAAATTTAAAAGAATAGAAAACAATGTTCTCAGACCAAAATCAAATAAAAGTAGAAATCAATAATAAAAATATACCTGAAAATATATGGAGGTTGAACAGCACATTTCTAAATAGCACATGAATCAGAGACTCTCAAAAGAAATTTTTAAATATTTTGAACTACATGAAGATACAACTCATCAAAATTTGTGGGATGCAGCAAAAGAAGTGCCTAGAAGGTAATTTATATCATTGAATGCATACATTACAAAAGAAGAAAGATTTAAAATCATTATTCTAATATTTACCTTAAGACACTAGAAAAAGAAGAAAAAATTAAATTCAAAGGAAGCAGAAAAAAAGAAAAATTAGAGCAGAAATCAATGAAATTGAAAATAAAAAATCAATAGAGGAAATTGATGAAATGAAAAGTTTGTTCCCTAAAAAGATCAATAAAATTCATAAATCTCTATTCAGCCTAATCAAGAAAAAGGCAAGGAGACAGAAATTACTAATAAGAGAAATGAAAGTGGGACCATGACTACTGATTCCACTGATATAAAAAGGATAGTAAAGCAATATGATGGATGACTATATGCCCACAAGTTTGATAACTCAGATAAAGAGACAAATTCCTTGAAAGATACAATCTAGCAAAACTCACAAAGATAGATAATCTGAATGTCTATATGTATCAAAGAAATTGGATCAATAATAACCTTCAAAACAGAAAGCACCAGACTCATATGGGTTCACTGGTGAATTTTATCAAATATTTAAGTAAGAAATTATATCTATGCTCTGAAATCTCCTCCAGAAAATAGAAGCAGAGGGAATATTTCCTAAGCCATCCTATGAGGCCAGACTTAAACTAATACCAAAACCAGACAAAGAAAACCAAAGACCAACATCTCTCACGAACAAAGATAGAAAAATCCTCAACAAACTGTTGACAAATCTAACCCAACAATGTGTAAAAATAATTGTATACCACAATCAAGTAGGATTTATTCCAGATATGCCAGATGTTTTGACATTCAAAATCATACAATGTAATCCATCATCTCAATAAGCTCAAGAAAAAATAGGGTAGGATCATATCAGTAGATGTATAAAAAGTATCATATGTCACTGGAGGTTTGCAAATTAAAACAATGAGATAGCACTGCATGCTTATTAGAATGGCTAAAATCCAAAACACTGACACACTTAATGCTCAGGAGGATGGAACAACAGGAACTCTCATTCATTACTGGTGGGAAAGCAGCCACTTTGGAAGATAGTGTTGATTTCTAACAGCATACTCTTATGATAGCATTCACCATTCATGCTTCTGGATATTACCCAAGTGAAGTGGAAGCTTATATCCAGACAAAAACCTGAATGAATATTACTTCTTTATTCGTAATTGCCAAAAATTAGAAGCAGAAAAGGTGTTCTTTTTTTTAATTGAAAAAAAAAATCAATAGGTGAATGAATAAACAAACTGTGGTATACCCATATAATGGAATATTATTAAGCAATAAAAGGAAATGAACCATGAAAAGACATGGAGGAACTTTAAATGCATATTGCTAAGTCAAATAACCCCATATGAAAAGGCTACAGACTCTATGATTCCAACTATATAACTTTCTGGAAAAGCTAAAACTATAGAGACAGTAAAGAGATCAGTGGTTTCCAGAAGTTAGGAGAAGAATAGAGGCATGAATAGGTAGAGTTCAGTGGATTTTTAGGACAATAAAACTATTCCATATGATACTATAATGCTGGATATGTGACATCAGGCATTTGTCAAAACCCATGGAATTATATAACACAAAGAGTGAACACTAACAAAAACTATGAATTTTAATTACTAATAAAGTATCAATATTAATTCATCAATGGTAACAAAATGTACAACACTAATGCAAGATGTAAAAATAGTGGGGAAAACTCTACGTGCCAGGGGTAGTGGTGGAGAGGGATAAATGAGAACTTGCTGTATTTCCAGCTGCTCGGAATTTCTGGGTGTTGTCTATTGTTTACTTTGTTTTGTATTGTTAGATCTCTTTAGGGTTTTTCACCAAAAAAAAGCCTGTGCCTTCTGCAAATAAAGAGTTTTATTCCTTATTTTCTATCTGCATGCATTTTCTTTTTCTTATTTTACTTGACCGGCTAGACTCTCCAGTGCTGTGTAAAATAGAGGGGGTAATAAGGGGCAATCTTGTCTTAGTCCCAGTTTTGGAGGGAAAGCACTCACTCCTCATTAACTATGGTGTTAGCTGTAGGTGATTCACAGTTGTCTCTTACTAGTTTGAGGAAGTTCTAGTATATTGGTGGTGTCCTGAGAGCCTTTACCAGGAGTGGAAGTTGCATTTTGTCAAGCGCTTTTCCTGCATTTGTTAAGATAGTCATGTGTAAGTTTTTTGGTTTGTTTGCTAGTTTTGTAGTTGTTGTTTTGTCCTTTATTTTACTATTATAGTGTGTTATGTTCATTGATTTCTGGGTTTTAACCTACTAAACTTTTCTTAAATAAACCCCACATAGTCATGGTGTATATAGGATTCTATATGTTGCTGGATTCAATTTGTTCATATTTTTAAAGATTTTTATTTGTATGTTCATGATGAATATTGGTCTGTGGTTTTCATTTCTTTTGATGTTTTTGTCATGCATCCATGTCAAGGTAGTCCTGGTCTAACCAAATGAGTTGGAAACTTTATGTAGGATTGGGATATCTTTTCTACCTTAAATATTTGATAGAATTATCCTAGCTTCTTTTGTGGGAAGATTTTTAATTAATTTAATTTTATTACCTGATATAAGTCTATTTACAGATTCTATTTGTTCTTGATTCAATGTTGATAATTCCTGTCTTCCTAGGAATTTGTTGGTTTCATCTAATTTGTCTTATTAGCATAAAGCTGTTCATATTTCCATATAATTATTTTAATATCTATAAGGTCTATAAAGGTGTTCTTTAATTTCTAGGAACTGAATTTTAATGGCCATTAGATTGAATATTTGTCTTTCTCACTCTGCTATTAGAAATATTCAGAATTATGTGTATTATGTGAAAATTAGCTACTTTTAATATCATACACAAAAGTAAAGTTCTTTATCTTCCAATAATTCAAGAAAGATTTCTTCTATTTTTAAAATTTTTATCTCCTTTACTATATTTGCAAAGGAATACTAATAACCTATTTACCTATTCAGTTACACTCAAACTTTCATTCTACTGAAAATAAGCTAGGTAAATGATGAGAACAAAAATTAATAAAAACGCTTCTGAACTTTAAGAGTTTCTCACTGCAGAAAGGATTCTCACAATCTTTTAACGGCCATAATGATTTTAAAGACAATTCACACTCCATCCCTAATATCCTCCTACTATCCCATGTGATATATGTAACGTATAGCATGTGACATTTTCTGATATGTGACATAAGATAGTGTTTCTCAAACTGCAGATTCTTAAGAAACTTGGGATCCACACGAATTCTGATTCAACCCCTGCTCAATAGTTTCAGGTGATTCTGTTGTAGGTGGTCTTGAATACACTTAAAAATCTTTTGAGAGGGCCCTATATCACTGATGTCTGTGCAAATCAACTCAGTGTTTCCCTTTATTATTGTTCCAGAGTAAAAATTGTCTATGAACCCATACTTTGTGCCATCAAGCAAATGTTGGATAAATATTATTTGACATAACACCAAATCTGGTTGAATTTAATTTTTATATTTATATATGTCATGCAGTTTACTGTTGTATAATTCTTAAAAATAACATTAAAATTTTATAGAAAAATAGAGGTTTTCAATGTATTCTGATCTTAAAAGAGTATTAATACAGTAAAATTTTCAAGACAAAAAGGCATACCCAGCTTGATATATGTATTTTTCATCATGTATAAACTTTATTGTCTGTCATATACTCCTCATACACCTCAAAGAAGACTTTGTTTCATTCCATCTGTGGACCATGTCATTAGACAAATATGTGTTTCAATCTTAAATTGTCATTTCTGTAAGTTGGTATTCAAAAATGATATTTCTATTTTGTGTATTTTCAGCTTGATCTTGGAACAGAAAATATAAATAAATTTCTCATCATATTTCTCACTAAAAATTAATTTCAGAGGTAATGATTAAGACTCTACTGTAATTTCAGTGAAAATAATAATGACTCTTAATATTTCAAAACTGTGTTATATATGCCAAAATAAAACATTCCTCTTTTTTTAACTGCCAAGCCACTTGATATCACTTGACAGTTGTAGCAGTCAGAATAATGTCATCAAATATGTCCATGTCCTAATCCCAGAACATGTGAACATGTTACCCTACATTGCACAATAGACTTTGCAGATGTGATTAACTTAAGGAGATTATATGGATATGCCCTACTCAATTACAAGGGTCCTTAGAAGTGGAAGAGACAGGCAGAAGAGAGAGAGGGAAATGTCACTACAGAATAATGGTCAGAGAAATGAAATGTTGTTGGCTTTGAAGATAGAGAAGCCACAGGTGAGGAATCAAGCAGCCTGTGAAAGCTGGAAAAGGCGAGAAAACAGACTCCACTCTAAAGCCTCCAGAGATGAAGGCAGTCCTGCAAACACCTTGATTTTAACCAGGTGAGATGTGCACTGGACTTCTGGCCTAAGAAACTACAAGATAATAAATTTGTGTTTTTGGTAACTTGTTACATCAGCAGTAGAAAACTAATATAGCATGAGTGAATATGATAAACCTGAACCTCCAGTGATCTAAAGACCAAACTTTGTGAAACACTAGACTAGATTGCAAATTTGAGCAGCAATCAGAAGCATTAAGAAATAGCCACTTTAGCTTGGCCAAATGAAATAGAAGTTGGACAATTATTGAAATTCAGAAATACTTGAATTAATCTACTCAGATCTATAAAAACACCATGATTAGGTAATCATGCACCGCATAACCACAAGGTTTCAGTCAACTGCCAACCGCATATATGACGATGATGGTCCCATGAGATTCATCCTGTATAGCCTAGGTGTGTGGTAGGCAATTCTATCTAGGTTTGTATAAGTACACCCTATGATGTTTGCACAACGACAAAATTGCCTAACCACACATTTCTCAGAACGTATCCTGTTATTAAGCAACACGTTACTGTATTTACCATCATTATTATTATACTACTAGCAAAAGTAAGCCCAACTTAAAGGTAGGCTTTAATATGCCTATTGCATCTGATTTTAAATGACTTTTATTAGTGATGCATTCCAGTCAGAATGTTAAAAGCTTATTTGACTTCAGATATAAACATGTATCTACCAAGGAAGTTCACAATTGATTGTGGTGTTTATTTTAACCTTTAAAGCATTATAAAACCTGTGACAATGTTTTTACCATCCAAAAAATCTTACTGTTAGGTATTATTTTTTAATGCTTTTGGTGACTCATGCACCGTGCAAGTTAGTCCTCAGGTATTACCAAATTTAACATTTGCGAAAGCCCTGTAATATAAATTATACTATTTCTATGTTAATTACAAAGAATCTGAGATAAAATGCTGTAGTGACATTCCAAAATTCACCTTTGCTGGGCCTCACAGTTGTCATCAAATCTAAACTAATCCTACACCTATGTCCTTTAATTTATTAATATACCACATACAAAACACAAACCCATTTTCCATGTTGAATCACTTTTTTCTCCTCCCCCTGCACACTCTTCTTTGCCTCCATTTATATACCCAGGTGTTGTCAAAGATTATTTTTTGTTTTACTGAACATAGATATTTAATGACTTTCTGTATTAGTTCTTAGTTAAAATCCAATTTTAATTTCCTGAATGTATATGCTTCCAAAAGAAAAGCAAAGAGAGGACTGTGGATAAGAAAGCATAAAACAGATTTAATCATAGCTAAAGGAAATATTAACATATATAGAATCATAGCTTTGTACATTGTGATATTCTTTTAAGAGAAAAATATCCTGAACATCACATGAGTTTTCTATTTCATTATTTAAAATACATAATTTCCCACGTCTTCCAGAAGGTGGCAGCACAGTCTCACTATTTGAATCACAGTTAACAAATACGCAAAACTAAATGGTAAAGACACAAGAATACAGAATATTTTAGAAACATTTTTTGGAGGTGTAAAACATCTTTCTTCATGAAAAATATGTATTTAGTATAGCAAAACTTCATATTCCTTCATGATTGTAAATTATATTTAGGTGTAGGAAAAGTAAAATTCAAAATTGCGGTTAGTTTCCCTTCAAATTATGACTTTTCCCAGAATCATTTCCAGTATATTGAATCAAAATATCTTTGAGAGAATATTACTGTTTAATAAATCTAAAATAAAACATTCTTTAAAAATCTATTTGCTTTAATTAATGAGGTGTATTATTTATTGTATATAATCCTAAAACTATTTGCTTATTTAAAGAATTTAAAGAATAAAATGTAGCATTAGAACTTTTCCTAGAATGCCCAATTCTGTACAGCATAGGGCAAAAAAAAAATTTCCATTATCCAAATTAGCTTTTCTCCTCTGTTTCCTAGCTTAATGACACCACTGTCCAACTGATTTTATCAATCCAGTAAATTCAATTTTTTCAAGCTGACCATCTCTCTTTACCTTATTCAATACATCAACTCTTGTTCTCTCTTACCCATTTTATCACTTAAATATTTATGGTATCTGTCCAATCCTTTCAATTCCCCTGTCACTTCCGTGGTCTGAGGCACAATATCACCTAGATAACCTCACCAACCTCATAAAACACCCACCAGCCTCAGGATTTCGCTGTTACTATGGTATCAGTGTGAGAGAAATTTCTAAAACACAAATTGTGTCATACCATTTTCTTTTTAAAATCCGTTTAAAGGTTTCTCGTTGCTCCTGGGATACATTTCACATTTACACAACAAAGTAAAGGAATTTATTAGGAGCTTGAGATTAAGTAATGAATAAAAGAGAAATTAGCTGCAACTATGGAGTTCAGATGTTTCAGAGAAAATAAATATAACATTAATATTATGATTTGACAGTGTTGGAGAAGTTCGGGGTGTTGTGGTAGCATAAAATAAAAGGAGATGATCACAACCATTTTCCCTGAGAAATGACATTTATGTTGAGGCAGATGATAAGATCAAGGAGGGAGAGAAGAAAGAATGGTAAGGTAGACTATTTGGAGGCCATGGTACTGTCTGGGGACTCTATATTCCCCCACGCAGCTTGAGTGGCATGCTAAAAACTTTCTAAACTATATGTGAATTTTGTAGTCGCCGAAGAATTGATGCAGGGAGGAAGTCCCTAATTTGTATTGTAGACACTCAAATTGCATGAGAAGAATCATTTGTGGCCAAGAGTGAAGAAAGTGAAAGGGAAAGTGGGGAAATGAATAGTCTAATTATCTGAAAAAGTAATTTTTAAAGCATGATTTAATCTCCTTGCTCATTGCTGGTCTCTTCAGATTTTCTGTTTCTTCATAATTCAGTCCTGGTAGGTTGTATGTTTCTAGGAATTTGTCCGTTTCTTCTAGGTTGCACAATTTGTTGGCATATAGTTGTTCACAGTAGTCTCTTACTATCCTTTATATTTCTGTGGTATCAGTTGTAATGTGTCATCTTTCTTCTGTACGTTTTTTAATTTGAGTTTTCTCATATAAAAAATGTGAAAATCCCTGATACTTGCTATTCTAGTCTCCTTTCAATATACAGTGAGGTCCATGACCAAGACTTCACCAAACACACCTACCATAGACTCAAATTAGTATCTAATAATGTGAGGAGTCAAAGACTACAACGGGGCTGCAGCAGCTACATACAGTTCCTACGGCTGCAGTTGTAGTTTTTTGAGTGACAGCATCAATGCCCCATGTTTATGGAGTCAGTGATGCAATCTGTATTATCTGTCTCAGTGGAAACGAGAAGGAAAATAATTTAAACCCAGGAGAAGCCCAGAGTGTAGCACACATTGGCAACGCCCTACCCATATCTCTTGGACCTTTTAGATGCACCAGGTGGTTTCCAACAGCCAACACCTACATCCCTGGTATTGAAGGTCCTTCTACTTTGGATTTTGGAGGCTATCTTCCTATACAGCTTTGACAGCACACTGGACGTGCCAAGGAATTATAGCACCCAGGAGGATCCCTTAACCAATGATGCTTGTCCCATGAGTAGGGTAAATGGGAATGTGCATTTGCAATCTTTCTCAGAGTTTCTACTGGATTAAGCCTGATTGACACTGTAAGGTATCTGGCTTAATACCACACTCATTATTGATAGTTATTCCTTCCCTTATCAATTTTTCACTTCTTTGATAATTTTATTTTACAACTAAAAAATTTCACATGAATTCTGGACTCTGTCTGCTTCTTGGTTAATGCATATTAAGACACCGGGTTTATACTTGTGATGCTAAGACAAATGGTGTACCTTAAAGAAAAACACAGCCACTTTACATAGGCAGGACCAACAAAGACTCAGATCCCTTAACAATGAAGATATGGGTCACCTCACAGGGCAAAAACTCTTTAATAGTTTAGTTGTTGGCTAAAGTTACAGGAAACACGCTATGATTAGTGAAGCAAGGAAGTAATAAAGACCAACTATAATCTATAGACAAGTTGGAAAATGAGGACTGTAGCATCTACCCATATTTCCTTTCTTGCTCTGGCATATGCATATGTATGTGATGTAAATAATTTCCCTCTACTATATATTGCTTTTTCCCTATTATTGAATAAAGAGTGTGTGTTATTGGTAATATCAAAACAAGAATTTTGACAAAATAAGATTTTAATGTACATGGCTAAATGACTATGCTCATAAATTTGTGTTCAGTAATTCATAAGAATTTAGTTAAGCCCTTCAATGGGAAGGTCAAAGTGTATTTGATTGTACAAGATATAATTAAGTTATGAAAATAGTTAATCTTTTGGTGTTTATTTTAGAAGTAAAAAGGGAACAAATAATTATACTGATATTGGACAGCCAAAGATGGTGATGCTGAGTATTCTTTTATTACCTCTTACTTCTCAGTAATTTAATGCCACGTATATGTTTGGGAAATCTTTCCTGCTATGAAAAATTCCCTCCTTCCAACAACAGAATTTGAAATTTTCAGAATCTTGCTTTCCAAGTCTTTTTTTTTTTTTTAATTTTTTGTTTACTGCGGTAACATTGGTTTATAACATTGTAAAAATTTCAGGTGTACATCATTATACTTCTATTTCTGCATAGATTACATCATGTTCACCACCAAAATACTAATTTCAACCCATCACCACACACATGTACCGAATTATCCAAGTCTCTCTTGCAGGTAGTGTGCGCTTGGAAACTAGACCTGATTAATCCCATGCACCTATCCCAGACATTGAATCAGGACCAAATAAAATAAGTGACAATGGCCATGTGTGATTTATGGTGGGGGTGGTGGAAACAGTAGAATCTATATCCAGTTTATAGGATTAGCAGTAGCAACAGTTCACGTGGGGACACCCTGAGTCAAGAGCATGTTGAAGTCAGAGCAGTCCACAGTGTCTAGGCCTGTTGGCAGAGACAGTGGAATTTTCACTAACCAGTCCTGTACTTGACCGTGATCACTCTTTCTGTGTGCAAGCCAGCTTCTCTAGCCTTCTTGGATATTCTGTGAGCTATCCAACAACCCTTAAGTAACATCATTACTCACTTATATTTACCCGACGGAATTGTGTTTCTTTTAACAAATAATCTGCACTGATGGGACAATTTTTCATTGTCGTGAGGTTAATCTACTTCACTCAAAGATAGTTATATTTTAAAAGAAAGTAATTGAAAAATGTGGGTAAATATAAAGGCAACAAAATATATTCTGATTTCTAATGGAAACCTAACTTTTGCTGATGTGACAGATGGAATTGAGAAATATTTTCACCAGAGTTTGATTCTTAGTTCCTTCAAACCACATTATGCAGGCAGTGGTCTCCCATGTCTACATATGAGTAAGCATTTTTATATGTACCCAAGACATTTAACGTATATAGATACTGATTTTTTCTAATGGTAAAACCTTATCAAAGTATTTGCACTCATTAGTCCTTCAGATGAATATGTAAACTAAGAATCTTCTCATGTTTTTTATTCTATTATTTGCTATATGAAGCAGACCTAGAATAGCTGAAATGAATAATAGCTCCGTTTTCAAAAGTAACCCAACTTCTGGAATTTTCAGTTGCTACACTATGTGAAAAAGTACAGATCTAGATGTTGCAGTCAATTTTTTTTTCAGGTTACAATGAGTTGACAAAGCCAGTTTTAGAGTACAGATTCTTGTCATCTATCAAACAGCAGTAGAAATTCAGGAAGAAGTAAATAAGCTTTTGTTATGCTAATAATTTATTACTATAGGACAACTCTGTCTTTCCCTGGCGACTTCTATTCACCCTACCAATCTCAAGTCAGAACTACCCATCTGAAGCCAAAACAGGGGGGAAAATGTGAAACTAACATACAACATAGATAACAGATACATTTTTATTGAATAATTTTCGAAACAGTTCAAATTACATCCCTATTAGTGAGCATGACTTATCCTTAATGAAAACACATGCTTAGCTGTCAGCCTTCCCACTTCTATCCTCATCCCAAATAATGATGTTGATGGAATTAGTCTTTTATTGAATCTTAAAAGACTCCACTATTTTTTCTTACTGAAAATAGTGTGAAAATGGACCGAGTATACCTCAGGGGAAAATAAATATTTTTCCCAGTACAGATATCCCGGACCACTTTAGAGTCTTAGGCAGATTCTTCACAAAAATCTAACAATATTCTTGCATCTTTCTTTCTTTATTCCATTCATAGTAAGAAGAATAAAAAAGTTCATATTATGACATTTTTTTAAGTTGGTGCTCCATAGACCTACCCCATCTACTAATACTGTATGAAAATTGTTTTGATTATGACTGGAGTATTTATCTTCCCCCAGCAGAGAAAGATCTCTGAGTTATTTATGATTCATATTTATATCTTGCTGTGTTTGATGAGTATATATTGTACACATGTATTCTATGGGACTTTAATGTGTTTTCCATTTTCATTAGCTTCCAGTTCTGCTGTTAAAAATTCCTTTACCATTCTGATGCCTGATCTTTTACAGCTGGTTTTCCCTATTTTTTCTCTTTCAAATGTTTTAGAAACTTTTCTTTATCCCTAATAATCAGAAATTTTGTGATGATGCTACTTGATGGGAGAATTTTTTATTCATTTTGCCTGGCACTCAGTTAGTGGTCTGAAAACTAAAAATGAATAAAATCCGTGTTAGCAGATGACCACAATCAAGAGAGATATTGTATAACATCTGATGACATGAGATTAAAAATTGGGGAAATTTATGAAGGAGAATGGAGTTTATTTTGAAACAGGATTGAGAGGGAAAAGTGTCTGTGGCATATTTCTGGGCCCGTTTGTACAAAGGCTGAGAGGGAAAAAAAAAAAACAGGAACAGCTGCCACAATAAAACATTATAGGTAGCATTGTCCTTGTAGCAGACCCAGGACTGTTCAGAGAAGAAGTTAATGATTTAGGAATTTTCTGGATGATGGATGTTGAGTTCTAGATTGTATATTGTAAAAATTTTCAAAGTTAGGGAGCATGAGCTATCAGGAAATAAAATCTGTGCAGAGAAGTATTAAAAATGTAGACAATTTTAAGGAGTAACGAGAAGTAGGAGATGAGCAGGGACCTGGAATTCTAGGACCTTTCAGGGTGATGAACACAGACAGGGATAAAGAGCACAGTGACATCAGTCAAGGTCTCCTTAAAAATTACAATAGTGATAACACTTACTGTTGTTGCTATTGTTTCCTTTGTTTTTATAATTTTTCTTTACAGCAACAAAAATGTATTCATTACAATGGAGAAAAAGTAACTTTATTAAATTGTTTTCTGTAATATACACACACTTCGGCAGTGTCAACAAATGCCTCTATGTTGCATAAATATTTCCTGAAAGTTGTTTGTCATCTATGTCATTCTTTGCTCTGTATCTATGCTATACTCCTTTCTTGCTACTTGCTGAGGTCTTATTCCTGACCTCTTGTTTCTAACTATGGCAAATAGAGGCACATGATCCTCCCTCAAGTCCCTAAATTACAGTGGTTATTAAGCTTTAGTGTTTAACACAACAACAAACTCACTCTGCTCTTCTGTCTCTTCCAAGGCCTATCACCATGTTGCGGAAAGCAACTAGCTTCCCTTCCACTGTGGGTGCCTGTAACCATATCCCACCTTGTGCAGTCCAGGCTCCACTGCATCTAGAGAGAGCCTCCTGTTCCTAGTGCCCCTGTGTAGTTTAAAGAGTAGTCATTTTAACTAATTGTTTTAGATTTTCCCGAGAACGACAAGTAGGAACTTGCCTTATATATATATATGTTATATATATATATATATAACAAAAATGTCCCATACCAAAAAGAATGCCATAAGCACAAATTATACTTCCTATTCTGAAAGTAACAGTTTTATAACTTCATTAAATTTGTTATCCATACTTTTATGGGAACCTGCTTACCCTCATAAATATTTTGCAAAGAAATGAGGACAGGTTACGTTAGAAGACTCTGTCCAGATAGTATTAAAAGTGATGGCCAGTATATAATATCCTTTATTTGCAAGGATCTAATTTTATTTCTGTGACCATGGGCACTTTCTGAGCAGAGTATCCTAATTCAAACTTCTTTTGGGCATTTTTTCCATGCTTCTTTGAGCTGTGATTTGGGAAACCAATTTTCTCTTCTCTCTGTTTGGCTTATCTTATGCCCTGTAACAAAAATGCTTGATTTCTCTTTTGTGTTCGACCTAATAGGATAAGAGTTTTTTTATTTTAGCCTTTCTAAATTCAGGAAGAATTCTAATTCAAACATAGGAGGAATTTTTTCTTACTAAGTTACTGCCTGTGGAACAGCAATTGCAACCAATTTAGTATATTTAGTAATTCCTGACATGGTGTATATCTAAGTGTCTTGAGCTATTTGGCTTTGCATTGTCAGGGTTAAACATTCAAGGATTTTATTAGAGACAAAGCTTGAGATGTTCTCTGAGAGGAAATGAGCAGGAGCCTGGCAAGGCCGGAAGATCCATCATGCTCCATGCGAGTTTGATTCCAAGTGAAAGGGAGAGAATAGGAATGTACGTGAGAGAGTCCTAGATGATTTTTTTAGTCTACGAAAAGTTCGACAGGGAGATTGGAGAGTTCTGGAGCCAAAGCAGGCTATCAGAGGAGTCCTATGTCTTCTAAGAATAGGCCAGCTCTAGTATCCTTGCCACTCTCAGTCATTAGCTGGGAGCAGTTAGTGAGAAACTTGGCACTGATGCAAATGTGGCTGATGGATTTCAGAGCACAGCAGCTAGGGCCCTGGGTCAATTATGCTCCCATTCTCATGGCTACCGGAGTCCACTACTCGTACTGTACAGATTAGCTTCGCCACACAGGTTCAGGGAACAGTTCTTCTGTGGTTCTCTGGGGCCCATTTTCTTGAAGAAAAACTTAGAAAACTGTTATTGCTATGAACTTTAGGCCCCACTGATGCAATTGATCTTGAAGCTACAACTGATACTCATCCTCTCCCAACACCACTGTCCATTCTAAATTCCTCCCAATCTCAGTTATCTCTTCAGAGGTCATGCTGGCTTGCTTAGTAGTGTGACCCAAAACTTTATTCCCGACAGGTCTAATGCCTTGATAATCATACCCTTCTTCTCAGACCAGGATTGCTACATGTGTCTATTCACAGTTAAAATGGGGCAAGGAAGTACCATTGGGGCAGAGGTGATCCAGAAGTGGATCATCTGGGTTCTACACATTTTCCTCCCTCGCCCCATTGTCCAAGAATAGCCATTCTTCCTCCTACTGATCAAGGTCAATTACCTCTGACATTAAAGTGAGCCCTCTGCTTGCCTCTGATTCTTGGGCATATGGATTCTGAAGTGACGTGTCGGCAGCCATAACTTATAGTTAAATGGGATTCTTGTTGTGTCCCCTACTCAGATGCTGTCCTGTGTAGGCTTCTAAGCCTGTAGATCAAGCATTCTGTAAGCTGCTGTGTGGTAGTGCTGTCTAAAACTTTGTAGGCAATGAAAGCAAACCAATTTCTGGAATAAGTATCTATCACTCTAAGAGAAAAATTTCTGGCCCTTCCAGGACCCCACTTTGGAATGCTCCAAGAAGTGGCTGCCAAATGGGATTAAATGTGCAAGCATTTTATTAGCGAAAATGCCCATGAGAAAAAAAATGGTGTGAGATCTGGGAGTTGGAAGAATCCGAGAGAACCATAGAATTGCAACGCCAGTCTGACCCCAGTGAAGGAGAGAGGGAAAGAAGGTTGGTGGAAGCTCTCTAGACAGCAGCACAATCTAAAGAAAGTTTATCAAAGCTATGAAGGAATTCTCAAGTCAAAGATGGCTGTCAGAAGAGTCTTAGGTCTCCCAGGAACGGACCTGGCTTTGTATTCATTGCATATTTAGTCATTGGCTGGAAAGAGATTGTAGAAATCATAGCCTTGACCCAAACATGGAAATGGATTTCAGAGCCTAGCAACTAGGGCGTCTGGTCAATTATGCTCTCATAGCTGGAAAATCAGCCAGTGTATTCTCATCACTGACACACTTCTCTTCTTATTCACTAATGTGGTAGTCGATGACAGGCGATCAATACTTATTTTTTGAATTAATAAATAAAATTGATTTAATTGAAATTGTTACAAAAGTATATTTGGACTTGTCTCTTTTGAATTGCCTTTAAAGTCTAGTTATAAAATGCAAAATAAATCCACAATTTTATTTTATAATGACTAATTTTTATTTAAAAAATATTATCCAGCTCCTATACAACTTTTATTTCCAGGGTAGTTTTTAAATGCTGCTGTTGCTTCAGAAGACTTGATCCATAAAGGATGATACATTTTCATCATTGATGATGTTCAAATTAATTGTTTTGTGAAATATGTGTTTGTGCAGAAATATAAACTCAAATATGAATTCTATGTATAATGAATGCATAAGAACTAATCTCTAATATTTGCAAAGTTGTTCTACATCTCAGTCAATATATTCACTATATTATACATTTCCTTCAAATTTCACTAGATGGTGCTATGTGTTAAATATAATAAATTTTATGTTTAGTAACAAGTTCATTTTAATGAACTATTTCTTTTTATTATCATTTTATTATATTTATGACTATAAAACAGGGAACTGGCATTAGATGACTCTGTTTTTAATAGCATTTATGGACCTCGTTTATGGAGAGACGTAATTGGCACAAGTGATGAGAAGGCAAAGCGAAAAAGTGTAAAAGTCTTCCGCTAACATGAATGCCGAGGCTGTTTAATGGGGTGTGAGAGCTTATCCAATTTGTCATGGTTCACACTCCCTTTTGTGTTATCATATCTCTACCTTGATGGATAATTGAGTTATAATTTATAAATTTCGTATAAATTTTCCATTCCGGAATGTGCAGTAATTATTGATATACACTAATTGACCATTCAGTATGGACCTGATGAGCCATAAAAAAATGCAGGCACTTACTTTGAAATTACATATCACAGGTGTTATCAGGCAGAGTTTATTGAGATCTCTGTCAAAGAAGGTCAAAGGCAACTCTTTGAAAATGATAGAAGCATAATCATTACCTTATAAAAATAAGTCTATTTTAGGCCTATGCAGTAAACCATTCTTTTCTGATAAATCCAAATTAGAAAAGTTTTAGGATTCTGGCTAATATGTTATTACATAGCAAAAAGTTCAAGTATTTTAGGCAGTGTTTAAACACCATTAGTAAGTAATAAATTCCATTAGTAAACACCTAAGCTGCATATCTCCTAAAAAATCAAGGCAGATATTGACTCATAATGGCTGAAGAAAAGCAGGCTAGTTGAATCAAAGAGGATCTTGTGTTTTGTAAATTTTCCTTGGAATTTAACTGTAGAAGTTATTTTTAAAATCATATATAAAGGAAAATGGCTTTGTCCTTCATTTTACTATTTTATTCTGATTGATTAGCCATAAACCTAACTTTCTCACTTTCCCAAGAAGGTCTGTTCTTCCTGGACCTGCCAACCACCCTGAACTCACCGGCTACCACCTTTCCATGTTCACACTGGGTCCACCGCACCCTGACCCAATTTTGGACAGTTCTAGATTCATATCAATGTCAGATGTGCTTTTCCTCATTTGCAGCAGTTGTTCTCTCCGCCCAGAAAACTTTTCCCTCAGATGATCCCATACCTTTGCTATTTATTTGCTATTTATTGTCCATCATGTCCTACTAGGATTTCACCTTCGAAAGAGGAGGGGCCTTTTGTGTCTTGTCCAAAGACATGTTTCTTGAACCCAGGATATACAAAGACCTGAATAGCCATTTGTGATTGAAAGAATCAATATATTAGCTGAAACCAAAGGAGCTTGGCACATAATATACGTTTTAATTATAGCAAGTGAGTTCAAATGAGGAAATATTGTTGAAAAGTGCATTTGTGTCTGCGTATGTAGAGTGTTGTTTTTTCCACGCAGGTTTTTGAGGTAATTTTTTTCACATTGGAACCAGGATGTTGAACCATCCTTTCATACTCAGCTGAGTTTCAATAGCAGCCTTACTTTAATATCCTTTTTTTCTAGCTTTATATGTGTGTGTCTGGGTGTGTGTGTGTGTGTGTGTGTGTGTGTGTACGAGAGAGAGAGAGAGAGGGAGAGAGGGATGGAAGAAAATAAAAAGAAAAGTTTTCACTTCATTTTTTTTTAGTATGAAATAATCTCAAATCTTTTGTGGGGTTTTTTGAGTGCGTGTTTTATTCCTTATGATTTTTTTAGCATGTTTAGTTTAAACCATGGAGTGTACAGAAAGAGATCATTTTTTAATTTAGATTAAGTTATTTTAGCATCAGTACTGCAATTGATGATAGGGCAAAATATGGCTTTTGAAAAGTACAGACAGCCAAAGGATTGTGAGAATATCAGCAAAATACAGCTACTGAAAGGTATAAAGAGACAAAGGATTATGAGAATGCCAGTATCTGAATGGGTAATAGTACATTTCTTGGTCTACTGACTCAGATGTGATTATAATTATGAATATAAATGCACTCTAATTCAAGTTTAACCTGATTAGATCTGCATAAACGTTCAGAAGTTAATCAATCAAGTGAAGTATGGAACAATTGTATGTGTAGGTCATCATCCTTAGCAGCCTTTGGATATCAAGTGTGATTGCATTTCTTTTAGTTAGTTCCACTTGAAGTGTCTGCTATATGTTCTTCTTCTGCAAATGATATTGGTAAAATTGACCTCTGAATGGACTAGTTGTCATGTCCTGGTGGTGTTGCCAAATGATGCACTCTGACATTGGGAAGGTGCTCCTTCCTCTGAATGCTTGTGAGCAAGAACAGGTTTTGAAATTACTCTTTGAAATTGTTGAGTATTTACTATTTCTGCCTTAGGTATTCACTTCTGAAGTTCATGCTGGCCCTGTTGATGGTACTGGGAATGTTGCTTACATTGCTGTTACTACATAAAAAGTGATTAGGCATTGCTGTTTCTTTATAGTCTACCTCTACTTTGCCATGAGAATTTACGGCATCTCCACTACTAGCACCAATATTGAAATAATCATTCCAATCTCCCTGGTTATCAGAATCTGGTCCCCAAAGAAAGCAGGAAATTCCTCCTCGTCACCAATATTTCAGATTGGCCTTTTATTTGGATGTTGGAAAGTGAGAATATCCATTTCATCATGTGAAAATCAATAATAGAAAAAATATATATATAAGTAGTTTATATATATATATATAAACAATTCCCAAATATTTATAAATTAAACAAAACATTTCTAAATAACTCATGGGTCAAAGAGGAAGCCTCAAGGGAAATTAGAAAATATTTTTAACTAAACGAAAATGCAACATATCAAAATTTGTGAAATGCAATTAAACTAGTGCTTAAACAGAAACTTAAAACATTAAATGCATGTATTAGAATAGAAGACAGGTCTCAAATAAATCATCTAAGTTGTGCCTTAGGAAAACAGATTTAAAAAAAATAATAGATTAAGCTCATAGCAAGCAGAATGAAGGAAATAGTAAGTACGAGAGCAAAAATCATTTAAATTGGAAACAGAACAATAAAAGAAAAGCTGTGAACCAAAACTGGGTTCTTTGTAAAAACTATTAAACCTTTAGCAAAATTGACCACAGAAAAAACCCAAACACAAATTATTCATATCAGGAACGAAAGAGAGATACCTGCATACCACATAGACGTTAAAGGATAATAAGTAAATACTATGAAAAATTCCATGACCATAAATTTCATAACTTAGATGACAAAGAATAAACCCTTAAAAATCACAAACTGCCAAAACATGCTCAGGAAGAAATTCATAACATGATAATCCAAAATCTATTACATAAACTTAATTCTTAGTCAAAATCTCCCAACAAAGAAAACTGCAGGCTCACAAATTTTCACTGTTAAATTCTACAAATATTTAAGAAATAAATAGTAACAAATTTTTAAAAAATTTTGAAAGAAATAGAAAAGGAGGGAATATTTTCTAATTCATTTTATGAGGTCAGCATTTTTTGATACCTAAACCAGACAAACGAATTATAAGTAAAGAAAACCACAAAACAACATCCTTCATGAATATAGTTGCACAAATTCTTAACAATAAAATAACATATCAGTTTTGTATATACATAGATAAGTAGTGTTTATATAAGGTATGAAATACTAATTAAGTATGTTAAATTCACTGTAATTCCCCATATTTATAGAATAGAGAAGAATAGTCATATGATCACCACAGTAGATTTAGAAAAGCCTTTGGCCAGCATCTGATCATAATAAAAATATCTTGGCAAATTAAGAATAGGAGGTAAGTTCTTTAACCTGGTAATCTGAATTTACAAACACCCTACATATAATATCATACTGAATAGTGAAAGACTGAAAAGTTTCCCTGAAAGAACATGAGCAAGGCAAGAATATCCACTCTCACCAGTCCCATTGACCATTATACCAGAGGCCCTAGCCATTGCAATAAGGAAAGAAAAAATATTTACAGATTGGAAAGGAAAACATAAAAATTTCTCTAATTAAAAGCAATTTGATTTTGCATGTAAAACACCCAATGGGATCTACATAAAACATCCTAGAAATAATAGGAGTTGAGCAAGATATCTGGATACAAGGTCAATGTACAAATATCAAGTATATTTCCTTTTTTTTTTTTCTTGGTGAGGAAGATCATCCCTGATTTAACATCCATGTTAATCCACCTCTTTTTTTTGCTGAAGAAGACCGGCTCTGAGCTAACATCTATTGCCAATCCTCCTCCTTTTTTTTCCCCAAAGCCCCAGTAGATAGTTGTATGTCATAGTTGCACATCCTTCTAGTTGCTGTATGTGGGACGTGGCCTCAGCATGGCCGGAGAAGTGGTGCGTCGGTGCGTGCTCGGGATCCGAACCCAGGCCGCCAGTAGCAGAGCGCACGCACTTAACCCTAAGCCACAGGGCCAGCCCAACAAGTATATTTCTAACTACTAGCAATGAACAATTCTAAAATTTATATGAAAAGGCAAAGAAATAGACTAGCAAAGATGGTAGTGAAAAAGAGCAGAGTTGGAAGAGGTACTCTACCAGATTGTAACACTTACTATAAAGTTACAATAATCAAGACAATGTAGTATTAGTGAAAAAAATAGATAAAGAGATCCATGGAGTACGAAATAGAGTCCTAAGATCAACACACACAAATATGGTCAATTGATCTTTTAAAAAAGTGCCAAGGCAGATCAATGAAGAAAGGATAGATGTTTTAACAAATGGTATTGGAAAACTGAACATCTATATGAAAAAAAAAATACCTTGACTCATAATTGATACCTCATATCAAAATTATATCAAACTGGTTAACAGACCGAAATGTAAACCTTAGAACAATAAAAGCTTTAGAAACAAAATTTAGAGAATGTTTCTTGTGAAAATATTTATTGGCTTGTAATAGTCCAGTCTATCCATATACTACAATTTTTATATCCATTTACTCATGGAAAGACATTTCAATTTTTTCTAGGTTGGAGTTTTTACAAACAATGCTGCTTTGGACATCCCTGTGTAAGTTTTTGTATGAACTTAGTTTTCTTTCTCTAGAATAAATGCCCAGGAGTACAATTGCCATGTCATCTGATAAGGGGATTTTAATTTCATAAGAAACATTCAAACTCTTTTCCAGAATAGCTGCATTATTTTACTTTTCCACCAGCAAAATATGAGAGATCAAGTTAGTCTGAAATCACAAGGAGGATTTCACATCTTAATAAATTTTTATTTTAGCTGTTTTAATAGGTACGTAGTGGTATCTTATTGTGGTTTTAGTTTAACTTCTCTAATGGCCAATTAAATTAAGTATCTTTTGAAGTATTTATTTGCCATCTTTATAACTTCTTTAATCAAATGTGGGTTCAAATCTCTTTACCATCTTATAATTATATTGTTTTCTTACTGTTGAGTTTATAGATCAATTTATATACTAAGGACATATGTCTTTTGACAAATATGAGAATTGCAAGTAAATATTTTCCTCGTCTGTGTCTTGTATTTCCATTCTCATCACAGAGACTTTCCCAGGCAAAAAGTTTTAATTTTGATAAGTTTCAATTTATCAACTTTTTTCTTTTGTGAATTTTTTTTTGTCATGTCTAAGAACTCTTTGCTAACCCTAGCTCATGAAGATTTTCTCATATATTTTCTCTTTTTTTTTTTTTGCGGGGGAAGAGTTGCCCTGAGCTAACACATGTGTTGCCAATCTTCCTCTTTTGCTGAGGAAGATTCGCTCTGAGATAATATCTGCTGCCATTCCTCTTTTTGTATGTAAGCTGCTGCCACATCACGGCCTCTGATAGACAAGTGGTGTAGGTCTGCACCTGGGAACTGAACCTGGGCCACTGAAGCAGAACGCACCAAATTTAACCACTAGGCCATTGGGGCTGGCCCAACATATATTCTCTTCTTAAAAATGATATATTTTTTAACAAGATAAGTTTCTCTATTAATTTTTTTTCTTTTATTTTTGGTAGGATTTTAGAGTTTTCAGTGTATAAATCCATGCTTTGCTAGATTTATACCCAAGTATGTCAAATTTTGGAGCCATTGTTAATGGTATTTCTAAAAAAAATTTAGTTCCCAGTTAAAATTGCTCTTACAAGAAACATATTTGGTTATTTGCATGCTGATTTTTTTATCCCATGATACTATTAAAATCACTTATTATTTAAAGGAATTTTCAATTTAGTTTCCCTGGGATTTTCTCCATCAATAACTACGTATTCTGTGAATAGAGAAATTTTTCATCAATTCCTTTCCAATCGGGTGCCTTCTTTTTTTATTTTTTTCCCGTGGTCTATTGCACAGGCCAGGAACTTCCAGTACTAGGCTGAATAAGAGCGGATGGAGTGAAGATCCTTATATATTACTGATGTTAGAAGGAAAGCATCCAGTCTTCCACCACGGTGTATTATGACAGATGCAAGGTTTTGTACATGCTCTTCATAAGATTGAGAATGTTCCAATCTATTCCTAGCTGCCTGAGAATTTTTATCAAGAATGAGTGTTGAATTTTGACAAATACTTACCTTACATCACCTATATGACCATGTGTTTTTTCTTCTTTATGAACTCATCTTGCATTACTGGAATTAAATTATTTTAAGCGGAAAGTAAAGGAAACTTGACTCTTAGTAACAAAAGTACAGTTGAATGACAATATTTTCTATCGTAAAGTGGGTAATTGGGTTATGTTTCATATTGGAAGCAGTGGAATTCCTCAGATCTCCGTATTGACTTCTATATACTGCTTGGATATTTAAAACAAAAGAATGAAATCCCACTAACAAAAGGTTGAGAAGTCAGCTTATAGGATGTCTGATTATTTGATTTTAAAACCCTCACGCTTGATTTCTATCTCTTGTAATTATACATATTTCATCTCAAAACTTAAAAGAGGATACCAATTAACTTAAGCCTAATAAAAAAGGTTTTTCCTGACCCCTTGCCAGTACTTATTAAAACAGTTTAAAAATGATTGTTTGCCTTCATATTTTGTTATTGTTATGACTTATTTTGAGAATCAATCTGAACTTAAGAAAACATCTTATAAAAAATAACAGAGTATACATGCATATATTTATCTACCATGGTAAAACAGCATGTGAAGATAAAAAAAATTATTGTTTTTAAGATTAGTGTTCTCATTTCAATGAACATCCAGTAACCCAGACATCGCAGAGATCTAGTTACTTATCAATGTTGTCCCATAGATTTCTTGTATCATACCTAAGGATACATATTGATTACATAGTGTGAACTGGCAGGTTGTTACAAAAGTCATGTTATGGATTTATGAGTCATCCCTAGACACATGGAAGAATTTCCAGAGATCTGAACAATTCCTTACAATTTCCATGCACATTTATGCTGAAGACAAAGCAGTAAAGCCTGAGCCAATCCCTCATGAGCCCCACTCCTGCTCATAGACACATACCACAAAATCACATATCACAGAGCCCCAGGGTCTAATAGTATCCTAGCTTCCAGCCCATAAGCCATAAATTTAAGGTGAAACTTGCAAAGGTCAAGCAAAGTAAATAGTCGGTGTATATATTACAAATGCCTTGGTTTTAGTACTTCCTGGTTTCTTTTTATACAGTGCTGAGCGAATGCATTGTTTATAAACATCTTGAAAATCTTTGAAAACATCCTGTTCTGTGTTGGATATAGAAAAACTAGACAAAAGCTGAAATTTTCTTAATATGCTAGATATAAAGCTAATAGATTTATAGGAGAAGTACTTTCAGAGCTTTCACAAAAGTCCATAGACTATGGTACAAAATAAGATGTTTTTCATTTAAAAATGAATAATAATAGCCTTACAGTAAGTTATTAATGATGTTAATTTTTAATATCAATGTTAATAATGCAAAATTCTCAATCTCAAATCTAAAGGCACTGTGAGTTAATGATAGTCTATGAAATGTTCCATAATTTCATACTTAGATTTATTGTAGCATTTGACCCCTGAAAACAATTATTGATTTACTTGCATGTTTCTTTTCTTTTTTCTTATAAGTTTCTTGAAACAGAGACTATGTCTTTACATATATTTGGATCTCTAGCAGCTATGCTATATCTTGCACATAGCAGATATTTAATAAATAATATGAGGAAAGCCATCTTTGGTAGACGCTCACAACTTCAGTTGGGAAGGGAATAATTTCAAGAAAATCTAACTGGCACGACATGTCTAATTTAACTGAATATAGTTACATAGAACTGATGGACTGAAGTTCTCATGGTTGCTATTATCTAAGCATTTGACATTTTTGATGCTTATTACTTTATTCGAATTCAAATATTACCAAGCACAAATATATCAACTATGTAATAGTAGGCTTATAGTACCAAAGAAGAAATGGCTATTCTTAAAAGAGCAAAACTGAACTTGATAATGCAAGGGGGTTAAGGAGATTTGTCTGGTATTCACAAAAATGTGCTTGCTTTATTTTTTTTCTTCTGCAGTTTTGATTCAATTAGATATTTATGAAGATTGGCATGCAGTCATGTCTGATTTTTTATAAATGGCAGAACTCATATTTTTATTCTGTGCATTGGTTCAAGATAGTTTCTATTACTTTGATTAACCCCTAGTGACCTGATTCACAGTGACATGCATTCCATCATGTATCAGGAGGGTTAAAAAGTAGCTTAAGACTATAGAAGACAAGATCATTGAATTCAATCATTTGATACTTGCTTTGCCTCTTGACTTCAATTTGCATCTTAATGGCTAAAACAATTCTATGTTTGTGTTAATTTATAAAATCTACAATGAATGGATTTGAAGTAATTTTGATGATTTATATGGTGTTATTATTTTGCAATCATCTTCTCTATCTTAAAAATCAGTCACTATTTCAGTCAAGAAAATCATTAAAAATAGCCATTTGGCAATAGTGTAATTAAAACATAATCATTTTGATATTTTTTTCCTCTAAGGTAGCCATCTTTAACGGGAAATGACAGTTCTAACAAAATTACAAACTGGAGTTACATATGTAAGTAAAAATGACAGAATCAGTGTCTGGGTTATTTGATGCCATGTTAAGTTATAGGGACAACTAAATGAGAATTAGTTCTAATTTCAAATAGATTGTAAGAACTAGAATTTTCTACATAAAATGCTTAATCCTCTTCAGTTTTTATTAATTTTGGTCTGATAAAGAGTTTAGAGACTTGACCCATGGGATTAAAATCTTAATCTTCAAATCTTCTCAACTATAAAAAAGGTTTAGATTAGTCAATGATTATTATTATTTTTTAATCAATGGACTTATGTTGAGCTTTGTTGTGCACTACTACAGAAAATTGAAATTATAGTAGTCTCTGATAAGCTTTATGGTAGTAACAAAAATACAGAAATAAAACCTTAGAAGTGGTACAATAACATTAATCAACTATTTGATTCCACCCATTCAGTTGTGAGGGGACACAAATGTCTGACAAACAGTTGAAGAGACACTCAGAAATGTGCTTTCCCCTGTTCCTGTCAGTTACAAAGGAAACATGATGTTCATTTATAATTGGTGAATTACAATTTTAAAGGACCGATTTTAAAAGCTTGAAAATATAGCATGTGAGTTACCACTTACATGACTTTATGGTTGAAGTTTCTGTATATAGCAGCCTGAAAACATGCTTATTTGATGAATCATCAGTGGATAGAAATGGCTCATAAATCTATCCCATTCACATTGCAGAAAGATAAATCACACTGAAGTTTATAAGCTTGTAAACTGTTATATCACCTACTTCTCATTTTAAAAGCTTTTTGTTGACATCACTGTTACAAAATACGCCATGTCAGCTATTTTCTCTTTTATCAGTTAGAGTGGGCACCATTGCTTTTCTGTGGAATTTACTTGTAGTAGAACACTATCTCTGACTGCAATAGCAGTTATTACTTTTTGTTAAAGAAACAATTGATTTGTTCTTAAAATCTTGACAAAATAATATGCTGCTGTTGATAAGCTGGCAGCTTACTTTTTAATTATTTACCATTTAAACTACATACTTTTACCTAAATTTGGGTTAGTTTTGTAATACAAGGTAAGAAAAAGACAAAAAGGTTAGTTGATGGGCAGTAATGGCAGGGTCTAAAATGACTAACAAAGCTCATTAGAGATCAACTTGACAGACTTCAAAGATATTGTATTCTTAAGTACTTATTATGTAGATGACTGTAATTTGTGTGGAATTAAGTTTAAAGAAATTGAAAGTTACTGACATTATGTTTATAGAATTTCCCAGGATTTGAGAAAGTGTTTAAGAAATTACAAATTTCTCCTTTCAGTGCTTGCTTAGACTTGTTTATTGAAAAAAAAAATAACAAGATGAAAAACAAAGAAAGCTCTGAGGTCACTTTCTCCTTATATATTCATCCCTTTCTTCCATCTATGTATATTGCTCAATTGCCTGAGTGAAATCAAAAGTGTCACCAATGCATCCAGTAATTAAAATAAACTGAAAGAAATAACATGCTTCTTTCCTCTTGATACAGGTAGTAAAGGAAAAGGAGCAAAGTATCTGCTCATTCTCCAAAAGTGAATTCAATGATTTGAAAAACTATTGTAAGATCTCCATAGCCTAGAATGAATGCGAGTCCTGGGAAATTATATTCAAAATAAATAAGCAAAATGTGATTAAAAGACATATGCCAAAGTGTATATTTTATAATTAATATTATTAAAGCCATGTTTATCTAAAGTCAACATAATAATTGAAAATATTTATCAACAAATTTTTTGAATGAAAATCTGTATAATCATTACTAATTTAATGAAAAATAAGAAAGTCAGAATATCTTAATGTAGACATAATAATACGGAATAACATGGGAAAAAAATTGTAATTAAAAATATAAATTTTACCATTAACAATCTTCAGCATAATAGAAGCACTAAACATAGTTATGTTTTGCTTTGTTTCCTTGATCTCTTAAAAAACAATCTTTTTAAACAACAGATTTATTAGGATAATTCACATATCATAAAATTCATGCTTTAAAAAGTGAACAATTCAGTGGTTTTTAGTATATTCAGATTTGTGCAGGCATCACTACTATCTAATTTTAGAACATTTCATCACCCCGAAAAGAAATTGCATACATATTAGCAGTCGCATCCCATTCATTACCCTCTCCCTCCCCAGCACCTGGTAACCACTAATCTACTCTCTATATTTATGAATTTGACAATCTGTACATATTATGTAAATGAAATCATTAAATATGTGGCCTTGTATTTGGCTTCTGCCACTTGGCATAAGGTTTTCAAGGTTCATCATTGTTGTAACAGGTATCAGTACTTCATTCTTTTTATTGCCAAACAATGTCTCATTGTATGGATGAATAACATTTCATTTATCCATTCATCAAATGGTGGACATCTGAATTGTTTCCACTTTTTGACTCTTAGGAATAAAGCTAGTATGATCATTTATGTATATATTCTTGTGGAGACATATGTTTGCATTTCTCTTGGGTATATAACAAGGAATAGAATTGCTGGATCATATGATATTTCTGTTTAACATTTTGAGGAACTGCTTAACAATATTCCAGAGTAGCTAAAGCTACATAGTAAGTTTTGAAATAGGAAAATGTGAATATTCCAAATTGGTTTTTTTAATTCAAAATCATTTTGGGTTATCTGGATTACCTCGTATTTCCATATTAATTTTAGGAATATGGTTTTCAATTTCTGCAAAAAAATAATGACAGTTGAGATTTGCAAAAGAGCCTTTGGATTTGTAGATCTATTTGAGGAACACTGCCATCTTAATGTTAAGTCTTCTGATCCACAAAAATGGGCATCTTTCCATTCATTTAAGTCTCCTTTATTTTCTTTGCGGTAACATTGGTTTATAACATTGTATAACTTTAAGGTGTATATCATTATACTTCTATTTCTGCACAGATTACATCATGTTCACCACCCAAATACTAATTACAATCCATCACCACACACATGTGGCTAATCACCCGTTTCGTTGTCCTCCCTCCCCCTTTTCCCTCTGGTAACCACCAATCCAATCTCCGTCTCTTTGTGTTTGTTTGTTATTGTTTTTATCTTCTACTTATGAGTGAGATCATATGGTATTATTAGTGGATTCCTAAGGTTTCCTACATACAAGATCACCTCATCTTTGAAAATTTTACTTTTTTTCTTTTTAATCTGTGTGTTTTATATATGCATATATTTATGGTCTAATTCACCAAGGTAGAACCTCTAGTATGATGTTCAGTAGAAGCAGCTATAGTGAGATTCCTGTTTTCTTCCTAATCATAAAGTGTTTCCTTGATCTTGAGTGAAAAATGCTTAGCAAAAGTAATATACAACTTCAGAATCAAATGTTGTAATTATTTATCCCACTTTTTCAACAAAATGAAAACATTGTTAAATAAAATGATCCGCACAAATATTACTTTCTTAATTTCGCTTGTCCACAGACATCATTATTCGAGGAAATTGCAAGTATATATTATGTTAAGCCAGTAATTATTTCTGTGAAAAGAATACTAAATATGACAGAACAAAAACTGTAATGAAATTTACAAGCTATTATTAGTAGTGAATTTCAAATGTTTGCTACTAATCCCTTGATAGTTTTATAAATCAATATTAATTATTTAGAAAAATATGAGACAGCTAGAGTATAGCTCTACATTTTTGTTTTCTTAAGAAAAACTAAAAGTATTAAAACTTACATGAGCATACAAAATTACATGAGTGCACAAAACTTATATGAGTATAACAAAATTTGCATAAATAGGTAAGTCAACAAATATTTACCAGGCTTCTAAATATTTACATATGTTTTTTCATTTGGTAACTGATATCCAATGCAAACAGAATCATTTGTTTTATTTCAGAAAAAAATTCTTTATTATTAATAGCAGTTACTGTTTATATAATTTGGTGAGAGTATGGTTTAGAATCCATTTACATTTTGCTACTTTAAAAACTCTCTTTGTACTGTAGATTACATTTACATTTCATTAGATTACAATATACATTTCTGTCCTTGGTTGAAATGAAGAGCAATTGAAACTACTCAGTTATGTACTTTACTATAAGTGAAATATTTCTCAATAATGTATCTTTTGAAAAATACAAAGTATTCATTGTAACTCAAACATCAAACACATCTCATTAGAAATCCAAGAATATGAATGAGATCATAGGAACAATAGAGTTTCCAGCACCCTGGTTTAAACCTACACGCTGTCAACCTCACTGAAGTTTCCTTACTATAGTATCTTTCAGAGTCATCAGGCATAATTTGAATGTATTCAAAACTCCCTCAGGAATAATGTACAGTGTATTCAGCCCAGACTGCTCACAATTCCTTGCATTCTTGCTCTCAGCTTTGCTCTAAATTGCCATTGTTCAGTTCATTTTGCTCTTAGAACAAGATCTGATCTTATTTGTTTTCCCCAATTGTGTTTTTTTTTTTTTTTTGAGGAAGATCAGCCCTGAGCTAACATCCATGCTAATCCTCCTCTTTTTGCTGAGGAAGATTGGCCCTGAGCTAACATCTATTGCCAATCCTCCTCCTTTTTTTTTTTTCCCCCAAAGCTCCAGCAGATAGTTGTATGTCATAGTTGTACATCCTTCTACTTGCTGTATGTGGGACTCCACCTCAGCATGGCCAGACAAGCAGCATGTCGGTGCAGGCCCGGGATCCAAACCTGGGCTGCCAGTAGTGGAGCACATGCACTCAACCGCTAAGCCAAGGGGTCGGCCCTCCTCAATTGTTTTAAAATCACTGACTATGTGAGCCCGTATGTCACAGCTCTTTTAGGCATCCACAGTTCTTTTCACATCAAGTGGCCTCCAACCTCAAGTGGTAGCTATACCTGGACTCATTCTAACGACGAAACTCTCTACTTGGGACCTTCAATGTTTAATTCTACAGAATTTTTGGCACTTAACCAGATTTACTCCTGGGGGCGCTATTCTTCACTCAGCTTATAAATTCTGTTAAATATGTGACCCAAATGTCTACAAGACATGTCAATACTTCAGAGCAAATGTGACATTATGATTCATGTTCTTCTTAGGAGACTTTGCTTCTGTGACAGTAGTTGAAACTATACCTGTCTGGATAAGGCAAGGATAGAAGTTGTCTAATTACACATAATAGGCATATATGCATGTCAAGTATTATATTTATGTTAAGACTGATCTGAAGATGTGAAAAAGAAAATACACATAACTTTAGTGTTTGTCTATATTTACTCCGACAATATACCAAAATTTAATAACTTGTTCTTTAAAATTTTACATTGCTTTTAATATTGCTTCAGTGAATAGTTAAAATATTCTTGTATATAAAATTTAGAAATATATTGGGGCCACCACATGGCATAGCGGTTAAGTGCGTGTGCTCTGCTGTTGGCGGCCCGGGTTCGGATCCTGCGCGCACACCCATGCACCACTTGTCAGGCCATGCTGTGGTGGCATCCCATACAAAGTGGAGGAAGACAGGCACAGATAGTTGCCCAGGGCCAGTCTTCCTCAGCAAAAAAGAGGAGGATAGGCATGGATGTTAGCTTAGGGCTGATCTTCCTCACACACACACAAAAAATTTAGAAATATATTAAATATACTTAGGGTCGATATCTACCAATGGAATTATTTGGCCCCAAAGTATGAGGGACAAATACATACAAAGCATTAAATAATGGTGCACTTCTAGGCACCTCTCTTCATATTCTTGCTAACATTGGATGAGTGAAAACTATATGTGATTTTATTATATCATTTTAAGGTTATCATTACATATGAATATTTCATTTTTTATTTACGATCATTATTTTTCTTCTGTGACCTATCTTTTCCTCTTTTTTCATTTCTTACTAATCTCTTTATTCTCTTCCTCTGTGTTCTAGTAGAGTTTCTTGTGTCTATATATCAGAGATTTTTACTGTCTATGATATATGAATAAAATTATGTTCCATATCACTTCGAGTACAGATTTTAATTTTGATATTATAGCTAGGGCTTCACAGCAGTTATTCAAAATTCCGTACCTCTGCTTCTTCTCAGCCTCTTTCCATAGTGTTTTCTGTCCCAGTACTTAGAGGCACTGGCTTTTGTGTCCCACTGAAGAGGCCCAATCATTCTCTGTCATTTACAAAATGAAATACTCAAAATGATGCTTTTGCTATAATTATGCAAGATGATTATGTATTTGCTTTTTTCTGAAGTACTTTTTTCAACGATCGATTAAGTGTCTTCATTTTATTTAACTACTCCACAGCATTTAACATACTTGATCACATCAGCTTCTTGCTGCGTTATCTTCCCTTGATTATTCTTCCATTCACAAGACGGTCATTCCAAGCCTCCTTCGTTGGCTCTTCTTCCTTTACGTACCTCTAAATATTGAAGTTTCCCAGGACTGAGTGTTACATCCTCTGTTTTTCTATATCTACATTCATCATCCTGATGATGATGTACAAGCCCAGGTGTTTAAATGTTTTTTATTTTCTACATTTGTATTTCTAACCCTGATTTCTCTATTGGCTTGAGCATTAGGTCAGATTCCCTAAAAAGGGAGCCTAAGAAGGAGATTTACTTGCAAGGAATGTAGGAAAGGAATGTTGTCATGAGTAATCTAAAGACGCTGAGAAGACAAAATAGGAAAAGGAAGAAGCCTATCAAAGATTTGCTTTCAGGTAAGTCTAGCCCCAGGATGATGGTGTAAATCAAACAACAGAGTTTGTCCCACCTGGAGAAAAGGAAGGCTTTTGTTTTTCATTTGCTTTTGTCCCAGAAGAAATTGTTTAATGTGAGGTGGTGCCAATAGCCCAAGAGCAATGTATGAGCAGGTGTGGGCAGCAGTGCAGGCAATGCACATGGCAGCTGGGTGAATGGTAGCACTAAAGCAGCAAACGGGATCCTAGGGCATTTGGGTGATGTACCACCAGCGTCAGCTCCAATGTCAAACTGTCTGCTTGGTATCTCTGCTTTAATATCCAGGAGTCATCCAACTAAAACCGTTTTAAAGTAGAATTTCGTTCCTCCTAATCCACTCTTCTAGTCTCATGATTGCCCAGTTTTCCCTAACTCATAAGTGGCATAATCTGTCACTCAGATACCCAGATCAAAAACCTAGGAGACCTCTTTCATTAACTTATTTTGCTCATATCTTATATTCAAGCTTATTGTGAGACCTGTCATTCTATATTCAAAACTTTTTCTGATTGTCACAATATTTTTATGATCTGAAGGGGAGAGGGGCTAAGCACTCTAAAAATATGTAATTTTCTGTCAATACATGCAACTATATTGTCACCTGCTGGTTATAACTATATTTTACAGAAGCAATTAGACAAGGAAAAAAAGAGACAGAAAAAAATTTCAAAGCAGAGTGCTAAATTGAGAATAAATGTTTGCTAGGTAGGCTAACTTGTTGGCTATATCTAATCATTATCATATTCTTGCTTAGAGAGCAGAATCATCATTTGTATTTCAAAGAAAAACACCAACAGGAAAGTCTGGGCACTTAAGGGAATATACCTCTTATCAATTATAATAATTAACCTTTTCTTTATTTTCCTGTCTCTCTTGCTTCTTTTTCCTAGTTGAGGCACCTTTCAGAGATATTTGTCTGAGTTCTGAGGGGAAAGGTTTCCAAGCAAAGTCTGCATATTTTGTTGACTTACACCCTATAATTAATCATATTCAGTGAATTAAATTGCTACAGGTCAAAGGTTACTTTTCAAATTTTAAGATACTTGACTGGATTTTCACAGTGCTGCCTGCATTTGACTAAAATTATGCAGCTCCCCCAACTTGTTCTAATTGTTTGTGACTCGTACTGAGGGAACAGCAAAGTAATCCAAGCCTTTTATTCAGTGAACCAAACACTACACAATAAAATGAAGGGGTGTGTGCTTCCACATGTGTGTGGAAATGTGAAAGAATCATGATCACAGCATAAATTTAACCAGTCATAAATTCGGATATAACATTCGGGGACTTATTGAATATGGTAATACAATATATTAGCTCTTGAACACGTATTTTCATTTAGAGAGGACAAAAAAAGACATTCAACTGATCTTATCCTTGGCTGTGAGTCTTACTTTCTTTGGAAGTAGGACATATCAGTTTTTACTTCTCTAGAACTTTTACTCAGTTGGATGTTCCGAAGTAGCCTATTTATTTTTAATGATTTGATATTCTGTCTTCACTGCCTTTTACAAGGTTAAGTTACTTTTACTTTTATATGACTAAAAATACCATTCAACCTAAAGTACTAAATTCTCAAAAGCTGCACATATAGGCAGAATTGATGACTGGCAGGCTATGCTCTTCATTTAGTCTATCCAAAATGCAGAGCGCTGCTGTAGCTTTTAACTTTCGTAACTACTGTTGCTAACATGCAGGTCTCTGCATATATTTGCCACTTGGTAGATCTCAGCAGGGTGGTAAAATGTATGTTCTTTCTTAGAAACTAGGATTTTTAAAGCCTTTAACACAAAGACCTAAAGATGAACACTTTTACCAGTCTCAGTGGTTGTTGAAATTCAGCTTTATAGAGAAAATATAAAAAGGCCAATATTGTACAAGTAGAAAATCTACTTCTAAGCTATATTTTGTTAAATAAACAAAGAATTGGTTATTTATGCTATTATTTCTACTTGAGATACCAACAAGATAAAAAGTAATATCTTGATTTACCTCATTTTACACATACGGAGACCAAGTTGGAAAATTTAACTGAAAAATCAAATTGTCATTAAAATCTACTTTTTTCTATTTTCAGAAATGCAAAAGTTAAAGAAAAATATTAGAAGGTATTAAAAGAAACAAATTTTCAAAAATCAAAAATAATAATATTTTATTTTTGTTACTTTTAGAAACCAAATATGTAGGTATAGCTAAACTTTGCTTTATTCAAGATAGGCCCATCTCCCTGGCCCATTTCCAAAGACAGTCAGTGTCGTGTGTCTGACCTTGTTCCATTAATCTAATTTCTTACATTTTTACTTATACACAGGTCAAACGTCCAGATACCATATGGAGCATTGCGTGTGTGTTATTTCAAGTGAATTATGAAAAAATATATATGTAATCTGCCTCTTCCTTTTATTTTCCACTCATAATGACATTTGATGATCTAATTTCATTTTCATAAAAGTTTTAACTGCAGAGTATTCAACTTTGTGAATAGATGTCATATTTTAACTACTTGTTCTCCCTATTATGGGCGTATACTTTGCTTACAGTGCCTCTCCTGTGACAAACTGACCCAATAAGCACTCAGGTCTCAGTGTTCTGTTGTGCTTGTGCCGCAAATGCGGCAGGGTATTGGCTAAGACTGGAACTGCTGGGCCGTAGGTTACGCACATTTTCAGCGTAATTAGATGCTGACAAATTGCTCTCAAAACAGAAAGACCAATTTACCCTCTCAGAATAAGTTAAGGAAAATAATTTTTTCTTCATTCTTGCCAATATCTGAGTCTATCCTACTTCATTATTTTTTCCAATGTTGTGGTTGGAAATAATAGCTTTTAATTGCTTTAGTTTATATTTACCTCATAACTAGTAAGATTGAGCTCCTTTTCATATATTTATTTCCTATAAAGATTTTCAACTCTGTGAGTTTTTAATTTCTGTTCATGGACTTTACTCTAAACCCTATAGATCATTTATCTTTTCCTTGGATACTATATATCTTCTGTTGTGTTAAATTGTTCTTTCCATCCGCCGCTTGGATCTGTTGCTTGGATAAGAACGTTATCAGAACCCAAGATTCTAAAATCAATATGGAAAATGCTACTAAATTTTAAAATAAACTAATTATATTAGAAATAAAAACTAACAAGATGGTAGATTGCATTGGTACGGAAAAAATATGTAACTTGGTAGATCATTTCTGCATCTATTACTTCTCAAGTCTATTTATTCAAGTGCATTTTTAGAAAGGATAATGATCTGTATTTATCAGATATATATATATAAACCAAGCAAGGATGCGCTATTGTTCTGATGAAATAAACAATAGCAAACCTACTCTAAGATTTTGGGATTTATTTTCACTGTTTATTAAAATCCTATTTTTATCGAAGGCAAGAATGAGAAGAAAGAAAGTACTGTAAGAGGTAGAGAACAGTCATAGAGAAAAGGGCTTCTTAATTAAGAGACAGAGTCTTACAGGTTATAATTTTCAAGCAAGGTATACTTCACCTTATCACTGTGCTTATTTCTTTTCAAAGAGGTATATAACCTCTCTCATCAAACAGCAACATTTGCTCATATATTTTTGTTATAGTTTGATTTAGGTCTAAATTGCCTACAGTAATAGTCACCCTTTTAATGTAAAGTTATATGAGATTTGAACAACACATGGAGTTATGTAACTGCAACCGCAGTCAAGATACATTATAGAACCATCACGGCCCCAAATTCCCTCATACCCATTTGTAAACAACCTTAGCCCTCACTTGATTGCCCGCAAACCTGTGATCTGACTTCTGTCAATATAACTTTTGCCTAATCTAGAAAGTCAGTAAAATGGACTCATACAACATGTAGCCTTTTGAGTCTGTCTTCATTCACTTAGCATTATGAATGTGAGACTAATCCATGATGATGCCTGTGTCAGTAGTTTGTTGCTGTGTTGTTGCTGAGTAGTAATTCATTGCATGGATGTGCCATTAATTGTTTTCCAATTCGCCAGCTGAAGGATATTTAGGCTGTTCCTAGTTTTGAGCAGTTTTGAATAAAGTTGCTATAAATATTCATAAGGTATATTTGAATGAATACAATATTCATATCTTTAGGTAAATATCTAGAAACAAAATAGCCAGATCATATGGGTTGTGCATTAACATTACAAGGAACAGGCAAACTGTGTCCATAGTGACTGTACAGTGTTGCCTCACCAGCAGAAATATATGCGACTTTTAGTTCCTCTCCACTCCCTCATCAACGTTGAATATTGACAAGATTGGGATTTTAGCCATTCTAAGAAGTGTTTAGTGGTATCTCATTGTGATTTTAAATTGATTTCCTTAAGGACTAATGATATTGAGCATCTTTCCCTGGTCTAATTTGCCATTTGTTATTTTCATTGATGAAGCATCTGTTTAAATCTTTTGCCTACTTTTTAAGTTATTTGTATACTTGAGTTTTAAGAGTGTTTTTTAAACACTGGATGCAAGCCTTTTATTAGCAATCTAGTTTGAAAATATTTTGTAGTTGCCTTTTGCTTACTGTTTTATTATTTTTACAGTGTCTTTTGAGGAGCAGAAGTTTTTAATTTGATAAAGATCGATTTATGTTTTTCTTTTATAAATTCTGCTTTTTGAAAATTTTGCATGATCTAAGAAAATAATTTTTCTATAATTTTATAAAAATTAAAGTTAGGGGCCGGCCCGGTGGCGCAAGCGGTTAAGTGCGCGTGCTCCACTGCGGCGACCCGGGGTTCACTGGTTCGGATCCCGGGCGCGCACCGACGCACTGCTTGGCAAGCCATGCTGTGGCAGTGTCCCATATAAAGGGGAGGAAGATGGGCACAGATGTTAGCCCAGGGCCATCTTCCTCAGCAAAAAAAGAGGAGGATTGGAGGATGTTAGCACAGGGCTGATCTCCTCACAAAAAAAAAAAAAAAAAAAAAAAAATTAAAGTTAAATAGTTGCATATGGTTAAATAGAAACTTAAGTCTGTTATCCCTTTTGAGGTGTTTTTGTTTGTTTACATGGCATGACCATTAGACTGAGGTTTAGCTGGTTGCATATGAATATTTAATTGTTCTAACCCATACTATCTTAGAAGAGAAAAATGTCTCAGATCAATGATCTGAATACCAGATTTTTATACAACTAATAAATTAACATAAGAGAGATAATTTTTTCTTTACAGAAAATTTGTAGATTTTGTGCTCATGAGTATATAGGCTATGTCTTTGTGTTCATGTGTCATCAGTATTTGTGTGTGTATGTGTTGGAGGTGGTGTCAATGATTAGTAAACACATGGATGAGCTCACTCTAATTAAGCTTTCTTGATAATATTTGAAATTGAGTGAGTTTTTCCTTCATGTGAAACAGTGGATCAGGACTATATTTTTAAATGGTTTAAGATTAGCTCTCTTCAATGAAAACAAAATGGAAAGTGTGGCATGCACGTGATGAAAATTAACTATCACATATTTAAAATGTTAACTAAACAAAATTTCATTCCCTAAGTATGACCTCCTGCTCTTTATGCATACTCCCATTTATAATTTTTCCTAATGTAATTATATTTTCGACAACAAGAAGTATATATTTACCATTCTTTAGAAGTAGCAAGAATCATGGATATAGTAAAGTTATTGACATAATTTATTTTAATTTTAATGAAAAATAGTCATAGTAAGACTTCCATTTCTAAAGCAGGTATAGAGGGTATCCAAAGTAGAATTCTAGTGATCATCCATTTATTTGCTATTTACATTCTCTTCATAGACTTGCCATTTGTTATTTTAATGTAAAATGGGGATTGTAAATAGTGTAAAACTATGAGGAGCTCTGGATACACATTCTTAAAAGTAAGAGAAGAACTGATGAGCTTGAGTACATGGATTTTAATAGCAGACTTATTTCTCAATAGAACGTGAGAAAAAAAAAGTATTCTCATGGAAATATGTTTCAGTGTACCATCCTAAATACTTCCTTTAGTGTAGAGCTATAAGTGCTTCTTTTCCTACTAAATTGAAAGGAAAGTTTCACTGCTTTTGTCTGTGAGTGCAACAATATCTGGATGTTAAAAATTCAACTCCCATTTCTAACATGAGAACAAATATAAAATATTAAGAAAAAAAGTTCCAAAATTTGATAGCATAAAAAAATAGGTTCTGGCTTAGAATTAGCTCATAGTTCTACCCATGTGAATAACCTAGCTCTTTCATTTATGTCACATACGGTGACCCAACTACATCTTTAATTTCTTTTCTAATTTGCTGGTAATGAAGAACATTATAGTAAATAGCAATTTTATTAATTATCTTATATTCAGCAGTCTACACCTGTGTTAGTCGTTATACACAAATGACTAATGTGATAGAAGCAGCTCACTTCATCAGAGAATGGCATTTTCCCTTGCTCTGACACTTCATTGTGCCAGTCATCTCCAAACATAAGGTCACAGCTGTTGTGTGACTTTTTTACGCAATGGAAAATCAGCCTTTTCCATGAGAAATAAAAAAGAAATTTAATAACCTGACATTTGAAAGTAGGAAAAAAGCATTTCAAATACAGGTAATTTTACATGGATCTTATATGAAAATAACATCAGTGTTAAAGAAATAAAAAGGAATATTTTCTTAGGTCAATTTTAAGACACGGACATAACAAGACCATCATTGTGAGTCATTTTTCCAGTGAGCAAGATTGACAAGCTCATGAAACCTTTCCAAGCATCCTATATTCATGCAAACCACTCCAGTTTTTATTGTATATGGAAAAGCACTGTTCACTTATATTTTAATAATGCTTTTATAACTTTATGTATTTATTTTGGTGTAGAGTTTCCATAAATAGGTACATATCTATCTAAAAATTACACATTTTAATTGCAATAAAATTTAATGAATATTATGTCAATATTGAAATGCTTCTGTCCTCTCATTTCAGTCCATGAATTTCTCTGTCTATTCTACCATCACTATTTTAATTACTTGAATTTTTATTCTCAGTTAATTTCTATCTTATCTGTAGTATAGTTGCCAAATTTGTTTATTATTGTTGACATTTTGAGAATTGGATTAATAAAGACTAAACTGTAAGTCTGCATATTTAGACTTTTCATATAGAATATTGATATTGCTTCATCCTTTGTGAAAATATCTCTACCTCAAAATCTGTAGTTCTCATTACAATAATGAGGCATTTGAGTCATTACTTTGTGTTTTTTTTTTTTTTTTTGCTGAGGAAGATTCGCCCTGAACTAACATCTGGGCATCTGTGCCAATCTTCCTCTATTTCATATGTGGGTCACTGCCACAGCATGGAGGCTGATCAGTGACATAGGTCCACACCTGGGAACCCAACCGGGGTTGCCAAAGCAGAGCATGCCGAACATAATCACTAGGCCACAGGGCCAGCCCCAAGAGTTATTACTTTTGATCTAACTTGAACATCCATTCATCTGTCAGGTATGGCTTCCAATAAAGACAATGTTAATGACCATTATTAATCAATAATTAGACTTTTGATTTTTAAAATTTTCCTTTTTATGCATATTTGACTGTTCTATGAAACAATTGAAAGCAGTGAGTCTTTTTACTATTTTGCATTTTTTCTTGTTGTTTGAGCATTCTGCTAATATATATATATAGATAGCGATAATATATATATACTATATTCCATAATTTCATCTAGCTCAATGTCTTTGAAAGCCATATACGCTGATAACTTGAATTTGTAGTCCTTCCCTCATCACAATATCATACTATATATTTACATTTGGATTTGGATTTGTAATGTGTACCTTAAGTTTAAAACTAAGCCTATCACAAGAGAAACAATAGAAAGAATAAACAAATGGGACTACAACAAACTTAAAAGCTTCTGCACAGCAAAGGAAACCATCAACAAAACGAAAAGACAATCTAACAATTGGGAGAAGATATTTGCAAACCATACATCTGATAAGGGATTAATCTCCAAAATATATAAAGAACTCATGCATCTCAACAACAAAAAAACTAACAACCCAATTAAAAAATGGGCAAAAGACGTGAACAGACATTTCTCCAAAGAATATATACAGATGGCCAGCAGACACATGAAAATATGTTCAAAATCATTAACTATTCAGGGAAATGCAAATCAAAACTACAATGAGATATCACCTCACACCCGTCAGAATGGCTATAATTAAGACAGGAAATAACATGTGTTGGAGAGGATGTGGAGAGAAGGGAACTCTTATACACTGCTGGTGGGAGTGCAAACTGGTGCAGCCACTATGGAAAACAGTATGGACTGTCCTCAAACAATTAAGGATAGATCTACCATATGATCCAGCTATTCCACTGCTGGGTATTTATCCAAAGAACTTGAAAACACCAATGCATAAAGATACATGCACCTCTGTGTTCATTGCAGCGTTATTCACAATAGCCAAGACTTGGAAGCAACCTAAGTGCCCATCAAGGGACGAATGGATAAAGAAGCTGTGGTATATATACACAATGGAATACTACTCAGCCATAAGAAACGATGAAATCCAGCCATTTGTGACAACATGGATGGACATTGAGGGTATAATACAAAGTGAAATAAGTCAGAGGGAGAAGGTCAAATACCGTATGATTTCCTTCATTAAGCAGTAGATAATAACAACAATAAACAAACACATAGAGACAGAGATTGGATTGGTGGTTACCAGAGGGGAAGTGGGGGAAGGGGAAGGGTGAAAGGGATAATTGGGCACATGTGTGTGGTGATGGGTTGTAATTAGTATTTGGGTGGTGAACATGATGTAATCTATGCAGAAGTAGAAGTATAATGATGTACACCTGAAATTTATACAATGTTATAAACCAACGTTACTGCAATAAACAAAAAATTGAAAAAAAAAATAAATAAAACTAAACCTATCAAAATTAAAACATATTTTTAACCCCACCAAATCCATGCCCTACTATGAAGTAACCCCATCTCCACATCACTCCAGCAGATGCTCAACACAGTGAGATAGGAGTCATTCTTGATTTTTCTTATTTTCTTCCACGTTCTCACAATCAATCAGCAGCAGGTTGTTTATCTCTGCATGTAATATTTAGTCTAAATCCACCTTCTCTGCTATCTCCTAGTCTAAGCTATTTGCTCAGACTACCGTAATGGTCTCTTAGTTGGTTGCTCTGCCTTTATTTTGGTCTTTCTTGTAGTCCCTCTTCTAGATTGCAGCCTCGAAGCCATTTCTAAAGCATAAATCAAATAACATAATTTCTCCCTATAAAGCAGTACAATAGCCTCCCATTTCAATCAGATTAAAACTCTGACTTCTTATCATGGCTTACCAGGTGCTACATGACCGGGCCTAAACCTGCCAGTCTAATTTCATCTCCCACAGCTGTCTAAATTCATTACTGAGATTCAGAATACCCTACCCTTCTTTTATTCCCTTGAACATTTTAAGTTCATTTCACTTTCAGAAGCTCTTTTTGAAGCTTTTGTAGAAGCTTTGACATCCACTTAGAATTGCAGTACCCCATATCTTCAAATGGCTGCTTCTTTTTTGTTGCATAGGATTAAATTCAAATGTCACTTCATCAGAAAATCTATTCCTGTCATTCCAGCTAAACCTCAATTAATTTCTGTCATATTACTAAATTTATTTCCTTTATAATACTAACCATTATCTAAAAATATTTTTATTACTTTTTTCTTGTCTTTTCAATAAGATAGTGTTTTCCTTGAGAGCAAAGATTCAAGTTATTCAATACCCTGTACCCTTCAAACCAATATAATTCCTGGATTATAGCAGTCTTTCAATAAACATTTGTTGACTTACTGATGTGGACTGAATGTTTGTGTCCCCACAAGATTCATATGTTGAAACCCTAATCCCCAGTGTGATTGTATTCAGAGATGGGGCCTTTGGGAGGTAATTAGGTCACCACGAAGGTGGAGGCTTCATGATGGGATTAGGGCCCTTACAAGAAGATACTGGAGAGAGCTTGCTCTCTCTCTCTCTGCCCTATAAAGAAACCAGGAATAGGCCGCTCATCTAACCCAACCATGCTAACCCCCTAATTTTGGACTTCCAACCTCCAGAACTGTGAGAGATAAACGTTGTTGTTTAAGCCACCCAATCTATGGTATTTGTTATGGCAGCCTGAAGAGAATAAGACACTTATCAAGTTCTTTTGTAATTAGAGATAAGAGTATTTTAAAAAGACATTTCAGGATACTTATATGATTATTGTGCCATTCAATCTTTATCAACAATTATACACATTTTTCTGATATATTTGTCTATTTAATTATTTATTTTAATTTCTATGGAATTGATTTTTCTAATATATCTAATAGTTATGCTAACCATTTTCTGTGGACCAGGAGGATACAAGGATGAAAAAAATACTTTCCGTTTATCCATTCATCCATTCATTCAACATTATTTACGCAGTACCCACCACAAGCCAGGCAGTGTCCAGGGTATCCAAGGTGCTGCCTTCATACATCTGCTGTTCTAATTAGAAAAAGAAATAAACATAGTAATATGGCAAATGAGGTAAAGTGCTATGGGGAAAATTAAAAAGGCCCACTTTCACTGCTATGTGTACAAGATAGAAGCAGGAGGACCAGTTAGAAGACTGTTGTAATATCTAATGGGAGATATGGGGTGGCTTGGACAAGGATGATTGGTAATAGTGGAAGCAGTCAGTTGTGAGGTTTTTTTCTTTTTTTTTTTGGTCAGAGGTAGTTGGGAGACATTGGATTTCTAATATCAGTTTGCATATTTATTATATATCCAACGGGAAAAATCAAGTACACATTTCATGTGCAAGTCTGAAATCTAAAGGGCTGGGGAACGGGTGTATGAATACAAATTGATGAATGAAGTTGAGACACTCAAGGATTGTATATACAGAGAGAATAGGAAACATTCCAGTCGTGAGCCCTGGGGCAGGTTATAATTTAGAAATGGTAAACTGATATGGCCCAGCAAGTGTAGAAGGAGAAGGAGCAGGAAATGGTAGTATTTGGGAAGCTAAGTAAAGCTGTGTCATGAATGAGGGTTCTGCTTCTGGTTGTGTCAGCGTAAGTGGTATTGAATTTACTCTCTTGTTGAAAACAACCATAAACCTGGACAAAAGGAATGAAGCAACTGTTTTCAAGCATTGCACAGGTTCAGAACTTTGATCCTTGAAAATCATAAGGTGAGACTCATGATCAACCTGTAATCACTCCCCTATTGCCCTGTTTTTCTCCCTGGGAGCACTTTACCACCACAATGGAGAGAAGGGAGATCTCAAGCATAGCAGTGGTCTTGCAGAGCTGAGAAAGCTGAGGACTGCTGAAGTGGTTTGATTATCAGAGTGCCAGAGAAGAGAGTATTAGCCAAAGGAAGAGCTCAGTAGTCTCTGTGTAGGATCTTAACTGAAGACTGTGCTGGACAAGTACAGAGCAAGACTTCAAGGTCAAATCCACTCCCAGCCTACGTGGTACAACAGCTATCACATATACCTCCCTACCTAAAACAACTAGAAACTGGACAGACATATTTAAACAAAAGTCTCTCAGACATTGGGCATCGAATTACGAATAATGGTGATCTCTGAGATATAGGAAACACACCAAGTAAACCTTACGGTTATCCAAGTTTACTGTCTGGAGAATGTTCCTAGGTTGGAGCAAAACTAAGAGATCTCAAACGTAACTGTAGGTCTCCCTGAATTGAGGACAGGGACTTGGAATCTGGGGTAACCACGGTGGCTAGAATTTGCAGGACAGAGCACTGGTGAGGGAAGAACTGTACAGAGACGGAACTTCAAATATCTGCAGAGGATCCCATGAGTATATGAGTATTCTGAAGAGGACTGATCAGGATATAAGTTTGAGAAAACTTCCCAAGGAAGGGACGTCAACCACCAAAGGATTAGAGAGAATAGTACCCAGAGCTCACACAGACCTAAGAAGAGTCCCTATTCCAACAGCCAAGGAGGAAAGGGTGATACGTGGGTATTAGCCAGAATACAAAGAAGAAACCTGCCACAGTATTTGCCTGGGAAAAATTATCCCGAAACAGATTTGGTTATGCATAACGAACATTAAAAGCAAAACACAAGATGACCCAGGTAACCTGAACGCATCTGAGAAAAAGCTCAAGAATATACATAGGAATATGAAAATATCTACCACCAAACAAGGTAAAAAAAAAAAACTCTTAGAAAATTAGAAAAAGAAAAAACCCTCTACAAACTGCTAAAGGACATCTAAGAAGAACCTATAGCTAATATCATATTTAATAGTGAAAGAATGAATGATTTATGCTTTACCCTGCAGATCATGAAAAGGCAAGGATATCCACTCTCACCACTTCTATTCAACAATATAGTGGAGTATATTGCCAATGAAACAAGTGAGAAAAAAGAAGCAATCCAGACAAGAAAAAAAAGTCTTTATGTTCAGCTGATATGAGTATTGGCATCAAAAACTCTATGGGATTTGACAACAGTAACAAAATTTTTTGAACTGAGAACACAACACGGCTGCAGATGGTACAAAATCAATGTAATAAATCTATTTCTACATACTTGTGATAAACAATTGAATATTGAAATATACAACATAATTAGGATATATATGACCAAAGATGTTGAAGGTCTGCACACGTGTTATGACGGTTAATTCAACAAACCTGGAATTGGCCTGAATTTTTGCTAAATTACTCACAAGACACTCACCTCCATCAAGTCACGAAACAGGTTGAAAAATAATGTTCCTTTTAACCATGGGTCTGAAGTGATAGGGACTGGTTTGTACAAGGTTGCCACATTGTTTATTGATAGCAGGGAAATTGATAATTTGCACTGGCTCCTGGGGACACAACCAGAGTGCTCTACTTTTGGGGTTGTTTGTAGAGCAAAAGCATGTGTATGTGTGTAGCAGGGAACAAGAGTCCCCAATCAAAACTGCATTTTGGGTTCTCTGATTCTTAGGTATTCTGTGCACGTGTCAGTGGTTTCTGACCCGAGATAAGGATATCCCAATATGGTGTTAGTAAAGGCAAGACAATTAGAGTTCAGATTTTATCTCACTGTGTCTTATGCCCTGAGAGAGACTTTGGCCTCCATACCTATGTTTACTTCAGTCTTTTACTAGCATACTATCCTTTTCCTGAAAAAGCTGGAATTTGGGAACAATCTCATCGTGGGTGTTGTAGATCTCCTTTGGCAATCAAACCCTAATAGCCATTTTTAGTGCAAGACCAAAAACTATAAAACATTGCTGAAGAAAATTAAATAAGATGTGCATAAATGAAGAGATACACTGTGTATATGGATTTGAAGATCTAATATTGTTAAGATGTATATTCTTCCCAAATTGATCTGTAGGTCCATTGAAGTCCCATTAAAATATCAGCAGGCTCTTTTATAGAAACAGACGCATTTTTTAAAAGTTGTATTGAAATGCCGAAGACCTAGTATGGCTAAAACACATTAAAAGAAAAAGAACAGATCTATGAGACGTACTATCTGTTGTCAATCTTATTATAAAGCTATACTAATCAAGGAAGTATGGTATCGGGTCAAAGTTGAAAGATAAATTTATGCCAAATAATATATTCCAGAAACAGACCCACAAATTCATGATTAGTTGATTTTTTATAAAGATGCTAATGTAATTCAGTAGAGAAAGGACAGTCTTTACAATAAATGATCTTGATAAAATTGAATACACAAGTTCAAAAAAATGGACTTCAACCCAAACTTCACATCACATACAAAAATTAATTTAAAATGGGCATTGGTATAAATTCACAGGTCTTAAATTATAAAATATCTGTAAGTGAACATAAGCAAAGATCTTGATCCCTCCCAATCAATGTCCTCTCTTGCTTCTGATTGATTGTGGTGCTATTCTGCTCTCCCAGGTCAGTCTTAATTCACATTGTATTAGGGAAAGACATTCCTTGCATGAAAGGGACCACTCTTTTCACTCCGCCCTAGCAAGTGTCCCTCATCTATCCTCTCCGCTGGTGATGGTATGTAGAAGGCATGGGTATGATCAATACTGAAAGAGATCACAATGCAGAAGTGTAGTGATTAGACCCTAAAGATTTCAAGAGAATCCACAGTTGGAAACATGTTCTATGTTTACAGAACAAAATTCTGAACACAAGTTTACTAGGACCGTAAAATGAATGATTGTTCCCACTTGCCTGCATATTCTGGATAAGACTTACCTTTGTGGCCATCATCAATGGAGCATGCCACCAACATTTGAGAGAGACTCTGGAAGCTAGTATTGATGGGTGTTACGTTGGAGGATTCATTATCACAAGCCACGATGTGGCAAGCAATAAATAAGTGGTGTTATGAAGCAGCAGAGGCAAAATGATCTGTATTGGTTCAAAGTATACTGGTCTAAAAGGGCCGGCATTGTGAGTAACAACAGGGTTGCTACCATTTTTTTTTTATGTTGGGAGATATGAAATCAGCCAGGAATGGCACTTGTGACAAATAAAAAGGTGAAGAGATGGTTCCTAGACCCGACCAGGAGGAGATGGTACCTTGAAATTCTGAAGAATCTTTCCATGCACTGATTGGACAATAAATAAATAGTCTTCTCTACCCATTATTCCGAATCATCGTTAAATCCCTATATAAACCCATAAATTTTCTAATACATTTTAAAATAAATTGTTTATATAGGAAGAGGCACTATAAAACAATTTCCCTTTGTTCTTACACAACTTAAGGGCTGCTCTGGTATGAACGTTATGTTTTCTGATTTTGAAATTATGTTGTTTGCTATACAAGAAAATTCTTGTGTTTGGGGAAAACATACATGGAAATATTTAGGGATAAAGGGCTCAATGTCTGAAATTCACTCCCAAATTATTCAGAAAAATATTACACACACACACACATAATCATTTTGTAATGTTTTATTTTATGAATATTTCAGCTCTTTATTTCATTTGAATTTTTAGAGATATAAGGTAAACTTAAAAAGCTGCTTTTTGACAGTGTTAAAGTAATTTTGAATATTAGATATATGCAATGTTCTACCTTATGTTATTCTGTTCTACTTTAATATATCTGATTGTAAATTAAGTAATCAGGAGGAATCAGCAAACTCTGGCTATGTGAAACCGTAAATCGGTCCTACTCCAATCAGAAGGAGCATAATATATCATCTAAATGTGCAGAAATCAAAAGATTCAAAGGTGATTTACAATATTTTTTTGTAAATTTTGTATATTTTGTCATTTTATGTCCTATTTTTTCAACTGCATCTTTAAAGAAATTTATTTACCTCATATAAAAAGGAACCGATCCCTAGGTATACTGCTAAAAAAATTGTATATTGGTGTAAAAGACCAGACAGAATAATTTTGTGTATAAATTAGAGGTCTCTACTTAGATTATTTTACCACTAATCTGATTTATAAAAAATATTGATACAATGTGTATCTGTTAATTTTATTTATAGCCGTAGATTGATGATTATTCAAACAGGAAGAGGCAGGTTGGTACCTGTAATGGGATGAAGTTGGAAATAGCTTGTAGGACAGAGACATTAGAATGAGACGAATATGAGACAAATGCAGGCTAAGAGACTCAGAAAAAGTGACCCTACTTCTGCCCCCACTTCCCTGTTAACATTACATGATCACGGACAAGAACAAAATAGGTATTGAAATACTCAGAACTAAGTAATTTAAATCCAAAAGGATTTTCACCTCTACTTTGCTAAAAAACAAAATCATGTTTCTCACCAAATGCTAGTTAATCATGCTGGTAAGTAATGATGGCCACAGTGGGTGTTATTCATCCGAATGTCAAGACTTAATAGACTCAAAAGTAATGAAGTGGTCAACTACATTTTCTTAAGTATCTCCTTATGACCTTTTAAATTTACATGTCAATAGTTGTAATAGAAAGGAGAAATCTGGGAAACTAAAATGCACATAAGATTTACATTTGGAGTTCCTCCTTTTGCTTTTTTTTTTATTAGACATAAGAAAATATTCCAGGTTGAAAAGTACAATGTAGCCACATTGACGCTTTTTCCTTTTAGACAAGAGAAAAATCAGAGTTTTGATAGAGCCTAGTGATTTAGATTCTCTTTGGTCTTTGAAACTTTTCTGCGTGATCAGGTTTTCTGGCAAGCCATACTATGAATCTGTCAAATCTGCATTTTGGAAAAATAGAGAAAAGGTGAATTCCATTTATCTGTGACTCTACCATGTTGGGCTTAAATGTTTTGAGAGATTTGAGTTTGAATTTATTGTTCATTTACCATTTTGAAGTATATTTTTTGGAATTTATGAGAACTTTCGGAGTACTAGTAGTTATCTGTGTTTCAACTCTTTAGTCACTCTGTTATCAGGGACTTGGAGAAGATTTTGTACCGTTATCTTCTAACTCCAGAACTCTACTCATTCTTCCTCTGATAGTCCTGCTACCTAGCTTCAGGATTCAATTCCCATCGACTAGATGAAAACTCAATAGATGCATTATGTTTCTTCAGTTTTAATGATATATATATTCTATCTTGGAAATGATAACTCTGAGTCTTCTTTTGTGGCAATGTTATACGTTTTTAATTAATACAGCTATTTGTAACCTTTGTTCTACTCCTTTTTTATTTATTTAATGGATCTAAGTTATTTCTTGAAAACTGGTCCAGAACAAACCTGATTCATGTTCATAAATGTCTTTTTTTTTTTATCTTCTTTCTACTGTGCCCTTCTCATAGGCTTTTGTCCTGTTTCTGGCCTTTTCAAAGTCTGTTACTTTTATAAAACTTTCTTTGCTTTGGTTATAAGCTGCAATGATTTTGCTTTAGTTCAACTTCCCAATTGCCACAGGTAGAATTTTTGCAGAAGCAAAAATTTATTTATTTAGTTTTTTTGATTTATAACATTGTGTAATTTCAGGCGTACATGATTATATATGAGTTTCTGTATAGACTGCGTCATGTTCACCACCAATAGTCTAGTTATAACCCATCACCACACATATGTGCCCCTTTACCCCTTTTGCCCACCCCCAACTCCCTTCCCCTCTGATAACCACCAACTTGTTCTCCTTATCCATGTGTTTTTCTTCCACATAAAGTGAAATCACACAGTGTTTGTCTTTATCTGGCTTATTTTGCTTAACGTAATACGCTCAAGGTCCATCCATGTTGCTGCAAATGGGACAATTTTGTCTTTTTTTATGGCTGGATAGTATTCCATTGTGTATATATACCACATCTTCTTTATTCATTCATCAGTTGATGGGCAGTTGGGTTGCTTCCACATCTTGGCTCTTGTGGATAATGCTGCGATGAACATAGAGGTGCATAAATCTCTTTGTATTGTTGAGTTCATGTTCTTTGGACAGATACGCAGTAGTGGGATAGCTGGATCATATGATATTTCTATTTTTAATTTTTTGAGAAATCTCCAGACTGTTTTCCATAGTGGCTGCACTGGTTTGCATTCCCACCAGCAGTATATGAGACTTCCTTTTCTCCAAATCCTCTCCAACATTTGTTATTTTTTGTCTTGTTAATTATAGCCATTCTGACAGTAAAAAGTGTTGTCTTGTAGTTTTGATTTACATTTCCCTAAATTATAATGTTGAACATCTTTTTATGTACCTGTTCACCATCTGTATTTCTTCTTTGCAAAGTGTCTGCTCATATCCTCTGGCCATTTTTTGATCAGATTGTTTTTTTGCTGTTGTTGACTTGTATGAGTTCTTTATATATTTGGAAATTAACCCCTTGTTGGATATATGATTTGCAAATATTTTCTACCAGTTGGTGGGTTGTCTTTTCGTTTTGTTAATGGTTTTCTTTGCCTTGCAGAGGCTCTTTAGTCTGATGTAGTCCCATTTATTTATTTTTCTTTTGTTTCCCTTGCATGAGTAGGCATGGTATTAGAAAAAATGCTGCTAAGACCGATGTTAGAGTGGGTACTATCTATATTCTCTTTTAAGGGTTTTACAATTTCATGTCTTACATTCAATCTTTAACCCATTTTGAGTTAATTTTTGTGTGTGATGTAAGATAATGGTCTACTTTCATTATTTTGCATGTGACTGTCCAGTTTTCCCAACACTATTTATTTATTTTTGGCAAGGAAGATTGGACCTGAGCTAACATCTGTCCCAAATCTTCCCCTTTTTGCCTGAGGAAGATTGTCCCTAAGCTAAAATCTGTGCCAATACTCATCTCTCTTCTATATGGGATGCTGCCACAGCATGGCTTGATGAGTGGTGTGTAGGTCCATGTCCAGGATCTGAACCCGTGAACCCAAGCAGAGCAAACGAACCTAACCACTACACCACTGGGCCGGCCCCCCAACACCGTTGATTGAAGAAACTTTCTTTTTTCCATTGTATGGTCTTGGATTCCTTGTTGAAAATTAGCTGTCCATAGATGTGCAGTTTTATTTCTGGGCTTTCAATTCTGTTCCATTGATCTGTGTGTCTGTTGTTGTGCCAGTACCATGCTGTTTTGATTACTATAGCTTTGTAGTATACTTTGAAGTCAAGGATTGTGATGCCTCCAGCTTTGTTCCAGTTTTTCAGGATTGTTCTGGCCATTCAGGGTCTTTTGTTATTGCATATAAGTTTTAGAATTCTTTGTTCTATTTCCATGAAGAATGTCATTGGGATTCTGATTGGGATTGCATTGAGTTTGTAGATTGCTTTCGGTAATATGGACATTTAACTACATTTATTTTATGAGCACAGAATATCTTTCTATTTATGTCTTCTTTAATTTCTTTCAATAATTTCTTACAGTTTTCAGTGTATATGTCTTTCACCTCCTTGGTTAAATTTATTCCTAGATATTTTATTCATTTTGTTGTGATTATAAATGGGGTTGTATTCTCAGCTTCTCTTTCTGCTAGTTTTTTTTTAGTGTATAGAAACGCAACTGATTTTTGTAGGTTGATTTTGTACCCTGTGACTTTGCTGTAGTTGTTGATTATTTCTGATAGTTTTCTGGTGGATTCATGTCGTCCACCAACAGCAAGAGTTTTACTTCTTCCTTTCTAATTTGGATACCTTTTATTTCATTAAATAGTTCATGGTGGAAACTTCAGGACAGGTTTCATCATTTATTGTCCCAAAATGGTGATATAGAATTCCTTCTGCCTACATAAAAAGCTAGCTGAGTTATTGACATTATTCCAAAGAAAATCTTTAAACAATATTCAAAAAATATACATTCATTTTGCAATATTGTACCTCACATGTCATTAAATATGAAATGAATCTGATGTTTTCTAATCTCTAACTAATATTTCACATTATAAGCTAATTTCAATATTTGAAGTAGGCTTTGAAAAATACGTCTACATAATTTAGAATAAGTTGTCAAAAGAACTATACAGCTATTTTGTTTATAAACTTTAACTGTTGGTTTTCCATATATCTTGTGTATTTTTCAGAAAACATCTATTTCCTATACTACCCAAATATAATCAGACATATAATAGCAGAGAAATTAGATTTCTCACCTCTGATCATAATTCTGGGAAGGGATTTAAATAGTTTTACTCATTGTAAAACTCATAAATGCTGATGCACTAATTGGAACTCTCTTATGCATTTACTTAACTTTAGCAAATATTTGAAAATCAAAAAGCTTTCAGTATTTTGATTGCTGTATAGGTTAGTACACCCACATGCCTATATTAGGAGATAGGAAATCAATCATTCGATGTCATGCAATGATTATTGTTCCCATGTCTATCTAATACAGGAACTCCCTATTTGTTTTGTTAAGTTGTACTTTGACAATATCATATTTCTTATCTTTCTCAAATAGTATTTCACCATGAAAATCTTCCATTTTGTTTCTTTGACAGGACCAACATTTAGACTTCCAATTTATACCTAATTGCATGTGGATCTTGCTTTAATATCATCTTGCAAATAAATTAAGGAGACTTTTATTTCACTCTTTAGAAGATAAGATGTTCATTAAAGTGGCCAAATAATATATCATAAAGATTACTGCAGTAGTCTTCAAGACAGTTAAGTTTAATATTCTTAACTAGATGAAGTCATAGCTCACTAGAATTTTAGGTAAGAATATTTAATATTTTGTTTCTCTTTTTCTATAAAAATCTGGTAATGGGCTTTAGAGATTAAAAATAAAGATTAAAAGGAGAGATACAAGGGTGACTGTGTCCTAAGTCAAATAGTTATATCCAATTGAGCATCCTTAAATTTGATCCAATAACCCTTCCAACCAGCCACCCTCCCCAAAGACACTTTGCAGCTTGAAAAATAAGGTGGAATGAAGTTCAATTGTTACTTTGCATATATACTTTTATACCAGCTAAGTCAGTCCAAATTTTAATAGATGGTCTAACTCATGAACTTTTCAATTTCATTTAATTGATATGTTCTTTAACTTTAAAATACATAGGAATAAATTTACAACTGCTGATAAAGAGAGGCAATGCAACATACCTTTCTCATTGAATTGATTCTTATTAGTGGTATAGAAATATTCATGTTTCTAGATTTTTTGTTTTTCTTTTTTTTTGCATTTATTGTGGTAAATTTCAAACATATACAAAGTAGAATGGCATAATGAATCTTCATATATCAATCAACCAGCCTCATCAATTATCAAGATATTGACAATCTTGTTTCATCTATACCTCAGTCTATTCACTCCCCATCCCAGATAATTTTCCAACAGATTCTTAACACTATGTCATTGAAAGTATTTTAGGAAGTATTTCTAGGAAAATCTTTTTTTCTGACTATTGCCACAATAACATTGTCACACTAAAATTATTTGACGTAGAGACTTCCCAAGCATCCCATATGTAGTCACTGGGAAACAGACAAAGGCTATGAATTTTAACTGGTTGTTATGGCTTCTTAAGGATCTTTTGTTTCCTAAAGTTTTCCTCAGCCACATAGTTTTTCTAAAAGTGTGTTTATGAGGGAAATCTTTTTCTTTTAATGACTTCTGCAGTCTGGCTCTTTATTTTTGCATCCCAGTGGTGTCATTTTACATGTTCTTCTCTTCTCCTGAATTACCTGTAAATTAGTAGTTAAATCCAGTGTCTGGATAAATTCAGGTTTGATGTTTTGGCAAGAATTCCTCAAAGATACTTTTATGTACTTCCATTATATTGATCATAATGTCTAGTTCTCTCTCTTTTTGTGATATTAAAAACTACTGATAATTATTTCCTTGTTCCACTGCTTCATAAGAGGTTGCAAAATTCTAACATTCCAATTTACTGCAATACTTTGATGCTTTTATAAGGAGATAGTCTCCTAATTACCTATGTGGTTACTCTGAGTTACAAATTGCAAAGCAGAAACAGGATAAACACTTTATTTTTTAAAATTTACTATTTTTAAGAATGATGAATTGTTTTTACATCTCTTTTAATGTAACCAATAGTCTTTTACATCTATTAGTATCTCTATGAACTTATGAATTGAAATTTTTTTTTTTTTTTTTTGTGAGGAGGACTAGCCCTGAGCTAACATCCGGTGCCAAGCCTCCCCTTTTTTCTTGAGGAAGACTGGCCTTGAACTAACGTCCGTGCCCATCTTCCTCTACTTTATATGGGATGCCACCACAGCATGGCTTACCAAGCGGTGCGTTGGTACGCACCCGGGATCCAAACCTGCGAACCCTGTGTCGCCGAAGCGGAGGATGAGCACTTAACTGCTTGCGCCACTGGGCCAGCCCCTGAAATTTTTAACACGTTAAAAATTACTCAGTTTGATTACTTAAACTCTATTAAGTTAATTGTGTTAAGTTCACATAGACTAAATAAAACATTTAGAAATCCAATATGTGCTCCCTGGTCATAATAAATATCATAAACACTAGATGTATATCATAAAGAAGATATATTCTTTTTCTTCTAACATAATGATCTAAGAATTTTGCTTCTTCAGTTTTTAAGACAGAGGCTAATTGTTCAGTAAACTGGGATATGTTATACATTTATGATCTTTCAAAGAAGAATGATATACACTTTTCTCTGATATCATGAAGATTTCTTTATTTCTACCACATCAACTATATTCTTGACTTCTAACTATTGTTACTATGAAGCATATAATACTTCTGTGCAGACTGCAAGATAAAGCAAATATGTAACCATGTTGGTGGTTTTTGAGAACTGGGTTTTTTTGGCTTAGTGAAAGGATACACAGTTATAAAGTCAATGAACTTAAATAAAAATTATATATTTCTAAAAAAATATATCATCTTGAATGTGAATGATTAATTTGAGTTCACAATATATTTTATATTAAAAAAACCCTAACCATGTAAACTGAAAAGCCCAAGGTGCAATAACCAACTCATTAGCAGTAAGCAAGCTTGGGGCCAAGATTTAGGCTATAATATGATTTCCAACAGAAAGAAATCTTGGCCAAATGTGCACGTCCAAATTCGGAACGGGAGATATGAGTAATTACTAGCCTGTGATATCTTATATAGCAGAAAGCAAGGACAAAGACTGAGTCCTGTCAAAAGAACAAGAGTCAACTTGAAGAGGCTTTCACTGTTCTGAACATCAAAAAAAAAAAAAAATCTAGCTTCAAAGTTAAAGTGTACATAAAATGTTTTTCAACTTATTTTTCAAATTTTAAATAGTATCAATTTTTTTAGCAACAAAATCAGATGAATGCCACACAAATACAGTAACTATTTTGATTATACAGAAGTGGAAAACAGAAATTTAATGAGGCAGAAAAGTAGGAAATAATTTCCCATGACCCACGCCATTTAATGAGTTAATCACAAGACTTGATAAATGCCTTGACCATAGAGTAGCAAACAAGGACAGAAGAATTAGTGCATGATATGTTAATACACATGAATATACAAAGTTGATATAAATGCAATGTTTAAAGATAAAAACCATCTGTAGTAAAGCTACACTCCAATATCTAAAATAAGCCCTAAGATACAGTTAGAATATAGTTCATTGTTAGGCATGTGCATGAAATTAAGGGTATCCATGAAAATAAATGCATAGGAAATTTTTCTGTCATTGTTTAAATTTTAGCTTAAATCCAAATTATACCAGGCCCTAAAACAAAATATAAGTGGCTTCCTAGTCAAACCAAAACCCTGCTGTGTTGTTCTTTGGCTCTCTTCAAGCCAGTGTACTTCATATTGCTTCAGAATAAAAAATGCATCAACATAACAGGATTAGATGTCAGCATTTTATTAAAATTTACTTTTATTTATTTATTTATTTATTTATTTATTTATTTATTTATTTATGAGGCAGATTAGCCCTGAGCTAACATCCGATGCCAATCTTCCTCTTTTTGCTGAGGAAGACTGGCCCTGGGCTAATATCCATGCCCATCTTCTTCTATTTTATATGGGACGCTGCCACAGGATGGCTTCAAGCCATACGAAGGTCTCTGCCCAGGATCCGAACCCGTGAACCTGGGGCCACCAAGTCAAGCACACGCACTTAACCACTAGGCCACGGGGATGGTCCTGCAAAATTTATTTTTAAACAAATGACTTTTAGCACACTGTACTGTAATCTAGATGCTAAACTGGTAAGTAACCAGTAAAACAAACATTTCTTCTTTTTTTTAACCGTATCATATTGATAACATTGATACTATTACCAGCAATATGATTACTTTAATCTTTTTTTCCTGCAATTTTACCTCAAAATATATCTTTAAGCATGTATAGTCAGTTTCTTGTCTTTTAAAGTGGCTGAAATAGTTCTTTTCTCCTCAGTTATGTGTGTGTGTACATATGTATAGAAAGCGAGAGAACAAAGGGTTGAGGAGAGTCCACTCATTTATTACATCTTCTAATTTTTTTTTAATATGCAATGGATTTTTCATTTTTAAATGTTCATTTTATAACACACTACTTCACTAAATCCTTTAACTCTTCTATTAACTATTGTGGGTTTCCCAGTTACATAATCATCTCATAATAATTATTTTTTTTTTTTTATTTTTTTAGATTTTTTTAAAGATTTTTTATTTATTCAGTTTTTTCCCCCCAAAGCCCCAGTAGACAGTTGCATGCCATAGGTTCACATCCTTCCAGTTGCTGTACGTGGGACCCGGCCTCACGTTGGACGGAGAAGTGGTGCCTCCGGGCGCTCCCGGGATCCGAACCCGGGCCGCCAGCATCAGAGCGCGCGCACCTAACCGCCAAGCCACGGAGCCGGCCCTCATCTCATAATAATTAAATAGAGTTTTGTTTCATCCTTGCCGATTCTTGTGCCTCGAATTTCTTTCTTTTGTCTAATTGCATTGGCTAGTACCTCTACTTCAATGTTAAATAGTAATGAGGACGAAAGGCATTCTGGTGCTCTTCCTGACTTTAGTTAGGTGATGTGCTCTTGTATTTCCCCATACATAGCAATAATGACTTTGGGATTTATATATATTTCAATCATATAATCCACTTATCTTCAATCTATATTTTATTGAATGTTTTTAGCATGAACGGTTATTAAATTATGTTGGATTCCCTTTCTTTATCCTCATAGATAATCATATGGTTCTTTCTTTAGCTATACTAATGTGATGGATAATAAAAATGCATTTATTAAAATGCAAAGGGAATAAATAACATTTGGTCGTAAACCAAAATTCAAATTATCATTTGAATGAAAATTTCATGACTTTTTGCCAGTGTTTTGTTTAAGATTTTGCATGTATGTATGCATATACACACACACACGCAAGTGTGTGTGTGTGTGTCAATTTACTTCTTGTGAGCAATTATTTATAGGTTTGCCAATCAATGTTATATTTGATTCATAAATGAAATTGGGAAATTTCCATCTTTTTCTCTGCTCTGAGATAGTTTAAGTAGCATTGAGACTATGTGATCTTTAAACACATGTGCATGGGTAATATCCCTGAGATATGTGATCTTCAGACATTTGATAAAATTTCCTTGAGATATCATTTTGGGCTGGTGCATTTCTGTAATGGGGCTTTATATCAACATTCACTGTTTCTCCTCTTGTGATTGATTTGATTAGATTCTCTGCCTCAATGGCCATCAGATTTGATAATTATATTTTCCTTCAAGGCTATCCATTTCATGTATTTATTTTTATTCTATTCTTGCTTAATTGTATAAAGTAGTCTCACATCAGTATTTTTAGAATTCTGATTTGGTGATTAATTCTTCTGTAATTTCTAATTTCTATATTTGTAATTACCCCCTCTATTTTTATTTTATTATCTAATGTTTTAACTGTTGTGTTGATTTTTTTCAAACAATCAGTTTTTGCATTTATTATTTTTTTCTGATTTTTTACTGTTTCTTAACTCATTTTCCTCTCCTTTCTTTCTAATTCCTTCCATCTGCAGTAGTTATTTTTCTGTTTTAAGTGTTGGATGTTTGATAAATTATTTTTTGTTGCCTTTATTTTGTGTTGATGTCAGTATTTAATACAATGTATTTTTCTCTGGTAATTATTTGTTGTCTTCCGTAGACTACAAGATGTTGTATTTTAATTGCCATTATTTTAAATCAAGCCTGCCTCTCCATTTTGCATTTCTCCCTTGACCTAGGTGTTAAAAACAGTTTTTGATATTTTGGATGATAGGGCCTTTTAAATCTTGTTATTAATTTCTAGCTGACTCTTCTTACTTTATTGTTTGGAATGAATTGATATGCCCTTTTGGGCCTAAGATACAGTCAATTTTCATGTGCTCTTGAAAAGAAGTTATATTATTTATTACCTCAGTTGAGAGTTTATTATTTATATAATCTACTCTCTTGTTTATGTGTTCGGGTATTTCTTATTCTTACTAGTTTTGCCCAATAGATCCTTTTGGGATTAAGAGGTATGTTAAGTATTTTATTACTGATGTGTTTCTGTTTCTTGTTATAGCTCCTGTAGTCTCTTTTTTAATGAAAATTTCTTCTGATTTCTTTGAATCAGTGGCATTATCAACTTATAATCTCATTGTGAATTGCTTGCTGTCATAAAATGTCTTTTGCTATTAAGTGCTTTTATGTAGCTCAGTAATACCTTGTCAAATATCAAGATTGAAAAGCCTGTTTGCTTTTTTATTACTTGCATTCAGCTGATTTTCACCCACCTCTTTTTTTGTTTGTTTTTCATTTTAGCTTTTCTGAAGTTCTTTAATGTTTCCTTGTATAGAGTAAGGTTTTAGATATCATTAGGGCTTTGGTATCATTTATATTTATTTATAATGCTACTTTTTAGGATGATTCATTTTTATGATTTTTTTACCCCTATGTTTGTTTTTTATGCTAGGCTATATTTGACCTTGTTTTCAAGGTATCTTATTCATCTACTCTAGCCAAGCCAAACCTCTCTCTTTTATATTGATGACAATCATATCAGTTTGCTCCAACTTGTATCAGAATAACTTTGCCCATTCTCTCTGATTTCTTTTTACACCAGCACTCATGATATTTCTCAGAATTTTTATTGTTGTGTCTTCAATTTGTTAATAACATGATAACTTACTTTTGGTTTATGCTTTTTGTTTATTCATAGTATATGTGACAATATTTTCTTAAGCTGTAACTATAAAATCTTGAAGAAATAAAAAGCATATTTCACAGGATATGCTTTTTGGTTTATGGTAACAAGCTTGGAATAAAGTGTAAATGATTAAAATATAGTAATTGAAAGGAAGATAGTCACCGTAAGATTGGAAAATACATACCTGTTAGGAACAAGATTAAGGTCTGGGTTATACAGATAACTGGGTCTGTTGTTCAGGTTGAATTAACAGCCTTAACTGATGAACACAGTTTGTTTTATTTCATGAACTGAATGGTGATCAATCTGTCCTTCATTTATAGGAAAACAAGAGCTCTATGGTCTAGTTTTCAAGGACATTGTTTTGATAAATGCAAATGTCTATAAATGGATTTGAGTTTCTGCTGTTAAAACTATATAATGGAAAAGGACAATATATACTATTTTTACAGTTATATATCTTGATAAAATACACTTTCTTTAAAGAAAACAAAACATTTCTAGGCCTTGGCATTGAATGAGATGTTCTTCAATATTTTTTCAACATTTTGCATTTAGTCTATGAAAAGCAACAAATATCACACTCACATCTCTTGAATGTTTCTTTAATAGACTGAGAACTTCATTTATCAACTTCAGTAGCAGATAGATACATTTATAATGACTTCTATAAATGTTGTAATTTTATTACCCTTGACTAGTTTGACAGATGCAGTGGGAAATACAAAAAATATTTCAAGCCTGATTTTATGTTTTCACTTCTACTATAGATTAATGTGAATGTGATTAAGTGCATAAATCTTTTCATCTAATGCAGTTTGTATAATTTAATAAGCTAAACACAATAAATTGTTTTATCAAATTCCTCTGAGTTTCTAAGCCAAGTTTTTCCGTTTCTGTATTCCAAGTTTAAACATTACAAAAGAAAATATTTATCCATTTTTTGGAATTCCACAGGCAGACAATTTTTTAACCTGTTAATTATGCCTTCTCTCTGTTTTGGCTCATGAGTACATTTCTGTCTTCGCATAAAATTGTTTAAAAACTTGCAATAATTTGATAAAATAACCTCACTAAACAGGATAGATTTGTCTATTGAAAAGAAATACGTGAAGAAAAGAAAGTATTTTGATGCAGACAGAGGCCTCTTCCCATATTTCCTTATTCTAAAAATTTAGATAAGCCACTCAGTATTTATTTATTTTTATTATATTTTTGTGAGGAAGATCGGCCCTGAGCTAACATCTGCCAATCCTCCTCTTTTTGCTGAGGAAGACTGGCCCTGGGCTAACATCCATGCCCATCTTCCTTCACTTCATATGGGACGCCGCCACAGCATGGCTTGACAAGCGGTGCGTCAGTGCGCGCAAGGGATCCAAACCGGCGAACCCCGGGCCGCTGCAGTGGAGCACGTACACTTAACCACTTGCGCCACTGGGCAGGCCCTCAGCATTTATTTTTACATAAGAATTATTGAAACTCTCTATTTCTGGATTAAAAATCCGTAGCATCCAAGGAAGATATGCATCAAGAGAAATAAGAGTGAAATATTCTTAATGTGAATAATTGCAGCTCTAAAAAGAATAAGATATCTCATATTTCTCTAGAGTTAAGTGATAAAAGCCAGGACATTATTAAGCGATCTTCTGTGGAAAGAAATATTTAAACATACCTAAAACTAATACAATGTTTTATGTCAATTAGAGCTCAATAAAATGTTTAAAGAAATATTTTATTTATCACATGGTGATTATTCTCTCCTGAGGCAAAATTACATAATTATTTCTTTTTTGACCTTTTGTTTATCAACATGTTGTTCATTATTATTTTGTTTCTTACTTATCTCTCATGTTTCTTCTCATGTTGCTGGTCACTTTCCATAGACTTCTCCAGACTTCTTAACTACTTTAGTTAGAACTTTCATACTCTCTTTGGCTTTACGATCTTAGAACAGCTTGCCCACTCCAGCTGAGAAATCTTAAATTCAGGTAAATTTGTCCTGACTCCACTCTCTTTCCTTCCAGAGAATGCAAAAAAGTTCTCCATGTTTACTCTAGCTTAGAATAATCACGTTGAATTATGCTCTTCTGCTTATTTTGTATGCCTCCAGAAATAGACCATGGGCAAGATCTTATTCATCTTTACATTCCTAGCCTGCACTAAATTATTGTCACAGTGTGGGCTTCTATATGTAAAATTATTTTTTTACAGCAATGCATGGCTAGTGCATTACAGAATCCAAGTGAGTAGATTACTCCAATATAATACGTTAGAATATTACAAGCATAATCAATAAGTTGTTGAACTTATTGCACAACTAGCAATGTGAATGGACAAATTTTTTAACCATTCTCATCCTCAGTTTTCTTCTTTCTGTAATGGCAACAATAATATTTACTCATAGAGTAAAGTAAATCAACTCCTACATATTTAGTAATTTCAAGTTATTAAGAAATTTTTCTTTTCCCTATGTTCGTTCAACTCATGACTCTAATATGCCTGTAGCCAAATACCTAAAAAATATACTATTTTGATTACAATCTAGGATATGATTTCAAAAAGTATTGAAAATGTTTTATAACAATTAACCTGTTGGCATTCCTCAAATTTTAATACATTCCTCATATATCTTGCCTACTCTCATCCATATTATCTTCTTTAATTTGCATACTACTAGTCATACTTAGTGGGCTAAATTAAATTTCAAATGAGCATGGAAATAAAAGGAGGTTTTTTATAACCATAAATCTGAAGAATTAAGAATTGTGATTTAAGCAAATTAGTCTAAACCATCAATTTTCACATCGAGAAGCAGAATATTTTGAATCTACATCTATGTTAAGATAGCGTGTAATTGTAAAGAACGTGTCTGTTTTTTAACCTGAATAATTACATTTCCAAGAGGCTAGAAAAATATGCATATTTTTAATTTTAATAATATATTTTATTTACCTAATGTATCCAAAATATTTTAACATGTAATTAACAAAAAAATCATTAAGAAGATATTTTGCATCATTTTTTTCTGTATTGTCTTCAAAATCCTGTGTGTATCTTAGATATCCAACATATACCAATTCAGACTAACTATAATTTCTTTTTTATTTTAGCTTTATTGAGGCACAACTGACAAACAGAATTTTGTATATTTAAGGTGTATAATTTGATATTTTGATAAACGTATATTGTGAAATGATCACCACAATCAAGCTAATTAATATATCCATCACTGCCACATAATTATCATTTTCTTTTCTTTCCTTTTTTCTGTGGTGAGAGTACTTAAAATCTACCCTCTTAGCAAATTTCAAGTATACAATATAGAATTGTTAACTATAGTCACCATGCCATACATAAGCTCTCAAGCAGTTATTCATCTTGCATAACTAAAACTTTGTGCCCTTTGATCAACATCTCCCCATTTCTTCCTTTCCCCAGCCCCTGGAAACTACCATTCTACTCTTTCCTTCTGTGAGTTTGACTATTTTAGATTCCACATATAAGTGAGATTATGCAGTATTTGTCTTTATGTGTCTGGCTTATTTCGCTTAGCCTGAGGTCCTCCAGGTTCATCCATGTTGTACAAATAGCAGAATTTTCTTCTTTTTTAAAGGTTAAATAAAATTCCATTGTATGTGTTTACACCACATTTTCCTTATGCATTCGTCAGTTGATGGACATTTAGATTGTGTCCCTATCTCGGCTATTGTGAATAATGCTGCAATGAACATGGGAGTTCAGATGTCTCTTTGAGATAATGATTTTATGTTCTTTGGACATATACCCAGAATTGGGATTGCTGGATCATAGACTAAGAACTACTCATTTATCTTGTGTTCTAGAGGTAAGCAGGATAAAGATATAGGACTGCTGAAGTGAGCTACAAGGACTGTTTATTTCTGCATGTTCTATGTATGCATAAGTGTCTTAGGGGTCTCATTTATTCTGTATTCATTGAGTAACCACATCTAAAAAAATATAGGGAATATTGAGATCACAAAATATTGAAGCATGTGAAGGTGAGTACACTCAGTTTAGGACATATGTCACTTTTGTGTTCTCATTGCCTAGGCTGAAGATGGAATATGGTGGGTTGTGATGTGAACTGATCTGTATAATTGGATCACCCAATCAACTTTAATCACCTAAGAAAAGAAATGCTATTTTAAGGAGAATACTGGCTCCAACTGTATTTTAATATTATTTTCTTTAGTCAGAATTCTTAATTCTTTGGATTAAAGGTTAAAAAAATAAACTTATTGATATTGCTCCTATAGTGAAATTAATATTTAGCCCATCAAGCAAAGTCTATGGTATGAAATAAATTTCCAGTTTTTGGAGGAAGGAGTTAAAGCCAGATGCTGATGACTGTGCATTTCAGGCATTGTAAAGATCTGCTTCCCAGAGCACCACAGAATGTTATTTCATTTTATTTTCATTTAGCAAGGAAGTCTAGTACTATAATTAAAATGGCAAAATGCATGTAAAATTCTTCTTTAAACTTTAACATTTATAGAACTACAGGCTAAAATTTAATTCACTATAAAATATGTAATTCACTACAACACATTATATTTTTCAAATTAGTATCCTTGTTCACAAAAAAACCTGGGGTAGATTATTTTGTAAAGACAATGGTCTCATTTGAAGTTATTCATGTTAATATATTTTCTTAAATTAGTATGGGAAAATAAGTCAAATATCACGTAAAAAGAAACAATTAATTATTTGACAAAATTTCTTTAAATGCCATGTTGATAAAGGTTTTTATTCACCAGAATTCATTATGACAAAAGTAGAAAAAGAAATGGATTAAATTCTCAAGGAAATATTCTTGGAAGGCAGCATCACATTAAAAGTGTGGACTTCTGAAGTCACTTCTGTGAAAGCAGCTTGTAGCCAGAGCAGGAAAAAGAGAATAAGAGAAGAGTGAAGTTCGAAGTGCTCTGTGGAAATAAAGAAGAGAACTGTTTGTATCAACTACCATGGCTGTAATACTCTAAGAAAAGGAGAAGAGGTAAAGAGAAATTTTAGGAAAGGGCACTAGATCATGACCTGTTTCTCACTGTGCCTGCCATGCTTTCAAAACTCAACACACTAATGACCCAAAATAGTTGTCCAGGTTTTTGGTGAGAGTTAGGATTTTCTGTGTAATTTCATGTAATCCAGAGGAAAGCCAGTTTCAAAGGAATAATATTTTTGGGCATATCATCTTGAACATTGGGACTAATGTGTTGTAACCACCTAGAATTTTATCACAAATCAGGACCTGTGTTGTCCAATATATTAAGCACTAGTCACATGTGGTTATTGGGCATTTGAAATGTATTTAACTGTAAAGCATATACCAAATTTTGAAGATGGTACAAAAAAAAAGGAATGCAAACTATCTCTTCAGTAATTTTATATTGATAATACATTGAAATGATAAAATTTGGATATGAGGTTAAATAAAATATGTCACTAAAATAATTTCACCTGTTTCTCTTTGCTATCTAATATAGCTACTAACAAATTTAAAATTACATATTTGACTTAATTATATTTCTATTAGATTGTACTGATCAAGATTTGAGCCAGAAGTAACTTCCTCAATGTGCTGACTATTACACAACATGCACAAATAAGGGATTATCATGAGATTTAAGATATTATCATTCATTGAATAACTTCTCAAACCATACAGATGATGAAGTTTACTCTGAGATGAAGAGTGTAGTTTGGGGAGGATGAGCAGTTGGAGAATGAGTATACCAACCTGAGAAACCAATTAATGAACTTTATGAGCATTCTCAACAAAGAGGAAGCCCAGGAAACAGCCAGTGAAGTTATCATGGAAGAGTAATTAGTAAACTTATCTTTTATAGATAACCACCTTCTTAATAAATTAAAGTCCTTATTGATGGAGAATCATGGTCAATAGTATACACAATGGGTTAAATGAAGATTTTGGCCCTACTCAACTAATAGTGATTAGATAACCTAGACTTGGCAGCTGATGTTGAGGAACTTATACTCCTAATGATTTTGGAATAACTTGACATCAATTTGTTACCAGAAACATGTGATACTTGCTGGTAGACTCCAGTTAAGGAATGTTCTTAGTCCTTAATATATGCCACTAAAATGATGCAAGACTAGTGCTTTGAGAAATGTCACTTATGAGAGATTGTCAGTGGTGTCCTTCATTATGAACTACCAGAGCTACCAGATATTTTACCACCCTCTCTTTGTAACAACTGAATATGTTTGAGAATTTAATTCTTTTCGCTCAAAAATTAAGGCTCAATAGTCTAATAATGTGTCTTATGACTTTTGTAAAACACTTCCCCCTCTCTCTCTTTTTCACCAATTTTTCATTCCCTGAGAAACTGAGAGCAAAAAAAGAATTTCTTGAAGTAATGTTCTTTGGAGTAGAAAGTTTTACTCATATTGGAAAAAAGCTTTTTCACTTAGTTTTTAAAAGCAAACTCAAAGGAAAATACCATACAGCAGAGAAATCATGAGGCTAAAAGTCCAACGACTTTAATTATGTTCTTGGCTTTACTGCAAGCCAGCATGTGATATTTTTGGTCCTAAAGATGTTTCTAAAAAACAGTAAAAATAGAAGACAAATACTATATGCGTTAATTTATTCTGCCTTTATAGTAAAGGAAGAATGGAGAACTATTACAATTCTTTCAGACCAAAATAACACAATGTGTGAAGACCTAATTATTGAGCTAATTTTAAAGAAGAGAGTTTTAATTAAAAAATAAGAACTGTATTGGATTTTTTTATCCTCATCATTTATTATGAGATTACTAGCAATATGAAATACAAAACCAAAACATTTAGTTTTAGAATGCACTTGACTGTTAGTATTGAAATAATCTTAAATCTAGAACAGAGGGAAAACAAAACAACTAAAATAAACAATGACAAAACATGTAAAACAATAAAAATAAAACAAAAAAGCAGCCCACACATAATTAAGAACCAGAAAATATAAAACAATAGCTTATCTCAACATCCTGTGTATAAAGTTTCAGAGTAAAAACAAGAAACAGAATTCTTATTTCCAAAGATATATCAACATAATTCCCCAAAGATTTGTATAACATGCTGATTAACATGTGAATGTAAATTTCCCCATCATATAATCATATTCAAAACTTCATTGTCTCATGAATATTTTTTGTTTAAATAATTTTAACATCAGTATGAACAAAATAATACATAGTTGGAAATGGCTTTTTAAATAAGAAAAAATAATTCAAGTTAAATTTTAGAGAACAGAATTGAATCTTGTTGCTGTGTTCATTGTTTATTTCTCAGATAATACTCATTGAATGATATATTTAAAAACATAGGTACATTTATACCTGAAAAAAATAATTTAATATAATTTATGTTAATTACTTGATTTTATAGATGAAGGAACCGCTATCCTTAAGACAAATGTTTTGCCTAAGGATTTGTGGTGTATTACTGTTAAATAATGTTAGCATATTGAATTCCATCTGTAGAATGATTTCCTCTACACTAATTCATGCCAAGATATGGAAAGAGCCCAAATATTTGTCAGTGGATGAATGGATAAAGAAAATGTAGTATATGGAATGGAATATTATTCAGCATCATAAAAGGAGGTAATCTAGCCATTTGCAACAACATGGATGAACTTGAAGGACATTATGCTAAGTGAAATAAGTTGGACTCAGAAAGACAGATACTGCATGATCTCACTTACATCTAGTCAATCTAAAATAGTCAAACTCATCAAAGCAGAAAACAGAATGGTGGTTGCCAGGGCCTGGGGAAGGGGAAAAGTTTCAGTTATGCAAGACGAATAAGTCACTGAGATCTAATGTACAGCATGGTGACTATAGTTAACAACACACTCTATTGTATACTTGAAATTTGCTAAGAGGGTATGTTTGCTCACATAACATTTAACTGTTTTTAAGCAGTAACTCTAAAAATAATTTATAAAGATTTACAGAATCTCATTAATTGGTTTTCTTTACCATTTTATTTAAATTTGCAAAATAATGAAATATTTATTAAATTTATTCTAAAAATATTATTAAAAACATTTTACAATTTTACTGTTAAGAAAAATGATGTTTTGCTGAAGAGAAAATATTTAATTATTTGAAATCAATTATTATTAGTCTTAATGTAAGAGCACTGGTTTGGTTTTGCATAATGTCACAGTTTTTCATAACATCTGGTCTAAAATCACAATGTCTCCATTTATTTGTCTGCAAGTTCAACTACTTGAAAAGGGGACAACAAATATGTCTTCCTCTTAAGGTTGTTGTAAAGATTCAATGATCGTACATACATATATACAGTATGTGTATGTGTATACATATATACAGTATATATGTATGTATATACATAGTGTATACACACACTATACAAAATGTGTATATATATACACACACACATTATGTATATACTATATATATACATAACATATATACCATATGTATACTGATAAAGAATAGGTATTGCTCAATGAATATAGATCATTATTATTTTATTAATATTGGATAGAAAGATATATTAAAAAGTTAAAATTATGAAGAAATACATGTGACCAAACTCCCTTAAGTAGATTTTCCAAATAGTGCATTCAAATGTTGATGACAATCTCAATAAAGTGATTTTTTATATACCAATTTAAGGAAATGATAGATGGGGATTTGTGGATTTAGGATGTTTGTTTTCTTGTTTTTGTTTGGTGCTATAGACCAAATGGTTTTGTCCCCTCAAAATTCATATGTTAAGACCTATTCCATATATGATGGTGTTAGGATCTGGACCCCTGGGAGGTGTTTAGGTCATGAGGATGGAGCCCTCATGAATGGGATTAATTCCATTATAAAGACACCCTGAAGAGCTCCCTTGCCTGTCTGCCATGTGAGGACACAGCTAAAAGACAGTCTTCTATGAACCAGGAAGCAGGCTCTCACCAGACATCAAAAGTGCAGGTGTCTTGATCTTGGACTTTACAGCTTCTGTAACTGTGACAAATAAATTTCTGTTGTGTATAAGCCACCCAGCCTACAGTATTTTGTTATAGCAGCCTGAACGGACTAAGACGTTTGATATATTTTTTTTCAATCCTTAGACTCTTTTCTTATTATTGTTCTGTAAAGATGTTTATGTGTCTTTAATTTTCAGTGAAATGCTACATACATTTAAAAACTGTGAGAGGAACAGAAGTTAATAATATATGTCTCTTCATATAAACTGAATTCAGTAAACGTGATGTGCATAATAGAACAGAGTCTGGTTTGTACATTTGTGAAGAGTGCCAAATAACAGTTTTACTGATATTTCAAGTGTTCAGCTGATTATTTTAGCACCCTATATACATAATCAAAGTTATAGATCATTTTGATATGTTCTAATTCAGGATATCTTAAGTAGGTTAAAACTTACTTAAATTCTTAGAAGCACTCATCATACTGATGTGCTTGTGTACATTTCTATCAATGTTTAGAATACTTTCAAGACCTACAGGAAGGTAAAAAATAAAGAACTAACTTTGTCAGATTGACAATTTCAGAAATCCGTCATCTGACTACTGCAAAGTAACCTTATACAAGAGAGTGAGCCAATTAGCCCTGTCACTCACAGAGAGCAAGTACAAAATAGATTTAAGGTTAGAGCTCCGAGATATCAGGTTTAATGCATGACTTAAACAGTACGTCTTGTGGTACAAAGTTATATGAGTGACTCCGGAATATCGGGCGTATTTCTGACAATGTGACTGATGATTGGCAATGAAGTATAAGGGGAATTTTGAACCTGATAGAAATAGGTCAATGTTCGGTTTTGTTCCTCCATTCAAATAGAATCAAACTCTAGAAAATTGTCAGAGCTTAATTTTATTTCTCTTGTATAACTGCGTCCTAGTTCAGCCACGTAGCAGCAGCTGGACGCTGACAAGGCTGGAGGAATGTGGTCTTCCTGGTAAATGTGAAGAAACAGCTCTTCTCACAAACTATAGTGAAATAAAGTTTTGAATAAGGTCAGAAGGCCTGGATCATAATCATAAAGAGGACATAAACTACCTGTGTGATATGAGATGAACAATAGAGTCGTTTTGTTCTCCATTTACAGAAATAGGAAAAGAGCAAAAGGACTAAATAACCTCGAAGTTTGCTCCAGTTAAAAATCAAAAATAAAACAAAACAAAATAAAAAAAAACAACACTATTCATCATCTTAATTGCCTGCTTCCTCAACTCCTGTTGCTACATTACTGAGCGAACTTTCAACAAAACAGTTCATTCAGTTCGGTTTTAATTTGAGTTTAAACCCATGAGCTGATGTGAAGAAATTCTACAAACAATGAAAATATGGAAAATTAAAGTGTTTGCTTTCTTCAAGTACATAACAACAAAGATACTTTGGGGGGAAAACAAGTTTACATGAGCTACTGAATCTATAGAAATTTTTAACTTCAGAGAAATATTTTGAATTATAATGAGACTTTATCCTTAAAGTAAAAAACATAAAGTGTAAAATATATGGGCAGAATAGATTTGCTTTCCATCCACATAGAGTTTTACATAGATAATTGAACCTTCAAAAACAACACTCAGAATATACTAAAACACTAATTCGCATTGAGTTAACATTTACTGGTTTTCTTTACTCACAAGGGCTCTGAATGTTATTTATAAAGCTTAATGGATTGGAAATCTGTTTTAGATGAGGATGTTTAGATATCCCCCATAAAAATGAAAATAATTGTTTTTGAAACTTAGGGGTTCAGATTTAATCAAGTTTTTAAATGAACTGTGATGTGATAAAAGTATTATACAAATTGAAATAGAATGGTATCATCTAGATATGCTACATGATTGAGCAGAAAATATTGTAATAATGATCATATACAAAATCTACGTTATTGGCCAACAAGAAACAGCCTCTTGAGTTTAGAAATGATGAATTTTTACAAAGGATAATATAGTAGATTATATATATATATACGTAGAATCAGATAGGAATTTATATTTATATAAATAAATAAATATATAAATATATATGTATACATAAAACTGAAAAGAAATCCCATTTGTCTGAATTAGATAAAAATTAGAAGAGATGTTCAAGGGTAACATAGAGAAGTGTTATTAATGAGAAATGCAGTATTTTCACTTCATTATTTTATTATAAATTGGCCCCTACTTAGATCCAAGGTGTTATCATTGTTCTTCTTTTTTACGTTTTTCCTAGATATCTTCCAGCCCTCCTAAACTGTGCCGCTAGCCATATTGCACTTACTCAAGTTCATTCCTTATCCTATACCTCATTTTCATGATTGTATTCATTAATAAGCAGAAATCACATTTTTTTTGCTTAAAATTATTCAATTTCCATTGAACACAATGTAAGAATCAAACTCCTTACTAGTTGTTCATTAACATGCTCCTATTCTTTAACCTCACTGTTAACCATGTCAGACTCTAAGATCAAACTAAACTGAACTCTTTTCAGTTCCCTGCCTATTATAAATCTCTATTGTGAGCAGGTAAGTACTTCCTGAAAGATTTCTTGACCCCTCCTCTTTCTTAGCTACGTCCTTCACTATTAATGTTAATTTCTCTACAAGTCCTTTCTAAATCTCCATTGTCTTTCTTCTGTAAACCTACAATCAGCTCTATCAAATGAGTTATTACACTTAAAGGGGATTGATTTTTAGATTGTTAACAGTTTGGAAGTATTTTTGCCGCCCTTTTCCCATTATCTAGCCCAGTGCTTAAGTCATAATAGGTGCTAAATATCTATTAGTATATCACTCTCAAAATAAATAAATAAATAAATATCTATTGAATATAAATTAATGTTAGTCATTTACCACCTTCTGATATCAGTGTACTTCTGTGTCAGCATGCATAAAACAATAAGTTAATGCATAAGCAGTGAAGGTAAGGAAATAGGTAACATAGAAGAAAAATATTTTTCTGTCTTATACTTTGTTAGATTAATTGATCAGGAGTGATATAAATATAGATATATTACAAAAATTTATGTGTATATATTTATTATATTATATCCCTTACAGTCAAACATGATTGAAACAGGTACATATTGCACTCTAAATTCTTAAATTCCTTCCCTAGGTATTATCAAAGTGAGAGTAAATGCCTTGTATATAGTTTGTTGCCTGATATTGAAACATCTTACAAGCCTTCTTTTATTAAATCTATACCCTAAATTGATTGTGTCCCATAGTTCCACAGCAACAAACCATCCTAATTTATCATTTAACTCCCTTAGTCACTGATTTTGCCTAAGTAGCCACAAGTAAAATCTGGATTTTACTGGAAATATTTACTGAAGATCTTATCTTGATTCAAGAAATAATAGAATCATGAATTTTCATTAGATGTAACTGTAAAAAAGCCTGAGCCAACTAGGAATAAGTTTTTCACCATCTTCTATGAACCTGTAGATGTACATCTATGAAAGTCCAGAAGATATTTGAACTATGATCCTTGAAATATAAAGATGGCAACTCATACTGATTATTCTATACACTTTCTTCCTGTTTGAGTAAAACTCAGCTCAAAATATAAATATTGAATGTCATTTCTCACACCTGTTTTATCATTTTTTATTCACCTGATAAATTTCATTTGATTGTTCTTTCTTTTCTATATTGAGATAAAAACAATATGCGACTGCATATTTTGATAAAAATGAAACAAGGATGATCCACTGATTATCTTTGTTATTTCACTAGAAAACATTTTAGCTAATCATGTATGAGAATCCTTTGAACAAGGAATGAAGAAAAGGAAGCTTTATTTTATAATTCATATATCCAAGATACAGTTAAATAAAATATAATCATTTGAAACATACTTTGTTAGAAACATACTTTATTAGAATATGCAATTCAGTTGTGAAACTAACATTAATAACACATTCAAGACTTCCGGTTTCTGGTTCAGCATATAAGGAGCTTGGATGTCAACACTCCCATCTTCACAAGAAAATCACTAAACAAACTAAAATCAACAACTCTTCTTAGATCCATCAAAGAATTGAATTGTAGTCACGGGGAAAACTGCTGCCTCCCAAATTGAAGAGACCAACAAGCAGATACAGAGGAACACAACTTAAAAGAACAGAAGCCCAAGAGCAGAAACCTCCCATGGAGCAATTACTAGGGTAGGAAAAATTAATGTGATTGATGAATTGTTGGAAGCTCGGTGTGGACAAGCTTGAAAGTTAAAAGTTCCAGGGGTCTCAGTATTGAGTGAAATTCCCCTCAATCTCATGGGTTTTACTTCCTGGTGTCCTACTATGTCGTCACAGTGAACATCCAGGAAAAGTCCCCTCATGCTTCTGGCAGGGGGAAGGGGAAAGTAGTCATTTTGAAATATATCCAGAGCATTCTATTCTCCTTAATAAGACCAACACTCAAGGGAAACTATTTTACCAGAGCCTAGCCAACCTGGGGAAGGGAAAAACCCAACTCTGCTTTCCTCCAGCCTTCCATGAGGGGAACTTGGAAATACCCAATTCCAGGCCCCTCTAGTCTTCCTATCCAACATTAGAGAGGAAAATAACTGAGAAGCATTTGGAAAGATAATAGCCAAGAGGCACAGGCACAGTCAAAGAACGAGAACAAATCATAGGACTATGGAACATTTCTCTTTCTCCTCCATAACTTACCAGCACATAAGTAGGGCTCCTGTATTATAACAGAGGATAACAACTGAAAGACCTACAGATTTCAGACCTCGTTTGACGAGAAGTCTCTAGGAAAACCCGAGGTCAAGAAAGGAAACAAAAACAAGGACGCCACAAAAAAATTTAACCTCTGACACCTACAGTTACAGCAAACAGTAAACATAGCGTAACGCTTAGTCAACCAAATATAAAGTCCAGTCTAAAGGCCTATTTACCTCAGTTTGCTCTACTGAGCATGACATGTTCAGCTTTAAACAAAAAATTACAGGACATACTAAAAAACAGAAAACACAGTAGGAAGAGACAGAACAAGCAGCAAAATCAAATCAGATATGGCAGAGATTTTAGAATTTTTATACTTGGAATTTAAAACAGCCACGGTTAATGTACTAAAGGCTTAAATAGAAAAAAAGTGGACAACATGTAGGAACAGACAGGTAATATAAACAGAGACATGGAAACTGTAAGAAAGAATCTAAAGGAACTGCTAGAAGTCAAAAAAACAAAAAAAAATTATAACAGAAATGAAGAATGCCTTTGATGGGCTTATTAATATGCTGGGAATGGCTGAGGAAATAATCAGTGAGCTTGAAGATATGTTAGTAAAAACTTCCAAAACAGAAATGCAGAGATAAAAACAAAAGCAATGAAAAATAATATTTAAGAACTGTGGGACAATTACAAAAGTGTAACATGCAAAATGAGAACACCAGAAGGAGAAGAGAGAAAAGAACAGAAGAAATATATAAAGTAATAATGACTGAGAATTTTCAGAAATGAATGACAGACAAAAACCACATACCTAAGAATATCAGAGAGAACCAATAAATACCCTAAAAATCTATACCTAGGCATATCATAGTCAAACTGCAAAAAATCAAAGAAAAAGAGAAAAACTTGTGAGAAGTCACAGGGTAAGGTAACATTTTACCTATAGATGAGCAAGGGTAAGGCTTACATCTTCAGAAACCACACAAGCAAAAATAGAGTAGAGTAAAATATTGAAAGTATTGAAAAAAAGACTCTTACCAACCTAGAATTCTGCATTCAGCAAAATTATTCTTCAAAAATGAAGGAGAAATAAAGACTTTCTCAGACAAACAGACTGAGGAAATTTGTAGCCTATTGGCGGACTTGCTTTGCAAGAAATGTTAAAAGAAGTTCTTTAGAGATGAGGAAAATTGTATAGGTCAGAAACGTGGATCCATATTAAGAAAGGAAAAGCATTAGAGAAGATTTAAATGAAGGTAAAATAATTGAAGGTCAATAGCTTCACATTGCACTGAGAAAGTGCATGAATAAGAATCACAGCATAAGCCTTAGGCTATATTGCAGAGTTCTTCCTACAATGGATTCAATCTCCTCAACTAAGTGGCTTGTGTCTCTGTGCGGGTTGGTTTAGGTCTTGAAACTGGGCAAATGGCTATATATACCTGCTATGGTGATTCGAATCAGTTTTCCTGCCACTAGACTGAGAATATTTTTGCATATATATTTGAAGTACCACTTTAGTAGGCAGCCCATCTACTACTTCATTCCTCAGAATTCTCTGATCAAGTAGCCCTTACCAGAGATCTGTACAGGTCAAAATATTTTGATTACTATTTTGTCACCACGGCTTATTGTAGTAATTATGCCTACCTTTTCTCTGACATTTAATCACTGTCAATTGGTTTATATATCTCTGAGATTCAACTATTCCCATTATAGATCAAGTTCCATGGTAGCAATCTCCACAGCTATCTTTAACCCAATGAGAAGAGCCACTTACAACACTTTCAAAGCAGCAGATGGATCTTTCTCTTAAATGCACTAGTGAGAGTGACTACTAAGCCCTCTTGATTATGCTTCAGGACCAGCTAAATGAGTAGCACATAATAATTATACTCATTCCGACAGTCTCATCTCCCTGAGCTTTCAGATTCCTTCCCATAAGGTATGCCAGGGAAGTTCCAGCATTTCAACTTTATTGTCTCTAGACCATCACTGAGTCCCATTAATCATCTTAGCTGACTACTAATATTCCTTCCAGTCGACATATTATATCTGGGTAAGTTCTCCATTATCAATACACTTATGCCAATCAAGTTTTATATTTCATCCTCTTTGATCTAACATTCTCAGAATTTGTTTGCATACTCTACACATCTTGCCCACATAAACTGGTGACACTTTGCAATATGTTCAATGTCAGGCTATGTCCTCCTGGAGAAGGTCTTAAGCTTCTCCATCTGGGCTATGCTGGAATGTAACTATTGTTATGTACGTGGAGGACTTGAAGAGTGATTGTTATGGGTCCTCAAGACACTCATAGCCAATCAACTCCTTTGATGTAGTTATTGAAAAGATTTTATAAAAGAGAAGGCAAGTCCCTTCCTTTAGGGTGAGTGGCTGTCTCTGCTGGCAAAAGAGAGGGATTTAGATGTTTAAAATTCTCAGACTCATCCAAAAGTGTGCAAAATTCCCAAAATATTATTCTGGATTTCACGTCTTGCCCATGAATACCTTTATCTGACAGTGAAACTCTGCATTCAGTCATGTTCTGGGCTCATTCTTTGATATATCTTCTCTACAAATATGAGATGAGGAATTTGTTTTAAAGTTGCCAGAAAGGATTTCTGATTTTCTATTTGTTCTCTTTGTTGGACATTTAAGCCCTTCAAATTAGTCTTGCTCTGTAAATACTCTAGACTTGTCAGAAGCAATCTAGTGACCCCATAAGCTTATAGTCACTATGGTTGCCATAGCACTTATGTTCCACAATAATGTGATCCAAAGTGAGTTACCTTGACCTGGCCTTCATCCCCTGCATCCAGAACTATACGTTGATAACTTTTTGTCCAATCTTCCCCAGAATGCCAGTATCTCATTTCTTCCAACAAGAAAGTAATCTTTCTTTGCCTTAAATACATGAATAACTTGATTGCAGAATCCCATATCCAGAGTATGTTTCCTGGGCTACATTATCAATTAGCACTGTTGGTTTTTTGTTGGCTGGAAATGGGTGGCATAATAAGAGTTCAGTAAAAGGACTATTTCGAAAATTAAGGGGATGGTTAGGAGAAATGTTGAAGCATCCCTGAGCTAGCCATAGGAAGGGGCAAGGAGAAGGAACATTTACTGGAAAACAAAGAGGGTAATTGTATCTGCAAGAGACTGTTCCTGACAAGAGCTATGGCTTTTGGTAGAGGAGGTAAAACTTACAGAAGCACAGAAAGGTGTGAGCTAGAGGAATACATATTCCAGAATTACTTTCCACATGTTTTATAATCTCCAACTGGCATATGTAAGCCCTTTGAAACAATACATACAGGTTAGACTACCAGGGAATATAGCAGATCCCAAAGGAATAAAGAGGGAATCTGGAATGAAAAACGAAAAAGCAACAGCATATTTACCATCATCTTCCAGCACCAATTACTAGAACAATACAAGACAAATATGCTATTTCTAGCTGATTAAAATAATCTGGATATATAATAAAATTGTAAATTATATCAGCATATTTAGCCTAAAATTTAGATTCAGTTATATAATTATTGTTATGTAAACATGACTCTATTAATTTGAATACATACATGAACTAGAAAGGAGGTAATGAAGTTCGACTGATGATAAAATAATTTATCATATATGTAAGTAGGATGTTTTTAGATTTTGACATTTAAGGTTATAAAATTGTTTGTTATATTTAATATTTTAACATAACTTTACTGGATTCAAAAATGCCTCCCAGATGTGATCTGATACATAAGTGTCTCCAATAGATTTAAGACTGAAAGAACATTGAAAGATGCACAAATAACTATAAAATAAGCATTACTAACAATTACTTTATTCCCATTACATTCAGATTAACAGTATGAGCAGTTTTCTGAAATCAGGCTGTCTCCTAAATATACAAGTGAGCTTCATATTTTTTCTTTCTAATTTTAGACAGAAAATGTTAATTAGATAGTTATTACAGTTTACATCTTATCCAATAAGATGCTTGGTACATTGTCTGTTTTTGATAATTTATATTAAAAAAATTCTCAGTGCTTTTCTCCTGTTGTATTGGTTTCTTTTATGCATTCCTCAAATTTTGCTTGACCGTTAGATATGTCAACTAAATAATTTTATTCCAAAATTTCAGGTAGATGTTTTGACACATTTTATAAAGTCTAGCTTGGCTGTGTTTATTCATGCTAGCTTTTTAGTCAACATGCCTCCAAATGTGCCTTCCCACAATGTCAGAGAAGATGACACAGATATCATCAAAATGCGTTACGATTCCAGAAAGTGAAAGATTGCTCTCATGCTGTTCAGAAGTGACATCCAAAATATACATTATTCATCCCTGACATGGAGCACACTTAATTATATATTTTGATTCAGCATTTCAAATGGATTAAAGTGGAACAGTCTTCCTTAAGAATGGGATTAAGCCTTGAAAATCCTGATGCGACAAACTTGCATCATTATATGTGAACACAGACTTACTGCTTAATCTCTAATTCTCCTGTTTAAAAATAGGAATGAAAAAAGTATAAAATAAATCTTAGCAAATCTACATCAATATATCCAAATATATTTGTTAATGCGTCAGTTTGCAGGTTCATGCTGTTTGTATTGCCTTTTATTGTGATCCAATAGGTAAAGAGCTGTATTTTCAATTAACACCGTACAGTGTGCTTCATTGAATTTGCGTTTATAACCTCGATACTTTAAGTTTTTAAGTATACCAGCATATCTAACAATAGAAAAGAGTTTCTTTCTTCTCTGAGAATGTTAGAGAGAATTATTGGAAAGATTCTGTCTTTCTGATGAAACACAGCATTATAAAAAGCATGGTTTTCTGGCACCGTCCCAATTGGTGTCTCCTTTTTTCTCCTCTTGAAAACCGACATTTGTGTTTTTCTAAAAGCTAGCATGTATGCATACAGTCTAACCGGATTTTATAAAAAATATCAGAAAATCTATCTGTAAATTTGGAATTAGATTATGTGACTGACACATTTTAATATCACACAAACCTTGACGTATGCATGGAAACGCAAATACAACAGAAGCAAAATATTGAAATATTTTTGTTTAAACGATTGACACAATTAATTTTCCCGCCCAAACATAAACCCACATGGAAAGCTCCCTGAGGTAGGACAAAAATACCCCTATTCTTCATTACTAGAACTGTGTTTAAAAATGTTGTGTCACCAATAACTTGAGACTGTTGATTTTTCCGCATCATTTTAATAACTTTATTTAATGCTTAATATATATTATTATTTTGTTATTGCTATTATTATTGTTATTTTTTAATATTATTAAATGCATGCTATTTGTTAGCCATTATGATATTTATTTAATCTTTACAACATCCTCTTCGAGCATTATCATCACTATTTTAAAGACAACTGTAAAAGTTAGTGCCAATTATGTTGTCAAAGTAATAGCAAATATATAAGTAAATGGAGTAATACATGCACATACATACAAATTTTCCATTGCATCATATATCACGAATTATTATAAGCATTTTTTCAAAATTTTGGATATACTTATTAATTAATAGTACAGAATTTTCCATTGCAACTTTAAAAATATTGTATAGATTTATTAATTGATTTAAAATACTTTTTTTTCCAAAATAAAAAAGAATGCAGGATATTTCTTTAGTAATATAGTTTTTTTAAATGTATTACTTTTCTTTATGAGTTTTAAATCTTTCAAGATTTCCCACTCCCACAGTTCCTTTTTATAACCAACATTACAGTGTTGACAGGAGCACAGTGATACAGAGAATGAGTCCCTGAGGAAAACATGATTCAATTTCATGCATGAATGTTTACCTAAAAACTAACTTATTAAACCTGGATAGGTTTCTGAAATGGTTCAAATGTTAAAAAATAATAATAATTCAAAGGAAAAGGTAAGAGAAAAGGCAAATGTCTTTCCCTCAATCATGTTTTTGGCAACATGAATCAATCCTTTTCCAAAATAATTTCAGTGAATGGAATTCTAAACATCCAAATGGGATAGATCTAGAATATCATTTTCCTTTCCTAGTATTTTATTAATATTGTAGTTAAGTTTTGACATTTGTATTTGCATATTGTTTGGTTTACATTATTTTGTGGATTGGTGGGTTGGATAACTCTGTGCTTTGATAAGATTTAATTACTTATACCCATCTATTTATTGCAGTTATCAGTCTGGAAAAAGTCCCTCATTTTTCTCATGCAATTTTCCTTCTTATAAGCATCTACTTTTATGTGATTTAACTAAGTCCTTGCACATTAGTATCCATTCTAAAGAATATTTAGCATTAGTTTACATATGTATTTTTAATTTACTTGATTTTCTGTATGATCTAATTCAGTTTCTTCCTTTTACAATAAGCATCATATATTTTAAGATACATCCAAGTCTCTATATGTATGTCTACTTCATTAATTCTGACTGCCAAAAGTTATTCTAATGTATGGAGTGGCCTCATTCCTCTTATCTCTTTCCCCAGTGAAGACACACAGATTGCCTCTAGCTCCTTGTCTTTCCAAATGTAATGTGAGAAGAATCTTTGTACACATCTACTTATGGACTTTATATGAGTTTCTCTGGGAATATACACCCAGAAATGGCTTTATATAATAATAAAGAAACATGAATTTTTACAAACTACCAGATTATTTTCTAAAATTGTGATTATACCTTTCATTTCCCTGGAACGGTATTTGAAAATGTCACCTTTTCCACGTACTTGCCTACCTTGGACTTATTTTAACATATTCTAGATACTAATTGTCGTCTTTATGACAGGACATTGGTCAATCCAGGGCTGAATATGTCTCTCAATTTATTTATGACTTCTTTGGCACAAATTATTATAATTTTATAAATTTCTCAAAAAAGACGTAGGGCATTTAGTAGTAGATTATTGATACTTTCTAGATTTTTATGGCATTTGCAAATAACTTTATTTAATATCCTATTCCCTAGTTTGTTATTGTTGCTAGAGAGAAGCTGCAACTTGCAAATTAGCATTTCCTGCAGCTTAAGTTCTCTGGAAGAGACACTTAGTGGAAAGATGCAAGGTGTTTGTTCAGTATCAACACTTGTGAAAGGAAAAAGGAGAGAGCAGGATTGGGCATAGGAAGAAGTATAGGTATGATGCAGGCCCCACAAAGTCTTAGCCAGCTTGGTGGGGAGCTAGGGTTTGAGTTGGCTCGTGGGAGTTGTCAGAGTAGGACCAAATATCTGGGACTTTAATACCTCTGCTTTCCTCAGTCACTGAACTTGGACTGTCCTGAGAAAGAAATGGTTATATACCAGTTTCCAAGCTCAGGATTTAAAAAAACAATAATAGTTCTTGAAACAATATTATCTTGAATAGATGTGGCAGGAATAGACATCTTTGTTTCTGATTTTAGTGGAAAAGTTTTCAGCTTTTCACCATTGAGTATGATGTTAGCTATGGACTTATCATATATGGCTTTTACTATATTGAGGTATATTCCTTCTATACATAATTTGGTGAGAGGTTTTATCATAAATGGATGTTAAATTGTGTCAAATGCTTTTTCTGCTCCTATTGAGATGATATGATTTTTATCCTTCATTCTATTAATGCTGTATATCACATTTATCGATTTGCATATGTTGAACCATTTTTGCATCCCAGGGATAAATCTCACTTGCTCGTGATTTATGATCCTTTAATGTGCTGTTGAATTTGGTTTGCTAGTATTTTGTCAAGGATTTTTGCATCTATGTTCATCAGGGATATTGGCATGTAATTTTTTTTTCTTGTAGTGTCTTTGTCTGGCTTTGGTATCAGAGTAAATTCTGACCTTTTAAAATGAGTTTGGAAGTGTTCCTTTCTTTTCTGTTTTTGGAAGAGTTTGAGAATGATTGGTATTCATTCTTGAAAAGTTAGAAAATGGAGGTCATCATGAACTTTAAGTTTATAATATATAACAAGCGTCCTTACTTAATACGTTATCATTGTTACTTTCTTTTTATTTCTTCTTTTTTTATACTATTTATGTTATTTACTCATTTATGTGATACTATCCTTTATATGTTTCTATTCTTTGTTTTGTATTTATAAAAGTTCTGCAAGGAAAGAAAATAATGGAAACTACCTTTACTGAAAGTTGATTATGATTGTCTTATTTTAAAATTGATGACCTTGGTATTGAAATGTTAAATTACATTACAAACACATATTATTTTCATATATTATATGTCTGAAATATTTTCAAATAGATATACAATCTAGAAAAGTTATATTAGTAGGAGTAGTATAATTACACATCCAGAAATATGTTCTTTTGAATCCACATGCCTAAGTGTCTAGAAATTACATTCTGTAAGTCTTCTCAACAAGTCACAGATGACTCACTGCCAGAAGAAAAGAATGATTTAAAATAAACCATATCGTTTAACTCCTAAATATTTTGCATGTGAAAATATAAATATATAATTTAAACTTATAAACATTAAACATTTGACTTGAAAGACATAGAGCTAGAAAACTAAGTCAATTATGTGATTATTAAAAAAATACCCAAACTTCTCAGCAGTTTTGATTTTTAAAAAATGTAAATAAAATGTATTTCTTTAAAGTTTTGTAAAAAGTGTTGTTTAAAAAGTTTTATTTTCATGAGTGCTCAAAATATCCCGTTATCCTCAGCTACCTTTAACCCACACAAAAATTACTCATATAGAGTGCTTAGGTTCTTTAAATTATTTTACATAAATTACCTAACTTTTTTTTGTAATCTGTGCTTTGAATACAGAATTGTTGTTGTAGAGTTATTTTCTTAAAACTACGCTCCTCCAAAATATATCTCAACATACATTTTGCAAAAATAGTGAATATAGGAAATAATGGATTACATGTAATGTCTAATCTTACATACTCCACTTAAACAATTGTTCATTCCTGGAAATATATATATAGTTTAAATGTTGTTTTCACTCCCAGCTCCTTTTCTCTTCTCTTCTCCTCTCTAGCACAAATGTCCCAGCCATATTAATCTTTTGATAGACTATTGGTATGCAAATTCAGAAACTTGGAAATAAACATTTTAGTGTAAAAAAAGATTTTTGAGTGTCCAGGGCAATAATTTACCAAATAGAAGACTGTAAAATAAACCACCCATGGCAGATAGTGATGCTTTTAATGCTGATAGTATTAATTTTAAATTTGAATGTGAAATTGTTTTATTTCTTTAGAGAGTTCTTTTGGTCATTTAATCATTAGAAAAATTTTTGAAGGAGTTTGGTGTTAAATATATCTTCTTGATGTTTTGTGTAATAGTTATTTTCCTATGATTGTATTGCAAAGGGCAAATATAACCAAACTGATTTTTTTTTCTTTACCCTGTTGGGGAGAAATTAGGATAAACTTAACATCCCTTGAGCAGTAATTATTTATGCTTCATAGAAAGGCTTTGTCAACATAATATTAAAGTGATCGTGCCTTGAAATTAATTGATTTATTTAAGAAATAATTACAAGAACTTTCTACTATCATAATTTTACAGCTTCTCAAAACAGGGCTGGCACAAGGCTTGTGAATTATGTAGGACATTTTGTAAACCACTTTATTGATTAGGAAACAGAGGCAAAAGATCTAATTGAATTATCCATGGTCAAGCATTTAGTAATTATCTAGGAAAAAAAGCAGAAACTTTGCCATGGTCATCTAAGGACCTAGGTTGTATTCATGTATTCAATTATCTAATTAATTTGTATTGGGTACCCACCTTGTGCAAAGTCTAATAGAGCCTTAAAAGATTAATAAATTCCTTACTAATAAACTCCTTTGTTTTCTTTTTCTTTAGCTTTTTTGATATTATCTTCCACACAGGGTTTGGTAAGGATTAAATAAGTATCACAGAACTAGATGTAAAATGCTTATAAGAGTGCCTGGAATATAATAAGAGATTATATATATATAGCAGATAAAATTATATATATATATAAAATCAGATAAAGAGAGAGAGAGACTTTTATCGTTCTTAAAATTTACATTTACATTTTTTCCATAGAAATAATAGCCCATAGAACTTCAAAGAAACATTCCCTTTCAGAAGGCTTCATGGAGTATGTCTGTCTTTACATGAGCTTTGAGAGACAAGCAAAATCTTTCTTGGTAGGAAATACTGCCTAAATAAATGCACAAAAATAATTATAAACTTAGGCTGTATACTATTACTTAGTTTAGTCAAATAAAAATGCTGACAAACAAAGCTAATCCATCTCTTTCATATCCTTTGCAAATAATCGGTCAAGAGGAAGGATTTTTCATTTTACAATTATTGGGTTTAACATTGTGAGTTGCAGCCTTTTGTAAATATTTATATTTAAGTTTTTCAGACTTAATAACTCTGTTATCTTTAACGGTTACAGATGGGATGTATTTTCCATAAATGTAGTGCTTTTTTTCTAGATTTTCTGTGAATTTTCAGTTAACTCAAATTATAAGAAGTATAAAATTGGTATTTTAGAATTAGCCCAGCCATTTAATGGAACTATAATAAGTTCTTCTGTTTTTCTAGGTATAATCAGGGATTGTTTATATTCCTAAATGGGAAGTAAAATCTAGAATAATAAGCAGTTACACAAATATAGTTTAAATAAAACTGATCTCATAAGGAAGGATATTATTTAGAGCTTTTCATTGCAATTTCCTTATTTAAATAATAATAAAATCAACAGTGAACCGGCTTTGTTTTTTTATGTACCTTCCAAATCTTTTTTCCTATATTTTTTGTCTATCAGGCTATATTTGACTTTTCTTTATTTTACCCTAACTCTTTCCAATTGTTTGAGACTTAAAATAATTTTGGTAACATGTTTCATTTTTTGCATGATTTTGCACAGTAAAATTGTTGGAACACTGGCAAACTTGTCTGCCTGCAAAGGCTGAAAACTGTCACCTAACATTGACATACAGACAAGATTTTTTGAGTATTCTTAGTACTGGGAAAATAACAAAAGTACATATAATAATATGATAAATTCCTCAAAGTCAGCCTTCAATTTAGGGCCTTTTATTCAGAACATTTTTTCTTGTCAAAAATAGCTATTTAATAATAAGTTTGAATAACAATTATTCTTGAGTTTGCTCCTAAAACTACTCTCACAGTGCTGTCTTCTACAGTCAAAGCAGTGACATCTGTTTGGTAATATGAGTTCTCCTATAAACAATTCATGAGGAAAGCAACAGGAAAAAAAAAACAGCTAAAATTTTACTCAAAGGGGATTGGAGATTATAAATGACTTTCCCGGAAGTGTACATTTTATTATAGTTATAACCCAACTACACACACAAATATACATAATTTTGCAGTTACTGAATAAATGAGTTATTAGTATTCTATCTATTGCAAGAAGGATAAGAACTTCATCTTTTCAAATTCCTAATAAACTCCAGAAGAAAAAAACTTTTATAATCACCTCAAAATCAGTTCACTTTTTACTTTGTGTAACCAGGGACTATGCTTATTAATCTTTGTGTGCATGTAATATATTTTGGTTGAAATAAATTGACATAAAATGTGAAAGTATTTATTTTATGACATTCATTACTCTATATTGTAACCTATATTCATTATTAGAGTTAAAATAAACTTAATTGTAAAAATTATATAAAAGTGAGATTAAATTTAATGATTACTTTTAATTTAGCTGGTGAATACAGGGTACCAAAAATCAGTTAAAAAATAAATACGTGGAAAAAAATAAAAATAGGAAAGAATAATCTTCCATCCAATTGTCCTACATAATGACAAATATCCTGATGTCAGAATTTCTGGACTATTTTTCAGTCATGTCTAAGTAACAGACAAGCACTATTAGTAGAGAAGAAAGATATGTTTCAATATACTTTTTGGACTGAAAAATATGTTTTGAAAATATGCAACAAGAGTTAGCACTATGAAAGAGATAAATACAATGGTATTTTCTTTAGCTAGAGCTATATTATTTATTTTTGTGTAGATACTAATAAAGGAATGGAAGTTAATTATATATTAAATGTATGATTCCAAAAACTAATTTATATATATAATTGTTTACAGATTATAGTACATTGTAAAATAAAACAAAAGCTGTATAATTATAAGAAAAATAAATATTTATAATAGATGCAAAGAAAATGTAAAATCTCAGGATTCATGTTTACAAAGGGACATACATATTTACCTCATCTTGAGGTTTCATGTTGGATCTAGTTTTAGAAGTTTCCTCAGAGCTAGCCCCGTGGCTTAGCAGTTAAGTGCGCGCGCTCCGCTGCTGGCGGCCCGGGTTCGGATCCCAGCGCGCCCCGACACACCGCTTCTCCGGCCATGCTGAGGCCGTGTCCCACATACAGCAACTGGAAGGATGTGCAGCTATGACATACAACTATCTACTGGGGCTTTGGGGGAAAATAATAAATAAATAAAATTAAAAAAAAAAGAAAAAGTTTCCTCAGCTTATTTATAGGAATAATTGTGAAGGTTAGCACGGCCACACGATAATTAAAAAATATTGACTCAACACCGATATAGAGATTTATTTCTCAGAATGTGGTCTGATTCTGCCTATTACTAAAAATGAAGGACTGGAAACAGGGCACTTGACTGTCCCTAGGCTTGGTTCAATTTCTAAATGTCACTGATTTCAAGAAATATCAGTGTTATTTCCAGACAAGATGGCTACTCAACCACGTCATTATCAAATCTGTTTAATCCCATAACTTTGTTTCAAAATATTTCACATCTTCATTTATTGAACAAACATTTATTTGTACCAACATTATTCCAGGCTCTGGGCATATAGCAGCAAATAAAATAAACACGATTCCCAGTCCTTATGAAACTCACAGTCGGGTTGAAGGAGACTGGAGAAAGAAAAGTGTCCCAGTTTGATGGAAGACAGTAAGTGTTATGGACAAATCTAAAGCAAAGTAAGATGGATGAGGAGTGCTGGGGCATGGGAGCTGGTTCAATTTCAGAGTGGTCAGCATAGGATGAAAAGGGGACATTTTTGCAAAGAATTGAAGGAGGTGAGAGATGGAGTCATAGAAGTATATGGAGAGAATAGCATACAGGGCAAAGAAAAAAAGGAAAACCCAATGCAAAAGGCCTATGTTTTTCTGAGATTGTATGATGGGTGCTATTTCTGAAACATAAATGAAGAAAAAAAAAAGAATTGGAAATGCAATAAGAAAGGTTGTGGTGGAAACTTTTGGAACATTGTGAGAATCATTCATTTTTACTCTCGGTTATGTGGAGGACGGGAGGTATTAAGGCATTTGAGCCCTCTGGCTGCCATTTTGAGAATTTATTTGTGAAGTAGAGGGACAAAAGTGAAGGCAGAGCTATAGGAGGTAATGGTAGTAATCAAGGTGAGAGATAATGATGGTTTCAACTATGGCATCAATAATGAAAGTGATGAAAGTGGGTATGTTCTGAATATATTTTGTAAATAGAGCCACTAAAAATTCCTAATGAGTTGGATAGGAGATATGAAAATGATTTCAAAGATAATTGCAAGCTTGAACAATGAGAGGTATACGTTTGTCATGAACTAAGCTGCTGGTTGAGGAGTGAAGCACTTAGGAGAAGAGATCAGGAGTTCATGTTTGGACATGAAAATTTTGATAGTCTATTAGATATCTGAATATGGACATTGAGGAGGCAGATGGGTAGAAAGCCAGGAGTCTTGTCACCTGTGACTGGACCAGTAGTGACAGCATCACTCTTTTTCTAGATGAGAATCCAGTTCTGATCTGTTCTACTATGACACACTGAACAACTTTCTGCTACTTTGTATTTCCATGTTTTTAAATTTTTTAAATTTTCTTGTAATAGTCCCCAAAAAGTAGGTAGAGGGGATGAGAAAAATGATTTATAAAAGCTGAGTGAGTTGCTGAATATAACAATTTATTTGCAAATCTAGAAATAAGGTCTAGAAACTTGTTATGCTTAAATTAAAAAAAAAAACTTTTCTACTATTTTCAATGATACTAGTACTATTTTATTTAATGAGACATTTTTGAAGCAATCAAAATCTAGAATGTGACTATTTTTAAGTAATACAGATAGATGGATTTTGAAATCATGCATGTAATACTGATTATTTGATAATGATCATTGTAGTCTGAAAAACAAGTGGGAAACTTTTCAAGAGGTTAGGCTCTCATTACTCATCAAGGGAAACAGAACTCTTAGCACTTTTTATATACGACATCTGAAATCTTAGCATTAAGAATTTTAACAAACCATGTACTACCTAGCTTTTCAGTTGATGGCTCAGCACATGTCTCCCTGCAAGCATAATCAGAAATCCAGGTGGAAACATAAAAGAACACAGCTAAGATTTCATTCTTAATTGCTGAAATTTCATTATTTCACTTAGTGTTATACAACAGAGATCAAACTGATATAAATTGTAAAGTTAAGGATCAGGAGGTGAGAGTTACATCAACTTTCCTGGGTACATCAACTCCTCCTCTGGGGAGGGGTATGGAAAAAATATTACACCTGATAGCAATTGCCTCAACTTTAAAAAAGAAAGGAATCAGAATTTGATTTAATATGACAGATAGTGAAAGAAAATAAAATGACGGTGACATCAATGGTGGCATGTTTTCAGTAACTTTCACAAGAAAGAGGGAAGAGAAAAATAGTCATTTGTACCAAAAATAGGGATGTCATGTGGAACTAAAACAACCTGAGGTGGTCCTGAGTATCATTCCCTAATTTTCAAAAAGAAATAACAGATTTATAAAGCAACAAATTAGTGAAATTTACTGATAGTCTGAAACTGATTCTGTGATGTTTCTTATTTACGCCTCTTGAGCTGCCTTAGGGATATGGACATACTCCTTAATATGGTTTGAAATTGTAATATGTCATTTATTGTGTAGAATATTTTGAATAATTTATTGTAATTGTTGTACAATATATCATATATCTTGAAGAGAATAAAATACAGTTGCCTATATACTCATCACGATTACCTATTTAATGATTATTGTGTAAATTATACAAAAATTCCAAGTAGCCATTCACCAAAACAGAACACTTTAGATTTTCTCTTATGACATGGCAATGCTGGTTGAATGGGATTATACAAAGTGGACTCCTTGAGCCAAAGCTTGATTGGATAGCATGACTAACAGAAGCAAATGAAGTGAATAGAATCAGACTACAAAGTCCTTTCTTACTAAGTGTATGCCAGAAGCAAAGCAAAAAGCCAATCTGTTCCCACACCTAAATGGCAATGCTTTGACAGGAAATAGAACCCAAAATCCTAAAATCATACAGGCAGGCAAACAGTAGAACAGTGTTAGAAACCAGTAGCAGAGAGAAGAAAATATCCATGGATATAGTTAAAGGGATATCACAATTAAGAGAGCTTATATGTAGGGGATACTCTTTTATTTTTTGAGTGCTGTGTACTACTGCCTCAATGAATATCTTATATTAATGCATAGGCACAGAAACAGTAAGAACCAAAGAAAAATTCTCAATAGCGCCATTGATAGTTTTAGAAATTTTAGAAATGCCATAATACATAAAGAAAATACATATATATTTACACATACATATATAATACATACATATAAGCATATATATGTACAAATATAATTACACATGTGCATATATTATACATATATATATACACACACACACATAAACAAATATATCCATATACTCACATATACATACAGTTGGTTATACAAAAGGATAATATAGCATACATAGAACATTCTAGGGGAAAAAATAATGAATTCAGCAAGATGTCAGTATTTAAGATGTCTACAAAAATGCAATTTCTATGCAACATAATAACACATTAGAAATATAATAAAAAGGCTGATTTAATTTATTATAGCAGAAAAATGTAAAATCAATTAAATAGCATTTATGATATTGTGTAGATGTGAGAAATTATTTTGTTAGATTTAAAATTATATATGAATAAATGAGGAAGTACCCCGAGTTGTTTTTTTTTTTCATTTATTTATCCATTTATTTATCAAATATCTATTGAGGGTATCTTATCTATTCAGAGTTCTAAGGATATGATAGAGAGCAAGCAAAGAATATGGCCCTTGTTACATGAAACATCATCTCTGGGGAGGTGTTCTTTTTTGTTTTAATCGAGATATAATTGACATATAATATTTTATTAGTTTCAGGTATAAAAATCATGATTTGATATTTGTATATATTATGAAATGATCACCACAATAAGTCTAGTTAACATCCATCACCATCCATAGTTACAAAAGTTTTTCTAGAGTTTCTAAATGTAAAGATTAAATTTTGTAAAATAAAATTTTATTTATAAATTATTGTTTATAATTTATTATAATTAACTGATAAAACTATTGAAATTCTAATTTAAATCTCATTGTGTATGTGTGTGTTCTAGAGGACTCAGTAAAGTTATATTGCAACAAAAAAGAAACAAGAGGAAATATTTTTAAATAAAGGTAAGAAAGAATTAATATTACTAAAGATTACCTCAGATTACAAAACTGCAATAGTTAAAAGACTTTTGTACTCATATGTGGACAAAGAAACTAGAGCAGTAATACAATAAATATGGCAGAAACTGACTGCCGTCTTCTGCTTAAATGTCATCGTATCCAGGGAGACTACCTTGACGATCTTCACAAGTCCCTCCACCACTTTATACTTTACCTTGTTTTACTTTACTTCACAGTTTTAACTACCAATTATCGTGTTACATATCTTGTGTATGTGTTTTATCTCAAGGTCCTTCTAAGAGAATACAAACTCTATGATTACAGAAACTTTTTTTTTTCACTGCTACATAGCCTGGGTCTGTAAGAGTACCAGGCCTAGTAAATATGTGATGATTGTCTAACACATGTAGTAAATAAGGCATCCTAGAATAATAGGGAAGCAGACGCTACTGAAACAGTAGCGATGAGTTGCTTTTTCAAATGTATAAAAAAGATTCTAACAAACGATTTTGCAAAATAATGTTCAATTCAAATAAGGTTTATATTAAAAACTTTAATAACATAGAATAATTGCTTAGTTAACCTATATAAACTGGAGGCATTTCAAAGCCTTTAAAATAAAATAAATTATTAAGGAAAAGTTCAGAAATTTAATTCATTATCATTTTTAATTTTTGAACTAATCTAAAGGGTAAATTTATTTAGATTATATTTTAATCCTGGAAGACGCTGAATATTGGAGCTCTGAATAACTTATTTGTTCATCTATCTAGGGATGTACTTTTAAAATGAAGTCCTCTCAATAATAATCAAACAATAATAATAATGATGATGATAACTTTCTTTTATGTATGGTTTTTATAAAGTATATCACTAACATTGGGATCTTTATTTTGCTGTCAAGAAACTGATAATCAAGGAAATTATGTGGTAACTTAAGACTCCATGGCTACTTGGAAGCAAACATAATCACTGACCACACTGAAGAAGAAATCTTTTGAGGAATTAGAACATTCTTCATGTGTACTATTAAGGAGTATTTCATTTTCCCTCACAGTCACAACCATATTTGGAAACATGCTTTTATTATTATTCAAATTCAATTAAGTGAATTAAAATTGGGTGCAGCCTTTGAGGTATTGAAGAGAGTCAAGTCCTTGTGAGACTAAATACACATGCCCAGGTGCACACAGTGCTGGTTTCTCTGATTCTTTTAAGCCATCTTCTGTCCAGAGCTTTTACCTGGATCCTCAGCCTCGTAAACTTGTGCCCAGAGTCAGCAAATCCCCTCAGGGAAAATGCTACTGCAGAATGTCAACTCATCTTTCTGTGGAGACACTGTCTCCAGAATTTTGTCCCATTAAATTCAGGTTGCTTCAGTCTTTCTCTGATGGCATGAAACAGTATTTTTTCTGTCAAGCTTTCCGAGTTGCTTTCTGTAGAAGATAAAAATCTACTTGATTCAATCCAATTTTGAAAATATTTAATAAAGTGGTAATCTTGAAATCTGAATATGTAACTCTCAATGATTGCAGGAGAATTCAATGATAGTGTTTGTCTTTGCATGACTCCAGCTGGGAAAACTGTGTCAGCAAATATACTATTTAGAATTAAGAAAGAATTGAAGCATTATTCTTCAATCTTCTCTTTAATGACAAAGGGAGACTAGAACATTAAACAAAATCTCACTCAAAATATTTGGAGCTTCTCGTCTTTGTCTCTCTGTGTCTCTGTCTGTCTCTCTCTTTCTGCCACTTGACTCACAATGAAACAAAACATGATAGAAAAGCCAAGAAATTTAATGATTGGTTTTACTAATGATATTTTATGAAAAAATTCTCAAGAATGCTTTTAAAAACTTAGCATAGGAGCCAGCCTGGTGGCGTAGCGGTTAAGTTTACATGCTCCACATAGGTGGCCCTGGGTTCTCCGGTTTGGATCCTGGGCGCAGACCTACTCACTGCTCATCAAGGGATGCTGAGGTGGCATCCCACATAGGAGAACTAGAAGGACCTACAACTCTAATATACAACTATGTACTGGGGCTTTGGGGAGAAAAAAGAGGCAAATTGGCAACAGATGTTAGCTTGGGGCCAATCTTCCTCAAAAAAAAATGTATGTAGATGACTTCTGAACATCAAAATAACTTTTTATTAATCGCATGCAGGAAGAGATATTTTTGTGTAGTGTAAATTGTAACCTCTTGATGTATAAATAAAAATTAGCATATTGTAATTGAGAACGGTGGGACTCACATGATGTTCATAGTATAAAACTTGTTTTGTGTTGTGAAACACGTTTTTGGCTGATATAGCTTGTGAAATGTATACACACATTTATCCTTGTTCACTGGAGGTGAAAGAGTGCTCCTCTTTAGGAAAGCATTTTTAAAATCTACAGCATTACTATTAAGTACTAGAACCTAAAAAAATATATGATATAAGTAGATGTGGCATAAAAAAGACATAATTTTGACATGCTCAACTTCAAATTTCTGGGTTCTTTTTAATAGTTGAGCAATCTTAAAATGTATAGAAACCATGAAGTCCTCATTTTCCAAATTCGTGATATCAACAGTATTGCGAACTAAATTATTTAATGAAAACCATAGTCAAATTTCTATTTAATATTAACAACAAGAATTTATGGGCTGATTTTCTTTTTCTTTTTTTTTTCTGTGAGGAAGATCAGCCCTGAGCTAACATCCATGCTAATCCTCCTCTTTTTGCTAAGGAAGACTGGCTCTGAGCTAACATCTATTGCCAATCTTCCTCCTCTTTTATTTTCTCCCCCAAAGCCCCAGTAGATAGTTGTATGTCATAGTTGCACATCCTTCTAGTTGCTGTATGTGGGACACAGCCTCAGCATGGCCAGAGAAGCGGTGCCTCGGTGCGTGCCCGGGATCCGAACCCGGGCCACCAGTATCGGAGCGCGCTCACTTAACTGCTAAGCCACAGGGCTGGCCTATGGGTTGATTTTCTAATGATTTTCTAATCTACAGGTTGATTTCTGGGTTGAAATGAACTTAAAGTAAAAAAATACCATTTTCAGGAAAAAAGTCATGTTGTTTTGAAAGTTTAAAACATCTCTGGCAGTTTGTTTATGTCTGGTTGAAATGATTTTTATGTTAAGAAGGAAATATGTAGACAATGAATTAAAAAGGAAATAGTTGAAAATCTACACTTTTCTTGGTGAAGTATGAGTCATACTTTAATTTGATGTTAAAAGAATTGTCCTTATGCCAATGCTATTTTAAAGAAGCCAAGTGGATATGCTTAGCACATTTCAAAAAGTATTTCATAAAATAAAGTTTATTTTGTACTGTGGTTTGATTTGAATACAACTAAATTCATTTGTATTTTCAGGCATGAAATCCAACCATCCATCTTTGAGGATGCTGCATCCCTGTGCTCTTTCAGCTACTGTTTATTTGCAGAACTTCTAAACTCTAAAATATCATTTAGCAGGAAGCACAAAAATGAGGACATGCAAAGGCAAGTTTAACACCTATGATTTTTTACATTTCTGTTGTTTTTTTTGTTTGTTTGGTGAGTAAGATTCTCCCTGGGCTAACATCTGTGTCAATCTTCCTCCACTTTGCATGTGGGTTGCCACCACAGCATGGCTGATGAGTGATGTAGGTCTGCACCCAGAATCTGAATCGGCCAACTTGGGCCACTGAGGCGGAATGTGCCAAATTCAACTACTAGGCCATGGGGCTGGCCCCCATTTATGTTGATTTTATGTTACTTCAAAACATTTTATGAATTTTCTTAATTATTCAAAAAATGAAAATTAATCTGACATTTTAAAAATTACTATTTTTAGAAAGCTCCTTTTCTTTATAAAAAGAGAAAAGCATAAAGTCCCTCTTCGTTATAGCCCAAAGAAATTAGATATTCAAACATATTTTCCAGGAAAGCTATATATTATATATCAAGTCTTATCTGAGAAAAAGAGAAAATTCCTAACATTCAAAAAATCAGAGAGTATAATTTAAAAACTAATGTAACAAATATAAGACCATATTTCATTTTTTTCAAGTAAGTAACGTTCAAAATATTTCCTCAAATACAGATAAACACTATATGCACAACTCTAGAAGAAAAAAAATATTGTGTATTTCCACGTATATCACTAGTCTAGCCATCACAATAATATGTATCTAGTATAAAATCCTGAGTTGTCTTATACCGGCAAGTAACAATCCTTTCTTCGCATTGTCTTACCTTCAAAAATGATGCAATGGTACCTAGTTCCCAGTGTTGGAGAAAGTAAGTGAAATAATGTATTTAGAGTGTCTCTCACAATATTTGGTATTTCTAGCACCATTAATTAATCTTGCTGTACAGGAATCATTTCATTTTTGTCTTTTTAACTTCAAAACTCTAAAACATACAATTTCCTCAATAAATATTTGTTAAATTAATTAATGTTGAATGTCCAAAACATATAAAGCAAAGTAATTCTATGGGGATACAGAGATTGTAATTTACATAGTACTCTCCCACCATGTTTTACAGTTACGGTGAAATAAGACAGATACAAACATAATCAATCCACAGTTTATTTTATACACAGAGAATGAGTGATATTAACCAAAAACAGCATCAATATTTAGACGAATAAGTGAGCCCAGTGCGTTAGTTAAATCAGAGAATATTTTAAGTGTGAGATGACATTCAAACTTGTAGACTCGGGATTTTGATGGGTAGAAAATTCAGGGGAGATAGTCAGGCATCTGTATAAACAACGGAAAGGCAACAGAGCTCATATGCTACCTCCCCTGATTAGCAAAATACTTTTCACACATCCCCCTCTATATATGATAAAATTATATTCATAAATAATTATGAAATAAAATGAACAATAGTAATGATCAAAAAAGAAATGCAGGCAAAGAAAAATTTCACTGATTAGTTTTGAATTGCTGGTGCAAAGGATGATAACTAGGAGGCTAAATTTTTCGTCTGTTTCATTATTTTTATACACTTTCTACAGGCAATGAACCTCCTTATTGCCTAACTCTGAGGCAGACCACTGCCACATTTTGCCCTTGGCACACCACTGGCCTCAAGGATTCGTAGGAGCAAGAGGCAGGTTTTCAGTTAATTTAACGATGAATATGTTCCATTCTATTTTCCCTAAACACGTGTTCTACATTTCAGTAAAAATAATGCCGACTTCTCACTAATGATTGAATTAATACTTAGTACAATATTTTTGTTTGTATTTTATTTTGTACGTTTGTCATGTATCTTCATGTGGTTTATTGTTTGAGAGTAAAGAAAAGAACTTCCTTTCTCTGCACACCTTACGCAAAATCAATTTTAAAGGAAACAATATGCTTATCATCATACTTAACATAATTTATTCTAATTTAGGCTAAAGATGAATAAAATACTCTTGCAGGAAGTAATCTGGACTGTCTTTATGTTGCTGGCTCTGAAGTTAATGCTTAACAAATGGAAGATGCTCAGTTGAACTAGGTGATCTTTAAGGCACTTTCCTGCTACAAGAGTATATATATTCACAATACGCAACACCAGTTACTTTCCAAATGAACAGTTTTGATATAGATAAAGGCTGAAAGAACTAAAAAGCACTGATCCCATTAAGTAGAAATCAAAAAGCGTATTTAAAGCAAAGACAGACATTCACAGAAAGAACGTTCTTCAAGTAATGCTATCTCAAGTAAATAAACTTTTTACTTATTTCACTTTTGCATACATTGTGTAACGTCCTTAATCAATAAATATCCATTAAAAAATGTAACTGGCTAGCAGATATTTGTACCCACGTAATTATATAACACTGATATTTAAGGATGTATCTTTATGGTAAAGTTACATTTGTCTTCTCTCTAGGCTAGATTGTGTACCATATGTCAAATTAGGTCACCCATTAAGACACTCTGTGAATTAATTTGTAGCTTGGTATCAGAATTTTGCTTAGGTATTTAGGGTCATTAGGCTGATTTTGAGTTTAGGAAGGTTATATAACAGTGTCATCTGGGATGAACAATTAATTAGTCGTCAACCTAAAATTCAAAAAGTGAATATGTGAATGCTGTATAAATAATGTGTAGGGGTTAAAAAAAAGAGAATGAAATAAATTTGCACAGCATACACACATACACTTTAAATTATCTGGGACAAGAAGCCTTCATAGTGTTTCATAGATATAAGGAAGCAATGAGAAGTAAAAATTTCAAAGCACCCTATTTTTCTAATATGTACTCAGCACTTAATAGCTATAAAGGAAGTGATAAAATAAAATATATACAAAATTATATCTGAGATGCTAACATCTAATTGAATCAAGGAATAGAGATATTTCAAAGATTAAGAAGATATAGTTAATTATGGGGTAAAATTAGCACAGATTTTATCATACAGACATCAATTAAGTGGTTATACACTAGTATATTTCTCTGAGTTGATTAGGTAACAAGTTTTTGGTGAAGTCTTTTAAATTATGAAATATGACATAAATATTGTAAAGTGTTTTTTAGATGTAGACACTACAGAAAATAATGTTTAATTTTTAAAATTAAATTTCAAAGAAAATTATTTTCCCAATACAATACCTTAAACAGCATTTCTATATTCCGGTTGTTTTTTATAATTGACTGGTGATGGTGGGGGATGCTTTTTTAAAAAATTATGAAAGCATTAGTGATTTTTAAAGCCCTAACTTGAATCTGTTGTATAATCAAGATAGAAAAATATTGGCCCCAAATCTGTGAAATATTGAGAGCATTCAGGTATCCAAAATGCTATTTTCTGGGCAGAATTCCCTCACTACAAAACTGAATTGGCTTACCCTCTTTCTCTACTCCATGTCGTACTTGGTTAGTCTCATTCCTCCTTATAAGAAGTCATAATCTTCCATCATTCCAATAAGACTACTGTTGATCCAACTGCCTTTTGGATCCTACCTGTTATGTAAATATAATAGGGAGATAGATTATCAGCTCTCTTAAAATTATATCTATGCCAACATTTACTGGTATAAACAAAGGATCTTACAACACAGACTCAGATTAACTATATATTTTTGCTTACATATTTTATTAAAAATAAATACATATTGTATTTGATGGGAAAAATATACATATTTCCTTTGATGACTATTAAGATGAAACAAAAAGAGCGGTAGGCTGTGTGTCAGTATATTTGTCTTAAATGAGAATCTTCATGTAGCCTCATGTAACTCTAGATAATTCATATAACTTTAATAAGGACATCGTTTTTTTTCACTTGCAAAGCACTCTTAAAATTTCTATTAGGTTTATTAAATACACACTTATTCGGAGGTTTAAATGGCTATTCTATCCAAATCTTCTCTCTCCCATTGTATGTATAGTATTCCTTTGTTGAGGATAGGAGCTCCCTCATGAAATTGGAGAATTTTTTTCCGCTTGAGCAAATTTTACTCACCTGCTAATAATTTATAATCATCATATAGGTGTGTGTGTGTTTGTATATATCAGGGCATTCTGAAGACTTGTCTTTCAAAGCATAAATTTACCCATTTAGAGCAGAATCTCATTGACTAATTACAATAGTAGATAGATATAGATAGGTAGGTATAGATGTAAGTATAGAGATAGAGATAGAGATAGAAATAGAGATAGAGGTAGAGATAGAGAGACAGAGATAGAGATAGAGATAGAGATAGAGATAGAGATAGAGATAGAGATAGAGATGATAGAGATAGAGATAGAAATAGATATCTAAGCTTCGAGGCATCAAAAAAGAGGGAAAAAAACTCCAGTTTTTCAAGTTTCATTTTATGAGACCTTGAGTATAAACATGGATTGACTTCAAAACTACATTTTTTTTTAATGAATTCGCATTCTAGAAGATTCAGGATGCAAATAGTAGGATTTGACAAGGAGGGACAAGTGTGGGGTTTCATAGTAACCTATGGGTACAGCAATACATGCATGAATTGAGGTGGCTACAGTAGAAATGGATGAAGAAAAACACCTATGACAAAAAAGGTTTGGCTAAAAAAGTCTAATTTTCAATAGAGCATCACTAGAAGTAACTGGTAAAATTGTGAAAAAATTTTGCTGCAGTGTTTTTAGAATTATAAATTGTGCTCTTAAATAATGATTTTGACAAAATCATATACAAATATTTTGAGTTTTGACATAATTAAACTCAAATATTTACTTTTAACATAGAAATTAAACAGCATATTCTCAGGAAACCAGAAAGAAAAAAAGAAAAAAAACAAGTGTCCTTTTATCCATGAGAAAAAATAATCCTGTTCAAATTAAAACATGCCCATCTACATACTGTGTCAATATTCTATGAGTTTGACAATGTACTTAAATATCCAGGTCATATTTTTTTCTGTTTAGTTCCATTGTATAGTTCTGGAATAAAAGTTCTCAAGTTATATAATAGTTGGTGCTTCTCTAAATCAAAGGTTGATTTTTTTCAAGAAATATTTTTGTTGCTTAGTTTTTTTATTCTTTAATACCTAGCCTTTTTGCATTCATAAGGAAACTTTTCCACATGTATAACTCTGGTGAAGGAAATAATATTTTTTCACAACCTCTGATATTAAAAACAAATATATGGAATATTATATACAGAAAAATTATTCCGTATAATATTTAACTGGGAAAAAATAGATATGATTAAGCCTGACAGAGGACTTTCAGTCAAAAGCTACAAAATACACCTATACATAAAGATTTCATAATAACACATTTACTTTTATTTTCCATTGAACGTGATTTTAAATGGAATTAACATCCACCGCCCTGTATATTTTAAGTAGGAGTCAGTTTAAATATATACAAAAGACTTACAAATCAGTTTATCTCTAGGACCCCAAAATGTGATACCCAAATACTAATGTCTTTTTCCTATGTCTTCCAACTTCATGTAAAATATGCTTTTCTGGAATGTGGGAAGTGAGCTGTTCTCATTCAGTGGGAGGTTCAGACACCTTTCTTTATTTCAAGAAGGAAAAACTAAAGTGAATAGGGTTGGAAGTCTGACACTGAAGCTGAGAGACAGGGATCTCTAAAGTTGAGAAATTCAAGTGGCATAATGTCCCCGTGAATTAACTTCAGAATAATCCAGCCTACATAATAGTAGCTATAGCAGAATGTAAGCTTCCAGAAAGGAAAAAAGGTACGTTGGAGAAATAAAGACTTCTAAGGGGAATAGTTTTATTTTCTATATTAGCTTATGAAGCTGTAACATCAAATTGGTTCTTAATATACATTTAAATGGCTATGAACTATTTTAATTGAAAACGATACTCTAGTATAACCAATCATCTCAAGTAAATTTAATCCATCACAAAACTATATCCACATCCACATGCAAACACTTCCTTTCACACTCACATACACACAACACACACGTAAACACACTTCTCAGGTAACATCTAATTCATCAAATGACTATTCACACACATACAGGAACATACATATAAACATGAACAGACATTCTAAAGAATTTTATTTTATGAAGTAAACACATGGAATCTTATTGGGAGGTCAAAAAAGCTCGTATTTGATAATACAGACTATAATCTATTTCTTAGCAAACAATTTATGGACACTATTTGATAGTATGTCATCATATTCAAAGTTTAAGGTCCTAACAATTAATATATAATTAAATAGAGATCTAATTTAGTAAACTGTACTTTATATTCATTGAATAAAAAAGCGTATATATAGTGTTAATTTATTTTTTGAAAACTACTTCTTCATATAAAAAGCAATTTTAAATGGTATTAAGATGATATCATTACATCTATCTGGGTGAATATGATTGGTGATTTTATCTTAATTTTGCTCATCAGAAGTTTATTATTACATAGAAAATAATACCTTACATTTTCTTGAGGGGAAATCATGTCTGCTTTTGATTATATTCAATCAAATCTAACTCAAATTTTGATGTCTAAATGTTGCTACAATTAATTACTTAGGTGCTGTAATTAGCAAGTCTTCTCCTTTTTACCTTATAGCCTAAAGCGCTGTTCAAATGACTTCATAACTGTGTCTAAGAAAGAGTAAGTTTGTTATTAGCATATATTTATTTTATGTCAATACATATGCCCATTTGTTAGTGTGATATTTCCTCATTTGTCAGCTATTAGTGAAATGTTAATAGAACATGGATGAAGCGAATGAAAATTATACCAATTTGTATCTAAAATGCTATTTTCAGTCAGATACTTCTATTTTCTATTAATATCAACTTAGAACTTTCCACAATATTCAATTGAAGTGCACGAAGTAAATCAGTAATCATTATGTTGTCAATTCCATATATTTTACATCCTCTCAATTTCATTACTTCCTTAGAATAAATTAGTATTTTCCAGGAACCATAAGATAAATATTTCTCCTTTAAATAGTAGGAGAGTATTTATTTTTTATTATTTTATTTATCTAAATTTATTGATATTATAAAATGTCAATATATTTTATAAACACTGTATATTTATATATTTTTAGTTAACTCAATTTTATCCATAAATGATTCAAGATGGAGAAATATGTCATTACAATCACTCTTCTTGTAACCACCATATTTGATTTAAGGAGAAAAGTTGGCCCTCCTTTCAGAGGGAAAAAAAAGCAGCAATAAGTAGTTTTATTCTGCTTACATAACGCTTGGACCACGGTTTCTCAACCTCAGCGCTATTGAGATTTTGGGTCAGATAGTTCTTTGTTGTGAGGCTTGTTCTACGTATTGCTAGATATTTAGCAGTATCCCTGGCCTCTACCCATTGGATGAAGTCAAAACCTCAGTCACGAAAATCAAAAATGTCTCTTGGGGCTGGCCTTGTGGCGCAAGTGATTGGGCGTTCACTCTCCGCTGCAGCGGCCCAGAGATTGCCGGTTGGGATCCCGGGTGCGCACCGAGACGCCGCTTGGCAAGCCATGCTGTGGCAGCATCCCATATAAAGTGGAGGAAGATGGGCACAGATGTTAGCCCAGGGCCAGTCTTCCTCAGCAAAAAAAAAAGAGGAGGATTGGTAGATGTTAGCACAGGGCTGATCTTCTTCACACACACAAAAAAATATCTCTAGACATTTCACATGTCTCCTGGGGGCAAAATTTCCCCTTTAGTTTGAGAACCACTGGCCTATACTCTTCAGTTTACAAGTGAATACAGGATCTTGTTAATAAAAATACTATAATGTAATTATCCGACTATGTTAACTACCAGATTCTGTGCGTATTCAAAAACCCAGATGCTGCATGAATCTAAAATAATATAAAGCAGACTGTCACTTTAATAAGTCACATAGGCAGAGTGTAGCCTGGGAATACTTGTCTGATTCTTATCTTCACTCTAAAACATCAAAGTTAATGAAAAAATGAAAGGAAGGAAATTAAAAGAGAAATTAAATTTTCTTTCCTTTCCTTGGGAATTTTTATACTGTGCTAAGAAATAAGAGGAATTTTTATACTTTCCAAAGTCTGTTGTTTTGAATGATCTACATTTTCATGTAACATCAGTTACATTATTTTTTCCACCTTAATTGTGACTACTTTTGATTAGTTTAGCTTGATAAGTCAGAGTAGTTGATGCTCCCAAATGCATGGGACACTTTTTTGGTTAGAGTGTCAAATCCCTTTGGAGTTTTAAGAAGTTGTTAATGCTTTGTTGTAATGTATTATTTACTCAAATTCTTTTGGGAAGGTATTAAACAGACTTGAATGGTCATTGTGATTATTGTAATTCACTCTTGTATTGTATTCACTCACTATTGTATCTTCACTCATTTGGAATCCTGTTGTTCTGACTTTCATCCCTGTTATGGAGGACAAAAGCATCTGATAAATAGAAGTAAGCTCTGCAATGCTGATAAAAGTGTTTGATTACTTCCAGATTCAGACCTTTTTTCCTGAGGAATTGACCACATCTTATTCACCATAACTGACTCCTCTAGTCTGAAAAGTTTAAAATTACAGTAGTTCCCTGAACTGATGAATATAAAAGATTCTCTAAGTATATATGTGTATTATATATACACATATATATTTATATATAGAAATGGTATATAAATATATGTTTATATATTTATTTCTCTATATACAGAAATATATGTTTCTATATATATTTAACATATATGCATATACATATATATGAAGACAGTAAATCAATAATTGTTAATATGATGATTATGAAGTTTCCACCAGGAATAACCCAAATGACTAAGCACAAACAACTTCGAAGTTATGGCTCTCAATACTATAGAAATCCTCCTTTTGCATCTTTTATTTTAATGCCTAGAATTCTAACAAGAGATTTCAACTTGAGCAAGAAGAATAATCTTCTGAAAACTTTAGCATTAGAATATAATCTTTAAATTTATTATTTAAATCTAATATATATGAACCAGAGTCATATTATCTTCATTTATTAAATTTCTCAGAAAATATTGTATTGGCAAGAAAAAAATCAGACCATAAATCTTGCCTACTTTATTTAACAAACATTCTTCAGACTACCTTAGAAATGAGGGTGAGATATTACACTGAAAGTAATATTACTAAAATAATTATCTAGTCAGTCCAGTGAAAGAATACAATTGATTCTATTGAAAAGCGTATAAAGAACATACGTCTAAATATGAAATTATGTGTGTTTTTACACCCATATTTTTTTTCTAAAGTTAAATCAGGTTATAAAGAATAGGGCATTGCCACTTTTATCAGAATATCTTTATCTGGTATTTGTGTATATACACAGAAAAATATTTCATATTTTTTGAGATGAAATTGTATGATTTGAACAGTGATTGATTCCCCTGATGAAGATATTTTTTTCTTTCTTTCCTCTTCTTAGCCTGTAGAAATTATCGTCATTCAAACTTTAGTATTTCAAATCAAGGAAGCCCTATTAAAATATCTAGGTTCTGAAGACATAATCATAACTAAACCTTATCATGCATTAGATTATTTGGAATGAACTACATTATCACCTAGAAAGATACTGTAAGAAAAGAAGGTAGAAGATGCCAATGTAGACAAGATTTGTGTGTAGGTAGGGTGGGGTGGGGGACATTAGGAAGTTCAGGAGCACAGCCTAGGAGGGCACCACTGGCCCAGACACCAGTAGAAGAATCCAGGGACTGGGTGCTGCGTGAGAGTACCAAATGCCTTTGATTCTGGTAATTCAGGGGAGGTGAATGAATAGTATTGGAGAGGACATAAAAGCCAATTCTTATTCAAAAATGTAACTCAAGTTCTCTCTGCTGCAAAAACAAACCCAAATGTAAAAAAGTAATAGTCGACTCCTCAAAACTCATAACTCAAATCCGAGTTGGGCTTACATTTTTTGTTATTAAAACCAAATTCTATATTCAGCAGATACTTGAACCTCAGTTGGAATATATTTTTCACGTAGCGCGAAACCAAAGTCACGGTAAACAAACAAGAACTCAGTGCGGAAATTTCTTTGTTTATGTGACATCAATAGCATTGGTCTCATAGTTTGTGCTTTACAGAAGCTTTGCTGCTGACACGATATAAAAATTAAATTTAGTGGTAAAACCTTGGTTTCTAATTAAAGTCTTCTCAGGATGCATATTTCTTAAATACTCATTCCTCTTCATGAAAAAAAACTAAACAGCAAATACTTGCAAGTAGTGATCTTGCTTTTTTAAAATTAGTGTCAGGAAGTCGTATATGATTTCTGTCAAATAAGATGAAGATAATATATATTAGAAAGCATTTAAGAAACAGATAATTCTCTCTGCAAATCTGGTACCCTCTATGTTACAAATAAGTGACATGACAGCACATTATGCAAACAAGTTAATAGCCACTACACAAATAAATAAGAATATATAGGAATGTTGTATAAGAAACAAAGGAAAAAATAATGCTTCAACCGAAATATACCATATGGACATTTTTAAGCAAGTTAAAATAGGCATTTATTCTTGAATAAATATCTTTGTACCATTTCTATGTGGGAGGCATTTTTACAGGTACTAGACAAACAATAATAAAATATATAGAATGTATTACCCCATGAGGTTTGTATTCTACTAGGAGAGGTGGTAATATTTGCTAAAGGAAAGCCATAGGGCGTAGAGCAGGGAAGGGGGATAAGAAATGTTGGGACAGGGTGCTGAGAGCTTACATAAGATTGCCAGAGATGGCCTCACTGCATGGCTGGATTATGGCCTTTGTGGGTTCTAGACACTTTTATCTCCTGGACATCTTTCTTCATTAAATACAGACACACATGCACATATGCATATATGTATATGCATATATATAATTAAATTTTATGACTATGTTGATATAAAGACATAGATTTATTATTATATATTAAAACATTTTACTTGGTCTAAAAGTTCATTTCTTTTCTCTTAATTTTAAAAGAAATTAAAATATTTTTGAGAGACCTTAGAAGTTTTTTGTGCTCTAAGTATTGTACTTACTAGACCTAGTGGATACATTGGCCCTACCTCACTGAGAAGATGTTTTCTGGTGAAAAAAAGATAAAAATAAATGAAATATCTGGGGGAAAGCATTCAGAAGGAAAAACAGTTAAAAACATCTGCATGTGAGTCCTTGCTTGGCGTATGAAAGGGACAGCAATGAGTCCAATGTGACCGGAGTGGAGTGAGGAAAGGGATATATGAAGCCCAGTAGGAGATGCAGTGAGAGAACTCATGGAGAGTAGGTTTCAGGACAGCCTTGTAACTCATTCACTAAAGGCTTTGGGCTTCATTCTGAGCAAATGAAGCCATTCGAGGGAGGTATTCAGCAGAGGAATGAGATGACCAGACTTTCATTTTAACAGAATTACTTGATCTGAAGGAGAGAGGGCAGTTCAGTCTCTCAAGACAGTATCCAGGGCGATGCTATTAAAATGTAAAGGAGGATGTGGTAGTATTCCAGGGGAGAGATGATGTGTCTGGGGGCGGAGTGGTGACTGGAGGTGGTGATATGTGGTCTTAAGGGAAAGCTAAAAGCATTTGATGAAAGACCACGTGTGGAATTGAGAGGAAAAAAGAGTTGTGTAGGATCCTATAAGGATTTATTGCTCAGCAAGTGAAAAAATAGAATTGGCATTTACTGAAATGAGGAAGATTGCAGGAGAAGAAGATATGGGGAGAAAGTCAAGAACTCAGTTTTGCATGTGCTAAGGTTTCAATGACTATCAGATATACAAGGGGAGAAGCCACAGGATATTTGGACCTGGAGGTCAAGGGAGATTAGGTTGAAGAACAAATCCAGGAGTTAGCATTTAGATGATATTTAAATCATCGGACTACATGAGATAGTCTAGAGAGTGAGGATAGATAATGAAAAATAATAATGTTGAAGGACTGAGCCAGAGGCGCTCCTAAGTTTAAGGCTGAGAGCAGTGTCCAAGAATCCACATGAAGAAAATATTTCAAGAAAAACAGAATGATACACTGTATGAAATGCTCCTAAATAGCTAAAGTAAGATTACTGAAATTTGATCACCGAAATTGCCAACATGAATGTATGAAATGCTCCTAAATAGCTAAAGTAAGATTACTGAAATTTGATCACCGAAATTGCCAACATGAATGTCATTGGTGATTTTGAAAAGGGCAGTTTTAGCAGAGTTGGAACACAAAGCAGTGGAAGGGGCCAGTATGAAGCCAGTAATTATATACTACAGTTTCAAGAACTTTCCTGTAGAGAGGAGATAACTGGAGCAGAATTTGGAGGGGAAAATGGGATCAAAAAGGGATTTTTTTAAGATGGAAGAAATAGTTTATTTATATACCGCTATGAATAATACAAAAGAGCGAATTGGCAGTAGAGAAGAGAGAAGGAGAATCAATGTAGCGATGTCCTTGAGTAGGGGTGAGACAATGAGATGTAACAGTAAGAAGGGTTGGTCTTAGCTGGGAGCATGACAGTTCATCTACTATTATTGTTTATGCATGAAGAGTAAATTAGTAAATAATAATTTACTTATTTGCTTTGCCCAAAGGAATTCAATAAATAGAAACTGAAAGGATTTTATTTTATAGTCCCCATTTCACAGGTCTGTAAATATCTCTGAGTACTGGAATAGTTATGGATAAATTTTTTCCTATTCTGCAGTCCACCTGTTCTTTATGGAGATTCTGGGGAGAAAAAGAGAAATAAACTGAAATTTGGCCTCTCTTCTTCACTGGTTATATTTCATGATCCTTTTTAGATTCAAAGGATATGACATAGTATTTCTATATAGTTTCCTTATTATTTCACTAATGTTATATTTCTCTTCTTGCACAAAAGATTCCAATTTTCTTCCCTTTATTTGAAATTTGAAACTGTCAACTTGAAAAGTTTTCTATAAATTGCAGTTCCTGCATTCTCCTTTTTCCCCATATTGAATCATTTTCTCAGTATCTAACAGTCAATGCATGAATTACCCATCCTTATCACATACTATACAGTTTAAAGAATTTTTTTTAAAAAAATTTTTTTTTTTATTTATTTATTTTCCCCCAAAGCCCCAGTAGATAGTTGTATGTCATAGTTGCACATCCTTCTAGTTGCTGCCACATACTATACAGTTTAAAGTTGAATTTTATAGAAGGTTCTCCATGGCTTTTAAGTAGACATTCATTATGAAATGTGGTATTATTGTGATCTGAGAGATGCCAAGGGGAACCAGGAAAGTTCAAATAAAAACATGAGTCACCTTTCAAAATATTTTCTTTGAAATCTATACCACCCACCTGAGTATTTTCTGGATCATTATTTTATTATTTGTATATTTTATTGGGCCCTTTCTATGCACCAGATAATTTTCTAAGAGCTTTCCACGAAACTATTCAAATTCTCACAGACACTCACAAATTAAATAGCAGATACCATTATTAACTCCTTATAATAGATACAGAAACTGGGGAGTAGAGACAATAAGTAAATTACCTGAATTCACGTGGATAATTAGGTGAGTGGTAGAGCCTGGAGTTGAACCTCTGGAATCTTCTCCATAAGAGAACTTCACATCCAGAACTCCCCCAGATTACAAACACAGACTTGTTCTTTGTGAGATCTGAAGAATATATGGATTATATCAGAAAGGCTATATGCATAGGAATGTCTTCCTCTATATCTGATCTATATAATTTGTTGAGATCTAATTAGTTTTAAAATATTGTATATGTACTGTTGATTTGGTCATTTTCATTTTAAGTTATACATTTTTCATCTTCTCTTTAATGTTTTCCTTATAACTGCTTTATATAATACCTTACTACCATGTGTTCTAGCATCAAAACAGGGCCAGAAAGCATGTTCCTTAAAAATGATACAAATTGAATCTATTTAATAATTTTTTTTATTGTTAGTTGATACACTTTTCTATTTTTTAAACTGGTAAAATCAGGTATTACTAAGAATTATAATACATGAATTTAAGGCCAAAAGAAACATTAAACACAAGAAAGAATTATTCTCAACAATACTGATTTCAGTTTTGCATTTGAAACATCTATTTATTTCATGTTACTGATAGCAGCCCATTATTTGAAAGCTAGTCTCTGAAGATGACTTTTTTCTTCCTTAAATCTATTTACAGTATCTGATAGTTGCCTCTAGCAATTTCAAATATGGATAGATAGAGAGATAGATAGATAGATAGATAGATAGATAAATAGATAGATAGATAGATAGATAGATAGATAGATAGATAGACAGATAGATGTGTGTACACATACATATATGATGATGATTATATTAAAACGTGTTTTATTCATTTATGATTCAAACTGAGCAAGAATAAAGCTTGAATGATTTAACAATATTTTCTTACTCTGTAAGATGCTCTAAAACTGAAACAGAAGCCAAAATGGCATGATAACATAACACACTCTGACGTTAGAAGCTCACACTGTGAGCTTCAAAGTGTCTACTTCTTTTTGTCTATAGGTGCAAATATACATGGTATGGCAGATTTTTCCTGTGTCTACCCACAAGATATATCCCAATCTCTTTATCTTCTGACCCAATTATTTAGGCCTTTAGGCATGACCATAAAATTTAGAATTTTTCAATGACAGTATGATTTTTAAGTAAATGAATAAAATATTGATACATAATTTAGAAAAAAGAAAATTAGTCCAGTACTTGTCTGATTCAATATTTGAAGATGATACTGAATACTGAGTTCTATTTAAACCATATACAAGTTGTTGGGAAGTTTAAAAAATCTATAACCTAACCAAGAATGATCAACTTTTTTTAAAAGTATATATACACAAATGATGATAATACTTTAAATATTAAATGCAAAATGAGCTCCGTAGGCTACTACTGACGACTGCACAGGGTTTGGGCATTTTATCGCATTGCTATTACAATCCAGCAAATTATAAGCAAATTTATTACTTGTACCTGAGATTTCAAAATACACACACACATTTACATATCTATGTACTCATGCACAATATGTAAAATAATTTTTAAAGATAGCAAGGTATCGTCTATACATAATTCATAGGATCCTAATTAACACCCTTTTTCTAGTGTGTAAATAAAGATTTAAACATAACGAAGACATATGAAAATGTACTTTGGTTTTTAATAAGGCATCATAAATGTATTGCTATTCTTAGGAAAATAAATCTATTCATGAATAATTATATCAATGTTTTGTCTGCTTTTCTGTGAAGGCACACCTATTTCGTAGAGTAAATTTTGATATGTGTGAATACAAAGATTGAGAGTGTCCCTTTGGGATTGGGATACAGACTCTAAGAAAGTGGGAGGAATACTGGTAGAGATCATTTAAGACTAGTATGGACATTGTTAGAGGTTACAGTCTTATGCACAGCATTAGATGAAGCCTCTTTCCTCCCAAAACAATGCAAGGAATAAGAGAAACTTACTCACATGTGTTTCAAGATGGAAAACAGCTTAGGGACATGGATTCATCAATATAAGAACTCAAAGAAGATAAAAAAGGAATTAAATGAAAAGACCCAATGTAGAAGAAAACAGTGACGAATAATCTAAAATCAGAAAAATAGAATTTGAGTTACTAACACAGATATAATATAAGAAAATCACAGGAAATACAGATGAAAATATTCCATGACAGATTTTAACAATGGTAAATACAAGTGTATTCAATTGAGTTTTTGTGCACCTTTTTAATGCAAAAATAGGTAATAAATACAAATTATAATGCTAAATAATATCAGAAAGAAGATAATACACGTGAAGGAAAAATATGATCAAAGATAGGAATAATTGCTATACTTGAATTAGCCAACTTGATAAATAGGGCAGAAATAATTTCCAGAGTTACAATATAAGAACATGATCCATAAATGAAGTTTGTAATAAATCTAAAGATTGTGTGTGTGTTTGTATAATAAGAAACAAAGAGATGAGATGAAAGGAGGCAAGAAGAAGCATGAGAGCCCAATATCAGATTAACCACGAGTATGTCCACTGAAATGAAGGGTCTGGGTAAAGGTTAACTCAAGGAGTTTATTTGATAATCAAGATGAGGATCTCAATTCCTGGGAAACAGTCCAACAGAATATTCTGAGGAACTGCTCCAAGGTCTACAGATCTGAGCGCAGTTTATATCCTTTTTAACAAAGCAATGTATGTGCAGGAAAGGGCTTACATGTCTTATAGACATATACTTCAAACAAGAAATAAACAAGAGATTTTTGGGTATACATCAAACAAGGCTTGTAATGTCGGTGTTACCTATGTACGAAGGGAGGCAAGAACCAGGGTCCTTACTTTTTCCTTCAATCTCTATGAAATCCAGCTAGGAAATGTGAGAGCAAGATACCCTTTAGCTTTTCCTGCTGTGGCTGTCCAGCTGGCATCTTCAGTCACGAGGTGTGAAGTTGCAAGGTCCTTCAAACACAGGCTTAGGATGGCCTGCATGGCTCCTTCACGGTACAGCATGGATTTTTGTACTGACTTTAAACCTATGTAGCTTGCTTGCTAGATTGGCCCATTAGACCAGGGAGAGGGGTCCTAGGTTTGTTCACAAGTATCATATAAAATATATTTGACATGGAATGTTCAACAACATGGCACTTTTAACTAAATTATTGGAATTTAAAAATGAAGAAAATATTTTTCAGGCATCCAGGAACAATGATGCAAATGGCCTAAGGAGGGAAATCAGACTGGCATTACACTTCTTGCAAGTAACTGGAGTGCCAGAAACACGGAGCGATGCTTACAAAGTTCTAAAGAAAAGAATGATTATACAAAAATATAAACCTTCCAGACTGTCAGGCAATATGTCAAGAGACAAATATGAGGAAACATGATTAAACTTAGGAATACATCACTCATAAGCACTTCCTGGGAAAAGGCTAGGTAAAATGATAGGTTATAAGACAAAGCCATTAATGTAGGGAAATATTATTTGACAATTGTGGGCATTAAGGTAATGGTACAGAATATGAATGTAATAAAATTTTATGGCATAATAATATTAATAACTAGCAATATTGAAAGTGACAAGAGGGGAATTGGAGGAATTACGAAGATATATGGGAATACTGTAACTTTTATATCATGTTTGTATTTGATATTTTGTATCTAAAACTAGAACATTATTTATAAAGTGTAATGACTCTAATCCTCGTGTTGTTGTTATCTCTATTCTTAACCTGAGTGAGCTTTTTAAAAATAATATTTCTAACGTTTAAAATACATTTTTGGAAATTTAGCAGATTTTTCAATATCACCTCATCAATCGTTTTTCATTGAATTTAAGTAATATTTGCCCTAAATTGCATTTCATAAAAAATATTTCTTGCTTTGCATCTTCATCTAGGGCATGGTTACATGGGAGTCCAGCTAGATAAAAATTCATTTAGCTGTATGCTTAAGATTTTATACTTCATTTTATGTAATTTTTTTCCTCAATATAAAGTTTTTTAAAAGCTATTCTATCTTTTAAAAATATTCTAATTGTGAGTTCTTTTAATATTTATGATTGTTAATTATGAATAGAGAGAGTTTTTTTCCTTTTATTTTTGTATTTTCTGCATTGTTTAAATCCTTTATAGTAAAATGTATTTTTTACACAAACTATAAAGTATTTTATATCTCAAGTATAGACATAAACAATAATAACTTGAACTGATAATAAGACAATAAAATAACGGTCGCAAGAGAAACATGTCATGAAGTATCAAACAAAAAATAGATGACCATGAGTCAGCTAGGAAAGACTGAGCAAAAAGTGATATGTGTAAGCAAATGGAAAAATGGTTAAGAATTTTATGAACAGCCATAATATTTGTGAATTCTTTAACAGAATAAAAATAGGTTTTTGGAGCATACCATGTTCAAAACTGTGGTGTGTAAACAGAAATATAAAATGGTTTTTGCCCAGAAACTCCTTATAATGTAGCTAATAAAGACTTGGATATATGGCCTAAAGATGAAAAGGGAGCTTAGTGGTGGGCTGCCCAGATGTCTCCTCATTTTCCCAGCTGCTTAGAGTGTTGGCTGCTGACAGCTTGTAGGTGAATTTCCCTTGTGGGCAGCCTGTATCTAATGATAAAAGCCCAGCTGTCTTGCTTCAGGGCAGGACAACCCTCACAGGTGTAAGTTCTGAGAATACTCCCCAGTAAACTTCCTGCACGCAAATACATTCCCCACGGCATGTTTCTCGAGGACGCTGACTCCTGACAGTTGGTACCACTAAAATGCAACCTTGCAGCTGGATAACCAATTATCTGTGTGGCAGTGTGGGGCCTGTGACGGCAGTCTGTGTACTTACAGCTTCTGGCACGCTGTGCTGATTTAACTGTTAAAAACTTTTATGAGAAAAAGAATGAAAGTTTAACGATGATTAATCACCAACTAAAGGTGATGGGGAAAGCCAGAAAGCCTCCATGAGAATATTATCATTTCCTGAAGCTAGAGGGCAAAAACAGCTGAGAATCAGTCCATGACTTAATTATAGGGTTAGCAGAGCTCCAAAGGTTGATTTTTTAACTCCAGCGCGTCTGCTGTACCAAAGTCAGTGCCATGATTGAAGAGTGGGACCCTGAGATTTGGCATGGGGCATTTGAAAAACATTAATGCTGATACTCCACTAAACCCCCTGGATCTGCAGAAGTGTCCACTCCTTTTCTATTAGAATTTAGAAACAACTTCTCCCCTCGTGCTGGAAAACAATGCCGAGGTCTTTACTTTCTAAGGCAGCATTCATCCTTCTCCGGCTCTACTGTATCATTCTTCCTGGACAATAAATTATATGACAACATAATCCAGCTTTGGAAGTGCTTGTTCTGGTAAAAGAGGAAGTAACTATCTCTTGAGCTGCATGACTTATGAAACATGTGAACTTGAAAAGAGCCAAGGGAATATATATGGGACTGGATATTAAGGATTCAGGATCAAGTAGGACGCACAAAGTTGAATAAGAGGGTTTATCCATATGGGAGCACTCTCCCTTGATTTAAAACCCTGGCAAGATCTTAGGAGGTAGCGCTAAACCTGAGTGGCTTTTGGAAGATTGGAAAAAGTCATGGCCCACACAAAGTAAGGTATAAAGACCAGAATTTCCACGGAAGAGATGGGAGAAAGAGATGATAAGGCTTTGAGAAGTGGACATGCTAGAACGATATACTACATTCAGAAGATCCATCTGCTGACTATATTCCATGGGAGGGTACATTTACCAAAACAATATGGAATACACCAGTGAGAGGGTCACCAGCATCTCTGAGAAGTTCAGAGGTGGGTCTCTTTTGTAGGTGAGGACTGATGGCAAGGGATGCTCTGGTAGTACTGGGTATCCTGATAGTTAGTATTGGGGTTAATAGGATTACAAAACATAGAAGCCAGGTAGCATTTAAAACTCAGAATAAATGTGTGTGTAATTATCATAATGGGTAGCAAGGTCACCCTGACAGCCAGGAGAAGCCTGACCTGCCAAAAAACTAAGAGATAGGACAGAGATATGGGGAACCAAAGGGTATTGCTTAATTTATATAATCACAACAAAATCAATGATGGATGATGAGGAGGCTAAGAGAAGCCACTCCAAGAAAAAGTGACAATTTATTGTCCAATTTCTAGATGTGAGCCAATTTCTCAGACTTGGATTTCATAAATTAATGGAGAGGCTGGTTTTTCACAAAGGTATTAATAATAAAAATGCTATCACATTGTGCATTAGGATTTCAACATATGAATTCGAGGGGAGACAAACATTCAGTCCATAGTGACATGCCTTTGAGTGCTCTACTCTACATGACTGGGAGATCTATTTTTGCTTTATTGATGCCAGTAATAAAAATATCACAGAGAAACTTAATAGAAGTTGCCAAAGAGATGATACAAAAGAAATCCCCAGGGAAATTGAACATGGCATGTTTTACACTGGGAACAAGGGAACCAAGAAAACTTGAAGCTTTGTCATAGTCTCAGAAGAACAGCTGTGGCACAAAGCTTTTCATAGTAAAATTGTAAGTTTCTGTCCAAGATATAGTGTTTAATGATAACTGCAGATATGCTGAGACACCCTGAATCCTAGGAATGAGCCAGAGACAACAAGAAATTATGTAGAATAAAACTTCAACATTAGCCCTCAGATAGCTGCAAGACTTCATCAACACTTCTATGAGGAAAGACTGCTGATTAGAAAATACTATGTGTTTACCTGAAGAAGAGGGAGGTTTTAGCATGAACAGACTGGGTTTCAAAACTTAGTCCCATCACTAAAGGGAATGACCTTAAACAAGATAGTAAGCCTCATTTACAAAATGTAATAATAACAAAACATACTTGTAGAGGGCAGTTTTGAATGCCTACGTAGCATCCAGTCACTCTTACCACTTTTCTAACCAATCTCTAGTTTGGGTCCTCAGGGACCATGGCCATTCAGGGGAACTTTCTCATTCCCATTCTCAAGGAAATAAAGTTTATTGGTTTAAGGATAATCCTATCTCCCTTGTTAGCGATTAGCTAAGGATTGAGCGTCTAATACAGCTGGGGCCAAATTGTCCTGATGAGAAGATTGCTGGATGTCCCAGAGTAATAAAGTCCCTCCTAGCCCTTGGAAAGCTCTCCAAGCAAGTTTTCTCTTTCCTCCTCCTGATGTTGTTCAGAGATGTGATGCTGGGGTCAGCTGCAGATATTTTCATATCAAGCTGACATATGGAAAAGGACAAAATACATTTACCTATAAACAGAGCTGAGAGCCTGGATAAGCTATTTGGAAATCTCTGAACTTTCACATTTGAGAGTAAATCAAGTTTTTATTGTTAAGCCAGTTTGAGGTTATTTTCTTTTTCCTATTGCCAACAGCCAAAAATATCCTAAGGTAGCTTAGGGAGTTATGAGTACCACATGTGACAATGAATGTAAAACAGTTATAATAGTGCCAGGCACATAATTAGCACCCAATAATGGGAAAAATATCTATGTGTGTTCCATCTCAGTCCAGTCACTAAACATAATACTTGCTTTTCCCTTAACTCCAATTAAACTAGATACATTCTTATTAAACATTCAGGATTATTTATATTCATGTTGACTATACCTTTTTTATTTTCCTATTGGTTATTTTTGTATTGATGTGGTTTTTTTGTTGTTGTTTTTGTTTTTGTTTGGTGAGGGAGATTGGCCCTGAGCTAACGTCTGCTGCCAAGCCTCCCCTTTTTGCTTGAACAAGATTGTCCCTGAGCTAACATCCGTGCCCATCTTCCTCTATTTTGTATGTGGGACACCTCCACAGCATGGCTTGATGAGCAGTGTGTAGGTCCGTGCCCAGGATCCAGGCCCACGAAGCCCAGGAGGCCAAAGCAGAGCACATGAACTTAACCACTATGCCACCGGGCCAGCCCCTTTTTTTTTTTCTTCCTGCCATCAAGTTGATTCCAACTCCTAGCAACCTTGTACACATCAATATAATTAATAATGTAGCTCACAAGGTTATGAAGATCATATACGATAAGAAATTTAAAAGACTTCTAACAATACCTGGCACTTGGTGAGCCCACAAGAAATTGAACATTATAAATATTAATGGATATATCTTATGATTTCCTCTTTTAACCAAATTTACTTAGAACTTTGGCAGGCATTTTTATATTTTTGATTTCTAATTAATTTATTTAAAATTAGGAAAACCATGTTTAGTAATATAATTATTTTTGTTGGAAATTTGGGAATTGCCTTGTGGCTAGGTAAAATGTCTCTTTTTATAATTGTTCTATTGGTCTTTGAAAAGAATATTTGCCAGTTTTGATCAAAAGATATTATACATGTTCATTAAATAAATGCAACACAATATATTAATTAATTTTTGACAATTTATTCATTACTGAGAATGGTGTAATTTTAATATGGTTATGAAGTTTTTATACCTCCTTTTAGTTCTGTTTTTCTTTTAATTTCTGAGACTGTGTAGTTACATTTTGCAAGTTTGTAATAGTTCTGGGATACTAGTGAGTAACTCATTTTGTCTTTGTGTAGTAAATAACTTTGTCCCTAATATTACTTTTTTAAAATATTTATTTGTTTAATATTACTTTGAATTCTTCTATTATTTTTAATAAGATTCTCATTAACCTCAGTTTTCCCTCCTTTAAACTTTTATCATTTCTATCCTTATTTTTCAGCATGCTACTGGAACTAGCTTACAGGTAATTTTTGTTGTTGTCATTTGATCTATTTTGCAATCTTGATCATATAACTGGCAATTTGACTCTATTTATATGTACTGGGATTATTAATGTAGTTGCATTTATTTCTGTAGTATGATTTTACACTTTTAATCTAACTCTTTATTCTATTATTCCTCTTTTATCTCATTTCTGAGTTAAATATTTACATATACTTTTAGTGGCTAATGTTTAATTTTTAGTATAGATACCTTAAAAACTCAAACGTTAATCAGCATCCTACACTGAAATAACAAAGTTATTAAAACCCTACAGTTTGATAACACTTACCTCTCTAACATGTTATTATTTATTTGTTTTACTTGCACCTTGATTTGTATCCACAAAATTAAATATTATTGATGTTTTAACATATTTTTAATTGTGGCAAAACATATATAAAATAAAATTTACCATTTTTCCAATTTTTATGTGTAAAGATCAGTGTCCTTAAGTACATGCACATTGTTATGGAACCATCACCTCTATCCATTTTCAGAACTTTTCTTCATACTAAACTGAAACTCTGTGCCCACTAAACAATGACTCTTCATTCACCTCCCCCAACCCCTGGTATCTTCTATTGTAGTTTCTGTCTCTATGAATTTGCCTGTTCTAGATACCCCATATAAGAATCATACAATATTTTTTCTTTTATGTCTGGCTTTTTTCATTTAGCATAATGTTTTCAAGTTTCATCGATGTTGTAGCATGTATCTGAATTTTGTTCATTTATAAGGCTATATAACAGTCCATATTATGTTTGTACCACACATTATTTATCTAGTTATCTGTTGACGGACATTTTTGTCGTCTCCACTTTTCGGGTATCGTCAGTAATGCTGCTATAAACATTGTTGTGAAGCCTCTGTTTGGGTCCTTGCTCTCGATTATTTTAGGAATATTCTTAGAAGTAGCAATGCTGGATCACATGATAATTCTGTTTAACTTTTTGAGGAACAGCCATACTGTTTTTCATAGCAGCTGCACCATTTTATATTCCCACCAGCAATGTACCACGGTTCCAATTTCTTCACATGCTCAACAATATTTTTTTCCTTTTTTTTTGACATGAGCCATCCTAATGGGTGTGAAGTGACAACTCACTGTGATTTTGACTTGCAATTCCCTGATGCCTAGTGATGTTGAACATCTTTTCATATGTTTAGGGGCAATTTATATACTGTCTTTGCAGAAATGACTATTTAAGGGCTTTGTACACTTTTGAAATAGTTTTTTGTTGTTGTTGTTGAGTTGCCAGAGTACTCTATATATTCTGGATACTAATGTCTTACTACGTAGACGATGTGCAAATATTTTCTCCCATTCTATGGGATCTCCTTTCACTCTATTGATAATGTTTAATATGCTTTTACCAGTCAAATATTTAATGGATTAACCACATGCTTTCTATTTCCTTGGATCTCACTAGTAACTTCTTGTGTCAATTTTTCTTAAACTAGAAGTGCATTCTTTATTAGTTTTTCTTGCAAATAGCTAATTAGCGGTAATTTATCTGAGTATCTTTTTATCTGGGTATCTTGTATTTCATCCTCATTTTTAATAATAGTTTACCTGAGCATAGAATTCTACATTGACAATATTTATCTCACAACATTTGAAAATAACATCCCATTGCTTCTGATAGTCTGCTCTTTGTTGGTTCCCAATATAGTAAATACGTTTTTATTCTCCAACTAAGTTTAAGTTATCTACCTTGCCACTAAAGTTATACAGTTTCAATGATATTTGTGCAATTAATAACATTTTTTACTTTCCTACTTGGTATTTTCTGTGATTAAATCAGCAAGTTCATATTTTTAATTTTCTAAAAAAAATCAGAAATTATTTCTTCAAAGATTACCTCTCTCCAGTTTTTCAAATGTTTTCTTCTGAAAGTCTATTAGCTACGTGGTGATATTATGATTAACGCTGTCATAAGTATTTATGTGCAAGCTTTTGTGTGGATATGTGTTTTCATTTATCATGGGTATATACTTCATAGTGGAATTGCTGGGTCATATAGTAACACTATATTTAACCTATTAACGAACTGCCAAACTGTTTTCTAAAATGGCTGCGTCATTGTACATTTCCAGTAGTATATGAGGGTTTAAATACTTTGACAATTTTTAATTTTTTTTTTGTTGAGATGTAAGAGTTTTTTTTAATCTATTATGGATACAACTTCCAGACACAGAACTTGCAATAATTTTCTCCCATTCTATAATTTGTCCTTTCATTTTTTCGATGGTGTCCTTTAAAACACAAATATTTTAATTTTGATGAATTGTAATTGATCTGTTTTGTATATTTTCTCACTTGTGCTTTTAGTATTCTATCTAAAAAAAAACATTATGTAACCTATCATCATAAAGTTCCATTTCTACGTTTTCTTCTAAGAGTTTTAAAGTTTTAGCTCTTACATTAAGGTCTGTGTTCCATTTTCCAATAACTTTAGTATATGGTGTTAGGCAGGAATTCAATTTCATTCTTTGCATGTAGATGTCAAATTGTCCCAGCATATTTGTTGAAAAGACTATACTTTCTCCAAGTCTTGGCATCCTTGATAAAATCAATTTACCATAAATGTGAGGGATTGTTTTGGGCTCTCAGCTCTATTCTGTTGATCTATATGTCTATTGGTCTGCCAGTACTACACTCTTCCTGATTACTGTAGCTTTGTAATATATTTTGAAATCACAAAGTATGAATCCTCCAACTTTAGTTTGTTTTTGTTTAAGATTGTTTGGCTATTCTAGGTCCTTTGTATTCACACATAGATTTTAGGATCAGCTTGCCAATTCCTGCAAAATAGGCTGCTGAGTTTTTGACAGCTGTGTTGATTCTGTAAATGCATTTGGGGAATATTACAATCTTAGCAATGCTAAGTCTTTTGGTACATGAACATGGGGTCTCTTTCCATTTATTTAGATCTGGAATTTCTTACAAAAGAGATCTGGAGTTTCCAATGCATAAGTCTTATATATCTTTGTTAAATTTATTCTTAGTATTTTAATATATTAGATGTTGTTATAAATGAAAATGTTTTCTTAGTTTCATTTTCAAAATGTTCATGCCAATATATAGGAAAATAATTGATATTTACATATTGATATTGCAACTAAACTTGGTGAACTTGTTCACTAATTACAAAAGGTTTTCTTTGGATTCTTCAGAATTTTCTACACACATGACTATGTCATCTAAAAGTAAATATAGGTTTACTTCTTCCTTCCCAGTTTAGTTGGCTTTTACTTCATCTTGCCTAATCGCTCTGGCTAGTGCCTTCAGTACAATGTTGAACAGGAATCGGAAGAGCCGACATCCTTGGCTTGTTTCTGATATCAGTGGTAAAGCCTTCAGTTCATCACTGCTAACTATGATGTTAACTGTAAATTTTGAGTAGGCATCTTTTAATGGGTTGATGAAAGTCCCTCATATTCCTAGTTTGTTAAATTTTTTTTTAATGTTTGTTTGATAACATCAAACGTTTTTCCTGCATGCATTGAGATGATCACATGGTTGCTTTCATTCTATTCATGTAGTGTATTACATTGATTTATTTTCATGTGTTAAACTAACCTTGCATTCCTGGGATAGATACAAATTGGTCATGGTATATAATCATTTTTATACGTTGCTGGATTTATTTTGCTGGTAATTTGTTAAGGATGGATTTTTTTCATCGATTCACAAGTGATTTTTTTCTATAGTTTTCTTTTCTTATGATGTCTTTGGCTTTGGTATCAAGGTAATGCTGGCCTCATAGGATGAGTTAGGATATATTCCCTCCTTTCTATTTCTCTGGAAAATTTTTTGAAAGATTGGCAGTATTTCTTTTTAGATCATCTTGTAGAATTTACCAATGAAGCAATGTGACCCTGGGCTTTTCTTTCGGGAACTTTTAAAATTATTAATTCATCCTTTTTACTTGTTACAAATGTATCCAAATGTTGTATTTCTTCTTGAGTCAGATTCAGTAGTTTTTGTCTTTCTAGGAATGTGTTCATTAAATCTAGATTATCTAATTTAGTGTCATAAAATAATTCTTTTCTATTTTAAAATTAAAATTAGATCATTCTAGAAATCAGATCCCCTTCAAAGCTTGTTGTTGCTGCTTCTTATTTTTTCTATTGTTGTGATTGTTGCTACTGCTGCTACTCTTTGCTTATTTAGTGACCTTTTAGGACTAATTCCGTAAAGTCCGTTTTCTGTGTCATTTATGGCTAATAAAGTCTTTACTCAACCCATGATTAGTCAGAGATTTCCTTGAATGCTTTGAATCAGTAAGTCTTCTACCCACTCTAGCTAAGAGGCTCTGGGTCTGTGTTGGGGCACACTTCAATGCTCTGGCAGTTTCCAAGTCTGCCTTATCCCTTCACTTTCTGCTTGTACAGAACCTCAGAGTCTCTCAGAAATGAGAGAATAGGGCCTCCTCAAGTCTTTCTGGACAAGCACATAACCCAGTACATGCATATCACCTTCTATATTCTCAGAAATGTCAGAGCTTGTCAAAGATCCATGTGGATATATCATTTTCCAGATTTTCCTTTATTTTTTTGGCTAGCCTCTTCAGCACCACAACTGGTACTGCTGCCCCAGACAGCTGCGATGTTTAACAATAGCTGCTGGTTATTTTACAAAAAGGTCCTGCAAGTATGGTTTTTCACACCGAGCAGACTCTGAGTTAGGTTTAATAAACAACCAGCTCTGTTAATTGGGGTATTCCAGGGAGCTTCCAGGCAAGTAGAAAAAAGATTATTTGGACAATTCAGGGAGAGTTCCAAATCCATTCTGGCTTCTCCGATGGTTCTAGATTTGCTGGTTTTCAAGGATACCGCAGAACTCATGGCAAAAGAGGGATGGAAAGAAAGCAAGTTAAAATATCACAAAGCTTGCTTTAATTACTGAAGATTACTGAGATTACTATTATTATTGAGAATCAGCCTTTTTTTTTGAATGGATGTTCCTCAGATTGTGGTAAACATTTGGGTAATTCCCAGAATTCTGGAAGAGTTGGTTTTGACAATGTTTGCTAGTGTACTTACTGCTTTTATAGAGGACAAGATATTTGGATGTCCTTACTCCGACAATCCAGAAATAGTCCCCTTTCCTGCACCTTTTGAGATATACAAAAACGGATATGGTCTCTATGACTTCTTAATTATCAATAGATATTGAAATTATAAATGTGCTGGTTAAGCAAGAAAACGTTTCATAATGGCCATTTAAAGATTCTATATATGCAATTAGGCTAAACATTCACATTTACATTACTGCAATGAAGGTTATTCAAATTAATATCTATAAAGTGAAACGACATGGCCTAAAGGAACATGAAGCTCCAGCAAACTCATTGTTGGCTACTGGATATTGAAGAGGAATATATCCATTTCCAGGGCTGGCCAAGAAAGAAGATTTAAGTATACATGAGGGAAACATATTAAATTTGATAAATATTCTCATACACGGCACTTGCAACATATTTTCCCCAGTGACATTCATACAGAGCTTGAATGATAATAATCTCATTAAGCACATGCTTAGGTCATCATAATAAAATATAAAGCAATGGATTATGAATTATAATGAGAACTGATACTTTTTTTGCTATTTTGTATTCTTATTTTATTTTGCATTATTTTTAACTACAGATGGGGAGTTGGTGGAGTCATATAACTTTTTCATTGTGTAGGGCTCTGAATATCTTTTTCTAAAGCTTCTCAGATATTGATCATAATTTAGCAGATGTTTATAATTTAGAGCTTATTCCTGAAAGAATGAGATAGGCTTAAGTCTGAGTTCATGAGCAGTTTTCTAAACATTTATATTCTCTATCAATGTCACCTGAGATACTATGTTTCAGATTCGTATAAAATTAATGCCTTTGATCAAAGCATTTTTCAATTTTAAAATATAAAATATGTAAAATGTACAGGTAACAAAATGAGCATTCTGTACGCTTGCTTGCATAAAACTAGAGCTGCAATTGATTATTACATAAAGAAATAAATAGGTAAATAAATTAGGTTAAAACCGAAAAAAAGGGAAAAAAGAACAATGTATTTCAGAAAACAACCCATAACATAATCCAATCTTTGAAAAGAAGCTACGTTTATGTTAAAAGCAGAAAATGCATACATCTCATGTTGAAAGCAGAAAATGCATACAGCTAGTAGGTGCTCTGGAAATATATTTTATAGCAAATGTTTTTCATTGCATGAATAAAGACTTGGAAGCAATATTAAATTTTCTAAAAGAAAAATAGCTATTTTATTTTCTAGCTCTACCAGATTCTCTAAAGCACACACATACACAAATATGTGTTTAGAAAAGTAGACTCCTTTTAAAACAGTGAATGCTCATGAAACATTTTAAACATCAAATTGCCCCAGTCAGACTTACCTTAATAATACTTTTCTGAGTATGTTGGTTTCTTACTTCATAATGATTGTGATTTAAGTGTAATATACAATGAAGGATTACCAGTTTGTTATTCTATTAATAGTATGTTATTTCTTGATGTTTCTTTTAAAATAGTTCACATACTGCATTTAAAAATAAAAACATGCTAATAAGAAAGCAAATATATATGAATTTGATGAAAATTAGTTGAAAGTAATACTTACTTATAGATGAGTAGGCATCTCCCTCTCATGTCCATATTAAAATATTTTTCTGATCAATGTGGGACTTATTTTTTGTTTCTCCATATAATTATATATGTCTACACATATGATTTGTGTTCTATGAGTTGGTGACGTTGTCATTGAAAAGAAAATTTCAAATTCTATGATACAGAAAACTGAATATTTAATAAATCAGGGTAACATTATTAAATTTGTATAAATTCAAGCATATTATTACTATTTAAACAACCCTAAATCAGTCAGTTAAAAACAAAATTTCAGTCAAATATGGACAGTTTTTATCTGTCTCTTTATGACAGAAACCATCTGGGATACTGCATAGTATGGAAAATGGGTCCCATTTTCAGTTTTTATCCAGTTGTTTGCAATAGTAAATGCATAGCCTATGGATGTTCATCAAATTATAGAAATCGTGTTAGCCTTTATACTCTGCTGAATAAATTTACTACCTTTTGTCCACTTATATAGTATTTCAGAATGTGTAAAATCATATAAATTTTTTTTAAAGAAAGCTATAAACCAGCTAAACTTAAGTTTAATGTCCTGCAAAGCACATTAGATATTTTATGGTTGTCAATTCCTACCAATAGAGGCCAACACTCTAAAGTTGTAGTTTTATTGCAAATTCCCCATTTTCAGTTAATTTTCAGCATGACAAACTGAGACATAGCCAGTCAGATCCCACTGGGCTCATTATTCATTTTGTTCAGCAGCCCTGCAGGGCTGATCTGAGCATAGAGATCACACCAACTTTAAATAGAATTCCACAGAAGGCAAAATAAAGTAAAAGCAAAGATCTTTGCACATTCTATGTGTGGTGCTCAAAAGAGAAGAATTTTTTTATTGTATCAAATTATTGTTTCTATTCTGATATCTTAAATAGCAAAAATATTTTCCTAGGCTTAAATTTGACAGTTTAAATTTGTAATTACTCCAATTTTATGTAGTTTAACATCAATTTGGGGGAAAAATTTGTACAAATAGATTTAAAAACTTTGATTATTTTAAAAGATTAACTATAATGACATAATTCTAGAATATTAGAAAAGGCTGTAAAAGTAAACTTATCCAATCCCTACTTTTAAAAGAGGAGAAAACTGCAATCCTTGTATTTTGAATATTCATTTTTTTAATGACAAATTTTTCGCTACATATTTCTTTTATGGCCCCTCTGAAACGTGACATTTTCTATCATTCATATTATCTTCATTTTATATGGACATAAAAAAAATCTGGCTAATCCATAATACATTTTAATTTTTGGCGCTCTTCTCAAAACAGAGAACATTTTCTATTTGACTTCCCTCATTATTTGTCTAGTATTTTCCATTAGGAGAATACAATCATTTTCAACATTGGCTTGAGGTTGATCTGTTAAAAATGCAAATTAGATGTGAAAATCTATTTCAAGGATTTCCAGGTAAAAATGAGAAAGATAATTATTATATTGGTTTAGAAAAATGATTAGTTGAGCCTAGTTTTCCATCTGTAATAGTAAATTATATGAAAGAAAGAGAACGTTTACATCAAACTTAGGTAAATAATCCAAAATAACACACAATTACTCTCTTTCTCCCAAATTTCCTATTGCATTTCTTCCTGTAATCACTTTTCTATCCCTGCTACATTGTTTGAATTTTTTTTCCATGAATATACTGTCATTGATATTCAGTTATGTGCACTATTTTGCATTACTTTTCACCTTTGTTTTCTTTACTAAAATACAGCTGCAAAACTTCAGTGTGAAGACATGCAATAAATTTTTGAGCATTTTATCACATAATGTGGGTTGATGGATTTCATAATAACTTGCACAACCAGAGAGGAAGTAGATACTTATTGCCTGTTATTACAAGGCATTATACCTAGAAATTAAAAAATGGCTTTTCATTCATAGACACACTCTATTAACAAGCTTGGGCCACCATAACAGAAATACCACAGATTAGGTGGCTTAAACAACAGAAACTTATTGTCTCCCACTTTTAGAGGTTGGAAGTCCAAGAGGAAAAAGATAGCAGGGTTGGCTTCTAGTGGGAATCTCTCACTAGCTTGCAGCCTTCCACCTTCTGACAGCGTTTTCACAGTTGCTTTTCCTCTGTGTGTGCGCCCCTGGTGTCTCTTCCTTTTCTTATAACGACAACAGTCCTATTAGATTACGGCTTCTCCCTGTGACCTCATTTCACCTTAATTACCTCTTTAAAGATCCTAGCTCCAAATACAGTCACATTGGGGGTTAGGGCTTCGACATAGGAATTTGGGGTGATGAAATTCAGTTTATAAGACTCTCCCTCTAAAGAGATATTAGTAATACTCTTCAAAATAAAATTCAGAAGTTTCTAAATGCCTATGATTACTAAAGTGGAAGAAGGGCTATTTATTTGAAATGGTAATTTTACACAGAGTTTCTATTTTATTCAACAGAATTGTAAGCATCTTCACATATGATTAGCTGAATTCTAAAGAACGTAAAGGAAATTGAGTCTAGATATAGAATGCTAAAGATGTATAGAAGCTATTGGTTTTAGGCAGTATTCTGCATTGTCTTGACATTTTATTATTTTACATAGGTTTCATAAAATTCTCTTCATATTCTAAATTTAATATGTGGTGATATTTTCTTAGAATTATAAAGGAATATTTGCACATATTCATCCAAATATTTCCTGTTTTTACAAATATTTTGTTTGACTCACTTTTATTGATTTTGAGCATAAGAACAATTCTTAGTTGAATACTGAATGACATGGTAGTATCATCAACTTTTTAGAACATAGGTCATTAAATATAAAGGAGTAGATTAGGAAAAAAATATTTAATATCAAGTGTATGGTATTAGTCCTAGGACTAGACTACAGCTCTGGGACTCAAGGGTACACAAAATTGAGTCCATTTTTATTTTCTTTCATTTGTTAATTTGAAAACTATGTCTAATGAGTCAGTCAAAAATGAACTATAAACTTGCCAAACACGGAAAACTCTTAAGCTTTTGGGCCACACACATATCAGGTAATTATTATTTGTGACAGTTTTTTCCAACTACTTTGAAAAGTTATTTAACCATTATAAAACTTTCACATAGTCTTCTAAGGAACTAATTAGTATCAATATTATTTCAAACTATAATCTATGTCTATATTCATTCAACAGTTTAGGAAACTCTGGACTAACAAGAAAATTGTTTGTGAATGTGCCACTCACTATTTCTCTCCAAACTAGCAATTATCAATCTCAATGCAATAACACAACCATTTTTATCAAAACAGCTACTGACACTTCCAAAAACAAATATCTATTGTAATACTAAGAAATCCCATATTTATGTTGATTAACTGGACTATATGTGACAAATGGATAAAATCATCTATTTAATATCAGGTAAATCTAGCCTATTTTAGTAAATGATTTAAGCTATGGCTGAAGGCTTATTTGTTAAGCCACAATGTATGTATAATTTCAGAGTTCCTGGAATAATCACTTTCCCACCCAAAAATATATTCCTACTTGATGCTTAAAACATCACCTTAAAAAATAAAACAACTGTCATTTAATGTAGACAGACTTTTAAGAGCCCCACAAATGCATCAAATGGCCTACAAAACTACTGAGACATGAAAAAAAAAACACTGACTCCACAATTAAGAAAATTGTAAAAGTGGAAATTAATAATGATTGAAACTAAAAAAGAGTGTAATATGCCTTTAACATTTTAACAATAAATATAAACTTAATCTTGGTAAAATTTTATATGGATGTTGTAGTATAGAGCAAGTCTCTTAAAAGATGATGGGGAACACAATACCTCATCAACTATTTACAGATTAGTGTGAATTAGTCTAACGATATTTGTTAATGCTAAATAAAAGAGATTGTGACTAACTAAAAAGAAATGGACGTGCATTAGGGGCACTAATACCTCAAAAGATAAAATGGTGAAACAATGACAAAACTACCAAAAAGGAAGCTAAGGCTAGAAGGCAGACAAAACCACAGCCTTGCTAAAGGCTAGAGCCAAATCTGATGACAGTACATCCTCTCAAATATTAATTTTACTAAACCTATCAAAGGTATATCTTCATTAAAAAGGAAACAAAGAAGTGGCAGTTAGGTATATTTTTTAAAAGTTCTGAAATAAAATTTGGACATGAAAAATGCCTTAAGAACATAGAAGTATTACATTATGACATATCTTGCCATCAGATTTAGATCATAGAGTTAGATAATGTTAGAAAAAATAATATTTTGTCAAAAGGATGTGATTAATAGATTATGAAAAATTTTTAAATAATCCAAGATATGTTTTCAGAAGAAAAATACTATTTAGAAAAAATATTACTTACTGGTATACTAAACATTTCACTTCTTAAAGGAGAAAAAAATGAGGTCCTATTATCAGGAAAAATAACATATTAAGGTGTTAGGACTCTTTCCTATTAAACTATTTAAAGAACTCCACAATAAAGAATTTAAAAAACTCCACAAACGTGATATTACACTTGAAATGTAACTTGCTATTAGATTAGTTAATGAGGAGATTATTTTAGTGCTTTGTTTTGTAATAAGATGTGTGAGCAAAATAAATTACCGTAGTGGTTGTTTTAAGTCACTAAGTCATATAATGGTTTATTGTGCACCAAACATAACCAAAAGTGTGAGAGAATTATTTTTTTCCTATTTCTCTCCTATTATTTTATTTTCTTCCAAAATGTTTATGATGTTATTTTAGTGAATCATGAAATATTATGTATGCCAATACTTTAAATATTTGAAAATTATAATATTTGCCATGAAAAAATGTTGAAATGGTTTAAATAACACCCATGATTTTTCTTAATTCATCTTATTTAAGTCTGTATTCATTTATAATCTCCTACCACCACTGACCTCTTCTCAGTCTTCAATCTTCCATTTTAATGATCCAAAAATTTTTTTTAAATAGTACAGAGATATAGAAAAGAGAAGGGAATGGGAGATTTCCTGGAATAAGTGGTCCTTGAAAGACTCAGTGTAAACATGAAGTGGAGGCATATTTTATGAAAAAAAAAAGTTTAAAATATAGTGATAGCAAATTAAAAAAAAAATTATGCCTTCTCTCAAGGTGACTCTTTCCACATGTGTGTCTTGGATGGTTTCCCAGAAAGGAGGAGCTGATAATATCCCATAGCGCTCCAACAGTGTTGCATTTGCTGATGGTGGAAAGGCTAGTTCACCTACCATGACACAGAATGTTTTCCTGGATAAAGAGCTAGTGCAGACAATGAAATCTGAACTCAAAAACAGTTTTACAGTGAAATCTCATTGAGTAATGAAGAGAATGAAATATCAGTGATTCCAAATTAGGTGAATTTGTTTAGTATATTGAAAATGCTCAGACTTCACAAGCCGAAGAATATATGAGCTCTTAATATATGACTCATGTTTTATGTAGTATCTTGTTACTACGGAATCTTAAAATGACTTTATAATATTACACCTTGTTTTTATTTTATATATGCAATGAAATCTTGGGAATTTAATGTTATACAAAGTAGGAGAAAAAAATGCAACAGGGAAAATAAAATATTTGATTTGAATAAAAGTGATAACTTTTCAAAGAATTTTATGTTAAGGTTAGTTTTGTCATCCCCATTTTATACAGAGGAAATTGAGACTCAGCGATAAAATTATTTGAATGCAATAACTTTTTATTTGTCTGTTTTGTTTATTGTTGTTCTTTGTTTACCTTTTATTATGTGGAGAATGTCATATTTACTCATTGGGTCATTTTCTTTTTAATGAAGAAAAGAAAGCTTGATCAGAGTAGTTTTTTTCTTTCTTTTACTTAAAAAATCATAGTATTTTTGCCTATTAAATAATTAGCACACAATAAAATTGTTTTCATTAATGAAAAATGTGATAATTTCCATTTGGCATTTTACGTCTTAATTTTGGCCTCTACTATATAAGATGTTTTACTTTCTTTGCTCAAAGCACTTTAAATTCCTCTCTAAACACTTTAAGATGATTACATAAATGACTACTCTTTGAATTTCCCAAATATTTAATTATTTAAAGACGTCATATACATTCTAAATATTAGACAAATAATATTGTCTTTTACAGAAAAAAGTTTTCACCTCTGATTTGATAATCAAAAGAGGAAGTGTTATAATAGAGATGTGTTTAAAGGATAAACACAAACCTTCACCTCTAGATTCTACTTTGTGTCTATGTCCTTGAGCAAATTACTTAACATTTTTGAACTTCAGTTTTCTTATCTAGATGTGGCAAAAAAAAAAAATATATATATATATATATATACATTTATGTATGTATAGTTCCTATGTCAAAAAGACTTGTAGGATTAAGTGAGAGTGAATGTTAATTAACTTCGAACAAAACACACTTGCAAAATGCTAAGTGCCAAGTTAATATTTATTACTTCGTTGAATCTGCAGATCTCAGGAAATCGGTTCCATCATTATGCACTTTTGCAGATGATGAAATGATTACATAGACAGATTAAGTACATGGCCCAAGACTATACAAATAAGAGATTGCCAAAACAGGATTTGAACCCAGGCATTTCATAGTCACAGTTCAAACTCTTAATAATTTTTTATTGCCTCAATAATAGATCCATTTCAATTATTACTATACTTCTAAACACGACTGAGGAAGAATATAATTATCAGCACCACAGCATATGCACTAACTTCAGAGATTAGATGAGAAAGAAATATTGAAGAGTTTTCTTTTTCAATGGAACAATGAAATAGAATTATCTCTATTCTTCAATTATAAACTGAATAAAAACATGCTGCAATGCTAGATCATATCATTTTATTAACATTACTAAAATTCCATCTCCCTTCTCTTCTAAGTCCTCTGTTCTTTCGTTTAGAAATGCATATGGTAATAAAATAGAGAACACCCACAAAGGAAACTCATGGAACTACCAAATAGTTTTACACTGAGATCTAGCAAGTCCCTTCCATGCCAAATGGAACTAGGTCAAGTTTGGATACATGAACCACCTTAGCATTAGAAATACAGATAATCAACTACTAAAATCAGGTCAGTGTGCATTCCTAAGCAAGATTGACATTCCTAAGCCAAAATAGTTGTAAAGATCAAGAGATTACAGATTCAGACTTTAGCTTTTTCTATGAAAATGGATGCATCTACTGCAACTATAATTTATTTGTATTTTTAAACATAAATTTCGATTCATAAATCAATTTGGTAACATTTCTTTTAACATTATTAATTGAAGAGGAAATCTCAGATTTTCAGCTTTACGTGCTGAACAAAGTTAAATAATACATAGAAAATACATTGTTTATGTACTAACTGGCAACAAGAAAGAAACTTAATATTGGACCAAGAAAGTAATCACTTATTAAAAAAAGAAAAAAAAAATCTTTCCTTTGTAAAAAAAAAATTATTTAACACATTTACAACAACTGCAGAATAGATTTTATTATAGGAGGCTTTAATACGTAATTTTCAAACTACCAAAACACTCTTCTAAAGAAACTAACTTTATTCAGAGGTTGTAAGTGTTAATCCTTATCCTCGCCTAATACTTTAAGCAAGGAAAGCTAATCTGGATTTATATCATGTGAATAATGTCCTATATTCAAACATAATGTAATCTCTTCTTCCTTCTACTTGAAATCTCTATTTCGTTTTCCCTTTGCTCTCAACTGTCTTCTTTTGTCTTTCTATAAATTCCATTAACTGCAGCCAAACAGCCAGAATATCAGCGAAAGAGGTTAAATAAACACTACAGCAAGTGAAATCATAGTGGTATTATCACTGAACATTCATCAGAAAGGCCCTTCATTGAATTTTTAGAGCCTTATTTCTGAATTTAATTTAAGAAATTACTGAAGCATAACGAAGTAAATAGTGTCTTCTTTTAAGTATGATAAATAGAAATTTAAAAACACAAAATTATCTTGGATAATATTAGACAATACTATGTTTTTTAGTCACTATTTTGCACAAATTCTGAGCTATGCATTCTCATAGGGTTTAGCAATTTAGCCATTGGAGGGGGTGAACTTTTGAGAAGTTGTTATTATCATTATTAATTTGGTTTAAACTGAATAGAACCATAAAGAGACATCACAGTATGATATTTCAAGATTGTTTCTTATTAAAATCTCCCATATTTTCAGATCCTCACTTAACACCAGACGTGGGAGCACTTTCTACTTTCTCCTAAACAGTATGCAATTCTTTCATCAACTTTTCTACATTTGAAAATTTCTACGATTCCAAATCACTCTTCTTCTTTCTCCACTTCCTATAACCTCTTGTATAGAGGACAACAAATTTATGATATTTTAAAAGAATGTATGAGCTATGCTTAAATGTGTACGATTGAAGTAATAATGTTACATAATTGTTCAAATGTGCTACTGGTGTCTTAAGAATATTTTTAATACTGTTTTATTGACTAAAATATGTACATTATCTATTTTCTGAAAATATACATTGGTATATACACTACACGATATAGTAAATCCAGCTTTTTATAAAATTCTGAAGTCTAAATTTGGTGGATACAATAAGGTTTTTGTTATACCAGGGGACAAATAATACTACTTTATGGTCAATGTTCCTGTGCTATTTTTTCAAAAGATTCCATAGAAGGGTTGGTGTCTGGGTCACAGACTTCACTGGCCTATTACGAAATGTGCTATCAATTTAGATAAAGTAAAAGAGATCTGTGTTCTATCTGGTTAACTATGAATTATAGTTCATTTCGTTTGAATAAATATATCTTATTTTAAACATTCTATATATCCTAGTTTTCTGGGAGTGGAAAGTGTAAATCACATTTTTAATTATATAGTCTCACTTTTTTATATATATAAGAATTGTCATCCAGTGCCCATGCAATGGAAAAATATTTCCATGCTTTCATCATATAATTACTGTAGTTTACATTTTTTTGTGAGGAGGAAGTGTTAAAAGTCATGGTCTAGGAGTTTCCATCATCTGTGGGAGCCACTCATAATAGGACTTTAAGTATCAGAAGCCACCAATGAAGCTGAATAAGGGACATAATTAAAATAAAACAGAACAAAATAAAGTCTATAGTAAATTGCTTCACCCAACATACTTGAAACATATTGAGAAGTAACAAATCACGATGTATACATTAAATGTGTGCAAATTTTTGTATACCAGTTATACCTCAATAAAGCTAAAAATAAAATAAAATCTAAATTGCAATTAACAAATCAAAAAAAAAAAAAAAACACATTGAGTAACAAGTAAATCATCCCTTTGTGTATCTTGGTTCAGTGAAGCTTATACACCCTATTTTAGCCAGTGAAATTTGAGAGAGGATTGTCTTGGTTTTTGAGAAAGTTTTCCCTCAGTCTCAAGGGAGAGGGACCAAAAGCATGGATCCATCTACCTGGAGGATTGAACAAGGAAGCTCATACCTTAGCAGCTATTATAAACACTGAATTATACTCATGAAATTAATGCATTATAGAACTAAATTAACCCAGTGAAGGGCAGAAGAAACAAATCTAAAGAATCTTGTTTCTTGATAAGATCAAAGATTAATTAATCTTAGTTTGTTTGGATTTTTTTGTGAGGAGAGAGTGTTAAAAGTCTTGTTCTAGGAATTTCCGTCTTGTATGGGAGCTGCTCACATTAGCACCTCAAGTATTAGAAGTCACAAATTAAGCTGAGTATGGTCTAACTGAGAAACATAATTAAACAAAACAGAACAAAATAAAAATGTAATTTTTAAAAATCCAAGTTTATATGGATTTATAAGATCAATTTCCTCATGACACAATGTCTGTCGTGTTTCATAGGAAAAAGAAAACAAAATAAAATCCTCTAAAGTTTCACATAGTAGTCAGACAGAGGAACCAAAATATTATTGATTGCTTTAATAATAATAAAGAGAAGGAATTATCAAATGTGACATGTACAATGTTTAGGTTTATTTTACTTATGATTATTTTATGAGTTAATGTTATGAACTTCTATTTTGAAAGAATTGGCTATTAAAAATCTCTAAAGGAAGAGATCCTGTAGAAAATGTTGTAACCAGTTTAGAAAATAATTTGTCATTTTCTTGTAAATTTATATAAAAATATTATTCAACCTTCAAGTTTTTTTCCAGGTATCTGGTATGGCAAGTAGTTTAAGGAAGATATCAAAGATAAGGAAAGACATGAAGTTGGCACACATAGAGGAAACAATAATATATTAAATAGAAATATATAGATTGATTTAAAGTGCAATGTAAAAATACAAACACAAGGATAAATTCGGATACCTAGAATTCTCATAACTTGGAAGGTGAAGGTTGTCCAAATTTGCAGACTAATTATAGGGTACAAAAGGATCAATCATGTAATCTGGTTTAAAATGGGACATGTCACGAGTGGGAAAAAATATTGGCTGGAAGTAGGTTCAATTAGATGGATTTATGAGTGGTAAAAAAACAATATACTACGAATATTGATTAACTAAATATCCAAACACTACCAATATTATATTATTTTCAATTTTCCCCTGTTTCCATTGGTCTTATTCTTTCCATTTATGTGTTTGGAACTTTAGAACCCTATAGCTTGCTCAGGTTCTGTGTAGTAAGTGCTTTTCTATATTCTAATATACCTTAGCTTCTTAAAATGATATTCAACTCATGTGAAAGTTTATTTTTTTGCTGCACTACTGCATTTGTCAGTATTGCACTTAATTTTCCAGTTTTATGTACAATGATATATGTGCTCCTGCCTTTGCATTTTTCAAATTGATTTTTTTTAATATATTTTAGATTTCCATTACATCACTAAGAACTTAAGAAAAGAACATTATCAAATTGTTTGTGGTTATTAGGATGTTTTTGCACTATAAAGGAAGGAAACTATATATATGAATTCATTTTTAAAAGGGAAGAGTGTGAGAAACATTTTAAAAATGATTCAAATAAAGCAATTGCAGTTTATATACATGGATGACATATTGTCAATGTTTTGAAAACAAAAGCTTGCATGAATTATTAGCTTATACTTAAATATCTGTATTTTAAAAAGTGAAAATTTCCATAATTTCAATTTCTAAAGTTTGAAAATATGCAAGAAATTTTCTATTTTCAACAACAGAAAAATGGCATCAAAAAAACTAGTCAGGGGCTGGCCCTGTTGCCTAGAGGTTAATTCTGGCACGTTCCACTTTGGTGGCCAGGGTTCGCTGGTTCAGATCCTGGGCATGGACCTACACCACTTGTCAGCCATGCTGTGGTGGCCGCCCACATACAAAATAGAGGAGGTTTGGCAACGAATGTTAGCTCAGGGCTAATCTTCTTCAAGCAAAAAAATAAAAAAACTAGTTGGTTTTGATTAATGATCGCTATTCTTTACAAATATGCAGGTCAATTCCTAAAACTTCAAGTAAACCATGCATCTAGTTTTTGTTTTTGAACATCTCTGAGTATGAAAATTCCTCAACTTTTACAATACACAATCTCTTAGACTCAGAATATTTTACCTGCATGACATAGAACTCTACTGGAACTATATTTGTCTGCATTTTTCCTAAATTGAATTTAAACTCTTTATTCCACATCAATTTTTCTAAGAACTATTTATAGTTCTTTGTAAGAGTTAAAGACTTCTTTTAGTTTTATCTTACCTAATTTTGCAAATTCTTTAATGTTTCTTTGAAATTTTACTTACCTTTCCTACTCTTTTGAAATAATAATCCTCAACTTTTTAAAACTCAGGCCTATGTAGAAATGACTTATATTTTTAGGGAATGCCCGTAATAGAAGATACACACACATATACACACATGTATGTATACATAATCAGTTTAGATCAAAATAAACTTGAACTGTCCAAAATGCTAAGATAACTTAGGCTACAGGTGGTAAATTTAATGATAGAAATTAAACACATGCATCAAGTAACACAAACATAAGTTTCACAACTATGACATCTTAATCTGCTATTAATATTTGGATTTTTTTGTGACCATATTAAACCAACTTTTTCCTAAACTCATGTTATGAAAATATAGGCTGTGCATCTAACTGAAGAAGAAATTGCAAGGTGAGGACACAGTATGTCTTTACTTTAAGCAACAATATCATTAATGATTAACAGAAATGGAAGAGTTTAAAAATACATGAATCAATCTCAACTCTTTTTGATGGAAAGTAGTGTGTGTGTGTGTGTGTGTGTGTGTGTGTGTTTTCCTAGGAATAGATTTTTCTTCTGATATTACCCTTAGAAGTAATGTTTGTCTCATAAAATCTTATCAAAAAGATTTGACAAATATAGACAAGGGAAGTCATATGCTGTTCCATTTTCTGTCACATGTTCCACAACCTGATATATCACAGAAGATAGATTTGACAAAATTTTCTCTTCTGCATCTGTATCTGCTTTTTACTGTTACGCCATTTTTGCTGCTATAAAGTTAGTTACATTACATGTAGTTTACAGCTGTATAATTAATCTACTTATACAGTCATTTTAAGAGTTTGTGCATTCCCCTTTATATCCTTTGGTATTATTACCATAAAAATCTATTTTTCTATTAGCTAAAACCTCTTTTGTGTTTAGAATATCTGCAAAATGTTTTCTAGCTCACTTTTGTCTTTGTTTTAGAAATACTTTAATGATACATTAAATTTCCCTCAAGAGCTTTTCTGATTTTAACTTTCTGTGTACCATCTCTAACTGATTCCATTATTAAGTTCCATATGGCTAATTTAGAAGATATTTGTCTTTTTCCTAGTAAACAGTTTAAGGAAGAAATAGTTGTTAATATATATTAATTTGCCCGTATTAAAATATCACTGTCCTCTACTATATTCCAACCACAGATTTCTGTTCATAGACACTATAACACAAAAATATATCTTTGAAGCAATATTAGTTTGAATTTCCTATACTGTTTTGGCATTTGGGATAATCAACAATATTGATCTCTTAATTTGCAAAATTATTGTTTATTTTGGATCCCCTCCCAAATACTCTTTGTTTTTCATTTTATGTCACTAGCATTAGGTTACAGGTTGGGACAAAGCAAACCTGTACTGTCAATACTTTACCAAAGTCACAGGCAAGTTTGGGACAGAGTTACAAACATGAGCAACCTGGTTCTAGAGTCTGTGGCCATAACCACCGTGCACTTTATATTGCCTCAGTTTGTATGTGTATATTCCTGTCCGACAGGAGAGAGGAAGTTAGAGTGAATTGTCTCTGTTCAGTAAGTTGTTTTAATGTCATGAAATGAAGAAGATATACATATTAACACTATTGTGTGTGAGTTTATTGGTCCTAAAACTCTAGTCATCTTCAAGGGTTGACAAACTATGGTCCTGCTGGCCAAATTCTGCCTGCAACCTATTTTGTTAAAAAAAAAAGTGGGGTCACGCTCATTCGCGTACTGTTGTTTATATCTGTTTTCATGCTTTAGTAGCAGAGTTGAGCAGTGGCCAAAAAAGACTGTACAGCCCTCAAAACCTAACATATTCACTATCTGGCCCTTAGCTGGAAAAGTTTACAAACCTCTGAGTTCTAAATTAACTGACTCCAATTCTCTTAAAAATGCAATATACTAGATCATTGAGGAAATGTCCATTCCCATTCCAGCCCTAAATGGATTTTTACTTTTATCTTGAATTCTTTGATTAAATATGTTATTTGTCAAAGTTTAATTGGTATAAATTTTCCAAAAAATGGAGATGTGTGATTTTCCCTAACTTTTTAAATTATAGCTAGTTGATATTTTAAATAACTGTTTTTTCACTCATCTGTTCCTTTCTATTTTGCTTCATTTTGATGTTATTTTATATTATAGTTATTGGGTATATATACTTTTATCTGCTTTGTGGGCTTATATTTCAAACAACAATAATAATAATGAATTAAATGGATAGCATTTTCATAGATACAAATAGGAAATTGTTCACCACTTTTCGAGACAGTTCAAAAAATTGCAGAAATTAGTTTTGTCTTTTAAGCATTTAATTCAGACCAACTAGGAAAAAATGGCAATAAGAAAACATATACAAAGTTTAACGTGCCATAAAACAAGGGTACAGTATCCTTCTGTTGGGGTTATTACTTTGTCCAACTAGAACAAATGTGTGATTTTTGAAAAACCTTTGGCCACTCAGCGATAACATAACACGTTTCTCATATTCACAATCCCAAATATTAACATCATTCAGCTAACATATAGTTGTAATTCTCTCACCACTTTCACAACTGATGACTGCCTATAAGAAAGAAAGAGATAGATCCAGTCTATTATAGAAAATTCAAGAGGAAGAAAACGTTTGGCAGGAATATAAAAGTTAACTTTGGAATTGTTTGGTTTCTACAGTAAACATCCAAGTAAAGATGTTCTTTGGTTGGATATTGGGGTTGAGATTTTCCAAGAAAGATCATGGTTGACAGAATAGCTTTAGAAATCATCAACACATATATAATAGTTAAATCTCTGCTAAAGGATTTGATTTTCAAAGAAAAGGATTTAGATAAGGCAAAAAAAGAAAGCCAAGGGTTAATAGTTACATATTTTTAATCTATTTTACAAAGATATCAGTAGCCTAAATTGTGATTACATGAAGTAAAGGCAGCGATGTTTGTAAAAGACATTAACATTTCACCTGAGTGTGTGTTAAGAAAGCAGCAACCAGCTTTTTACTGCCCTGCGAAAGGTTGCCCTCAGCACCTTTGAATATTCAAGAGTTGAAATAAATGACACTTGTGAATCTTAATGTTCAGCTTCAAATTGTCAAGATATAAAAGATAACACACGCAAATCTACTGAATCACCAGGTCATGTATTTTAAAACCATTAGTCATTTCCATGATCACTATGATTATTATAATATGGCCTATGATAATTCATTGAGGAAAGCTGTAACTTTAACAAAGGAAAAAAAGCAATTTTTGAATTTTCAAATAAGTAACATAGTAATGAGAATTAAGAATATATATACTCCTATTTCTATAATCCAATTTTCATTCAGAAGAATACCTTTCACGTATCTGATCATATCTCAATCTATCTTGATGCCAAGAATTAATAATTAATAAAATCATTCCATTTATTTGTTAAACAAAAAGAAAAGAAACTAAAAAGGGCATTAAATGTTTAAAAGTAATTTTGTAAAACATTTATGGGCTGAGAAGTAGATTGAAATTGTGTGGGCTCATTGTATTTTTCGAGAATCATGAACTCATTGTGAAGTTGCAAGTTTTTCTAGACTGTGGCCTTTTGGCATCTATTTAATGGCATGCTTGAGTGTCTGACCAAACCAAGCTCTTTTGTAGCCATTTCACGCACACATTCTTCAGTAGTTACCTCAAGAAATTGAGAGAGACGGAGACGGAGAAAGATGAAAATTTTTAAAAAGGAAAGGAAAAAACCAACTATATAAAATTAAAATGACAAAAAATAATTGCAAGGTATGCAAAGTTTGGTCTTTCAATAGACATCCTGGCACTTAACAAAAGAAATCACATAGTAAGGGAAACTAGGTTTATTTAGAGCCTTCTGCTCTTGGCAGTTTTCAGTTCTATTTACTTGCAGCTTAGTTACTGTAACACACAAGAAATGAAGCTGTTTACTAAATTTGTTAGACTAATTACAGATTTATGTTATACGCTTTGAAGCTAAATGCCTGCGTCCCATCCAACTTTTACATCACTGTAGTTCCGTACTACTTTTCTCCTTCGGAAGCTTTAGTTCAGTTTAGGACATGCAATATTTTTCTAAATTAATGAAAGAAACGGAAAAGGAAAAGCATTTCTGAATATATAAAAGCTTTAAGTGGAATTTATATAAATAGCTAATTTAGGTAAAAACAGTTCCCTCAATTTAGTTTGTTAATGCTCTGAATTCTCCAAGGCACAATTAAATTTAAGTTCAAACATGTTTCTTTTATAAGAATTACATTAGATTACTAACTTTATGATCATGGATGCTCTATTTCCAGTGTTTAATTTTGTGGATTAAATGTGTGCCTCTTTGCCCACCCGCCTACTGTTCTTAACTGTATTGTTTATCAACATAACTCATTGCATGGAACAAAATATTTTAAAGTTTTTCAGTTGGTTTATTGTGCCAATTGCAATTGTTTTTGCATAATGAAAATTAAATTATCTTAATAGGAACATATTATTAGAGATGATTATGTAATTTTCCAGAATTAATGATTAAAAGCTCTTCAATATCAAAACTATGTAGCTGAAAAAGAAATAATGAAAAATCTAATACAATATTATCACATTTAAGGATCTTTAATAATAATGATGTCTATTGTTATTTGGTAAAAAACAAGAGAGAAAGAATGGTATTAAATGTTTCATTTCGAGTGAGTAGATAGTTTGAGTTTAAATGGTTAAGCTCATATCTAAAATGAAACAATGATAAGGACATTTGTTTTACTACACTTGATACTCTATCACTTAAATAATTTAAACATCATGACATATCACATGAATAAATGACATACACTGAAATTCCAGTAACCAAATTTTAAAAATTAATATGTTGAATTTTAAAGCAATTATAATATAAATTAATATTGCAAAATAAGCATAGTTTATTATGCACAATAGTTATTTTACATAATCTTTAAAGCAATTGTTTCTTTTAAATGTTTCTATTCTTATATTTGATCATGGCCTGGATGATGACTTTGTGTAATAGTTTAGGACTTCAAGACACCATCTGGATTGTATTTCAAATGATGTGTTTGTGGGTCTTGCATAAATTCTTTAGATAGTAGAACAGCTGAAATCATAAACGAATATGGCCTGTAGAGTATACCATTCAAGAAAAGCCAGTTGTTATTCCCAGCATATGCTTATTAACTCCTTCAGGCTACTTAATTTTACTAAATTTATTTTATTATACACAATTATAAAATGTTGCAGCTTAAACAGAGTCATATTATGAAGTAAAGACAAATCAAAGATCTGGAGAAGTGATGGGTCCATTTAGATAAGGAGCTTGGGGTCCTGTTTGCAGTGAGGGTACTTTTAGCAATCCCCTCAGAGTGGCTATGACCAAGATCCAAAAGCAGGAGAAAATAACAAAAATACCAAAAAGAACTCACAAGAAAGGAATGAGCATGAGATGGTGACACAAGCTATAGAAAAAGACAAAGAAGGATCAGGAAGAGGTCTAATTTCTGCCATATGTGAAGCTACATGTTAGTCTTTATTCTGGGCAGCTTAGGGGAACTTTGATCAATTTTTTTTTTTTTTTTTTGTGAGGAAGATCAGCCCTGAACTAACATTCATGCTAATCCTCCTCTTTTTGCTGAGGAAGACCAGCTCTGAGCTAACATCCATTGCCAATCCTCCTCTTTCCCCCCGCCCCCAAAGCCCCAGTAGATAGTTGTACGTCATAGTTGCACGTCCTTCTAGTTGCTGTATGTGGGACACGGCCTCAGCATGGCTGGAGAAGCGGTGCCTCGGTGTGCGCCGGGATCCGAACCCGGGCCGCCAGTAGCAGAGTGCACGCACTTAACCGCTAAGCCACGGGGCCGGCCCACTTTGATCAATTTGGCTTGATTTGTTCTCTCCCTCCAGGAGTTTATAGATCAGTACTGGAGAACAATGTGCACATTATTTCTAGATGAGGTACAATGAGGTGTCCTAAGCAATGTAGATAAGTGGCATTGTAAATAAAATTTGAGGATATCTGAAAGGTCATTACGGAAGAGACAGCACTAAAGGATGGGTAAGGCTGAAACATGAGTATTACAAAGTTATAATACTCAGATTTTACAATGGAAAACAAGTTCACAAGTTGCCAAGATAAGACAGAATATTTCCAGATCTAATAAGAGCTGATTGCCTTTATCTTTTCAAACACCATTTTAAATCTGTTAGGCCTTTTCTTTTTCCCTATAACTGTTTTTCCCATTTGTTCTTCTGCTATATATGTTTTACTTCCTTTTAACATCTGCTTTTAAAACCACATTTTAAATAATTTTCTTAGACTGTTTTTATCTCAAGTGGATTACTCTTTTGGATAATTTTTGTCCAGAAATTATAAATAGAATTTTCTTTATTGAGGTTTACTTTAATATTACTTCCTCGTTCTCTGATCTATAGAGTAAGACCAATGATGAAGGTTAACATTATTCGCTTCCCACACTGTCCCAAACACTTAATTAGATTCTTCACATTATCTAGAATTTAATACCACAAATAAAAGGCAAACAGGTATGAATTTTTCTCCCCATTCAACAGATGCAAACAGTAAGCTCCAAAAGGTTTAAGTACTTTCCTAAACATTTGAGCCAAGTCTCCCTGATGCCAAAATCCATGCCATCTGCAGCAGATCCATCAGAACTACACTAAGAAACTATGGCTTAACTTCCTGACCCTTCAAAGTAGATCTGTCTGACAGCATTTTAAAGCTTCAGGTTGTTACAGTATACATTGAATGAATAGAGGAAGAAAGGAATCTATTTTTACATATTACTCCATGATATCAGAAGATCAATCTATCAGAGTATTATTTGTATAAGATAAACAATGAGCTAAACTATTTAAATAAACATTTTCCTCTGGAGAGGTCAAAATACTGAGATTGATGACCCAGCAGGCAATCTTCCTTTTCCTCTTTTTCTTCTTAAAAGCACTTTGTGTTGTAATATATGCCCTTGGAGAAACTATGTGTTTAATATTTAGTCTATTTAATATTTTAACTCTAAGCTATTGTTCACTGAGGCAGAAATTTGGATACGGAAGTCATGTAGCTAAATCCTATTAGAAGGCTAAAGAATCTACTAAAAATTTCAGAATGTTGATCTGGGCCATTTGCAGTGAATTGCAATGAAGTAGAAAATTCATTTTAGAGTTTGCTGTATTAGAGATAATGGAACTACTTTCTTCAAGAATAAAGAGATAATTTAAATATATTTTTTTGCTTCATATACAATCTCACTGTATGTTTTAGAGAGATTAGTATTATATAATGCTTATCTCTGAAGTTGTAATGTGACTATGACATTTCATTAGCTTCAAATGCCTAATCCCCAGACTTATTATTATACAGCCCCTCCCACCCCCCATCCCCCACCCCCGGCCATTTCTCTGTAACTGTATTTCCTTTTGGTTGTTGTTTTTCTGACTTCTGATGGAAGATAGTTCTTGACCTCTCACGGATGTGTCAGTGCTATGCTGTGACAGCTGTCATATATTTACAGCTCTGCTTTGAAAGCTTTGTTGTACAGTATCTCTTTAATTCACCCTTTTCCATGTTTTTGACCCCAGGATCTCAGCTTAATCCATTGTGACGTGAATCAAATTAGTTCTCCTACACATAAAAAGAAGAGAAGGGAAAAGACAGGATAAACCAAATATGAGAGAGGTTTGGAGAATTATTGGCTGTGTATTTCCAAGGTAAAAATTAGGGATTCTTCTCAGAACTGGGTTGATGGGATTTTTACGTACCAACTGTATCACCATTTAGCTTCATTATGCATCCAGTCTCAAGGATAGCACAACAGTTTACATACAACCTGCACTGTTCTGCCTTTGAAGAATTTATAACAGTAGTGAAACCATAATACCATAAGGTGAAGGATTTATTGCTTTTATTTTATAAACAGGAAACCTGAGAAGAGTCCATAATGTATTCTAAGGTATTTTCTGAAATGGGCATTTGAAGTTTGTCTTGCTGTTTTTGTCATCCAGTCAATCAATAAGTTGTTACGGAGCTCCCTGCATGGTAATTTATACGGACAGTCTATAATTAACCTCTGCTTCTGCAGTTTACTCTCTCACCAGGTGCATCTCACGGTCCCATGAGGTAAACTAAGTGCTATTTATTCAGATAATGCTAAATGCCGTGAATTCTAAAGGTTAACAAAAAAGAAGCTCTGGCCTCAAGGATCCTATGGCTTAGTTAGTGGGATGTTTTGATAGATTTTACGCAATGGATTTTGTTTCTACGTTGCTTGATGGTGCTTCTCAAAAATACCCATAAATTGAGCCAGCCCTAATGGCCTAGTGTTTAAAGTTCAAAGCTCACCATTTCGGTGGCCTGCTTCACTTCCCGGTCGTGGAACCACACCACCTGTCTGTCAGTTGCCGTACCGTGGCGGTGGCTCACGTGGAAGAACTAGAACAACTTACAACTAGGATATACAAGTAGGTACTGGGGATTTTGGAAGGAGGAAAAAAAAGGGGAAGATTGGCAACAGACGGTTAGCTCTGGGTGAATCATCTTTCCCTGCAAAAAAAAAAAAAAACATATATTTATTATAGTCTGTTTCTGTATTATAACCTGCAGCTTTCTAAACTCTTTTCTCTTTTTATCATGTGAACTTAAACTACATAGTCCATCCAGCCTATGTCTACATTAAAACAATTTGCTCTCTAGCTGTCTTTACAAATACCATTCTACTGTCTTCATCAACATGATTTATGACTTTACTATTCTGGGATACTCTTGCCCAGGTAGATAAAAGTTGCTCATTTTATTACTTATTTCAGGAACTTCCCCAAACTCCATTTAAATAAATATCAAGATGTTCAACTTTTCCATCTATAGAATCACATGACTAACTCTAAGACTGTTCAAACCTTATCAAGTTGTTGAATATTATTTTTGGAAAGCCAGGATTTAACAGTCTTGCAGGCCCACAGAGAACCAATCAAGCTCTCTTGATCACTATGGCCCAATACCTTTAATACAGAAACAGCACTTTCCTTAGCCAGCCCTTTGGCATCTGGCTTGAGTGTCTCCCAGGACGTTATAATTATGGTTAGTTAATTTTATTGGGTTCAAGTTTCAATTTTTTCTATCAAATCTCCTCAAATACTAAGTTTAATTTTGTATCCTTGAGTTAAAAAAAAAATCTTTATAAAAAAGAGTTGAATAAAAAAAATCCTTTGATGGTCAGATCAGATGTGAAAACTTCTTTGTGTAAAGGACACTATTATTGGTTTCTTTCTGTCCTTGTCTTTTTTATTATATGTCTACAAGAGGAAAGTACATAGGACAGGAGATAGACATAGACTCCAATAAGCACACTCTTCAAATCTGGTAACTGAAAACTTCAAAGGTTTCTTATACTGGCATTCCTCAGTCAAACTTTACCTAAGATCACTTAGCAAAAATTTGTAAAGACTTTCCATAATCTTGTTTGATTTTTCTCTGTAAACTTCTGAATCTAAGAGAGATCTTTTTAACAATACTTTCTTTCCATCAGAAAAAGAAAATTAGTTGGGTGCATGATTGAAAATGGCCCAGCCATTAGGTTGAGGGTATCAAGACATGAGATCATAAGCAACTCTTTTAGCAACTGCTTAAATGTTTGTTTAAGTATAAATTTTAGTCTATGCTCCTTCCAGGGCAACTACTAGTTCATAAATGTATTTAAACTACAATCCATATTTGTATACTTACCTTTTAAATGGCATAATTTTGCTACTGATAATTTAAAATTATGATGGCCAATTTGGGAAACTTGATAGAAACAAACTTTATTGTTTGAAAGGTACCTTATAATTGTAAAGAAGAAAAATTTCAAATATTAAAATGCAAGTGTTTACTTCAGATGATGGTCTGCATTATATTAAATTCACGGAGTTGTGAAACCATCCCCACAAAGTAAGTCTAGAATATTTTCATCACCCGCCCCAAAAAAACCCCATATATAGTAGTTGGCACTCCTCTTCCCCCGCCCCATTCTCACCCCTCACCACTAACTGACTCCCCCAGCCCTTAGGCAAATACTAATCTATTTTCTATCTCAATAGAGTTGCCTATTTTGGACATTTCATAAAAACAGAATCACGCAATGTGCAGTCTTTTGTTACTACTTGCTTTCACATAGCATTTTTAAGATTCATCCATGTTGTAGCATGTATCAGTACTTCATTTTATTTTGCTGAATAATATTTCATTGTATGGGTAACCACCATGTGTTTATCCATTCATCAATTCATAGATATTTGTGTTGTTTCCTCTTTTAGGCTATTAATAACATTTTACCATGGACATTTGTATACAATTACTTGTGTGGACAGAAGTTTTAATTTCTCTTGGGTTTATACTTAGGAGTGGACTTGCTGCGTCATAAGGTAACTCTGTCTTTACCATTTTGAGGAACTGAAAAACTATTTTCCAAAGTGGTTGAAGCCTTTTACATTCCCAGTAATAGCGCAGGAACATTCCCACTTCTCCACACCTTCAACAACACTTGCTATGGTCTGTCTTTTTGATTATATCCATCCAAGTGTGTGTGAAATTTTATTTAATTGTGGTACAATTTACATTCCTCTAATGATTAATGACCATAAGCATCTTTTCATGTCTTTGCCCTTTGTATACAATTTCTTTGGGAAAATGTCTATTCAAGTCATTTGTCCATTTTTTTATGAGGTTATATGTCTTTTATATTATTGAATTATAAGACTTCTTTAAAAAGGACCACTTAAGGAAGCCATTTTAGAATCTGTATTTCTTCCTTATAGTTTTATACTCAAACTTAGGTCTATACATTTTCCAATTACAGATCTGCTTTCTGTAGTGTCCTTTTGGATCAAAATAATTATGTTCATTTGCTCTCTCCCAGAGAAATCACCAATCTATATAGATTCTCACGGTCTATGTGATCTCTTGAGATTCCCTGTCACATTCACAAGTTTTCAACTGGGACCTCAAGGACCTAAAATTTCCATATGATTCTACTCTTATCCAGCAGGTGGATGATCTTTGTTATATTCTAATGATGAAGTGAGGTCTAAGACTGATTCCATCTATCTACTTAATGATTTGTTTCCCATAGGGCATATGGTTTCCAAAGGCAAATTATAATTTCATGAAAGTGGATTACCTAGGACAAGATTTATCCTAGGAAGTTAAACCCTTACTCTGAAAGACCATAAGCTGTTTGCAACTTCCCAGGCCTGTGACTAAAAGAAAATTAACAGAATTGCTGTGTCTAATGACTATCGCAGGCAATGGATTACCAAATGATCTTAAATTACCACACCACTGTATGAATTAATCAGGTTCTCAGCAACTCTACCTCTTTCCCAAAAACCTCAAGATAAATAGACCTTTAAGGTTTTAAATCAGTTCTTCAATCACCTTCCTCTCTCCGGACCATGAACATTATGTAATAACATCAGAAATATGTCCATTTGATCCCAAATTTCATCTTATTCATTCTTCCTATCTAATTTATATGCAATGGTTAATTATTTTAGTCACTCTCAGTACCCTTACCTCACTTGCTCATCATTTCATTGTCCTTTGTGATAAAAATCGAAACATGGGTGAACACACTCTTCTGTTATTTTCTTGTTTACATTCAAGCAGCTGAGTTCTGTTGGAGTAAATCATAATGACTGACAAACACATACTACTATTAATTCATCATTACCAATATCAAAATGGTAAACAGGCAATCCATAATAATGGTCTTCATGAATTTTTACTTTCATACTTCACAATAGAATCATGAATAACCATAAACTCCCTCATACATTTTTAAGTTGATAACTAAAATTTCCCTATATTTATAAAATTGTAAAGATGTAATTTCTGGCATGTTATATGTTATCCATAAGTATTAAATAAAATGTTATTAAAACTTTAGGGCAGCAGATTTATCTTGTTCAATGTGTAGAAAATATCCACCATATAAGCTAATTGGCAAGGCCAGACTCCATAATCAAATCAACCAGCTAAATCAGACTTACTTTCTGTCAGAAAACATCTTCTTTCATTTTTGAGTTCAAATGGAAATGTTAATATGTGCCTGAATGACAAGCACATTATTTCTGAATTCTAATTATAATATAGCTATCTATTAACTAGAGCATGGAGTCTTGCCATGATTTTGTCATTTTTGTGAAATCAATTACTATCCCCATCAATATTTCTTGCTTAGCTCTAATCGGAACCTTATTTAGAAGCAAATTGCTTCTTTCTGTTTCAGAAGGCTGCAGAAATGCAGCATGTAAAGTTTGATAAGGAGTATGTTGTGTTTCTTGTTTGTTTTTGTTTTGTTTTTTGTAGAGAGAGAAGGGTGATTGTGAAAGAGGAGGTGGGAAAGCAGGATTAAAAAGGCAACAGTTCAGGCAGATCTCTTTTAGGAAAGAGTATATATAGGAAAATTGAGATTCTGGAAACTGATTCCCTTAAAATTATCTCTGCCAACCTAGTGCCTTAACAGTCTTGGATTTTTCTTGATATCTATGCTTTGAAGGTCACAGCAATCCTAGTACATTCCTTGGTAAATAGATTTGTTGATCCACCAACAATGAGTTTTTTGAGCCTCTCCTATCCTCACACCTCTGCCACCAATGGTGACTCTTTTCTATGTAAATTTTATGTTAATTTATTTTTGATATATTTATTTTTTAATATGATTTAAGTTCAATGGAATATTTTTCTTGTGTAGGAATTACAGTCTTTTAAAATTATCTTTGAATATCTCTTCTATTAGTCATATATTATTTTATTATTTAATATCCTGAATGAATCTTTTTTTCCATATTTGTAAATTTTGGAGAGTTATGTAGTTCCCCTACCTCTATAAAAATCAAAACATTATTTCATTCAATTGTACACTTTCAAAATGCCTAGACAAACAATGTCTCCCTTTCATGAAGTTACATCAAGAAATCCTTGCATTACATTGTTTTATAAAAGAAAAAAGATTAAGAAATAAGATATTAAGTAAGGTATTATTTGACCATGTTTTCAGTAAAGGTGCAACTAAATCCACACATATCAACCTCCTTCTCTGTCTACTGTAGCACAGCTAAGGCTTTCACCCTATATCAAAGAGGAATTTTCACAGTACATTTTCCAAAGTTAATTGATGTCATTGGAGGTTGGGTGAAATTTATTAGCCAGAGTTGAAATTTTACTGATAGATTAGGAAACCCAAGACTATTAAAACATAAAACTTTTAATAGAACATATTAAGTAAAAGTTCAGGGAAAAGTTCATATAAGCAAAAGAACAAATTTATCAATTACAGGTATATCGAGATTTCAGTAAAGCCCAAGCTGGAATGTTTTCAATTACTTCAAAGGAAATATTTAATAAAATGTATATATGTATTTTTATTGCTAACTTGCAAACGTCTTAATGAGGTATGGGCTAGTTGGGATATGACATCAGCTCAGCTGAATGTCATAGACACCCAAAATAAAAGTGGCTTAAAAAAGGGAAGATAATTTCTCTGCCACGTGAAAGTTGGAGCTAGCAAGACAGTCAGCTACATGAAGTCATCTGGAGTCCAGCTCCCTCTGTACTGTGACTTCACCATCTCTATGGAATGTATCTCACTCACCCAGTACAAGATGGCTGACCATCTGGTCCTTATAAAAGCTGGTGGGAAGGCAAAAAGGGGAGGTAAAAGGCAGAGTCCTACCTACTAATGAAACAACCAGGAAATTGCACACATTAATTGCACTTATATCCCTTGCCAGAATATAGTCACACCTGGCTGCAAAACAAACCAAAAGGCTTGAGCGGTATGGTGTGTATTCTGGATTACAGGTTGTGTGCCCAATATAGATTCGCTACCATGGAAAGGGGGGAAATGAAATTTTAGGTGCAACTAGCAGATTCGACAATTTGGAAGGCGTGAGAGTAACTTAAGTTGACAAATCTACTAGGTCATAAAAGTGGTTGTATGTTGAATATCTCTAAGTATTATTTCATACATTTACTTATGTTCTTTTGTATTTCTAAAGCATCAGTGTCCTTTACTCAAGGTTTTCTGAACATATATACCAACTATTCAGAAGCAGAAATGCTTTAAATTACTTGACAAATTTCTTATGGATGTCTGTTTTATTTTCTTTTACTGAAGATAAAATTCTAATCCATAATATAAGGCCTCTAATGTATGCCGGAAGAAAAATGACAAAGACATTTTAATAGGATTTCTTTATTGATATCAAACAATTGTACGAATGGTCGTAAGACCTTGAGGAAAATTTTAGATAAATAGTTTGGACGTGCAATGTCACATAAGTTTAAAAAAATGAAATCAGTGTCTCACTATTTTTCTTTTATTGAATAAATTGTTAAATGTGTACTTATACTCAAATATTTTCTGTCTAATAAACTGTGATATCTGGTGGCGAAACAGTCAATATTGGCCACAATTATATATCTATTGAGTGCCTACAATATGTCAAATATATTAGGATATATTGGTGAATAGGCAAATAATCATTGCCTTCATAAAGACTGCATGCTCTTAGGATGCCCTTCAATGTAATTATACACTAATCATGTTAATAAATGCATGATTGCTATCTAGCTTTGCACTATTAAGTTAATGAAAATATTCATATAAATGCATAGAAATAAACCTAAATTAGGGTAAGAATCAGGACATTTCTTGAAAGGCTATTCTTTGGAAGTGATTTTTAATCCTAGATTTGAATGACAGATGAATAAAAATCATCAGTTTGAAAGGGCTTTGAAAAGAATGCAATGGAAAGAAGGAAGGGCATGTTCACCCCCCAAGTTGGGAAGGGAAGATGAGCAATTTGAGAAACCGACAGTCCTACCAAGTGTAGGAATTAATGGAAGATGCTGTGGGGGGTGAAGATGAAGGGGTTGACAGAGACAGATCACTCTGGGCTCCAAATCCCATAGCAGTTCATATTGTTTTTACCTTAGGAAAAATACGAGTTAATCTAAGAGGCAACACATATAGGGGTTAAAAATCAAGGATTCTCACATCCCAACCCTGCTACTTCATGTGCTTTATGTGACCTTCATAGCTTCCTTCTGATGTAGTTTTCTGTAAAATGAGAATAAAATATTACCCACTTTACAGGCTTTTATGGGTATAATTGAATTAATATTCTTAAAATATCTAAAACACTTCCCAGACCATAATAAATGCTATGCAAGTATTTGATAAATGTATGTTTTGAAAAGGTAAAAGGAGAGGCCAGGATGGAAATCTATTACTGAAGAAGTTAAATTTGCAGTTCAGGCAAGAGGAAGTGACAGCTCAGAACAGCTTTTCAGCTGACTGTAGAGACACTTTCTCGTCCCCATGTGGTTAAATCACCTGAGAGATCCTATTTGCGGTGGGAATGCCTCCCATTCACATTATCTCTGTGCTGCACCCCCAGCTATGTGCTTGAGGTCATCCGTGGCTCTGCTCCACCACTGAATCACACATAGGGGTGCCACCCTGCCCAACCCCAAAGGATGTCTTCGCTATAGATCCAACTGTGGTTATCAGTTGTCTGCAAAGTTATATTGTAAAGCAGAGTGAAAGCTGTGTGCAGGGATATAGTATTTAATCGGATAGTAATATTACTGTGATTATTACTTTTAAATAACACCAGCATGGTAGTTAAAAAAAGCGTATGGCAATGTTTTTCCGGACTGCTAATAAAATCCTGCATATGATCAAAAATGCTAAGGGATTCAGAAGATGTTTTATTTTATTTGTTAAATAAAATGTGTTCTACTTATTACAATCTTAATTTTGCTAGCCTAATAACAATTTATATTTTCCTATATATATGAAGTACTGAAAATACTTTTTTTAATCAACTCAGACTACTGAAAGACCAGGGAAAGTCATATTGTGTCTGTTTTTGATATTGTTTAAAGGTTAGGACAGTACTGAAGATTAAAGATTCCATCGACCTTATCTATATTTTTATGCTATCTTTTCAGAGAAAATCCTCCAAAGTTGATTAACTTTCTTCACTCTAGTATTCTCTCGCCACACTTGATCCTCATGTTGTACAGGAAACATTTTCAGCTTAAACACACACAACTACTTATTCAGACACTGATTATGTCAGAAAAACTTCTTATTAGAATTTTAAAAATCTATCCTAAAGAATAGACTTTAAGTTGATATGGAGAAGGGTAAGGATGTGGCTTGTTTGTTGGTTATATCAATTATCATGAGATATCTCGCGTCTTTCGCAAATTTGATTTTCCTAAAACAACCATAGGGAAATGGCAGTTTACTTTATCAAGAGTTAAAAGGCATTGCAGGTTCTGAAGTAAATACGTCAAAAAGATCATAAAGAGTTTTCAACAATGATTCAAGGAGACTTCATCGTGAAGAAGACACTTTTCTTCTTTCCTCCGAGTTAACAACTATTTCTTACAAAATTGGAAATAGAAAGTAGATTATAAATCAGTAAAACAGCAGAATGTTATTTTCTCCATTGATGCCTGACTGGCATTGGGTGGTAGAAATGAATAATCACTTTGAAGCCAAGATATAGCTTGTCTTGGCATCCGGCCAAGTCCCAGATGCCCTATCTAGATAAAAGTCAAATCTCTTTTAGATCCTCTCCAAAGCTGTCCTGACTACTTTTGTGTTCATCCATTGTTAATTTGTTAACTTGTTTAATACAGACAGTGGTAATATCCAAAATAGGTTACAATCATGAAAAAACTGTTATCTCTTTTAAGAAAAAAATATAAATTCAATAACAACATTTAAAACAAACTGTGTGCTTTTCTAGAAATGCATATTTTATTCATGTCTGGGTTTATCCAGGAAATTATCAGGTTAAGTGTGGTTTATTTCACACAAAAAACACACAAATACAATGGTTTTATTTTGTATTTTGTTGCAAATAAACCGTCAACTTACCACCTACTTAATTTTTTTTAAATTTCTGTGCCATGACAAAAACAGACACACAGATCAATGGAATAGAATCGAAAGCCCAGAAATAAACCCACACATCTATGGACAGCTAATCTTTGACAAAGGAGCCAAGAACATACAATGGGGAAAAGAAAGTCTCTTCAACAAACGGTGTTGGGAAAACTGGATAGCCATATGCAAAAAAATGAAAGTAGATCCTTACCTTACACCATACACAAAAATTAACTCCAGATGGATTAAATACTTGAATGTAAGACCTGAAACTGTGAAAGTTCTAGAAGAAAACATAGGCAGTACGCTCTTCGACATCGGTCTTAGCAACATCTTTTCAAACACCACATCTGACCAGGCAAGAGAAACAATAGAAAAAATAAACAAATGGGACTACATCAAACTAAAAAGCTTCTGCACAGCAAAGGAAACCATCAACAAAACGAAAAGACAACCTAACAATTGGGAGAAGATATTTGCAAACCATACATCTGATAAGGGCTTAATCTCCAAAATATATAAAGAACTCATGCATCTCAACAACAAAAAAACTACCAACCCAATTAAAAAATGGGCAAAAGACCTGAACAGACATTTCTCCAAAGAAGATATACAGATGGCCAACAGACACATGAAAAGATGTTCAAAATCACTATCAGGGAAATGCAAATCAAAACTACAATGAGATATCACCTCACGCCCGTCAGAATGGCTATAATTAACAAGACAGGAAACAACATGTGTTGGAGAGGATGTGGAGAGAAGGGAACTCTCATACACTGCTGGTGGGAGTGCAAACTGGTGCAGCCACTATGGAAAACAGTATGGAGATTCCTCAAAAAATCAACGATAGAACTACCATATGATCCAGCTATTCCACTGTTGGGTATTTATCCAAAGAACTTGAAAACACCAGTTTGCAAAGGTACATGCACCCCTGTGTTCATTGCAGCCTTATTCACGATAGCCAAGACTTGGAAGCAACCAAAGTTCCCATCAAGGGACGAATGGATAAAGAAGATGTGGTATATATACACAATGGAATACTACTCAGCCATAAGAAACGATGAAATCCAGCCATTTGTGACATCATGGATGGACATTGAGGGTATAATGCAAAGTGAAATAAGTCAGAGGGAGAAGGTCAAATACCATATGATTTCCTTCATTAAGTAGTAGATAATAAGAACAATAAACAAACACATAGGGACAGAGATTGGATTGGTGGTTACCAGACGGGAAGGGGGGAGGGAGGAGGGTGAAATGGATAATTGGGCACATGTGTGTGGTGATGGGTTGTAATTAGTATTTTGGTGGTGAACATGATGTAGTCCATGCAGAAATAGAAGTACAATGATGTACACCTGAAATTTTTACAATGTTATAAACCAATGTTACTGCAATAAACAAAAAATTAAAAAATAAATAAAAATAAAAAAATAAATACGAGTGAAATTGAACAGCTTTTTATATATTTAAGGGCAAAAAAATAAAAAAAAAAAATAAATATCTGTGCCATGAGAACAAGAAAAACTACCTATATTACAAGCTAATATAAAGTCTAGCTAATATAAGAAGCATTGTCTATTTTTGATAACAATAAATTATTGAGTATATATTTGGCCTTGTAGTATCTTGTCTGATCATTTTTACTTGGAAATACTGATTTTACTTGACAGTGTTTGAAAATCATTCTTCTTTTCATATTTACTTACAATGTAAAAATATTTCCACTTTGAAGATAAGTTGATTTTATCATTATTTTCCTGAGAATATACAGGAAAAAAAAAGACTTTAGTAACTAGCTTCCATTGAAACACTGAGTTTTAACAATTGAAAAATTTAACCTAATTGTATCTGGGTTAGTTAGGATGAGCAAAATCTGGAAGCTAAATATGTCGTTTGAGTACAATTATCTCTGGAAAAAATATCCACGAATAAAAGAAATCTCAGAAGGAATTTTATTTGATTAAAATTAAGAAAATAATTATTTCAGAGGCAAAAACAAGTATATTGATAAATCATAAGCAAGTTGGTATTCCTTAATTTTTCCAAGATAGCAAGGTCACATTTTCGGTCCTGTCCCCACGTTCTCCTTGCCGTGCCTTATGTGCACATATGTTGATTTCTTCTTCACTTCTCATATGGGTCTCACAAATGGGTCGGTTGTGAGGGGCTCTCCTTATACCACCCGTGACTGATCAAGGTCTCTTCATTAAGAGTGAAGCTGCTTAGTTCCCAGCTTCTGCCAAAAGAACAGTATCTGGAATATTCATAACAGATATGAAAATACACAAATGAGGGGAAAGGCAATTAAAAAATTAAAAAGGAAATTTGAAATAATCCATGGCAAAAGGAAACAAAATATTATAGAATGATATATTTTTAAAACATATATTAATCCACAACTCTTTGGAAATCTGGGTTAGTGCTATTTTGCAGCCTTCTTGGGAAATGAACTGAGAATTATGATTAAAATAATCATAATTGATATATAAAATAGAGAAAAAATATTTTAAAACTAACACATTCAGCGAAGGTGTATACTCATATGTAGAAATGATACAAATCAGGAGAATAATACTATTTATATCAAGTATATCAAGATGAATTTTCTAATTTCCACTTAATGCTACTACATTGCAATATTTATCTATCTTAAAAGTCAAAACTCTCATATCCTGAGAAATGACGTCTTCATATTGTTGTCTCTTCGGCCTGATTTCAAATTTGCCCAAGTGCCATGCACAATCTCATGTGTTCTTAGGGTCACCCCAAAACAAATGAATAGAGTATTTACATGGGCCTTTATATCTTCTACTTTGCCATAGTGCCTAGGGCTGTTTGTTGTAGCTTGTAGAATGAGAAATCAGTTAAAATATCCCAGCTGATAGCACCATATTTCTCATTCCAATCACATTCATATACGTACATATATGCATTCATAAACAAATAGAGTCAAGATCCTCTTTATTGTTGCTCTAGGCATGTTACTCTGGCAAGTAAGGACTCTCACTCAACTAAGTAGAATAAAAGCTCAATCATATAATTTTTTAAATACATAGGGTCAATTTTTACACAAAGTACTGAGGCAACAATGGTTAAACGAACAGTAGTACAATCAGAGGATCAATCCAACAGTATTGACTAGTGGTGGATATAGGCAAGGTAGGGCAAACCAAAATCTATGCCACCACCAAAAAACCAAAAAACAATGCCAGCAAGATATAGATTTCAGCATGCATATTTGGTTACTTGTGATGTATATATTAAAACAAAATTGAAATCATAGTCAGATCAAAAGTCTTTGCTGTCCATCGCTATATCTGCAGTAAATAGCAGTGTGATTTCAGCATGCAGTAAGTGCTAAAAGCAATTGTTGGGTGACTGAATGAATGAACGAATGGATCCTTGATCCTTGCTTTGTCTTTAAATCGTATTTAGTGCAAATCTACGTAAAGGGTGATTTCTCTATGAAAACCTGTGTTGTTCAGTGCAGCAGTTTTGTGATTCTATTGCTGCCGTGGATGAGGTTATTGTGCTCCTCTGTGATCTAGGTTTATAAATAGTAGCTTTTTGAGAGACCTCAGGTGAAAAGTCCCTCCCAGGACAAGAAACCATCGTTTCTTTGGCAGTTTCTGCCAAAGAAGAGAGCATTTCTACTCTCTCTTTATAAATGTGGAAAAATAAAAAAAGGACTGCCTGACATGGAGGCGATGACTAACTTAAATCATTTTTTGTTTTACATTTTTATATGAGGATTTCCAAATTTAAAGAATTGTTATACCAAATGCAGATTTAATATTAATGCCCCTTAGCTTCTCCTATAAAAATGTTTCAAACTAGTTAGCCCTCACTCAAAACCCATGTGGTAGGCAAAATAACAGTCTCCTAAAGATATCCATGTCCTAATCTCCAGAACTTCTGACAATGTTATATGGCAGAGGGAAATTAAGGTTGCAGATTAAGTTTGATAATCTGCTGATTTTAAAATAAGATTATCCCGGATTCTCCCAGTGGGCACAATGTAATCACCAGTGTCCTTAAATTTGGAACAAAAAGGCAAAATAGTCAAAATCAGAGAGAATGAAGAGAAAAGACATCAGAGAGAATGAAGAGAAAAGACCTCAGAGAAAATGACTCAGCCTGATTTTGCTGCTGTTGAAGGTGGAGGAATGGGGCCACAATCCAAAGAATACAAGTGGCCTATAGAAGCTGAAAATGGCAAGTTAACAAATTCTGCCCTAGGGCTTTCTCAAAGTAATGCAGCCATGTAGACACCATGATTTTATACCAGTGAACCCATTTTGGACACTGACATTTGTTTGTAAAATAATAAATTTGTGTTATTTTAAGCCACTGTGTCTGTGGTAATTTGTTACAGCAGTAATAAGAAACTAATACATCTGCGTAGGTTATTCAATCTTAAAAGTAATTTATAAATAGTGAATAAATGTAATAAATGTTAAATTGTGATATGGACATATTGACACCACTGAACTTTATTTTAATATTCTGAATGAAGAAAAGTGTGAATTTCAACCCATCAATAAAATGTATGCTGATACTTACAGTCAAGATGGTGCGGTAAATTCATGCTCTGGTAATAGCCTCCTCTGCTCCAACACATGGCAATAGCTTACCAAAGACAACGGATAAAATCCTAAGACAACTGAGCTGCAGAAAAAGGAACATATCTGGAGACAAGAGAAAAATCCCCCACAAGGGCAGAGATGGTGTTTTAAGCAAACAGATCACTGATCTAGTGTTGTGCAGTGGTGGCACTTGTGTGCCCCCCGGGACAGAAAAAGGATTGGAGCTAGGCTCACTGCTGGAAGCCTGGATCTGATGGGGACCCCAAAAAAGTCTACATCATGAAAAGAGGCTGAGAAAACTCCTGCCACACACCACTCTTTTCAAATATCATCATGTGCTCTGGTAAGCTGTAGGCTTAATGAAGAAGGAAGACACAGACAAAAGATTTTTAAATCCAAATCATTCAATTGACCTGAGGATGGATCTGCATTTCACCAACTTCATCTTGAAGCGGTGAACTTGAGCATCATTTATAAGACCTCTTTCTGCATCTGAGGCCTGTAGTGCTAAAAGGAGGTATTGACAGCAACGACGACGTCAACAAGAAAATAAAACCCCATACAGGAAGAGATGCACGCAATGGTGAGGGGAGAGAGAGAGAGAGAAAGGCAGAGAATAAAATAAAAATAAAGTTTTATTCAAAATAATGCTGCAAACCAAAATTTTGGAGTACTTGAGAAAACATAATTCTAATCAAACAATCAAGAAAATCAAAGATTGGAACAGAAATTTACTTTAAAATATCAATTTTTAGAAATAATCTAGAATAATTACATATGATCAAAGAAAAAACGGAGTAACATTTATCTCAAGTACAAAAGAAAAATCTGGAGATTATGAATCAAAAGTTTCAGGCTATTTAATATTCTCACTTCGTCTTTCCAGGGTGTTCTATGAAATTACTGTAATTACTGTGCAAGACTAGCAAATAATATTTCAACTTCTGTCTGGTGGACGCATTCATACAGTTACTCTACCCAGGTCTCAGTAGTGGCTCCCTTCCTTTCTCTAGTGGAAACAATGACGCCCTGCTTTTTCTATACGTAGAGTACTGCAAAATCCACCCCCGCCACAAAAAGAGATTCTCAGATTCAGTTGCTTACATAGTTGCGGCATGAATGAGTCAACTTCTTGATGGTGGAGAACAGGACACTGTTACCTGTAACCACAGGAAATAGTCCACAAAAAAAGAGAAACTGATGACTACAAATATCCAAATTAGAATACAAGTAAAATAAAAAAAGTCTTGATGGTAGCTTTAAGGGAACCCTTTATCTCCCATATTCACAGGACAGATAAAGTGAGTGTCAATCTCTGGGCCTTTTGAGGGTTTCTGAGTTGTGGCATCAATAATTTGTTCAACCCTACTGGGTCTCTTATGCTAATACAAACCCAGTAGCAAGGAAGGAGGGCTACTTGGAGACATGGAATGGGAACATTTGGAAAGAATCAGATGAGACTGTGAACCTGAAGCCCCTCAAAACCTGAAATTCCCTTACCGGGCAGCCTTTGCCTCACTCTGAGAAAAATAGTCTCCCCTAAATAACAATTTCCAAGAACTGCATATGGAGTGGTTGCCTCACAAATCAGTGCTCCTCAGGATCCAAACCCGTGACCCCTCATCACCTCCATGCCTCTAGTGAGATTTAGATCCCAACATACCCCAGTTACAAAAATGGAAAAACTAGTTTGGAAGATAACCTATAAATTTAAAAAAAAAAAAAAAAGGTGTTTGCTTTCACCAATTTACATAAGGAGGGGTAAATTTCCCTGCAGGAAACAGGTGGCAAACTCAAACTGGAAAATTTGGAGATAATTTAACAAAGTGAATGTTTATAAAGTCTTTCAAGCATCCTTGAAAATATGCAGTTACCTCTGTAGGACTGACTCTTGTAGGCCATAGATGATATTGGACAATGATGCAATGAACTGAGTTTCCTGCTATTAGTGGCAATAAGGGGATTCCAGAGTAGTTGAGGCCAGGTGGTAGCTGCTAACCATCAAAGGCAAAGATGAGCACAATTGTCCAAATAAGTCACAATTACAAAGACATAACTGAGAGTTTAACCTATTAGGCTTCTGTGGATGTGGCTAATTGCTCACAGTGTCAAGCGATATGTAAGAAATGAAAAAGCCTACTAAGTTGTTGCTTCACATACAAATAAGCAAATAATAAAAATAATTATTATAATTAGAAGTCTGATTGGTGTATGCAAAGCTTGAACAAAGAAGGCAGGGATTCTTTGCTTTTTACCAAGTTCAAACACATAACCAGATTATAGACTGGGAAACCTTTGGTAAAGGGAGAATCCGGAAACTTTGAGAAGGTGTTCTGTAACACAACCTCTGCTGCACACCATGAATTTGTCCTGCAGCCATATACATGCGTGACTAACACAGAGAAAGGAAATGCCCAGAACTGTTCGGGGTTATTAGATGCTGACTCTGAATTGACACTCATCTTTAGAAATTAGCGGAGAGGAGATTTTAATCTCATTAATCAGAGAGGACATTTGTGAAGGTTAGATGATAGATGAAGTCCTGGCTTGAGTCTGACTCACAATGGCTTTAGTGGGACTACAAATCGTCCCTGTGGTTAGTTATCCAGCCTCAGAGTTGATAGTGTAATTAGATATATTTTGTATGTGGCAGATTCCCATATTGATTCCTGACCTAGGAAGCAGATTTATTATTATAGAGTGTGGTTATATGGCAGACAGGTAATGAATGAAGTCCTGTGCTGGGCCCAGATCACAGTGGGTACACTGAATCTACAGAACACAGTCCTCAAATGCATATTAGAATAAACATACCAGATAATTCACACAACTCTAAGATTTGGATCTTTGTTCTGTAGATTAAGAACTAATATAGTGAGGATGAGTGAGTGGAAGATTCTGAAACAGATTTTCTCCTCACGGTCAAGATATTAAATGAAAACAATAATACTTGCTCGAAGGAATGGCAGAAATTGACTCCACCCTTAAATACGAAAGGATGCAAGGGTGGTGGTACCCATATCTTCATTTAATTTTCCTGTCTTGCCCCCTGCAAAAACCAGAACGATTCTGAAGGATGAAGCAGACAGGCATATGGTCAAACAAATAGCAAGCTATAATTGCAGCCACTGTGATTAACAAAGTCTGAGGTACATGGTATGTGCCTATTGACCTACTGGAAAATTTGTTTCTATCCGTATGGCAAAAGAAATGCAGAAACAATTCTCATTCCCTTGGAATGAATAGCAGTGTACAGGTGCACTCTTGATCAAGGGTGTTATTAAATCTTTCCCTTTCTGTTACAATATGGTAGAGACCTGGATGATCTGCACATCCTGAAGAATAGCATGCTGGGTCTATTACACTACTGTCATCCTGCTAATCAGAGTGGACGAACAATATGTGTATAACATATTAGAGGTAAGACACTGGCATGGCAGAGGATGGAGATAAACCCTATGAAGATCCAAGAACTCATCCACCAGTAGAAATTTTAGGGGTCTAGCTGTCCAGAGTATATGCTCTGGGGAAACTCACACACCTGTGTACAATGAGAAGTGAGAAAAAATAGTCATTGCACAATTTATTTATTTATTAATTTTTTTGTGAGGAAGATTGGCCCTGAGCTAACATCTATGTCCCTCTTCCTCTATTTTTTTTTTTTTTTATATGTGGGATGCCTGCCACAGCATAGCTTTATAAGCGGTGCGTATGTCCACGCCTGGGATCCGAGCCTGCAGACCCCAGGATGCTGAAGCGGAACACACCAACTTAACTGCTACGCCCCTGGGCTGGCCCCATTGCACAATTTTTAACAGTGAAAAACAGAAAACATAATGCTAAATCACAAGAAAATGCTTAAGTAAGCTGCATTATTTTCAAACCATATTATAATGGACAGTACTAGGCATGAATTATCTACAGCATATTTAATATTAGTATGGATAAATTCAAGGCATAAATTTGAATGGAAAATATTTAAAATGATATATCCATAACTGTATCTTATATTAAAAACTTTAATAGTTGAAAAAGTTTTATGGAAACAAATATATACTAAATTACATAAGGACGTACATTCAAGAGAGACATCTAAAATCGTGACTGTGGTTACTTCTAGAATAGAAGGGAGATATATCAGAAAGGGTACAGGCACATGAGGGACTTCAAATATATCTATAAAATTTTATTTATTTAAAAAATAAATCTTAAATACTTAAGAGAAAATGTTAATATTTTATTAATGTGGATTGTGGTATACAGATGTTTGTTTCATTATATTTCCTTTTTGTTATATATTTGAAATATGTTATCATGTAAATAATAAAAATAAAATATTTTACATTTAAAAAGCATGTTTTACACGAATATGTAAAGATGCATGCAACCCTGTGTTCATTGCAGCATTATTCACAATAGCCAAGAAGCAACTTGGAAGCAACCTAAGTGCCCATCAAGGGACGAATGGATAAAGAAGATGTGGTATATATACACAGTGGAATACTACTCAGCCATAAGAAATGATGAAAGCCAGTCAATGGATGGACATTAAGGGTATTATCCTAAGCAAGAGGGAGAAGCTCAAATACCATATGATCTCACTCATAAGTAGCAGGTAAAAACAACAACAAACAAACAGAAACAGGTATTGGATTGGTGGTTACCAGAGGGGAAGGGGGGAGGAAAGAGGGCGAAATGGGCGATTAGGCACATGTGTGTGGTGATAGATTGTAATTAGTATTTGAGTGGTGAACATGATGTAATCTATGCAGAAATAGCAGTATAATGATGTACACCTGAAATTTATACAATGTTATAAACCAATGTTACGGCAATAAAAAAGAAAAAGAAGCATGTTTTAGATCAACTCTGTTAAGCTCAATGTCAGGGCTCAAAGCAAGCGAATTTTCAACTCTTGATTCTGCAGCCTTCAGGCATGCCCTCTGTCCTCGAATTCCTAAAGACTTTTTCTCAGCCTATTCCACTTCATGTCATTACTAGATTATACCACAATTCCTTGATAGTCTTGGACCTCTTGCATTCTCAGAGCATCATAAGATTCTAGAGTTGAAATGGATTATCACATCGTATTAACTAAATTATGCAGAAGTAGAAATAGTTTCAATAGTAGTTTATTTTATGTCAAATGTCACAGGACAATGGTAAATTAAAATAAGCATCATTTCACTACATTGTTTCTGATCCCTTTAAACTAGTTTTTTAAACAATCCAAATAAAAATGCTTTGGTTTTCATTTCTATTGCTTGGTTTTTAATTATAGGTAGCTTTAACTCCTTTTGAATTAGGCAAAATACATAACCATGTATTTAAGTGGAGTATGGTAAATTCTGGTCTCTGTGAAGTACCTCCATAAATCAACCTACTTATTTCCCTGTTCCTGAATTCTAGATTCAATTTTAAGCATGACAGATTTAAACATATTAGAAAATTTATGTTCCTTTTGGAGTTAGAGTCTATTTATGAAATGAGGCAAGCTGGTGTCCAAGCTGCTGATCTCACAGAGCTAATTAACATGCAGATATTATATATGTGGAATGCCTTTCACAGAGGTCTGATCATAAGGTTGCTGTATTATATACTGATATTTATACATACAAGAGCAGAAAGGAAATGGTTATGGTACAAATAACTTACACTGAGTCAACAAAATTAGAAAATAAGCTATGATGTCATACATATATGTGTATACATACATATAAATATATAGCATCTAGTGGATTTTTAAAAAAATATTTACTGATTTTATGCAAGTTATTCGAGATATTCATTTGAAAGCAGATGTGAAGATGATTTTCTGGAGCTGAAAGCAGTACTAGGATGATGATACCAAGGCGTGTCACCTCTAATATGTAGTCATGGAATCTCAAAACATTGACTGAAACCATCCAGTCATGCTGCTCCAGTCTTAGAGACCAGGTAATCTGTTTCTGATAACCCTTAAAACTGCTTCCTTGTTTTGATTTCTTCCTCCACCAATTTCCTAATATTTGGCTGCCTCTACCTACTGTAAGTATTCAACTGTATTGCCCAAAAAAGCTTGCCACTCCAGGAAGTGATATAGATCTTAAAATTTATTTGCAACTTCAAAAAGTATCCCCTTTTCATCCTATTTTTTCATTACATTATAGGTGACCTAACCATATAGCTATAAATTATGAAATATTGGAGTCCTTTAGAGGGAGCTACTTGAATTTTTTCACTCTAAAAACCATAGTTTTGACAGCAATAGCCCTACAGGATTTGCCCAATTGAGAGATAATAATAATGGGAGAGATTCTTTACCCAGGTCCTCTACTATTTACACAGTAAAATATTATTGTAGATGATGAAGCTCATACTATGGAAACACTATGCATTTTCCTATAAATTTAAAACAAACTATAGATATTGATTGTTCTCCTATTACCATCTAAGGAATTGAAAAAAGACCTCAATTGGATATAATTTATTGAAATAGTCTATTTTGAATTGATTATGAATGATGCATTATATAAGTTCTTCAATTTTCATCTCTAGAAACCACACTCTGCTTGTCTTAGGTCAATTTCTAATGTCATTTTGTTGCATATGAGCCCTTACTTGAGAAAAATATTTACTTTCCACATTTACATTTGCTCAAATTTGACTTTAGTGACAATTGTTATATATGTCCTTGTTATGGAGAATTTGTACTAAACTACGTTCACCAAGCCCCAACTACCTCTATCCACAAAGGCTGAAATCCTATGATTTACTGGGAGGCTGCTGTTCTTTCCACCATTCCCACAATCATTACCATTGTAAGAATCCATCCAATTACTCCATAAACATATACTGAATACCAATTACTTTCCAGGCACTGCACTGTGCTAAATTCTGAGGATAAGTTCTGAGGGTAAGTAACAGTAAAGAGACATAGTAGTTTGTCCCTATAACTCAAAGTCTAGTTGGTTAGGTACTGTGTGTGTGTGTGTGTGTGTAGTAATAAAAGTTCCATTTCTTAAGCTCTTACCATGGGCCATGCTGCTAAGATCTTTAAAATGTGTATATACACACACACACACACATATATATATATATATATATTCTCTTATTTAATTTTTACAAAAGTTTATGAAGTTAGTCTTATTACTTGCATTTTACAAGTCAGAAATGTGTAACAAAATGAGATTAAGTATACTAAATAGCTCTTGTTTTGCTGATTACCTTAAATAAAACCAATATTAATTTGGTCAAAGCCAATGTTAATTTGGTCAGAGATGGTTTATTTCTGTCCCTTGAGTGAAGTCCTCCTGGACTGGGTTTTATAATCAGCAACTAGGGGAGCTCTGACTCTTCACCCGTGAAAGACTGAAAGAGGTCTCGTTTTTCTCTTGGGAGGTTTTGAGTTCAGCTCTTAGCTTCCTGCCTCAGGCAGCTTCACCCTGTGGCAAATGCCTTGACAGGGAGACTGGTCCTGTGCTTGGGTCAGTATTCAAGCACTGCAGGACTGCAGGAAATACCACTCCATCTCTTAGCTTCCAACCAGATTCTCCACCTTCAGACTAAAACACAGCTTGACTTTTAGGCAAAGGGAAATCTGATTATGAATTTGACCTCCTGGTTTCCATTTTGAAATAACAGTTCTGAATGATTGCCAAAAGCTCTGTAGTTTTTCTTTCAAGTGGAGTCTGTTTGCCTGGCCCACCAGATCAGCTCACACCTAGAAGTGGCGAATGGTCCTAGGGAAGAAACTTATCCAGTTGTTTTAGTTGCTGAAACAAAAGTGTTGCTTAATACGTAAACCCTTATTTAGACCTGTGATATATTTTTATGAGTTCCATGGCACGTTAATTGATCCAGCATCTGGAAGGGCATGAAGTTTTTCCTTCGGTACACTTATTTTTCTGTATTTCTGAATGAAAATATTCCCTTCTTTCCTCCCTTTCCCAATCCAACAACCTGCTTCTTTCTCCATTTTCTCCTCATTCTGGCTTAGATTGCGTCCTGTATCACTTCACCTACTTTTCACACTATACCACAAATTAAAAAAAAAAAAAAAAAAAATTTGTAATCATCCATGACCCACAAACTATAACAATGTTCCTAAATCTAGTTTCTCAAAACGCTTTGGTAAACAAAAACCATTATTTTGTATGGATTGGTGAGACTTCCAATGCATCTTCTCCCACCTCACCTCACTTCATTTTAATTGCCAGTCCTCTGGTTTCTTTTGACCTTTTTGCCCTGTGTACCAACAGGAAAATTTCAGTCTTTCCCCAGTTTTTCTCAGGCCTGTATCCCAACCCCACACCTGCTATTTACAAAGAATGTAGGTTTCTGGTGTACTCCCTCAAGTTAGTGTGTGCACACACAGGATCTAATCTGCACCCACTTATATTTTTGTTCCTTTTCTCACCTCTCAGTAAAAGAATATCCTCTTATTGCCTTTTTATTTCTTTAATGAATCAAAATTCTTTCTACTCCCTCAGAGACCTAACTACATCTATTTAATTTCTTCTTCTAAAAGGAATTTTCATTTCTGGGTCTTTATTTTCAGCTTAAAAGCATTCACAAACTCCTCATAATGAAAACAATTTTTACTTCAAGGCATATTTGCTATATATGTATGTGTAGTGTGTATACTATACATTATAATATCTCACAAAGTTTAATTCTGCTAATTGACCTATGGAAATAAGAGGACAAATAGGCTAAGAGGGCAAATGTCCACTGTGTCTGTTCTTCAAGCAATTTTTATAACCAGGAAAAAAAAGGAAGAAAAAATGGAAACATATTTAAAAACTCCAACAACATAGACGTAATTAAATAAATGTTAATGTATCCACACAGTGTGATAGTATGACTCCTGTTAAAATAATAAAGTATTAGTATCTGTTGGCTTTGAAACCTTGTTAGAAGTGCCTGGTTTTATAGCAATACATATAATAGGATCCCATGAATAAGAATGTGTATCAGGAAAGACATACACAAATTATTAACAGTGCTTACGTTTGAGTATGGAATTTAGAGCGATTTCTAATTTGTATGTTCTACGTATCTAAAGCTATTATGAATTATTTTCAATTTTTATAAGTACTAAAATATACCAAAGGGGAAAAGAAAAATTTTAGAAATCTCTCACTCAAACCCATGTCCCTCTCCAATATAATTTGACTTTTCTCTTTTCCTTCTCAAAGTACTTGTTAATCATTTGCTCCTCAAATCAAAATTTGTTTCCACATCCACCACTTATAATAAAATTATTCTTACTAATGTTGAATATTACCTTCCTGGGCCTCCGACACTAAATGATATTTTATAAACAACCCCTTTTTTGTTTTTGTATTTATGTCATTCAATCTTTACTATCCCACCGCTCCTTCCTTCCCAATTTTGTTTGTTTGTTTTTGTGGAATTATCTCCTTTTACCTTTGTTTTCCTTTTAGTGTCTTCAGGCTTTCTCCCTTAACCTTCCCTATAACCATCCTTCTGTCCCTCTCTGAACCCGTTCTTTAACTCTGTACTTTGTATATTCTCCTTGGGTGATTTTACATAAGCTATTGACATGGAGTACCAACTCCATTTAGTTATCTGTTGATCTCTCTCTCTCTTATCATTTTCTCTCTTGCTCTCTCCCTCGCTCTTGAGTTTAAAAGAAATATATCCAATGGCCTCCTGTACCTTTACCACGACTTGCATGGTTCAATTCAAACTCACATGTAAAATAAAGGTTCACATTTTACTCTCCACTTTTACCTTCAAACTCCTTCTTGTTTGTATAAATTATTGGGGTATATTTTACCACTACCTAGCTCTAATTGGTGTTTGCCAGGATTCCCATTGTTGAATTGGACAGATCAACTATATGGGATAGCATTTTATACTGAAAAGACAGAAACCCTAAAATCTAATAAGCTCAGCTTCACAAAGTCCCAGCTGCCTCTTTGTCTCTGCCAGTGATTGTCCATTATTTCCCTACAAATAAGCAAAAAGAACAAGGCGTTGCAATACAAGTCTGCAATCTCTCCTCTTAAACATTTTTGGCCTCAAAAATTAGGCATTTTCTGATGTAAGAAAGGTATTATAATGCCAAACCTTGTAATCAAAACTATTCTTCCTCTTTTTCATTCCTTTTACTTAAGTTATCAGAGCTTACTAATAATTTTAAAGTGAAACATATACCTATTTATAATAAGGGCGAGAGATAAATACTATAAATTACTCCATATCAGTGCAAATCAGATGTTCCCCAATGAGTTTACTTCAAACTTACAAGAACATATTCAATTTTCAATTTTACATTTCTGAATAGTAAACAATAGATCAGGGACTTGAATTAACATCATGGTAGAAGAGCAAGTGATGTTATGATTCTATGACAACTTTTGGTTAAGGCGATTACCTTAGCTCTAGATGCCCTGGCCAACAATTGGCTGCATCTGTACGTTTTTACAGACTCTTGGGTCATTGCCTAAGAATTCTCTCCTTTGAGGTGAAGAAGTCTGGGGATCTCCTGCTACACAGAAATAACATAAATCTGGGTAACACATGACTTTATATATACTAAATATGCCAAAGCCAAAATACAAGATCCCACTGAGACACTCTTTCCCTTGTGCCGCACACATACACAAGCTGATAAGAAAGCCGAGCTAGGTCCTCCATCCTTTGGCACTGGTGGAAGATTCAAACCACACAAGCCCCTGCCTGTGTAAGGGAACTCTCACCCTCCGCTTTACCACTTGCCATAATAAAAACCCTGAGGCAGTCTCCTCTCCTTGATCTCACAGGCCATTTTGGATCTGCATGAGAGATCTGCCCTGCCCTCCCCAGAGACGTCAATTACATATGTAATAAAGTTTTTCATACCCTCATGGAGTGTATGCAGTGTCCAAAGTCTCAACATCTGAACCAAATTTTGGGTGTGTGGGAGGTCCACCCTGCTCTCCAGGGTGGTCACATCAGGACAAAAACAGAATGGTGTGCATATTAGAGGAGTTAACATTTGTGAAGCACTTAGGACATTGTCTGGCCCAAAGTAAATATTCATCATGTTAGTTATTAGTAAATGCTGTGCACCACTTCTTCTAGCAGTGTGCTGACACACAAAATATTATGTTAAGGTGAGCATGAAGTTTTGCCGGAGGTATAAGCATTGTAAAAGTTATTTCCCAAACTTAGGGGCAGCAAATCACTCCTGAGAGAATATTAAGATATATGATGGTGACTGCAGTAGCAGCAGTAAAATGTATCTTTCCTGTAGTGCCCTACTACTCATTCAAAAAGCATTAACGTGGATCTTGCATACATGCAGACTTCTGCCTCATTCTGAAGAGTCACACCTCTTGCTCCCAGTTTTCAAATTCCCAAATGACATCAGGCCCGATGTCACAATATATCTGATTATCAGATATATTTCAGCAACAGGTGTAGGTCCTGACCTTAGGGCAATTATCTTTTTAGGCATAAAAAATTGAAACATAGAACTCCTACTTTTACCTGCTGTGAGAATTTCTCTTCTTCCTCATTCTTCAGTGCCAGTGCTGAGCAGGGCTATAATAACAGAGAGGCTCACTTTGACGTGGTTCTGACAAATCAGGCTGAACCATTTATAAACCATACTTAATTTACTGTTTTTTTTTTTTTTTAATTTTTATGTTTTCTCTCTTCCTTTCCCTTGAATGGCTAGATGAAGCAGATTATTTAGACTGGTTTGTTCAAGATTCCTTTAAACTCCCATCCAGCATGCTAGGGTTCTGGATGTGATTTATGTTCTATGAAGGAGTTTCACTGCTGTGTGATATGGATTCGTAACTGAGTCGTGGAGGGAGTAACGGAAGGTAAAAGTCATCAGTTCTGCTGATATGAATTAGGTCATGGAGGATATGATTCTGGGTCCAGCAGCTATAGTGGCATCTTCTCATCTCAATTGGCAGCTTTTATATTCTACAGCTTCTTACTCCTGCAGGCTCCTCTGACACTTAGCCCCATTTTGCAGTGTGGCAATGAAAGAAGTCCCTGCACAGTCAATTTAGGGTCTGTCCCCCAACCCAGATCTCCTAATATTAGATTAACTATGTAATACATAATACAAATTATTTGTGCCTTACAATTAGCTTGAGTGAATTCTGTAACAAGTGCTGAACTTTGCCAGATAGAGTAATTGTACAGTGCTGTTCCCATCAAAAGATACTCCAGGAAACAAAAATCTGAAATTGTTTTTCAAGGCTGGGTGATTTTGAAAACAGTCGGAATATTGTTAACATTGGTAGACGGCTATTGCTAGTCATCACTATGTGCTGATGTATTAGGTTCTTAGGTACTTACATTATTGCCCGTGGTCACCTGAAATAAGGGTATAATAAAACTAACACTTTGGTAAACCATATGGCTTCTGCAATAAACCATTTCTTCAATAAAAGGAAGGGATATGAGGTCTGTGGTGTGGGCTGGTGATTTATAAAACACACAGGAGATTAAGGGAAGAAAATCACAAACTCATGATTTTAAATTTTCAATTCAAGAATGCTCACTTAATCAGGAAACTTCTATAACTTCGTTCAATCATTTAGCCATAAGGCTCACACAGCAAAATATCAGATGCAGAAGCTGCTCTTTCAGATTGCTGAATTAAAACCGAGATTGATTTTTCCGCTTCACCGTAACTGTTACAGGAACATCAAGGTATTAATTGGGAAATCATGATACATTGAGGATTAGAATGGGGTTGTTAGGGTAAATTAGGAAGACTCTAAATGATGCAAACCCCAAAATCCCTCTAGGCTTTTTTTGCCAGCCGAAGCAGATCTGTTTCCCTTGTCTGATGCACCTGCTCTTGTCTTATTTGAAATACCTAATAATGTCTTCATCCAAGAGAATTATCTTGTAAGATGAATTCTACACCCTCTACCACAGCTCAATCTATACTTTCGTAGTCAAATTTCAGAGAAAATAATGGAACCTCATTGTGGCAGAGGCCAAATGGTAGCACTTAATTGTGAAAAGCAAGGTGGCCCCGAGTACCTTGATAGGCAAAAGAGCTAGCAACAACAATTAGAAAGGATGGGAGATAAACTTATAAAAAACCTTCCAAGAAATAGAGCAAAGAAAAGTAAATGGAAAAATAGAAGAGAAAATACAAAAAAAATTAGAAGAGACTCAATTTCAGTGTAATATAATAATTTCAGATAAAGAGAATTGAGAAAAAGAAGAAAAGAGATAAAGGAGCGAAAATAAGAAGGTAGATGGCACCTATGAATAATTGAAGAAGAGTCCTTTAAGAATAATAAAAATAATAGTTTTCAATTTGAAAAGGGTGAAAAAGTTCACAGCACGATAGATGGCAAGTGACCCAGAACAAAGCATATTACTTTAAAATAGTGTTCTTGAAACAAAGAAAAGATCCAAAAGCCTCCCAAGAGAAAAACTATGTAACATAAGAGTAATGTGAATCACAATGGTTTCAGAACTTTCAGCAACAACACTAAAGCAAGAAAACAGTGGAGTAATGCCTTCAGAATCTGAGGGAAGAGTGACACAAGCAAGATGGCTGACTAGGAAGCTACAGGCCCTCCTTTCCCTACAGACACATGGTGTCAACAACAATATATGGACCAGAATACCCCTATGAGAACTCTAGGGACCAGTTGAAAAGCTACAGAACCCAGGCTATTGTGAAATCAAGAAGGATTTCCAGAGAAAAGGATAGGAATACTCATGGCATTTGGCACACCTGTTCATGGCACAGTGCAAAGCAAGTGGGAGGAACCTCCAATACCAGGGCTCTTCCCTTGGGAACAAAAGAGTGCATCATACACGCCATATTCTAACTTGTCTGTGGCTGCCTGAGGGACTGGTTTCTGTCTCACCTGACTCTGGGCATTAATGAGATCAGAGCCTGCGTATGGAAGCAGCTATAAACAAAAGTGAGCAGCACATCAGAACTGCAGTTCTGCAGGCAGACACTAGGGGAAGCAGGAGATCAGAAAAGGTCTGAGAGGTCTCACTGATAAGGGAGGGTCTCCTGAATGAAACCCAGTAAGCAAAGACTGGGAAAAGTGTTTTGTTTTAATGCCCAATTCCAAGAAAAAAATTTACAAGGCATACAAAGAAACAAGAAACATAGCCCAATAAAAGGAACAAATAAAACTCCAGAAACTGACCTTTATATGTAATTGAAGATGTTATTAATTTAAAATAGAATGCTATAATTTTAAGGTGTTTTATGCAATCACAATGGTAACCACAGAGAAAATATCTATGAAATATACATAAAAGGAAATGAGAAGGTAATCAAAGCATATCACCTAAAAAAACACACAAGAAACAAAAAGGAAGGCAGTAAGAGGGGGACAAAAAAGCTATAAGCCATACAGAAAACAGTTAACAAAATAGCAATAATAAGTCCTTCCCAAACAGTAATTATTTTAAATCTGAATAGAATAGACTTTCCAATCAAAGGGCATGGATTGGCTAGATGGGTAAAAACAGACACACAAAACAAAACAACAACAAAAAAACAGGATCCAATTACTTCCTGTCTACAACAGACTCATTTTATTTATTTATAACAGAAAGATTCCTTTATGATTATTTTTTGAGACTTTAGATCTAAGGGCAAAACACATAGGCTGAAAGGGAAAGGATGCAACAAGATATTTTATGCAAATGGTAACCAAAAGAGAACAGTAGCAGCTATACTAATATTAGTCATAAAAGAATTTAAGTCAAACTAGTCAAGAGACAAAGGACATTATATAATGATAAAAGTGTCAATTAACCAAGAGCATATAACAATTATAAATATTTGTGTACCAATCCTCAGCTTTCTTAAATAAATGAAGCAAAATTTTACACAATTGAAGGGAGAAATACACAGCAACACAATAATAGTAGGACACTTCAATATTCCACTTTCAAAAGTGGACAGATAAAGGGACAGAGATCAAGAAGAAAATAGGAGAATCTAGCAACATACTAGACCAATTGGACCTGACAGATATATACAGAACACTCAACCAAAATAGCAGCATACACATTCTTCTCAAGTGCGCATGGACTATTCTCCATATTAGATCACATGTCAGGCCACAAAGCAAGTCTTAAAAAATTCCGGAAGGCTGAAATCATACAAAGTACCTTTTGCAATCACAATGGAATTAAATGAGACATCATTCATGAGGAAACTTGAAAAATCCATAAATATGTGAAAATTAAACCACACATTTTTAAACAACCAAAGGGTCAAAGAAGAAATTCCAAGGCAATTAGAAAATACTTTGAGACAAATAAAATGAAAACACAACATACCAAAATTTATGAGATGAAGTGAAATAGTGCTAAAAGGAAAGTTTATAGCTGTAAAAGCACACAATAAAAAAAGAAGTAAGATCTCAAATCAACAGCTTAACTGCACATCTTCAGAAATTAGAAAAAGAGGAACAAACTAAACCCAAAGTAGGCAGAAGTAAGGAATCAATAAAGGTTGGAGCAGAGATAAATAAAATTAAGAATAGAAAAACAATAGAAAAAATAAATAAAACTGAGTTGGGTTCTTCAAAAGTTCAATAATATTGACAAGGCAATTAGAAAATACTGAGTTGGGTTTTTTATACCCTTTACTATATTGACTAAGGAAAAAGAGAGAAGATTCAAATAGCAAAAATCAGAAGTGAAGGAGGGAACATTACAAATAATGCTACAGAAATAAAAAGGATTATAAGAGAATACTATGAACAATTGTACACCAATAAATTGGATAACCTAAAAGAAATGGGTAAATTCCTAGAAACACACAACCTACCAAGATTGAATCAGGAAGCTTTAGAAATCTGAACAGATCGATAAAGAGTACAGAGATTGAACCAGTAATCAAAAACATCCCAACATATAGATGCTCAGGACCAAATGGCTTCACTGGAGAATTCTACCATTTAAAAGGAATTAACACCAGTCTTCCTGAAACTCTTCCAAAATTTGAAGAGGGGATACTTTCAAGCTCATTCTCTGAGGTCAGCATTACCCTGATATGAAAGCCAGACAAAGACACTACAAAAAGAGAAAACTACAGAAAAATACCCCTGACACATATCGATGCAAAAATCCTCAGCAGAATAACAGCAAACTGAATTCAATAGCACATCGAAAGGATTATACACCATGCCCAAATGGGATTTACTCCTAGCATGTAAGGATAGTTCAATATATGCAAATTAAACAATGTAATACAACCCATTAACAGAATGAATGACAAAAGCACACGATCAACTCATTTGATGCACAAAAACCATTTAACAACATTCAACAACTTTTCATGATGAAAAGAATCAAAAAACTAGGAATAGAAGGAAACTACCTCAACACAGTAAAGGCTACTTATGAAAAGTCTGCAGCTAACATCATACTCAATGGTTGAAGACTGAAAATTTTCCTCTAATATTAGGAAAGAGACAGAGATGTCTCTTTCCACTTCTATTCAACATAATATTGGAAGACCTAGCCAGAGTAATTAGGCAAGACAAAAAAAATACAATTCAAATTGGGAAGGAAGGAGTAAAATTGTCTCTGTTCACAGGTAACATGATCTTATATGTAGAAACTCCTAAAGATTCCACAAAGAAACCTGTTAGAACTAATAAAAAAATTCAGCAAAGTTGTCAGATGCAAAATCAACACATAAAAGTCAGTTGCATTTCTATGAACTAACAATGAACAATCTGAAAATGAATTTAAGAAGACAATTCCATTTACAATAACATCAAAAAGAATAAAATACTTAGGACTAAACCTAACAAAGAAGGTGAAAGACTTGTACACTGAAAACCACAAAATATTGCTGAAAGAAATAAAAGATACAAATAAATGTAAAGACAACATGTATTCACGGATTGTAAGACTTAATATTGTTAAGATGTCCATACTACCCAAAGCAATCTGCAGATTCAACACAGCCCTATCAAAATCCCAATGGCATTTTTTGCAGAAATAGAAAATATCATCTTAAAAGTCATATAGAATCTCAAGGAACCCCAAAGATCCAAAACAATTTTTAAAAAGAACGAAGTTGGAGTACTAACACTTTGTAATCTCAAAACATATTACAAAGCTAAAATCATCAAAACAGTGTGGTATTGGCATAAAGACAGGCAAATGGATCAATGGAAGAGAATAGAGATTCCAGAAATACACCCTCCCATATACGGTCAAATGATATTCAACAATTGTGCCGAAATCACTCAACAAGGAAAGGGCAGTCTTTTCAACAAATCTTGTTGAGAAAACTGGATATACACATGCAAAATTGGATCCTTATCTTACGCCATATACAAAAATTAACATGAGATGGATTAACGGACCTAAACAAAAGACTTAAAATTATAAAACTAGCAGAAAACAGGGAAAAGCTTCATGACATTGGACTTGGCAATAGTTTCTTTTATGTGACACCAGAAGCATAGACAACAAAAATAAAAATAAACAAATGGGACTACAGCAAATTTAAAAACTTTTGTACATCAAAGGGCACAATAAACAGAGTGAAACTGTGACGTACAGAGTTGGAGAAAATATTTACCAATCCTACATCTGATGAGAGTTTTCATCCAGAATATATAAAAAACTTGCACATCTGAACAACAAAAATTCAAACAACTGGATTAAAAAATGAGTAAATAACTTAAATAGACATTTCTCCAAAGATGTTATACAAATGGCCAACAAGTATATGAAAAGATGCTCAGCATCACTAATCACCAGAAAAATGCAAATCAAAACCACATTAGGATAGCACCTCACATCCACTAGACTCGGCCACTATGGAAAAAAAAATAACAAATGCTGTCAAGGATGTGGAGAAATTGGAACCTTTGTTCACTGTTGATGGGATTGTAAAATGGTGCAAGCACTATGGAAAACAGCATGGAGTTTCCCCCCAACATTAAAAATAGAACTACTATATGCTCCAAAAATGCCACTTCTGGGTTTTATCCAAAATAATTGAAAGCAGAGTCTTGAAGAGATATTTGCACATTTGTTTTTATAGCAGCATTATTCACAATAGCCAAGAGGTGGAAGCAATCCAAATGTCCGTTGATGGATGAACGGAAAAACAAAAAGTGATGTACACATATGAAGTGGAATGTTATTCAGCCCTAAAAAGAAAGGAAATACCGCCACATGCTACAACATGGATGAACTTTGAGAACATTATGCTAAGTGAAATAAGCTGTTTACAGAAAGACAAATACTGTATAATTCCACTGATATGAGGTATTTAAAGTATCAAATTCATAGAAACAGAAAGTAGAATGTGGTTGCCAACAGCTGAGAGAAATGGGAAAATGAGAGTTGTTCTGTAATAGTTTCTGATTTGCAGGATGGAAAAGTTCTGGAGATATGTTTCACAACAATGTGAATTTACTTAACACTACTGAACTCTACACAAAAATGGCTAAGAAGGTAAATTTTATATTTATTTTTTTTGCAAAAAAAGCTGAAGGAAGCATATTTACAATTTAGAATTCTAAACCCTTCTACACTATAAGTCAAGAGTGAGGTAGGAGTATAGAAGAAGGGCATTTTCAGACATGGATGGTCACAATCAAATTACCTCTAACAGATCTTTCCAGAGCAAACTCCTGGAGGACTTATTTTCCAAAACAGGGGAGAAGTATGCTATGAAGGCAGAATACACAAAACCCAGAGGATAGAATCTCCAGTATAGGAGTTAGATAAGAGGAATTCTCAAGATGGTAGAGAAGGGATATTTCATCGTTAAAGCTATGTACCAAAATTAAGGAGGTCCCAAACTTTGTTATCAAAATCAATGCACAGCTCACAAGAGGCTACTTCTAGTTGCTCTAACAATGAACTACCCTGACTATATCTAGGATGGAGATTTCAGGTGGTCCAGATTTTCGTGAACATTTGGAACAACAAAGAAATAGTAATAAATAAAATGTGGGCAAATTTATTATGAAGGGATACATGCTGATTAAACAAGGGAAAGTAATAGACTGAAATAGTTGTGGATCCTGACAAAACACTAAATTCCTAAGAAAGATAATAACTGTGCATCCACCATCCCCCAATCAAGTGCTAATAGAGATAAGAGGAACTTGAACATGAATTCATATTATTGAAATAAATACGGTATTAAGAGAAAATATACTTTTTTGGTAGCACTTTTTATCAATAGAATACAAAAGTTAAAAACAGAAGTAGATACCCTGAGTCAGCCAACATATGATGCACCACAATTTTCTGAGCCTTGACCAAATAGGACCAGATTGAAACGTCAATCCTTTTATGAGACAATGCTGAAAATGGTACCTTTCATCACATTCAAGACTAGCCTATATACTGACTCCACAAACATCAGCAGGTATTAAGATTGGTAATGTTTGGCTATTTCCTTTTTAAATATGCAATCTATGAATTTTTGTTGTGGTTGTTATTGTCAGCAGCGCTTCTTTAAAAATATATATTTAGCCCTATATCCAAAAATAGAGCAAAGCAAAGGCAAGTTGAGAATTGCGTAAAAAAAGGAAAACATTTTAATGAGCACTAAAGGCAGTAATTTAATTTAGAGTCATTATTTTCTGTTTGCTAGGCATTTGCCATGAAAATATCATAGAACCTAATACTACATTCAACTGATTATAAGAGATCTCATATATTAGCTACATATTTTGAGACTCACCTCTCTTAGGTTTTTGCCTTTAGTGACTTTCTTCTTGAGCTTATTTTCACAAGATGGATTGTATGTTGCAATCTCTTTCCAATCCCTAAGCTTCATCAGGAAGCTGGCTTGCAGCTGGAATTAGTAATGTGGTGATGCATCCCAGGACTTTCTTTAGTTCCATGTGGCACTTCAAAGAGTGTTCAAAGGGACCAATAGAGAGAATCCTAGGACAGCCTCAGAATGGCAAAGAAGTCAACATGTGAGGTGCTGTCTTTGAAGAACCACATGCAGCAGCAGACGTCAGAGCTTTGGTACATGTGGTATATTTTACTTGAAGAGCCAACTTAATGTACAAAGATGAACCTGGGAAGAATTAAAGCCCCATGAGCCTGCTTCACTTAAATGGAAAATAACGTTCTTTGTTATTTAAACATATACAGAAGAACTCATTGTGACATTTAAATTTAGGAAATACAGCAAAGAAAGAGAAGGGAAAAAAAGAAGAGAGCTTTTAGACTAAAAGGCTGATTTTTAGGCTAAAATAAAATAATGCATGTAATCCCAAGTATAGCTTGATTATTTACATAAAAATAAAATATCATAGTCTATTCTGTATAGTACCTACATTATTTGCTGGTAATTATTTAATCGGGAAAAAGTTGTATTAACCTTTTCAGGTCATTAACCAGCATCTCACACATAAAGTCTAAATGTTGTTTACACATCCACACTCCATTGCCTCGTACATGTTAATTACACTATGTCTGTAGATCACCACGACAACTAATACCCTCAGAAGAGATGCCGTAAACCAGTTACTTGGCTTTGAGACAATAAAACAAGCCATTGATTGAGTGTTACTTTTTACCAGTAGCTTTGTTTAGATTAAATATAGTTTAAAGCCTTGGGAGGAATATAAGTTCAATCAGCACATAAGTTCTTAAACTGCAAAGTTTATCCAAGGATGTATTATAGGCCAAATATTTGTAACGTATGGAGAAAATTCGATTAAAACAAACCTTTGGCTTTGTTGACTGGAAAAATAACTTAATTTCTTTTCTATTTATAACAAAGTTTATTATTATTATTTCATCTACAATGAAGCATGGTCTAAACTGTTCTAAATATGGCCACTACAAATTAAAATGGAATCGCTTTGAGAAAATCAGCCACGTTGGTCAACAATCCTTATAGTAAATGTTAAATTGTGGTAAGTGGAACAGGTACTAGTTGAAGTTCCAAAATTTAATTTCTGTCACTGGTCTCCAGAAATGTATTTAAAATTATTGGAAGACTCTATTTATCGAAATGAAAAGAATAAAAATAAAGTATTTAGGAAAAAATATATCATGATTGCAAAAAGTTGCACAGTATCTTGACAAAAATAATGATGTCATAGATGACATGCCAACAAAGCAGGGAAAACCTCAAGACCAAAGAGATCTCTGAGCTTCCCAGCACCTTAAAAGCCTTGGGCATCATTTGAGAAAGGCCCATAGCAGCGTTCAATGTTTAGTACACTGCTTAGTTCAACTGCTGGTGATTGCTGACCGCGTCAAAACCTTAATTAATTTTCTTCAGTTTTAAAAAATATGAAATATATGACAGACATATTAATAAATATAATATATTGATATATATTATATTTGACTCCTTAGACCTCTCCAAATTGAACTATATTCCCTATTCTTCTTCAAATATGATTCTTTTATTTTTTGCATGCTCTCCCTACTTCTTTTGTCTGTATTTTAATTATTTAATAAAATTGTATATATTTAGGTGTACACATGATGATTTTATATATATGTAGTAAAATGATTCCTACAGTCAAGCTAATTAACATAGCCATCTCCTCACATTACTACATTTTTTATAGTGAAAGCACCTGAAATCTACTCTCTCAGCAAATTCCCAGTGTTCAATACCATATTATTAACTATAGTCATCATGCTGTACATTAGATCTCGATTTTTTCATCCCACATAACTGCAACTTTGTACCCATTAACCAACACATCCCCATTTCTGCCACTTCCCCACCCATAGTAACCACTGTTCTACTCTCCGCTTCGACATTTTTAGATTCCACATGTAAGTGAGATTCTGTTTTTAGTTTCTCTCTAGCGTATTTCACTTAGCATAATGTCCTCCATCTTCATCTGTATTGTTGCAAATGGCAGGATCTTTTTCTTTTTCTTTTTTAAGGCTTAATAATATTCAATTATATATATTTAAATATATATTATATTATTATATATTATATATTATATATATTATAACTTCTTTCTCCATTTATCTGTTGACGGAATCTTAGGTTGTTTCCATATCTTGACTATTGTGAATAATGCTGCAATGAACACAGGAGCACAGATATCTCTTCTAGACACTGAATTTATTTTCTTAATGGACAAATGACATGAATAGACTTTTTTTTCCAAATATGACATATAAATAGCCAACATGTACATGAAAAGGTGCTCAACATCACTAATCATCAGGAAAATTCAAATCAAACCCACAATGAGTATTACATTACACCTGTTATAATGGCTATTACCAAAAAGAAAAAAGATGACAAATGCTGGTGAGGTTCTGCACACTGTTGGTGGGAATGTAAATTGGTAAAGTCATTATAGAAAATAGTATAGGAGTTCCTCAAAAAACTTAAAATAGAACTACCATAGGATCTCTCTACTTCTTAATCTCCTTGAACACCCCATGTTTCCACAATTTGGCTTCCTTTCCATCAAGGTATATAAATTCACACATATACACACATATATATTTATATATACATACATGCACACATACACATGTATGTGTATTTATACACATATGTATATATGTAATATACACACATAAATATACATGCATGTGTGATATGCATGTATGTATGTATGTTTGTGTGTATACTACAATGATTCTAACTATTTTTATCACTATTATTCTAATAAATTTTTACATTTAGAATTAAATTAATATGCTCAAAATTCCCCAATGGATAGTCCAAACTTCTGTGTTGGATTACGATATACTTCTCAAATTTAACATTTTTGCACTGACCCTTTGCACTGGCTCTGCTCTCTACCTAAAATGTTCTTCTCTTCACTCATTTCATGGCTGGATATGTGGTATCTCTCATTTTCAAACTGTGTGTCATTTTTTCAGAGATGCATTCCCTGACTACCTTAAGAAAGTTTCTACAGTCATATAGAGAACTCTAACAAATATCCATTATAGTATCATGAGATTTGCATTTATGGTGTTTATTTTTTGTTTCAGTCTTTATAATCAAGAGTTCAGAAAACGTCTGTCTTGTTTAGTGTTGCATCTCCTTGCACATTACTAGCATATAATAGATACTTTATAAATGTTTGTTAAATTATAGATATTTGTTGTAGAAATATATTAATTAATATCAATAGGATAATTTAGTGTCTTCACATTTAATGAAATATTTCAGAAATTTTTATTTTTATAAACTCTTCAAGTATTTTACACTGAAAACTATTTATTTTGTCCATTACATTTTTTTAATACATTGAATATTTGAAAGATGTTTTTAAATTGTGGGACTCTATAAAAATTAATTTATCTTAGGTGATACTGTCATTAATGTTCTAAAATTTAAGTAATTTTAGAAGCCTACTATTATATTTTGTTATATAAAATTTACCTTTTATGACTAGACTTCCTCACAATTTTAAAAATCACATAATTAATTTTATGTAATTATACCAATTAGATTTAATAGCTAATTGTAACATCATATCCTTTCACATTTTTCTAGTTAATTGGAAATAAGTCTTCTACCTAAGCCTTCAAAGTGAATACATATCTAGTATATATATATACTAGATATATACATACAATACATGACACATGCTTGACTGAAGTACTTTTAAAACTATTTCTAAATATCAAATAGCACTAAATCTGTTTTTTTTTTTACTTCTATATGTCATTGGATGTTGAAAATTATTCAGTTAAAAATGTTTTATTTTGACTGAAATGTCTATTTAAATAGAATTAAATGAGAGTGTTTACACCAAAGGAAATGAAAAGTCTTTCCCATTTTGCATTCCAAAGAGGAGAAGGACATATCAATATCATCAGAGTATTACAGAGATCTATGAATTCTGTTTTCTCCACAAATGCTTTCTTACCTTGACTTCCATGGAAGTCTTTGGCAAGTGGATGGCCCAAAGAGAGAATAACCTAAAAGGAAAAAAGAATCAGGGAGCATGTAAAAATTACTTTTTAAATATGAAAAATATAAAATAATAATGATTAAGAAGCAATAGGTAATATACCTACGATCTTGGAATTTGGGATAATAGGGATATCTTCAAAATATACTTTACTGTTGAAGGAATACATTATGCATGAGTTTTTGATGAAAATGCATTCATTCACAGTAGTAGTTTCCTGTTACATCTTTAAAAGTTACTGTTCTTTATGTGAACAACTGCTCTTTAAATTCAGTATATATTTTCTATATGAAAGTATAAGGAAATATATAGAATCTTGATATAAAACAGATATTTCAAAAAATAAAATCACAGAATAAATATTAAAAATTGATTAGAAACAAGCTCTTTTTTAAGTTTTACTTCTTTTTTTTTTTTTAATTTTTTGTTTATTGCGGTAACATTGGTTTATAACATTGTAAAAATTTCAGGTGTACATCATTGTACTTCTATTTCTGCATAGATTACATCATGTTCACCACCAAAATACTAATTACAACCCATCACCACACATATGTACCGAATTATCCCTTTCACCCTCCTCCCTCCCCCTTCCTCTGGTAACCACCAATACAATCTCTGTCCCTATGTGCTTGTTTATTGTTGTTATTATCTACTACTTAATGAAGGAAATCATACGGTATTTGACCTTCTCCCTCTGACTTATTTCACTTTGCATTATACCCTCAATGTCCATCCACGTTGTCACAAATGGCTGGATTTCATCGTTTCTTATGGCTGAGTAGTATTCCATTGTGTATATATACCACATCTTCTTTATCCATTCATCCCTTGATGGGCACTTAGGTTGCTTCCAAGTCTTGGCTATTGCGAATAACGCTGCAATGAACACAGGGGTGCATGTACCTTTGCAAATTGGTGTTTTCAAGTTCTTTGGATAAATACCCAACAGTGGAATAGCTGGATCATATGGTAGTTCTATCCTTGCTTTTTTGAGGAATCTCCCTACTGTTTTCCATAGTGGCTGCACCGGTTTGCACTCCCACCAGCAGTGTATGAGAGTTCCCTTCTCTCCACATCCTCTCCAACACATGTTGTTTCCTGTCTTGTTAATTATAGCCATTCTGACGGGCGTGAGGTGATATCTCATTGTAGTTTTGATTTGCATTTCCCTGATAGTTAGTGATTTTGAACATCTTTTCATGTGTCTGTTGGCCATCTGTATATCTTCTTTGGAGAAATGTCTGTTCAGGTCTTTTGCCCATTTTTTAATTGGGTTGGTAGTTTTGTTGTTGTTGAGATGCATGAGTTCTTTATATATTTTGGAGATTAAGCCCTTATCAGATGTATGGTTTGCAAATATCTTCTCCCAATTGTTAGGTTGTCTTTTTGTTTTGTCGATGGTTTCCTTTGCTGTGCAGAAGCTTTTTAGTTAACAAATGGGACTACATCAAACTAGAAAAAATAAATAAAGAAAAAATAAGTTTTACTTCTTAATTAGGAAAGGGGCTATTTTTTAGATTTATTTGTAGGACTTGTCTGCACGGAATCCTTGAATGAAATCATTAAATCAAATGAAATTCTGCATGCATATGCTGTGTGTGTGTGTGTGTGTGTGTGTGTGTGTGTGAGAGATCTATTTTCCATCTCTAGCCAACTTTTTTTGTGCATGTGAAGAAAAATATTGTGGTTAGATTCATGCTGCAAACAATCAATTGACAAGCCGCAGTTCCCTGGGGCAACGGTCTGAAATGTTTAAACTCAACTCTTGTATATAAACCAAACATTCTAGATAGATCTGTATTTACAATGTGGTCAATTTTGCTTACTATATTGCTTGCAAGATGCTTTCTTAAATTTACCATTCCTCTATGGAGTTTCTCAAAAATTTTCCACGTATGTATCCCAACCAGTAAGCAGAGAAGAAAAGCTAGAAACAACTCAATGTGCTTAACCTCATCTGCCTCCAATGCAAAGTCAAAACATACTTAAATCTTCACAACTTATTCCTAAAATTTCTGTAAATTGTACATGCCATAACATATCTTTCTTTATTTTAATATTCAATGTTTCCCCCCAAAATCTTTGAGTAAACTTGATGTTCTGAAAAGCTATCTTACAATAAGTTTAATAAAATCCCAGTGTGATGTTATTTACCTTCAGCAACATTTAGCAGTGGCTCTGTAAACAAATCCAATGAAAGACGTTTTAATGAAAATCTGAAATGCTGATAGATTTTGTAATAGTTGGTTAAAACAGATGGTTACTTACTCTAGACAGTAAACTAAAAAATACCACACATTAGCAATTCCTTGTTCTCTTTTAAATAAAATAAGGCACTTATCTTCAAGTGCTATGGTTTGAATGTTTGTGTTTCCTCAAAATCCATATGTTGAAATCCTAATCTCCAAGGTGATGGCATCAGGAGATGGGGCCTTTTGGAGGTGATTAGGTCATGAAGGCAGAGCCCACACAATTGGGATTAGTGTTCTTATAAAAGAGGCCCCACAGGGCTCCCTAGTCCCTTCCACCACGTGGGGACACAGTAAGAAGTAGGCAGCCTACAGCCCAGAAGAGGCCTTCACCAGAACTCGACCATGCCGTCACTCTGATCTTGGACTTCCAGCCTCCAGAACTGTGAGAAATAAATTTCTGTTGTTTATCAGCCGCCCAGTCTATGGTATTTTGTTACAGCAGCCCAAATGGACTAAGACGGGCAGGTAGCTGCTTCTGTGTTATAATTAATTTTGTCATTATTCAGTGTAAGTTAGAAAAAGTTTCGAGGCGGCTTAAACTGGTAGACCTGTTTACATACCCCGTGCTTTTGTTAATCGTCAGCTTTAACATAAAACGTTTACATGCACTCCAGCACCAAATGGTACAAATTGTCTACGTGAGGATAGAAGAGTGAGCTGGGCACAAGGGAACGCTGGTCACGATGAGCTAAACGGGGCCGAGATCATCACTCTGAGCAGCTCTTACATGCACTCATCTTTCACCAGATTGGATTCCCACCAAATTTGTTTGGCATGGAGAATATCCATTTTTTAAAAGCACTAAATAAATCACTGAGATTTTACCCAATTAAAACAAAAACAAAAACCAAAGAACCTGAAATACCTTTTTTTTGTTTTTTAAACTCTATTTTCATTCAGCCACAATCACTTAGGGTGTAAGTTGCTCCCCAATGTATTTTGTCACTGCAAGGACACACTTTCACGCCTTGCAGTGGTAATATTTAAAATGCTACTATTATGACCTGAAAATGTTGAGAACCATGCAAATTAACATATTCCCATATATCCAAGCTGAAAGAAACCATCTGCCTCGCAGCAGAAAATGATGCAGGGATAGCGATTTTGATATTCGTTGTATCCCAAGTTTCTCTTCTTGTGTACACACAGACACGTGCAAACACACGCAGACACACACTTACACATACATGTACTTCTTAACACTGATCCTTGCTAATAATAAGGTCATAAATATACATGTAATGAGAGATTAATAGAGCATGCTGTTCCATGTTGGTGTAATTAGACACCGTTGAAAACAAAAGTAAGCACAATGCAATTGAGTTAAGGAGGAACACAGTGAAAGGGGGCTGCCTAATTTATGTGATCAGGTTTGTATATTTAAAAGAGCATTCTGGCTTCAGAGGGTAAAACAGATTGGAGGAATTAAGGAATTAAAGTAATGTGATTTTAAGATGCTTATGTAATAGTTAAAGCAAAAAGAAGAGTAGTAGCAATAAGAATGGAGAAAATAAACTTGAGACCATTTCAAGTCAGGGCATATGATTTTTCTCTCCATTTGGCATGGGGTTCTGACACAGACTAAATCTTGGATAATAGGACAGGGCATCAGATAGAATGTAAAATTAATGTGGAAGACATACACAATTACACACATATTTTTAACTGTACTCCATGAACTCTTATCAGATCCATGAATAAAATCGAGTATCAAAATTTTGGATATTAAAGAAAACAAAATCTTTGTTTTCACTGACTTCAAACTGAAATTCAGCATTTCGTTCATTATGTATATAGGAAGATAACCACATTAGTTTTAGCTGTACCTGTGAATTTTTCAGCAATATAAATTACATATATTTTTATATTTCATTACAGTTGCTACAGATTTATCTAAATATTGTTTCAAATCTTCTAATACTTCTCAACTTTGGAATTACAGTATTTATTAGATGTGCCATTAGATCTTGTTTTTCTTTAATAAAGAAGCATATACATTGCTATATCATAAATTTGTTTTATTAATAGTTGACAACTGCATTGTAATATAATTAGTTCCTTTGTGATCTTAGATATTTATTTTATATATTGGAAAAACTATTTTTCATAGCTTTCCACTGGCCAATGAAATGTTGACAAATCCAGTTTATAATAGTACAACTATGTGTATACGTCTTGTTATAAGAAGCTAACTTTGACAATAAGAAAGGCTTGCTTGTATATTGGATAGTTCACCAAAAGCTTACAATGATTTTTTTTTTTTGAATCAAATAAAAGAAGATTTAATCTACTCTTGTGTATGAGGCTATCTATAGATTACTAATTTAAGGGGAATAACAAACTCTATGTAAACATTTAGAGTAAATGCTTATATTTGGTTCATAACAATCACAGAATCTTAGACTGACAATGATTATTGTTATGTTTTTTTTGACCTTCCCAATTTCACCTCAGGGTATGGAATACCTAAGCAGGAAAACATAGCAAAATTGCATGTCAGAATCTGAGGCCGGATCCTGAATTGAGGGAAAGTCCAACAAGAGAAGTTAAATAAATAGAAGGATCTACTTACTTGGATCCTTGGGAGGGTCCATGGGAGACAGACAGAATATCTGGAGAGAGTGAAGGAAGAGGGACAGCTCTGTGGAACAACTCGAGAATCAAGACCCAATGTTCTGACCCCATGGCAGGAGATGGAAGGAAATGTTGCCAAGAACAAAATTAACTCTGATTTTTGCCAGAATACTCCCTGTTAGCAAATGGGTTTGAATGTATCACTGAAACTTAAAATCAAATTCTCTTTATACGTTTTGTCTAGATTTCTTCTATGGGTACACCCTGTATATCCAGGACAAGAATCCTTCTCTCTTCTGGTATCTTTCTGGTGGAAACAATCTTGGACTCTTAATCTTTGACACAGTGTCTGCCTGTAATTGAATTACAGAATTGAGTCAAGCAATGCTTAATATCAGGGCATCAAAACTGTTGCCAGAGTTGTTCCTAGCTCAAATAATGGTCCAAACACTAATGATGTAGAAATCTCCACCATTTTTAACACTAGAGCCTCTGAATGTGTGTAATGTTCAGGAAAGGATATTTCACAGATAGTTGGGGATAGCAGATCAGTGAAAAATAATCAGACATGTTTATGACAGGAAAGGACATTTAAAATGAATTGGTTCTAAAAAGTTTCTGATGTCACAAATATAAGTCATGAGTGAGGCATGAGAATATCACCACTTCTTTTCCTTTAAAACTCTTGACATCCTTTAGGCCATAGGCAAGAGCAAACTATAAAAATAGATTGCCTTTTGTTCAAGAAATTAGCAAATCGTTTTTAGGGGACCTTAGTACACGCAATAATACTGATAGTAACCTGTAGTTAATTGCCTTAAGCGTACTTTGAGTCACCTGAGAGTTGCTGAGTAAGCTGTTGAATGAGGAACATCTTGTGTACTGCTTATTCTTTCTAGTGTCAGCTTCCCTTTAACCCTGAGAGAGGGAAGTCTAAAACCCGTTTAATGATAAAGAAGAGGCTGCTTGACAGAGAGGTATTCTCCCTCTCTCTGCCCATCAAGAAATAAAAATATATGTGGAGGTTCCAAGATCCATGGGCTTGTCTTTTTTATTTTGGCTTGTCGTCTGATGAAATTTGTTTCTTTCTTATTGTACTAACAGGATTCCCTGAAAAAGGATTTTGTCACCCATTAAAAAGAATAGTGATAATATTTATAATAAATTCTAGTGAAATTATTAGTAAATAGCACAGCAGGATTAACTTACACAGCAACGTTAGCGAAGGGGAGGAGGTACTCCAGTGGAACCCACTCAGGCTTCACTATCTGCACCGCTAGCAGCGGGAGTGGTGGCTACTGTGACTTGCCCTGAAAGAGTGTCCCAGAATCAACTTGGCAAGTTATTCTAGTCCTAGATTTTATCATGATTCATCAGAGCATTAAGTAGCTTGGAGGGGCTAGACAGGTGTTGCCATAAATCACCAAACTTGGAAAGAGACGGATAGGAAAATGTGCCGACTAGAGTTTCCAAACGAAAACCCTTCACCTAGGATTTTATTTGCTGTTGTTCATGGAGCAGTGGCTTCTTGCCATAAAGTATCTGACAGTCATATTTTGATGGAACAGCCAAGAAGGGCTATTGGGATGTTCACTTACAAAAGGAAATTAACAGCTGACTTTTTAAAAAATAATGATGCCTCTCTCCCCCGGAATTCCTTTACCATTATAATCTGTTTTCCACACACAGGAAACAATTGCTAAATAGAAAAATATGGACAAAACTCTAACAAAATAAAGCTTTCAAAAGTATGTGAATGTGGGTTTAAGACAGAAAAATAAAATCATTATGTGGGACATAAAAAGATGATAAACCATTAGGAGTTAAAGTTGTGAAACTTGGAAATTGTTTTCTTAATTGGCAGTCGGCGTGACTATTGGTTATTGAATAAATTGTTTTCCTTTCTCTGCTCTTTTTCTTTTCCCCCTTCTAACTAAAAATACAACATACACTATATATAAATTCTTTATAGTATTTCAAAACAGTTTTAATTTTCATTAAAATTCACAATAAGCTAATTATTATTATTTACATTTTCAGAATGAAAAAACTGAAGCTATTACTCTTTCTAGGTCCTACAATTAGTCAATGGAAAACCTCACTTTGAATCTAGGTCAGCACATTGAAGATTAGTACTCTTTTCCCTTGAGAAGGAAAAAAGTGGCCAGACAGTTTAATCATCTGCTCACTCATTTATTTATCTAACAAATATTTATTGAGCCCCCTGTATGAGCCGGACATAGTTCTAGCCACTTGGGGAATACATTAGTAAACATAATGAAGATTGCTGCCTTGTAGAGTTTGTAATATGAGAGACATAAATAACAAATGTAATACGTAAGTGACATGTTTAGTGAAGCAGAGTTTCAGGAGTTGAGGAGAGGTGGAAAAAGGAAAGAGAATCAAGAATGCACAGAAGATTATGGAGATGGCAGTGCAGAAGATGTGTGTTGGTGTTCCTTACAGTACTTGATATAACTGGGGACAAAAAACATAAGTGAGTCCCAGTGACTTCTGCTCTGATAGTAGTGGCAAGGCTTTGTGCATTGGGAGCAGAGGGGCTTGTTTTCTGGGACTCTTTCCTCTCATTTGATGATGGAGGCAGGAGATCTAGTAAAGGTCTTATCTCAGGGCGCAGGCCCTCTATTGATCCTGTCATGGTAGAAGGCCTAGAGTTGGTGTCACTTTAGACTCAGTGCAATGCTCAGACTCATTTTTTGACTCCATTAGGGAGACAAGTGACCTTAAAAATTGAGTGTTTGTGTTCTGTCTTGACATCTATTGATGGACTGGAGGAATTCTGTTCAAACAGCATATTCTACCAAGAGTAAGGGTCCCACCTTCACCTGAGGTCTACTTAATCTTTCTACGGATGAAGTCAAAAGTGCATAGCACTGCTGAGTAAGTCAGTCATTGATAAAGCCTCACAGTGTCCAGAATACGTTTCATTATCTACCATGATGTTTGGAGGTAGATGGAATACCCTAATTAGACTATAATTTTGACACCCCCATCTTGACCATGTCATTTGCCTCTATTACAGAACCTAGCAGAATATGGCTCTTTTTCTTTCTTGGAAAACATTCTTAGCCACTAATGTCATGCCATGTTGTATTAGTTTCCTAAGGGTGCTATAACAAGTTACAGCACACTTGGCAGTTTAAAACAACAGAAATTCATTTCTCACTGTTCTGGAAGCCAAATGTCTGAAATCCAGTATCCTTCTGGGGGCTCTAGGGGAGAATTAGTTCCTTGCCTCTTTCAGCTCCTGGGGGCTCTCTGGCATTCTTGGGTTTGTGGTCTCATCACTCCAATCTCTGCCTCCATCTTCACATGGGCTTCTCCTCTCTGTGTGTCTATGTGAAATCACCCTTTGCTTCTCTCTTATAAGCACACTTGTCACGGCATTTGGGGTTTATCTGGATAATCCAGAATAAGCAATTTCTCTTGAGATCCTTAACCTAATCACATCTTTTAGCATGTAAGATAATATTCACAGGTTTGAGGGATTTGACATGGATATCTTTTAGGAGCGATTTTTCTGCCTACCAGAGGGATAATAAATTAAGACAAAGACCACTTACTAGATGAAACTTAGGAGATCTTACTGAAAGCATGGTGACCACTTTCACAAGAGGAAAAGAAATTATCTTGAAAAATCTGACTTATTGAAACTCACTGCAGCCCCACGTTACTCCCTATTCCTTCTGTTTGTTCCAGTTTCCTCCTGGCACAGCATAAAGCAGAAGACACTGAGGAACATTCAGCAAAGAGGCTGCAGCTGTTCCCTTTGCCATTTGTATCGAGACTCTCAGTCTGCTATCTTTTTTTAATCAGCTTTTGGAATTTTATATATATTTGTATCAGACCATAAACCATTAAGAACTCTGAAAATAACAATTCTTGACACTTGATGCCAAACCATAAAACTACTAAACGTTTTAGCAGTTTATTATTATATTATTTATTATTATAGAGTAAAATTAATGTTCTTTTCACCATTTTGTCTGATATAAATATTTATGAGTTCAGTAAAATTAAGCCTGATATAATGTCCCATCATAGTATTTTAACAAAAATATGCTAAGATATTTTGAGATACATATGTGCTAGACACTGTTCTTAGAAGCTTTGTATGTTAACTCATTAAATACACTCAAAAACTCCACGAGGAACGATATTGTTATCCTATTTTACAGATGAGGATCCTGAGATGTAAAGATGCTGGGTGGTGGTGGGGTGACAATACATTCAGGTCAATTTGCTCAAAGTTCTACAGGATTTGAACTCAAGCACTTTTGCTCCTGAGTCTGCCCGCTTAATCATTGCTCTGTGCTAAGAGTAATGTTTATTTCACAGAAATATTTTAAGTTATTCATTTGGAAACAGATGGATGCAGCAACAGCGTTATGTTGATTAGTCATTCAAAGACCTCTTGTCTCCCTAATCCCAAACAGTGACTAAATCTTTTAGTCATCCTGCTTCCCTAAATATTACTGCTGAGTCTATATCAAAATTAGCTTATAATGTTAATTATTATAATTTTACACTTACTACTTATTATATTTTTACTTCAGTACTTTGCAGGACTAATCAACATCATATAAGTACTTTAAAAATTTAGAACAAAATGTATTTGTTTTCAAAACTGATTTGAGAGTCCGGCCCAGTGGCATAGCAAGCCATGCTCTGGCAGCATCCCATACATAATAGAGGAAGATGGGCATGGATGTTAGCCCAGGGCCAATCTTCCTCAGCAAATCAGTAAAAAAAAAAGAGGAAGATTGGAGTCCGGTGTTAGCTCAGGGCTAATCTTCCTCACAAAAAAAATAAAAAATAAAATACAAATTGATTTGAGGTTTAATATTGCAGAATATTAATTATCATTCATAATATGCAACATGTATTCACATGCAAAATTGTGGTTGTGAAATAATTATATGATATATAGTCAATTCTATGAAGAAGGGAAGAAAGTTAATCTTTATTGGGTTCCTATTTTATGCCAGGCACTTTTCACTTTAAGGCATTTTATTATTTATCTGATCTTCACTATAGCACTCCCTCAAGTTGCAGGATGAAAGAAGGAGCCAATTTTTTAAAAATACTATATATTTACATATAGTTAAAAAGAATAGATATAGATAAGGACAGATAGGTAGATAGATTGATAGAATGGATGTGTTTAAGACACAGTAAAATAGATTAATTAAATTATATGCAGTGGACATATACACACATACAAACACATATGTGGATTGAGAGCAGATAAAAGTTAAATGATTTACTTAAGTTCAATACACTATGAATAATAAAACTAATAAATGGCACAATTGGGCTCTCATTTTAATTTCAATATCTAATAAAAATCTCTTTTTATTAAGTACATGAATACAGACCACTCAGGAAATAAATCAAGCTATTTTGATAGAAATTCTTTTTCTTAAGTTCTGTTTTCTACTGGATCTAGTTGTTTATTTCCCTGGAATTTATATTCAATAGTTCCTTAAGTTCTATGGATTTAAGTTTGAACATAAATCAGAGAAGATTTAAATGTACCTTATCTAAGAAATTTTATTATTTGTATGATTTGTATTGCAAGCTTGCCAATTATATCAGTCAGTGTTCTCCATAGAAACAGAACAGATCCAGTAGAACAAATAAATACATATTATTTTATATATATATACACACATACATATGCATACATATATAAACATATACATCTGTGTGTGTGTGTGTGTGTGTGTGTGTGTGTGTGTGTGTAGAGAGAGACAGAGATTCTCTTGTGAGGACTGGCAAATCCAAAATCTGTAGGTCAATCTGGCAGGCTGGACACTCTCGGGGAGCACCTGATGTTGCAGAGTTTCTTCTTCTTCAGGCAAACCTCAGTTTTGTTCTTAAGGCCTTTTAACTGATTGGATACTTATGGCACACATTATTCAAGCAATCTCCTTTACTTAAAGTCAACTGATTGTCGATATAACCATATCTAAAAACGCCTCAGAGCAACACCTAGATTAATGGTTGATTGAATAAATGGGTGACATAGCCTCACCAAGTTGACACATGCAAGTAACCACCATACAGATTTTTCCTTATATGAAGGAAATAAATTTAGTCGCTTACAATTATATGCTTTCTTCTAGCATGGTATCTCCCATCCCACCTTTCCTACTCACTGAATAAAAAACCAAGCTGCTGGAATACTTGTATCAATTAGTATCAGTCTTCCTTTTCTATTTCATGCTACAGTTTTCTGACTTTTTAATGTTGTTTCTTCTATTTCCTACTTTAAGAGCCATGTTCTGCAAACCAAAGCATGCTTGCTTTTGTTAAAAGAACTAAAGAGTAGTAACCCTTTGGCAATTCTCCAAAAAAAAAAAAAAAAAAGACAGAGATTTGACAATTTTCAAAGCAGCATGTTACACCTTTTTCTTACATCTTTGTTTTTTCTCCTTAGATTAAACATAATTGTGATTTTTTTGTTTTAAAACATGTTTTTCTTGTCTTCTAACATCCAGGGCTTGCCTGCTGTCTTTGTCCAGCAAACTTCAAACATGCAAAGATACGAGATGCAATCAGGTACTATAATGACTAATTTTAACAATGAACAGTAGGAGGGTTAAATATAGGCATCAGCATGCCATTATATATAATCAGTAACAGTAGGTACAGTTAAGAGCATGGAAAATAGCTGAAGGATAGGCTTATTATAAGAGCCGTGCCTTGAACAAAAAGGAGAAAAGAATGTAATGTTTTGACTGATGGAGTCTCTTTTCACAATGCCTATGGAGAGAAAAAAGCTAAATTAATTTCAATCTTGTCTACGTCTTTAGTTATGTATGCACAAGTTTTAGGGTTTGCTATAATAGGAAACAAAAGAAGCAGCAATTTTCTAAATGTTATGAATGACATTGCTTATAGGTGAGATAAATAAATACACTATTAATGTTTGAACATTATGTCTTTGAAGCAGCCACATTTGAATAATATTCACAACCAAGTAACAGTCCTTCCCAGATTATGTTCATCTAAGTTGCTTTGAGTTGTCTTTTCTTTTTTTTTTTTGGTGAGGAAGATCAGTCCTGAGCTAACATCCATTGTCAATCTTCCTGTTTTTGCTTAGGAAGATTGTCCCTGAGCTAACATCTGTGCCCATCTTTCTCTATTTTGTATATGCGACACCACCACAGCGTGGGTCCACGGGCAGTGTGTAGCTCCACGCCCAGAATCCCAAACTGTAAACGCCAGGCCGCCTCAGCGGAGTGTGTGAATTTAACCATTACGCCAGCAGGCCAGCGCCTGAGTTGTCTTTTCATTTGCCTCGTAAGGATTGGATTCTCTTTAAATCTTTCCTGCAAAAATAATTGACTAGCATCTCTGAAAAGTGTGAGCATTCATACTAAGTTTTACTTATTTTTTTTTCTCTCAAAAAAAGAAATCATATAACTTAACCTCCAAAGTTAAGGTTTTATGACTGAAGAAAAAAGTCTTTGTTGATTTCCCTCACCCACCACCATCAGGCCCACAGATAGTTCTGATGCTCCTCACACATGCCCTTTCCTCTGCTTATCCCTTCAAAACGCAGTGAAGGCAAGGGAGAAAACTATTTGATTTCCAATTCACCTCCCAAGTCTACAGAATAGCATCCTTTTCTTTGAGTGGAATTTTGTGCTAAAATTATGCTTTTAGGAATACAGGCTAACTTGGTACTCTTCCTTCCTTCAACGTCTAGTCATGTGACCTTCGGAAGATTATTTATACAACCTCTCCCTCACTGTCATCACCTATAAAATGGAAGAACTTATAGACTCTATCCACATGGAGTTTTTCCTAGGATTATGTTCTTTTTGCATTGAAATTGTTCCATTGTAAGTTCCTTTAGTATATGAGATATGTTTGTTCTTTTACGCAATCCTAAATTCCTAAGAAAGTTGGTGAATCTTGCCATTGGTAGGTCCAATGGAATAAATGGCCTGCATAAGGTTAGCTCTTTACAAATTTGTGGACTAGGTCATTTTTAATTAGGGTCTTTTAAGTTGCTTTTTCCTCTTGTAGCCGTCATCGCTCTCCTCCTTCACCATAATGCTAAAATATTAGCTGATAGTTTCTGACACTTACTAAGTACTATTCTAAGAACCTACTTGACCCTCACAATTACCATATGAGTGAATGTCATTATTATCCCTGTTTTACAGATGAGCAAACTAATGCTGATATGCTACTTGCCTGAAGTCACATAGCTACAAAGTGGAAGCAACAGAATTTTGTCCAAGCCAATTAGCCTTCACAAACAACTGTCTTCGTGTCTATGCTAAGAAAATCCTGTGACAGTCTTTTAGTTGTTTACCACAAACACATTTCCTCTTCTTTAATAATAAAACCCTTGATTTTTTATTTGCGCTCATGGTAACCTAAAATAAGATAACGCTCCCCCTTCTACCTTACACATTGTATGGCCAGGTAACTCATTCTGGCCAGTTAGAAGAAAGCAAATGTAGCGTGTGATACTTCTCAGATTTCTCTACAGAGAAGTGTTAAAATCTTACCTTCCTCTGACACTCTATCTGGAACATAAATGCAATGGCTGGAGCTTTAGTACTCATATTGGCCCATGAGGTAAGAGCCACTTCTTAGGAATGTCAAAATAAAAAAGATAAAAGGAGGGGCCGGCCCGGTGGCGCAAGTGGTTGAGTGCACGTGCTTTGCTGTGGCGGCCCAGGGTTCGCTGGTTCGGATCCTGGGCGCAAACCGATGCACCGCTTGTCAAGCTGTGCTGTGGCGGCATCCCATATAAACTAGAGGAAGATGGGCACAGGTGTTAGCCCAGAGCCAATCTTCCTCAGCAAAAAAAGAGGAAGATTGGCAGATGTTAGCACATGGCTGATCTTCCTCAAAAAAAAAAAAAAAGATAAAAGGAGGCAATTATATGGAATTGAATGTCATCCTTTGACTGCCTATGTGAAGATTCTCTATTTGTGAAAGAATTAAAATATTATAAATTAATTTCTTAATAAGTTTATTTATCCATTACACACATTCTAATAAAATCCTAACTGATAGAATATCACACATTTGTCTGAATGAAATCAGATCTGATAAATCACATATGAACTGCAAACATGCTTTACTTGGCCCATACACTGTTTTTAAGATCAAAACATTTCACATAAAGTTTCACATTTTAGGTTTCTCTTGGAAAACTATATCTGGTAACACTGAGATAAGGATGCATTCTATTGTTCATCCCTGTACCCCAGCTCCCAATGTCTTTCACTCAGTTGCCTTGCTCTTATGCATTCACTGTGTCCACTGAACATAGCTGAGTTAGGACTCCCTCTTTGGTGTAGCTTTAACGCACTATTTTGGATTAGTATTTAGAAAAATAGCACTACCAGGGGCCGCCCACTGGTGTAGGGGTTAAGTTCGTGCACTCCACTTCGGCAGCCTGGGGTTTGCAGGTTCAGATCCCAGGAACAGACCAACACATCGCTTGTCAAGCCATGCTGTGGCAGCATCCCACTATTAAAGTAGAGGAAGATGGGCATGGGTGTTAGCCCAGGGCCAATCTTCCTCAGCAAAAAGAGAAGAGTTGGCAATGGATGTTAGCTCAGGGCTAACCTTCCTCACCAAAAAAATAAAAAATCAAAAAATAGCACTACCTGCAAATAATCTCCCAGCTTCATTATTGATTTTAAAATGTTGGAATGGGGTGGATTTGTTTGTTTAAGAAGTTCCACAAGGTAACTCAAGAATGGAAAGCCATGAGCAAGCATTGTATGGATATTAGATATCTCCATTTTGAGAAAAGTAAATGTTCCTAGGAGCTCTGCTTATGTTTTGGACTAATAACTGACCAGCAGGAGTTTTGTCTAATATAGGTTTCTTCACACATAAAATACATAGAAAAAGACCTGCGGCATAAGACATGTCCCACTAGCTTGTTACCATGCTCTAGAAAGACAATTGTTATTTAAGAAAAGAGAATCGCAATGCTTTAATTATACTTATGAGCAGTGTGATACCCTAGATCTAAAAAGGGCAAAGGGTAGCAGTGACTCCTGAAATAAAATTAAATATGATTAACTGCTTCAGGACACACACATAGTTGTGTTTTTCTTGTGTGTTCCCAGATAGTCTTTAAGAAATATGTTATCTCCTTATCTAGTCATTTAATTGCTGTTTGTGGTAGTTATTACTAATTTGACAATGGGAGTTCCAAGTCTGTGCAAACTATTTCCGTACATTGTTTTATCTAATAGGAAAAAGCTTTGTATAGACTTTTTAAAAGTGAAAAATGCTTTCACAATCATTATTGTCTTTAGTTATCATAAAAATAATGATGATTGGAAGGCTGTTTATTTCTCATGATAAGGAAATATTCCGTGGAACTTATTTCATTCTCAGCTGGCTTTGATTTACTCAAATGCATGCTAGACAGAAATTTCCTTCAAATGCCATTTTTATATAGCTCCCTACTTAGAGTACTTCAACTTAATTGCATCTCAAGAGTGAAGGGCTTTTAGTGATTTCTGTTTTCAAGTTAACTCTGGGGAAATTTTTCTTATTTAAATATATATTAAAGCTAGACAATATCCCCTCCTTTTGTAGCCTGGCAGACTTTCCTGCAATCAACTAATGAGGCATTTTTTCATAAAGACTACATCAATCTTTAGTATAGTTAATCTTGATCTTAGAGGTTAAGATAAGAAGAAATAAACAACTCCAACCAGCTTCTTTGTTATTGTTCTAAATTTAAGAAATGCATGTTGTCATGAATGGGAACAAGGAAAATAACATTATATTAATGAAAGATGTTGAATTCCCATGAAATAAGAACTCAACATTGAGACGTTATTAACGTAAATAAATAGAGATATCTTACTCACAGTTGAAGTATGAAACTTCTATATGGTATAAGTTTTATCTTCGAATAAGACAAAAATGTCCTAAAGCCTCCTATTTTGGAGAATAGGTAACAAAGCCATTACCATTACTTGCAATAAGCAATAAGCATTAGATGGTTATGATAAATTTCGGTCATCTGGGAGAAAAAAAAACACAAGAAAATAAATTGAAGAGAACATGAAAATTGAAAGGATAGTAGGGACTCATAAAAAAGAGGGTGAGAAAAGAAAAATACTATGAATATATATGGTTGTTTTAGAGCAACGGTTAGCCAACTCATTGAAAAGAGAGCCACTGGGGATCAGCCTGTGAGGTCAGCTCATAATTTTTTTAAAGTTTTTAAACTGTTGAATTTGGAAGATATATGTGTCCAAACAGTATGAAATACAAGTAAAATAAAAGGTAAAAAAATCTTTTCAAAAACAGTGATTATTAGAAGTAGACATAAAAAAATGGTACATGTGCAATTTTTCTAAAGTTGTAGGAAAATTTTCCTAAAATATTACTTATTTATTTTTTAAATTTCATGAAGAATATAATGCAGTGATAGAGTTCTATGAAGCAGGGTTTTGAGATTTATAGAGTTATGGATATTCTTCTTTATTGAGATATAATTAATATATAACATTGCATTAGTTTTAGGTGTACAACATAATGATTTGATATATGTATATATGTATGTATTAAAAAATGATTACTACAGTAAGTTTAGTTAACATCTATAACCACATATAGTTATAAATTTTTTTCTTGCGATGAGAACTCTTAAGAACTACTCTCTTAGCTGCTCTCAAGTATATAATAGAACATTGTTAACGATAGTCACCATGCCGTTCATTACATCCCCAGGACTTATTTATCTTATAACTGGCACTTTGTACCTTTTGAGCACCTTCACTCATTTCGCCCATCTCTAACAATCACCAATCTGTTCTCTGTATCTATGAGTTCAATATTTTTTTAGAGTTCTCATGTAAGTGAGATCATACAGTATTTGTTTTTCTCTGTCTGACTTATTTCACTTAGACAATACCTTCAAGGTCCATCCATGTTGTCACAAATGGTGGAGGTTCCTTCTTTTTTACGGCTGAATAGCATTCCATTGTATATAAATATACCATATCTTCTTTATCCACTCATCCATATATGGACACTTAGTTTATTTCTGTCTTGGCTATAGTAAATAATGCTGTAATGAAGATGGGGTTGTGGATATCTTTCCAATATAGTGATGATTTCATTTGCTTCAGATACATATGGGGATATTCTTTTAAATAAACAAAAATTATAACAATTTTGATATGTACACAGAACATTAGATGTAAATATAAGTAAGTCTAAACTTACGAAAAGATAAAGAGAGATTAGTAGGGAAGAAGGGAGAAAATTTTTGAGAACTAGAGAGATAACTATTCTTTAAAGATGCCTTTTCTGTCTAGGGCACTAATATGACAAAAAAATGACCTTACATCTACACAAAAACTGACAGTGAGATGAAAATGATGAAGTATCAAGCAATTGAATTATAGATTATTTATTTATTTATTTATTTAACCAACTAAGAATTCTAGAATCTAATTTCTTCATATGATATAGAGGATGTTCCTTGCTATTCCAATGCAAAAAAAATTATAAGTAAAAAAATGCGTTTACATGGAAACAGATAATCAAGATGAGATTGTATCCTTAGAACTACTTTAAAATGGATTATTTCAGTAGCAAGAATGAAGGATTTGCTCATGTATAATTCCCCTCATAGCTCTAAGAGTAAACATTAAATACATTCAATTACTCAGATATTTCTGCAAGTACATATTTTTGGTGTCAAAATCAACATTCTCATATTCAGATTAATTTAAGAGTTTGGATCTAGCAGAGAAGTTATATCTATCTTGAGACCAAGATTTATATGTAATATTAAATAAAAGAAATTTCAAATTATCAAATGTGATTACCATATACTTAAGAAAATGTTTCTTTTTAATACACGGAATATTCAAATTTGATGAAACATAAAAATTAAATTCATTAAATCACTGTGCTTAGTTCAATATATTTTGGCCTAAAAACATATTTCAACATATTTAAATCATAATATGTTTGAAAACAGTGTGTTACAATATCTCTCTATAATTTCTTTTATGTGAACAAATTCTCATGGAATTTCACCTTCTGACAGTGTGGTTTCTGAGGGATTATTTATAATTTATCTTTGGTCCAAACATTTATCTTTTTTTGTATGCAAAATTGAATGGGATTTTATTAATTATATGGGCAAGTTCTCTCATTTTACAGACTAGAAATGAAGTAGATAGAGAAATGTGATTTTTTTTCCTTAGAAAAGTAGTGCAACAAGTTAATTTAACATCCAGTTCAATGATTTTTTCTTGCATAATGATTCTCTGCTAAAAATAGTCAATGCTTTATGTTGAGACAATATGATTTTAGATAATATTGTTTTTGCAAATATTTAAAAATAATTATATGTTTTTCTGTAACCTATCGTGGGCCCATAATAGGGCTTTCTGATCACAATGGATTCTTTTAATAAAGGAACTGATGTGTTCACACATTCCTGTCCATTTAGTAGTCAATTTAGTTGCTTAAAATTATGTACTCCTACTCTTGTATTTATGTTTAGTAACTGTTTTTGAACATCTTTGAAATATTAAATAGTCTTAATTAAATTTGACATATTTTATAAATAACTATGCTCATAAATTTACAGAGTATTTCTGTAATCCTACCAAAGAGTCCTTACTGATTGTACATAAACTATGGAAATATCTAGGAGAAATCTGAGTTATTTGCTGTCAGCTTAGCTCTTTTTCTATACATGGCTTCATTAAATCCTAATAGAAATAACTCTGGTATGTAAGATTAACTCCATTTCTGAGTTTAAACTGAGATTCAAATGTTAAAATTGTGTCCTGAGTCAGGAATATAACTAGTAACAGGAACAGAGATCTTCAATCTAAAGGTCTGGCCTTCACCCTCCTTACACAGGAATACCTGTTGAATGACATTTTCATGATCTCATGTTTTAAAGAACTTGCACTTAGCTAAGCAAAAAATACTTTTACAAGAAACAAAGAATAAGGTCAAATGTACATGATTTTCACACTGTCCAATAAGTCAGTAGTTCTCAACATTTTCAATTACAGGGACCCCATCATCACATGAAAAGGATACATCTTTTGTTAGATAAACATTTATTCAGTTAAAGTTAAATAGATTTATGCTTTATGAATTCACCAAAAGTATTTGTTTTAATGGAGAATAATAAAATATTCAATCTATCATTCAACACATATGACTGTTTATACAGTGACAGAAAAGGAGACCAAGGTAGTGAACACATCCAAGTAACTGCCCTTTATGGAAACACATACATAAACACATTCACATAACTAAATTCACATAGTGTAATGTGGTACGAACTTCAGCGGGGTCAATAATGAAGGAGAAATAAAATATGATTTCTTTCTTTCTTTCTTCTTTCTTCCTTTCTTCTGTCATTCCTTTCTATCTCTCTTTCTTACTTTCAAGGAGGAATGTGTTTCAAAACAGGAAATGTATTTGCTGCTATTTTTTTCCTTTTTTCAATTGTATAACTTCGTTATAACCCCCTTCCCTTCCCTTCCTTCCTAAAAAGAATGTTATACTATTTCTCATTAAAGTAATATTTATCTTTACATGTTAATTTTATTTATTTTTGTGCTGAGGAAGATTAGCCCTGAGCTAACATCTGTGCCAATCTTCTATTTTGTATGTCAGTCACCACACACAGCATGGCTGATGAGTGGTGTAGGTCCACGCATTCATCTGAAACCGGGAACCCAGGCCACGGAAGCAGAGTGTGCCAAACTTAACCCTTATGCCGTGGGGCCAGCCCTATATATTAATTTTATTTAAGTAAAACAAAAGTAGAAAAAAATCAACTGTAATCTAATCACCTGTAGGTGAACATTTTATATGTCTACATGTGAATAGATAAAAAGAGAGATACATGGATGCACAGATACATAGTAATGAAAATAGGATCATACATTGTGTAACTGCTTTGTAATTCATTTTTATTATCATATCATTAAATATTATTAAAAATAACAACAATAAATTATAGTGTATAGCTATCATATAATTTAACCAATGAATTATTGTGAAAATTCAAAATGTTTCCACTTTGTTAATCTTAACAACTTTTTAATGGCCATTATTATAATTAGATATTTGTGCACATGCATTCTTATTTCTTTGGATTAAAGAAATGTTAGGTCAGATTAAAATAAAACATTGTTTTATATATTTATATTCAGATTGGCATCCTGAAAGTTTTACTAATTTATTTTCTTACTCTGCTATGCAGGAGAATGTCCTACCAAAAATTGTTTGTAATTTTGTGTGGTATTATCATGAACTATATTCTTACTAAATATTTTGCTGTAGTACACAGCTTCTAAGATGGCCCCGAGTTATCTTCCTCCTGTTATTCAGGCAGTTGGATAATCCCTTCCCCTTGAGTGTAGTCTGACCCTCATGACCCACTTCCCAACTGACACCTTAGTTGCAGGCTTGTGAGTGACCCTGAGCAAAATGACCAAGCCAAGTACATTAAGATCCCTCACCCAAAGAAGCTATGAAATAATAAATATTTGTTATTTCATGGCCTAAGTTTTTGAGATAATTTGTTACACAGCAGTTATATTGCCAAAAACCCAGAAAATTTTTTTATTGAGGTATATAATTGACATATGACATTATATTAGTTTCAGGTATACAACATTATGATTTGATATTTGTATATATTGCAAATGATCACCACAATAAATCTAGTTAACATCCATTACTGTACATAGTTATATTTTTTCTTGTGATGAGAACGTTTAAGATCCTCTCTTAGCAACTTTCAAATATGAAATACAGCATTATTAACTACAGTCACCATAGTGTACATTACATCCACATGACATTTATAACTGGAAGTCTGTGCCTTTTGAGCACCTTCATCAGTAAGTTTCATCTAGAAACTTCTTTTTTCACCGTATTTTTATTTAAAAGTTTTAATTCATACATATTTCTTTGTATTTCTGTTTTATGAATAATTTTTATAGTCCTGCTTTCTTGGATTAATTTATAGGAGGAATAATTTATACTACATTTTCAACCACCTTTTCATTATTTTTAAGGCCTGAATTTTGGTTTAACTAGTGTTCAGCAGAGTTTAAAGATGAGCTGTTTTCTAAGACTGCATATGTGATAAGTTTCAACAAAAACAAAATTTTTTTTGTGCAATTATCTTAGACTATAGCTTCTCTTCCCTACTATCTTCATCTAACTTACTCTTTATCACAAAGTATTTATTCTTTTCAAAGAGAAATACGAGGCAAGTTACATATTTATTCTTTTACAAGTAGACTTTTTCTTTTATTGCTGCAATGAATTTAGAATAGATTTTAAATGATTTACATAAAATTTCTACACCATTTCAATAATTATGACTCAAATATGTGAGTGATTTAATATTTTACTCACAACTGTTTTTAAGTATCAATAGTAGCAAACTTTTATCAAGCACTTATATCTCAGAAATTGTGTTAAACTAATGACACTTGAAGTGTGTTCCATAGACCATCGCAGGTTTGTTATGGTTAATCATGGGGTAAGTAGAGAAACTGAATATAACAATTAGAAACTTGTATAGACACTTGACAGAAAAATAATTATAAAGTGAATATTCAAATAATCTCTATAACAACAACAAAACAACATAGACTCAGAAAACTACTTTTTCAAAGTCTTCTATATCCATCTCTGATGTTATTCTAATTTTGTGTATGTGGGTTGATTTTGTATCCCGCAACTTTGATGAATTTATTTATTAGTTCTAACAGGTTTTTTTTTGTGGAATTACAAATTAACACACCACAAGAAATCACTACACACATATTAGAATGACTAAAATACAAAAAACTGACAGTAACTATTGCTGGTGCGAATGCACATCAACAGGAACTCGCATTCATTGCTAGTGGGAATGCGCAATAGTATACCCACTTTGGAAGACAGTTTGGCGATTCCTTATATAGCTAATCATTATCTTACCTTATGATGCAGCAATTATTTCTCTAGGTATTGGCTCAACTGATATGAAAACTTTCTTCCACATACCCACACACACAAAGATGCACATGAATGTTTATAGCAGCTTTATGTTCTGTTATTCAATTATGAATATTCATAATTGAAAATTTGTAAGCAACCAAGATGAATGGATAAACTAACTGAGATATATTCAAGCAATGGAATATTACTCAGCGATAAAAAGAAACGAGCTATCTAACAATACAAAGGTATGGAGGAATGTTAAATAAATATTATTAAGTGAAAGAATCCAACCTGGAAAGCTACATAATGAATCATTCCAAGTATAAGATATTTGGGAAAAGACAAAAGAAAAAGACCCCAAAACAATCAAAAGTTGCCAGGAGTTAGGGAATTATAAGGTCGAGTTGAATATGTGACACATATAGGGTTATTTTAAAGGCAGTAAAAACTATTCCGTATGACACAGTAATGGTGGATACATGACACTATATATTGGGCCCATAGAATTATATAGCACAAAGAATAAACTTTAACGCATGTAAAATTTTTTTTAAAAGTTTAGAAATAGGAAACCCCAGGATGGGATGCAGAATGTGACAAAAAAAAATAAAACTGTAGTATAAATGTATTAAATAACCTTATTGAAAAGGGCATGGGACCCGTGGCTTAGCGGTTAAGTGCTCGCGCTCCGCTGCTGGCGGCCCGGGTTCGGATCCCGGGCGAGCACCGACGCACCACTTCTCCGGCCATGCTGAGGCCGCGTCCCACATACAGCAACTGGAATGGATGTGCAGCTACGACATACAACTATCTACTGGGGCTTTGGGGGAAAAATAAATAAATAAAATCTTTAAAAAAAAAAAAAAAAGAAAAGGGCATGGGAAATTATGCTCACCTGAGTGGCTTTTGAAATGGGTAGAGTCTGTAAGACTAAATGCAAAGGAAACTGTACAAAAGTACTGTCCTCTAGTTGGTAAAGTTATTTCCCACAGAGGTGTGGGTAACAATTCTGATACTGCTATGCATGTGTATCGGAATTGAACACTTAAGCAATGGATGGTGGATGGTGGGAACCAAGTTTCTCACTGTTGAAGGGGGAGGTTACAGACAATCAAGAGAAGTTTAGAATGATCCATGTGATAATGGATCAGAACTGGAGACATTAATATGAACTAATGTTTAACTTAATATAGATACAGATTAGGACATGTACAAGTGTATCCTCTATCTATAAAATGGACTTGTCTATTTCTCCTTGGAGTTATAACAGTTTTTGCTTCATGCCTTTTGACATGCTCTTACTCTTTTAGGATTGTTAGGTCTTCTTGGAGAATTGGATTCTTTATTATTATGTAATGCCCCACTTCATGATACATCTTTCTGCATCCCTCAATTTTAACCTCTCTGTGTCTACAAACTGGGTTCCTTATAGCCAAAATAGAGTTGTGTTTTGTTGTGTTGTGTTTTATCCACCTTGACAATCTGTTTTTTAACTAATACATTTGGACCATTCACATTTACAGTGTTCATTGATATAGTTGTGGATTAATATCTACCATGTTTTTAACCATTTATGTTCATTGCATTTTTTTTGTTTATTTTTGTTCATCTTTTTCTGCCTTCTTTTGTTTAATTGAGCATTTTATGGTTCCATTTGGTCTCCACTGTGCTGATGAGCCCAGAAAAAGACATCTTCATTTCTCTTATAGTGTTTCTGATGTTTAGCATTTCATCTTGATTCTTTCTTAGGGTTTTCTTCTTTTTGCTTACACTACCCATTTGTTCTTGCATGTCATCTGCTTTTTATATTCGGGCATGTGACATTACTTTAATTCCCTTTCGAATGATTCTAATAACTGCGTCATGTCTGAGCCAGGTTCTGAAGCTTGCTCGTCAAACTGCGTTTCTACTTGAATTTGGATCTTCCTCGGATCTTCACCCTGAGAACATGGTGGGGTTCCCAGAAGTAAAACACAAAAACATGTTGGGCTCTCCCTAAGACTGAGGCCTCTGTAACTTCTCACTCTCAGATTAGTTCACAATTGGCATCCAGCAATTCAAGAATACTGCCATTTAAGTATTCCTACCAATTTACGTCTCCAGCTGCTTCTACTCCAAGTAAACAGATCTTGGCTGGGACTCTCTGGAACCACCTGCCTTAACCAGAATTCATGGTGGCAATTTGCCCTGTGGCCACAGTTCTCCGATGTGCCCATAAAAAGTCATCCATTTTTAGTTTGCTCAACTTCTTCTCCTTGTAAGGATGGGAATAGTACTTTCAAGCTCTTTTTATGTCGGAGCTGAAAGTAGAAGTGACGCCAGTCTATTTCCATGAATGCTTTTTATACAAAATTTAGATAATAAGAAAAAAATATGAAGAACATAAAAAATACACAAAATCAAATTCTGTTCAGACACTATCATATTATTCCAATACAATTATCAAAAAAGGAGAAATATACATATAATCAGGAAACTTGGAAAAGTAAACTCCTGGAATTGCGACAACAGGGGAAATGTGGACTTGAAACTAGAAGTTTCATCTCAGACAGTGTGTGAAAACTATGAAAACTATGCAAAGAAGCAAGTGTTATTTTAGTACTTTAAAGAATGGCTTTGTTAAAGCCACAAATACAGGTTTCTTTCCCTAGCCATCCGCAAATATGTATCTCTTTTCAAAACAGTCTAGGTAATCAATGTTTGGAAAGAGTATCTTTCTGTGGATTTTATTTTCATTTCAGTAACCCTAACTGTATCTTGTAAAATAAGATGGGTGACTCATTATGAGTCATATAAGGTTATAGTTGAGAAAATTGTCAGAAAATACATAAATTAATCAAGAATTAGCTCCTGACCTAACATGTACATTGAGAAACCTGTCAAGCAATATAGAGTTTTAAAATATATTCTGCTTTCTGGGTCCTGGAGTCCAACAATGGGACTGTCTATCCTCTTTCCTGAGATTTTATATAGGTGCATATTATTTAGAGCAGACTCAAGCTCTCTGTCCAAAATTTGGGTGCTAAGTCCTATTCTTGGTATATCTTCACGTCATAACTTATTTTACTACTGCTGGTTCCTCTCTTTACTCTATTCTGTTGTTGATATACCTGTAAGAGAAGAAAATATATGTATATGGATTAATACGTTCATATGTTTATTCTATATATTTTCCTACTGCAAAATATCTATCAAAATTCCCAACAATTGGTTAGCACTCTCTTTAAAGTTAGTCCCAATGTTTTCTGCTACATTTCTCCTGCAATTTAAGTTTTATATAAAACAACATTTTAAATGTTTAATGTGAAGTATTCACATAGTAAATAAAATGAGAAAAAATCACTAACAATCCAAAGATCCTTTTATTTAGAATAATCATAGAAGGCCTATCTATTTCAGTGCAAAATGAGCTTGTAAGATGACTAAATCAAGTACCAATTTCTCTATGTTTACTCAGATTCACATTCTAAAATCTCTAGATAATTTGAGGTCAATTTATTTATCAATTTATTTTTTCTGTATTATTTAGGAGAGCTAAAGAGTTTTACTTAATTTGCCATTATCAAAATTTCAAATTTACTTATGAAATAATAGGAAATGTTACTCACGATTGATAGAGGACTTAAATGTAATCTGTTCAAAATTTTTATGCTTTATCTAGTTCACTGAAAGAGGCAGTTCAAAGATGTATAACTTGTTGAAAGTGTCAAGGTAACAGCACACTTTTCTGGGTCTCTTCTGTGTAACTAGCATTTCTCTTCTCTCTCTCTCTCTCTCTCTCTCACACACACACACACAAAACATTTTTTCTTCAATTAATGAAGATGAGAGTCTAGGACAGGTGATAAAGTTTATATTAAACGTAGATAAAGCAAATACGTAGAGTTATTTTACAATCCAGCAAGAGCCATAGTGTAGATGGATTCAGTTGTAAGTAGGAGCAGTAATTGCTGTTTGTTGGTAAACACTTAGCTGATCTTAACATGTTGGACTTGGAAAGTATGTTATCATGCTGAAAAGAATTGCCCTGAGATTTATTAGAGGTACTTAATTACACACAAACACACACACACACACACACACACACACATGCACAAAATACAATATACCATATATGAAACAATTGATGTACACTCAATCAAATATTACTTTCCTTAGCATGCATGGTTGACCAATCACAAGTATAAAGTACTTTTGAATTTGTTGCTCCCTATTCTTTTAATATGTTGCATCTATAACTCTCTTCTGTATCAAATTCAATGTCGTGTTACACTATGAGCCTTCTATGAGCAGTACAGGGGAGGAATATGTATCTTTTTTGTGTCCCCATACCACCCATGGTCCATGTGTACAACAGTGCATAAGGATTTTTGTTTTTCACCTCTGTAACTGTATTACATTTTACCTAACACCTAATAAAATTTATAAATATTTTTATTTCTATTTCTATAAATGATTTGAACCAATACCAGTTTTTATATCTTTAAACATCCCATCTAACTATACATGGTGTTTTACCTTTTTTAATGTGTAACTAGCTGTTGATAGTTGTTTGCCTCACATTCTTTCCTTTCTTATGGCTTTCCATTGCAACAGATCTTACATGGGGACTTATTGCATGTTTATCTGAGTGCTACAATTCCCTGAGGTAGGGTCACAGTACTGGACAATTTGTTTACGAACTGTAGACTTTATGCTGCAATCTATAAGCACAAATTTTCTTAGGACTCTTTGAATATTAGATAATCTATACACATTTAAATAATCTTTAGTTAATAGTTTGCCGTAAGACGATAGAACAAATCACAAATTGAGTTTAAATTAATCTTAATTTCCTTTAAAAATAGAGCAATTTTATTCAAAATCATTTAGTTATTTCAAGATTTCTGGAATAGACTGTCCTGGAATAAACTGCTGAGAACTTAAATTTAAAAATAAACTGTTTTATTTTTCCCATATCCTTTCTAAATTAAAGTAATGTGGGTATGGATCATTCTTTCTGAAGACAGCAGAAATCAGGACTGAAAGATTAAGCAATTTCCTATTTTATTTTTATTTCTTGGTAATATTAATGGAATTAAAGAAAGGAAGAAAGTGAGGATCAGAGAAATTGAAGACAAAGAGTTTAAATAACTTGTCTAAGATAATGTTGCTGGTAAGTGTCAGACCTGGGATTTGACAGCAGGTAGTCTGGCTTCAGGAACTATTTTCTTACATATTACACTTCAACATCACATCAGCATTTTTTGCCAAATATTTATGAGGCTGGAATATTATTTTTCCCAAAAGACATATGAATCCTTCCCCAACTTTGTATAATGTACTACACAGGAGGTTAGCACCTATTGCAAACTAACACCTATAACAGGAAACATATTGCACACTATAGAAGGACAATAGGATAATTTTAATATATATATAATATTAGAGTATATATAATAATTAGAAAATATATATATTATATATATAATATTTACAGTGTTCACAGTGATGACATTTGTAGAAAATGAATTGCCCCGTCAGCTAATAAAGTTAGTTTCCCTGGATTACTATGCGTAGATAACGGAGAAGCTTTATTTAAAGCTATAACACAATGTGGGAGTAGTTCAGATGACATAATACTATGAATATTTTGCTCCAGTTTCACTGACATATCGAAGTCTCATGCAAAACTGGTCTTCAGATGACCAGTAGAGTCACTCCAGTATTATTAATTCCTACTATATAAAGAGATAAATGCAAAGAATGAAGCTCTAAACTGATGCCAAATGAGTACTTGTTTATTTTTACCATGTTTCTGCAGTACTATCATTAGCAAGCTTGTATATGCACCAAACTTGGTTGCTTATATTTTACAACCAACATGCTATGTTTTTCAGGCTAATGTACTTGGGAAAAGATAGAATAGTTACCTTAAAACCAAAACCAGTATGAGTTCAGCCCACTCAGTGGTCGTATTTAAGTATAAAATGATAAAAATACCCAGAGGGCTATAACATCCCAAACATATGCAATTTTCTCAGATTATATGTTTCCCAGAAGATTACTTCTCCGCACTCGTGGTGGATATCGCTGGAAAAATTATTGTTCCTAACTTCAGACTATCCTATTTGTGGAGAAGTCTAGCTTCTTAACACATTTAAAGTTTTTTTGGATGATAAGTTTTCCCAAATTGCTCAGGAAGTTTAGTGAAAAATTGACATTGGCCTGTACTCTAATAAAATTATGAATTTTTCAATCTGTTCATATTTTAGATAAATAATACAATGTCAAGATGACAATTTTAATCTAAATGACATGTTTTCATGTTTTTCTCTACCAAAGAACTATCCAAGTCTAATAATACAGTTTGAATTGAGCTAGCTGATAATAATTGATAAAAATAAAGATAAATATTTAGAATTAATTGACTCTGAGGAAGAGAGAACAAAATGTGCAAAGTGATTTTAAATGTATCATGTTTTTTGCAAACATGCGTTTAAAAATACATTCTCATTCAAATACCAATACTTCAATCTTTAGTCACAAAATCAAACACATGAGTTGTCCAACATCTTTGACCTTTAGCTTGTATTTAATTATGGGAAATATTTCAAATTAGTGGATTGCATTCTGAGCCATACCTTCAGATATCACAGCCGCCATTTAACGGCTCCTGTATTATCACCACCACTCTCCCTCTCCCACCCCACCTCCTACCTTCTTGGGCTAGGTACTCCATATCAGCCTCACTCACACTATTTTCATTTCCACCACTTTAGTAAACAGTTGAGTGATTACGAATGTGTTTGGTGTGGGGTAGGGAGAAGTTATATAATTTGTTGCATCTCCCCATGAATAGAGTCTAGTTTAGTGATGTGATAAATGTCTATACATATCTACAGTAAATGAAGGAAAATATGGTTAGAATTTAAAAACTGAACTACCATGACCTTAGAAGGATGGACCACTTCCTGTTAGCATACACAATATACCTTTCATAATAATTATAACATATTAAAGCAGAGGGATATTGAGTTAAAAGGCAGAACACCAATAGTACATACCAGTATTACTATTTAAGAAGATGATGCAGTCTTTCTAGACCATATATTTGTCAAGCTAAAATGCAGTAGAGAAAATCTTTCTAGTTATTTCCATCTTTAAAATACTTACACTTGAGAATTTACATTTTCAATTCAGATTTTAAATAAAAGAGAAAAATGAACATTAACTTAGATTTAAAATATGCTTACTTTCTGTGACATTATAAACCAGTATATATAGGATAAATTAGGGATTGAAAAACAAGCTTATCAAAGTTTACTACATCCCTTAAGTGTCAATAATTTAAAAAATAAATTAAAAAAACAATTGAACACTATGTCGAAATGCCTTGGGTTGATATAGAAAAAAATTTTATGGAATTTGATTTAAGTAAGAAGTAACGTGTAGATTTTGAATATATACTTGTGAAAGTGTAATATAAGGAAAGAGAAACAATGATTAGGCCCTGATTCAAAGGCTCTAAAAACATGATTTCTTAAAAATAGCTTTATTTGTGGATTCTTTACTATAAACTGACAAGATTACCTATAAAACATTGGACATACGAAACCAGCTTTCTCCTTTACGTCTTCCATATTTAATGTTATGGATTACTATATACTTTACTTATATTATTGCATTTAATCCTCTAAATCCTAGAATATTAAGATGACTAGTTTATAACCAGCAATCTAAGACAAATAAATGTATATATAACGAGTAATTTCACACAACTTGTAAGTGGATGGTAGAGAACGACTTATGCTGCACTACGACAACTGGAAATGCAACGACTCAAGCAAGGCAAAAATGTTGTTCTTCCTCACAGAACAGTTCAAAGGTAATTGGTTGCCAGAGGGAGAGCCAATCTGCTGTTGTCATATATGTTTTCCATCTCTGGGACCAAGGTGGCTATTTCCCTTGCTTGCCGTTGGGAAGAGGGCAAGACTGGGTAGTGCTCACACATTCCTTTTTCAGGCTGTGCATCTGAAGAGGTGCCTGTTATTGCTTCTTGCATCTCATTAGCCAGAATTTAGTCACGCCGAGTAACAAATGAGCTGGAAAGTATAACCTCAAATAACTAGTATATGTGACCAGCTAAAACTTGGCAGTATTAAGTTTGAATAGTGGGAGCTCAGATATTAGTAAGCAATCTGACTTGCCATAGTGGAAGCTGAGATAAAACTTCAGATCTGTGTAATGCCATATGTTATTTACTTAACCTCTATACCATGCTAACTCCATTTGATTCTTTGCACTCACATCACATCTGGTTCAGATGGCCTTTATATTATTTATCATTTATTATTTAATATTCATTTTCTATCATTTCTTTTCTCCCCCTCTGATGTTTAATTTTTGAGCACAGGGTTAATGTTTTATGTATATTTCACATTTCCAGAACCTGTGGAAGATAGGTGCCTAATTAAACTGTGTTGAGAGAATGAATATTCCTTTTGCTGCAGTGATTGAATTTTTCATACTTTTTTGTTATTGTTGTTCACTGGTAATTTGAACAGGTTAGAGAAAAAGCCATTTGAATTCACAACACCTTTAAACTCACATTGCACCTTCTATCATGTAAAAATATTTTGGTGAATTTTCAAACCAAGTATATGTTAGCCAATTTTTATAATTCTGTAGAGGATTTTTACTGTTATAATGCAAATTGCTTGCATGATTGCTGATTTCATATCTTATTGCTTGTTTAATTTTTTGTTAGGAATTAGTGTGCTATTTCAGAAACTAGTGAAATGATTTTTGTGAAGCTATATATTCAAGAGATGGTAAAAAGATGTTTTTTTGTTACCTATTTTCTTTAGTTTCTGCACTTTTCAATGAATAAAACATTTTGTCTAGATGGTTTATTTTCTGGCTGAATTATTTTTTGATGCTCTATATCGTTGGTTTTTGACACTGGCTACATATCAGTTTCACTTGGAAACTTTTTTTTACTTGTTTGTTTAAAAAGACTCCTGTTTATCACTCCTGAGGACTCAGATTTCATATTTTGAGAATAGAACAAGAGAGACATGATTTTATAGCAGACTCAAGGTTGGTCTTTTTTACAACCAGGCTTAAAAACAACTTCTTAAACATGAGGCAGGATGGGGTAGTGGTTCCTAGCTCAGGTTCTGAAATCCAAAACAGATGAAAAGTTCCAATTACACAACTGGTTAACTATAGATTTAAAGGACGTTATTTAACCTGAAAGAATGTATGAAAGTACTAATCTGGACACCAAGTACTTAGTAAGCAAACAATAAAAGTTAGCTGCATTATTATTATTATTGTTATTATTTATTAGATGTGTTTCAGAATTTTTCAGGCTACACTACTTTTTCTCTGATGTACTCCATTTGGTACTATCTCTCCCACTTTTTAAAATTATAATTATATGCATTTTATTCTATCTTAATTCTTGTTATTAAAACAATATCTAATTGTGGCAAAAATGGTGAATTTGTAGGAATTCACAATTCAGGCATTTATTTAAAATTATTCCTTTTATGTTCTAGGCACTCCATCCAGGGATTGGGCTTACATCCAAGAGCAAAACAGGAAAAAATTTAGTCCTCCTGGAACTTACATGTAGCTAGGTGGTGAACAAAAACAATCCAAATAAATAAGATTTGATGGTACGAGTTATACAGCAAAGAGCAGAAAAGAGAGACAGCATATGGGTGGCAACCAACTGTAATTCATATGGTCCCAGAAGACCTCACTATAAAGACGACAGTTGAACAAAGACCTGAAGAAGTTACCTGAGTGAGACGTGTAGATAGAGTATTTTAAGTGAGGAAAACAGCTTGCACAAAGGCCCTGAGGCAGGAACATGGCCGGTGTTGGAGGAACAGCAGATGGGCCAATATGTTTGAAATGTTATGCATGAGGGTGGAAGTTATAGGAGGTAAAGTCAAAATAAAATCAAGAAGTGATTGTAGATGATTATAAAGCCTTTGCATTTTAATCTCTGAAAAATTTTAAGCAGAGGATTTACTAGTGGGACCAATTAGGCTTCTCTCTTGTGAATAGACTGAAAAATGGTATGGGTGAAAAAAAAGAGACCTCTTAGGAGGCCACTGCAACAATGCAGGTGAAAATTAATTGTAGCTTTGACCATGGCCATAGTAAAGAAAGTGGTGAGAACTAGTCTGTTTATGAAAACATTTTAAAGGTAGACCACATATTCTGTTGATGAATCAGATGTTCAAATGTGTAGTGGGAGAAAGAGAAGTCAAGAGTGTCTCAAAAGTTAACACTTTATTCCCCAGATATGAAATTGTTTTAGATTCCCAGATTAGCAGCAGTTAATGTAATTTAGTTTGTATTGATATAGCATCGGAAAACACTCAATCTGTTCATTTAAACTAGTGGATAAAATGCATAGCAAAATAGTTTATATGCTGACATGTGGTCATTGGCTCATCATTAGATTTGGACATTCATAAATCACAAAAGGCATTAGATTTTCATTAAAGATAGATCAGCACTCTCTGTCTAGGTAGTCTCAATTATTTCCATGGCATTAAATGTCGACTATATGTTGCCAACTCTCAAATTTATATACCTAGCTCAGCACTTTCTCGAAGCCCAAAACTAGAGAATCATACATGATTCCTTTAATTTTTTATGCCAATATACAGATTATCCATAAGTCATGTAAGTCTTATCTTCAAAATATCTTCTCTATATCCACTGCCATCTTCCTGGCCCACTATTCTATTGTATCTTGTGCATAAAAGTGTAATTGTTTCCACAACAGACTCTCTGCCTTCATTCCTTCCCCATAGCAGCTGGATTGATGTTCTTAAAAATGTAAATAAAATCATATCCTCTGTTAAAACTTGTATAACTTTCTCTTCTACATATATTGAACCCAAACCTTCATCATAAACTACAAAGCACAGCACAACTTCCTTTCCTTTCCAAATAAAAAACGACCTTACCTCCCTTCTCTTCTCAGATATTTCAGTGTTTTTCTCAGTTCCTATAACATAGAAACATCTTCCTGCTTTAGCAAGTTTTCACATGATTTTGCTTATGTCTGGGCTTTTCTGTGATATCTCTTAAGTAGATGCAATTTTTTTTTTTCATTTTTAGACCACAATTAAAAGCTTATCTCTTAAGAGACACATTTTATGAGCATCTGATCTAAGTAATAACCCCTTCCTCCTTTCAGTTCTCAGGGCCTCAGGTTAATCACACTCGTGGGCAAACCAGGGGGGATAGCAGACTGTCCGTCAGCACTAACTCCTATGAAAGAGTCGCCATCTCTAGGGTCCCAGCCAAATGCTGAGGTTGACTTGGGTTGAGAGTGGATGGGACATATTTAGTTACTATAAAAATTCTACTGAAGAGCTAAACTGAGTGTTCCATCTGAAATTTGATTCTGACATTTCTGAAATATTAATATTTAAATGTGGACAAATACGTTTATTACTTTAAAACCGCTAGCAGATGTCCTGGTTGTTAAAAGATAAAGACCAAATTCATCTTTGAGGAAAAATTTTTCAGGGGGGATAAAACAAAACAAACAGTGTGAAATAAGCAAAGCTTCTTAAATGAATATTTCTGATATTCAAGATAAAATTTATTTTCTGGGTCTGAAAAAGTCCAGTCAATAAAAAGATAAGAAAACACATGTTTGTCTTTCTTTTTAGGAGAAATGCCTGTCTGGTATTCTATTTGTTAAATGTGAGAGTTTGGGCTGTGGGATTGGGAAAAGATTGATTTGTTTTCTCTCTTCTTGGTACTCTTAGGATTTGGGGCCAAAATTTTAGATAAGAACAACATGGGTAAGGATAATATTGACAGCAAAGGCTAAGGAGACAGGACGGTGAAGGAAATTCTAGAGAAGTAGTTGTCGTACGTGACAGGTATCAGTCAACATCGTAACTGCTGTAATCATGCCCTATCATCATGTTGTAATTCTGTTATAAGCAAATTTCAGAAAAGTTTTCTTTATTTTTTCTTCTGAGGAAGATTTGCCCTGAGCTAACATCTGTGCCAATCGTCCTCTATTTTGTATGTGGGTCACTGCCACAGCATGGCCATTGACAAGTGTGTGTGGCTCTGTGCCCAGAACCGGACCTGGGCCGCCGAAGCGGAGCATGCTGAACTTAATCACTAGGTCTTGGGGGGACCCAGCAAAGCTTTGAAAATGTGATAATTTTATGTAACATGTACCCTGGAGATTTAATGGATGCCCGTGAATGCTGTGAAAGCTTCAGGGAGAGCTAAAGCAGTTTATAAATCACCAATCCTGTGATCTTTATGACAGACACAGGGTAGTTGCACCCATCAAGTGCCTGTTCACTGGCTAAGGCAACAGGCAGACAAGCGGGACAGCCTCGTGGTGCATGTAAGCACAGCTTAAGGACTCCCACATATATATGGGCAACTGGGAGAAGACTTGAATTCTTGAGATCAAGAAAGATGGATAACAGACTAATACTAATTAGGTAATTTTAAAAAGAGAAACTTAACATCTAGAATTATGAGACACCAATAGCTTAAAGTAGGAATTGTGTAATTGATTTCTGTGGTATAAAGATATAACTGTTAATTCAATATTTTTCAGTTTCTTTGTTCTTACTCTTATATCATGTTGTTAAAACATGAGAATATGTGTTAAAATATCACACACCAGTTGCACTTGTTAAATTTTCATTTTTAGCACAACTCTTTGCCCAACATCTCAGTGCCCCTCTTTAGGATAATCCTAACAGACTGAAGTTTTACCATTTCCTCTTCCTACTATTTGGTTCTCTGATGTTTTGAGAAAAATTGCATATATGAAAAATGATCTCTTGCAAAAACTGAGCAGCCACACTTCTAGCATCTGTTAGAACTATATCTTAAATGATGTAGACTTTCTATCTACTTGCCTAATTTTCATGCAGCCCATTTATAGATGAAATTAAGAAGAAAATGATGACAGCTTTTAAGAGGAAGAATGGAAGAGGGATTCTTGTCTACTTCACAGAGCCCTGCTATTTCTGTGGAGAGTTTATATCTTGCAAATATTATGAATCTCTATTCCTAGAAGTAGACAGTTTAAGAGGGCCAAAGTTGCATCCCTATCTACTTACAGACTTAGCAGTCTCCTCTGATGGAGAGGGTGTGTAAGACATTGAACACTATTCTCAGTGTGACTCCATTGGCTGTGCAATAAGATGCCATTAACCTAGATTCTCCCGTTAGATAGTATACCAAGTGCTTTTTCAGAGTAATAAGGTTTAAGTTTCTACATTGATATTTCAGTGTAAATTTGTAAGTCTATCTTCAGATAATATTTTAAGCCAGGATTGCATAGACTTTATGAGAAAAAAAATACTTAGATTAAAATCCTACAATCCCCCAAATTTATTCAATGTTGTGGTAATTCTACAAGCAACTAATATGATGTCATGCCCATAGCAAAGGTGGTTTCTAGTTGATTTATTAGATTTTTATCATATAGGGTATAAATTGTCATAAAATAAAAAAGATTGATGTCATGCTTGAACCAGATACACGGTCTGTTGAACCTAATTTCAGAAAAGCCAAAGAAATTAAGGAAAAAAAATTGTATACAAAAATGAGAAAATGTAGAAAAGAGATCAAAGTTATTTAGATACTTCATGGTATTTTTTATTTTAGAATTTAGCTTTTTGTTTTTTCCCATTACATGTGCTGATTGATGTATGTATTTATATTTTATCTATGTACAATATTTCCTTTTGAGTTGGAAACCTATCTTCATATGTTTTTACATATGATAGAATCTTGTAAAAATTTGGGGTTCGTCATCTTTTGGTTGACTTTATCTTTGAAAATAATGTACAAGTAAACAAAATTTATGCTGTCAGTGTGTCATGTATCTAGATGGATGCCAAACAGCGTTTATTCAATATTTACATAAATTTTGGATTCTAGACTAAGCTCCACTGTTGCTAAAGGGAGCTTAGATGAAAGTGTTATGTTAAAGAGGGATATTGACCAGTCCAGTAGTCTAAGGAACTGACTTCATCAGGCTTCCTCAATCAGCTGGCATCATCATCATCATCATCATTATTGTTACTATCATCATTATTATTTTCTGAAAGAAGTTTTAGGATGCCTAAAGGAGATACTAAAATATTCTATAGTGATTTTAGGACAAATAAGTGGAAACACAATATACGTATGCTTTTTGGAAATTTCAACTAACAGTAATTTTAACTTCTTTTTTTCCGCAATAACATCCTCTTGTCCCAGCTGCAATGTCTGAAGTGTTCATTTGCTGAAACTACCCTGAGATCTGTATTTCCTACTCTTTCCATTGTTTGCCCTTGTAATTTACCAAACACTCTTTTTTTTTTTTTTGTGAGGAAGATCAGCCCTGAGATAACAACCCTGCTAATCCTCCTCTTTTTGCTGAGGAAGACTGGCTCTGAGCTAACATCTATTGCCAATCTTCCTCCTTTTTTTTTTCCAAAGCCCCAGTAGATAGTTGTATGTCATAGTTGCACATCCTTCTAGTTGCTGTATGTGGGATGCAGCCTCAGCATGGCTGGAGAAGCGGTGAGTTGGTGCGTGCTTGGGATCCGAACCCCGGGCCACCAGTAGCAGAGCAAGCACACTTAACCACTAAGCCACAGGGCGGGCCCCCAAACACTCTTTCAAAGATAGTTCTCTAAAGATTTAGAGCTGTGAACAGAAAGCTTTCTTCTCCTGAAATATTCCTGCAAATGGATATTGTCCAAGCAATTTGTGTAACACTAAAAGCCCCCTCCTGTAAGAGCATATTTGCTTTTCTGTTCCAGTTCATGGTAGGACACACCCCAAATCAATACGAAGTGTGGAGAAATAGTGCTGTAGGGAAAATAGATCTGTTTAGCAATGTTTGGATATATGTTTACTAACAGAAGAGTCCATAAAAAAGGGGATAGTAATGTTTTGTTTTTGAAAGTTTAGAAGATAACTCTGTCAAATTAAAGTTATTACCAGGCAAAGAATAGGTAACACATATGAACCCAAAGGAATACCCATTGAAATATAAGCTATTTGGTACCATAGATATGAAAATTCTGTTTCCAATTACATGTGCCAAATTGAAAAACATTCATCTTCTAAATGTTCACTTTCATTTGAAACTTGAATAAGATCATTAGTCTTCAATGTATTATCGCTGAGACTATAACAATCAGATGCAATATATCTTGTTGCTTAATTAAATAATTAGTATATTTTTTCATATTATTTCCTATTCCACACAGGCAAATCACTTTCTATATTGTTTCTGTTCATTTCCTCCATATAATTTTTCTGCTATATGTTCAATACAATTTAATATTCAAAAGATTCTGCAAAAAAACTTTGGGTAATGTGAATACATAATTTATGGTAAGGCATATCTCCATGATTCTGACATGACTTAATAAATATAATAATCACATATATATTATGGTTTGTGTCATCAGCTATTATAAAAGTTGTATACATAAGTTACTTAATTTAATCCTATCTGCTACCCTGTAGAGACTGTTTTCTCTTCATGTTATAGATAGGCTAATGAAGTTATCCAGAAATGTTGACTTTTAGGTAGAAATTTAGAGAGCTGTAATTGGAATCAGAGAATTTATTATCAATATTTTTCATCACCTGAGAATTTACTCACCAATACGTTTCTAAATCACTTGTCAAAAATCCAGAAGTAGCAAAATTAAAACCACCAAATCAATAAATAGTATGCAGTAAGAGTTTATTGTGCGTATAAGGACAGTTTATGAACTGGGAGTTTTCAAATTTAAAACTGACATAAGCTCAGGGGCTGGTGTTACAAGATGGCTTATAAAGTGAAAATGAGAAAGTTGTTTAACATTTACAATGATCAGTCATTACAATGGGGGTTTCCATATGGCAGGGGATTGGTTAGAAGACATTATTTTATACCTTTTTAGGTATAAACTTCTTTTTAGGAAGATGACTTAACGTTTATTTTATGATTATCAGAGGCATTTACAAGAGATAACCTAAGTTCAGTTTCACTTATGTTCCTAAAAAAGCTAGATTAGTTTTGCTTATGCAGCTTAAATGGTTTTATCTGCCCAGGGGATTTTCAAGCCCGGTCTCCATTTTGTTATTAATTTTAACACAGTGCTTGAAAGAGGCTCTCTTAAGTCAACAAATTAATTAGGAATAACAAAGTTCCTCACCTATGAGTTTTAAAATCAGAGAGATTGTTGGAAAGGGGAGCTGTAGATACAAAATGTCTACTACAGGGTGAGATCTGCTGAGAAAGCACAATAAAGGAGATGCACAGAAAGAAACAGATAAAAGACTTGAGAGAAATTGTGGAGTTTTTGAAAGTTCTCAAGGCCCGTGATCCACTCATCCTTACTGTGTTCTTGAATTCCATAGAGTCATAGTGTACACTAAACTTGCAGTTATAAGATGAATAAGTTCTGGGGATCTAATGTACAGCATGGTGATTATAGTTAATGGCACTGTATTGTATACTTGAAATTTGTTAAGAGAGTAGGTCTTAAGTGTTCTCACAACAACAAAAATTGTTGACTATGAAAGGTGATGGTTGGGTTAATTAACTTGATTGTGGTAATCATTTCACAATATATATGTATATTAAACATCACATTGTACACATATTGCATAACCTAAGTATACAGAATCTTTATTTTATTAAAAAGATTTATATTTAAAAAAATAAATAAGATACAGTAAAATATCTCTCTTTTTTTTTTTATATGTAGTTGCTTCAAGGTGGTTCCTGTAACCTGAACAATCCAGAAAAAAACAAGCAAGATATAGAGAAGCAAATAGGGAAGAAACATAAATTTCCATTCAATTATGACACAAAGGCCAGGTAATCTGCAATTAATCCAAATGGGCTACAAATTATGAACAACTTGAAATGTTTTAACAGTTGCAAAAGCAGTAAAAGAGGTAGGAGGTTAAGCAACTAGTCGGTGACTAGGGGGCAGGAAAAAAAAGCAATAAAGATGTGCAATCTATTAGTGTATAAATTCACTGCCTTAAATTTTACTTTAGCCTTCCCTGATGCTCCCTAGATAAAAACTCCTAAACAAACTGACCTAAATATTATTAATCTCATTCATTCATTCATTCAATTATTTCAACCAAAATTTATCAAGCACTACCAAAATGATATGTTTAAGCTTTGTGTTAGAAATACAATGTTGAAAAAAAGAAACAGTTAAGTTCCTGCTTTTGTGGGAAATATGTATTGATTGAATGATCAAACACAACAATCTGCCATTGCAATGACGGCAAGTGCTGCTAAGGGAAAATATTAGGTGCTAATATTTTACTGAGCTAAGAACACCAGGAAAGGGTTCTCTGCCAGTAGAAGGAAAACAGTTATTTCCTAGTTGAAATGGAAAGGGAAAAGTATCTATGTAGTAGGCCAATATGTGTAACTGTTTGCAAGAGTGAGTGTGATAAGTTTATAACTCACAAAAAACCAGGATGACTAGAAAAGAGAGAGAAAAGAGAATCAAGGAACAAGTTATGGCTGGGGAGGTTAGTAGGAGTCAAACGAAACGGCAACTTTTAACCTTCCTAATGGGAAGGCATTGAAGCTTTTGCAGGGATTACTTTGGATATTTTGGTAAAAAAAAATAGTGAAATAGTCCGGTTGGGAGACTGCGGTAGTTTGGACAAGATGTTTAATGGTGGAAATGGAAAACTATGGACAAAATAGAGATACACTGGAGATACAATTAGTAGAAAACAATAGAGTCAAATCTTCCAGACAGAAACTTCCCATGTAGTATATGTATCTTTCATGCAGAAGCTTTCCAAATAATATACGTAGGTAGTTTCCCCCTCTACTTGGTGGAGATTAACCCATGCCGCCATACGATGAGTGTGGGCTAGACTTAGAGATGCCTTTCCAAAGAATAGAGTATGAAAAGGAAAAATGCTGATTTTACAGTGGAGAAATCTAGCAGATATCATCTTAACTAAATGATCAAAGTAAACATCACTAATGGTATGTCATGTTGGCATCATCTCTTGATATGATAGAAGGAGGAAGGAATTTCAGCTTGTGGTATGTTTTTTTTCCACTAAAAACCCACAGCCCCAGTCTAAGCATAAGAAGATACAAGATAAATCAAATTCAATGATATTCTACAAATTACCTAACCAATACTTTTTTAAAAAGTGTCCAGGTGATGAATAACAAGAAAAGACTGTGAAACTCTCACTTGATTTCTTTGATTAAACAGGGAAAAATTCTTAATCCAGTGTGTAATGTGTTGAGAATTAAGTATGAATTAAGAAATTGGATACTTCGAGTGACATAACTTCCTTTGCTGAGAATGGGTGAATAGAAGTAGAGTACTAGGTATAATGTTTGATGTCTATAAGTGAGAGGATTTCCTGTTACCTACTGGTGGAATATCTTTACAGCGATGATTAGTGGAGTGGAGAAAGTTTAAAGAGCATTATGAGAAGGGGAAATTTAGTTGCTTAGGATATGTATTAGAAAGGTGTCACAGTTTCTAGGACGTGGTTGAAATTTCTGGTTTCAAATGTCTAGTGAATCAATTTGCCATGTTCTTTTTGCAAATGATGCTTTGCTTCTATTCGTGAGCACAAAAGGAGTAAACACCTCTGCTCACCCATGCCAGGTGGTATGCAGGCAAGTGAATGTTACAAATATGACAGACTAGTCAAAAGAAATCAAAATGTTGAGGGGCCAGCCCCGTGGCTTAGCAGTTAAGTGCATGCGCTCCACTACTGGTGGCCGGTGTTCGGATCCCAGGCGTGCACCAACACACTGCTTCTCCGGCCATGCTGAGGCCGCGTCCCGCATACAGCAACTAGAAGGATATGCAACTATGGCATACAACTATCTACTGGGGCTTTAGGGGAACAAAAAGGAGGAGGATTGGCAATAGGTGTTAGCTCAGAGCCAGTCTTCCTCAGCAAAAAGAGGAGGATTAGCATGGATGTTAGCTCAGGGCTGATCTTCCTCACAAAAAAAAAAAAAAAAAGTTGGTTAATTTGTAATTAAAATTATATAGTATAGAACATGAGGTGGTCAGGAAAAAAAGCTATTTGGATTTGGCAACTAATTGATTATCCACTACTTAAAAGAAAATTATTTAAATAATGTGGTAAGATTTTTGAGTGCTGAGGAATGGAGACAATAATTGTAGACAATGATTAATACCTTTCACACTATAATGCAGCAGGAAAAAAATGTTGGTTAAAGGTAGTGGTTTACGGCTATGGCTAATCTAACAAATTTTATGTAACTGGATGATTAGCAAAATGATTACTGTTTTATTGCAGTTATCATCAAAATGAAAATGGGGTGGGCGGACCACATTATGAAGATTACTAATAGATATATCCTAATAGGGTGTAACAAGCAGCAGAATGACCCTGCAACAACTACTAGTTCACTCCACCACCACCTCTCACACATAGAGAAGATAACACGAGTAATTGGGTGGATAAGCTTGTAGTTTTCAGGAGGATAGTGGTGGTGAAAGATTCCTTTCCATGGGAAGGAAAGGTTAATATTCCCCCGAACTTTGTGAGGAGGCTCCAAGAGACTTATTTATTTATTTTGTGAGGAAAATCAGCTCTGAGCTAACATCCATGCTAATCCTCCTCTTTTTGCTGAAGAAGACTGGCTCTGAGCTAACATCTATTGCCAATCCTCCTCCTTTTTTTTTCCCCCCCAAAGCCCCAGTATATAGCTGTATGTCATAGTTGCACATCCTTCTAGTTGCTGTATGTGGGACGTGGCCTCAGCGTGGCCCGAGAAGCGGTGCGTCGGTGCGCGCCGGGGATCCGAACCCGGGTCGCCAGTAGTGGAGCGCGTGCACTAAACCGCTAAGCCACGGGGCGGCCCCAAGAGACTTAGAAACAGAGTTTGGAAGTGCCTGCGAAAAGAAGAGACCAACATCTAATTCCCCGGTTGAAACCTGCTTAACCAAGTGATTTGCTGCTTTGCAACATGTGCCTATTTTTGTACAGGATAATGAAGCAAAGGAAGACATCAAAGGAGAGAGAAAGGACTCGTTAGTAAGAGCCATTTAAGAATTGGTAAAAATATGTGATTTTCCTGAAGGTCCAAGTGTACAGCAAGGAAGCAGGCTAGGCTTGAACTTTCTCCCCAGTACATAAGATGCCGTCTTCCATAAGGAAACCTCAAGAATTAGAGAATTGCCACAGAGGAGGTTACACCAGAGGACATCTCTATACAGTGAGAAGCTCCATTGCTAGTGAAGTCACACAAAAACCCTAGAAAGAACAGGAATTTGGGCATAGACAGTCGGACAAGGACTGAAGTAATGTTGGCTTAAGCAGGAGATTTTTCCCCCTTTTTCTTTTCTCCTTCCTCTCAACCACTACGAATTGAAGACTCAAAAGAGAAAGGATAATTAGGTGGAATTAGATTGAGAAAGCAGGATATATTTCCTCCCTCCACCCAGTAATTAATACCAGAACTATCTGCCACTAGGATAAGAAAAATACATGATTGAAGTTTAAATAAGAATAAATTTGATCATTCTATTTTATACATATAAGGGGATAGTATAGTAACCAATGAGATCTGCCCAATGTGCTAGAATGGGACTTAAAAAAGCATAGTCGAAGACAGTGGTAAAGAAAATAAAATTATTTCACAGTGATACTATTGAATTTAGACTATCCAATGCATAGTTTCATTTACAAGGCTTTGGAAAGAGCTAAAGAGAGTTAAATTTTTAAAAGGCAACAAAACTTGTAACAGGATACCAGAAGAAGCAGGAATGATGGTATAAAAAAATAAGAATTGAGGGGCCACACAGTGGTGCAAGTGGTTAAGTGCGCGCACTCCACCTCGGCGGGCCGGGGTTCATAGGTTCAGATCCCAGGCGTGCACCAACACACTGCTTGTTGGGCCATGCTGTGGCGGTGTCCCATATAAAGTTGAGGAAGACGGGCACGGATATTAGCTCAAGGCCAATCTTCCTCAGCAAAAGAAAAATAAAAGAATTTAACTATGGTTTGGATAGATACAATATTTTTTATTGGGAAACAAATGATAGAAAATTAAAAAATTATGAGATTGTGAGAAAAACAGAAAAATACCTGCGTTAGAACCAAATAAAACCCTCATATACCTAAGATAGGAAACTATTAGTTACATTAAGTATAAACCACCAATTATAGCATATTTCACTAGGGGAAAGCATTGGAAAATTCTAATATGCAAAGCCACTATCTCTTTAGTGGCCAGCGACATGTTGAGTAGTGGGTTATTATTGCCATCTTAGATTTCTACGACAGTATGAAGAAAACCATATCTCTACTTCAGACATCCACTCACTCTTCTGAATTGGATAATAATGGGCAGTGTCATCCCAACGAGCAGCTGTAGATTCTCATGCATTATTGGTACTGAGAATATTAGTAAACTGGGTATTACCTGTAAGAATTCTTTCAGTAGTTGATTTTTTCTTATGGAATTGAGTGAATTAACAACATTCCTGCAGTTAATATTATAAACTTTAAGTTTCAAGGATTAACTTTCCATTATTTAGTTTGGATAAACTTTAGTTCTATAGTTCACAGTTAATATTTAGATCCAAAGTACCTGTAGTAGCAAATTATCTGAATAGGTTACTACTTTTGGCATTTGACTTTAGAGGTAATTATAGCTTCTTTAATTACTCTTGAAACTAAGAAACTTAATATTCTTTCCAAAGTTGTTTATCTATAAACTTAATCTCTAGTATATTACCTCATGCAGACCAATTAGCCCTACCTTTCTGTGTCAAGTGATAATAATCTGGTGTGTCTGTCTGCAAGTGAACATTAAACACTCAAAACAGTTGTCAAACGTTATGTTCCCCTCATCTGGTTAGGCATTGCTGAACCATCAGCATTAGATGACCATAAATCATTTCTCTTGTGTATTTTTAGCATTAATCTGGGAAAACCTTCATGATTGACAGTCTTATAATTGCTAACCATGCTCTCATTTTTCTTCCTACAACTAGAATCACATCACTGCATTACAGATATTGGACATATAACTTTCTTTGTAGACTTTGTCAAATATCATTAATGCTCCAAGTATAAGATTTCTACAGCCAATTCCCTTGTAGTGCCTGGGATGCACGCCATCTGGCCTGCCATATTTTTAGCCACACAGTATTGTAGTATCAAATCCCTCTCCCTCTTACATCTCAATGTCTTTAACAGACATATGCCACTACGCCTTTCTTTTATACCAGTTATTTGAGTATATTTAGTAAAACTTTATACATGATTTTCTCTTAGAATTAAAACAGTATTATATATCACTTTATGTATTAAAAATCATAATTTCTATATGGGATATTTTAAATTTCATTTGAACATTACCATTTTGTATTGAATCTAAGGCTTAATTATTCTCAATTTTCTTATCTATTCCACATTTCTTAGTAAAGAGGTAAATCTAAGACAATATTCTTACAATACATTAGACTGTAATGGACATACAATGTGAGAACTTCTGTGTGAGTTTAATTGGTCAAGTTTTCTCATATGATTACCATAACATACTGTTTGGATAAAACAAAAAACCAGGACATCTTCCCAAACCAAAATAAGATGCAGCTGGAGAGGAAAAAAAAAATCAATCTTGCCAATGTTATTATATTATTTGAATGTCCAATCTTATGCCTAAATATCATGAAAGAATCTTGGATTTGATCTATGTGAAGATTGTGCAGTGCCAAATAAAACATTCTAAACAATCCAGTGCATATTTTTAATAGAAGGGGATTGGAGAATAGTTATAATAAATAAAAGGTTAGAATTTGGAAGTAATAATTCTCAATTAAAATTTATAACTAATAACCTAATTAACAATAAGTAAGTTATTTATTTAACCTAAATAATAAAAAGTTTAGAATTCTAACCTAAGTTTAGAATTCTAAAAAGGTTAGAATTGCTATAATGTAGCAACGATAGTGCTAATCTAGGCATATTACTAAATCTTAAGATACACAGTCAAAAAGAAACCATTTCTGATATTCAGATATGATTTCCTGTTTAGTATAAAACAAATGAGTCACTACTGCAGAAATTTTGACTCCAGTGATAGAAAATTTGCATGACTGAACACTGAACAAAGATGCTGTATGAAATGAAATGATGCAGTACAAAGAAAGAGCTCCCAGGAACACAAAGAGTTAAGATGTGGATGCACTAAAATGAAAAAGTGGTACGATTACATTAAATTGGAAACATATTCTCATAACTGAAGTTAGAATATAGTTATCTTAAAGGATTTTAAATAACTTTAAATATGCTCTTACTATTTAAAAAAAAATAACTTACATTAGTATTATTTTTGCAACTTAGATCTCATCTAGACAGGAAAGGATTTCTCTTCTAATGCCTACCTGTGAAAAAAAATATTTGGAACCTATCAGAGCCCAGCAGGACACAGATTGTGCACTCAAACTGGATTTTAATAGAAGTTTAATAAAGGGACTAGTTACAAAAAGTGGGCAGAATTTAGGGAATCCAAAAAGTTTTAAGTGCAGCTGTGAACTTCCCAGACGTGAAGGGGACAGAGTGATAGCCCATGGAGAGTAATTGTATTGAGAGAATTCCCTAGAAGCTGTGACCTTTGGTAGAAGTTTCAGTCACTCACAGGTACCCTGCAATGAGTAAGCTGGGTAACTAGCATCCTGAACTTCCTCTTCTCCATCCTGATATTTCATGCACATGCCTCCCATTGACCAAAATTGGTTGGAAGTCAAAGGCTAAGGAAGCTTATTGACATAGTCTATACAGATCAGTCTATCAGAGCATAGAACAGGGTGGAGAATGGCTATGGTGAGACACATCCAAGATTTTCAAACAATGATAAATATCATCCACTATACCATTTGTATGAAAGGCAAAACCAGGACATCTTTCTTCAAGCAAGAATAAGATACAGCTGCAAGTAAGGTTTATGCCTCTGGATACTATACAGGGATCAGAATGTTGAGCTTATATCTATCACATAACAGAATTTCGTTGGAAAAGAGGGTAAATGTTGTGGTCACCCTGTGGAGGTGGGATGGACCCTCTAACTCCCACCAAAATTTGGTTCCAATGCTGAGACTGATGACACTACACACACACGAAGAGAATGGGAAAAAATGTATTACTCACATCATGAGGCTTTCCAGGGAAAGCAGTCAGCCTCTTAACTAGGTCAAAAAATGGCTTTCTCTGGAGATCACGTGACTGGTTTGGGTTTTTGTGGTTAGAACATGGCGCTGGGGTGGAAGTTCCCGTGCATGTGGCAAAGGCTTGCATAGTTTGAACATCTTGCAGGCACCAAAGGAGGTAGCACCAAGCTTTCTCATCATCTTGCCCAGATGTGAGGCAGAGGGGAAGAGAGAGAGGTAGGGCTTGAGAGGTGTTAGCAGTCAAGCAACAAAAATGGAGTTAGACTCTATTACAGTAAAGGATATGAAAAGGAAATTTACAGGAAATATATAAATAATTAAAATGTAGGGGAACAAACACCCGCCTCAGCAATCAAAAATATACAAATAGTTTTAGAACATATACACATTCTGTTCTTATTCCCAATTTATCTTCCACCACTCAGCAGTTAACTATTTATTTTGCTTATTGAACTTACCTATGTCTTGCCTGACAAGCAGCTTCTGTAGGAAATGTTTCGTATCTGTTCACCAGCATTTGTATTATAGCATCTATACAGTGTCAGGTACACAGTAGGAACTTGTAAATAATTGAATGAAAAAGTGATTATCTAGTTATCTCTCAGACTCTTGCATGATTATGTGTATATGTGTACAAACAGCTTTAAAGGCATTTTTCCCAAATCGTTAACAGTCGTTATTATTGAAGGAAGCATTTATTTTATATGTTTTGGTGTTGACTGAATTCTACTAAAATATTTACTCATGCATTACCTTTGTAATTAAAGAGCCTACTCTTTTTTAATATGAGAAGTTAACAAATTAAATGTTCGATATTTATAGGCAAATGAATCATGAGAATTTGGTAGTCGTTTCATTGCATTTAGCTTATAAATAAGCAGTGCACTAACAGGCTTAAATATGCGAAGGAATGAATGAGTAATGCTGTAGGCAGGTTTATATAGCTATCTGGATGTATTTTTGTTTCTAAGCCTGTGTAAATGTTATCATGTTCTCAAATAGGAGCAATGGTTTTCTGAGGAAAAGATGAGAAATATTCTCTATTTAAACACAAAAATGCACTTCAGTCAAGCACTAACTGCCTTAGTGGATTACAAAAGATTTCTGAATTAAGTAATATAAAAAACAGACTAAGGTAACAAAAAATTTGTATGTCATAACAACTTTGTCCCTGGATAAAATTCTGAACATCAGATGTATTTAAAATCAGATACTTTTCAGCAGGTTAATGAGAATCTTTTAGATTAAACCGATACGGTTATCCAACTATATATGAAAGCATTAAATAATATGTCTCTGCGGATGGATTGTTCCTTAAGCCCTGTTATTTTAAAGAAAGAATATGAGAGCTTTCCAATAGCAGGGTTTAATTAGCAAGTTCTTTAATTAAATGTTTTAAATTATGTAATAATAAGTATCTTATATTAAAGTTAGGTTACATGTTAAAAATAACATGAAATGCAACACTATGTGCAGTTGAATTATTAAATAATTAGGAAAAATGATATTTTAAGTTAAAACATATTGCACCTTTTAGCCTTTATGCGAACCTGGACTGCATACTAGATGTATAGACTCTCTTTCTGCATCATCAAATATTCGTCGGAAGTGAGTCATCAAATATTCGTAGGAAATGCAACACATTGTAAATTGCAAAGACTTGTGGTAATATAGCAACTTTTTATTTCCAAAAACGTTTTACTCTCAGCTACAAATATATTTAATGACTTTTAGTATATGATTGATTCTATATTTCTATTTTACATTACCTAAATTTAAGTAACTTCAAACTTTATGTAAGTCCTATAACTGGTTGCCACATTCTATAGACCTTGACATACCTGACAAAGAAGATAATATATAGCAGTCAAAAGGAGTTTGAGACGCAGTGGTTATTTTGTTTGGCAAGTGACTAATACAAATTAGCTTGTTTAACTTTGGTGGTACATTTTTGTGCTTGTGCTTTTTTATATATGATGTGATTATGAGATAATGCATTTTAAATGTAAATATGTAATATCAATTATATTAAAACAGAGAGCTAGAGAGGAGGAAAAATTTAAATAATGTTGACTAATCTGTGTCCTCTTCATTTCAATGGCTGTTTGACACTCGGTCAATGGAAAACATAAATGTGACTCCTTAGCCAGTATTTGCCCCTACAACCTCTCTCCCAGAGTAGGCATCTTGACAAACTTCATGCGAGTCCAGAGTTAATTCTAACATTCAATATTCATGCAACGTGGATTTAATATCAAGACACGTACTTTGCCTGATGCACGTCACAAGAAATAGAGAAAAAATGGACATTCTCTGTGTTGACATCAGTCAAGAGAATACATACAGCTACACATACACACTCCCCAGCGCCCGTCCCCCACTCACACGTGCATGCATGCACTTCATGGTCAATTTAAGGAATTTTCAAGCTAAATTTGATAAAATTTAATGCTTGCTTTAATCACAGATTTAAAACCTAACTTCCACGCATATATTGATTGCAGTGATCATATTTTCTGAGGAAAAATTAGATTGGATGTCCTAAATTAAAACTTTGTATATGAAATCGGTACTGCCTAGAAAATCTAGTGTGCAATTCCTATAATTATAATGCTTTCCAACATCATTAACTATTTACTTAAAATAAAAGCTGTTTCTAATTATGGGTTTGTGCTTATTTTGAGGTGAAGAATATACATAGGACATCCATAAACTAAAATAATAGTAGAAACCAATCTATCACATTTAAGATACAGGTTTGGAGATAAACATGAGATCAATATCAGATCAATCAATATGATCTCAAGTTCAGGAATTTATTTTTAAAAAATAAGATTTTTATTTTCTAAGTGATTATAGGGATGCATATTTTCTATTGATTTTGCTTCTGATATTTTCTCTCCTTCTAGAGTGAATGTATAGTGATAATTCATGTACTTTCTTCTTTATATTTATAGACTTGCACAAATATCAGACTTTGGAATAAAGAAAAAAATAGAATTAGACCTAAATTTCTGAGTTTTTTTTTTTAGTAGTGATAATGCTTTTAAACACCATTTGATAATTATAAGATGGCACACACTTTAGAGTAAAGCATTTTAAAGTTATATTTTGTTTATTTTTATTGTAATACAGATTTAATAGTTTATTTGCATTGCCAGACTCAACTACATATAAGTAGATGCAGCAGCAGCAGAGCTAGAATGGATTTTCTTTGTATTAATATGATGCTCTATGATTAAATTCTCATTTTTCCAGTCAATGACTCATATCATAAGATCTGAAATCATTATGATAAATGTTATTAATGTAAGGACAGTAATGAAAATTTTGTACTTTTTTCAAAGTGATGAGCTCTATCAAGTCCCGAGACAAATTTTCATCATGGTTGTACTTTGAGGCTAGTGAAAGAGGGACTGTGTTAGGTTGAATTGTGTCCCCAAAAGAGTTACTTTGAAATCCTAATCACCAGTACCTAGGAATGTGACCTCATTTGGAAATAGAGTCTTTGAGTTGCAATTAAGATGTAAGTTAAGATGAAGTCATACTGGAGTAGATAAAACCAGCATCTTTATAAGAAAAAAAGAGGCATAGAGACAGACACACACAGAAAGGAGAATACCACGTGAAGACACAGACGCAGGGAGGGAAGAGGACCATGTGAATACCAAGAAAGAGATTAGAATTATGCAGCGGCACACCAAGGGATGCCAAAGATTGCCAGCAACCAACAGAAGCTAAGAGAGAGAGCGTGGCCCTGCCAAAACCTTGATTTTGGATTTCTAGCCTCCAGAACCGTGGAAGGATAAATTGCTGTTGTTTTAAGCCACCCAGTCTGTGTTAGTCTGTTAGAGCAGCCCTAGGAAACTAACACAGGACCCCAGTATCATCCAAGTCAAAGTCAGTCTCTAAAGTCACGTATCCTGGTACCCCCAATATGAGCTAAATGAACCAGTTTATCCATATGTTCATGTCAAAGCAAGTGCACTAAAAATGGAGAGCAATATAACAGTCTTCTGAAAATGTGTGTCATTTGAACAATGGAGAGTCTTGGGCTCTCCTCTTCAAATTCTCTTTCTTCCCTACTCCCTGACTCCTGGATGCCTGTAAGTTCAGACAAGTCTGAGGTAAATATGGCTATATGTCATTTTTAAGTACTTAAGGAGGGCTGGGTCAACCTGTTCTTTAGGGCTCTTCTTTGAATTGGAAGACATGGTTGGTGGGTTTGAGTATAGTTCATACAGGCTGTTTGCTTTCCTCTTCATGGAATTGTTTCCTATGAGCATGTACATACATAAACATAAAGAAGAGATCTATGGTTAATTGCTATACCTGTTTTCACTAGGGGGTGTCCTATACAGGTATATCGACACATACCTGTATAGGGCACCCCCAATACAAGTGTGTACTAGCCAGTTTTAGATGGCCAATGACCTAAGTATGCAGTAAACAATTAGTGATGGACTATGAATCTGAACAAAAGTATATTTTTGTCAAACTCAGAGTAGTGTACCTTATGGCTAGGAACCACACTTGAGTTCCAGTCCAGTGCTTAGAGCATTCAGTGTTGTAGGCTAGCAGTAGTTTACCATCATTGTGGCAGATAGCTTACACTAATTTGGATTGCCTGTGTTTTTTTTTAAGGGGACAAATCTCATAGATAAGGGCCCCACTTGTGCCAGCAGTTTGGGTAAAATAGTAGGTTAGTCTCTGTATATAATACGTGGGCAGCCACCTGGTCATAAAGGTGACTAAGTTGTATTAGATAATAATTGTTTCTTAATTGAATTAATTGTATTATAACAGAACTGATAGCTTGTTTCACCTTAAACTTGGTTCAGACATATCCCATTGCAAAAAAATAACGTAAGGTTGAAGGGTCATGATTTTTTTTTTCAGTAAAAAAGTAAAATAATGTGTTTCCATTTGGCCCCACAAATTGGCTATGCATTTTATACTTAAGAGTTGTGGGAAGTTCTCTAATTCTAGAGCCCAGTCTGCATCTGAGTATCAGCTGAGTTTCCAATCTCAATAGGGTCTTCTCACCAAAAGTTCAATTAAGAAGCAAGATTGGTCATGGATATTTTTAATTCTGTGGGGTCTTGAGAAGGTAGAATTTTTCATGTCAAGACTTATTTTGTTGCTATCTTCATTGCTTTTATGCTTTACTTATATAAAAGTTCCCACTCAATTTTGGCTGTTTGTCTAATGACTTGGGACAGAGGCCAGAGTAAAATTCCCAGACATAGGATAACCAATATATATAAAAGCCAATCAACATTGAGAATTCTTCATTGTAGTTGGTAACTGTAGATCAAAAGGTTGTTCTTAATAGTCTGTGAAATGCCTCTGTGTGATTCAGAATACATAGATCTAAAGATAGAGGCAAAGTCATTGACATTGTCCACATTCTAGCCCCACTGGGTAATATGCAAAGTAGCATGCAATGCAAGCAAGATTTTTCAGTGTAGACTCTTAGCAAAATATTGTTATTATAATAAAATATTTGCATATTATCAACAGTTAATGTTAAGCTACTATTAATTCAATCCACAGATGACTGTCTTTGGAATATTCAGGAGAGTAAAAGCATAGTGCATGCTTCACCAAGGGAAGGCAGACCTGAAAGGTATAATAAAAGTGGCACTAGCAATATCCAAGGCCTCATACAAATTCAACAGTAGAAGTGATTTATTCCAATGCTGTTATCATGTTGGGCATTTTTGAAACATTATTGGCCTTTTTCGTGTTTAAACATCAATGGTCTATATTATCCTAAGACTCAAAGCACACCTGGCTTCCACAGGGAAGACTGCATTATTAAATTTGAAGATAATATTGTGCAGCACTCTGGCCTGTATAAAAAATTTACGAAACGACCAAGTAATTTGTCTTCCCCTGTTCTACAACCTAGTTTCAATTGTCCAATCTTGGAAACATGTAGGAATATAAACTGTTTGGGGCTGTATGTTTGGCTGACCTTTATAGAAGTCAAAAACAGAGGTGCCAAAGAATTCATCCCAATTAGTATGTCCGTGTGATGAATACCCAGAATATCCTCATAAACCTAAAGGCTGACAAAAGAACAGCAAGTGCAGTCCAGACGCAAAATACAAAATCACAGCCATGTGTTCTCTCTATTCCGTTCAGGGATCCTTGGGCCCTCACCATGGGATCAAGGGATATAGGCCCAAATCTTATCTTTGCCTTGCTTTGTCTTGTTTCTATAATTCTCTCTGCATCTATTCCAGGTAACAGCCACATATGAGTTCACTGGCTGGTCTATGTCTTAGTTCCACAAACGCTTTAAAATCTGTTTGAGTTTTTTGCATCAGCTCCTCTGTTTGGTTGCTGATCTGAGCTGTCCTCTATCTAAGCTATCTGTACTTGCCTATTTAATCAGGTCAGTCCCCAACTTTCAGCCATAAAACACATGTACTCTTGCTATTTGTTTGTTTTCCCATCTTCCTAAAAGCCAGGGCTCAATTACTTAGGCTAACAGCAGCCTTACTACCTGAGGTGTTAATTTCAATGTAAACTCATTTCTTTTTCATATTCATCGCATGTTTGGAGATTTACTGACTGATAGACTCCACTGTTGCTGCCCCAGGCCTATAGGCCTGGAACAGACGTTTCTGAGGCCTCACTGGATCCTGTCCCAGCTAACTTGATAAACCTCTGGAGGACTCAGCTCTTGGACTCCTCCAGCCACACCTATTCATGTTAGGGGTAATCCTGTGGCCATCCTGAGGGAATGTTTCCCACGGTGGTGTGATCTTGTTTAACTATGTCTCTCAAAATATAGAGCATTGGATCGTAATGTTCTCATGACAAAAAAAGAAATGAAATTATGTTAGCTAATTAGAGTGGTAATCATATTATAATATATAAATGTATCAAATCAACATGTTGCATACCTTAAACTTACACAATATTATATGTCAATTGTATCTGCATCAAAAAAATACAAAACATCATTCATTATCCACTGGAGTTACAGAGAGCTAGAAAGAGTGATTCTCTCATCCTTACAAAAAAAAGTCAGAAAAACTACAAATTCAGAAATTGTCTTGGATTAAACAGCTGAGGGCATAGGGTCACAAAGCAGCCGTGATCTAAGGAAAGATGCACAATTGCAGGAAGTGATGAGAGAACGCATTTGCTTACCTAGGGAAAACATATAAAAAAATATTTTAGATTTTATATGTTAAACGTTATTTCTAAATTTTCAAATTTATAGTTTGCTGTTTCCTTTTACTATGAGTTATTAAGAAATGTTTCTTGTTTACTCAGCAGAATTTCTCAAATTTAAGATGTACCTTCATAGCATTGTGATCAGAAAATAGCTTGTGTATAATAATACTTTATAATTTGATTGGGATTGCTTTACAATAAATTACATGCTCAATTTTCATAAACTTTCTGGGCATTCTTGAAAAATTCTGTGTAGTCTGTACTTCTATGGCATATTGTTCTGTACGTTTCCATTAGATCAAGCTTATTAATTGAATATGTCAAACCTTATATGTCGTTACTCATATTTTGTGCTTGATCTATTAAATAATAAAACAAAGGTAATAAATTATATATACTATATCTTGGAATATATCATATATATGATATAAATTATATAGATTGGCTATATTCTTAGGTCTTTAAAAATTTATGCTTGTAGTATATACCTGCTGAATTAAACATTTTATTATTTTGCAATGTTCTTTCTTCTATGGCTTAATCTAACATTGAAATAGTTATGTTCATCTTATGTGCTTACAATTTTCCTGAGATATCTTTGACCTTTATTTATTTTTTGGTGTCCTTTTAAAATACCTGGATTTTATGAAGTTATTTTCAAAAAAATTTTTGCATGATTATGTTTTCTTCTTACTGTATCACTAGTCGACTTATATTTATTTAAATTACTGCTATTTGGAGTTATCCACCATTTTATTTTTTGCTTTTTATTTGGCACTGACTTTTTGTTTTTTTCCTCCTCACTTTTTCTTTCTTCTTTTGGGTTGGTGGATTTTCTTTCAAATAATTTTTGTGTGATTTTTTGTAACAAAATGAACTATTTGTATCATTTTGTTGGTTAACCTAGATATTTCAAAATGGGTACTTAAATTGTCAAAGTATATAGTGTAATCACTAACTTTGCCTTCTTCCCAAACAATCTGAAAATCTTAGCACACTTTTTTCATCACCTCTTCTCGACTTTGATGTTGTCATTGGTTATTTTACTCTATCTTATTTTGATCACAAACTAGTTCATTGTTATAATGTAAATAGTTAATGCTTTTCTATACTTTGGGAAAAGTTTGAAACTAAAGAAAATCAAATGTCAGATTTTCTTATCAATTTATTAATGCGAAAGAAATTTCCAAGGCTCACAATAAAACTGCAAGTCCCTTTCATTTTCTCTAGAGCAAGAATGATTAATTGAAAATCAAGAGTGTAGAAAATGATATTGTTGTTTGTAAGAGCTACAGTTTAAGTTATTGCACATCCCAGTGCTTCTCAAAATCAAAAGTGAGTAGGAGTCACTGCGCATCTTGTTAAAATGTAGATTCTAAATCAATAGGTTTGATGTGGGGCATGGCATTCCGCGTTTCACAGAAATGAGTAGGTGATGCTGGTGCTCTCTCCGTGGATCACACTTTAATTGAAAGGTTCTGATCCATTTAAATATGGTAATGAGAACATATTTATATAGAGGATGAAATGAAACCTATTAGTTTCTCCACTTAAAAAATATTGACAGGGGCCAGCCGGGTGGCGCAAGCGGTTAAGTGCGCGTGCTCCGCTGGGGCTGCCAGGGGTTCCTGGGTTCAGATCCAGGCGCACACCGACGTACCGCTTGTCAAGCCATGCTGCGGCAGTGTCCCATATAAAGTGGAGAAAGATGGGCATGGATGTTAGCCCAGAGCCAGTCTTCCTCAACAAAAAGAGGAGGATTGGCAGATGTTAGCTCAGGGCCCATCTTCCTCACACACACACAAAAAATGTTGACAAATCTTTATTTTTCTTTAAAGATGTAAGAAGAATATAGTCTCATGGTGCTCTGTTCAATATAAGAGACAAACTTACCCATTGACAATTAATATACTCCCAAAAGGATGTGAAATGAAAACATAGACTATTTCTCATTCTCCCAATTACTCATTTGACATGTGGATGATATTACTCATTTGACATGTGGAAAATATTCTGAGTATGCATTTCACAATGAATAATCAGCATTCCAATTACCTTAATACTTATCATAAAAATACATTTACTAAAAACATATGTAAACAATGTAGGGGTTTCTGTTACACTAAATATATTTTTTATTTATGTTTTGTAATATTTATGGTAATTTTAAAGAAAATCTGTCACAATAAATGTTGGCAAAATGAGAATAACATTAAATCATAGTGATAAGCCATTAACTACTTAATTCTGAAATTAAAACACTTCATACATAATAAACACCTATTTATGTATTAGCTATATAATTATATCTTTATATTCAGTGTCTTGAATCATAAATCAATCTGCTTTTTTGGTTGTTCATTTTTCCAAAATAGAATTAAATATGTCAGTTTAGCTACATATCTGTCATAAGATATTATATATTAGTTATTTTCCAAATTTTTTTAAAAAGCACTTTAGATATCTTTTCAACTAATCTTTCCCATTTAGTTAGCAATTGTTATACTCTAAAATCATTTAATTCAGAGGAAACAGTTAAATATTTGTGTAGCCTAAGCTATCTAAAATTCTGCTTTCTTTTGATTTGATTTAATGTCTTCCTTATTTGTACTGCTTTACTGGTTTCTACGCTTACAGAATCTATACTCACAAATTTCAAATGTATGCCTTCTTAATTTGTTGCTTATTTTCAACATTTGCCCAAAAACTAGAGGACATATTTCTTTAAATTATATCCTAAATATACCATTTAAGTTTCATAATTGTGAACTTTAATTATTGGAGAAAATATATTCTATATATCAGTTTTGCTAATGGAAAACCTTGTCTACAAAAAGGAGAGAGCAAGAAAAAGAATGCTTAAATTCATATGAGATATTTGATTTCCAAGAGAAATTGAGTTGATTTTAAAAACATGCAATTATGCATAAGTAATCTTGACATTATTATTTTTGATTACCTCTTATTTGGCATGACTCAAACGACCAATTTATCATTGCAATATTACAAGAAAATAAATAGGAAGAATATATTACAAAATAACATGATTCTCGTGCAGCAGAAGCGTATCAGCAGCGTATGCCGAATATACGTTAGCATTTCTTTCAAAAACGTGCTTTTACTTATATGTATATCCTTAAGGATTTCTGTTTAAAAATGATTAAAATAATCTTTATCATCATCATGATTAATCTCCATCACTCCTGTCTGGTCTGAACTGGAAATAAGTTTAGCCTCACTCATGGAGATCATACTCAATGCTTAGTGATAGATTATAAATTCATATTTTTAGTTTCATTTTTATTAGACAAAATACCTAAAGACAATTTGATAGTGTTATTTTAAACAACAAATTGAAAATTTTTCTCCATTATTTATTGGCTTATAGGTTTAATTCTAAGCTTGCCTGTTTACATTGGAGCATCCTTACAGTCATGTGTTGCTTAGTGACGGGGATAGGCTCTACAAAATCCATCGTTAGCTGATTTCATCATTGTGTGAACATCATAGAATGTGCTTACCCAAACCTAGATGGTATAGCCTACTACACACCAAGACCATATGGTCTAGCCTATTGCTCCTAGGCTACAAACCTGTAGAGCACGCTACTGTACTGAATGCTGTAGGCAATTTAACACAATGGTAAGTATCTATGTATCTAAATATATCTAAACATGAAAAAGGTACAGTAAAATACAGTATAAAAGACAAAAATTGTATACCTGTGTGGGGCACTTACTATGACTGTAGCCCGCAGGACTGGAAGTTGCTCTGGGGGAGTCAGCGTGTGAGTGGGGAATGAACGTGAAGGCCTGGGACATTGCTGTACACTACTGTAGACATTATAAATGCTGTATACTTAGGCTACACTAAATTTATAAAAAAATATTTTTCTTTCTTCAATAATAAATACCTTAGCTTACTATAACTTTTTTACTTTATAACCTTTTTATTTTTTAAAAACTTTTTGACTCTTTTGTAATAACACAGCTTAAAACATAAACACATTTTACAGCTGTACAAAAATATTTTCTTTCTTTATATTCTTATTCCATAAGTTGTTTTTTATTTATTTTTTTTTACTTTTTAAACTTTTTTGTTAAACACTAAGACACAAACACACACATGAGCCTTGGCCTACACAGAGTCAGGATCATCAATATCACTCTCTTCCACCTCTATGTCTCGTCCAACTGGAAGGCATTCAAGGGCAACAACACACATTAAGCTATCGTCTCCTATGATAACAATGCCTTCTTCTGGAATACTTCCTGAAGGCTCTACCTGAGGCTCTTTTGAGGAGGTATCACTCTGTTCAGAAATATGTCCATGGTGGTTTGTTTGGTTTGTTTCATTTTTTCATCATAGATTTGCTTGTAAGCAGATAACGCACCACAAACATTCCTCTCTATTAATGAAAATCATTCAGTGCTGGGGTCCATGTTTTCAAACTTTTTAAGAAGCTTGTTGAGGTCTGCAAAAGCTGCCACCAAACCCTTCACTGAATTTTCTGGGAGGTTCTTCTATTTTTTCTCCTGCAGTTTCCCTTTCTCTTGCCTCTTCTCCAGCTGTGCATTCCTGTTTCAGTTCAGAACCTCCTCATTAATCAACTCCTCAGGAACCACCTCTAGGACCTCCTCAATGTCATCTTCATCCACACCCTGGTTAAAGATTTTTGCCACCTCAACCACAGTCTTGTTGATTTTTGCAACCTCCTCATCTTTGGCAAATCTTTTAAAGTCATGGATGAACCTCTTGAATGTCTTCTTCCAGATGCCATTGCTACATTCCTTGGTGACATCACCCCAATCACAAGCAAGGCTCTTAATGCAGTCATAGATGTTGTAACCCTTCCAGAATTGCATCAGTGTCTTCTCAGTGACTTGCTCTGTTGCAGCAATAGCCTGGGCAAAGATCCTCCTCAGGTCGTAGGTCTTAAAAGCTGCTAAAACTCCTTAATTGATTGGTTGGATCAAAGAGGTGATATTTAGAGGGAGAAACACTGCTTTGATATTGGGCTAAAGATCACCAATAAAAGAGAGATGTCTGGGAGCATTAACAGCAATAAGCAAAATCTTGAAAGGTATGTTGTTTTCCAAACAGTACTTAACCATTTTGCTGGCATAGCAATTATGGAGGGTGTCTTGGAAGAAGTGCTGGGTCCTGTAGTACACTGGCAGTGTGTGCTTATTGCTATTCTTGAAGACCCTGGGGTTCTCACTGTGTCAGATCACAAGGGCTTTCAATTTGTTGCCTGCAATATTGCCCCCTAAGCAAGCCTGTTAACCTGTTCTTGAAAGCCTTGAAATCTGGCATTGACTTGGCCTCCTTATGGATGAAAGTCCTTTCGGGCATCATTTTCTAGAATAGGGAGGTGTCATCCATATTGAATATTTGCTCAGGCAGGCAATTTTCTTCCACAATCACCTTATCTAGAGTGTCCAAAAGTTTTTCAGTAGTCTTCACATCAGCACTGGCAGACTCAGCACTCACTTTCACATTAGGTAATGAATAACAATTCTTGAATCATTTAACCACCTAGAGCTAGCAGTAAATTCAACATCATAGTCAGGTCCAGCCTTTTCTTTCAACATAGAAAACAAACTTTTTGCTTTGGCCGTGATAGTCATGGTACTGAGAGGGATACACTTCTGTGTCTGGTCTTCAATCCAGGTCATTAGGAGTTTCTCCGTGTCTGATACAGGCCCTTCCCAAATTTCTGTTAGTCTTGTTGCCTTCAAGGAAGCAGATCCTTTAACAGGTTCTGTCACTTTGTTTTTGTTCTTCAAGATCGTAGATAACGATGGTGGGATGAGAAATGCCTGACTGGCGAGCAATAACCATCACTGATTTTCTACCTTCATAGTCTTTAATCACTTTTAATTTTGTTTCCAGGTCAATTACTCAAGGTGGCCTCTTACTGGCAACGTTAGCAGACCCGTGTACCTCCGGGCCATGATAAACAAAATAACATGAGATTAAATCAAGCACAAAAGAAAATGACACAATCAAGAGACACAGTAACCATGAGATGTAAGAAGCTGCTCCTGGTGTAACACGGCATGTTGTTTTTCACTAAACTTTTTTTATAAGTAGAAAAGGTACACTCTAAAATAATGATAAAAAGTGTAGTGTAGTAAATACATAAACCAGTAATGTAGGAATTTATGTTCATTATCAAGTATTATATACTGTACGTAATTGTATATGTTAAACTTTTATATGACTGGCAGCACAGTAGGTTTATTTACACCCACATCACCACAAACACATGAGGAATGCTTTGCGCTGAGATGTTACAATGGCTACGATGTCACCAGGTGATAGGAATTTTTCAGCTCCATTATAATTTTATGGGACCACTGTCTAATATGCAGTCAATTGTTGACCAAAACATTGTTAAGTGGTGCACGATTATATATGTAAACTGTCATAATTGATGTTGGGAATGTCCATCTTTAGAGCATAAAGTCATACGCTATCTAGAGTCCATATTGATTAGAGGAAAGATATGGGATTTTAATAAACCAATGCATAAATTGTATATCAGAGCCTGCTTTCTTGTTTGCATGTTCTTCTTTTGCTATTTTTTGGTGTAAGTTTAATGTTTTTTTTAAGGTAAATATGATGAAGCACTCATTTGGTAAAAAGTAACTAATCTTTGACTTGTCATATCAGCAAAATAAATTAAATAATAATAAGTAACCCTTTGTCCATATATTTTACTTTATATTGAAAAAAGTGAAGGGTCAATATGAAAATTCTTAGTGTGTTATTATTTATTGCATCCATATGTGAAATGACATCATTTATGTTTAGTAAAAACCATAGCCCCAAAAGTTATAGTATTGTTGCTCTACGGGACATAACTAGTTTTGTTATCTAAGCCAGCAGTCTTATTCCAGAATTCTGTCTTTACTTTGTCTTGACTTGTCATTCAACCATTGCCAACAACTCTGTTGAATTCACTTTAATATCCTCTGGTTTCTTCACTAATGAGAAAGAAATGTTGACACGTTTCTGTTTCTTTTATGTATTATGTGAGTCATGCTTTTTTTTTTTTTTTTTTTTTTTGTGAGAAGGACTAGCCCTGAGCCAACATCCAGTGCCAATCCTCCCCTTTTTTCTTGAGGAAGAGTGGCCTTTAGCTAACATCCGTGCCCATCTTCCTCTACTTTTATATGGGACGCCGCCACATCATGGCTTACCAAGTGGTGTGTTGGTGCGCGCCCGGGATCCGAACCCACGAACTCCAGGCCGCTGAAGTGGAGTGCACGCACTTAACCACTTGTGCCACCAGGCCGGCCCCTGTGAGCCATGCTTTTAACTCTTGACGAAAATTATAAATTGCAGTGTGGATATTTCAGTTCAATGTGGATGTTAATATCAGGCATGCTTTCCATAAATTGAGAAGAATCCTCTTATTAGTTCATTTCAGTGAGGAAATGTATTCATTTTTCTGTTTGTTTGTTTCCTGAGGGAAGACTCTTATTAAATGAGTATTATTTTAAAATCACTGTTATTTTTTGTATTATATTCCTTTAAATTTATATAAGGTTATAGTATCATTCCTGACTCAAGAATGTGCTTTTCCAAACATTTCTGTTAATCCATTTCTTTATAAGGGTCAGGAACTTTTCTGAAAGGGAGGTAAACATGATCCGGACTCCTAATCTGTTTGCCTCACTACTGTTAGAGTACTGGAGTGATTCTCACTAAGGCCATATGACATACCAGGATAAGGAGCGATCTGAAATGGGGACTAATCTGTGTACAATGTGGGACCTAGGCTGGCCTGATGGAGGACTGAGTTAGGTTACACTGTGTCATTGTTGCTGACACTTCCCGACAAACCAACGTAACTCATGAGATTTTCTACTCCTGAGTGACAAAGTTGAACATTATTTCCTATCTACTGTAAAAGAGTGAAACATTAAGAAACTAGATAGAGAAAAACCCTTGGAATGAGAACAGACATTGTAATTGGGCAAGAATAATAACAGCCAATATTTTAATATCACTATATGCTCTAAGTACTTTCTGTATATTAACTCCTTTATTCCTTACAACAACTCTACTACACATATAAGGAAATGAAGGCACAGAGAGATTGTACACGTTGTGTAAGGTCACAGAAATGGTAAGTGGAAGAAATGAAATTCCAATTTGGGCAATACTATGGGTTGAATTTTGTCCCACCAAAAATATGTGTTGAAGTCCTAACCCTAGTCACTTAGGATGTGAACATAATTGGAAATAAGGTTATTGAAGATTTATCCAGGTTAAAATGAAGTAATTAGGGCGGGCCCTAATCCAATATGACTGGCGTACTTATAAAATGGGGGAAATTAGGACACAGACACACACAGAGGGAAGACAATGTGAAGATACACAAGGATAACCATGTAAAGATGGAAGATTGGGGTGATGTAGCTACAAGAAGAAGAATGCCTGAGGCCACCAGAAACTAGGGGAGAATCATGGAACAATTTCTTTCCTAGTGCCTTTAAAGGGAGGGTGGCCCTGCTGACATGTTTCAGACAGTAAATTTCTGTTATTATAAGCCACCCCATTTGCAGTATCTTGTTATGGCAGCCCTAGGAAAATAATAGAAGCAATTTAGTATAAAAATCAACGCATTACAGCTTTGATCTTTACATACAATTTCATATTTTAAATTTAAATTATAAAATCACATGGTAACATTGATTACCTGTGAGACATAAAGCCTTGCTAGAGGTTGATAAAAGAAAATTACATTAGACATTTTGGATAATGTCAATATACATTAAAAGATAAAAAACAAGAAAATTAGAAAACCAAAAACAATCTCCACAGTGAAAACCTTTTGGCTTTCTTGACTCTAAAATTAATGCTGTATAATATGCTACCTTGTGAGATATTTAAACTATACTATTATTAACAATAGAAGGTTTATTCTGATAACATAAATTACAAAGGAAAGACTACGATTTTCTAAGCACACAAAAAAGGCTTCTTCTAAAGTTGATTGCAAAACAAATACATAAATCATTGAACCAAATACTCTGAAATTTTCTATCTGCTGCTGTACTGTAATCTCTCATACTTAACTGTTATCCTGTCAAATTAAAAATAAATATTATGCAGTTTATCAGTAATTTGTTCTTGCTTTAAAGTATAATCTATTACTTAACCATCTAAATGTCTTTTTTCTAATACACATGGGTCAGCAGTAGACCTTTGAGTTAGAGGCTTTTAAGACAGATGGCTTGAGATTGCCATTATATTAGAGTTAGCCACTAAATACCCTGTTGGTTTGTCTGATGTATTATGAATGCTAGCTAGAATCTTCCTTGTACTAATTGTGCCATCTGTGGCATCTTCCCATTTCCTGCTTCATTGTGTTCTGTCAAAAATCGTCATTTTATTTTTAAAAGTTTCATTGCCAGTGAGAAGCATGCTGAGGCTACAGTTCATGCATACTACTGCGATGTCTATCAGCCTCGGAAAATGTGAGCACACCATAAATTTCTGACACTAACTGTAGCAGTTTTGCACAATGAGATGGCAGATTGCATATTAAGAAAACAATGTATAGAGATTAATATACTAATGTTATGCTTTACTGAACGTCATTTACTTTTATCAAGTGCAACCATCTCAATTAGAGCTAAGACTTTTACTGTTTTGTTAAATTCTGACAATAGTCTTCAAAATACCATGCGTCAGCAAGACGTGAAAAATCATAAGGTCTCATTGCTTTAAAATGCTTACATTTTAAATATAAACAATAAAAGAAATTAATGAACAAAGCTTTATCAAGGTAACTACGTCTAACTTAATCTTTTAAAAAAGTTTAAATATCGGTATCTGAAGATCAAAGCAAGATTTTAGACCAGGCTGAGTTGCCTAAAAATAGAGGAGAAGATTGAAGCAATTTAAAGCAGGGGAAAAAGCTTAGCTGAATGTAAAACTGCAGATCCGTCTTACTGATGACTAGGCCAAGCAGAGAGAGTAAGAATATGTGCAGAGGAGCTGAAAGAGGAAATTTGTAGAAGATTAAAGATAGCAACACTGGACTGGTTGGATGTGATTAACAGAAAGCTATGGCTGTGAATGTTTGGAGCCAATGATGTCAAAGTCAAATTGCATGACAAATATCCATAAGTTTGAAAAAAGTTCAAAATAAGGATATTAGTTGTTGAGAGGGGTTAGACTCATATCTACTAAATGCCTATGTGCCACACACTATTCAAAGTTCTTGGGATACACTGAGGAACAAAACAGACCTGTTGCCACACTGCTCATCTGCTAGAGGATAGATCTAGTCAATAATAAAAAAAAATGTTGTTAGAATATGAGAACAGAGACAGAAGCGGTGAAAATAAAGAGACCTGTTATAAAGCTGATGCTGTAAGCCAGGTAAGAGATGATGGTGACTTGACAACTAAATGTAATGCAGTATCTTCGATAGGATCCTGGAACAGAAAAAGGACATTACGTAAAAACTAAGGAGATTTGAATGAAGTGTGGACTTTGTTCAATAACAATGCATCAATTTGGTTCATTAATTGCAACAAATGTACCATACTAATGTAAGATGTTAGTAATAGAGGAAATTGTGTAGAGTTGAGAGGCACATAGGAACTCTGTTTTTGTGTAAATCTATAACTGCTCAAAAAATTAAGGCTATTATCAATAAAACATAATGATAACATAATAATAATAAAAGACTTAGTCTTATCTTTGCAGTCATCTATATGTTTCTTCCTTTTCACTTTAACTACTTTGCTTTGCTAATCAGATCTGTTATCAGAGGACTCTGGCTATCATTTTCTTTAAGTCATTTATTTATTTATTTTTTGCTGAGGAATATTCACCCTGAGCTAACATCTGTGCCGATCATCCTCTATTTTGTATGTGGGTCACTGCCACATCATGGCCATTGACGAATGGTGTATGTCTGTGCCCAGGAACTGAACCCAGGCTGCAAAGCAGAGCACATGGATCTTAACCACTAGGCCATGGGGCAGGCCCTGAAAATTACTTTTTAAACAATTTTAATTTAATGAGTCGTATCCAATTTAAACAAAATCAGTATGATTTTCATTTTCTAAATTTTTTTTTATCATTTATTTAATTTATAATTGGACTTTACCTTATATATTATCATTTGTTGTTCAACTTTCTTTTGCTATCTTTTCATTTAAAGCAGCATTCGCCTCAGGAATATGGATTATCTATCATGTATATGGAAGTTATTCCACTACCTAATTTATTAGTGTAAGGGCCAAAATGAGTTAACCTGATTGTTTGGCTTATCATCTAGAATCCTAGCAGTTGTTAGGATCACAAAATATCAGAAGGGGGACTATTTACTTGGTTAAATTGTGAAAATTGACATTTCCATAGAAGCACTCTAACTTTTACTCAAGTCATATTTCTTTGATTATTCAAACTAAGCTGTTTTTCACCTTTGCAGCTGGTATGAAAAATAGCAACATATTGCCACAACAGATTTGCTATAATGGAATTTACATTTTTACATTTTCTCATTTATTGATACATTTCTCAATTTTTTTAGTTAAACAGCATAGACACTTTTTAAAACATTTCTGAATGCAACATTTGGCTATGCTTATACTGTTAAAGTTTTTCACATAGTGCATTATTTCTAGTTCATAATTGACTATTAATAACTTAAGATATTAAATATTTGTATAATTTTTAAATAATCATTTAATGCAAATCCTAAATATTAAATCTTTTCCATTTCCTTCCAATGTTAGAACTTTCTCCTTTTGGTTAATACCAATAACTTATTATAACAACATATATTTAAGGTAAATATTTATTTTTTAATACATTTGCTGAATATAAAAAATTACATCACTTTTTATATTTTTGTGATGCACATTTAATTGGGTCAAATATGTAAATAGTGTTTAGCTCTTAGAAATATTTCAAAATGAAGTTTCTTTAAAGCACCTTCTCCCTTGTTTTCAAACCCACTTAGAATTGCTTTTGTGAAAATGCATTATGGTCTTATGTAACTGTAGCAATTACATCATAAATAATTTAAGTAAGGGATACTACTCCTCAGAAGTAAATCTTCCTTTGTAGTTGACACAATAACAGCTAATACCTTTATAGCCCTTACCATGCGCCAAACATTTCTAAGTGCTCTAGATATATGAAAAGATTTAATCTTCTTAATGACTGCATGAGTTAGTTACTATTTTGAAGCTGAGAAAACTAAAGGACAAAGAGGTTAAGTAACTCGCTCAGGATTAGAGTTAGTAAGGTGAAAACCAGGATTCTAACCCGAGTATTTTGGCTCTTAATTTCTTGCAATTTGCTCGTAGTTGCTGTTCTGTACTAACACCTTATCATATTTAATCCATTATCTCACTTCACTGGGCTTGAGAAAAGCAAAGAAATCCACCACATAGTTTTCTAATTTTATATAAGAAAAATGTGATATTTTGATGCTACTAATGAGAGAATTGAAAAATTCAGGAAGATGAGGTTAAGACCATAGATCTATCTACTCAAGGACCAATGTTTACCAAGGATTCTAAACTCTGGAGGAAAGCAGGATTAAAAACACATGGAAGTGCCAAAGTCAGAAAGAATTTTACTAGTAGTGATGAGTTTGGGAGATAGTATGGACTGGTATGTTCAAGGAATAGAACAACTTAATTTCAGCAAACAGGTAAACAATGGGAATTATATGCTTAAACAAAATTTGAGAGAAATCTATCAATAAAGTATTTAATGGTAAATCCTATAAAGAGAATCATAAGCTTATGTATGCATTAATGTTCTTATTTCATTGACATAATTATCATTATATGTGTATATAAATCACATATATATACTCACACACATATGTATCATATATATAGCAAACATTCTTCATCCAACAATATGATAAAAATTTCACTGTGATCGCAGTGAAAATTTTCATCTGAATAAATTCTTACCAAAGAAATCCTGCAATTAATTATTTAGGTAAATGGATTGCTATTCAATTTCCTACACAGTTCCATATTTTAGCTACTATAGTATTTTACATTAAACTTTAATATAGAATAACTTTTTAGGACCAAGATATCCTAAGGAAAGTTGGACATAGTACAAACAAGTCATTAGTTAATCCTTGATAAAATGCTATAATTCATAAAAAATAAAGTAAATTTTTCCTTTCAATATCAATATATCCAGATATTATTAAACTCTTAAGAAGCAGTTTGAAATATTTCATTAGTTTTTTTTCTAAATATTAGCTTAGTTCCCATTTATCTCTAAAAATTTGTTAGGAGACAAAAACCACAACAGTTATTTTAACTTAGAAAATTGGTTATTAATAGTTCTTCACTTGATATTAAATTTCTAGTTAAGGTAACTGTGAAAGTAAATAAAAAAGACTTAAGTATCCCTTAGGACTGGGGGAACAAGGGGAAGAGGCTGCAATTATTAAAAGTTTGAAATTTGGAAGAAGGGTCATAAAGAACAGAAACTCAGATCTGTGAGGTGCTGTGGGTCTGTGCTTAGAGAAGGGGCCCCGTGGCCCTGGGACCCAGATTTCTTGGATGCTCCTCCTATAGAGAGATGGGGTCTATGTCCTCCTCCTTTGAGTCATTATCATACCAGTAACCAAGAGAATGTATCAGAAGAGATGCTGTGTAATTTCTGAGGCTAGGTCTGAAAATCATACTTCCTTCTCCTTCTCTTGGAACACTTGTTTTGGGGAAGTCAGCTGCCGTGTAAAAAGTCTGTCTGCCCTGACACTGCCATGGTGTGGAGGCCACTTATATTCATTGTAGTAAGTAGCCCAGTGGAGCTTCCAGCTGATGGCAAGCATCAGCCGCTAGCAATAGAAATGAGCCATTCTGGATGAAGGCCCAATTATGCCATAGGATGACTGCATGACCTCAGCCAATAGGTGACTGCAACTGCCCAGGGAGTCCACATCGATCCCATACTGAGACCCTGACCTACTAATTCATTATCTAAAAAAAAAAAAAAAAAATGGTAGTTCTATGCTACTAGAGGGTGGTTTTGAGGATGGTTTGAAAAATGGGTGGTTTGGGGGTGGTTTGTTATGCAGCAATAATAATTACTAACTAAATACTACAATAATAACTACTTACCAGTAAGCACACAAGAATTTAGAAGTGTCTTCTTCTTCCTCCAGTCTTACAGTCTCCCTCAAGTGCCTCTGCTTGGCAGTGACTGGTTGGGTGGTAGCTGGCAAAGCAGAAATGTATTTTGTAGAGTTTTAGCTTCTGTATCACAAAGCAGAGTATAAAATAGCAGATTCAGAGTTGAGAGATAATAGCTTTATAATGGTGCTGGATATTTATATAAAGGAGGAAAACCATTCCAGGCTAAAAGTAAAATTTTAATGACACAATAATATTTACTCTATGAATTTTGTAGGTGTTTGGCAATGACCCCAAACTGGTACACTAGGATATGGGTTTGAGAAATGGCACATGGATTAATATTAAATGGAACTAATCTGCTTAATAGAATCAGCATACATTGAGACCTAGCCATCTCCAAAATTAATCTCCATCTCTGTTACCATTGTCATGAACAATAATTAAGTATTTATTAGAACAGCTTTCAGATAATCTCATATTGTTATTAAAAAGACTAACACACATTTAGCCTGCCTCTTGTCCCTCCAGATAATCAAGCCACATTAGCAATGTAGCTACTTGAGTTAAAAAAAAATAGCGAAAATTGCAATCAGGACAGATTACTTATTTCCTTTCTTTTTTTTTTTAAGATTATTCAATTTTTTTTTTTTTAGGAAGATTGGCCCTGCACTGACATCTGTTGCCAATATTCCTCTTTTTCTTTTTTCTCTCCAAAGCCCCAGAACATAGTTGTATGTAATAGTTGTAGAGTTGTAGCTCTTCTATGTGGGACGCTGCCTCAGCATGGCCTGATGGGGGGGTGACTCCACGCCCAGGATCCGAACCAGCTTATGCCGGGTTGCCGAAGCAGAATGTGCGAACTTAACCGCTAGACCAGTAGGCCGACCCCTGCTATTCCATTCTTAGACAGGGCTTATTATAGTGTGTTTGTGCCTATAAGTATTATTAAGTTGCATTACTGGAAATTAAATAATTATTACTACTAGTAACATTGTTATAATAGTTGCAACTTTCCCAAGTTCCTCTTTTGTGAATAAGAAGTAGAGTATACATCTAAAAAAACAATAATATTTATTTGAATAATGATTTCTGCCATATTAATTTTTTTTTTTTGTGAGGAAGATCGGCCCTGAGCTAACATCTGCCAATTCTCCTCTTTTTTGCTGAGGAAGACTGGCCCTGGGCTAACATCCATGCCCATTTTCCTCTACTTTATATGGGACGCCAGCACAGCATGGCTTGCAAGCGGTGCATTGGTGCGCACCTGGGATCCGAACCGGCGAACCCTGGGCCGCCACAGCAGAGCGTGCGCACTTAAACACCTGTGCCACCAGGCTGGCCCCCCCCGTTATTCAATTTTTTTGTTGTTAAATCTTAGCCACCTTTTTAAAGAATGGCCTCTCATTATTCATCTTATTACTCTTGAACCAGCTATCCCAAATGTTTCCTAGGCAGAGCATTCTGAGTGCCTACCTCTTATTTTCTATCTCATTAATTAAACTAATTTTTGATTCTTTATCTTCACTATAGATTTGAGATATACAATATTTTTTCACTTATGAGCTTGACTTCCTATCCTAAGTGAAATTCACTTTCTTCTTCAGTTTATATAGCATCAGAGCTTTCCTCATGTCAAATCATATCCTATTTGGTGCCTACAATCTCTTATTTCACTAAAATCTCCTTGGGAAACTGCTTCTGTAAAGTTTCTCCTAGTACCATAAATTGGACACATAGATAAAGTTATTTGAAATAAAGCTTTTGATATTCAATGGCAAAGAAGAGTAAGTTATATGTGTCAGGAATGTTACCACCACAGCCTGATTATAAACCATAATGGGATTTGAATTCAGAATTATTTAACATATGGGAGCATCTCTATGTGCTGTAAATTTATATCACTTAACACAATTACCTGTAACTTCAAAAAGCATGGGTTAAAACATACCAGAAGGCTAATTCTTTTGAGAATTATTGAGAAAAGTCTATACTTTCCAATTTCTTAATACGCCTTAGACTTTTTAAGGATGATTAATCTGTTGAGTGCTCCTTTTGTGCTACAGATTTCATATTATCTTGAATAATAATCCATACAAGGCCTATTAATTAACTATTATTATTCTAGTTTGAAGTTGAGAAAAATGAAATCTCATCAAGGTTACAAATTTTCCTAATGTAACTCATGTAACACAAAAGATTGATAGATTGTGAGGAGTAAATGGAGAATTAACCAAAGTAAATTCTCCAACAAACTCAGTTAATAACAGGCAACATAATGGCAATTATATATTTATTTATTTGTTTTATTATTTCTTGCTTTGTTCAACTTGAGACCCAAAATAATAACATGCAAATAACAATAAATAATGAATATCTGGATGAAATGTTTTCTGACTGCCAAAGGAAAATACAAGGTTGGAACATGACTGTGTACTTTTTCTAATATAGTGAACAAAATAATTTTGAAATAGAAACAAAACTTTCTTTATGATTAAGTTGTTAAAAACTTAAAAAAAAATTTCTCAGATGGAGCTGCATTTAGATAGCACAAATGATGTGGAGGGAGGTATATACATGTATCTTTCAATTAATGATATAACATTAAATGATATAGAGAAGTTAACAATATAGGCAGCCAACAGCTTAATGAATGGGTGCTGGCAGAAGTCATGAGACTCCTGGATCAAAGCAAAGAACTTTATTACTTGTGGAACAGCAAGACTCATGGGCATCATCTTATATACAACAGTCAGTCTTTCCTCCAAGATTCACAGAGGCAACGTGTATTAAAAGTATTTGCTAACCCTGGGCTAGCCTGTGACCATTCTGTAACTTCCTGTTTTGATTAATCCACGGGTGTTAGAATGCAATTGAACAGGTGTTTCAGTTCATATCTTTTGAGGAAAATAAGGAGTCAACCTCAGAAATGTGCCTCAGACGGAGTTAAAAATAAAAGTAATGGGGTAATTGCTCTTAAGTTTTGCACTAACTTTAAAGACTTGTTAAACATTATAGTATCATTTGCTGCTGGTGTTGGTTCACTGTTTGATTTTGTTTATATGTTTTCCATTTATGGATTGGAAGTACGTGCAGTGAGTCCTAGAAATTTTCTGTGGCTATCCATCAAGTAAAATATAGAGGATCACCTATCGAATGAGCTTTAGCAAAAGAATTAGTGGACTTATGTTTACTGCGGTAGGAGTGAAACATATTCATTTCCATGTGCCAAGAATTTCGTTGATAAGTATACAGAAGTTCTATTACATACGGAACATCAGTATGTATTTTTAAATTACTCTTATTATTTCAGTTAATAAATGTCATTATAAGAATAAACATGAAATCTCAAATATGTTTGTTCATGCCATGCCCAGTAACATAGTTACTAAACAGCAATCAACTGCAAAACTCTTGATCTTCCAGAGAAAGGGCCATTATATTGACAAATGTCCCTCTTATTGAAACTTAGTTAAATATATTTCTTTGTTACACAAAGCCTTAAAAAGATTAAATTGAGGAATCACTTGCATTAAATAATAATAGGAATATATTTGGTGTGGTAATTATATATGCCATTATATCGTTTATATTTGCTTTAGCTATGCAGTAAATACTGTGAAATAACATAGGGCTAAAAGACGATTATGCATTATTATGTTCAGTAGAATTTGATGGTATTTTTTTTTTGTTTAATTCATTTGGTCATAGCAGAATTGAGTAGAAAATTTCAGCCATTTGGAAACTTGTTATTCCCCTTACATAACAATAGTTTAAAGAACTAAAATAAGCAAAATAATGTACTTCATTGATTTTTTTGTTTATGTAATATAAACTTAAAAATTTTCTTAAAAGGACAAAAATGAAAGAAGAAATACAATATTTATTTTATTATACCATTTAGTTGGTTTGTTTGTTTTATTTTTATTATAAACATGTACTAAAAGTTTTAGCCTCAATCAGTAAATTAATATTGAGTGCCATGGGTACATGATTTTCTTCTCACAATTAGGGTATACAGTCCAGAATAAATATGAATCATACTCACAGTAAACTTACAATATATGGGTTTCCGAGAAATGCAAACCTGAGTCTTTTATTTCAGTTTCCTAGACTCTTCACTAATGCATAAATTTGCAGTGTTCCAAGACCACTCTTCCCTTGAAATCAGTCTCTGTTAACTTATTCCTAACCCAGTATACTGCCTCACTTCTCAAATATTGGACCCATAGATGTTACATATACTGGATCCACCTTGCTACTTTTTTAGGGTCAGTGTCTGTCTTGATTGGGCAAGAAGTTGTTATATATTTTGGATGTTTCCCTACTGATACTATATAGTCAATATAAAGAAGTGGTTGAAATGACCATTTCAGACAATTCCCTTAAAAATACTTAATGACATTTGAACATTATAATAAACATCATAGAAAATAATGTTCATAACCTGAATGATTTTGAGATAAAGAATATTGCTCTATTAGAACCAGAATAATGGTGTTGACTATATCTGCTTCTGTTAATTTTTAAATTTTATTACAATTCTTAAATTTCCATTGTATTTAAACCATTACTAAACTACATATTACTGATGAAATTCTTATATTAGTGGGAATGATTTGTATTTATTTATTATATGAATTCATTTTTTAAAATCAAAATGTTGTATATCCTAATTATTAAATATTTACCAGACAATTAGATAAAAATGATCCACTTAAAGGAATTTCAGGGAAAACCATGTAAATTTACAATAGATGAAGTCATAGTTTCGGTATAAGGAAAACTATTCAAGTCTGAGTGCCATTGGAAATTCCCCTTAAAGTTATTCAAACTGATCTTTGTTAGTTTGACGTTTTATTTGCTTTCCCTTCTAATGTGAATAAAGAAAGCTGCCAATACATTTCCACAGTGAGAAAGCATCATTGATCATCTGCAATGTTTTTGTTTTTATATGATTTTTTCCCAGTTTTATTGAGAAACAATTGACATACATCACTGAATAAGTTTAGGGTGTTCAGCATGATGGTTTGATTTACATATATTGTGAAACGATTATCACAACAGGTTCAGCAAACATCCATCATCTCATATACGTAAAATATAAGAAAAGAAAGACAAAAAGAACAAAGTTTTTCTCCTGTGATGAGAACTCTTAGGATTTACTCTCTCAACATCTTTCCTTTATATTATACGGCAGTGTTAACTTTAGCCGTCATGTTGTACGTTACATCCCTAATACTTATTTATTTTATAACTGGAAATTCATACCTTTTTGAATATAAATTTCAACACCACTTGGTCTTTCAGTATTTTCCATATCTTCCCATTTTGACTTCAGGAATTTTCAGAAAGTATATTAGAAAAATTAAAACAAAAACAAACAAAACTCCTTATGTTGAGACAAGAATTTTACTTGTAAAAAAAACAATTTTATATTTAGTAAAAGAATAAATACTGTTTGAAAAGCAGGAAGGAAAGGTTATAAGCAGATAAGAGACATCAGCAACATACTGGAAAGTGGAAAGCCATTCATTAAATTATATCTGACATAGCAGCTTTAGCATATCTGTTTGGTGGTGGATACCAATGAGAATTGCCAGTTGTAAAGAGAGAAATCCAGAAAGACTCAGCAATTTTGGCACCAGTTCCCCTGAAGCCAAGACTATGGAACCATTGAAAATACGTGTATTCGATGCTAGTGTATGTAAATAAAAATCATTTTTTCTCCCAGATCTCATAGCCAGATGTTTACTTTCTTTACCCAAAGAGAGAATAGGAAGACCATGTTTTGTGAAAGGAAACAAAAGAGGTATCACACCCAACAGCACCAGATGGAGATGAGGATACAGGCGAATGTCATAAAAAGAGAAGAAATACATGAAAATCTGCATACTGAATTATATTATCCAAAACCACTTTCCCTTGCACAGATCACAGGATAATTGTAATCGTTTTTTGACCATTGATAACAGAAAAATTCTGTATAAAGAAGCTGTTCAGGATGGAGGAAGACAGGGGCTCATGGAACTAAACAATCTGACATCATAGTAAAAGCCAATGCCCTGTTTGATAGTCAAGGCCAGCTTCAGGTGAGTGCAACAAGTTCGGTACCGCAGAGAGGGCCCTGTGCTTGGTTTAATGCACTGTTGGTGCTGTCTTGATATCTTTAAATTATCTTTGAGCTTTTGTAAGTTTCCAACTATATGACATTCTGGAAAAGGCAAAACTATGGAGACAGTAAAAAGATCAGTGAGAGCCAATGATTGGAGGGTGGGGGAAAAGGTGAAAGGGGAAGCACAGAGGATTTTTAGGGGGTGAAACTACTCTTTTTGATACTCTAATGATGGATATATGTCATTATACATTTGTCCAAACCCACAGAATATACAACACCAAGAGTAAACCGTAATGTAAATTATGGACTCTGGGTGATAACAACGTGTCAATGTAGGTTCATCAGTTGTAACAAAATTACCACTTTGGTGGGAAATGTTGCTAATGGGGAAGGCTACATGTGTGGGAGGGCAGGAAGTATATGGGAAATCTCTGTACCTTCTGCTCCATTTTAAGCTAAACTTAAAACTGCTCCAAAAAATTTTGTATGAAAAAGAGGACCCCCATATATTTGTTTCCCAGCGGGTCCCACATGTCTGTAGCTCAGGCCTTCATATTAGTCAAGAGTGATCCAGGAAAACAGCTGAGTCTGAAGTAGAGATAAACCATTCTAAATCAGAGCAGAAGGGTGGATGTAGAACCACAAACATCCTTTCCCTCAAGTAAAGGAAAAAAAAAAAAAAATCTATTATTTGGTATTTTTGACTATATAGGAAATGTTGACTTCTATCAGAAAGTAAAGGGCTTAATAAATGATAGATATTTACCATAAAAAAGAAATAAAAGAAAAAAGAGATAATGTTGACTGTAGGAAAAAGTTGCACAATAAATGAAGGGTGACTATTGTTCCAGACATTCTTGCCTCAAAGGGCAGTTGTAGGGCCAGCAGCACTGGAATCATTTGAGATATTTTTAGAAATTCAGTATCTCAAGTCCTACTAAAGATCTACCGAGTCAGAATCATCAAAAGTGTACCAGAGAAATCTTGTTAAGATGTAAACTCTGATTCAAATTCTAGAGATAGACCTAGACCTACTAATTCAACTTGAAAAGCTGCCAAGTAAGGCTGATGCTACCGTTCAGCTGGTAGTGCTGATCAACATCTCTCAGCTATTGACCATATGTTCATATATAGACATAGAAATGTAAACACCAAGCCTTGACTTAACTGAACTCTGTGGTGAACAGTATCGGTAGGTTAAATGGAGGAAAAGTGCATGCTTGGGTGTGGTGTATGAAAGCTCATATCTTATTTTGCACAGGAGGATATCAATAAATTATTTCTAAAATAGAAAAATTGTCTATTTATATTAAGACTAATTATTGCATGAAATGTTAACATAGCCATCTTGAAGAACTGATTGACTTTTGAGCCAGTCCTGATGGCTTAGTGGTTAAAGTTTGGTGGTCTCACTGCTTCGGCAGCCCAGGTTCATTTCCTGATTGCGGAACCACAACGCTCATCTGTCAGATGCCATGCTGTGGCGGTGGCTCACATAGAAAAACTAGAAAACTAGAAGGACTTACAACTAGGATATACAACCATGCACTGAGCTTTGGGGAGGAAAAATAAAGTATTGACTGACTTTCAATATTAGAATTCAAAAAATTACCTCCTCTACATTTCTGTCATTAACCGTTAATTAAACAGAGGAATCTATGAAAGTTTATGCCATTAAAATCTATGAAAAAGAGAATTGTGAGTTAATAAGGATACACATTTGAAAATACAGTTTAGTTGCATCTTCTAGATTGAAATATAAATAATATAAACTAGTATAAATTATGCCCTGCATTTTGTGTTTATCTGGAAAAAAACCCAGTTAAAAATGCAATCTGATTTTGGAAGCATGTATATCAAGAAAACAACTATTGGACAAGTATATCTGATTAAAACAAAATGTGAGTTCTGGGATCCATCTATACTGATAATAGAAGAATATACTTCAATATTATAAGTAGCCTGGATTAAAAAATATTAACTATTTAATTTGAATAAAATTAGATAACATTGTGAGGTTATGTTTATCATCAAAATATTTTCTTATTTTCTTTTTGTTATTATTGTAAAGGGACAAAAACAATAAAACAGTTTGAACAAAAAATAGTTTCCTCTTTATTTTCAGTTCTCTGGCTCCTCCAGGGATGTCCAAACACGTGTGACTTCTTTTGCTTGGCAAGAGAATAAGCAAAATTGTGGTAGGATTTAAGGCAAAATTTTGTTTTGGTGTGAATCCAAATGTTAGTGAGGTTCCAGATATTTCAAATTAAGCATCCTTTAAACAACAACAACAATAAAAACAAGAGCAACACAAATCCATATGGTCCAGAATGGAGCAATAAAACATTTCCTTTCAGCTCTGTTTGCTTTATACATCCATTAGCTAAACTCTAACCACACAAGAAGCACAATGCCCTTTTCATTCCTTTGTGCTAAGTAAGACTGAAAGATACACAATTTTCCTCCTACATTCTTTCTTTGACATTTTCTGCATTAAGCTGAGATGAATGTAAACAAAGACAGATGTCCATAATCATAATGTCAAGATATGTTTTTATTAATTCTTTTCAAAGGGAAATTATGTTGCACATTACAGTATGGGGATGATGAAAAGTATACATTCCTTGAACATGTCGTGTAAAACCCCATGGGCTCCAACATTCTTTGAAATTAAGCGTTATCTTAACAACATGACTTCATATAAATAGTTTGACATAGAAAATTTTCAAAATAAGTGATGAGACAGTTTTTTTAAATAAAGTTTTGATCTAATTATTGGCTCTGCAGATAATCTGCTGACAAGTTAGGAACCCAAGGATCTCTGGGTAAAAATCACGCACCAATGCATCTTTTACAATAAAGGCATTTGTAATAGATAGTCATTTTGCATCCCCAATTAAGTTGTAAATACTTTCAGATCTGTGACTCTGCCTTATGTCTTTGAATACTTTGAATACTTCTGTGGATAAACCTCTAGTGAAAAACACACTTTGTAATTTTGTAGTTGTTGCTGATGTTATTTTAGCTATTATTTTTCCATAATAAATGGGAAAATTGGAGACCTAATGTTTAATGAACATATATTATTTACTATAATCTCACCCTTGTTCATAATATTTTCCAAATTATTGTAATTAATTGTTTAGTTAATTATAGAATACTACCAAGAGTGACTCAGATGTCATTGGTATTCATATCAATGACTATAAAGCCTTTAGTTCCCACCTGTATGCTACGTAACCTCAGTGAGCTTAGTTATTCTGGAGGCTATGGAACAATTACTCATATAATTCCAATTCTAGTTCTTCATCTCATAACAACACCATGTCCTTTGTTGCCAGTACTCTCTGTGACAGCACAGCATCACCAGATATTGTTATATTCCACTAGTATCACCAAAGCTCCACACATCTGTCAGGTGTGGAGAAAGTTTCTCTGCAGAGCTATGTCACACATGGCCACCTGTGCCCTAAGTAGCAGTGTTTGTTCCAAGACCAGCAGCCTGAAATCATCTAGCAAAGATGAGATACTGGAAAGACTATTGCAGGATGGGAATGGAATTGCAATACAGTTACGAATCACTGGATCATACTATTTATGTATCTATTTACTATTTAAGGGAAGCATGAGTTAAAATTTTAAAATGAAAATGCAACGTTTACTATGAACATAACATTTGTTCACAATGTGCACTTTAACTCAGAGACAATAAATTATTGTTACCTATATAGGCTTACCCATTTAAATAGAATTGTCTTAATGAAATTGTCTTTCCAAAATTGATGGTTTCCAATTATGTTGAGCCATAATAATAAAGAATTATTCTTTCTCTTCTAGAATATATATCTTCCACGGTCTTGTTTTTCCCAAAGCTCCAAATAAGAATGAATATAAATTTCTAAAATGTCTCTCAGTATCAAGTGACAATGAAGACAAAAGCAAACTCTCCTTTGAAATTTGAGAATAATAATTTTATTTTCTACTGGAGGCGACATTTTCTTTTTGTTTCCTAACAAAACAAGTATTCAAGAATTTTAATTAAAGAGTATAGCACTATGAACCATCAATTTAGACATTCAAGGTCTCTTGCTTATCGAAAAGTGTAGATAATATAGTATCCATGAGCTTCATTTTCAAGCAGCTTTCAGAATAGTGATGGTGGTGATGGTGGTTATGGTGATGATGGTGGGGATGGTGGTGGTGGTGGTAATGGTGATGATGGTGGTAATAGTGATGATGGTGATGATGGTGGTGGTGGTGGTGGTGTGACTTTGATACATGCCATCAGATAAGGTAGATTTTGCTGCTCATGAAGGACTTCTTCCTTTTGCTCACTTTGCATTGTTGAATAGCTGTTGAAGATTCCATGAACTTTGGAAAAAATATTGATAATAATACAAATAATCAAATCTCCTACTGATTTCTACTATAGCAATAAATACACAGCAAATAAAACATTTTAGAAAATACTTGTGAATGAGGTGTTCATAAATATGGAAATTCGTGTAGTATAGTGGTTAGAAGTTTCTTCTAAAATTAGAATCTCTGAATTCCAAAACAATTGCACCGCTTACCTGCTTGTGACTCCTGAGGTAGATATTTAACATCCACAAACTTAAATTTCAACATCTCTAAAAAGTGGATGATGATAATGTCTGAAATATTGATTTAATGACATAATTAGATAAAATGGGCCATGTAAGAGGACCTAATCCAGTTCCAAATCACAATAAGTTTTCAATAAATACTGTTATAATTGTTGATAGTATTAATGATTTTTTTTATTATTTCTATTGTTATTCTGATTGATTTTTTGAGAACTAATTATGATGTTGAAAGCCCAAGATATTATATAGGTATTAATTCCTTATAGGAAAGAATTTCTAATAGATCTAAGATTTTTGAAAGATATTCAATAGCTCACAAAACATGAGCAGACACCTGAAAATGTGCAATTTGTAAAATATTTGTTGTAGCTCAGATAGAGCATAGACTGTGGAAGTGGCATTGCTGCATCATACGGTGAGATAAAGATAGAATGAGGATATTAGAATATGTTTCCAGCTGCTGTTAGTTTACAAAAGACTTTATGGGAAAAGTTGTAGATGAAAAATAAGAAAAATAGTAAATAATACGTTCATGACAGGTTTATTAACACAATGTGTCATAAGAATTGGCAAGGTTTGCATAGCATAGGGAAAAATAATAGTTTGACTCCCCTATAATGGAAATTTTATTTGTTGGATAAAAATATATTTAAGAAGCTTTACAGAGATGTTCAATTTAAATTAATCCATTTATTTCAACTTATTTTGATTAGACGATATGCCAGTAAGAAAAGGAAACTTTTAATGCCTTAAACATAAAAGAGTATTTTATCTTATTCTTTTTTTTGAATGTTACAGGTAAATTGAAGACGCACATATTATACCTGAGCAAGAAATGGTCCTTCCAAGACTATATATAATAGCCAAATTACTCTAGATAGAACATTCTATAACGTAAATGCAACCACAGCGTGATATGGCACTTAAATGAAATTTGAGAGCAGAAGAAGCTATAGCCAAATAAAATCACTGTTTGAACACAATCTTACCAAATACTTAAGGAATAATTAATAACAATTTTCTACGATTTCTTCCAGGATATAGAAACAGAAGAAATACTTCCTAACTCATTCTATGAGACCAATATTACCCTAATACCAAAACCAGAAAAAGACATGACAAGAAAGGGCAACTATAAACCAATATTTCTAATGAACATAGTTGCAAAAATCTTTAGCAAGATATTAGCAAATTGAATCCAACAATGTGTAAAAAGAATTAACATCGCTGTCAAATAGGATTCATTTTAGGTATGCAATGCTGATTCAGCATTCAAAAATCAGTTAATGAAATCCATCACATCAATAGGCTACCGAACAAAAATCATATGATCATATCAATATACGCAAAAATAACATTTGACAAAATCCAACAAACATTCATAATAATAATTCTCATCTCATCAAACTAGGAATAGAGGAGAACTTAGGCAGAATGGTGGCAATTTAAAACTTATGAATTGCTTATTTCTGGAATTTTCCATTTAATATTTTTGGATCCTGGTTGACCCTGGGTAACTGAAACAGTGGAAAGTGAAACTGTGAATAAAGGGAACTACTGTGTATGAGGAAATCTACAAAGCTCTGATGAAAGAAATCAAAAAAGCTCACAAAAATTTTAAAAAACAAAATAAAGCGAGCAGCCTGTGTATTTAGTTTTTTCATGGAATAAATGTTATATGAGAAAATAAAATGAAAAATCATGACTCCTTTCCAGTATTATATTTTAGAATGCAAGACAACCATTATTCTAGGTGAGACTTGTGAAATGTACCTTTTATTATCATTACAGTTTTTAATTTAATGTGTTCATACATTTCCTTTTTATTATAGAAATTAGCATTAGGAAACCACTTTTCTTTAATTACTAAGTAATGTTCCAGGTAAAAAGAATTACATTTCTTGTGGTAAGAGTTCAATGGGGAAAAGAAAATATTCATGCTAATAACAGTTTAAGTCTTCAGTTCATAATGATCTCACAGTCAGCAGAAACAATTTTAAGCCTTCAGCAAAAGGATGAATCATCAACAAACTCAGCAACTAAATTTTACAACTATAATTAACTGCATTTATAGCAAAATATGTATTTGAATATTCAGCTTGTTTCTCTTTTCTCACAAGTGTTTACACTCCCTTCTCCTCTTTCATATTGTTTCTCAAGCCTAAAAATCAAATCCATTGAACCAGCCAACCATTAAAGACTATTGTTTCTGATATTATTTATAGAGGAATAACTCAAAAGCCCATGTCTATAACTGATATTTGTGAGACACTGAAATATTGCAGTAAAAGAACACCATCTGAATATTGCCTCAGGCCAATCTTTAACAGGATTTCCCAAATAACCTTCCATATAATTGGAAAAGACAATACTGAAAGGAATTTATTTAGATTCCGTAGCATGGTATTCAACACATAGTTATCACATACTAAATGCTTTTGAATTGAAGAATAGATTATCAAGTGGATTGGTTGGAGTGAGTAGCTGACTAACAGGCTATTCAAATATTATTTTTCTGTAAACTAAGATCCTTCAAAGTATGATCAGAACTGTTGAAAAATGTTTAGGACAGATACCATTGGGGAAGGGGGCAGATAGAAACCAAAAAAAAAATCCTTTAGTTTCTCCAGGTAACAACTTAGTTTTCGCTGAAGCATTCCATGAATAATCATTACTTGGTAATTTTTCACTTGTAGAAGGAACAAGTTTCATTTTGCCCATAACAATGTATTTGACTGATTATCTTCCAAGCATGATGCTGAACGCTGGAGTTGCATAGACCAACAAAAAAATTCCCTGCACTGAAATAACTAAAATGGGGCATAGACACATATATACAGTAAGATGTCAGCTAATGGAAGCAACATATCGTATTGTTAAAGAGGTTTAAATATTGAACCAAACTGCCTGAATTGGAATCCTCACTCTGCCACTTAACAGTTATATGTCTTTGGGCAAGTTTATAATCTTTCTAGACCTCAGTTTCCTCATCTCAATAATGAGAATTACTATTATTCACTTCTTAGAGATGTTGTGAATTAATGGATCAGCATTGTACATATAAGTTCTAAGAACAGTTCCTGCAACATTGTAAGTGTTTACATTTTATGATGCTTTGGACTGACTATAACTGAAAACCCACTAAGGCAAAAGAGAAAATACAGAAGTAAGGTTGATTGAACTAATCATTCAATGATGAAGTAAAAATTTTATTTTTTTCTCTCTTTTCTCTGTCCAAAATGGTATAGTCCAACTCACCCTAGAACTGGCAAAGACAAGAAAGATAGGGACCATAATTACCTGGAACTCAGAATTCCACTGCTGACACACAATGTGAGTAGAAAGTATATAACAATAATAATAATAGTAATCATAATGATGATAATAATAGGCATTCAACCACAATGTCCATTATAGGAGATATGTATAGAATGCTAAAAATACATCAAGTAGGAGAGAGTATTGTACTGATGGTTTGGGGAATAAATTGAATGTGAACTGAGCTTAGAAGGAAGGTATGAGGACGTCAAAATGGTGGAGTAAAGAAAAAATAGTCTAGTGAGAAACCTTAAAATATACAAAACCATGTAGACTTATAAAGCAAGTGTATCTTATCATTAAGTGATAAATGAGATACTTTAAAGAGATGAAAGCTTAGGCACAAAAGAGTGACTAATAATTTCCTTTCTCAACTAAACCTAAACAACAGTTAGCATCAGATTGCCTTCCCATTAGATACCCTTGAAGCTCCAAGATTGAGCAGTGTCAAATTTTTCTCATTCTGTTTATTTTATTGTGTAGCCCAACTCTTCTGTTTAGTTAAATAGGGCATAATCACATTTTCAAGGTAATTTTAGCCAGCTAATGGAAGTCTTTAACTATCATATGGACAAAATAAGGATAAGTTGTGATTTCTCCCTCTCTTCTAGTATCTTTACTGCTCTAATTTTTCTTACACCTTCAATTATGTAAAGTTGAAAAAGGAAAAAAAAATATAAATCATCATGATATTGGGGAGACTAAAATATTGGATCAATTTCTTTCATTAAACTATTTCAATTGATTTATTTTAACCAATATTAAGCTAATTTTAGTCACATTTAAGCACAGATTGATTTTTCTTCAAGTAATGATAACTATAGTAAAATACCTATCATAACTATAATCCAATGATTTGGTTTTTAATTCTTGGTTTGCAATTTATAAGTTGAATAATGTTGAGCAAATGATTTGATCTTTCTGGGTCAGTTCTCCAATATATCAAAATATATAATAAATATTTTTATAATTAACTTGCAGGATTAAAGTAAGGATAAAAGGAGTTAAATAATATTAAAGTGAATTTATTATCAATGGAATGATAATTACGATTCAATGTAATCCAATTACTGTAATTCTAAAGTTTAAGAAAAATATGAATGCATATTTCTTTTCGAGACGGAAAATAATTAACTCCAAAATCTTTGAGAAAGTAATTAGAAGAAAGTGTTGATCTGTTGCCATGGATGGATACAGATGTCTGTGTCTACAAGAAGCCAGGCCATCTGTGTGTACTGCAGCTTCATTGCTCTGTGACAACTTCCTGCTGAATGCAACACAACTAAATCTAGAACAAATTGAATAAGTATGTATTCATTTTCAAGCACGCTAGTCATTTATTTTGCTGTCACGAAATGTTTTTATTTGTTGTTGTTGAGTTTCACATCCCTAGTAATTTTATTGCACATTTATGCAAGAAATAATTAGCCACTCTTCTGTATGGTTGAGTGCTTTGACAAACAAACTCAGACTTAGAAATCATGTCATACTTTCTTAGTTACATATTCTAAACAACCCCTAACCAAAGATATTCAAATGAGGATTCATTCACGCACAAAATTTGTTCAGTATAATGGTTTATCCTTTAACCTATATATGTGAAAGTCTCATTTCTTTATAATTCTTTTTATTTCATAAATAAATAACCAGTATAGTAAAGGAATCTCAAAATAAGTAAAGATTTGCGTGGAATTTATTTCACGTTGTACAGATAAGAATTAGTAAACTTCATAAAAGGTTAAGTTTGCACTAACAGAGCTCTGAATCCATCTTTCCTCTTTTTCTCTCCATGGTCTGCCCTCGAATGCACTTATCTCCTGGTTGATATTGGCTCTCACATCTGCCTCCTGACTTGGGGCCTTTCCAAGTGTATGCTGGCGTAAAATCAAAACTTTTAAGGTTGAGAAGAATATCAAACAGCTCATTCGTGTCCACTTAAAACTGATCTTCCTGTGCTTAAAGTAGCTCTGATACTCCCTGTCTTTCTGCACGAAAACAGGCTCTCACATGAACAGTTATCATGGTTGTTTTCTCAGGCTTCGTCCAACTTGACTTCTCTGTAATCTAAGGCATTGCTGCTTCTATGAGTTTTCACAACACTATTCTCCTCTGGCTTATAAAAACATAATCTTGCTATATTTCTTATACCTATTCTTACATAATTTCTGTATTTATGTGGTATGATGGTTACTTTTTTTATTTTATTTTGTATTTATTTATTTTTCTTGTGAGGAAGATTAGCCCTGAGCTAACGTTGATCACCAATCCTCCTATTTTTGCTGAGGAAGATTGGCCCTAGGCTAACGTCTGTGCCTATCTTCCTCTACTTTATATATGGGATGCCTGCCTCAGCATGGCTTGATAAGCAGTGCATATGTCTGCGCCTGGGATCCAAACCTGTGAACCCCAGGTCACAGAAGCAGAGCACGCAAACTTAACCTCTATGCCACTGGGCCAGCCCTGATGATAACTCTTATGTGTCAATTGACTGGGCTAAGGAATGCCGAGATAGCTGGTAAAACATTATTTCTGGATGAGTCGGTGTAGCAGATTAACATTTGAATCAGAAGACTGAGTAGACCCTCACCAAATTGGAGGTTGGGGGTCATGACCCAATTTGTGGAGGACCTGACAGAACAAAAAGGTGGAAGAAGGGCGAGTTCTCTTTATCTCTTCTTGAGCTGAGATATCCACCTTCTTCTGCCCTCCAACATTAAAACTGCTGGTTCTCAGGCCTTTGGACACCTTTGCACTTTGGATTTATGCTAGTGTCCCCACCCCGACCAAATTCTCAGGCCTTTGGACTTAGACTGAATTATATCACCATCTTTCCTGGTTATCCAGCTTGCAGATGGCAGATAGTGGAACTTCTCAGCCTCTGTAATCACATGAATCAAATCCCTTAATAAATCTCCTCTTTGTCTGTCTGTCTATCTCTCTATCTATCTATCTATCTATCTATCTATCTATCTATCTATCTATCCTATTGGTTCTCTTTCTCTGGAGAACCCTGACTAATATAGATGGAATTGTTCTCAGGTACCATGGACCTTTGCATACTTCCCCTGGATTCAAATACTTCTTATAGTATATAACTTAATGGCAGAACGGATTCCCTGTTACAACCACTTTCCTAAACATTAGCATATTATTTAACACGAATTCTCCCTTTGAGTGATGTGTCCTTTAGGGTTCAGTTGCAGAGAACATAATCCACTCTAACTAGTTTAAGTAGAATGAGATTTCCTAAATGTTGGAAAGATAAAAGGCTCTTTCATCCCTCAAAATCCATCAATTGATAAACCTTTAGCATATTATTTTAAAATATTTTTCAGTTTTTTACTCATATAAGTCGTCCTAACTCTGATCTATAAAATTTATTCTCAGCCTGTTAAAATACAAAACCTTGTCAAATTGAACACTAGTTTTACCTATACCTAACTCTAAAGCATCCTTCGTATTTCAAAACTTACACGTAACTGTTATATTCCTGCTGAAAACACACACACCAAAAAATAATAAATAAATAAATAAATAAATAAATACGAGTTTCTTTACACCCGTGGTTGTATTCATTTCCTAACTTTGGTACATATATTAGTTAATGTCTTTTAAGTTGCAAGGAACACAGCATATGTGAATTACTTCAACTAGTGGAAGTTTATTGTAAGAATTAGAAGTAAAGGTAATGCATTCAGTAGCCAAATAACTAGCTTCAGGTCACAAATTATCATGAGCTCAGAGTTGTAAGCAAAATTGCTCAAATTTCCATCATAATTTATTCCAAAATGGAAATTAGTATTTCCTGTCTTCATAGCTGCCTTGATACCCACGTCTTCCTTGTCATAATAAATGGCACTGCCACCTCTAAAATTAGTCCGGCTAGAATCGCGGGAGTTATTCCCGAAATCTTCCTCTCCCAAACCCCTCACATCCCTCACGGCATGCTCCTGTCCCTTCTACCTGTAAATTCAACCGTGAGTCCATGAGCAATCACAATCTGTCACACAGTGGGCAAAAGACAGAAGATACAACTGGAAACAGGAACAAACCATAAAAGGCTTTAAATAATAGATTTATTAGGTAAGACCTTTAAATATGTATATATAAAGTGATAAAATATATTTACAAACATTTAAAAATTAGCAGAGAATCAGAAAAAACAGAGAACTAGGAAAACAGAGAACTAAAAAAAACAGAGAACTAAAAATACAGACTTGAAAAAGATCCCAGGAAGATTAATAGAAACGAAAGTATCATCTTTGGAATTAAAAAATGCTGTGGATGATTTCAACAGAAAATTAGACAAAGCTGAAGAATTAATTAAGATAGATCAGAGAAAATTAACCAGAGTGGATGAAGCACAGTGAAGTAACAAGATGAAATATATGAATGGTTTCCCCCAAGTGCCCATCTCTGCCTCTCAGTTCATTTGTTCAAGTCTGTCAGTCCCTTAGTTATGCATATGGTACTTATCTGACACACCCTGGTTTTGAGTTCTGCTCAGAATGACACACTTGGCCTGGTTGTCTCTAATAACAGTAGTGTTGCTGACAGGATTGTAGGAAAATAAAATATTCAGAGGCATACCAGCCTTCAGTACCACCAAGTAAGCAGTCACGTATGCTGCCAAAATGAAGACCAAGTCAAACTGATCATCTTGAACCATGTTTCACTCAAATATGTGTACTTTTTAAATTAGAATTTAAAATTCTAGGCTTCTTTGGATTTATTCTATTGATTGAAAATGGAAACCATTTTTTGAAAGTTATTTTAATTATGCACAAAAATTTTAACTTCTCAAATTAAAATAAGATATTGCAAGCTCACATTCCCAATATTATTAGTTAGTATTTTTAAAAATTTTGTGATGATTTTATAATGTCTTATTAGCTTAGTAGCTAATTTCCTTAAAACCTATGGAAACTAAGTAGTACTGTCAGCATTTATTAGTGTGGTATACATTTAGTCAACCATTTATTAAAAAGAGAAAATTAAATTAATTATGGATTTTTTTTCTTCATCAGACCCTGGAAAATAGTAGAGCTGAAATTCATTTAGAAGTTTTTTTTTCTTTTAAATTTTAGCATACCATGTATCTCTATGTTAACTATCAAAGGAATTATTAGAAAAATGTATGTTTCTCCTAATTTTGGCAAGAAATGATGATTTTATATTTTTGCTTAATTTTCTTTCAGAGAAACACATGTAAAAGCAGAAATAAAGAGTAGGAAGTATTTTGTTAGTTTCTGACTTTCTTAGACCTGCCAAAATGTGTTAGCCTTGCCCTATAATTGCCAACTCAGTTCCTGATATAGGAGGGCTTTAGATTTTTCATTAGCAGCAATACGTCAAGTCTAAAAATGATATTGCTGTTTTTGTTCTAGATTAAATTTATAAGCTATTGTCAATTGGACGCTCCTGAGAAAAACCTATGCGCCTTTGCTACTTTGCATCACTCTTATGACATGACTTTTGCTTTGGTTTCCTAATTAGAAGTCTGTGTCTTTGTATAGTTTAAAAAATTGCCTTAAACCCATATCTACTTGGTTAGGCATTTGACATAAGGATTTATTTAGTCAGTTCCTTTCCTAGAAACTTATTTTGCCAATTTTCTCCTTTCTCCTTCTCCTACAGAGAGCTAACTGGGCCTCAGCTGGTGTTGTTTCCTGGAACCACATCAATACAACCCCACTTTCTATCTTTTCCCAAAACTTTAAACATATTTCCATGTTCTATCTTGTCAACTAGATCTCTTTGAATAGTTTTCCAACTGGAAATTGAAAGTTTAGTTTGCCACAAAATTTATGGACACAATATACTAAACTACTGATAGTTCCTTGGAACCAACTCCATAAAAAATTAAGTTTTTGTTTTGCTACTAGTCTTGGAAACTTATGTGATATTTGTACTGGACTCGATGAATATTTTCAATAAATAAAGATGAGGGCCACAGTATTGAGAAAGACGTCTAAAGTAGGAGGAAATGAAAATACTACAATGGATTTATTATGCAAGACCAGATAACTACCACCTGATTATGTTCTTTTGGAGTGTCCAAAGGACATTCTTTTCACTTAGGATAGCAAGGACTCCACTGATAAGGGAGATACCAACATCTCTAAGAATCTTGAAGGTGGCTGTTCTTTGCATGGTGTGGTTGTCAGTAGGAGGACAATGCCATGTACCACCTAATAATCAATGGATATGGTGGGGTTTTGAAATGGCAGAGACTAGGTGGTAGTAATTCACCTTCAGAGGCAAGGAGGACAAAATTAGTATAGTGAGTAGCACAACCTGAGCATCTATCTGGATAACTTGCTCTTCAGGACACTGTGATGATGACTAAATAAATCATGTTTTTCCTAGAAGAGAGATAGACAGCCAACTGTGGTGTATCCTGATTTGTATAATCAAAAGCTCAAGAGCTGGTGAGCAGCTATGGTAATGAAAAATTGTGGTCCCTCCCCTAGTTTCCAGATCTAATATAGTTCATAAACCTAAATCAGTTCACAAATCCATAGCCCCTTATTTGAAGTTGAGGCCAGGTCCCCTTGAGGAAGAATCTTGTAATACAAAGGACATGTAAGCATTTTCCAGCATAATTAGTATGGAGAAATAAAAATGCCAAGAGTTTTAAAGAAATGTTTAATAGTTTTTGCTGACACTGGTGCCAGGGAACAAGAAACACCGTCATAGTTCTCCAGTCAGAGTGGGAGATCACCGAGGCCACATAATAAAGATTTTACATAATTTCTTTTTACAATTGGACCAAAAGGACCACCAACACAACTTTGGTTATTTCCCCTGGGCTGAAATTAATGAATTGGAATTGATATATTAGCAACTTCTAAAACCTTACTGAGCCCCTGTTCTGTAGAGTAAGACGCATTAGGGTAAGAAGGACTACGTAAAAACCTAAGCATCTTCTCTCTGCTTCATCAACGTAGTAAATAAGTAGCAATGACACATTCCATGAGGACTTATAGTGATTAGAAACACTAACAAAGACTTGAAGGTTGCAAGCGTAGCTGTGTCCGCCTTACCTCCCACTCAATTGCCTGTTTGGTCTCTGCACAAGCCAGATGGATGAAGGTAGGACATCTCTAAACCTAACCAAATATCAGTTCCAATTGCAGCTGCTGTTTCAGGTATGGTATCTTTTACTGGAACACAACAAACAAAGTTCTAGCACTTGGTATGCGAGTAGTGAATTAGTGAGTAATTACTTCTTGCTATTCATCAGTAGGGAGAATCAAAGGCAATTAATGACTGCCTGGAACGGGCAGCCGTACACATTCATTGTCTCACCTCAAGGCTGTTAATTCCATTATTCTCTATCACATCTTAGTCTACGGGGACTTTGATCATGTTGACATTTCACTGGATTTTCCATTAGTCCAATATATTGATCGCTTCATGTTAATTGGATCCAGTAAACAAGAAGTATCAAATATCCTAAATTATTTAGATAAATGTGTGTCAGAGGTTGGCAGATAAACTTAGCAAAGATTCAAAAGACATTCACAGTGATGAAATTTTTAGGAATCCAGTAGTCTGTGATGTGCTGGGATATGCTCTTTATGATGAAGGACAAGTTTTTGCAACTCTCATTTCCAATGTCCAAAAGAGAGGCACAACGCTTGGTGAAGCTCTTTGGATTTTAGAGACAGCGCGTACCACATTTGGGACTGTAACTAAGACTCATTTATTGGGTAGCTCTGAAAGTAGTTGCTTTGAGTGGGACTCAGAGGCTCTGCAGCAAATCAAGGCTGTAGGGAAAGCAGGCCTGTCAGTTGGTACGTATGGCCCAGCATATGTGATGGTGCTTGAAGTATTCATAGTAAATAAGGATGCATTGAACAGTCATTGGAAAGATCTGATAGGAGAGTCACAGCACAAAATCCTAGGCTTCAAGGGCAAGGTAATGACTTTTATAGCCAAGAATTTTTCTTTTCAGCAGACTTTCTGATATGCTACTAGGTTATAGTAAAGAAAATAAGTGACTGAAACAAAGCTGCATATCCATCAATTCATAAAGTTGTACAGAGCCAGCTGCAATCCATTGTATGAAAAAGTGTGCATTGGAGCCCAGGCACAAAGATTCTGAAGTCATAGTAAATGAAATGTATAGGCGGCTTGGACTCCGATGTCACTTTCCTCTGTTGCTCTTCGTCAACTTAAATCTCTGGCCTCATTGGAGATTTTCTATGTCCAACTGACAAAGTTAAAAAGGCCTTGATCTTGGTTAGAGAGTTGGATTAGTGTGATAAGTTGGCACTAGCTAGAAAGAATTTTTGCCATTTTACAGCTCCTCTCATGGGTGGCACTAAAGGACAGTGGTAAAGAGAAATCTTTCTACTGGACAGAGCTAAGAGTAGTGAACTCTTATTCATCAAATGAATATGAGGGGAGAGAGAGCTTGAAGTACAGATGCACATTGACTATCAGGCAGTGACAAGTAACTTGGCCACTTTGATTAGGAGCCAGTAGAGAAATCAAAGAAGTCTGGGAGAAAGTTACGTGGATGGGCCTATGGAAATGGGTATAAAATGTACAAATCATTTTGTCTCACATCAACGTCCGATCGAGAACATTCACTCTAAAGGAAAGTCTCAAAAACCATGTGAACAGGAATAGGGCCAGTTTCATGGATGTGTTACTCGTATAGTCACACATGGCCCTGAATTCAGAAGGTTCTGTACTTGGTTTAATGCTCTGCCGTCATCATCTTGAAATTCATTGGAATTTTGGCATAGGGGTCCTAAGTTTTCATTTTTCACTGGGCCCCACATATTATGTCACCAATCTCCAAAAGGATGACCTGCGCTGTGGATGACTCTATCAGATGTGACTCTAGTATTTATCCAATGGCCTCATTAACAAAGTGGCCATTTGAGCAGTGATAGATGCTGTTAATGGACTCCAAATCCCAGTACTCTGTCATGAATGCTGATCTTGCTACTAGCACTTTAGAATGTCCAATCAGAGAGCAGCTAGAGTCACCAGATAAAATATAGGATGCCCATTTAAATTTGACTTTTAAATAAACAACACTTTTTTAGTATAAGTATGTCCCAGATATTGCATTGGATATATTTATACTAAAAAAAAACCACATGTACTGTATGTCTGAAATTCAAATTTCACTGGGTATTCTACATTTTTATGTGGTAAATCTGTCAACCCTACCAGCATTACAGACAAACACTAAGTACTCAATTTATCACAATCTTTTGGTGATATCATCCAGCTACCTGGTATCAGGTTGATTAAATTAATCACTTCCACCTTGGTAGTGAAAACAATATATTCTTATAGCAATCAATGCATATTCCAGATATAGAATTTTTCTTCTTTCCATGAAGTGTTTCCATTAGTACCATTATCAAAGTGTTTATAGAATGCCTGATGTATGGACATCTTATGCCACAGATGCAGACAGGCTAATGCACTGATTATATTTTAAAGTCAGTGAGATAAAGGGCTCTTGACTACCGAATTCACTGATCTTACTATGTTCTCCAAAACTAAGAGGGAACTGGTCTGATGAAATGGTGTAATAGCTCTTAGAAGGCTAAGCTATACTGCCAGCTAGAGAGATCTATACTTTGGGATTTGAGTACTGTCTTCAAGGATGTGGCATATGAATCAAACTGAGTGTAATCATGTCATACTGTGTCCTTAATAGCTGCAATATATTATCTACAAACAATGGAGGAAGACATAATTAACCCCTTTTACCATTACTTCTGTGAGTTACCTGTATAATGTGCACTTCTATCCCCATAAACTTAGGCTCTTCTGAGTTGGAGACCTTAATTTCCAGAAGGTCAGTCCATCCACCAAGGGACACAATAAGGGTTCCACTGAACTGGAGGCTTAAATTACAATTTGGTCACTTCGGTTTTATTCTGCTGGCTGATATAGTTCATTCTGATTACCAAGAAGATTGCATTTACGCCATGAGATTCTGGGAGAACTAAGTCTACAACTAGGAGGGTTCACTAGGGCATATCTTTTTGTTTGTGTACTCAAGTATTAAAAGAAACAAACAAACAATGAAAGATAATTTCAGCAACTAATTTCAATATCCAAGGCCTCTGACTTTACAGAGACCAAGTTTTGAGAATATTCTGCCATCAGACCTGAAAGTATGGGGCTGGATTTTGACAAATGAGAAACTAGGACTTGCAAGTTGCCAGAAAATATATTGTTTCCTCCTCCTCTCCCAGGCGGCCTATTCCAAGATGCATTTGTTTTTTTTGTTTGTTTGTTTGTTTTTTTTTTTTTTTTAATTTTTTGTTTATTGCAGTAACATTGGTTTATAACATTGTAAAAATTTCAGGTGTACATCATTGTACTTCTATTTCTGCATGGACTACATCATGTTCACCACCAAAATACTAATTACAACCCATCACCACACACATGTACCGAATTATCCCTTTCACCCTCCTCCCTCCCCCCTTCCCCTCTGGTAACCACCAATCCAATCTCTGTCCCTATGTGTTTGTTTATTGTTGTTATTATCTACTACTTAATGAAGGAAATCATACGGTATTTGACCTTCTCCCTCTGACTTATTTCACTTTGCATTATACCCTCAATGTCCATCCATGTTGTCACAAATGGCTGGATTTCGTCGTTTCTTATGGCTGAGTAGTATTCCATTGTGTATATATACCACAGCTTCTTTATCCATTCATCCCTTGATGGGCACTTAGGTTGCTTCCAAGTCTTGGCTATCGTGAATAAGGCTGCAATGAACACAGGGGTGCATGTACCTTTGCAAATTGGTGTTTTCAAGTTCTTTGGATAAATACCCAACAGTGGAATAGCTGGATCATATGGTAGTTCTATCGTTGATTTTTTGAGGAATCTCCATACTGTTTTCCATAGTGGCTGCACCAGTTTGCACTCCCACCAGCAGTGTATGAGAGTTCCCTTCTCTCCACAACCTCTCCAACACATGTTGTTTCCTGTACACTAACAACGAAGTAGCAGAAAGAGAAATTAAGAATACCATCCCATTTACAATTGCAACAAAAAGAATAAAATACCTAGGAATAAACTTAACCAAAGAGGTGAAAGATCTGTACACCGAAAACTATAAAACATTGCTGAAAGAAATTGAAGAGGACACAAAGAAATGGAAAGATATTCCGTGCTCTTGGATTGGAAGAATTAACATAGTTAAGATGTCCATACTTCCTAAAGCCATCTATAGATTCAATGCAATCCCTATCAAAGTTCCAACAACATTTTTCACAGAAATAGAACAAAGAATCCTAAAATTTATATGGAACAACAAAAGACCCCGAATAGCTAAAGGAATCCTGAGAAAAAAGAACAAAGCTGGAGGTATCACACTCCCTGATTTCAAAATATACTACAAAGCTATAGTAACCAAAACAGCATGGTACTGGCACAAAAACAGACACACAGATCAATGGAATAGAATCGAAAGCCCAGAAATAAACCCACACATCTATGGACAGCTAATCTTCGACAAAGGAGCCAAGAACATACAATGGGGAAAAGAAAGTCTCTTCAACAAATGGTGTTGGGAAAACTGGATAGCCACATGCAAAAAAATGAAAGTAGACCCTTACCTTACACCATACACAAAAATTAACTCCAAATGGATTAAAGACTTGAATGTAAGACCTGAAACTATGAAACTTCTAGAAGAAAACATAGGCAGTACGCTCTTCCACATCAGTCTTAGCAACATCTTTTCAAACACCACATCTGACCAGGCAAGAGAAACAATAGAAAAAATAAACAAATGGGACTACATCAAACTAAAAAGCTTCTGCACAGCAAAGGAAACCATCAACAAAACGAAAAGACAACCTAACAATTGGGAGAAGATATTTGCAAACCATACATCTGATAAGGGCTTAATCTCCAAAATATATAAAGAACTCATGCATCTCAACAACAAAAAAACTACCAACCCAATTAAAAAATGGGCAAAAGACCTGAACAGACATTTCTCCAAAGAAGATATACAGATGGCCAACAGACACATGAAAAGATGTTCAAAATCACTAACTATCAGGGAAATGCAAATCAAAACTACAATGAGATATCACCTCACGCCTGTCAGGATGCATTTGTTTTTAGTGATCTTTAAGGAGATATCCAGCATGGCCAAGCAATCAGCCATGTTTGTTGGAAAGCTATGGCCAGGTTTGCAGCAATACTCCCATTTCCCCTTATTCTTGTTTTCCTGGGACCACACCCCTCGATAAAGTTTTAGCACACAAGCTTTGACCTAAGTCTGTTATGAAGAAAGCTATGTAAAGGGGGCTGCTCCTACTTTTTGCTGAATTGTGACTTTTCCTGAGTTATTACATCACTGAGATTAATTTTTCACCCCCATTTCACTATAAATGGTCCCCAAACAGAGATTCCAGTTACTTATATGTAATATTTATATGCCAGGGGTAGAATTTCAACATAACATTGCTTCAGTGGCCAAATGCACTATTTCTTACTCATATAATTATTTTAGGCTTTATTATTAGCCGAAAATAAAGCTATTAGAATTAACCATTAGAAAAAACTCACCTGTTTATTTTGTACTTTAACATTTTATGATTTCTTTTTAGCTAAGGTTTACACTGGTATTTTTTAGATCTATGGTTTTGTAGATTAAATATTTCAAATCCAAAATACTTTTTCCTAATATATGTTTGGAGAACAAAAGTCTTACTATGCAGGCTGCAGAGCTGCCATGACAGTTAAATGAGAAGTCTCATATAGTAGACAGGAAACAATAAGTCTTCAATAAAGACTTTCAATGATTTTACCAAGGTCAGTTTACTTATAAGGAGACTCCCGTTCTCTTCGGGAATCACTTTCCCTACCCATCGCTGGGTCCAGGCTATTTAATAAAAGTTAAGCTCCAACATGATCCAGAGGAAGAATTTCAAGGTTTGCTCCCCAAAAAGATACAGCTACGCTAAAGAACTGCTATATCTTTCTAATATGTATCAGCTGACTTTGGGGAGCAACAGTAGAAATGGATTCTAAAAGGGTTAGACAAAGAAGGACAATATAAAGTTAGATAGGGTTAAATCTATTAAATTTGGCATTTGGAATTTAATGTGTTACATGAGTTCTTGGATCAAACAATTTGCTTTGTTGGTTAATTGATGTCTAGATTCAATGCTGGCCTGTGGTCAATACGGTTGAGGGGCTATGTCACTGCAGAATGAGTCTGAAGAATTAGAGAAACAGTATATTGAAATGGTTTTATTATATGCAATGTGCTTAGTCACTCTAGCCATACTTCTTTGTATGGTGTAGATAAAATCTAATTTCAAATAAATAAATAAGTACTTGAATATAGAAAATGGTGAGTGCAATTAATTGAAATATAAGGACTATAATTTCTTCATGTATGCCTGTGTTCTTATGTTCCATTTGTTGTTTAGCTCTTCAAATCTTAGCAGCTATGCCTATCTTGTATAGATTATTATGTCACCACTCCATCCCTCACACCTCCCAGTTTTCTCTCACCTGGTATGAAGAGCCCTGGAGCTGGTTAATGTTACATTTTATATTTTAGTGGTGGCAGTAGGATTTAATTGACATCATCCGTGGTGATATAACAACTTATTAGAATTATGCCTACTGTCTGTTGAATACAAGTTTCTTATATTGAGCAAAGGAAAAAAATAAAAAGCTAAATGGCAAAAGGCACAACTGTGCTTTTTCCTTTTACCCTCTTTCACATTCGTTCTCCACCCTTCTTTATGCCCCAGGAAGCCGATGTCTACTGACTGCATCGCTCATGCTCCCATATGGGCTGGCTTCTAGTTAGTTGTGCTAATGGGACGCCACAGGAGGGATCAGAGGGAAAGAGGAGGGACAGCTCTTATCCACTCTCTTCGCTGTGGGCAGTATTCTGGTTGTGGCTATGTCCGCTCACCTGTACAGCACCTCTTGGAGGGCCCTTCCTCTCTGGCTCTAACTCTCACCGGGCTTCCATAACATGATTTTCTCCTGTGTTCTTTTCTGGTGTAAGGCCAGTAAAAGCATTTTAGTATCTGAGACCCTCAACACTTCTTGTTATTTTCCGTAACCCTGCCCTTACTTCTGTAAACATTACCTTTATTAAAGACTCTCGAAAAATCTTAGTGGAAATATGTTTCCTGATGGGACCTTGACTGATACTGTACCTACCATTTTCAATAAGTGTTTTTGGAATTGTATAGAAGAATGAGAGGCTGACAAGAATACAGAGATTGCATGTTCTACACTTTGTAACCTTAACCCTGACCGTGGGAAAGGTTTCTCATACTTTTAGCTCTTCAAAAGGATCTATATAAATCCAAGGCTTCTCCTTATAATTCTTGCTTTCTTTGAACTTGATAAAGTTTAAATCCCTGCAGCAGTGCCAAGCAGGGGGCCTCCAAATAGACCTCTGCTGTTTTAATGAAAGGAACAGAAAAAAGGGGAGAACAAATAATGAAGCAAAAGGCCCCAAGAAGTGACTCAACTGTGAGATTCTGGGATGTGTGCAGGGAAAAAAAAAATCAGTAACAAAAAAATAGTAGTCACTAAAATCTTAGATTCTATTATAAAAATATGACCTTTTTAGATGTTATTTTATTTTGGCTGTTATTTGCTTGCAATATCTATAGAACATTCGATTTACAGATATATTTTAATTTGTTTTTAAGAATTTATATCTCAAATATCATAATGGGAGTAACTATGCTTTAAACTTGCACAATGATAACTGTAAAATAAGAGTGTTCTAATCTCTGTAGGTACTAAAATCACAAGAGCTGTAGGAGAATCATGTCATTATATAAAGTAACAGAAATCCTGGCCTTATTATTTTTAAAACTTTGATCTACCTAGCAAAATAGGTTAATAAAATAAGGGACTCAGGGTGGATTTCTCTTCCTGTGAAAAATCTAAAAAGAGAGTATGGTTGGATGATTCTGAACTGTTATAAGATTAAAGAGCTGTCTGCAGCCTAAAGGAAAGTTTTATCCACACAAAGACCCAACAGGGCAGTGGTGGATGCCTGGCTTGCCATGTTACTGACATTTCTTGAAAGAAAGGATTATGATTAGAATATCTCGGTTGGAAACTATTGGGAAGGTGAATTTTCTGACAGTTTTGCTCACAAGAGCAAAACTAATGAGCTTTCATTGAAATTAACCAATGTAAAGAGTAAAAACAGAGCCACCTATAGAACCTGCCTGCAAATGGATATCAGCCTCGCTTTTGTGATGACCTATGCGTTAGATACCGTTCAAACACAATGCCAGGAAAGTTCTATCCAAACTCAGACTAAAGAATTGGAATTACTCATGCAATACGATAGCCTACCACAAAACTTTAATTTCAACTTCTCCCTTTTCTATATTGTCTTTTATAATGAAAATCGCAACTTTGGGGAAAATTTTTTTCTACACATCCATAATTACAGAAGCATCAAGAAGTACCACGTGACATTAGATTAGTGATAGAGCTGGTCACATAATATCATTGTGATCTAAGGTGAAAGACATTTTCAATGCAATATTATGTTCTATACCTGACGTGTTTTTTTTTAATAAATCTTTACCTGATTTATGTTGTGTTTTTAAAAACTTTTATCGATTTTTACTTATATACAAAGATTTAGAATAATAGAGTATAATAGAATAACTCCTTTTCATGTTTTAAATTGTAACAAATACTGGGGATTCTAAGCTTCCAGTACCTTCTTCACTATATTTAGTTTACTGAAATATAGGTAATGAGAGATTCTCTTACTGAATTACAATCTTTCTTCTTGGAAAGATCTTCTTCTTGAATTCATTTTCTTTATAATGATGAACAGAATAGGGCAATCTAAAAGAACACCTGAAGCTTCTCTTTCTCCCATCCCTGAAATTAAATGCAAAGCTGTCATATAATGCTTTACACCTCTGGGCCCTACCTTCACTCTTTATCTTTTTACAGATTTAGGGTGTAGAGCAATTCACCCTCATGTTCATCTAGTATAAAATACAGAAAATAATAGTATTAAAATCATCAAGAATAGAATAAACAATATAATGCATTTAGAGTGTTTAACACAGTGGCTGAAACATACTGTCACTAATCAAAATCTGTGGCAAATCCCAAGAAGAATTCTATGTCTCACAGAGCTAGTGAAAGCACAAAAATTTCCTAAATTCTCAAAGGGCTACGGGTCAAATGTCCCCACTCATCATCTCACAGGATCCTCCAGCTATCCAAATGCTTTCATCGTTTTATTCCTCTGATAATATCCTCAACCTCAGGCCCTGCTCCTCATGTAGTTACTGTGCTGGGAAGCAAATCCTTGATGACAAGAAGGACTGAAAGATGGTAGTGACAGGAATATCTGTATTTACCTATTCTATATGGCATAGTATATCTACCATATTTATCTCTACCTTATTCAGACAGGAGGATGTGTAGATTATTAATCTGAAGCAGACAATTAGCTTGAACTATGAAAGGGTATGTTGTTTTTTCCTTCCACACAACATCATAAACTTGAAAGCTGAGAAAAAAACTCATTAGATTCTAAACTAATTATTTGAAGAACACAGCATCGAGTAAAAGAAAATGGACTGAGACTTATTCTCAAACCACAAAATCTATTTTTCTTCCCCATATCTGGGATGAGATAAAGCTTATTGGAAAGAGGAGGACAAAGGTAAAGACATGAGAAAATGTTTCCTTTTTTTTTTTAAGTGAAGAGAGGAAATACATACAGTGCTCGATTTCTACCCGTTGGGTCTCAACCCTCTGCTGCCACATGCCCATGCATGAGGGCCAAGTTTTCCTGCAGGGATCCACTACTATCTCTATAGTATTCTCTCGGAGAAGAAAGCTAGAGTTGGGTGTAGCTAAGGCAGAAAGCTGAGGCAGGGTTTCACATATGCAAAGATGGTTGCTACAGCAATGTCTGTAATAAAAGGTGGGCCATGAAGACAAATGAAAGAAAGGCATAAGAGATGTTTGATGCACTTGTCATGTTTCAGCCATCCTGGAAATCTCTTGGTTTCTCAATGTTGCTGAGATACTTCCACAATTTTGGTCTTTGCAATGGCTGTTCCTTGTACTTGGAATGCTTCCTCTGAATGTTAGATAAGTAGATCTTCACTAGTTTTCAGATTTTAGTTTAAGAATATACATCTGACCTCCCAATATAAATATTTACCTGTCTGTCTGTCCAAAATCATTTCGTTTTGTTACTGAGTATAGCACTCATCAAATCTCCTCGTGTATATATATACTTTTGCTTATTCTCTCTCTCCCTTAATGGAATGCTTCATATGAGCAGTACCTTCACTATCTTGTTCTCTACTACATCCCAATCCCAAACAACATCTAGCATAGAATACTCTCTCAATGAATGTTTTGTGAATCAAATGCACAGATGTACTTTCCTCTAAGTAGTAAGCAGACATATCTGCGGGAGAAGGGCGATGCCTTGTTAATAGATCAACTTAGAGGTGGCAAAGAGATTGATGCAGTTTTTAGCTACCTGGTTAACTCTCAGGTAATAAGCAGCACCTCAAGAGCTGAGGGGAGTTAGGAATCTTGTGAAGACACACAGGTCTTGCCCTGTCCTCATATCCACGTATTGCCCATAATGAAAAGCCTGAAGAAATGCCATGTCGATATCAGCAGCCAGCTGGGAAGCAAAGGGGAAACTTTGGACCACTGTATAGTCTTCCCTTCTCCCACAAATAGCATATGGCTAACTGAAGTGTATGTCGGGTCCCTCCTTGTGCGTTGATATGTAGGATGGATGATTTAAAAACGGGACCTACAGAAACTTAAGGAAAGCCGAAAGGACAACTTTTGAACTGTAGTGTGACTGATTTATTTACCCAGAGAAAATAGTTTTAAAATTATTTTGAAAATGCCTGAACTGGTTGAACTTACATTAAAAAAAAAAAAAAAAAAGTCATCTTATTATTGCCAAGAGGGAGGATTGGGGAAAAAATTTCAGATTCAGGAATTAATGTGAATTTTTTTAACCCAGTTCCATTTAATAAACCTGAGGTTTATGGATTCTAGTAGATGTTATGTATCACATATATAAATCAGTTTCCCCACTCTACATTCGTATTGGTTTTGTAGGCCAGAAAGTTAGCACCCTCTCACATCTTTACTATTTCCGGTGATGTCACTTGTGCCAAAAATAGGCTTTCTCCTGAAGAATTAGGAGTAATTGGAATATTAAGTAGAATCATTCATACTTGATTAGTCATTGCCAGATATTTTTCTAGATGCCATTGAATAGAATCTTCGAGGAATCCATATATTAATTAAAAATATTGGCCAACTTTGAGATCTAATTTTATGTAATTTGTTGATTCCTTATTTATAGGTACATATCCATTTCATTCAAGTAGGACATTATTATTGTTTTCACTTCTTATATGAGAAACAAAAAAACGTTTCCAGGATTCTCTTACTACAGATCTTAACTCTATTTGTGGGGGGAGAAAAAGCAGCTTTATTTTTTGCAACAGATGTTTTGTTTTAATGCTAGAGCTGTGAGTCTATCTTTAGTGTCTGATATAATGGTGCAGGAAACAATTATCTGAAAATTGTTAAGACTACAGGAAAACAACATAAAGTGGGCGTAGGTTGGCTTGAGTCAAATATTCAAGCAGGATTGAGTGACTGAGGACACTGATCCCTCTGAATTTAGTAAAATCACTTTATTTACCTGATTTATCACAGCTTTCCTTCCTGCCTAAACTACCCTTGAGTTCTGATCTTGGCCTCTGCTTACCTTCCTCAGCTTCCCAGAAACCTGGCACCGGCCCTCCTCCTGATCCCACTGCAGTCCCCCATCCTCTTCAGCTGATGGTAACTCATTTGGGATTTCAAAAGGTTGTAAGAGTGTTCTCCTGTTTGGAGAGTAGAATGGTAATGTAGATTGGGCATAGCTACTAATGGGTCTGGTTTGAATTTTACCAAGTTTAACGTTGACAAATTTTGAAAACTTCACTGTAAATCATTTATTTATTTTCTTTAAAGGATATAATGAGAAAATATAATGATAGGTTTGTTTCATCTGAATAAATTTTAAAATTAAAACATCCAGTAAAATTCACAAAATGGCGTATTCCAACCTATAGAATATTTCCTCTGATTATTTGTGGAGATATGGCATATATATGTCACAGAAAACCCATGGAGTCTAGAATTTGATGAAAATTTTTATATTCATCTGGTCTATATTGCATGGCCTGAATGCCAACAGTCTAGCAAAGAGCCAAGTCATACAGCTTTCCCAATAGAATAATCAAGAGAATGGGAAATGAGCTTCTGTAACAGCAGAACTTAGCCAGAACAATTACTGAAGTAGATTTCCACAAGCCAGTAGGTACAACACATGGCTACGAGCCTGTGTTTGAGTCGCTTTTATTATCTGCCAGACACATTGCTATTGTTTATAAGTAAATTTTTTTTGTATTGTTACTTTTTGCTTCTTTCTCTTATTAGCTATAGGGTTTAATTTAAAAAAAAATGTAAAGTCATTTTAAAAATATATTTATGCTAGAAAATAAGGTTTTATTGTTATTTATTTTGCTATTTGGCTTGTTCATGAGTCTTAGTAACAGTGATATTTTCTAAAATGCACACAATTCTAGAAGACTTTTAGATATTTTCCAGCCATACTGTCAATATTGAATAACACCTAACTTGAAGGTTTTTAATGTGAATTACTACAGTTGACCATGTTTATAGCTTTTTAATAAATTGTGGCAATAATTTTAATGATGTAACAATGAATCCTTTTCTTTGATCTAGATGTTAGTGCCCAACTCGCTATAAATAATCTTAGACATTTTTGGATGAGGAAATCCATACACAATCCTGACTCAAGTAAAACATTCTCCTTCAGGAGATACACATTATATCCTACAGTATAATGTAGATTATAAAAAGTGTATATAAAAATCATGTGTATAACTTTAGCCACTCATGCTGTTATCTGAAGCTTTGGATTCTCTAATCACACAATTTCAGTCTTGAGATTGGCTCCATAGCATACGTTGGTGATTTTATAAAACATTTTGAATTTGTAAAAACTTAAAAAATTAAATTTGTATATGAAAATTTTTTAACCTATTAATTACTGAAGATATATTGAAACTATATAAACCATGTTCTTAACATAAAAGAACATCCAAAATGAAATATTTGGAGAAAATTTAAAAGAAAATCCTAAGCTATATGCCAAACGATATATAAACTGGAACAAAATTTTTAATTGGTATTCATATAAAGCTGATATTAGAATATGCAATGTCTTGATCTTAACAAGTTTATATGACTTTAATTATGTCTGTTTGTGTCATGTTCTCCATCACATTCTACTTGTAAACTGAGATAAACCTGAAGGATGATTGTGGTAGTGAGAAAGGAGAGACAGAGTTACACAGAGGTGAGGCTGGGGAAAAATACCAGAAGAAATATTTGAAACCATGAGAATGGACATATTTGCCAAAGTAGAGTGCAAAGTCACTAGAGAAGCATCCAAAAAGATGTCCTTCAGAGCACTGAGCATGGCTGGGACAGGTGGCGTGGTGGATGAGGGCAAAAACCTAAAAAATAGTTATCACAGAGACAGGAAATAAACACATGTTTTTGGTCATGGAGTGAAAGGAGACAGTTTGAACATGCTGAGAAAATGGAAACAAATTAAATTGTTTCACATATAAGAGGGTGTGATTACATCTTTAAATTTCCCTTGAATTGCTTTCTTTTCTAAAGACAAATATAATCTGCAGCAGAAAAAATGCAAACAATCTCAGCTTTAAAAGGTGGGAGTTGTTAAGAAAGGAAAATATGCATGTGTGCATGCAAGTATGTATGCATTTATATATGTGTGTCTATATTATATATATATACGTATATATATGTTTCACCCAAACATCTAGAATATCCTCTTCAAGAATGATACTTTTATAGTGGAGATTAATTCAAATTGTTTTTCCTACTTTCTCATTTATTTCAGCTTTTCCAAGCAGAACTCAGAGTATATTCAAGTTAGAATGATAAAGCCTTATTCTTTTTTGAATTAACCTCTCCTCCTCTCTGAAACCTAGATTGACTTTTACACATTGTTGAAAAAAAAAAAAAACCTGCTATTTGTTTCAGAAAACGCACGATCTAAGGTAGTGACACAGAGAGTATAGATGGTACCTTTTAAATCAACTTTCAATTAGAAGTTCATGTACCAAACCATATGGTTTCATATAAAAATAATATGGAAAAATCTAACATGGAATTTTTTAGGTTATTTGATGTTATGTAAAATCTTATAGAATACATATAGGGATTGACCCAGACATATGGTGATCCTATTCTCCTGGTCTCAACAACATACACTCCTAGCCCATCCAGTATATCAATCAATAATGCCCACTTTTCAGCCAAAACTCTTCTATTCTTTTTATTAATACTCTATTTTTATTTTCTGTGATTAATATGTAAAAACTCATCATGTCCTTGTCCGTCTTAAGTTTACTTTTCAAATATATTTATTAATCAAGGAAGCAATTCACCAAAATTTCTTTATTGAAAACATAAACTGTAATCTAGAAAATAATTTTAATTTTATTTAACTTATATATTTTGGTAGCATTATAGCAAAGATGGTATTATCCATTTTACTACATGGTAAAAAAATTATTTTCAACAATTATTTATTATTAACTCATGTAATTTTGTAATAGCTAAGTACTGAAAAGAGAACTGTTAATAAGAGAGAGGTGTTCTCTGTCTATGACTCAACTTCATCTAAAAATTGCATGTCATAAATTATCATATATCCTAAAGAAGGTCTATAAATTAGTTTTCTTTTTTGCTGTTTTTTCATATATCTTATAAAACACTTTCCAGACTTCATGTAAACATTGGTATCACATTAACATGATTAGTAAGAGAGTAATACACCATATTGAGTTAATCAGGCTAATGTAGGTGGCCAAGTAATCAATTTTAAATCTGTTCAAGATTAAGTGATTTTTAAATAGCTTAACTAATCATTTCCTTAAGTTATTTATATTTCACTCTTCCTAAAACAGAATCTTGGTAGATTCTCAGGATATCATTATTATTTCTAGCTCTTCACTATGTAGTAAAAACTTAGGATATAGTGATTTCATTTACAGTCTGTCTATATTTGTACATTTTTCTCAATACATTGGCATCCTTGTTTTCATTCTTGAACATAATATATTTGACCACATACTAATTTTTTTTTTTTCTTTTGAGGAAGCTTGGCCATGAGCTAACATCCGTTGCCAATCTTCCTCTTTTTGCTGAGGAAGATTGGCCCTGAGTTAACATCTGTGCCTATGTTCCCCTATTTTGCCTATGGGATGCCTCCACAGCATGGTTTGATGAGTGGTGGCTTGGTCTGTGCGAAGGAGCCCAACCTATGAACTCCAGGCCACTGAAGAGGAGCACGCAACCTCAACCACTACGCCACAGGGTCAGCCCCACCACATACTAATTTTAAGCATCATCTTTCTTTCTTGTGATTGTGGGGGGAGGCCATGAAAGAAAGTTAAATGTCAATAATTTTGAGGAAGAAAATGTCTTAAAATATAGGTCAGATATGTAGTATCTACCAACAGCACTTACAAAGGAATGCATCGTATAATTTAAGCCCATAAATGAAAGATAAGGAAATCCACTTAAGGCATTTAATTTTACACTATGGCACATAATTTTACAAGAATTTCCCATGAGGACATGTAAGACAATTCCAAAATATTAACAAAGGAATCAATAAAATAATTACCTGAAAACCATTCTTAGTCAAGAATATGGCTAATTGGTGAAAAAACACATAAAACTGTATTTAACGATAGCCCGTTATTGCCACATATACAGTAACAAAAACTATATCAACGTCTAATGAATCAACAAACATTTCAAAACTTTATTAAGGATAATAGAAAAAGAACTTCTCAAATCAGTACCTCACAGAAAAAAAAATCTAAACCTCATATACATCCATTAAAAAGTAGCAAAAAGAGAAGAATCTAAGACAGGCTTTACTCCTTTTTTTATTTCACAGATACCTATCAGCATCAAGCATAGTGCTTGGTAGTAATGGTATTTGCTGTTGCTGGTGTTGCTATTATTGCTATTGCCACTGTTTTCATCGCTTATTAAAAAATGACTGTGCTATGGAAACCTGTTCTTCACACCTTTGGGAAGTAAGTAAAGAACAAAAACTCAAATCCATAGAATCCTGCACATGTATCCATATATTGGGTTGTTGGTTGATTTACACACTCTCTCCATGTTACCTCATTGATCATGACAAAAATATAATAACATGGGGGAAATTTTCACTAACCCAGGTTGAAGGGTTATTCTAGGTTATATTGCTGATATTATTTTTTCTTTATTTTCAAAGAATATTCATTCTACTATTATCTGACAGGGTTTAACTAATTTTGTCAATATTGCTACTACATGTAAAATATTCCTACTCATCTCCACTAATCAAACATTCATCTGGCCTTTCTGCTTTTATTCCTTTTGTTTTTTCTATCTTCATCACTTTATCTATGCAACTAGGTTTCCATTACATAAAGGTTGAATATTTACAGATATTATCAACCAGAAGAAAGGCCTGTTTGCCAGCAGAAACATCAGAGGAGTATTCCTTTTTAATTTCCCCTCTCTATCCTCAACTTTCAAAAGAAAAGTAAATAATGCATTACCTATGGTTCTTCTTTGTTTCCTAGCCTTTTCTGACTCCAATAAACAGTTGGTCTTCAAACCTCAGATGCTATCTACAAACTCTTACAGTAAACTTTATTTCCTATATTTTTAGCTCTCATATATACAGATCTGCCCATAGTGAACATTTTTGTAATAATAATAGCACACACTAATTTGAATCCCCTCTGTTTGTAATTTATTATAATTTGGGCATAAGTAGTATTTCAACATAGCTTCTAATTCTCTCTCTTCTCTCCCTCTGTTCCTCTCTCCCCTTCTTTCCCTTTTTCTTTCTATTTTCCTGCCTTTTTCCTTCCTTCCTTCCTTTTTTCTTTCTTTCCTTCCTTCCTTTTGCCCTCCCTCCTATTTTCCCTCTCCCTCCCTCCCTTCCCTTCTTGCTTTCTTTCTCTTTGGTATAATTCTCTTTTAAAATATGATAGAATTTTGTTTTTCTTTTATTTTGGAAACATCTCCTTTCTCTCCTCTGCTTTACATTAAAGGGATATATAAAGGAGAACAGGAAGGAATGATTTGATGACTCAGTCTACTCTTCATATCTGAAAATCAGGGTTGCCCAGGTTTAAAATGGAATTGATTATCTGCCCTCCCCCATTAAAACACTGATAAGTACTCTAATTTGAAACAGATAAAATTTTTATAGAATTTTCTTTGATTTATTAGAAAAGAAAGGTTTGCATGTCCTTTCCAAGAATATTTTAGAAGGCGATGAATATCAAAACAAGAAATAAAACACTTGTGTGCTAATAAACTCGTATTTTATAAAATACTTTCACTACTTTCCAATCTTATAGTAAGCAATGGATTTATGTCCTGGGATATTTTATCACTAAGTTAAACTTTAAAAGCTATATTATTATGTGAACATCTGAAAATATTTGCATTGGTAGCAATAAATTTGTATTTGTGCCACATGAGAATGAGTATCAAGCAAAGCAATCACTTTTTTTAATTTCTTCTTTTGTAGCAGGTTACTACAAACAGAAGTATTTATTATAGTCTTTACTTTTACATGCTATATGGAAAAATATTTAAAATATATATCAGGATTGAGAAGTTTCCTTTGAGCTTTTGGAGGAAAAAGATTTTGTATTATTTGCTATCTAAAAAGCAGAACTCTTCCAACACTATTGAAGAGTGTTTTTCAGTTTTGCTGCTGATGGACCACAGGTTTATGAGCCTTCATTAAAAATTTGTAGAAAAGATTAAGTGTTCTGTCTTCTTGAACTATAAGTCAAAGTAATTTGGCTCATTCCTGTTTATGAAGCTATAGTGCAACTTCCTTTAAATAATCTTTACGGTTATGAAATAAACTTTACCCCCCTACCTCACAAATAAGACCAACTCCCAATCATTTTCACTTTCAATAACAGCTCAGTTAAAAACTTAGCTGTACTTCATAGGTCTCCCTCACCTGGATTCTGCCTATATCTCTCTCTCATCTTATCCTCCATAATAATTTCAACACTCATCTTGATAAATTATTTCTAGCTCTTGGAACACTATTTTCACCTTACATGCCTTTGAATTTTGTTTTGTTCTCTGTCTGGGATAGTCAGTTCCCCAATGTTTGTGTGTAATATTAGCATTTACCACTCAAATTTACCTTCGGACTTCAGGTTCTCTCCGAAATTTTCTTACAATCTGTTTGGACAGACACTGTTGTTTTACTTTCTGCCTGTTTTATGCTATTATCATGGACTTGATCACATGGATTTATAACCACACATTTAAATACTGTTAGAAATAACAATATATATTTTTCCTTGCACTTTTTGATAACATTGAGAATATCATATTTTTCTCTAAGTTCACAATCTCTAGAATCGGGTCCTCCAAATGCTAGATGTTCTATGTATGCATGTGAAAATGTACTGACTGTTGACATGCAGAAAATTCTGCTATGAAACAAGAGGTATCTAGAAATCACTAATGCTCTAGGTCATTCCCTTGATCCTCATTGAACGAGCAATCATAGTTCACACACATTTTTGTACGACTAAGGAAAATTTCTCCCACATACCCCCACACAGTATAATAATCCTCATGACCTTTTATTTGTGGGAGTTTCCTACTCATTTTATAATGGTGTACCTCTTCTTCTCTTCACAATCTCTCTACCTTTCTTGGGATCCCTTCATAATGCCATTGTTATACACCTTTTCCTGACAATTCCAGTGCAGACATATTTCTTCTTTCTTTGTACTTTCCCTGTCAATTATCTTTGCAGCAAAACAACTATGATCTCCCTTGAATTAGATTCTTATTAAATTAGCCTTACTATAAGAACGTAGGTTTTCACATAACTTAAAAATTCCCTCAAATGTCTAACAAAAGCCAGGTGTATCAACGTCCTAATAAGCCCCACTGGTTAGCTGAGTATATATAGAGGGGAGAGAACACGATCAGTCTTCGTTTTTCCTCAAGAGGGGGTGACTGTTTATCTTTTCCATTTCCTGTCTTGTAGGTAGCTTTACAGTTCAAGAGAATAATAAGAATTTGCAGTGTCCTTTCCGTTTCTGCGTACCCACAGGTGAAGCTATTTCTGTAGCAGATTTCCGTGAGAAAATCACATTTGCTGCAATCATGAGACAACTGTTACCAAGTTTGCAGGTCTCAAGATGAAGGGTTCCAAATTAGGACTAACTGGTAGACTCAGGTATTATGAGAGGTTTTAAAAAACCTCTTTCCAATCCAATGCCCTTCGTATCCTGACTGCCAGAATATTTAACAGTAAATAGTCAAAATCATGCTCAATTTATACATAAAAATAATTTAAAGCCTAAAAACACAATTTTATAGTTTCTCTTTTTGTTTGTTTTTTAATATATCCCTGCCTGTGTAGAATGTTTCACTATGACTTCTAATTCTGATGCTTCAAAGGACAATTCCATAGGATGTAACTCTATGGTAACATTACTATCCTTTCCCTTACTCATCAACCTCCTTCAATGTTTCGAAGGTAACTGAATAATGAAATATCCCTTTTCCTTCTCTCAAATATATTAAAATTCTTGAATTAAATCATTCATTTATCACAAGCCTTGGTAAGTCCAATGAAGGGGAAAATCATTTCTAAAGCCTGTATTGATGTAGTAGTAATTGCATTATTATAAAATAACATGGTATTACTTCTTAGAATCTATTCCATCACACAAGGTAATAATTCTAGTGTCTGGCTACTTCTATCACCTTATAACAAGAGTATTATTTATATACATAATATGTCAATGAAGAATCTTAAGCTGTCTCATCTTGCTAACGAGGTAATATAATCAGATGAGTTTTTTTACTTAAATTCATTTTCTTCTACCTAACGTGATAATACATAGATTTACTTGGGCATTTAATAGATGTCTACACAAGTGTGTTTAATAATATGGACTTTATGAATGGTATTTAGGTTATGTACTTTTTTTCAATTTTAACACTAAATATATGGTAATGCTGATCACTCATTTTACAACATTCAAAATCAAAGGAATATATTTCTGTGACATAAGGGAAAGATAAATATCAACAAGTGAAGGATAGATATTTAATATATTTTCCACTTGGTATTTTAACTTTTATAAAAAAGAAAACAGAAAATGATATTTTGGTGTAATTTCTGTATAAATCATGACAATTAGCTAAGTTTTGATAGTCTACTTTAATAATCAGGTCAAAATATCACCCACATCAAGGCATACCTTTTCACATAGCCCCAAAAGTGACACTCTTGAAAAAAGTTAGTCTTATTTCTCTTCTGATAAAAATTTTATCAATGCTTACCATTCATATTTTGAATAAAACATAAATTACTTTCTATGACCTACAAGGTTCTGCATGATCCTCACTCTGCCTGTTGTCAAAGACTCTCCTTGCCCAAATTTTAGTCAGGCTCCTCTAGCCTTCTTCTCTACTAGTCCTGGACTCTGCCCCCTCCCCTCCCCCCATCCTGTCTTCCCTCTACCTAGCCCAGTCCTAGCAAGAATCCTGCTAAGTGAGTTTAGTGCAAATCCCCTCACCCTTGCTAGCTGATCAAGTTCCTCATTGACCACCCTTGATGTATATGTTTTTGACCCTTTTAAACCAAGAATCCTGTTAGGTGAGTTTAGCAAGAATCCTCCTACCCTTGATGTGTCCTCCTAGTAATTTTCCATCCTCTGACCCTATCACTCTGCTCCTTGGCTACAAATCTCTTGTTGTCTTTACTGTATTTGGAGTTAAGTCTGATCTCTTTCTCCTATAGCAATACCTCTATTGCAAGAGTCTTGAATAAAGTCTTCCTTACCATCCTTAAGAAATGTCAGAATTATTTTTCTTTAACACCGTCCATCCATTCGACACTTGCCTCACTCTCCTTCTTGTTCACTCTATTCTATCCAGACTGCTACGTGTAAATTTCTGTAACATACAACAGTGTTGCCATTTGAGATGTGTGTTAATTCTTCCAGGGTTTCTCTCTAACCACTCTCAGGGTGACTAGGTGCTTCTTACAATTTATCTTTCACCTTCAAAGTCTGTTCCTCAGTGAGTTATTTCTGACAATCTTGCACGAGCTCCCTCCTCAGCCTCCTCATCCCCATCCTCAGATACAGTCTTATTTACTACCTCAGATTTTTGCTTGCTATGAGTGCTTTGCAATAACAGAATTTTGTTCATGGGTCTTTTTTTTTTTTCCTACTCAACATACTGGACTATGATATCCATAACATATTTTCTCCAGTATATAGCATATTTCATATTATATAGCCAGTACTTAATAGGTATTGTCAAGAACTACGACAGGTCTGAGATTTTTTTTTTTTTTTTGCTTAAAACCTAACAAATTAACTTGCCACAGGTTCGTAGATGCTGGAAGAAGACAGAATCTCCTGAGGTAGAGACAAGGGATTATTACAGCCCAGCTAGCAGCATGAATTTCATATTCACATCAGTTTCCCTTGGCCCCAAAGTCCCATGGGGAAAACATCGTAGATGGGTTTAGATTTCATATACATTGGCTTGCACTTAGGGAGAGGAACACTGATCTTTGAGTACTCAAATCTTCTAGAATAAACATTTTTCCTATGCATTTGGATAGATAATTTTGAAGATAGATTTTATGCTTAGTTTTTTTGTTCTATATATATGGTTTTCGCTAGAAAAAGACATTATATTAGGAAAATTTTTAGCATTCATGCAAATGTATCTATGTAAAAGAATAAACTGGGTTATTTTCATATTTTATCTTAGAGGACTGAATAGTTAATAAGATCAAATCAGAAACTGAGTCTAATGGCCAAGTTTCCATATTATAAATATGGAGATTATAAACAAAGAATTAAATAAGCTATCAACAACTTGCAATCAATATGTACTTAAAAATTCTGAAATTAGTTATTTTTTAGTATCTGATTTCATAATCAAACTTTTCTTGAAGAATAAAAGGACACATGTCTCTAACATTTTCTAATCTCTGATACATGGATATAACCATAACCATGACTACGTGTGCATTTAATTACTGAACTTCCTTAAATTCTTCAAAAAAAGCACACATTTTATGTTGGATTATAAAATGTTTAAAAGTTGATGAGCTCTTGTCTTTAAGTATAGTAAAATATTATTAAATATATGTTTAAATAGTAGCTAAGATTTTGAAATATTGACAGTGTGCAATTCATTTTTTTAAGTATATATTCTATGTAGGAGAAAAACTCATCATAAAAGCAATTTCATGTTTTTGATATGTGATTTTATTTATTTTTATTTATTTAATTTTTATTTTTGCTGAGGAAGTTTCACCCTGAGTTAACATCTGTGCCAAATTTCCTCTATTTTGTATGTGGGTCGCTGCCGCAGCGTGGCTGCCAAGTGGTGTAGGTCCACATCTGGGAACTGAACGTGGGCCGCTGAAGTGGAACGCGCTGAACTTAACCACTAGGCCACAGGGCTGGCCCTCTTTTTGTTTTTAATAAAATAAAACCCTAAAAAGAATGTTGTTATTTTTGAAAAAGCAACTCTTTAATTATATTAAAAGACAAAAGATAGCAAGAAACAGTCAAGTTTTGTTTTTCACTTTGTTTTCAGATTAGTTACATGCATAAAAATCTACTTACCATGGAAATGCTGTTACCATAATTTTATCAACACATATCTCCAAAAAATGATTTATATCAATCTTTAAATTATTTACAGAATACAAACAGCGGCAACACTAAAAATTACATAAAAAATAGTAACAGTAGGGGCTGGCCTGGTGGCATAGTGGTTGAGTTCATGTGCTCTGCTTCGGTGGCCTGGGTTTGTGGGTCTGGATCCCAGGCACGGACCTACACACTGCTCACCAAGTCATGCTGTGGCGGCGTCTCATGTACAAAATAGAGGAAGACTGGCACAGATGTTAGCTCAGGGACAATCCTCCTCACCAAAAAAAAAAAAAAATAGTAACAGTAGCAAAAGAACAACTTTCTTCTTTACTGTGATGTCAGCTTGATAAACATCATCTATAGTTTTAGAGTGGAATGAAAAGATCTGAGAAAGTATAAAGTTAACTGAAAAATTATCTTAAAAGAGAAGGTATCTACTCTGTAGTAGTTATTTAGGGCTTGGTAGTTATGGCATAGTTATAGTACTTTGCATATATATACGGCAAGGTTAGTACTTTGTAGATATGGCATATCCTATACCATCATCTTCATATCAAAATTTGGTTCTAGTAAGATGAATCTGCAATGATCAAAAGGATTTGTTATTAATTTGACTGTCTTAGAGGTCAAACTACAACTTTTAAAGGAAGATAATATAATTAAGACTTCTTGCAACATATCACCCCTATCATACAGCATAAATAAAACAAAATTAGTAGACATGCATAGGAGAAAAATGTGATGTATGTTTTTTAAGAAGTAAGTGAGGAAATAACCTCAAAATGAGCCAAATTTACGAAACAGCAGAGAAGATCATCAAAACATCTATTGTAAATATATTTGTGACCTTAAAGCAAAGGGCCGACCTAAAGTGAACATATGGAAATTCATAGTAGAGAAAGAGAAATCAAATGTAATTTATAGAACTCAGCATGTAATACCCAATATAAAAATTTCACTAAGTAAAAATTAACACAAGTTGGATATTGCATAAGAAAGATTTAATGTCCTTGAACAGATAGCAAGATAAATAATTCACACTACAGAAAAGAGAGTAGAAAAAAAGAAATAAATTTAAAAAAAACAAGAATAAAAAAGCAGATTAATAACCTATAGGGAAAATACCAAGAAGTATAACATATGTGTAATTGGAGTCTCAAAAAAAGAGGAGAGAGAATGATATGTGTGTATGTGTGTAATTTGAATGAATATATATATATATATATATGAGTGATTAATCATTGGGGTCTCACAAATTTAGTGAAAAATTTAGACTATCAATATATAGATTCAAGCAGATCAGAAAAACCATAGCAAAATTTATATAAGTACAGTCGTGTGCCACATAATTATGTTTCAGTCAACAATGGACCACATATACAACAGTGGTCCCCCAAGATTAATGCCATATAGATTAGGTATGTAGTAGGCTAGACCATCTAGGTTTGTATAAGTGCTCTATGATGTTTGCACAATGATGAAATCACCTAAGGACACATTTTTCAGAACATATCCCAATTGTTAAGTGTCACATGACTGTAAAGCCACATCTAGAAACATTATTGGCAAACTAGTGAAAAAAAAATATAAAGAGTAAAATCTTAGACATAATCGGGAAAAAAAGACAAATTACTTAGAAGAATATAATACAAGGAATGGCTGACTTCTAATTAGAAACTACAGTGGTCAGAAAAAAGTGAAATAACAGCAAATAATGCTGAAATCACATCATCATCATCATCACCATCACCATCATCATTTTAAACAAGTGATTCCCTATAAAGTGCAAATACCTTTGAAAAATGGGTGAAATAGAGACCTTTTAAGATAAGCAAATGCTGAAAAAATGTGTTATCAGTAGAACTGTACTCTAACGAAAAAATGTTAAAGAAAGATATTTAGGCTAAAGGGAAATGACAGCAGATAGAAACGCAAATTCACAGGATAGAATGAAGAGATCCAGAAGTAAAAATATCATAGTAAATAATAATATTGCAATGTGGAGTAAATATTACGATGAATAATGACATTGTAACATTACTTATGCAGATTTAAATATATGACAATGATTGCAAAAAGAATGGTGGGTGGTAAAAAGTACTTTAATATTGTAAGTGTCCTAAATTTTATAAGTGATATAATAATAACTTTGATAATTAAAGTATGTGTAATGTAATGTATCAAACAACCACTGTAAAAAAAATCAGAGTTGTAGTAAAAAACAAAAAAAGTAAACAATTGCATGTGAGGATTTTAATAAATGTAGACAGTATATATTACCCAGAAATAATCCTTTTAGGAAAACATTTTCTCCTTTGAGTTATATATGTTCTTTCCAGTTATTTGCCTTTGAAAAAATACATAACTATGCAGAGAAATACTGTGTCCATCCAAAGGAATGTCACAGATCAGCAAGCAGGTGAAGAGGCTGTAAGAGATATATTTGATAAGTTGGGTCAATTTTATGACATTACTGAACCCTACTGTGTAGATAACTAGAGATTTTGTTAAAGCATACAAGAAAACAAATAAAAGACTTAAGGGATTAGGATGAATTAATCTAGGGCCCCGGGTTAGCAAAAAATTAAAAAAGAAAAAAATTAAATATATCCTTTTCCATTTGAGAAATGAACATGATTTAAAACAAATAAACAATTTTCATTCTCATTTATCCTAGTTGCTTTGTGTTTATGCTCTCCTCTGGCAAGTGGAAAATAAACTGTACTGAGTTCTTATTTAGTTAGTTACCAGTACCTGCAGGGTATATATTTATTTATGACGTGTTTGGAATTAATTAACTAGTGTTAATTAAAACTCAAACGATTAAACTTTTCACTTGGATAAACAATTTGGAAAAAAATAATAAATGAGAAGATATAGCCCCAAATGCTTGTTATTTTTACAATCTCCTAAAGTATATGCTTTAGACTTCTGGAATTTTCATTTATCACAAAACCAGTCAGCCAAATTCAAAAAGTTCACATTCATTTGTTATTTTCAAAAGGACAAATTGTACTATAAAATTACAAGAATGTTTACACACAACTTGAGTAGAATCTAGAAGAAATTTTTAACTACAAAACAAACATTTTTTTAAGAAAGAGAAATAATGAATTAACTATATAATTTAGTAAAAAAAGGTTTTAAATTTGAACTTTGTAAGTAACTTCCTCAATTCTCTACTTCACTGGGAATGTGTAAACAAAACCGTAGAGGTAAAGTTGATACAAAGTCATTCTGCAATAAATATACATTCATAGATTTGAGAGATTTATTTTTAACAAATATGAACCATTGGGTATTTAATTTCATATGCTAGCAAAATACAACTTCCCGGTTTTAATAAAACGGCTTATAAAAAGGTTCAGAAATTCTGTGGACATCAAATACCTCCTAAAACACAGTACTTTTATGAGCTGAGTGTAAATGAATCAAAACCATATGGCAATCATTTCCTTTAAATGAAATGCACATGGTGAAAACACAAAAGAAGAAAGTCCAGGGCGAATCGCATGTAAACATAGCCTCTAGATTTTTGAAGTTGATGTAGTCTTTTCCTGGTACTGAGAAAATATGGACTAACATGAAGGGCTGCTGCTGTTCTTCCGATGTTTAAGATCTGCTTGCTTAAGACTGGCAAATCAATGGATGTATTTTTTGTGTTTCCATTTCATTGAAGCACTTTTCTTTATAGACTGTGCCTTTATATAACAAGTGTTTCCAGCCATGTTCTTCCTCTATAGTAAAGCTACAATCAGAACATGAAAAGAAATGCATGGTGTGAGCATAATTTGGAGTGAGACAGACATTTAGAGTAGGAAATGCCCTCAATATTACAGAATACAAGATTTGAAAGAAAATGCTGTCATAAAATTGTTCCTGTGGTAAAAATTTTTCCACTTTGTGAGGTGGATGTCTCTACACAGACCTCCTCATTTATTCCTTCCTAAAATGAATGTTTTTGAAAGTGTTATTGTAAAATCAAATTGTGCATAAGTCCTTGAGACACTCCAAATAAAGTTTCCTCCCAAACATATTGTAGTCTCTGATACATATTACATGTTCAATTTAACATATGATTAATGGAACAAAAATTATTAGTGATTAATAGTTTACAACTTTCCACCAACATCTTTTCTTGAAAGAAGATTTTCAGTAAACTGTTCTCTTAAGCTTGCCCTGAAAATTATTGCTTTGCCCGAAGTAGTATTTTAGTTTTGAACTACACAGTTGAGAAGGAAGGAAGCAGGACTGCCTACATCATTGGAGAAGGCCAGTGCAAAATAAAAATAGAGGCCTTGTTTAAAAAGTTATTAAGATTTCAAGATGGTAACAGTAGAACATTACATCCAGTGTGGCCCGTCTATAAAACATGAGGTCTTGTACGACAGATCGCATGTCGGTGAAGTGAGCCCAGAGACAAGGGCAAGGGACTGATTTTAGGGAGAATTTCTTTAAGTGATCTGCATGGGCCTTTTTTTTTGTAACGTAAAGGTGTTAAGTAAGAGATATAAGGAGGATTTTACATCACTTTGTGGTGTGGAGTTTTTAAGAAAGAAGGTATAAAAAGCTCTGTTTAAATTTAAATATTATTATGGTTACAGAACTGCGACTCTTGATCACAACACTCTGAACTGAAAAGGATATTACTTCATATTTTACAGCAAAAATACCTTCCAAGTGAAACGCTTGTTGAATTTGATGCCAAATTATTCTCATAATGGTCATTCGTTTTACACTTAGTTGCAAAATGTTGAGTCCAAATAAAACAAATATATAATTAGAGACATTTCTCCCCTCTCAGTTGATTACAGGATACATGGATCTTAAACTATGATGTAGTTTAAAGTTTAAGCCCTGCGCATTTTGAGTGTCTTTGAGTGTGCTTATCCATGTTGACATTCTGTACATCTTATCCCACTCGATACTCTTAAGATAAAACCTACTAAGTTACTTAAAAGGAGGATGAAGTTACTGAATAATGTGACCTGAAAAACATTAAGCCACATAGGAAATGCCCATTTATTTAACATTAAGAAATGCAGAATAATTGGGCTGTAATTTTCAATATCCTATTCCTGACTTGATAGCTGTCAAATGATATGATAGCTGACATACACAATGTCAAAAACAATTCAATTTTAAATTCTATTATTATAAATTTAATTTTTTGTGAATACTTTTAAATAGTCATTTGAAATTACATGAGTTGTTTACTTCACTTATGTCTCCATGAGTGGGTAGCAGCTAAAACAAAACACCTGTGAAAACTTAAAGCCAGAGAATGATTAGACTAGTTTATTTACCAAAGAAAGTCAGACCAAGTACAAATTTCAGGGTACAGAGCCAGGAAGAGTAAGGAAGTGAGTCAAGGGGAGTGAGGAGAGGCTGGAGAAGGTACGTGGTAGATAACAGTGAATCCTCAAAACCACCAGGTCTTGTTTGGATGCAAATATATATATATACTATATATTATACTATATATATATCTTTAAATCAATTTGTAAAATATTATGATGTATCGGTAGAAATTAGTTTATTTGACTTTACTATTTGATTCTTGAGATTCCTGAAATATTTGTTGAAACTGCCTTCAAAAGTGAAGGATACATACACAAATTATTTGGTCATGCTGCTACAAACATTAATGCTAAATAGATGAGCAAATGGATAAAGACAGAGTTGTATATTAATCATAAATTAATACCATAATAACTTGACATATTCCCATAACTAACCTTCTAGCCTCAGCAGCTACACATATCCCAGGTCATATAACTTGAGGTAATGTTATTTGTTAAACAGTCTTCAGAATCTCAGCTGCATGCTCATCAGTCCAATCTCACCTCAGAATTGCTCTTTTAGGCCACGAATGAAATATACGAGTGACCTTAGACATTTTAGGTCTTAAGAAATCTGTTTAATGTCCCTTTATGAGCAAAAAAAATTGTTTCTGGATTGACCTAATGTCTTCCAACTAGACCTTCCATATTGCTGTTTGTTCCATCCATGTCTATTGGTTAGGTTATACTGGTATATTAAATTAGATTTCTTTATTCATGGCAAGAACAAGCTTAGTGTAGCTATCTACTGTGCAGTTGATTGGAACTGATAAAAAAACCTATGTCAAGGTGTGTCTGAATTCTCATTATTTATTACTGTATTTGACTTGGAAGAAATTTCATTTGGAAGAAGTTTTAAGATATAGGACTAGAGTTCAATTGTAGGGATTTGGGGCATCATAGCATTGCGGATGAGGAGGAAATTTAAGACAAATGTGTCATCATCTCTCAGTCTCAAAGTACATGATTTTGACTACTTTGTGCAAACGCTTACTCTCAGGAATGATTTTGAGTCTTGGAAATATGGTGTTCAATGTCTTATTATTTATAATCCTTCTGGCAAAAATATATAGTGTGATTTAGGGTGTAGTTTGTGTATTACAAATAAAAAGTAAGGAAAAAATATACAATCATTTGCAGACTGCCTATTTTGGGCTAGATATCATGGTAGTCATATTTACCACGCTTAACCTTTGTTTAAAAAAATGTTTTATTTGGGTTTTGACACATGCGTTGTTTATTTATTTAATTGTAATCTTTTAAATATTGATTATATAAAGTTAAATGTGAAAGTTTCCTGTTTTGCCCTGTGGCTCTGGGAGATTAACTTATTTGACCAATTTTGCACAGCTGGTTGTGATAGATACTGCATTTAAACATGCGTCTTTCTAACAACATGCAATTATTGTCTGATATATCATTTATTAACACATAAACAAGAATTTACCATAAAAAGTCAACCATAAGCATAATTTGAATTGTTTAATCATTTATGTTAAAATCGTAACTGCTAGGGTGAAGTTATCTAAATTAAAAAAGGAATATAGAGCACTAGCTAACTATACTTGCTAATTAATTGTAGATGATCATTGTGGACATATCAAAATTACCAATATTCAAAGAATCATAATAAAATAAAATGCATTGAAACCATTCTGAAGACACTGTATTCACGGATTTACTCTACCATAGTATCCCATTTTCAATTGTAAGTAATTTTTCTCATAAGATAGGGTTAGAAGGCATAGAAGAATAAACTAAATTACAGTTAACTTTTTTTAAATAAAATCTTTGTTTTAATGCTTTTTAAACTTCAGATTCAATTGATATTTGTTGCTAAGTACCTTGCCAAGAGCTATGCTATGTTTTTACATTCATTATCTCATTTATTTCTACCTGCAACCCAGAAATATCAGTAACCAAATTATGACAGTATAGATTATAACACTGAGGTTCAGAAAGGTTAAATGAGATATCAGCGTTTACAGATAAAGTCAATGAAGAACAAGTACTCAAACACTGGTATTCTGATTGCAAGACCCACATTTATTTAAGGTTAGCATCTTATAAAACATGCAAAGCAACTGCAGACAAAAATTTGCCTTTCTAGTTGTTTGATTTTCATTAAAGTGGAATTTTCTTTATCAGATGTTTCATTTATTTTGCTAATAATGTTTATTTCAAAACACTAAAAATATAGTCCATAAAACACCAATAGTTTCACCTACAGAACAACCAAACTACATGTGTTTTAAATAAAAATGAAGTATTAACAAATTTTGAGAGCAAAATGTCTAAACTTAAGAAAAAAAGCCCTCCTACTCTCAGAGCCATTTTAAGTAACCTTGGAGAAGAAATTCATTGGCTTTTTTTTTCTCCTGAGTTCATGCTTTGCAAAACTTCTCCTTTTCTGTTCTTATTGCATTTGATTCACTTACAACACTTTGAAACATATATTCATGGTTAATTAGTTGTGGATCAAAAATTGGGGACAGCAAAAACTTTTGCAAGACATTGCATCACATTTTAAAATCAGCTTTTTGATGTCACCTTCAGATTATATAACACATTTTTCTCTATCTACTCAATTATTTGTTTACAGTACATTAGTTAGATATATTTTGAAGCATTCTTTATTAGCATATTTTTAGTTATTTACATTTTCATCTGGTTTTGCTAGAATACTTTTTGTATATCAGCAATCTCATATTTGAGGACCTACTCTATTGAAAGTTCTATGCTAGAGAATGGGCCTACAAATTTATGATATTATGCAGAACAAAGATAAAATGTAGTGCTTGTATAAAACATAAAATGGGAAGAAGTAGAAAACACAAAAAAGCAATGTATTCCATAATAAGTGACAAATAAGTGGACAAAGATGAAGTCACCCAAGAATTTAGAGAGGAGAAAACTGTGGACCAGAGTTATCAATAGAGGTTTCATAGGGGTCCTGGGACTTATTAATAGCATTGTCTGGAAAGGAAATATGTCAATAAGTGGAGAAAATGGAAGCTGGTTTTCCAGAAAGAAGAAACTATATGACTAAAAGTGAAGAGTAGAGTGAACATGGAATTTCTGGACAGGGGTGAGTGAATAACCCACATAGATTTAAAGGAGGATGTTGTATAGCAATAATGGAGAACTAATTCGGCACATATGGAGGACTCTTGTCTACTAATTTCTATAGGGATTATTTTGTAGGGATTATGAAGCCTTTAAATATTATAAGGAGAGTGATATAATTGCATTATTCAAAACTGGTGTTTTAAAAAAGTAATGCAGTGGAAGTGTAGAGGAGAAAGTATAGTGGAAAAACTAGATACTGCCGCTCTTTCCTCTAGGAGAAAGGATAATAGAATTAAAACTTAGAATGAGCTGTTGAGTAGAGCTGTGATATTAACAATGACAGAAAGAGGGGATACAAAAGAGGAAGGAAAATTGACAGTGATTAACAGAATGTTAATAATGAGAGGTTTGGGGAATATATTAGCCTGAATGACTGGAAAGTGTGATTATTGCCTGAACTAGGATACTGAAAATGGTAAATTAGATCTCATCCTCTCCATCCCATCTTTAGCTTCCCGAGCACACTTGGAATTTGAAGTGTAACACCATAATGCACAGGTGGAACTCTCCAGAGGCATTTGGAGTGGTAGAGGAGAGACGAGCATAGGGGATGCTGAGGGTGGAATCACTCATAAATAAATTCCCCCAGAAGTAAAGTTGTGTATTATGGGATAAATTTACCATTAATAAATGGGAACAGAAATCTATACTATGGTCCCAGAGCAGTGAAACATGGTTAGCAAAGTAAAAGGAGAATGAGAAAGCTATGTAAAGATTTTGAAGCAGGCTCTGGTGTCAGATTGACTGGTTTCCAGTTTAGACTCCACCTGTTCAAATTACTTAATTCTCCTGCATCAGTTTCATCATCTTTAATATGGGGATAATATTAGTAACTATCTCATGGAGTTGAGATTAGGCTTAAATGCTTTAATACATATATAGCCCTCAGAACAGTGCCAGGTTCATGGAAATGGCTCAAGAAATCTCCATTATGTGGAAAAAAATGATAAGAATTTCAAAAAGAGAGGTGTATTCAATAAAGTTGGCAGCTTGGAGGAATATATTCTTTCAAAATCAAATGTAACTCTTCAGTCTTTTTCATTAACCCTCAATCTTCAACCACACTTTTCGCTTTCTTTTTGAAAAAGAAGCATGAGGATGTCGCATAATTGGCAATGGCAACTAATGATAGACAGGCAAGTTTGGATAGTAATTTCAATATATAAGATGGTAAGGGACAACATTTACAAAGATCTTTTTCTATGTATTTCCATAACACTCCTTCTCAGCCCTCTTGTATTTAACACACAATATTGTAACAGACCGTTTAGTTTGGGGATTCTCTGAATATTGTACCACTAAATTTCCTGGTTTCAGGTTAGTGGACCGACTGATCAGGCTGGATATATACTGACCTGGTAAATACACTTGACATTCAATGTAATGAATGATTCATCCTTCCCCTCCTGCTTTTGGCATTGATTCATATAAAATTCATCAATCATCTATTTCACAAAAATATCAAACCAACAAATATATCTTGCATAAACACCATGGATGAGACATTGAACAATTGTTATAAAAAAGACAGAATTTTGCATTCAATCACTGCCAAGAATGTATATTCCTATGGGAAAGATAAAATAAACCACATACATATAAAATAACCATAAACATTTAGTTTAGAGCTTAACAATCATGAGATACCTCAAACATATGCAAAATTTATAAATAAATGGCTAAAGAATGGAAAGCAAGAAGGAAACATTTCATCTTTTGAAGTGTGTTCAAGATAATGTTGACAGAGCAGATGGATCTTAGTTTGGCCTCAGAGGTAGGGTTGGATCTGATTGGAAGAAAGGGACATGGTCCAGGTGATAATCTAACACAAGGATGATTGTTAGTTATGTAGTTTTCAGAGGAGTGTTTTGCCAAAAATCATCTCATCTCATTTTTTAAAGAATCTCCTCATACACTTTAAAATTAGGACTGCACCCACTCATTATCAAAGATCAAAGTGAGACCATTTCATAATGTCTTTCATTAGTCTGCAATCATTATTTAATCAAAATCAAGCGCCAGTTCAGAAATAAATAACGGATAGATGGACATTTGTTTGTCTGAGAAATGCAAAAGTTAAAATAAAACAGAAATTTCAATACATTGACTGTTTAAACCTAATCATAGCCAAATCTCTACTTCACATGATTCTGAGTAAACCTAGCCTTTGTCACTTCATAGTGACAATAATAATGGAGTATTCTTCACATATAGACAGGTAAGATGAGTTGCTGCTGATGACATATTTGAACTTGCTATAAACCAGCACTGGAAAAAATGTTTCTGTAGTAATTTAAACCTAATGGAACATAAACTCATTTAGTACTGTCAAAGTCTCATTATTTGTCTTGTCAGAGAAAAAGCTGGTGATTACCACTGAATACATTTGTATATTTTAATTGCTATTTATCTCATACGTTTCAACTGTGTGTAGTAACAAAAGAAAGGAATTAAAATATCAGAGGAGATTGGCAGGGCAGAGTAGATGGCTATTGTCAGCAGTAAACTATCAAATACAGTCAGTAATAGGAAAATGTGCCATGGTCCAGTAATCATGTGAGATGAAGAAATGAGTATAATATCTTTCCTTATGAACTAAGTTTGCAGAGAAATTTCAAGACTGTTTTCAATTTTTCTGGTATGCAACATGCAAAATTATATATATGCATGTGTATACATGTACATAGGTATGTATACATTTTTTAACTATGGCAGCCCCTTAATATTTTTAGGCAACTTATTTGAGATACTCACTTTTTTTAAATAGGAAATTTGCACAAATCACACAAAGAAAATGATAAACTTCACTCTCTGGCTACCTTTTCAAAGAGGCTGCGAGTGTGGTGTAGCCAATGGTAGTAATTGGAAGTCTATTTCCAAGATAAGAGTATCTCTTGATTTTTGACTCACATCTAATTGTTATTTATTTATTGACCTAAATTACCAGAGCTAAGATTTCTGAGTACCTTGAGGAACTGATATCGTGTTGATAATTTCATTTACTCCTTGTAAATATCTTCCTCCCATAAATATCCCATTTACAGACTGGCAACTCTCAGTGATTTATGGGAAGTTACGCTAAGGAAGTGACGTGGTTATGGGTAAGTTTCCCAGAAAACACTTGTAGCTCCAAAATTAGTTGATTTTTCATAGGGAAAGCAACATTGTGGCCACCTTCCCTCATGCTGCAAAGTTTAGGATTGGTTAGTGGAAAATGCAACCTGAGTGTCTTGTTTGGTTCCAGACTTGGTGGGCAGTGGGTGCCAAGTACTTGAATATCTGTGATGATAACAAGATAAAATTCAAATGTATTATAAAAATGATACTATAGGATATAATGCCAATCTGTTATCACAATGACACTCTATGTCCTGTGCTTATTCACTTTTGTGACTATTAGAGCACTTGCCATAGTTTCTATCTAGAATTTTCAATGCATGTTAAAAACTATTCTGGTTTAACTTTAAGGAGTAGATCAATATATCAGAATTAGGGAAATCATTAAAGTTGATGTCTCCCATGTCTCCTCCCTCTGCCCTCCTAGTTATCTGTTGTAATTGGGTAGTATTTTCAATTATTACTGGAGTGGAATTGGGTCCTGTGAGATGACAGGATAAATTAAACTGTTTATTGAAATCACATACTATGATGAGGTCAGAGAAAGAGAATCATTATTTACATTGAATGAGTAAAGCAGATATGTAAGTTCAGACCCCGCCTGCAACACAGGGTCCCTGGAATCAAGAAATCCTTCATTATAGCATCACAGTAATATTTATTAGTTTACTTCAGACAAAATTCAAAATATTTTACAAGAATATATGTGGAACCACTGATAGATAAAATAAAAAATGAACGGATGAGACTACCAAGACTGAAGAAAAACAAGAGAAAGAAAAATAAAATAAAACCAGAATGAGGGACCAGCCCGGTGGTATAGTGATTAAGCTCACATGCCCCACTTTGGTGGCCCAGGGTTTGCAGGTTTGAATCCCAGCCGCAGAGTGACGCACCGCTCATCAAGCCATGCTGTGGTAGTGTCCCACATACAAAATAGAGGAAAGTGGGCACAGATGTTAACTCAGAGACACTCTTCCTCAGCAAAAAGAGGAAGATTGGCAAAAGATGTTAGCTCAGGGCCAATCCTCCTCACCAAAAATAAATAAATAAATAAGAAAATAAAACCAAAGTGAGCCTAAAAATCAAAATGCGTGTTGTAACAAATGTGAGGCACATTTTTGGCTCTAATTGTCATTTACATGTGAGACGATTACAGTGAGATATCATAAATGAATTTCTGAGTTGAGGCACAATTTTGAATGGTGCTGAGAACAGATTCATTCATTTATTTATTCACTAGTTCATTCATTAAACACACTTATGTTGAGAACCACAGATACTTCCCTCATCTGTCTAAAGAAGAAATGTTATATGATAATTTAACATAATATAATATTGTGAGCAATGTTCAGGAAATTATTCTTATTTTCAGGTTAGTAACTAGTCCCGTAGAACTCTTCCTTATAACTTTCATTAGCGTGGAAAATAGCAATGCGGATATGAATCAACAAAAATAAATTATGTGCACATCATTCCAGTGATCTGGTTAATTCAAGGCTTTAAACTGCCTGTAATAATGGATCCCAGGATTTTGAACCTCAGGAACCAGAAACATTGAATGCTAATAAAGGAGGGAGGCAATATGGTGGCTAAGTAGGGACACAGAAATACACTAAAACAAAATTTCAACTCTACCTTCGTCATCATTGTTAAAGGAAATGGAAATGTCCTTATTATACTTACTGTCATCTCTTTTACTTATTGACTTATTAGCTTTTAAATGCTATGCCCCTCCCAATTACACTTTCTTGATTTTATTGGGTTTATTTTGTATTTTTATTTATGTTTTATGGGTAAAATTGGTATTTTATTTTCATACGTATTTTTATTTTATGTAAATCGTACTCCAATTTGTTTTTTACTTTTTCACTAACACTATATTAAGATACAGGCATACCTTGTTTTATTGCACTTCAATTTATTGTGCTTCACAGATAATAAGTTTTTTATAAATTGAGGGTTTGTGGCAACTCTGTATTGAGCAAGACTGTCAGCGTCATTTTTCTAACAGCATTAGCTCACTTCACGTCTCTGTGTCACATTTTGGTAATTCTTGCAATATTTCATATGTTTTCATTATTATTATATTTGTTATATTGATCTATAATCAGTGATCTTTTATGTTGCTATTATAATTGTTTTGGGATGCCATGAACCACACTCATGTGACTGCTCCACCGACTGGTCATTCCCCCAATCTCACTGTCTCTTCCAGCCTCCCTATTCCCTGAGACACAAAAATATTGAAATTAGGCCAATTAATAATCCTACAATGACCTCTAAGTGTTCAAGTGAAAAGAAAAGTTGCATGTCTCTCACTTTAAATCAAAAGCTAGAAATGTTAAACGTAGTGAGGAAGGCGTGTCGAAGGCTGAATAGGCCCAAAACTAGGCCTCTTACACCAATTAGCCAAGTTGTGAATGCAAAGAACCAGTTCTTTTTTTTTGTGTGAGGAGGACTAGCCCTAAGCTAACATCTGATGCCAATCCTCCCTTTTTTTCTTGAGGAAGATTGGCCCTGGGCTAACATCCATGCCCATCTTCCTCTACTTTATATGGGACGCTGCCACAGCATGGCTTGACAAGTGGTGCATAGGTGCGCACCCGGAATCCGAACCTGCAAACCCCGGGCTGCTGCAGCAGAGCACGCGCACTTAACCGCTGCACCACCAGGCCAGCCGCAAGAACAAGGTCTTGAAGGAAATTAAAAGTGCTACTCTAGTGAACAGACAAATAATAAGAAAGTGAAATAGCCTATTGCTGATATGGAGAAAGTTTTCCTGGTCTGAACAGAAGATAAAAACAGCCACAACATTTCCTTAAGCCAAAGCCTAATCCAGAAAAAAGCCCTAACTCTTTCAATTCCATGAAGGCTGAAAGAGATGAGAAGCTGCAGAAGAAACGTTTGAAGCTAGCAGAGATTTGTTCATGAGGTGCAGCAAGTGCAGATGTAGAAGCTGCAGCAAGTTATCAGAAGATCTAGCTAAGACCATTAATGAAGATGGCTACACTAAATAGCAGATATCCAATGTAGGGGAAACAGCATTATATGGAAAGAAGATGCCACCTAAGACTTTCATAGCTAGCGAGGAGAAGTCAATGCCTGACTTCAAAGCTTCAAAGGGCAGGCTGACTCTCTGGTTAGGGGCTAATGAGGCTGGTGACTTTAAGTTGAAGCCAATGCTCATTTACAATTTTGGACCTGAGGCCCTTAAGAATTATGCTAAATCTACTCTGCCTGTGCTCTATAAATAAAACAACAAAGCCTGGATGACAGCACATCTGTTTACAACATGGTTTACCGAATATTTTAAGCCTACTGTTGAGATCTATTGCTCAGAAAAAGAGATTCCTTTCAAAATATTACCACTCATTGACAATGCACCTGGTCACCCAAGAGCTCTGATGGAGATGTACAAAGAAATCAATGTTGTTTTCACGTCTGCTAACACAATATCCATTCTGCAGGCCATGGATCAAGGAGTAACTTTGACTTTCAAGTCTTATTGAAAAATACATTTTGCAGGGCTGTAGCTGGCATAGACAGTGATTCCTCTGATGGATTAGAGTAAAGTAAATTGAAAACCTTCTGGATGGGGGCCGGCCCCGTGGCTTAGCAGTTAAGTGTGTGCGCTCTGCTACTGGCGGCCCGGGTTCGGATCCCGGGCATGCACCGATGCACCGCTTCTCCGGCCATGCTGAGGCCGCGTCCCACATACAGCAACTAGAAGGATGTGCAACTATGACATACAACTATCTACTGGGGCTTTGGGGAGAAAAAAAGGAGGAGGATTGGCAATAGATGTTAGCTCAGAGCTGGTCTCCCTCAGCAAAAAGAGGAGGATTAGCACGGATGTTAGCTCAGGGCTGATCTTCCTCAAAAAAAAAAAAAAAACCTTCTGAAAAGGATTCACCATTCTAGATGCCATTAAGAACACTCGTGATTCATGGGAAGAGGTAAAAAAATAATAATAATATTAACAGGAGTTTAGAAGAATTGATTCCAGCCCTCATGGATGACTTTGAGGAGTTTAAGACTTCAGTGGAGGAAGTAACTGCAGATGTGGTGGGAACAGCAAGAGAACTAGAATTAGAAGTGGAGTCTGAAATGTGACTGAATCGCTGCAATCTCATGATAAAACTTTTTATGGATGAGAAAAAAATTGGTTTCTTGAGATGGAAACTACTCCTGGTAAAGATTCTGTGAAGATTGTTGAAATGACAGCAAAGGATTTAGAATATGACATGAACTTAGTTGATAAAGCAGCAGCAGGGTTTGAGAGGACTGACTCTAGTTTTGAAAGAAGTTCTACCGTGGGTAAAATGCTATCCAACAGCATCACATGCCACAGAGAAATTGTTCATGAAAGGAAGAGTTAATCAACGCCGCAAACTTCATTGTTGTCTTATTTTAAGAAATTGCCACAGCCAATGGCAAACTTCAGCAATCACCACCCTGATCAGTCAGCAGCCTCAACATCAAGGCAGGACCCTCCACCAGCAAAAAGATTAAGACTTGCTGAAGGCTCAAATAATGGTTAGCGTCTTTTACCAATAAAGTATTTTTTCTATTAAAGTATGTACATTGCTTTTTTAGACATAATACTATTTCCCACTTAATAGATTACAGTACAGTGTAAACATAAATTTATATGCACTGGGAAACCAAAAATCTCATGTGACTCGCTTTATTTTGATATTCCCCTTATTGTGGTGATCTGGAACCAAACTCACCATATCTTTTGGGTATGCTGTATTCTATATTTTTCTCTACTGAGGAGAAAAAAAATCAAAACCTTGTTAAGGTTTCCTTTAGTTTGAACATATTTACTTTATTAAAAAACCACTATATGTTTCTTATCTTTCTTTCTTACTTTACCTTGAGTCTGCGGATACTCTTTCTTGGATTGACTCTCTTCCATGGATGGTTGCTTAGAAAACACTAGATTTTGGAATGAATTACTGCATACAATTCAGTTAATCCTCCATAAACATATATGTCAGCAAAGTTTTGATAATTATTGACAGACATGAGTTCAAATTTAATAGTACTTGACAGGTAACTGGAAGCCACCTAATTATGTTGCTAGATTAGAAAATCCAAATTAAAAAAAAAAATACAAGAGTCACTATTAGCATTGTCTTTGAAAGCTGAGGAGCCTGCCAAGAACATGTGACTAAATAACGAGCCACTGGCCACCCCACAAAGGTGGATTGTGGTAACACCATAACCAAGACTGACATTATCCTTGTAACGTGATTTTGGATCCAGTCTAGGACATACACAAAAAATGATCAAAGCCCCAGAGGAGTACAATATAGTAACTGGCTGCAATAAGCATATACTTTGCCATATTTTTAAAGCAGATGTAACCAAACTCCTCTCATTCATTAACAACCATCTCAGATAATAACAACTCAGTAAAGCACCAACAAAACATTCAGCCTTGACCAATGTAACTTCCTAGTGTGTAAATTCAAAAATAAGCAGCTTGCAAAATGTAAGGTTATACAAGTGAATAATGAAGTCTATGATTTAAAAGCTGGAGAAATCTTAAAATGGAGGCTTTTCTAAAAATACTTACAATGAAGATATTTCGTTTTGATGTGGAATTGGTCTGACATTGGAATGCTAGGTAAGTGCCCGTCTTGCAAGTATCTTAACTGTGAAATCTTTAGAGTGCTGGTGTTTATTTTAGGTTTTTCCTCCAGGCTTCAAGTAAGTCTGCAAAACACATGTTATCCAAGCATATTGTCTTATTTGACCCAGACATCTTTTTCCTCAGCAATTTAATTAGTCATGAAGAAAACTGCAGGCATGCAAATTGGGTCTTCGAAAATAAAACAGAATCTGAATTGAAACAGAAAATGCAATCCATCCATTTCAACACAACTCCAAAAAAAGGCCGTGAAAGGACATTATAGTTTTGCGACTCTAGCCACCCTGACCCAAAGCCTGACTTTTGGGTAAATCATATTTTATATTCTGAAGTCTGTCTAGGTATCTGTCTACTGACAGAACACTCTCTCCATGTATGGTGTCTCAATCCAGTACTATTTCACTCTTTAAACTTTGGTTAGTAATGGTGGGGTTTTCAGGTATTAGTGCCAGGATTATTGACAGAAGTTTTTACGACCTAAACATACTACATCTACCAAAATGCACTGTTGTTTAAACCTAGTACTGCATCTAGGAGGTTAGTTTCTACTATCTGAATCTTTATTCTTGAATGTCTCTATCCTGATCGTTTTAAGTTAGGTTACTCACCTGCCTTCTCCATTTTGTCCCTCCTTTGAAAGACATGTAAATTGGAAAGGTAATATCCCTTCACATGTATATGATTTTTATGTTTACATGTTAACTGCATTCTCATATAATCTCATATTTTCTTTAAACAACGTATTTAAATGGTTGCAATTTTCTCTGATAAAAGATAAATTTAATGTTTATCTATTTAAAGATAAATAGATGGTTTATATTTTCACTCTTTCATAGAGTGGACCTGTACAAAAATAGGAAAAACTGACATGCAGCAGTCCACTGGGGTTTTGCTTCTCTGCACATTTCTTACAAGTTATCCTTCCTTTTAATTCAGTAGGGACATCACACACAAATACACACATAGGCCTATTTGGTGCCGTGGGTCTGTTTATGACAGATGATCACGTTTTTATTTTGTGCCATATTTATAAACATAGAAAACTCTATTATCTGGGATAATATAACATATTGGTCTATTGTTAAGTATCTCAAAAGACTTTCTTTTCGTCGGCCACACACCCTTCTAATTGTCCACCCCAACTCCAGTAGGGTTAAAGAAAAGAAGTTAATCTATTTCAATTTTCTGGCTGCCAGAGCAGGTTATAAAGGATATGTAGCATTAATCACATAGATTCCCAATGCAAGCATACATTGAAATTCTCATGAATTCCCAGAGAATCTTGATATTTTAAAACAGTAGTTCTTAAATACCCTACTCTTCAAGCGAAATCTGCAAATTCTGTGAAATGGTTAGCCAGGGTGCTTGTTCAAAATCTTTAAGATTCTTCAGGAGCACATAATATTCTACAAAATAATTCATAATTAAGGATACTTTTAGGCAAGCAATGAAAGTACACAGTAAGCTTGGTCTATACAGAATATTTTTCCCCACAAATAAGAATGAATTAATGAAAATATATTTTAATTGTTGACTAATTTCATTTCTCTCTAAAGAAACATTTTTTATTATAAATTTGCACCTACAGTTTCTCTTTTCTTATGCATCTGTACACAAATATCATTAGCCATTATTTGATTCCTTTTGCCCTCACCTAGATAGGAATGTAAACCTTATGGAATTAAAAATTAATCTAAAAAACTTAACTGGATGCTAACTCATATCCATGTACTATTCTACATGTTATTGTACCAAAGCTAGTAGAGGAAGTCTATTTGATGAAATCAGATACATGTCTGCACTTAGCAGTATGAGGCAGAGGTGATTCCGTACTAAAATTTTTGTGGTCCTAGAAATGGTTACTTTTTTCATGAAATACATGAGGTTTACCAACTATCTGTCTACTGATAATTGATGTGAATTTAATGGTAGACAAAATCCTTATGGATATAATAAATAGATTTCAATTCATAATGGGGTAGACATTATGAAAAACATAGCTTTTTCCTCAGAACAAGTTTAATTTTGAGGAAGAACTATATCAGAATATAGTATGGCTAGATGGTTCCACAGAAACAGAGCAAAGATAGGGAAAAAGGAGGTCCATGAGGAAAACAAAAACAAACTTAAAATGTGCATCTATTGATTCTGATTTAATATTTGCATTTATTTTAGATGTAAAAGATATACACACTTTCTCTCCTGTTTGACAACTTATAGAATTTCCAAGACATTGATAAAAACTATATTGTTGGTAAAGAATTCCAAATAATGTCAAAGGATTTTGCTATTAAAGTTTTCCTCTCTTTAAATTTTTATTGCACACAGTCAACTTGTAATAGGCAGGAATTTTTATGATAGATTAGCCTTTTATACTTTGCACATACTTGTCCTGTCAGCTTTTATTACCAATTTTGTAGAGGAAAGCATTTTGTAAGATTTAATTTTTATGTCCTCAATTTATATTTTATTTTTTCTCTCCTTATATTTAATAATGATCATGAAAATTTGCATCTTCTAATATTACTAAATGTTCCAAAGAACATTAACTATAGAATTGACAGATCATTATTTTGCACTTAAAAATAAGAAAGGCAAACATTAAAGTATTTTCAGAACCTTTCATTTCTTTGTGTTTGTAAGCATGATATATTATAGAAAACTTGCTTTGTTCTTGTGTGTTTTATATAAAGGCTTTCACATTTCAAATCAATCTCCTGGATTTCATTTTCTTGAAATCAGATTTTTTATCTTAGTACATGGTAACTGGAAATTTTATCTAAAACATCACAAAAATGTTATATATATGTGTATATAGACAAATTTATCATATGTGTGATATATTATGAATAATTAGATTTTTGGTTATAGAAATATGATTAGAAAGGTAAGTAGGGAGATGATAATGCTATACCAAGAATCTGTTAGCCCAATGCTACCTCAAGTTTCATCCTCGAGGACGAAATCCCTCCTAAATAGTATTCTGACATGTAAGTTGAAAGATATACATACAGTTTAAAGAGTAAATAATTTCCCTTAAAACATATATGACTCAATTTTTAAAACATTTTTTGGAAAATGTAACAATTTATTTTGTATTTTATGCAAATTATCAGCAGAGCTGTAGAGTTTTCACCTTACATGGTGACTATTGGACAAACTCTGTAAAAAACATGTAGATTTCCAGTATGAATAGCAATTTCAGGTATTTTTCCCCATGTTATCTCTAAAATACACACAAAGAGAGGAAAAGTAAACAACACTCTGGCAATATGGAATATTTACACTGACAGAAAGTTTATTTTCAATTTCTAAAAGGAAATTTCTCTAGCTCCATCCCCTAAGAAACTAAATTGAGAGATAAAACCAGTGTTTATCTTAATCCTTGACAACTACAAAAGAATAATTACACAAAGTTATTTTGATAGGCTAAAATTAAAAGAATGAAGAAATGGTAATAACGCAATAAAATAAAATTAGGAAATAAAATAGACAAAGTAATATTTAAGAATAAATACATTAAAATATTAAATATTGATAAGTACTTAGCTGGGTTTTTTATTTGCTGTAAACCTAAAGCTGCTCTTATTTTTAAAAATTTAAAAAATAAAACACTGGAGAGTAAAAGGTACATTTTATAAAATGGTTTTGGGATCAATCGAGAGCTTCCCCTTAAACCATATAACAAAAGAAATTTAAGTTGGACAACAAAAATAATTCATAAACTACATTCACATACAAATAAGTATTTGCATTCCATCTCATTATAATACTTTTTTACAAGGTTTCTAAATATTGTAATAACAAAAGAAAATTTCAGTGGAATTGACATATAAAACTAAAAGGCTGTACACACAAAAAAATAAAAATTTAAAAATACATTAAGAAAATCTGAGAAAATTTGGTAACATTTTATAAAAATAAAAAAAATAGAGAATTTTCAAGTTTAATAAACGACATAAAACTTCAAAAGTTAGTTAGTTAAGAACAGAAACAAACAATACCTGATGGAAGCATTGTAAATGACAAGTTTACAAATAAAAATATAAACATACCAATAAAGAAGCATAACAAAAAGGTCAATTAGACAAACAATAAAATATCATTTTCAATCTACCTTCTAATTGACATTCTAAAATGATGACACTAATCTTTTCCTAAAAGTAATTTGAAAATATACGTTATGATCCTTTAAGTATCCTGAGGTGCTTATATATTTTGAGTGTACAAGAAGTAGATAATCACTGATGCAGCTAGTTTAATAAATGACTTAGTCACTGTCATATTTATAACAGCAAAAATTTGGCACAAAATATCTAATAATAGGAAATAATTTAATTATACTGCATACTATAAAATGTCATTTCAAAGAATTTTCAAAAATATTGGACCATTTAAAAACATAACATAATATTAAGTGGAAAATAATCAACAACTAAACTCTCTATTCAGCTTGATTAAATATATAAGCACAGGGAGAAAAAGAAAAAGTTATGTCTAGGTGGATATGTTCTGGTTGTGTGATTCTAGAGCCAAATATCAAGAACCACAGGACTTCTAGATGAAAATAGGCTCTACTAGACTAATATTATGTATAATTCTTAAAGTCTGTGACAACATTTTTGACAGGTCAAATACACATAGCAATGAGTGGAAATTTACCGGTTTCGCCTTCAATTTCTTAAGATTTCTAGGAGCCCAGGTATATAGAACAACTAAAAGAGCATCTCACTTTCTAGATGACCCTACATTGGTGGTAGAGTCAGAGTGCTGCTACAAGAATCAGGCAGTTTCTTAACCCTGGCTGCCCATTAGAATCACTGGGAAGTTTTTAACAACTATTATGTTCTGGCCCTACCTGAAACCAATTAGTACAGGATGTTGGGGAATGGGGCCAGCACAAAGGTAGTTTCAAAAGCTCCCTGGGTGATTTTAATTTTCAATTAGGGTTAAAAAAACTAACACTTGGTTATAACCTTTTGCTTTAACCTATGAACTTTTGATGAGACTCAGAACTGACAATATTAGAACAAAGATTCTAACAGCTAATATTTCAAATCAAACCTTAGGCATCATTTAAAGCCAGAGTATCCTTAAAGCCCCCCAGGGGAAGGAGTAAAGATGGAAAGAGAAAAGATATATGGCTGCAGGGGTGAAATATCTTCTCTCCAGCAAGGACCAACACAGCTGGCTGCTGGCTGCCGGGTTCAAAGCAGCAGCAAAAAGAGAAGGCAGTTGGAGCCAGAGGAAGCTTCCAGTTAGATGAGTCGTGATCAGGTTTTGCTGTTGTCCTGTGCTCAGATCTTTCACTATTCTATTACAGTTTAATAACCTAGCAGAGGCAAAGTAAAATTACATCTGAAATCTTACATGTTTCCTCTGAATTTCTCTGAATTCCCAGCTACCCAGCACCAGCCAAGGCTGAAAAATAGCCCGAACTATTACCCCTCAAAAATCAACCTGAGTGCCAGTGAAACAAAATATGATTATACTAAAGTAAGCAACACACACAGTTTAGTGATTTTGTGATCCAACGAAAAGAAAAAATATCTAAAATATATTTTAAGAGGGAATAATAGGCCCAATAGGACTTTGAATCACTGGGACAGAAGACCTTTAGACCAAAATTTCTCCCAAATCATCTATAATGCTTTCCCAAGATCTAAGCCTCAGACCCTTCTGGCAACACCATTATTTGCCATGTTTTGTACAAAATTGACATCATGTAATAAAATATTATTAAATTTTGTATCTCCACTTTTCCCATTCTATGAAAAAGAATTTTAAAAAATACACAGCTTAGGGGCCGGCCCCGTGGCTTGGTGGTTAAGTGCGCGCGCTCCGATGGTGGTGGCCCGGGTTCGGATCCCGGGCGTGCACCGAGGCACCACTTCTCCGTCCATCCTGAGGCCGAGTCCCACATACAGCGACTGGAAGGATGTGCAGCTATGACATACAACTATCTACTGGGGCTTTGGGGGGAAAATAAATAAATAAATAAAATCTTTAAAAAAAAAAAAATACACAGCTTAGAATATAGTTAATGTAAGGCAAAGAATCTCATTTTGCGTCAACTTTTAATTCCTTTAGAGGCAAGTAATACGACTTGTCAATGCATATGTATATATGCCCTCTAACCTTTTTCTTATTCAATGAAGTTGTTTAAAATATTGTTATAATATGTGACTTTGGGAGCTCTTCTTCACAGCAGGCATTTATTTGCAAGGGTTATCCCATTGTTCTCGCCACCGTAATCAGTTAACAGATGGCCCAATCAAGGAGAAACTTAAGGATTTATTTAGTCATTTGTTTTTAACATTTATTGAAAGCAATCACTTGTTGTCCTCATAGATGTGAGTGATCCTCACCCTCAGGCATCCTGTCTGTTGCTGACAACCACTTGATGACAATGAGGGAAGCCAGCCTGAGCATGGTGCTGAGACGTGAAGAGAATAGCCAACAGAACCTCAGAATGAAGCCAAAGGGCTGAGAGAGTCACTCCGGAAGCTTGTCCTACTTCTGACTTTTCAGACATGTAAGTCAAAAAATTTCTTTCATTGCTTAACCTAGTTTGTGTGTGGTTTGTTGTTATTTACAAAAGTAAGCATTCTATATGGTAAATCTAATGCAACCATAAACTTTCTTAGCCTTGTCCTCAATTAAGTTATAGATTATGTTTCACCTAGTAACCTTGGAAAAAGCAAGGAATTTTTTAAAGTGGGGATTAAACTAGTAAAAATAATTATCAGATATGCATCAATTCATGGTACTAAACATTATACTGAGCTTAATTTTGCTCCTTCTCTTTATTTATTTGCTGATAAAATGAAGGCAAAATGGTGTTTATTCATTTAACTTTTGATTTGGAGATTAAAGGAATGTGCTTCCTAAGGCTAATAACTTATTTTGTAATAGTAAGAAAAACTTGATCCATTCATTCTCACACATGAATTGAGATTCAAAATCAATCATTTCCTATATAGAACATTATTTATGTGATTGAATTTATATGCCCACAAATATGCCTGCTTATTATAGGAATAATTTGTGATATAATAACAGTTTGTTAACTCCTTTAAATTTTCTAAATTTAGTAAAGTCTACCCAACAAATAAAATGCTGTAGGGTAATAAAAATAGGCATTCCAATGCTGATGCTCATTCCCCTTGTATAAATAAAGTAAAAAATTCAATATAATTGTTCTTAATAATTGTTAATTTATATTGTTGTATCTTTATAAAACAAGTTACAAATTCAAATTTTCAAAATATACTGAATGAAGCTAAGATTTCTCTAACATATCTAATATTAATAATCTATATTCAAAATCTTGTTATATATCAGACCCTGGATCACTTTGAATTATCTTTTTCAATCCGTACAATAACTCTACAAGATTATCATTGCTATTAAATGTTAATTTAGTAGATGATCAAGTAACTTACTCTAAATCCCACATTATTAGTTTTCTTTTTAAAAATTTAAAGTAGATCTATGTATGAGAATGTATTATTATGGATACTGAGATTCCAGATATTAATGGTCAATGCCTAATTTAAAATATTTAATGTTTAATGGTTCTCCATAAGTTTTAGGTTAAAATTCATATTTCTTAAAAGAGAGTATAAGATCCTTTGATTTTGCCCTTGCTTAACTCTTGTATTCAGATTTCATCATTCCCTCTGAGATACTCTAGACTCTCCTTCAATTCCATCTGATTTTCAAATGTTCAAACCAGTCATGAGTGCATGTAAACATTTATCAATTGTGTGCAAGTCTTCCTTTTTCATATTTCCTCATACCCTGCTTAACTATCCAACTTCCTTATTCCTTATCCATATTCCAAATAAAGCATCTGATCTTCCTGAAATCCTCCCTTTATTCTTCTGTTTTGCTTAGATCCCCCTCATCTGAGCAAATATAGCATCTTTGTGTTTTATCCTTCAGGCATCTATCACACTAAAAAATATCCTCTGTTTTGCTAGCAGGCTTTCCCATTGAACACTGAAATTCCTCAGTGCAGGGAATTTGTTTTACTTCTGTAAGTCCATTGCCCGGAACAAGTGATACATCGTGGGCCTCAATAAAACGTAACCCCAATCACAATTCAGGTCTCCACCACTCTGTTATTCTTCGGAATTCTATTTTAATCTTTAAGAAGTATCGTATTTATAAAATTATGAAATTTGTTTTCGCTCTATAAACCACTTAGACTTTGAAATTCACCATTTCTCCCCATTCTAAATGTCCCTCTTATTTTCTTTTGACCTTCATTTACATGTAGGACAAAGAGAAGCAAATTTGTATTTATTTATTTGGGATATATTACTGTATGGCCTCATTCCAATTTACTAGAACAGATCCCTGGTAATAACTGAATACTAGTGGTCTTCAATTTTGTGGTGCAGCTCAAAGACGAAAAATAGTAAATATCTAAAATAGTAAATTCAATTGAGTTATATTTTAAACTTGACCAAATTATTCCTGTTTGTAAGTAACCCAACACGTTAATTCTTAGCCATCAAGCCAGGGAGCCCAAGACATAAACTAATGACAGAGGGCCAGCGTTTCAATAGAAATGAAGCTTCCCAGAAAGATAATTTACTCTGCTCTATCACTATCTCCCTCTCCCCACCCCAAGAAAATTTAGTAGAGACAAAGGTCTTTTTAGAAAGAAGAGTTGTATCAAGTAAAGAAAAAATCTATAATCTTTTGTCCTCCATTATGACTCCATGCTATGAAAAATGGATTTCAAAATAAGCCAGCAAGGCAACCACACCAGCATGGATTTACATAAATTCTATCTATTATCGGTAAAGGCTAGAAATAAATCCCTGTGAAGAGATTCCAATAAAGGTAAGAAACCAGGTGTCTTAGTTAGCCAGGGCCGCAATAAAAAAATATCATGGATTGGGTGGCTTAAACAGCAAACATTTATTTCTCAAAGTTCTGGAGGCTGGGAAGTCAAAAATCAAGGTGTCGACAGATTTGATTTTGATTCTTGGTGAAGGCCCTCTTCCTGGCTTGCAGACAGCCACCTTCTTGCTCCATGCTCCCATGACCACTTCTTTCTGGGCTTGCAGAGAAAGAGCAAAAGAGCAGGAAAGAGTGATTGAGGAGAAGAGATCTCTGTCTTACTCTTCTTATAAGGGCACTAATATCATCATGAGGGTCTTACCCTCATGGCCTAATATAAACCTAATTACCTCCTAAAGACCCCACCTCCAAATACCATCACATTGTAGGTTAGAGCTTCAATATGTGAATTTTGTGGGGGACACATACGTTCAGCCCATAACACCAGGAGACCCAAGACAGTTTTATAAAACATGCATAAGATGCAATTGAGTCCAATAAAAAAAAAAAGACCCATAAATGCCTCTGTACGTCAGAAATTTTGGAAAAAATTGTTAGGTGAAGAAACATGCCTTTGATATGGCACTTGCTTTTAAAACTTAATATTTTAATATTAGTTATGTAGTGTTAATTAAAGTTATCTTCTAATATTCTTGGAAAAAAGAGGGTTAAAAAATATCATCTGGAAGTACCATATGCAATATTTCTTGGATTACTGAAAATGTTTGAAAAAATAAATTTGCCAGTTTAGGAATTTTCTAGTGCATGTAAATAATTTTCAGGATAATAACAGAATAGAAATACTCATATAACTTAAAAACTTTTAAAATATCTATTCTGTCCTCAAAGTAAAATCATATTTTTTATTTGTTTTCAAAGAGGTTTAACATGTTTTCTCTCTTTCCTAATTTCAGTATTCTATTAACTAGATATTTAACTATTTTGAGTATTCTTGTTACCTATTAAAAATAATACCTATACATTACTACCAATCTGGCAGGTCGGAACAGAAACATTAAATATTCAAAAACCAAACAATATTTAAAGTAATTATTTTATTTTCATCAATGGTATTTTATTTGTCAGTGTATAATTTTACTTTTAAATGTGAAAGTCAGTTTTTGTTTTTTAATCTGTTTTGTTTTTGAGTATACACACTTTCTTTGATTCTATAATCATATTTTCTTAAGAATTTTCTTCATATTTTATTTGAGTACTTCCATTAGTAATTCTTCTACAGAAGTCACCTGGTCTGATTATTTGTCTTGTTAGCCCTCCTTAAATATATAACCTACAGTTAAATGGCTTCCATGTTTCTTAGTCCACTGTATCAATGATCAGGGCTTCGCATGGTACAAGCAGTGAGAGGAAAACAGTCATTGGAGATCTGCTCTAGCCAAATAAAGCAGCATCTCCTAAAGATATGATTGGGATATAGAGAATAAAATTTCAGTGCTGAAAGTTAACAAAGGGGCAGTAACGGTATCCACAGCCTCATTAGGTACTAGTGGCAGGAAGAAAGTCCACTTTAGGTAAATAATTTTACCCAATTAATGACCATGTTTTTATAAGCCTACTTCTAAAAACTGAGTCAATAGAGAATATTGGTAAAGATAAAGTGTTCTGATCTTAAGAAGTTCTCCCAATGCCATTCATCTCTCCACAAATGTGCTTTGGCCTTGAGATTCTCAACTATGAAATGGAGATTCATAGTTCGGATTCATAAAAGATTAATTACTTGATAGGAATTTTGTGAATTTTACATGGGCAATGAATGAAATCTTGTCACAATGTTTGGCATATAGTAAAACCTCAATAAATATTACCTACTACTGGTGTTTATGCTTTACTGTCATTACTTAAGTCAACATTTTTTCATTTCTGTTGCTAACACCCAGTCCAAACCAGCAAACGCTATTTAACGAAACTATTTTAAAAGCCCACTGAAACCACCCCTCACTATCCCCAAACACATAGTCATTTTCACCCTCCACTTTAAAGATAGAATGTTTATTTTTAAATTGTAATTCTGATTCTCTCACTTCTTTGTTTAAATATCGTACTATCCTAATGTTAAAGTTCCAAATGTGGCCCACAGGACACTGAATAACCTAGATCTCCCGTCTATGTGTTGCTGTCATCAAACCTTCCACTCTCTTAACTCCCGCCAATATGCTGTCTAGACTTTGTTTGTGTGTTTGATTAATATCCTGCTCTTCCTTCATTGGCCTTCTCACTAGCAATTCCCTCAGCTCAAATTTGTAATCCACTCTTTTATCCCATCTCTGCACACCTAACCCTTTATCCTTCACATTTGATCTTCACCTAATCAAATAATCTTCCTTGATTACTCCAGCCCCACTTCCAGAATAGTATATGTACCTAAATTATCTATCCCTTTATGTGTCTCTATATATCCTTTGTAACACTCATCATACTTGTATTTACTTGTTCCATACGTATCTTCCTTCTTAGCTGTGTGGTGTACTTTGGCCACTGGAATGAATAGCAAATAAGTAAACACTTGATTATTGAATACATGACTGGACTTGTCCTCCTGAATGTGTGCATTTTCCCATGAGAATATCTTGCCTTAATTAGCCACTGGTTCAAAAATATGAGTGGCACGTGGAGCAAACGTGAGCCCAGTCCACAGCTCAGAACCAATCTCTGACAAGCCCAGATAATGTTATCTGAATCCCAACTGACCAGGAGAAAGAAGATAAAGAAGAATTAAGAAGATTAAATGAATACTTATTGTAGTATGCCAATGAGTTCTGGTGTGGTTTTGTGCGCACAATTATATATACACACACATATGTGTGTATGTCTATATACATGTGTGTGTGTGTGTGTGTGTACACATCTCAAAGGAGGATAACCAGGGTATTTAATTTGATAGGAATTTCTCCTAGTGAAATCATATATATCCTGAGAAGACTTATTTTGGAAAAAGTATATGAACTTGAACTCATTCTGGTCCAAATTTGCCTATTTCCCCAGCCCATCCTCATCACCTGGAATTAAAGATAAAATGACCAAGACAACAATGCTGATGATGTAGTACAAATCTAGTCCTATTAGAGCCGGGATGCTGTGTGGATCTTCTTAAATCTTAGTAAATCTAGTACTGTCTTGAGTTCTTTTATTCTTACAGATTTATTCATGACAAGATTTTATACAACAAAGACCAGGGATATGATTTTCTGCCTTCATTAGAATGGAGTTGGCATTTATTCCAAGTGAGAGATCTAGAGGTTATAAAGCACATATTTCCATATAAAGAATTTGAATTTATATTGGCTTGATAGTCATATAACAGTCCTAAGTCTTCGTGTTTTAGGAAGTCTTCTGAAGACTTCCTATGTCTTCATAATTTAATTTATTAAGACTTATCTTCCACATACTATACCTCAATAGATTTTTTTGTCTGTTTGATGCTTACTCTTTTTTTATTGTGCTATGTAAAACATGAAAATTTATTCTAGGAAACTTTGCCTCCTATATTTAGCTCATTGTTTTAGGCAGTTTTGTCTTTTGTGGTGTGTGTGTGTGTCTGTGTGTGTGTTAATACAAATTCTATCACTCAATATTTCTACTATTAAATTTTCCAGTATTTGATCTAAATATTTGATCAGCATGACATCAATGGTCCTCATTAGAGTATTTCATAAAACACAAGTGGATAAACCTAAGCATGAAAGCCCTTCACTACATATAAGCAGCTTAGGAATTATTAGATATTATTGGTTTAAATTGTTAAGCAATTAATTCAATATTTACTTCTACTTTGTTACAGTAGTCTATGGGCTTATCTTGGGCATTTAGAGATTTTTCCAGTGTTAACTTCTGGAGGGCATATACAAATTCTAAAAATAAATTATCCTTTCAGACTCTTGAATGTTTCAGAAATAAAGTTAGATGATTTCTTTTATTATGAATTTAAGAAATAATGCTACCTCATTTCTCTATGTTTTCATGGAGTCAGTCTGTATACAATGAAGAAAATGAGAATGTGTTTCTCACTATAATACCAAGTGGAATGGGTGGATTCTCAGGAGATTGATAGTAAAGTTCATAGCTATTTTTAAAATAGTGCACAGTAAACATGTAAATTCCTCATATTGCTGCAGAAAAACTCCACTTCAGGAAAAAAATAAAAGTAATAAACCAATAGAAATGTTTTGAATGAACCAAAGACTTTCCCTTTGTTCTCCACTGTGGTGACAGCTAGGAATGGTGAAGACAATTGCTATAATGACTCTTCTGTGATTCTTTTGATGGGCTGAAAAATTATATCCAAATATTCCAACAGGTTCTTACCTAAGCAATGATACATTAGTTATTATTAGCTCAGTTCAGAGAGATGGACATTTTTAAATAGTATTACCTTGTTCTTTATATTTAAATAAGGCTCAACAAAAGTATAAATTAGATTTGACTGCAATATTGATTTGATGAACATTGATATGTTTGTCATAAAATATCCATCAATTCTCTGTGAAATGCTGTATTACGAATTCATTGTCATTAGTATATTAAGCTATATATGAACAAATAGCTGTCATCTGTAAACTGCTCTTTCAAAGTTAAATGAGAGATTTGTTAGTTTTTGGCTCTACCTATTAAAATGTTTCATAAAAGTTTGAAATCCTGTCATTTAGTCCTTGATAGTCAAGGTCAAGTTCCATCATCAAAAGTAAAAGACCTGCAAACACATGAACAGATGCTCGTTTCTCACAGTCTAACTTACTGTGACACACTTCATGAAACTACTCTGTTTAAATATATAGTCCTTGTGAAAATAGTGAAAGACAATGCTTTCCACACTAAATATAAGTATTTTAGGAAGAGATAAGGAAATATATCACTGATTAACAACCACCAATAAAAGCAAAGTAAATTGCAAATGAAAGCATATTATGCACAATGTAAATGTGACAGACTTGCAGATTTGGAAGCTTTATATTCCTAGTCTGTTCGTGATATTCACCAGATTCTGTTTCAAGTAAAGTGGTTATTAACATCAAGGAATTGGCTTAAATTTTGATGGAAACCACAAGACTTATCTGAAATTCTTTCATATTTGTTTCATGAAGCAAAGAGAATTAAAAAATACCAAGAAACAGCATGGTGCCCATGGAAAGAAAGACAGCATTCTGGGAACTTAGATCTCTGCAAAATATGATTGTGGGTTACCTAGATCCAATTAAAATGAAAGCTTTGAACAGCCTCAAAAGAACAGCATGCTCTACAGACATAGTTAAAAAATAGAATGAAAACAAGAAAATGTGTAGAAAACTAGAATATGTCTAAAAATAAATAGTAATTTAAATAGTTTAAAATATAGTTAATATATTTAAAAATTGCTGTGTTGTGATTCATGTTTAAGTTTCTAAAGTATTCATAAATTGTTTGAAATTTTTGATACATTAAAAAAATGCACATGCATTAGAGAATGTTGGGCAATGACTGCTGGTTAAATTGTGATTGTTCTGTGGAAAATCTGATACAATCACTTCTTTAAAAAATAGGCACACCATAAAAATAGTCAAGAAATGTTACTGTGGCTTTGCAGAGAAAGCCAATGCCCCATAAGGATTATAGCATGAATTTCCATGGAAACTATATCCCGAGGGGAGAATAGTAATTTCATAATACAGTGGCATTAACAGTGTTGCCATCAACTTCTTCAGTTGTAACCTGCTTGAATGCATTACAATTGATACGTGTGTCGTTAAATCATTGTATAGAGTATATCAAATGTCTTTTACTAAACTAATCTTCACTAAAATGACAACTGACAAAAATATACTGCCCAAGTATTACATATAAAAAACAATTTTATTTATGCGATTTCCAACAACAAGGAAATGGCGGAAATTACATTTTTCCCTGTCCCTAGTACAAGCATTTTGCCAAACATATTCCAAACAAAGTCAGCTATTTACATAATATTATCAACAAGAATATTTCAGGAATAGATCTAAAATAAATATCATTAACAATTAACCTTACTGCATCGTATATTTTACCTTGAGATACTGAATATAGACAAAATGAAGCTATTATGATCACATAACATACAACGACAATCATCCAAAACATAAAAAAAATTCTATATTTTTCCAATAATTAAAAAAACCTTGCTATATACAATTGTTTGTTGATAAAATTTTGCTAAACTCATGGTAAATGGTTATAAGATATCATTTAGGAATGAAAGCACAAAATGCCACAAATCATTAGAGATACAATTGCTCTTTTGACAATGGTAAAAATAAGAGCTATAACACACAGGAAGTATTAAATTGCACTTCTCTGCTAACAAATATTATTGTTATGCATATAAAGTATGCTTATGATATAAAAAAGTATTAAAATTTTACATTGTTAGCAAATTATGATGAAAAAACGAACAAAACCAGTAATAGAGCAAATTACGCTCTATGACAACCATAGAGTTAGTTGTCATAGAATTTGCCTTAGCATTTGCCAGTTTTTAGCTTCTTTTCCTATGCTGTTAATAGAATCACTTTATTAAATATAAGCATCCAAAAGATATCACAGTTTTTATACCAGAATTTTCTCTCTTTTCCTTGCTCTCACTTTCACCATCTGAATATATCAGAAATCTCAAGTAGTTGGTGTGAATTGAGCCTTTCCTGACTTTTGATAGATCCCTTTCTTGCCATTCCTGATTCAATTTTACAATTGATTTTTTTTTTTTTTTTTTTTTGGTGAGGAAGATCAGCCCTGAGCTAACATCCGTGCTAATCTTCCTCTTTTTGCTGAGGAAGACCGGCTCTGAGCTAACATCTATTGCCAATCTTCCTCCTTTTTTTCCCCCAAAGCCCCAGTAGATAGTTGTATGTCATAGTTGCACATCCTTCTAGTTGCTGTATGTGGGACGCAACCTCAGCGTGGCGGAGAAGCGGTGCGTCAGTGCGCACCCCCTCGGGATCTGAACCAGGGCCGCCAGAAGCAGAGCGCGCGCACTTACCCGCTAAGCCACGGGGCCGGCCCACAATTGATTTTAATAGAGTTTTATGGTGGGGATTTATTTTTGTGGAGTCTACATTTATTTTATTATTGTTGTTATTAAGGTTTCAATTTATATACACTAAATTTACAGTTTGATCTTAGAGTTTTAAGAATTTTGGCAAACATGCAATCATGTAACCATCACCATGAAATAGATATAGAACCATTTATTACTCTTGTCTCTCGGTTGTCAACTCCTCCCTCATGGCGGTTGTAACAACTAATCTGTTTTCTGTCCCTATAGTTTTGTATTTGCAGGAATGTCATATAAATAGAACCATACAATATGTAGCCTTTTGACTCTGGCTTTTTTCACGCAGCATAGGCATTTAAGAACAACACATGCTATTATTATGCAATTATTTTTCTTTGTATTGCTGAATATTGTTCCATTATATGATGTATCATGGTTTGTTTATCCTTACCCCAGGTGAAGGACATTGAATTATTTCCAGTTTGGAGTGATCACAAATAAAGCCAATATTAATATTAATTTACAAGGTTTTGCATGAATATAGATTTTCATTTCACTTGCCTAAATAGGAAAGTGTGGGGTTGCTGGATTATATGCTACACGCATGTTTAATTTTTATAAAAAATTGCCAAACTGTTATCCAAAGTTGCTGTAATGATTTACATTTTTATGAGCAGTGAATGAGAGTTACAGCTCTTGGATATCCTCTATAGTATTTGTTTACTTATTGTAAACATTCTAGATGCATAGTAAAATTTCATTGTGTTTTTAATTTGCATTAATGACTAAGAATATTGAACATCATTTCTTCTGCTTATTTGCCATTCTGGATCTTCTTTGGTGAAATGTCTCTTGCAATTATTTGCCCATTTTATAACTGGAGTGTTTGGTTTCTTATTATTGAGTTTTGAGAGTTTTTTAAAATATGTTTGGATACAATTCCTTTATGAGATGCATGATTTGGCTTCTCATTTAATTTTCTTAACAATATATTTCAGAGTAAAAGTTCCTAATATTTTTGAAGTACAATTTGTCATTTACAGGCCATGCTTTTAATGTCACATCTAAATTTTTTGCCTGACCCAAGGTCACAAATTTCTCCAGTATTTTGTGCAGGAAGATATATAGTTTTAATTTTTAGAGTTTTGTCCATGATTTATTTTGAATTAATTTTTGTAGATGGTGCAAAATTTGGATTGATTATTACTTTTTTGTACATGGACATTTCATTGTTCCAGCACCATTTGTTAAAAGTGCCTATACTATATTCAAAAATCAGTTGACCATATTGGGTCTATTTCTAGACTCTCTATTCTGTTCCATTCATCTATTAGTCTATCCTTTTTTCACGGTAACAATGTCATGATTACAGTAGCTTTATGCTAAGTCTAGATGTCAGGTAATGAGTCCTCCAATTTGATTCTCCTTTTTTCATAACTGTATAATTTGAATGAATTTGTCATATGTTTTAGAATAAGCTTGTTAAATTCTATAAAAAATTCCTGCTGACATTTTCACTTAAATTGCATTAAACCTATCATTCATTTTAGGTATAACTGACATCTTAACAATATTGAGTCTTCCAATACATGAAAATTGTACATTTCTCCATTTATTTAGGTATTTTTTTATTTCTTCCATTAGCATCTTGTTGTTTTCAGCACACAAATCTTATATATATATTGTAATTTTTATGCTTAATAATTGTGTAAGTGTGCTATTATAAATGATACTTATTGCCTCAATTTCCAAATATTAATTGATAGTATATAGAAATATGATTAATTTTTATATTGATTACTCTTGCAACCTTGATAAACTATTAACTATTTTGTTAAAAAAATGTTTTAAAAATATAGTGTCTGCCAATAATTAGACATAAAGGCTGACTTCAGGGAAGTTGGAAATTTAATGGTTAAAATTGTGATTTGAGTCATAGAATCAGTAAATGTGAGAAACTTGGAGCTATTAATGAAATGTTATAAAAATGCAAGGTTATAGATATTAGTTGTGAATATTGGATAAAATTTCCAATCATGGGCATTGAAGACACTAAAAACATAAACATCAGTCTTCTTGTTTAACTTAGACCTGTTTCTTGTGTACTTTATGGAAACTTCAGTGGCTTACTTTGAGATATAATTAGTTTTCACTGACTGCTAAGGGAGAGAATTTATCTCTAACTAGGCATTTGAGGATGGAGGAAACGTCCTCTGCTAGCTTACCTTCAGTCTGGGTCTGAGTTAAATGTTTTTTCTGCTAGATATTAAATTAGTTTGAAAAAATAAATAACTTCAGGGGCCAGCCCGGTGACACAAGTGGTTAGGTGCATGCACTCCACTTCAGCGGCCTGGGGTTCCCAGGTTCAGATCCCAGGCGCTCATTGACGCACTGCTTGTCAAGCCATGCTTTGGTGGCATCCCATATAAAGTAGAGGAAGGTGGGCGCGGATGTTAGCTCAGGGTCAATCTTCCTTAGCAAAAAAAAAAAAGAGTAGGATTGGCATCGGATGTTGGTTTATTCCTCACAAAAAATAAATAAATAACTTCATGCAGGTAATATAAAGTCTCAAGCTTTTAAACTTCATTACAGAAAATGTGTTTTCTTTCTGAATTAATAGGTCTTCAGATAGTCATATAAAGGAGAAGTAGAGAAAATTATCTTCCTCTTCATAGAATGTTTTCTCTGTTAAAAATAAATTGAAATCAGATTAAGATTTTAATATTTTCAAGGTGATTTTCTTTTCCTTTTTAAGTAGTAATTAAGGATGAGTTGACCAAATTGATTGGGGCAATTAAGTAGATTTTCACACAAGTTTGTGTTTATTGTGTGAATTTTCTTTGGTTAGAACTCCATTAAAAAAGTTGTCAAAAGTAGTTTTCAAAAATATTCTAGACCAAGGTACAATCTCCAGCATCTCAGTGGCATCTGAGCCAACTCCATCCATCCTTCCCAAAGAGGACTTCATTCTTTGAGAATAAATTATCACAAGGCAATCATGATTTTCAAGCATGAAAGTGATCCCTACAGTTGGCAAATCTGTGTGTGTATTTCTTTCTGAGTGACAGAGTGAAGGCAGACCAGTGGAAAGGGAACTTATTGATTGTCTCCTGGTTTGCCTTGCAATTCAGAAATTTGAGTTTTTATTTCAGCCTTTGTCACCTATATCTTAGTTGATTATGGATAAATTTGTGTGTGTGTGTAATATATGCACGATTTATAAGCTACGTCTTAAATGAAGAAATCCTCTCATCTCTAATTTGTGTTGTCTCTGAACACTAGCAGATTATATTGTGTACTAGTAAATCCCACAATTTAACTTGACAAATTAATCACAAGCATCAGACATGAGAGAGCATTGTTAATAAGTAGCTCCCTTCTTGAGATTGTAGCCTAATCTGTTTGCAAGTAATTGACACTATGTCAAACTTTCTGTTATAAAAAAGTGTTAGAAACAAAATCACATCAATAAGTACAAAACTATCTAATTTCTCTTGTTGTTAGAAAAAAGGAAAAAAAAAAAAAACCCTTGTGTCCCTGGGGCAGCAATTAGATGAACAAATTTATATCCTTATCAGGATTTAATACAAGGCTGCTCCTTAAAGATACCTTATATGCTCAGACAGAAATATTTTAAAACCTCCGCTGAGGCGAGTATTTAATATAAGTCCTATTTTTTAAAATGTAAATGCTCTTACTTCTTATGAAAGGCCTGAGGTAATTGAGGGTTGAGGAAAATATTTCTCTTTTCTATCAGCTCAGCATGTATGCATCTCATTGCATCTCATTTCTACATGAGATTTTAAATCTTGAGACACAGAACTAACATTCCATGTCAAATTTGGTTTAAAAAATTAGTTCTATAAATTCCCAGGGATTTTTTTTTTTCCTGGAAAGTTAGAGGTCCAGTAATCTTTTACTCTTGCCCTCTCTTGTTGTATCTTCTCTTGCAACAAGAGTGTGATAAACTATTTTTTTCTCATGTTAGATCATCAGTCCAGAGATAGTTAAAATTTTAAAATTCTATAATTTGAGTAAATTTATTAAGTGGTTATTAATAAAATTAGCATTTGCAAAAAAGAAAAATTAAGTATTAACATTTGGGTGAAGAGTGTAGATTGAGATCTCTTTGTGTAAAATAATAACTAATGCTGTTCTGGGGCCTTCTATGCCACGACTCATTTTTTTTTTTTTTTTTGGTGAGGAAGATTAGCCCTGAGCTAACATCCGATGCCAATCCTCCACATTTTCCTGAGGAAGATTGGCTCTGGGCTAACTTCTGTGCCCATCTTCCTCTGCTTTATATAGGAGCCCACCACAGCACGGCGTTGATAAATGGTGCGTTGGGATCCAAACCTGCACCTGCAAACCCTGGGCAGCCATAGCTGAGCATGTGAACTTAACCGCTACGCCACCAGGCCGGCCCCATGACTCATTTTATTTGTCTCATCACCTCCTGGGATAGAGTCAGTGGTCATCTCCATCTGAATGTCTTGCCCAGATCTTGAGGTATGAGGAAAAAAGGAATGGCCATGTGGCACCAGCCCAGACGCTCCCCTGTATGCAGTCAGTTTGAATGCATTGGTGTGTAAAGCTAACAATTTTTACCTTTTTAATTCTGAGATAAATCTTATTTAGTAAAACTAAAGTTATAAGCAGCATTTTCAACTAATTATCCTATTTTCCAACATAATAACTTTCCTCGCTTTATATGAAAAAGTAGACGAGAAATCCAATTTTCATTTGAACAATTGTCATGTCCCTACTAAGCTTCAAGTTTAACCAGGGATGAATAAACAATATTTTTTCTTTTCTTTTTTTTAAATTTTCCTTTCCTAACACCAGAATTTTCAGTCTCGAGATAAGGATCACACAACTTCTTACATAAAAGATAACTTTACAGTTTCATAATTGCATATTGGAGATGCTTTCTATTAAAAGGAAATTTTATTCAGAAGCTTTAAAACTAAGAATTAGAGAGTTAAAATATTGCATAAGACTGTATAATATCAAGATAATTGAATTTTAATCTAAAATTCACTTAATGCTTCTAGGTGAATTAAACTCCTCAGCAAATTGAATTTTTAATGGGCTTTACTTTAAACATGACTATATATTTTATTCTCCTTGCAATACTGCAGTAAACAGAGAGCAAAATGGGTAATAAGCATGGCATTTAATTTATGCAGACATTTGGATTTAGCACAAATGCTAAAATGGCTAAGTATTTAAAAGGTAAGGTATTTGCTTTGTAGACCAGGTATCTAAACTTGTATTTGGGAGAAAGGTAATTATATTTTTATACCTAAATTGTTATAATTTAAATAGTTAATGTCTTACAAACAAGTTGCTACAAAACTAAGATAATATTGCAAATTACATACACTTTTACAATTGTTCTATTTAAACAGTGAAACATTCTGGATATCTCTCTTTCTCTCTCTATATATATAAATAAGTATGCATGTATTTAATTTCTAATATTTCTCTGATATATTTTGATACCAACTTTTTTACATTTCATTTTAATAGTAATATGGGTATATTTTCTAAAAATCTAATCTAATTTGAAAAATTTAGAAAAATACTATACCAATATAATTCATGCTGATTGAGGTAAAGACTCTTGAAAAGATAAAATGTGTACTTTTCCAATTCAAAATAAAAATTTGCACAGTTAACAATAATAGATGGGTATATATTAATACTTAATATATTTGCATATGCAGATATGAATATAATGGGCAACTAGATATTTAATTTTAGACCATAGATGAGAGTTTAGAAACAAAATTACATCAATCAATATAAAACCTTTTAATTTCTCCTGTTGTTTAAAAAGAAAGAAATAATCTATTTTCTCTCTTTAATCAATAATGGTAGAAGTTATAATAAAATATGGTTGTAATAGAGCCTGGATTTTACTATAATGTAGAATATCAACTTTTTCTTAATCATCTAACTTTCTGAGGTATAATTTTCAGCAAAAGATAGCTGTTAAATTCAAGAAGTGAGAAAGATTTAATTTAGAAACAGATCTTTGAATTACTATACTAAAAAGTGCTTACACAACAATTATACAACTTTGATACATATAATCATGTCACTCTCATTATGATATTAATAATAGTGTAATAACAATAGAAATACTGGTTACTGTCAATAATAAATAAAATAAGTATTTAAAATTTAATTGTAACTTTATCTCATTCTTTTAAATTTTATTTTTGTATGTTCCGTTACATAATATATTTATATCATACAACATATTTGTAATAAATATGCACTATTTGCATAATTGAATGTGAACACTAATGAAAGCATCTAAAAATTAAATTAACCTTTTTATTCATTAGCAGACTCTTCTTATTCCTCTGTAACTAGTTTTTTGTCTCCAGCTCAAGAACAGTAGGAGCTGTTGCCTGGTTTGTTCTCTGATGCATCCTAAAAATCTAGACGATTGCTTGCCATATAATAGTCACTTGAAGTTTTTGTTGAAAAATAAGTAAAATTATATTTAGTTTTTAAGAGATTCATGACAGTTTATGGTGCCCTATTTGCTAGTCTATAGCATTTCATAAACCAAAATTTATTTATTCATTTTCCCATTTTGCAGCATTTGAGTTCATTCCAAGTTTTGCTATTATAATTAACGCTACTATGAACATCTTTGTACATGTATCCTTGAACAACCAGATGAAAAATTTAAGGTGCATGTATGTATGTGTGTGTGTGTATGTGCATGTATTAGTTTATTGTAGTTATCCCATCAAGTTAAAATGCACATATATTCCCACGAAAGTATACTTATGCAGCTCAAGCTACACACTGACAGGAAATTTTGAGGTGTAGGCAAAGGAGCTTCAGACATATCTTCCAGTTTTATACGTGGTTATTTTATTTTGTAGACAACTTTGCGAGATGCTGCATTCAGTTGTTGGATTTGAGGGGATGAAGTAAGAATTTGTTTATGTCCCAGTCTCAGCGTTTCTGTGATCCTAGCATCGGCGTATTTAACTAACATTTCTAGGCTTAGTCATTTCCAAGTCTTCAAGATCGATTCAGGCTTCAAGTGGGGTGAAATATAAGCTATTTCATACTATCATTCACTGTCTTATATACAGGCTGTGTATTTCCAGGGATGATAAGGAAGATTATACAAAAACAAAATTCAAAATAAGGTACAAAAGGAACATTCAAAAATAAATAATAAAAAATAATACAAAACAAATGAAGAGCTTACAGATTTGCCTATTGAAAATCACAGTTGCTTATATATTTATAATTATTTGAAGAAGAGAACAGAATGATATGGAGGCGGTGGGTAGGCGTAATTTCCTGTCTTTAGATTTTTTTTTTCATTTCATTAAACGTTAGTCAATTTTTTTTTTTTTTACCAGGACAACCAACTGTCATACCACAAAGCATAAAACAGCAAAATTTTACTTGTAAAACATTTTAAGAGCAGATGTTACTAGATACTTAATCATAAAAATACGGGCCTTCCTGAATATTTGACATGGATTCATATTTTACATACTGAGATGAATTTTATGTGTTATAATTTCAGTAAGAGAAATAATTTTGGTTAATAATATGCAGACTTAATATAAGATGTCACAATTGAGTCCAACTATATATTCCAGCAAAAGTCTGGAAATATGTGTATAATTATATACTCTTGGATCCCTTCATATAAGATTTATATAAAATGTTATCTCAGTAATGCCCTATGATTTGGTTTGGCCTTTTTAGGACTCTGTAAGGAAACAAACTTTTGGAAAATGCAAAAGTCGGCACTGATTGCCGTGATTATAAGGTCGGTAGCAGTTGTCTCTTTGCTGGCATGCCATCTGATAGAAGAGAAAAATCACTCTCTTCCCACAGGGCAGCTCAAGCAGAGCTTAGAGATTATTTCTCTTTTACAAGGTTAGTCATCATATTAGAGAGGCCTTTGCCCTTTACCATTTTTCTTCTCAAAATCTGAATTATGCATATGATTCTAGAAATTCATAACTGACGATCAGAGTAACTTGAAAATAAAAATAATCTTTTTTCAGTTAAGTAGATAGATAGACGGATAATGCATATAGATATATGATTAGATAACCAATTTTTATAAACCAGTATTGGAAAATAAAAAGTGAAATTCCCCTTATACATTTTATTGCCAATTAGAATTTTTAGATTTTTAAACATTTGTTTAAATTATAGGCATATTGATAATATAAAGACAATAAATTGCATTCTAGATATTTGAAGAAAAAGCAAACAGTAGGCTGGATATACACATTAGCATGTACCCATTCAGAAGAACCAATAATTTACCTCTGATGCAATAGTAGATTTTACAAGTAATATTTCTTCTAATTCTAATTCCCAAATGTTAGCTAATGTAATGTTTTTGCTTAATACAGATTAATACTTTCTACTATCTCTAAACTAAATAATATATGAAATATAACATACGCAGTGAAATAAAATTAAATATAGAAAATATTCTGATGAGGACAAAGGATCTTTAGGGAACAAAGTTATTGGTCTAAACTTCGAGGTTAAGTGGGACTTTAATGTTCTGGTTTTGGGGGAGCATTCCTAGGATGTTTCACAGAGAATTACTTGGGTGCTGGTTCCACTGGCTGAGATCCTGATTTTAGCTGAGGTAGATATCTCAGTGATAGAAACTATGTAACAGAGAGGGAGAAGACAAATTTTTGTTAGTCACTGGGTATGAATCAGCAGATCCACAAGCCAAACCAGCATGTAGAAATTAATAAGAAAGTGATAAGAACACGAAACATATGTCAGAAAAATGGGGATAAACACAAGGGAGAGTAAACAAATATTCTTAATTGCAAAGGAAAAAAAAAGTAATTGTCCCCTACTACCCATTTGAGCTAGTGCCTTCCTTTTTTTTTTTTAACATGACTTTTAATATATGGTGAGGGGATAAGTGTTAGAAAGCAATGGAAGGAACTATAAAGAAGAAAAGAATAAGCTGAGCTAAGACCAAATATAATTACGCTCTAATTTCAGTTTCCTTTTGACAGTTATTCTGTAACTCCTCATTTAGTTGCATTTATCATATGCCAGTTTTCAAAAAATAAGTTGGTTCTATTATAAATTTCAGTGTGCTTGAAAATTTAGGAATAATATCTACACCTACATGTATATCTACTACTACATCTGTCTATGTCAATATGTATCCCCAAAAGTATATATGAAATAGCTGCAGAAATGGAGCTTTTACATATACAAAAAGCAACTTTTTCAGAGATAAGCAATTTATTAACAAGTAAGTGTATAGGATGTACACCAAAAATAACATAATCATTTAACTTTTCAATATGAAAAGTCATAATGTATTATTTTACTGAAACTATATTTTAATTCTTTGTTCTCACAATCCCTACAAAAGTTTAGTTTAATTCAAATAGCTTTCACTTGAGAAAATCAAATAGATTTCATGTGAAAACATACTTCTAAACTTTTTTTAGATTTAACTGTGACGGCTTCCAAGGGCAAGCACTTTTGGCAATTTACTTTTTTGATGATGGACATTGCACGTAATGTCATGTGTCAGACAGACTGGAAGGTGGCCACCCCATTATTCCTGCCTCTGGTTATTCATACGTTTGTGTAATCCCCTCTACTTGAGTATGTACGACCTGCAACTTGCTTTTCACCAGTAGAATATGCCAAAGGTAATGTGATGTCATTTCCATAATGACATCACGTTATGTGACACTCCCTCTTGCTAGTGGACTCACCCTAGTGACTCTCTTTGACAGCTTGATGAACTAAGTGGCCATATTGGGAATGCCAAGTGTCAAGGAACTGAGGACATCCTCTAGGAACTAAAGATGTCCTACAGCAAAAAGCCTGGACATTCAGTCCCACAATATTAAGGAAATAAGTTCTGCTGACAACCTGAGTGATCATTGAAGCAAGCCTCAAGATGAGTGTGTAGCCCAGCCAACTCGTTGATTGTAGCCTGGTGAGACCTTAAACAGACAGCCCAGCTCAGCCATAGCTAGACTCCTGAGCCACAGAGACTGTGAGACAATAAATATGTATTGCTTTAAACTACTAAGTTTGAAGTGAATTTTTACAGCAATATAAAACTCACACATATCTCAATGAAGACATTTTCAAAGCCATTATTGAACGGGCATGTCGTATGTGCCTATTCTCTGTAAATCAAGAACCATGGTGGATGGGAATGTAATAGCAATAAATAAAATATAATCCCTGACCTTGGATTTGAGAAGCTCAAACTAGTGAAAGTGGATCATATAAATAAATAAATCATATGCAAAGTATTAAATGCTATAATAGAAGTAAGAAATGAGTACTATAGGTATAGAAGTAAGTGCTCATGGGAGAGTTTCTGTCAACACTTGGAATTTGTTTATTATTCTCTTAAGTTTCTTATAATCAGGAAAATAATCCCCTATTTTTTTATAATGGCTTTTTTTAATAATTTTTTTTAATATTGCTTGTTGAAGAAACCAGATCAATTTTACTACGCATCTGTTCATTTGCTTCTTCATTATGCTATTTAATTTTTTCCTCTATCTCTTGTATTTCCTACAAACTGGACTTAGCTCTAAAAGCTTAATTAGATTTAGGTTGTTTTTGTTTCTGTTTTTGCAAGAATAGTAGTGCTGTGTAGTTCATGTTGCATCATATCAAAAAACATGTAATGTCTGGTTATCTTGAAAGTATCAGTCAGTTAGTTGATTACAGACTGATCCCTTCATTGTAAAATATCTCTTCAAACTTCCATCTTATAATTTCATCTATTGACAATTTTTGCTTGAATCATTTATTTCACTAGTGGTTGCAAATGATGATTTTCAAATTCTCATGTTCCTTCCACATTTATTAGTTGAATTTCTTTTTGTAAAGCAAACTTTGTCTCACCAGCTAGAGTTATTTGATTACATTGAGATACAACATACACAAGAAAGGCAGAATAAATGCTTTATTTTTCCCTATAATTGCCAAATTTAGAATAAGAAGTTAATGCTTCAATGGTGACCATCAAGTTTTTGTTTCTCATCTTGTTCTTTCTTTAAAATATTATAAACATATTGGATTTTATATATAATTCACTTTGTTTCACTAATTATTCAGTCATTACTTTTTATGTTAAAATTGTGCCACTTGGGGCCAAGTGAGTCCTTCATGTTGATGATTCTCTCCTTCAACACCCTTTCTTGCTCTGGAAGCTTCCTCACCTTTTGACACATACAGTCCTAGGATCACCATTCTTCTAAAGAGCCCTTCTAAAGAGTCCTCTAAAGCCTTTGACAGCTGGAACCAGGGGAAAGACTTACACAGGGAAAGTGTGGAAGCAAAGAAAAGAAATTATTTGATTGGTTGTAGCTTAAAGCCAAGTTGGCTATTTGTGATTGGTTGTCTCCAGTATTTTGATTTCATAAATTTGAGGCATTTACAGGCTTAGATTTTGGTTTGCTTACATAGGCTGCCATGGCATTAGAGCCACATCAATCTATGGCCCCCTGGTTTAGTTAATTTAACACCCTTTAAAATACTTATTTCTTTATGCTGATATATATAATAGTATATCAGAATTTCAGAATATTATCACCTTTATAATTACTAGAAAAAATAAATAGTTCAGTTTAAGCTGAATTTGTTCCTTGAAAATATCTTACTATGGATATATAATTTTGGATTACTATTTTGTATAATCAAAATACACTGCTTGAAATAACTTGAAATAATATTTTCTCTATGTGATTTAATTACCAACCTAAAACACCAGTTCATTCATTTCATATTATTTTCAATTTTTAGGAAGTGACTTTTTTTTCTTTTTGATTTAATATTATATTTTAAATACACAGAATATTTGCATGGTTCCAAAGTCCAATGATACAGTAAGATATAATCAGAGATGTCTCATTAGCATCCTCATCTCTTCTACCCTGATTCTTATAATTCGTAGCTGATCCTAGTCCTAATATATACATCTATTGATGGGTTGTCCCCAAATCCTACATGCCACACCTCATCTCTTTTAAACAAGCATAAATGAGAAAACCCACTTCTAAGCATAGTTTGTGTCATTTCTTAATTTTATATTATTTTCATTACTGTCTTCTATGTTTGTTTTTTGAGTCAGCATTTTGGGGTTCTTACAAGGGATTTTTCCCATTTCATGATTATTAACATACACAATGTCTAGGATGATCATGAATGATAATGATCTTTATTGAATATTTTTATTATAGACAATTATTGCAAAGTAGCAAAATCTTTGTTTCAAATCTACCTTTTTAATGAACTTTGACACTTCTCGGCTTCTGATTTTACCACCATAATAACTAGCAGAGTTTTAAAGACCAAGGAATTAATCAAATTGTGATATCATGGAAGAATAAAAACTGAAGAAACTTGCTGATCGTCAGTTGAGCATAGTTAGAAAAATCACCAGAGAAGAATTTTCTTTAAGGGTATATTGCCATTAATGTGTAAAGACTACCAACTACTTTGGGATTATATCATAGAAATAGCAATTTTCCTCTTGATAAACCAGAAAAAATGCTTAAGGCAAATCAATCTGTTCCAGTAGCAACGTATTAGGGAAAACTTCTTTAAGTCCAGAAAAACATAAAACATGAAAATACTTGAAAAATAATACTCATTTTAGATAATTAGAAAACGTCTGAATAGTTAAAATAATGCACTCATGGTTTTAAAACAGTTTTCTAATTAATGTGTTTTCTTCTTACTAAGAATTAGTTTACTTTGACAGTAAATTCTTAGTTTTCTTTTACGTTAAATTGAATTTACCTTATATTTCCAAATTAACTGGAGAAGTCTGTGTAGAGATTAAGAGTATGCACATATTAACCCTAATTATTTAATTTCCTGTTTTTGTAACTTTGTCAAGCAACAGTCTCTTGATTCTCAATGACCTCATCTATAAAATAAACATAACATTACACTTCATCACATTTTAGAAGGAATAAATGAGAAAAACATTTTATTAATTCTAAGAGAAATATTCTTTTTCACATTTTTACATATCTGGAACTAGGGTGCAAGTTAAACTGATGAAACTTGATGATTATTTGGAATGTTTTGTTCTTTGTTATTTAGATACATTTCACAAATTATGAAGTTTTGATTGGAAATAATGTGGTATATACATTGCCTAATAATACTCAACACATAATGTGTATTTACAAATGGCAATATGAATTATGGCAGATGGGTTTTTTTTTTTTTTTCAGTGTGGCCAGGCACTTTCAGGGGAGAAAAGAAACTGTTAACTGTTGATTCTTCAGTGAAATGATTTTATTCCGTGTTGATATTAAACAAAACTGTGGTCCAAACAAAAACAAACAAAAAAACTGACTTTTCATTCACTTCTGCCTTAAGGACTTCTACTTAAAGGTCTCATCCCTAGGAACATCCCTTAGAAATTTCAACATTGGAAAAAATTTTCACAGACATCTGTGTGCGTGTGTTATCATTGCTAATAAAGTGTAATGTCCATGAAGGTGGGCATTATGATACACATCATTATATCTGGAATAGCATTGTATTGACTTGCAACAGGATGTCTTCATTGCTGGTGGGAATGCAAAATGGTACAGCCTCTTTGGAAGACAGGTGGTTTCTTACAAAACTAAACGTACTTTTACCATATTATCCAGCAATCATGCTCCCTGGTATTTACCCAAAGGAGTTGAAAACGTGTGTCTACACAAAAACCTGCACATGGATGTTGATAGCAGCTTTAGTCATACTTGCCAAAACTTGGAAGCAACCAAGATGTCCTTCAGTAGGTGAATGGATAAACTGTAGTACACCCAGACAATAGAATATTGTTCAGTGCTAAAAAGTAATGAGCTATTGGGGCCAGCCCCATGGCTTAGTGGTTAAGTGCACGCCCTCTGCTACTGGCAGCTCAGCTTCAGATCCTGGGTGCGCACTGACACACTGATTATCCGGCCATGCTGAGGTGGCGTCCCACATACAGCAACTAGCAGGATGTGCAACTACAACATACAACTATCTACTGGGACTTTGGGGAGAAAAAGGAGAAAAAAGGAGGAGGATTGACAATAGATGTTAGCTCAGGGCCAGTTTTCCCCAGCAAAAAGAGGAGGATTGGCATGGATGTTAGCTCAGGGCTGATCTTCTTCACCAAAAAAAAAAAAAAAAAAAAGTAATGAGCTATCAGGTGATAAGGAAACTTAAATGCATATTACTAAGTGAAAGAAGCCAATCTGGAAAGGCTACATATTATATGATTCTAACTGTGGCATTCTGGAAAAGGCAAAACTGTGGAGGTAATAAAAAGATCAGTGGTTGCCAGGGGTGGTTGGGTGGACAAGAGATGAATAGACAGAGCAGAGAGGACTTTTAGGGCGGTGAGAATACTATGTATGATAGTACAATGATGGATACATGTTATTATTTATTTGTCCAAACCCATTGAATGTACAACACCAAGAGTGAACCCTAACATAAGCTATGGACTTTGAGTAATTATGATGTGTCAATGTAGGTTTATCCCAGGTAAAAAATATACCATTCTGGTGAGTGATGTTGATAATGGGGGCAGCTATGCATGTGTGGGGGCAAGCGGTATATGGGAAATCTCCGTACTTTTCATTCAATTTCATTGTAGACCCAACATTACTCCAAAATATAGTTTATTAATTAGAAAAAAATAAATTCAGAAAAAATACTACTTAAAAATAATTTTTTGAGTATTAAACAAATACAAAATAGTATATACAAATATGAAAGGCATAAAAATCATGATACAACAAATACCCTGTACCCCTACACAGTCTAAAAAATAGAATGTTTTCATTATTTTGAATATCTTATGTATTCGTTACCTATTCTGTCCTATTCCCTCTCTCTTCAAGTTTTATCAGGCTTTTCTTTGATTTTATCATACAGTTCTTTATCCATAAATAATATGTTGTTTTATTCTGCATTTTTTTTACATATACATAAACAGAATCATGGTGCATGTATCTTTCTCTCTTTTTGCCTCTAATAGAAACATTACTATTCCTGGTGCTTCTTACATACACATGTAAGACAATGTATGTGTATACACATGTGTGTATATTAAATATGCAAGTGCAACATACCCCTATTTTATTTGCCTATAAATAAATATACCAGAATAAGTCCACTATTGGACAGTTGGCCCTCCATATCCACAGCTTACGCATCCATGGATTCAACCAACATGGATCGAAAGGCCTACAATACAATGGTTGTGTCTGTACTTAACACGTACAGACTCTTTTTCTTGTCATTATTCCCTGAACAATACAATAGAACAACTATTTACATAGGATTTACATTGTATTAGGTCTTATAAGTAATCTAGAGATGATTTAAAGTGTATGGGAGGATGTGCTTAGGTTATACTAATGGTGTATAATGTAAATACTACACCATTTTATATGATGCGGATTTTAGTAGCCGCAGGAGGGGTCCTGGAACCAACTGCCAGTGGATACAGAGGGACAACTGAATGTCAGTGCTAACCTTCCTCCCATCTTAGTTTCCACCTTGGAATGAGACTGAAGGGATGACATCTTCTCTTGACTGAATTCCAACATAGATGGTTACACCTGAGAATGAATATCCTGACTTCTCTCTTCTCCCTGATGTTGAACAGGGGAAAAAATTAACATCATCCTGATATGTATGCCTAATGAAAGGTTCAAAAAGTAATGCATGCCTAAGTTTTTCATTTAACACTCAAGTTTAGCCAAAAATGCCAAGGTACCTTATTATACTCTTCACTATAGCCTTTCTGTGGAAGATAAAACTGGCTCTGTTCTCAGTGAAATACACATACTTACATGCCAATCCACATTCACTGGCCATTGCATTGGGGAGTAGACCCTCAAAGAGACAGTACGCTTACTTTTAAAATAATTTAATAATTAAATTCTTGTAAAAAGACTTCATATAACCAGAATCTTTCTGAGATGCTAAAGATTCCTTCAAAATGAAGAAATGGAAAACAGCTGGTCTAACATTTTTTCTTAGTAAGATGGCAAGTGACAAAAAATTCACCTCCAACTAACATAAACAAAATGGGTAATGTTTCATCACTGGACCAATCCTTTGATCTAGAAGTACTGGTTACTACAAACACCTGAATCATGTTTTCATAGCTGTGATCAGAGGGCAGGACACTGAGTTTAAAATCCCTTACTGCAACCACATCATTGGAAACAATTCCTAAAAGAAGAGGAAATTCTTGCTGGATTGTTGGATTGTCCTCTCTTAGAGACTCAGGGTCAAGGCTATCATCACTGACTTTGATTGAAGTACTCTCCTTATCCTACAACCTAACTCAAAGAGGGAAAATATTTTACCCACTGGGCTAAGGAATGTGAGGCGTTGTAGCTGAATGTTCTAAGTTTACATTGGTTTGTTTTGGAAGTTTTGTTTTGTCAGTCTCTAGCAACAATCAATTCCCAGTTCCACTTGCTCTAGGCACCCCTGTAAAGGTGAAGACAGCATTGGACTTTCTTCTTGAATGTTCTCACTCTCTCTTTCTTCCTGTTACTGATCACACTGGAACATTGCCCCTTGGATTCTCTATGATGAAGTGGGGTAGAAGCCCATTCCTGGATGCAATATAGAGGCAAGAGGATTAACCTTAGCAATTTAATGTTAAGGTAACTCAATTTTAAAAGGATATTTTCTGGGGGCCTGCCCAATGGCGTAGCAGTTAAGCGTGAGCATTCCACTTCGGCGGCCCGGGGTTCACAGGTTCAGATCCAGGGTGCGCACCGACTCACCGCTTGTCAAGCCACGCTCTGGCAGCGTCCCATATAAAGTAGAGGAAGCTGGGCACGGATGTTAGCCCAGGGCCAATCTTCCTCCACGAAAAAAGGGAGGATTGGCAACGGATGTTAGTTCAGGGCTGATATTCCTCACCAAAAAAACAATTAAAAAATAAATAAATAAAAGGACATTTTCAAATCCTTTAAACCAATATGACTGACAACTCGTAGCTCATAGGTCCCAGTGTGATAAACACACTGGCAGTAGGAGTTAGAGCAGTTGTCCCACATGAGAGGGGAGAAAATATTACTTTTCCCTTCTCCCTTCATGCCTATGGAATACTGTCTTAGAAATAAATAGAACTATGCCCATGCCAATGCAGCCTTATAAAATGTGAAACAGTCTCAGAGACAAGTAATTCAATGCTGTCTGCTTGCTGTTAATTAGCTTGGGGAAATGAGATCTGTTTACATAGTTTTTAATGGCCGTTTAAAGTGTTTTGTGGTCACTGGCCTGTTTAAATAAAGGTCTCTTCACTGACTCAGTGTCTGATCTCCCCACAGACTATTAATAACTATATAGTATGTATGACTTATGTCTAACATCCTTCCACAATTTAACCAACTAATGTTCAGAAACTAAAATTATTCATCACCTTTTTTAGTATCATCCCTAAATTTTGCTTGGAGATTTCATTACATTCTTTAGTAGAATTATTGCAATATTCTCTATATTCTTTAGTAAAATATTAGAAATAAAAATTTCTGGAAGAACACAGAGCATGGACAAAATCGTATTGATCTCTTTCTCTCTCTCTCTGCATACACACACACCCTGGGATTTTCAAACTGGGATTTCAAAATGTATGTTTCATTCATTAGGGCAACTTTCAACAACTCAAGATTTTCTATATAAAGAAAGTAGACTTAAATGCAAAAGGCTTTCTTTTTCCAGTAATTAGTGGCTTTAGACTTATTTTTCTACCTCCCTTAATGCATTTTTGTTTCTCTGTTCTTCTTAAAGTAATGGGCTAGTCAAGTTTATTCCCTTATTGTTCTATACTCTATAAAAGGACTCCAAAAGATTTGCCATTTCATCCTCTCAATGTGAAGCCTAAATTGGATGGAGATAATGCTCATGTCTTTTTATTTATATAACCTAACTTCTGTTGCTCTATTTTAAAAAATGCACTCCCAAGCATGCTCTTAATTACCTGTTACTGTAAGTTGTTTTTCTTGAAGGGATAGGCTCATTTTATTCATTACAGAGAAACTTGCAAATTCCCAAGTTAGGCAAGTCCTACTTTATCTGTCAGTTGTCCGTTCAAGTAAAAATGGTGTTTCATGAAAACGCTGCAATTCAGCCCACAATTCAAACTATCATACAAGTTCTTTTCCTGTGACAGAAGTGCTGTATGCAGACTTCTCATTTTTACACAAAGAATATTAAAACAATGTTTACTAGGGACCAGGAATTAATGAAATTAAATAGATGATAGTAGTTAAATTTTCTCTTTAATAAATTTTCCCCAAGACCACTCTTAAGTGATACTGGCATTTGGCCCCTGGGACTGCTTAGGAGTGAAGAATACAATGGCTAGTATCACTGTTTGCTTTCATGGCCTTAATACCTATTAAGCTGCCAGCAGTTTTATCAACCACTGTTTATGTATTATCAGTGAAAATGTCAACAGTGAAAACAAAAATATTGTCTTATTCTTATAAGGAAAAAAGTTTTGACCTTGCACCCCCTAAAAGTACCCACTTGACAATCAGGGATTTGCAGCTTACATGTTAAGAGTAACTGGTCTAGGGAACTTGGCTCCATCTCTTGTTCTGCAGACTTACAATATTGCAGTCTTGAGTAGCTTTTGTCCCTGAAGTATTCTTTTCTCTTCTTCGAAGTATCTCAGTACATTAAAGAGAAGTTTATTCCTTGCTGAATCCAAGTCTGTTGTGAGATGGGTGACACTCCAGGGTAGTTGTTCTCTATTTGGCAGCAATTCTGGCTGCATCATTCATGTAGCATCTCCTCTCAATACATACTTCCAAGTTCACCGTGGCAAGGGAAAAGAGTACAAGAGGTAATGGCAGTTAAAAGCCTTGGCCCAGAAGTGGCACACACTATTTCTACTAATTATCCATTGGCTAGAATCAATCATATGACCCCATCCAATTTTAAAGTCATTGAAAATGTAATGTTCCCAGTGCCCAGAGAGCAGGGAGAATCAGATAAGAGCACTAAAAGACTTGATTACATCTCATCATGCATTTATTTGTTAAATATTTTTGGACTTCCAGTATGTACCAGGAATTTTGCTGGACCTTTAGATGAGAGATTAAGAGAGGCAGTGCTTGGCCTCACTCCAGGGAAATGGAGATGAATAAATAATACAATGAAATGTGATGAATGCTCTAACAAGGCAAGCACATGCAGTGTTTCACATGCTACTGAGATGTGGCATAAGTACAGACAGACTCATTGGCTTTAACTACCTGGAAAGGTTGTAGACCTTCACAGGAGCAATTTCTGTGGAGCCACGGTGATTAAATGGGATTCTAGTGAAATAAAGAATTTGAGAAAGTTATAAAGAAGAGATATCTGTAGAGTAATTTTAAATGAATCTGGGGGATAATTTGAAGAATTGCCTCAAAGAAAATGAAGGACCATAAGGTTAATGTGTTTGGTATAGTCATGAGAGAATAGGAAGGGCAGAAAGTAACTAAATTGGGGCCAAAAAAAGCTTGTTTTTTTGCATTGTTGGACATTGTTATTTTTGGTGAAACGCCAATTTCCCGATACTAATCAAATTATTTCTTTAGAACTAAAGTTTTTTTTTTTCTTTTCCTTTTCAATATCTGCTATGGATGCTGAATGTGAACTTGAATGTCAAATCCCTGCTTTACTTTGATCATGGATGGGGCATTGTTTGGAAAAGAGACTTGAAGTTTAAACTCTCAACAGAGGCTTTCTGCTGAAAGAGGAGATGTATGCTCCTCTGTCAGGCAAACAACAGAAGGGGTTTTGTGTAAGGCCACATAAGCATAAAAAAGGCAGATGCTCTTACTTTCAGCAGCATAAAGTGTTCAGTCTGAACAAAGCATTCATCATTGGGTATACAATGAAGACTTCTAGATGTCAAAGGAAGAGATGGTTGGATGATTAGGGTGCCATTTCACCTAACAATAGACTAGTTTCATTCACTTTCAGTATAATTGTCCTTTTTTTCTTAAATTTCATGACACTATCTCTTCACTTTCAACAAAACAAAGAACAAAGCCTTTGATTGTAAGCACTATATTTAATCATTGTCCAAACAGGAAAAAAATAAGTTAATAATTAGTTAAGTAAAATGGTATCAGTAAAATAAAGTTTGCTTTGCTAGTCAAGTGAATTTTAAAAAGGAACATCATTATCTTTATAAGAAATATGTGCAAACATTTTTAATACAAAATTGCCTGATGTTATCAAAGTTTATGTGTCTGTGACTTTAGAAAATATGTTGGAATTCAAAATAAACACAGAATAAAACGGCAGTGGTTACATTATAATGTCATAACACCTGAATTCTGTGAGAATGAGACATTTATTTTCATACGTGTCTAGGTGGTTGCATGCATGTGTGTTTATAGGTTTTTATTTATATAGAATAAGAATTTCTTTATTTCTGTCATCTCTTGATGATTCACCTGTTAAATTAAATATGATGGAAGACTAAAGTTTTCCTATTTCAGAAAAATAATGATTAATAACCTGTGATCACTTCAGTAATTTTTCAATTTTATCTTTTATGTCAACTCACACTCAACTCATTCTTTATTTTGATTTTTCAGTCTTAAACTGCTACATATTTATCCAACAATTTGTTTTCTTTTGCCGGAAAATAATGTTGTTTTCCACTCCTGATGAATCAACATATGTCAATATGTCTATATGCAATTTTTAAGTGAAAATACTGACAATTTGATTGAGCAAAGCATTCTTAGAGAATGTATCTGTCTGTTACTATATAATTGCCATTGGTGTTGTTTCGGTAACTCTAATATATTGCAAAGATGAGAATCTTGGAATCAGACAGATTTCTGTTCATACCCTGAATCCTGTACTTTAACTCTTTAACCTTGGAGAAGTTACCTAACTCTCCTATATAAAATGGCGTAAGATCTACCTGGCTGGCGGAGATTACTTGATGCTTTGCAGAAAAAATATTTCAAAAGCACAGATATACATCAAGTATTCAATAAATCATATTTATTTTTCCTTGAACCTGAAAAACAGGCTTATGCAGGATAAGACAAGGAGAATGTAAAGACATCTAAAAGGAATGCTTGAGAATTTTAGAGTTAAATCACACTTACCATGTTCTCTCTCAAGCATTACTAATATGATAGGAAAATAATAATAATAATAATGATGTAAAGTGCATACCCATAGCAGAAAGTGGATAAGAAAGGAAACAACAGCAGACAGAAGCACAGTAAATGTTTTAGTAGAGAAGATAAAAATGAAAGCTAAGTGCTTGCACAGAAAAATAATAATCAGAAGCAAGACAATTCTGTAATATTCCAAAAAGACTTGAAAAATTGAGATAGCAGTTATTGTAAAGATTGAGGTGAATTTGAAGCATAGAATGAAACTATGTATGTGGAGAAATTAGTCTTCTGAATTACCTCCCTAATCAATGCAGCTAATCTACTCTTCCCAAACCCACAGGAGACCTGATACTTAATCTCGGGAACATGTAATCCTGAGAGAGGCTAGATTTAGGTACAAGGTATAAAAATGGTGAAGTTGGTGTGATAAACTAAAATCTGCTCCACAACAACGAGAAACAGCAGTCTTCCCAGTTTTCTACAGAACATTGGTAGTAAGTTGTATACAGCCAAAAAAATGACACAAATTTTTTCTAACAAACTTGAAATAGTCCAGAGAAATAAATAAACTTGGACATTTGTAGAGCTTATAATGTGGCAAAAACTTTGTTAACCCAATCACTCTAGAGCACAGAGCTCAAACATACAGCTAACAATAGGCTATTAAATTCTTTTAAAAACATAATCGAAACACCAAAGATTGCTAAGCATTCAGGAAATGCTACCAAAGTGAAAACAGACACTAAACATAAACCAAAAATAAAAATATTTAAAGGTAACAGAGACAATGTAAAGAGTACAACTAAACTTAAACAAACAAAAATAAATCCTCAGTGAGATAATAAATAATAGTATCAAATTTGAATCATTCAAGAGAGACTGGATAACATCATTGTAGGCAAAAAAAAAAAAAACTAAGTGGCTTAAGAAAATGAAGATGTATATATTTACTTATCGTTATTGTTGTTATTTAGTATCACTGTGGTGTTAGTAGTAGTAGTTGTAGTAGTATTGCTTGAAAGTTCAGTCTGGGTATAGACAACTCTCGGCCACACAAGGTCCACGTTGATGAAGGCTCCAGCAGCCTATAGCTGCACCACCTGTACACACACGACTTTTTATCAACCAGGTGGGAAATGACATTGCTAAAAAGTTTTACAGTGATAATTAAATGCTCAGAAACAAAGGGAAAACACATCAGTGCTCACTATAGCCCATTGGACAGAACTACTCGCATAGTATCATCCATCTTCAAATGGAATGAGAAAGCAGAATCTTTCCATTAACTTGAAAAGTAAATAAAACTGTATATCATTAAGCATTTGAAGTCTCTAACATAGAATTTTGAATATGAATATGATGCTAGCAACTAAGAGATATCAAAAAACAGGATATAGTTCTTATAACTGCGGCAGAAAAAAAATAAATTCAATTGTGAGAATGGAAAGTAAAAATGTGGAGATCTTCCAGATTGCAGAAAAATACTAAATAGATTACTATAATAAAAGATAAAAGGGAGTTAGAAATTTCAGAAAGAACAATACAAAGAGTAGATGGAGTTATCAAAGAAATAATACATAGAAAAGTCATCTCTGGATTGAAGAGGCTCATTCTCATTAGTGAGATACACTCCAAGATATTTCATTGTAATATGTTACTTCTATAGAGAAAAAAATCATTTTGAAAATAATTGAAATGAACATAAAATGTCATTAGAATCCTCAAATGCAACATTGGGTTATAGAAGATAATTGAATAGTTTCTTTAAATTTCTGAGAAAAAATTTTTATGAAATCATTAAACTATTATCAATCTCCTTTGAGAGTATAATAAACAAATTTATAAAATAAAAAAAGAAGTAAAAATTGCCCACCTACCCCTTTTCTTAGGAAGCTACTAGAACTCGAACTTTAACAGAGTAGGGAATTAATTTTTGTAAAGAAGGAAACATATGATCAAGAAAAAAAAGAAATTTGAAGGGTAAAAATGAAGTCTCACAGAGAGATTCTATGCACAGAATAGAGTAAAACCAATCTGACGGGGAGCACAAAACTAGCATGCTGAAGAAGGAAAGGCCCTAGCATTAAAACAATAACAACAGAAAAAAAGAGCAACAAAAAATTAGGGGGAAAAACACAGAGAAGCTGATATAGTGTATTTAGAGCTGTATTTGATCCTTTAGGAAAAAACAAATATTGAAAACATATGAAAGGACTGTATATAATAATATAAACATCATATATTTATTAAAAAATATATATTTCTATAACATAACTAAAATTGTTTTAGACATATATGATAGGATATGGGGAGGGTAAGCCATGTGAAGAATTTAAAAGTAGCTAAATATTAAAACACCACAAAGAAAGTAAATAGATAAGATCAAAAAGTAATGAATCAAATCATGTCTGTATAAACAAGTTATTTAGAAACGCAGAAGCAAAATAACAGAGAAATAGCTAAAATAGTTGAACATAAATGGACCTAAGTTGGGGAAATATTGGATAGAAAACTGCTACATTTCATTACATTTTTTAAAATTTTAGATAGATGGCTTGATATGGTTTTGATAGAAGAAAGATTTTTAAAAAGACAAAAAACATATAGAATTAAAACCTGTCTTTTGACAATTGCCTTCTGTGACTTCTAAAAACATAAGCTCCTTTCTTCTTGTGTTAATACAGTGAATCATAAATAAAATAGGGATGACATACTAAATTAAAAGGTGTTTGGGGGCAGTATTGTGCAAAATATAAGGAATTTGATAATTGATTATGCTAATTCTCGGGTAACAAGGTAGACTAGAGAAAGAGCATTCAGAGGGACTAGTAATTGAGGTTTGTTAAAAAGTGAACTACACTTGACTTCCTGCAGTTTTTAAAAAAAAAATACATGCAAGAAATTGGTAAGAAGAGGGTATAATTGTCAATTGAAACAAATCCAATTTAGTAACTAAAATCCCTATGGTATTATTTTCCAATCAATAGATTAATACAGGGGTTGACAAAATATGGCCACAGGTCAAACCTGTCTCCTATATTTTGTAAATAAAGTTTTGTTGGAACAAAGCTATGGTCATTTATTATGCATGTCTGTGGCTGTTTTTGTGCTACAAGGGACACGTTCGTTACTTCCTGCAGAGAATGGATGGCCCACAGAGCCTAAGGTATTTGACTACCTGGTGCTTTACAGAAAAATTTACCAATCTCTGAACTGGCCGGCAGATCAATGATTACTTTCTCTCTACTTTGTTTAGTTTGCTGCATTTTCAGATCAATATGAAATACGTGTATCTGAAAAAGAGATTGCCATAATTATCCTTACACTTCAGTCAAAGAGCACAGTTTACTTGCATTTGTATTTTGTTGACTAGAATTACTATTTCTTACTAAAGCTCTTACAATAACAGTTACAAAGTGATAGTTTTTTGGGAAGGAGGTGTTAGATTTTGTTTAATCTTTGTCTTGGGCTCCTTTCTTCAGGAGCAGAATTAAAAAAAAAAAATCTGTTGAGCAAAGAAAAACAGCACTATTGTTTCAAAATCAAAAATCTTCAATTCCTGCAAACAGATAAAAATACTGATCATATAAAGAGAAGAAAGAAAAGATATGTGTACTGAATGTCTATATATCAGTAAAGATGAATTCTGACAAAATATATAATGTGTCCCCAGTGGACTTCTCTTGAAAATATTCTTGTTCCTTATATATGGCCAGCAAACATGCCAAATTGCAAATTCTAAATATAACGATGACCTTTAAATTCTTGCAGTTGTACATTTTTTGCAAATCTAAATTTCCTCATCTATAAGTAACTGTATTGAAGTGTCCAATTCACCTTCTTGTAGCACCAGGGTTATGCCTACCCTGGTTTGAACAGTAAAATGTAAGTGTTCAAGAAAGAAAAGATATAACTACTTTTAACTGGTTGGCCATGGACATGGATAGTCACTGTCAGATCTCTCAACTGCAGATGGAACTGGTCCAAGTGATTCAGTGTTACCAAGAAGCAAAATCTATGATGTGCTTATTCTCATTAAAAATGACAAGCATTGCAATAATTAGCAAAATCAACCCCCAAACTGTTGGCATCAAAATTTCGAATACTTCAGAAAATTTTGTGTCTATTTCATCTTTTCTTTTAGTGTGGAAACACAATATAAGTGAATAGGTGTCTAGGAGACATGACATAACGGCCTTTCCTGGGTAGAGATCTCACTATGCCTAATTTGCAAGATGCCACGGTTAGCCATGGCCTTGCTGAAATACACTCGTCCTGTACACCATAGAGTTCATCGCTGTTAGCTTCATTGTCATTTTCAATCAGCATGTTATTATCTACCACTATGTGTTCATCAATTTATTTTTTATTTATTTATTTATTTATTTATTTATTTATTTATTTATTTATTTAGTGAGGAAGATGAGCCTTGAGCTAACATCTGCCAATCCTCCTCTTTTTCCTGAGGAAGACTGGTCCTGGGCTAACATCCGCGCCTACCTTCCTCCACTTTAAATGGGACGCTGCCACTGCATGGTTTAACAAGAGGTACGTCGGTGTACGCCTGGGATCCAAACCGTCAAACCCCTGGCCGCCGCAGCAGAGTGCACACCCTTAACCGCTTGCGCCACTGGGCCAGCCCTCATCAATTTATTTTTAAAAAACATTTTAATCATACTAGACTTACATGCTTTCTATAGAAGCCAGAAAGCTACTATCTACAACTGAAAATCTGTTGCAGTAAACTACTGTTGCTGAGTTTGTCGAAGTCTTTTCTATAATATTACTTTACTATGTGCAGGAAGTTAAAGTGATGGCAAAGCAAATAAATTAAGAAAAGAAAATTGAAAGGCTATCTTTTTATATTAAATACTCAATTGTTAAAAGCATTAAAAGTGCATATAAACATAAGAATTGTATGCAAAACTTTTGTTCTGATTTTATCTCAGAAGACCAGATTTTGGAAAATAATGAGAAAATTCAAGGTGGTATAATGTTTTCATTTTAATTTCCAATCCAATAAACTAGAAGTAATCCAAGCTTAGAAATTAGAGATTGGTGCTATACAACAAAAAAATCAGTTAAGTACTCTCTAATATACTATAAAGATTTATATGATGTTTAAAGAGTATTATATAATTGCTTCACTGGACCTTAAAATAAACTCAATGCATTTGGCTCATATTCTGTAAATGAATTATTAACAATTATTTGAAAAACATGTTAAGAAGAAATTTGTTCTATTTTCTTTATTTTCACAAAAGTAATTAAACCTGGCTCCTGAAAAAAGATACATATTTTTAGAATTTAAATGTGATTAGTCTAATTAAAAAAAAAAGATGAAAGAGATATGTTCATTTAGAGAAGAAAATGGAAAGGAATACCATTCTCTTATGTTTTGGAAATGTTATTGCACATTTAAAGTATTCTAACTACTTAAATGTAGTATGTATATTATAATTATACTTATTTACAAAGGAGATGTAAGTGCTGAATTCTGCAATAAAAACAAATTATTGTTTACATAAAATTTCTAAGAGCATTCCTATGAATGGTGAACTTTCACAGTCTTGGAAAAAACTGATCTTAAATTTCTACTCATTTAGGAATGTATACATTACGTACTAGAAGGGATGTTTTTGACCTGCATTCTTCCTACTTCAATTCGGCATGGCATCATCTTAACGGAAATAAAATACAATATTTTTCAGGAAGTTATTATGGTGTGGATATCCATATCAGAGCCTGCTTCCCTAATTTTCTTTTCCTGATACCACTCAGACTTGTTTTTGATAAAAAGTGATGATCAAATGCTGAGACTATAATAGTGTCATATTATCTCAGTCATCAGGAAGAAAAAATCCTTTCAGAAATATAATGAGATAGTATCTCTTATGTCCCGCCTGGATCCATTTTTGAAGAAAATTGTCCCACTCTATTTTTACAATGTAAAGCTTAGTGACGTAAAATTTCTCACTGAACTCCATAGGTCTGTAAAATATTCTCTATTGTAAGGCTCCAACATTTAGAAACATAAATAACTAAGAGCTATGGCTATTGATTTTAATTCACAAGATTGCATTGCTTAAACTAACATATCAACAATGACAAACAAATACAAATAGGCAGAATATAACTACTATATGTAAATTTAAATATATGTAAAACTATTCTAACTAAATCTGATCCACTAGATATCCTGAAGCATACAAAATAAATATATCCTTCAATAAAATGGCTATTAATAACTTAATGCAGGATGTCATAAATAATCTTAATACAAAGGTTTTTAAGAGTGTTAATCCATTAATAGCTCTCATTGGGTTTATGTAATATATTTCCATGAGGTTAAGACCCTATTGAAAGCATGGTATAGAAGAAGACAACAGGGCCAGCCCCATGGCTTAGCAGTTGGGTGCGCCCGCTCCACTGCTGGCAGCCCGGGTTCAGATCCCGGGTGCACACGGGCGCACCGCTTCTCCGGCCGTGCTGAGGCCGTGTCCCACATACAGCAACTAGAAGGATGTGCAACTATGACATACAACTATCTACTGGGGCTTTGGGGGAAAAATAAATAAATAAAATTATAAAAAAAAAAAATTTAGAAGAAGACAACGTTCTCTGCCTGGGCTTTTATATGTCTATCACTATAAATCCATTACAATAGCCATCCTGCTGCATTTGATATCTGGAACTCATTTTGTCAACAATTCAAGCAGGAGACAATAAGCAGGTTATAATCATAATATACAAAGAAAACAGAAGGGGCAGTAGTTATTACTGGAACTGGATTCCTTTCAATCCATATAGTATCTATTTTGAAGAACACAAACTTGAAATAATTAACTTTTCTTGGCACAAGATAGCCCTACACAAAATTGTGTTTTAGGTCAACATTTTCTACTGTACATTTATCTAAAGTTTAGAGGAGGGAAAAATGAATTTCAAATATTTGACCAGGTAGAATTCAAATGTCAAGTTGGAGATGCCCTAGGAAGTATATGATAATTTGTTTGGCATTTGGAACAGAGTCTCCCGTGACTCCATTTCCCAGTTTGTGGTAAACTTGCATTTCCTATCTTCCAAAATGCAGCCACTGCTTTTCCTCCTTTATTTCTATTTGAACTCATTTTTTTGAAGGAAATTACACTTTACATTGGGAATTAGCAATCACATTATGAGAGAAATGGATCTTCTCAAATCATCATTACAAATTACACCACAAATTCTCAATTACGTTCAACAGTGGTTTTAACTCACACATTAAGGATTGGCTTCTTTTCATCTCTAAACACAAAGATACAAGCCTAAATTAGATGCAACTCTAAAATGACTAGATTTCACTACCACCCTCCAGACAAAGCTTTCACCAAAACTAATTGGATATTACCAAAAAAATTGAGACAATTTTTCAAAGTTCAAATATTTAGTAATTAATTGCTAATAGGATAATAATTAAAAAAAATTTTATTGAATCTAAGTGAATTTTAGTTACTTTAAAAAAAATTACCACTTACAGTGAAATATATATATAATTTAGGGTAGCAATGTTCCATTTTTTCAAGGGATATGAAAATGATATTTCCTACTTTTTGTCCTTTCTTTTCTTATAGTTTTTGCAACAAGATGTGTTTATTCATTTATCTTTACATCAATTTAATTTACATATAAATGCAAAGAAAATTTTCAAAAGCAAGTTGCAGAAAATATATATGTTCCATATATGTAAAACACGCATTGTAAAACATCTTTCATGTTTCTATATATGTATTTATATGGATATTATTGTCACTAACTAGGTGCCTCTAGAAACTCAAAGGTGGGTTTGGAAGCAATTAACTGTTTTTCCAAGTTGTTTCTTTTCCTTTTGTGTGTTAAGGAGATGTAACCACCAGCCAATCTAAAACTGACCAAGCAAGGCACTCAAGGGAGATATAACCAGCTGCCATCCTGAAACTGACCAAGCCAAGATGTAACCACCAGCCATCCTGAAACTGATCAAGCCTCACCACAAGAGCTACACCCAAGACCTTTGCCTTATCTTTAATGCAAAGATCGCTCCAGGAGTAGCTTAGGTCTCATTATGTGGAAGCATGTTCTCCAACTGAGCCTGTGCAAGCGAATACCCACCTCTCCCTTTTGAATATCCATTCCCCAACCAAATAAAAGTTCCTGCTTCCCTTTGTTCGGGACGCCATGACTTTGGAAATGATTCTTCATGGCTTCCTATTTGCTGCAAATACACTTTACTTTGTGAGACAACTTCCACTGGTGTAGAGTCTTATTTAACTCACCAGGAGGCAAGCCCACTTGGATCTGTATCATTATCACACATAAAATAGCTTGGTAGGAGTTATTGGCCTTAACATTCAGATTACTCCTGGAATGAAGAGTGTGCTTTTAAAAAAATTTCATGAAGAGGATAATTTGTTTTGTCCATATTGATTAAAATTTATAAGAATATATCCATATATAGATTCAATTTAAAATATTTTAAAAAACAATCAGTAAATATAATTCATTCCAATAATTTATTGTTGAAAAGTCAATTTAAAAGTAATAACGATATATATAATCAGATTTAATAGTTATCTAAAATTTTAATGCATTCACGTTACAATTAGACAAATAGAACTATTAAAATGATCAGCTTTACTGGGCCAGCCGGGTGGCTTAGAGGTGCATGTGCTCTGCTACTGGTTGGCCGGGATTGGGATCCTGGGCTAGCACCGACACACCACTTGTCCGGCCATGCTGAGGCGGCGTCCCACATACAGCAACTAGAAGGATGTGCAACTATGACATACAACTATCTACTGGGGCTTTGAAGAGAAAAAGGGAAAAAAAGGAGGAGGATTGGCAATAGATGTTAGCTTAGGGCCGGTCTTCTGCAGCAAAAAGAGGAGGATTGGTATGGATGCTAGTTCAGGGCTGATGTTCCTCACACACACACACACACAAAATAATCAGCTTTACAACTTTGCCTAACCATCTTCCAACCCAGTTTGGTTTTATGGGGTTCATTCACTGAAGTCAATTTTATTTCAATCTATACTCAAGAATGTTTTTTATTAAATTACAAGACATTATTGTGCTAAAATTAGATAAATTACATGTTACAATAATCCTGAAGTATCACAGCATGTCAAATGAGATCATACAATCCTTCTGAGATAACTGAATTTGCTGTAAAATACTGAATCTGAAAGTTCACATCAGTTCAGAGTCAATTATCCATTCTTTCCCATGATGAGAACTCTTTTTGAATAATATATAGTTCATTGTTACTTGTGAGAAATTGGTTTCTGAATATTTTAAATTAAACTCATTGGCTTATTATCAAAGAATAAAACTAAATAGAGTTTAAAATCACAAATATAATTTATCTGTCATTTGATCATATTATTTATTCTATTTTATTAAACATAATAAGTGTAATAGTTTGTCAAAAGTTATTTTATTTATTAAAATAAATTTAAATATTTGTAGGAACAAAAAGAAGAAATACATATTTTGTGAATACACATTTGTCTTTGTGCTCTGCAGTCTAGTCACTTATGTATGTGTTTTTTTTTTTTAACTGCTGTTAGCTTTAAATCAAGTCTTTTAGGTGTGTTTAGTATAATGGCTAACTTTTAAAGTTTTTTCCTGATACAGTTATTGTTGGATACCTGCTAAAGAAATTAAGTGTTCATGCCCAGGGAAGAAAATATACTAAAGACTGTTTTTGAGTTGAACAATTCAACCTTCAAAAGAATACATTTGCCTTTAATAATGAAGAGAATATACAACAGCAGTGAATTTCCACGGCAAAAAAGAAACAAAACACATCTAAATAAGATCACTTTGGTAATCTTCTGCAGAGCCAGCCTCCTCACTTTGTTACTTTGGAGAGAAATGAATCGAGAGAGGTTTGTAGATTAGCTACAGGTGCAAAAAAGGGTGGTGGAAAACATAAATTCATTTAAAATACGTAACTTCCAAACAATGAAAACTGTTAAACAATGGCATGACATTCTCTGTTGGTAGTGACTGAATTTGGCGCTGGAACTATACAACCTGAAGCTTTGTGAAAAGAAGTGAAGTTGAGGAGAGACTTCTTGCACCAGGCAGATGTTTGTCATGGGTGACCTCAAACATCTCTCCAATACGAACGACACTGTGTCTGGAGTGCAGTTGGGGAATCTCTACCATCAAGAAAAGTTAGAGCTAAAATTGAAAGTGAAGGGTAATTATACTAATTAATTGTTAGATGTTTTAACATTATGTAGCAATGTGTCTTTTTTTAATTTGTAAGATGGAAAAGATGTAATAAGAAAACGTTAAAAATGATCAGGTAACATGGGTGATAGAAGATACTTTAGAAAATTAGAAGATTGAGTCTGAGCCATGGTGATGGTAGACCCGAGCACCCAAGAAAGGCATTATGAAGCAGATAGACTTGAGCTGAACGTGAATCTTAGATAGGGGGAGGCCTAAGAAAAAGGCATGTAGTAATATCTACTTGAATATTGAAGGACAATGAAAAGATCAGCTTGGTTGAAACAGAAGATTCTTGTAGGAGAATAGTGGATGATATACTCAAATTAATTAATTTTTGTGCAATTCTATTGTGGAGAATATTAAACACCAAAGTTAAGGAGTGTGATCTGGAGCCATTGAAGGTTTTGAGAACGGTGGAAAGGGATTCGCTTTCTAAAGCAGATCTGTCTGGTAAACCAAATCATATTCAGAATGTCTCTTGGTAAATTCTCAATGTGTCTTTTTATTCTGAATTGGGATTTACAGCCTAACCAGTCCTGTCAAGACCTCACCAACCATTGCTTGGAGCCCTGTAGAAACAGATTGCACATATGACATACCATTAAAGGAATTACCACATATCATATCATGTACTGAGGAGCTACCTTAGTTGTTTTTCTACTTGCACTCTCCTTTCACAGCACCCATAGCAGTAAAGCACCTTTTGTAATCCAGCAGAAACATCGTCCATATATCCCTTCAGGCACTACACCCTTGCCAAGACTGAAGGTGGGCAATGCTCTCTTACTTAGCCGATAACACTAAGACACTGAGACTGAGTGGAACATTTAGTGGCCTAAGGGCATGAAAGAAAAATCCCCAATCTCCTGTATTTGAATGGGGCTAAATAAAACTAGCTCACACTGCCATCTCTCCACCACAGAACATTACGCAACATGACTCTTACTCTAAATATTGAATACTCAACACCGGCTCTTACGGTTTTATGTGCATAAAAACCACCCAGGGAGTCTCTTTAAACATTTATGTTGTTATCCCACACTCAAGAATTCTGATTCAGGAGGTCTGGACTGGAGCCCCAGATTGTTGTAATCCAGTTGGCCTATAAAATCGATTTTGGGGAAAAAGAGACTATTTAGTGTATTCTAAACTTCAAGTACTTTAAATTTTATGTTTAATTTGCTCTAAAAACACTATATCTTCAGAATATCTGAGCCTAGGATATGTTCAGTAATTTAGCAATGAAATCACTAGATTAAGAAAAGATTGCTGCACATATACATAAGAGCAAGGTTGAGAGAAAACAAAAATTCTCTGAGACATTTCAGATTATATTTTGTAAAATATGGCTTGCTTTATAAGTAAAGCATTAAATTCATATCATACTAGCTCCCTTGTATTTCCAATGTAAATTCTAGTGTTGAAATTTAACTTCAAGAAACTGACAAAGAGGCCCAGAGCCCAAAGCCAAGTGCAGCTTCATGAATGCTGACATAATAGATATAAGTACATTTGATCAGAAGATCCTTCAAAAACATTACCACAAAAGTCATTCTTACCTTTGCTCAGAGATCCGGAATATCAACTGCTGCAGGCCCCGATTACGACTGGTGGAGGAGTTCAGGAGAAATTTTTTTAAAAGTCTTTTTCCTCCACCTTTATTTATTAGGCATGATCTCATGGACAAATATGCACCTCCAGTTTAATATAAGAAAAAATACCAAAAGTATCTCAATCATTCAAGAAAAGAGTAAAGCTAATTAAAGGAAAATGTGTTATCTATATTTAAACATAACTTCACAGTAATGTGTACACGGGGTAATTGTTTCTAAAAGTATTTTGTTAATTGCATCTCTCCATTTTTATCTCTTGTTTTTGTATATTGTTTAGTGAACTAGAAGAGTCAACCAATCACATAGAGGGGTTTGGGTATGTTTTTTAAATGATTCACTTATAAATGTCTACTTCAATCTTTCAAGCAGATTTTTCTCAAGCCTTAGAGGCTCGGGCATGCCAACATCACAACATTGCAGTAGGGAGGAAATCTCAGAAAGGTAGACAGGAGAAGGAGGACAAAGAAACCCCAGCAACAGGAAAAAAACTACTAAAACGAAGCGTTACATATCTATCTTAATCTATACATCTATATCTTTACCTCTGTATCTCTAGCTAGAGCTATGTCTATATACCTATCAATCTATCTTTCTATATCTGTGTGGATAGATAGACATAGATACAGATATGGGTATAGATATTGTCATATATATATATGTGTGTTTTGTGTGATGCAAAAGCAGTTATATTTTTGGATTTGACAATATTTTGGATTTGACAAAATAAACCTGACTTCATGCCAAACTCTTGTTTTTGTAGATATCTTCATAAATCCTTAATAAGAATTTGAGAAAAAAAGTTATTTTTAGATTGATCAGTTTAAAATGGTTTGGGGTCAATAATTCAATGAATTAATTCAAGAAGAAATATTTATTGTAAGGTGTAGTGATGCATTTTAGGTACATAATTTAAAACAGGGTATGTGTAATAAAATAATCTAAAAATAAAGTTTAACCACAAAATATCGACAGTTTGTTAATTGTTCCATAATTTTGTGCGCTGATGTTCATGTACAAATGTGTCATGTTTAATTATTAGCATGTGTTAAATTTATGCGTCATTTTACGTTTCCAAGTTATTTGCCATGAGACCGTTCAAACAATTCAAGTAGCACGAAGTAAACTCTAAAAAATGGCAAAAAGGTGAATCTGATTAGAGCGATCTAAGGGAAAATTTGTTTGAGCTATTCATAAAGCTTTTGGGAACATTCAAATACAACTTTGTGAATTCTAAATATGTTTAAATATTGTTACTGCTCCTGGGAATATGTTTAAATGCTGTAATATTTAAAATGCTGATGAATAATGTTCTTGATTGACTCTCTACTTCTGTGAACACATCCACGTTCATCATCTATTTCTTAAAATCAGTATCAAAGGAACATCAATAAATGGTCCAAACTCCTAACATGCTACTTTAATTTGTTCATTATGGAATTCTTGCTAAGTAGCTACCAAGCCTGTTTGAATTGCACTGGTATCTTTCAGTGAAGCAAATCCTGATGGAATTTAATGTAAACTATTCTAGCTTAACAATTTTAAATACTTATTTTTTGTCTTTTTCATTGTAATGTAAACACTTATTCCTGTAGATTTTTCATTCGAACGTAGTTGGACTCTTTTATACTTAGTACCTGCAGAGTTCAGGAGTCCCTAAGACCACTCGCACTTCAGACACCAACTGCAAGTTTGGGGGTCCCCAAAACCACCCTCACTTCTGACACAAACTGCAAGTTTGGAGGTCCCCAAGATTATACTCAGGTTTGATAATCTTCTAGAAGGACTCGTAGAACTCTTCAAAGCTGTTATACTTGTGGCGATGGTTTATTACAATGAAAGGATACTGATTAAAATCAGCCAAGGGGAGAGGTGTGTAGGACAGCATCCAGGAGAGTTCCCAGTATGAGCTTCTAGTTCGTGGAAACTCCCAGTGCAGTCATGCAAACAGTGCTTGCTTCTCCCTGAAATGAAATGTGGTAATGTGCATGGAGTATTACTGACTGGGGAAGATCATCTGTGTCTGGAGTCCAGAGTTTTTCTTGGTCTTCAGTCAGGAAGCTATGGTAAACCGCATGCATGATTGCCCTTTGTTTCCAGCCCCTCCAGAGGTCAAGGTGACACCTCATGGTCCAAAGCCCCCACCGTACATCACATGGTTAGCATAGAGCATTCAGTTTGCCGCAAGGCTCCAAGGTAAACAAAGACACTCATCAGGCAGGACATTCTGCTGCTTAGAAATCACCTCCTGGGAGCTGAGGGAGAAGGTTAGACCTCTCTTTGGCAAGATTAATGCTTTACTGCATAGAACCTCAAACTTAATTTATTGAATTGTACATTTGTATGTATAGCTAGGAGAGCAATACGAAAAAAATGTGCTCACAAGTTTTCATTAGAACCAAAAACATCATTATTTTTCCCCAGCAGTGCTAAATAAGAAAATTTGTAAATAATTTCACCAGTATAACATTAATTCTACTTCTTGATCAGTTTATAAATAAAGTATAATAAAAAAAATCTTGAACTAGTACACATCGAATTCTTATACTTTATCACACGAAATTTTACTCTGACCTCCTAGCACATAAAGAAAATGATACAGAGAAAAAAACAAATAAGAAAATACAGCTATAAATTTTCTGCTATAAGAATTAGGAGACTAGAAGTCTTATCCTGGCTTTGTGACTAATTTGTTATATGATTTGGGCAAATAGCTTAACCTTTCTAGAACTCAATTTGCTCCCCTGTAATTAGTGTGTAGATTGAACTAGATTGATTTTAAGTCCCTTCACTACCTTCAAAATTCTGCATCTTTATACTTCTCACAAAAGAATAAGAAGAGGTCTATATAAGACTTAACCCAAAGCAAAGATAAAATAAAGTCATTAAAAGCACCATTCTTCTTGTATTAGAAGGACCCAGAGAAATATCAGGAATTTGAGTCATTTTTATATTCTCATCATGATTGTTGAACTGATTTTTATTAAAAACTCTCCCTGATATGTCCCAGAGAAATTAAAACATGCACATTCACGACAAATTCTAATCAATTTAAATCAGACCATTAATAAACTTATTTCAATGTTCAGGATAAAAATATAGCCCTTTGCTCAATATGCTTGAAGGTTGTTGATTTTGCCTTAGTTTTTAGGTTATTTATAAGATTTTCAACTTCATTTATAGCTAAGGTGAACAAACTTAAATAATGTAGTACGAACATACTCTTTCTTTTATTATTCAGATGAACTTATCCTCCGGTCAAATATGCTGCTGAAATATCAATCACAAGACGAATAATATTGCTAGGTAGATACATAATGTATACTAATTCTCCATTCTTTATATGTTCTGTCTACAATAAGGTTTTTTTCTTGTATATACCTTGAAATGGCATATTTACCCTGGCGAGGATTTCTCAAGTAAAATATTTGTTTCTGCTAAGAAAATGTTTTATTTGGGTATTTCCTAATAGCCCCAATGTTAGTTTCCATACCAAACATTTGTTCTTCCAGAAAATGTTTCCAAAATGGACTATTACTTTCAAGGGTTTTGGCAACTGCGTAGTATGGGCAGTAGGTTTAGCCAACTGTCTTTCCATCTGCTACTTCTGCTTCCCTGCAATTTTTTCCCAATTTGCCAGAAACACTTTAGAGATCCCAGTGGCTTCCTGGAAAAAAAGCATATTGAAACATTTGTTCCACTAAAGTAAATCAAGCATTTAACACAATCTACACTTAGTGCAACTTTAAGAAGAGATATTACACATTACTTAAATGATTTTGAAATAAGTGAACTTTCTGTAACATTTCCTTTTCAGATGAACATGTAGCCTTTTAAAAAAATACTCTATTACAATAATAATTAGTTAAAGAGAAAGTTCTACATATATCTAATACTAAATTAGAAATATAGAATGTGAAATTTAAAAACCTGGTGATTGAATTTCCTAGTCAAAATCTAAAACAGTTTGTTTTTACCAACAATTAAATTTATAGATATAAATTATATTCACAAATGTTACTGGCACCAGTCAGCTCAGTGAGGTGGGGTCCCAGGTTCTCGGTCCACAGACGCAAAAGAATTTGAGAGTGGACACACAGCAGAAATTTTAACAGAGAAAGATTTATTAGCAAAGTGAAAATACACCCCCAAGGGGAGGGGCAGGTAGGCTCGAGGGAGCAACTGTCCCCAAGTTGTCGTGGTCGTGATTTTGGAATGTCGGGTGTGGGGGTAGGTGAGGGTCTTGGAACGTATGCCAGTCGGGGCATTGTCTCCACCTGCACGTTGAGAAGGGGAGATTTTTTCCTCACATAGACATCTCGGGAAGTGTCATGGCGGTGATCCCCCGTGGCAGGGGTCAAAACCACAAAGCAAATGAGGGTGTGATGAGGCTTGGGGCTACTCTTGGTCAGGGTCTGGGGGAGTGCTGCTCCTTTGCAGAGCCACTGCCCGGTGATTAAGACGCTGCACCTGGTGGAGTAACCTTGCTCCCAGCTCCCAGCTAGCTTCCTGCTTATCTCACAAATATAATAGTCACAAATATTATAAATATATTCACAAATATAAATATTTACCCAGTTTTTCAAAATTACAAAATAGGAATTAAAAAAAGCGTATTATTTCTAAGATTACCTCCATTTTCAACCATTTCTGAAATAAGAAAAAATAAAATTATGAATTAAATATTCCTGGAAAATCTATTATTTTATATCTGTTATATTATATACTTTTATTTGGATTTCTGATTTGCCTAGGTTTATATATAAATTAATATAAAAATTAATTTAACAATTTATTCAATCAATCAATGAGGCATTGATAATTATATAAGTAGGGGTTGGGGAAAGGATATTTAGGGTAAATTCATTTGCATGTCCATCATAGAAAGAGGGTGGCAAGGACAGAGTGGAAGTGGATTTGGTGCCCACTTATTACCCTGGTCTTTCAAAACATAATACTTCTTAAAGCAATTTTGGCTACTGCGCTGTCTGAAGCATGTCAACAAGGCTAGTCTCCTTATGAACCTCAATCACATTGCTTCCCACTCGCATATTCCTGGCTCCCTCATTCATTGGCTCCGTACATGTACACCACAGATCCACTTTGGTCTCCTCCTTTATTCAAGCTCTCCTCTCTGACTTCACCAAATTCAAAGTTCACTGTCCAAACTCCAAAGCCTAACTTGGTGTGGTCTCTTGATTCTGAAGTTCCCTGAAATTGCCTGAAGTATTTGATAAACAGAATTTTTTTCTTTTTTTTTTTTTTTTTGGATTTTGGTATATAACCTCTATGTGAAAAGATGAGTAGTATAATTCGATTTTACAGATATTTATTTTAGATGGTTTATATATTGATATGAAGATGTCATATCCTTACTCAATAGCATGTAATGAATATTCTCTTGTTAGGGTTCTAAGGGCTCAGTAAATACCACATCTCTTCCCCATCTGGGTTCTGAGTCAATTGAGAAATGAAAGAACAGAATCAGTATATGGAACATAAAACATCATCACAATTACTAATAAATCTAGATTAGACTAGAGCATAGTTAGCAGGGACTCACTCTTACCGCCCCCTCCTTCAGTCCAGACCTGGAATAGAAAATTTCCCCCAGGAAAATTTTATTTCCGCAGAGTATATGCCCTTACCTATTCCTCTGCTTCTCATTGGTTCAGTGGAGAAGGAAAGAGACACGTCCTCACATTCATGATTTTTAATAGATTAGCTCCATCCAACTGATAAAAATAGACAAATTATATCCATTCACTAATCAGATCATTTGAGGAGGTGTAAGAGAGTAGATAAGATGCCAGGTGTTTAAAACAAGTCCCTCATTGCAAATCAGCACTGATAAAAACATATTCGTAGACTCTCTTCTCTCATCTCCCTGAGCTGAGCCTTTAAATCTGTGATCAAACATGAGTGTGGATGTCTGCCTCATAGGAGAAGAGCAGCCCTCCATCAGCACAGTCCTGCTTCCACATTCATGAAGAACTCCTTTGAGCATTGACCGGGACTGGTAGTAAAGAGTAGCTAGCGAAGATTTTCCCCCAAAAGCTCTGAAATGGGTTACAAAAATGTGTAAATAAGATTGATAAATAAAATTGATTCAAGTACATGTGCTTCACTCCCTAATTGCTTTGCTATCTATTTGTGTGAATAAAGTATCCAAATTTTGTGTCCTAAAACCTTGGTCATTTCTTCAGATCATAGACATGGTCAGAATTCACCTTTACTTCTGTCTTCTCCCTTAGTACTGATGTTCAAGAACTCCTGTGCTAAATGACCACAAGTTTCACTTCTGCTATTTTAATGGTTGTTTGCTTAGGAAGAACAAACCAAGGGATATAATAGCCTATGATATTGATGACATCCTGCTTATACACACATCATAGGAGGAAAGAAATAAATGGATCAGTCAAGACTCAAGCATTAAAGTAAGCTGCACACACTGTAAACTTTGTCCATGAATTTGTTGCTGTAGTGAAACATTCTTTAAGACACATGGCCCTGGGGCCGGCCCCGTGGCTTAGTGGTTAAGTGCTCGCGCTCTGCTACTGGCGGCCCGTGTTCAGATCCTGGGCGTGCACTGATGCACCGCTTCTCCGGCCATGCTGAGGCCGCGTCCCACATACAGCAACTAGAAGGATGTGCAACTATGATGTACAACTATCTACTGGGGCTTTGGGGAAAAAGAAAAAGAGGAGGATTGGCAATAGATGTTAGCTCAGAGCCAGTCTTCCTTAGCAAAAAGAGGAGGATTAGCATGGGTGTTAGCTCAGGGCTGATCTTCGTCACAAAAAAAAAAAAAAAAAAAAAAGACATACTGGCCCAAACTCATTTGATTTCGCTACTACTGCAAAATTTCTTGACAAAGATACCCCTGAAGTAAATCCTAATCAGATGTCCTGGATTAGCTCTCCACATTACCGGTAGATAACTGATATTGCCACAATGGAGAGATCCAGAACTACCTTTTCTTGCTATTCTCATTTCTCCTAACTAGTTCTACACCCTCTAGTTTCTAATTAGCATAGTGTACATAACACTGATAACAGGCAATATGTTCTCAAAACTCATAACTTCACAATTTGGACAACATCAGCCATATGTTCTCCACACAAGCCTTTGATCTCACTAAGCCATGGCCAATTGACTTCAATTTCCTGAGGCCCCTAAAATTTTACCAACCTCATTCTTTCTATGAATGTACTCAAGGTTGTGTCTTCTCATTATTCTTCATGATCTCTCTGTTCCATATGTCTGTCTGTTTTTCAAAATTTGAGCATTGTGCTGTTCTTTCTCTTGTCTCTGTTTACGGATTAATACAGTTGTCTATCAAGTCCTCCAAATATAAACCTGTAGTTTAAACAATAGTGAGAAATATAACTTTTTAGTTTCTGGGTCATTCAAGAGTATCTATTGCTTAGAGTTCTGAACTTATTTCTCATTCTGAATAGTCTAATTGCATTGAGTTTTTGTTTCTTCAATCCGTTGTCTAAAATCTTGGGTTACACCTATTGTGGCCCTCCCTATTTCTCCTACAGCTTGAGTCATTCTGCTTACATCTTCCTCTAGTTTCCTACTTTCCCAAATTTTATAAACACGTTTTCTAAACACCTGCGTCTCTGTCCACAATAACAAACTTACCTTGAAGATCATCCAGCAAAGTCTTGAGTATTTAAGGCTGATCATGTAGCCCTCCCTTTCATATCTATCCACATCTTATGTAACCATTTGCCATAGGTCATCCCAGTCTTCAAGGATGGCTTGCCCAATGACTGTTACTGTGGAATCTATCTAATTTTGAGAGGAACCTTCTCTATGGTTTCCTGGATCCCAATTTCCTCTGAGAGAGTTGTTGAGTTCTTCTTCCTCAAATCTTTTCATTTCTTTCCCCAGCATTTCTATTGGCTACTGGTACTTTTCTTGAGCTAGTAACCCCTAAAACCTCTTTTTTTTGGCCTGGCCTTTAACAGCACTCAATTTGAATGTATTTTAATTCGCTCTTTCTCTCTCTCTCTCTCTCTCTGTGTCTTGCTCACTCTCTCTCCATTTCCATAAATATCTAGTTTGGCTTCTAAAAGTTACAGACTCTTTGAAGTAGGATCTGCTTGTCTTTCATCATTGGGTACTTTCTGAAATCATCATTCATTTATTATTCATTTTCTGTCATTTGTAGAGCTAAGACTGTTACTTAAAGTATCGTCTTATGCTCAGCAAAATAATGCTATCTGGTGCCTTAAATGTCTGCACTCTTCTGGAAGATTAAGACATTCCAGGCACAAGCTTTTCTTAAAAGTTTTTGTTGCTGTATTTTTATCACAGTATGCATTATACATCACAATAGACATATAAATACAGTATAATACAGTTTTTTATTATATTTCTTTCTAAATGTCAGTTATATTTCCATGGTAGGGACATCCATTTTTAACATATTTTTAAATTTACAAAGTTCATCACCTATCTGTGAAAGTAACTTTTCTCTGCTTCCCCAAGAATCATAAACATATTTAGCACATGCTGGGGAAGCATGTTCTCAGAGGGAATGGAAAGGAGATAAGCCATGCTGATTTCCTTATAAGACCTGCTTTGACCTCCTTATGCCCTATATGCATTAGATCCAAGTCCAAAATATCCTCTAACGGTTCAGAGATTACGCTGAAGAACAGAACATAAAATGTAAAACTAACGAATCCACTAAGTTATCATTAGATGTACTCAGAGGCTATTTTACAAGAAACATTAATAAAATCTAAGACAATCCTCAAGGCCAAAGAATCCATGTATTCTGGCTTCACTAAAAACTTATCCTTATTCTTTTCTGATTCATGTACTAGAAGTTGTGAGTTTAAAGAGCTGATTAAAAGCACTGTTCTTTCCTGCCTTGGTTTTGAACCGAATGAGAACTAAAGCTCCCAAAGCAGATTTGCAGCATTTTTTATTACAAATAAAGCTACATTGGTTAACACACTTTTTTGGTATACCATTTGGCCTACTAACTGCCTATACCCTGAATCTTGTCCTTGGACTAGGACACATGAGGGAAAATGAGAGCTGCAGAGCAGACGTGCTTACCCATATCGACCAGGTGGTAGAAGATACAGAAGAGGAGTTCAATCTCCTATGCCCAAGACTTTTGATGGATTAGTCTCACTCAATTGAGCGTTGTGAAATAACACTTCAAGGAAATTCACTGTATGTTTGCAAAGAGGAGTAAGGGGCAGAGTGCTGCAAGAGGTGAAGAATGTGCAGGAGAATCCCACTCATATGGATTCAAAGGGACTATGACTCTGCCTATCTCTCTCAGATCCTGCTTGGAGCCCAGCAGAGAAATAGGAAGAAAGCAGTCCCACTATGAGACTTGATTCTTTGAAGTATCAACCAGCAGTTTCTCCGATACGTGGGGAAAAGCTCTGTATTCCCTCGAACAGCAGGCTGGTGGTATGAATGGGTAAATTAGTGTATGGTTTCTACATGTGATGCTGCCAGGGAATGGGAATGAATTGAGTAAGCCTGAGTTTCAGAAATTATGCTAGTAGAAGTTTAAATAAATAATAGTTTATTTCTCATTGCTTTTGTTTTCCTTGAGAATTCTATCCCTGGACAGGTTTACTATAATATTGTCTTTGAAAACTGTGGATTAATGAAAAAAAAAAGAAAAAGAAATAGGTGTAGTTTCAAAAGATGTAAAGTCAGGTACGTTTTTAGACACATTTTCTACTCCTTAAAATAATCTAGCCTCGGCACTTTAATTTCAAAAATGGCAAGACATTTCTTGCCGTTAATTGCATTGCAGTAAAATAATTATATAAGATAAAAATAAATTTTATTTGAGAACATTTTGTTAACTAAAAAGTAAGATCTGTAGAGGAGGAAATTTTTCGATATATATTTGTTAACTGTTGCAACCCAGTATCTATAGTAGCTCCTGACTTACAGTAGGAAATATTTGTTAAATAAAAAGAACTGGAAATATAGCATACTTAATTTGATATTGTGATTTTCAATTATCACATTGGCCTAATATTAACCTTTTCATGTTTCTAACTTCTACTGTGGGAACTTTGATATGTGATATTGTGAAGGTGACTACTTCAGGAAATGTGTGTGTGTGATCACTTGTGACTCTACTACATATATATGTAATATATATATAAATTGTTGATATATAAATATGTGCATATATATATAATTTGTTGGTAAATTAGATGGCATGAATCCATTCTTGATTTTTTTGGCCAAATCTATTAGTCAAGGTTCTCCAGAGAAACAGAAACAACAGGATATATAGAGATATATAAGAGAAGATTTATTATAAGAATGGGCTTACGTGATTATGGAAGCTAGGAAGTCCCGTCATATGCTGTCTACAAGCTGGAGAACCAGGAAAGCCAGTGGTGTCATTCAGTTCAAGTCTGAAGGTTGGAGAACCAGAAGTTCTGATGTCTGAGGGCAAAGGAAGATGAATGACATCCCATCTCAAGGAGAGAGGGAGAATTTGCTTTTCCTCTCCCATTTGGTCTATTGGGGCCTCAAAAGATTGGATGATGCCCATCCACACTGGTGAGGGTAAATCTCTTTACTCAGTCTGCTGATTCAAATGCTCATCTCCTCCAGAAACACCCTCATAGACACACCCAGAAATAATGTTTTACCAGTTATCTGGGCATCCCTTAGCCCAGTCAAGTTAACATATAAAATTAACCATCACACCAATAGATATTTTCCAGCCAAGAAAAACCTTAAAAGAGCCAGCAGAGAGAAAATATTCAGGGTTTCCATAAGCAATTTAAACTGGATACAAGGGAAAAACCCACCAATTTCTCTAAATAGTACCAGATCTCCTCCTTCTATTTTCCAAACCTACACATCTCTTTTTCTACCCTATCCCAGAGATCCTAAGATCTTTCTTCACATCAAGATTCTTTTGGACAATCTTCCTCTATTCCTAGGACTTCTTTCCTTCAATTTATAATCTTCATCTGAAGCATCATTTTCATCTCTTTGTGAAAAGTTGGAGGGGCTGGCCTGATGCTGTAGTGGTTAAGGTCACCTGCTCCACTTCGGGGGTCCAGGGTTCACAGGTTCAGATCCCCAGTGTGGACATACACACCACTCATCAAGCCGTGCTGTGGCGGTGTCCTATATAAGAAATGGAGGAAGATTGGTACAGATGTTAGCTCAAGGACAATCTTCCTCACCAAAAAAAAAAATTGGAAATGAATTTTCGTACCAGTTTCAGTGGTGTTAATTTCATAAATTATAAAATTCTTGATAACATTTGTTAATAAAATTGATATTAAGATGCTACTTAAGTTTACATTTTAAATCTTGAATATTCTCCCTCTTCTAAGAATCATTTTTTACTTCATTTGTATGCTAACTTTATTCTAGGACCAGAGGTACAAAGTATAACTGAAAAATAATGGACTATCTTTGACATCTGCTAGAAGTTATACTTAAGTTCTTAACCACTAAGTTTACTGATATGCAAATTGTCATAAATTCACTATGTTGAACATTAGGCATCGTCTGTGAGTAGAAACACAAGGAGTCTCAGACGTGCACATTGTTACTGAGTTGAGGGTGCTACTCAAATGTAGTGAGGTTCTCAGCTGTTTCTTGATTTGAAGAATCTCCAATTCTGTCAGTGTCCTTCAAAATTGACAGACCTGAAGAAGATCCCCTCAGCCAAGTTCTCAGAGTCCTTATCTAGAAAAATAATTTTTAATATAAACCACTGAGATTTGGGGTTGCTTTCTACGCAAAGTTATTGCAACAACAGCTGATTGATACAGCTAACAAAAATAGAAATATATTTTATTGCATCAATAAAGCCCAGAAACTTCTGAGCAAACATAGATTATCACTGAAACTAGGGAAATGCGACTTTTATCACTGAAACTAGGGAAATGAGACTTTTGTAATATAGAGATAAAGTATACATACTATTTACCATATATACAGAATATATATTAACTGTCTCCATGTGATGTTTTTTATACCCAGACTTGCAAAGTGAGCTCTACAGAACACAGTCCATTCAATGTTCAAAATTTAAAAAGAAGTTCTATTGCCAAATCATTTTTAGAAATGCCATATAAAGAAAAAAAAAGGTATGATTAGTCTAGAGGTTTCTTGGGTTCCTTCTTTATTTTTGTGGCTTTGATTGTACTTTCTTAGCCTTACCACCTTTGTTCTAGGCTATTTTTTTCTCTATGCATTTAACATTGATATATATCTGATGAACAAAATGTCCAAATTACCACAGTGGTTTGGAATTTTTTCAGGACTTTCCATTCATTTTATTTTTGGTATCTTCGGTGTTATGGATTGAATTATATCCCCCAAAATTAATATGTTAAAGCCCTAACCCTCAATGTGACTATATTTGGAGATAGGACCTTTAAGGAGGCAATGAAGATTAAATGAAGTCATGAGGGTGGGGCCTTACCCTGATAAGACTGACATCCTTATAAGAAAAGTAGGAAACACTAGAGACTACTCTCTCTTAGCACATGCACAAAGGAAAGGCCCTGTGAGGACACAGCAAGAAGGCAGTCGTCTGCAAGCCAGAAAGAAAGGCCTTCCCAGAAAACAACCCTATCGGCAACTTTGATCTTGGACTTTCAGACTTCAGAAATGTGAGAAAATAAATATCTGTTGTTTAAGCCACCCAGTCTGTGGTATTCTGTTATGGCAGCCTTGTGGATTAATGCATTCATTTAGATGCTTCCAAAAACATCAGAAATATAACATATTTAAAATTGTATTACTGATTTCCTTTTTCACCACAATTTGTTATCACTCATTCTTCCCTATCCCAGGAAATTACAGCAACGTCCACGTAGAGCTCAAAAAACTACGTTAAACTTATATTTAAATAATCTATTTCTTTTACGCCACCCATATCCAATTTATAGCAAGTTCTTCCCTATTATTTCAAGCCCCTACTTATTTCCAATATATCCCAAATCCATCCACATCTATTCTTCTCCTTTGATACCAATCTACTCCAAATCACCTTTACTTCTCATTAAGACTACTACCATAGCTTCCTCACTGACTCCTCTCATTCTACTCATATCCTCCTACAAACCTGACCTCTGTAATCAGTGTGATATTTGGAAAATATAAACCACATCATGTCACAATGCAGCCAACCCCTCCAGGTACTTCCCATTGTTAAAGGCCTTTCCCAACCTTATTTTCTGCTTCTATTTGCCTTGTTCACCAGTCTCAGCCACTAGAGTCTTGATTATATGAATTGGAGATTCATCAAATAACTCAGCAGGTCTGTTTTGATAACAGAGCTTTTGTACCAGCTCTGTTCTCTTCCTGCATTATTCTTCTTCTTGAGCTCCATGTCCCAGCTCTAATGTCACCTCCTCAGAGAGGACTTAATATCCTTCCTATCTAAAGATTTCCCTCATCTTCAATCAGTATCTAACTTTCGCTCATGTTTCCGTGTGCGTTCTTTTTAGCACTTAACATTATCTGAAATTGTCTTCTTACTTTTGCTTCCAGTTAGTAAGTTTTCAGTAAATATTTATTGAGTGAATGGATGAATAAATATCCAATAGTTATATTCTACCAGTAATGACAAAGTGACAAGACTGGAAGGATGTGTAGGTGTACAGACGTGAAACATGTAACGCACACACAAAGAAACACACAGACACACACAGACACACACACGTATATCATTGAGGCTGAGAGAGAAGGCCTGCCCAAATTAGGATTATCTTGGTTGCAACTTAAGCAAAAACATAAGAGGAATTTATTAGAAGAATACTGGGATATTGAAGGAATTTTGGTACAAACAAACATAAAGAAAAACAAAAGTAAGTTGGACTTCAGGGTCAATCATAATTAAAGATGAATAAAGCTAGTGCTCTTTGTTTTCTCTCGCTCTCTCTCTCCTTCCTTTGTTCTCACTTGTTTCAGCTTGTTGATTTCGTTTTCTTTTTGAAAAAAGATGGTGTGATACTCTTGTCAACTTAGAAGTTTTGTATCTCAGAGTTTTTACTCCATTCCAACTTGAGAATTCTGATGAACTATTCTGAGTGACTATATTAGTGTCTGTGGCTTTTCAGACACCAACACGTTGGTCAAAAAAGAGGAGTCATGTAAGAAAGAAAGATCCCCATTATAACCATGTAGATAAGAAGATAGGTAGGGGGTGGGGAAGACAGCACAATTTCTAGAAGGGACCTACACTAGGAGTACCATACCACTAAAGCCCTCTCCAACAAAGTTAACGAAAATAGTTATTTGCCAAGATGATCTGCAACAGAAATCTAAATCATACAGTTTTTCAAAACTACCATGCTGTACTCCACCCTCACTCACTTTATTCATTATAGGTTTGTCACAAATCAGGAAACTTGAGTTAGCCAAAGAGTTGATCTTTAAACTATTCACTGATACTTTTTCTAATTTTATCCAGAAAAAAAAGCATTGTCATAGTCCATTCAGGTTGCTATAACAAAATACCATAGACTGGGTGGCTTGTAAACAACAGAAATTTATTTCTTACAGTTCTGGAAGCTGGAAAGTTCAAGATCAAGGCACTGGAAGATTCAGTGTCTGGTGAGCTCTCCCTTCCTTGTTCATAGACAGCGGCCGTTTCTTGCTGTGTCCTCATATGTGGAAAGGGGTGAGGGAGATTTCTGGGGTCTCTTTTGTGAGAGCGTGAATCCATTCAGGAGGGCTCCACCTCATGACCTAATCATCTAGCAAAGGACCCACCTCCTAATACTATAACATTGGGAGCTGGGATTTCAACATATGAATTGGGGGGGAACATAAACGCATTCTGTGGCATATGTGTTATTTACATGGGTATTATTTTTATAAAGAATTATCAAACACCACATTAAAATAACCACGCATTGTTACAATATGATATTGATTTTAGTAGTAATAACAAAAAGGTTTTACAATAACTGATCAATAAAATTTTATTTTTAAAAAATATTTATTTAAAAGAGGAAAGAAAACTATCCTCACTCTTTGTCCTACATGAAATAATTTAGCTATGTGATGAAAGCTACTAACTGTCATTAGGCTTAATTCTATAATGTGAGTCTTAGAAAAGCCTAAGGTGACTTTACTGTTGTTAATGCTATTGAGTGGATTCCGACTCCTAGCGATCCTGTGTACAGCAGAGTGGAACCCTGCCTGGTCTTTTTGCACCATCCTCTCACCTTCCAGCGCTACATCAGACAATGCTCCACTGTTATTCATAGGGTTTTCATGGCTGAAGATGACTTAGAATATTTTATAATTAATTTATCTTGCTTTTAGACCTGTTTTTTACTTTGTGATTTGAGAACAGTACATCTCCTATATTCCATTGTTTTGATGTAAAAATGGATCATAAAATGATTGTGTGATGGAAAATAGCATACACTGTTACATTCCTGCCCAACTGGAACTTTGCTTTAATATAGTTTTATATCTTGATTAATGTTCTGTCAAGGTGGAATTCACATTGTTTGTGATTTCTGTGCTTGATAACATGAATCATGTTTATCATAAATGTAAACTTTCAAAATAATGTCTATTTGTTATACTCAGTTAGATGAGGGACACTAAAGTATTCAACTGTGACATAAAACTTTTCTCTATTGTGTACAAAACTACCTTGAACTAAAGCTGTGATGATAATAACGGTTGACGCAAGAATATAAACAATATGATTTGCCTGCCTGGTGATTTAGATACCTTTGTTTGGAAAATAGTATTTATTTAAAAATATAAACATTGTCTAAAAGCCTCCTTGTTTCCAGTACTTTGGTTTCAGAGATTTTTTTCTATGCTAATCTAAAACATTGTATATTAATTTTGATTTTAAGATTATATTTCTTTTGATTTTTTCTACATGTAAAAGACAATTACAGCTTCCAATAGGACTGTGTTATATACTATTTCTATGGAAGAGATGGAAAAATGGAGAAAAAAAGCTATCATATTATCGCACTCATGACTAAAAATAGTTTATTCTACCACTCCTATTCTATTCTATTCTATTCCATTCTATTCTATTATATTCTATTCTACTCTACTCTACTCTACCCTACCTTACCCCACCCCACCCTACCCTACCCTACTCTATCCTATTCTATTTTATTCTAGTCTAGTCTAGTCTAGTCTATTCCTGGAAAACATTTTCCTTTTTTAAAATAATATTTATGTACGGAAATTTTTGTGAATTTGGAAAATGTCTTGGTAAAATTTTGACTTGAACTTGGAAGCTGACATGATCAGAAAAGCTGACCTTTTAATAGCCCTACTTCAGTGTCTTTCTACTGCTTTAGGATAAATGCAAACCAAAGCCCAGAATGTTCCAGCCCTCACCAATCTCACCATCCTAGCTCTAGACAACTTCATTTACTATGCTTTGGTCATATTGTTTATCAACTGCTGCTTACTTGCAATTGTTCACACTTTCTCTGACGTTAACTACCAGATGTTCACATGACCTCATTATGTTTAATTATCATCGCTGCCAATTCACCTAAATCCAGCTTATCCTTACTATTAATTTAGAGTCCTTCATGGGGTTCCATACTTTAAAAATTCCATCACTTAAATAATTCCACCAATCCCAGTATGATCATGTCCACCAAGTATATATTCTCAACAATCTGTGCTTCTCTTACCTATGTTTTATAGCAAACAATTTAAATAGTTAAAGGATATTTATTTTTCTAATGTCAATCTTCCACACTGTGGTAGACATTAGTCTAAGTTTCTAAGATTCTAAAATGGCCCAAGATTCCCCATCCTAATTTTCCAGTTAAGTTACATGATATGACTCAGTTGACTTTCATCTAGATAGATTTTATAGGTTGGCCAAACCTAATAGTACGAGTCCTTTAAAAGGAGAGAGTTTTCTCCAACTCATGACAGAAAGAGAAATCAGAGAAAATTGGAGTGAGAGGAGTTTGAAACTCTTTACTGCTGAGTTTGAAGAGGACATGTGGAAATGACCTGAGGACTGCCTCTAGAAGCCAAGAGAAACCAACAGTTGCAATAAAATAGGATCTTTAGTCCAACATCTGCAAGAAGTATCCTTGCCTCTTTCATTTTTTCTTTCCTGCACCTTTTCCCAACTTTGAGGCTGCAAGAGGAAAGAGGAAGAAGGAGGGCCACTTTCCCTTTTAGGTATAGTAGATACCAAGCATCAAAGTGGCCTGTGTCCCTAGTGCTCTAGCCTAGTGCCCATATTTAAGCAAAACACAAACAAACAAAAACCCTCAGAACATTTTTGATGAGATAAGAAGAAAATAATTGGCTTGGCTATAAAATCTGTGCTGGCAGAGTGGCTTGTCACCGAAGGACAGTAATACATCTACCTGTTGACTTCATGTGTACTTTAGCAGAGCCACGTTATATGACCTCGTAGATCATAAACTGCATGGTTCCGTGAATGGCGCCTCCTGGATTTGTGCAACACACAACTTGTACAATTGCACATAAATACAGAAAACATGGCTGGTTGCACTATCAAGAAAAGTATTAATTTACTCTTTTTGCATTTCTTTTTGAAGTGTGGAAAATCCTGGACCCCTTTCCTTGACAAGAAAAATTGAAATGCTTATCACTATCGATATTTGATTGCTAGACTTGAATTACGACGGTACTTGAAAAAATGTTAGGGAAAGCCACATACTCAAATGATCCTCTGGGTGTTAGGTAACTCTGAATCTGGTATAAATTAGGAGAGATGAAGCAAGATGTCTGTGCTCTCAGACATCCCGTTCTTCACCATTTTCCTTCTCTATTGCCTCTGTCTCCTTGGATATCAGTATACACAAATCTCACCATAAGCTATTTATTAAAAATTACTCTCTCGTAGGAATCAGATAAACTTATTTATATGAAGGGATAAAGTGAGGTATAATTTAATATGCTACTTAGTTAGGGGCAAAGCATTAGTATTGGTGAAAAGAGGGGACATATTTATGTAGGAAAGTGTTCAGATTATACCAAAAATCACATAGGAATCCTAGAATAGAAACCAGATATTCAGTTTAAAATAAATAAATCGATCATACTGAATAAATACTGTTAAAAAAAAAAAAAAAAACCGTGGAGACTCAAGAGATTCATTATGCAGAGGTTAAACGTGTTGAACCTCTTGGGAAGCAATGCTACCTAAATTTACAATTCCACAACTTAGGAAATGTCTTATTTTTTTCTCTTCATATGACATGGTATTACTTTGTGTGCATCATTTCCTTTAGAATGTTGTGTATATATCAATCATTACAGCATGAAAATGTGTTAAAGTTCTTTAAGGGAAACTTATTTCAGTCACAATTAAAATTCCTAATTTGTATTTCTGGAGGATTTTGTTTCCACATCAATAATTTGAAGAAACATACCATTTTAATAAAATAAAAATGGACATGAAGATCTAGTTCTATAAACATTAATTTATTTTCCAGGTTTCTTAGCAAATTATAACTGTGCAGAGTATGTGGATTTTAGTACTGCCTCTGCCACATTCTAGCTACAGGACCTGGAGGAAGTGCCTGAAATTGTCAAGAGATTTCTACATTTCTTATCTTTAGATTTTCAGGAGAATATGAGTTTTTGTTAAAGTACTTTTTTAATTATCAAGACAAGATATAGTGTAAAATGGTATACACAATGTAGATTTGGACTGCAAGTAATCACTTTAAATGTTTCATTAATTCTGTTCATATTAGAAAACATTTATTGTTTAAGTATGCATTTATTGAGCAGAAAATGTTTACAACACCATAGGTAAGTGATAAAATATAAAATATTTTCATGTAAACGTTTACATAATTTAATTGTTTGGGGAATTTTTAAGCTCTCTCCTTTCTAAATAGGGACTATGAATTACAGAAAAATGTTTTTTTTTCCTGAAAACTTTAACTATAGAAAAGGTGAAAACTTTATGTTAAATTTTTAGAACTGCCATGGCTGGGAGAAAAATGGATTCAATTAACATCAACACCAGCATTTCTGTTGTATAAGCCAAGAAATAGTAGACATAATGAACTGACTGAATATGTCAGCTATACCTCCTTTAGGAACATCCTTGTATCTTCTTGAATAATTATATGATTTACTGAGTGTTAGTGAAAGAAAACAACATTCAATGCTATTGGGATGTGTGCTAAGCTGATTAAAAGTCTAAGAATAATAAAATCAGAATTTGAAGTTATATTTCTCTCCAGACTACTATCAATTTTGAAGGAAACTATCCATCACAAAGATAAAGAAATGTTCTCTGAAGATTTAATTTAGGAAAAAATATGTAATGTATCATATTGCAATGACTCCAGGGAGCTGATAGGAAGGCTAGAGCTTGCATATGGAAATAGTACACAAAGCTCTTCTTGGTTTCCTTTTAATTTTCCAACCATTTTATATCGTCTTATTCCATAGTAAATGAATGTGTAGTTGTAAACTCATGCATCTAGTTTGAGATGTTGGAGAGGAGGGTGATAATATTGCCATATTTTAAAGACTTTGGTATTCTTTGTAAACATAGTTAAAATTGTTTTCTTCTTGATCATATAAAACAGAAAGTGTAGAAAAAGCTATTTGAATGAAAGATCAGGGTCATATAGATGATGATGTACTATGGTTCATCCTTACATAGATATTCTTGATGCTATACACTCTTTTCAACGCTATATTCATGTCTTCAAACACTGAGGGAAACAATAACTATTATGCAGTCATCCTTGAACTTGAATCACCAGGTTTAACGGAATGAACACTACTCTGAGTCAGTGTAGGTGGGTTTTAGTACTGCCTCTGCCACATTCTAGCTATGTGACCTTGAAGAAATGACTGAAATTGAGAAAGAGAATCCTAACTTAAAATTTTGAAATAAAATATACAAATATAAAGAAATGATATTATTGCAGCCACAAGATTTCAATAGAATATAAGATTAAGGGCAAGTTGAATTTACATTTTTTTTGTTTTACTTTAGGGTATTAGGCCCAAAAAGCACATGATTTAAAAACAACTTTGTTGAGGTATAATTAACATGCAATAACTGTACATAATTCAAGTGTACAAATTGATGAGTTTGACATACAAGGATGTGCATACACCCATGAAACCATCACCACAATGAAAATGTGAACCTATCCACCACTCCAAAAATTCTTCTTGTGCTTCTTTGTAATCCCTCGCTCTCATTCCTAAACACCAACCTCATTTCTAGGCAACCCTTGTTTTGCTCTGTCACTGTACATTAGTTTGCACTTTCTAGAATTTTATAAAAATGGAGTCATACAGTATGCACTCTTTTGGTCTGGCTTCTTGCACACAACATAATTATTTTGAGATTCTACCATGTTGTTCGATGTGTTTTATTGCTGAATAGTAATCCATTGTATGGCTATGATACAATTTATTTATCCATTCACCTGTTGATGGACATTTGCGTTGTTTCCAGGGTATTGTTATAACATATAAAGATCCTATGATCTTAGCCATTTTAGTGGAAGTGAAGTTGTATCCGATTGTGGTTTGCAATTACATTTCCTTAATGATTAATGATGTTGAGCATCTTTTCATGTGCCTATTTGCCATATGTATATCTTCTTGGGTGGGGCTGCTTTTTATTATTTTTGTACACCCTGAAGACCTATCATAGTGGCTTGAACATAGAAAGCACAGGCAAAATATTTGTTACGATGAATCATGCTAGATTTTGAATAATAATATGTTTTTCATATATTGTCTTGTTTCTTAAAAATAATCATTTTATTTTGGAACAGTTTTATATTTACAGAAAAATTGAGCAGATAGTACAGAGATTTCCCACGTATCAACACCTACTTTTCTCTATTAACTTCTTACATCAGTATGGTACATTTGTCATGATACGTGAATGAATGTTGACACACTGTCGTTATGTAAAGCACTTATTTTATTCAGACCATCTCAGTTTTTAACTAATGCCTTTCTTCATTTTCTGGATTCACAAGATACCACGTTACATTTAATTGTCATGTCTCCATAGGCTCTTCTTGGCTGTGATCGTATCTCAGAATTTCCCTCTTTTTGATGACCTTCACAATTTTGGAGAGTACTTGCCAGTTAGTTTGTATAATATCCTTCAACTGAGATTTGTACGATTTTTTTTTCTCACGAATAGACTGGGGTTACATGTTTTTGGGAGGAAGACCACAGAGGTGAAGTACCATGTTCATTGCATTATATCAAGACTATTTACTATCAATATGACTTATCACTGTTGATGTGATGGACTTTAGAGGTTATATTATGTGAAAATATTTTTTGAGAGGAGGACTTAATTTTCTCAAAAATGCAAATAATTGAGCCCTATTTTCTCACAAGCTTAAGTTTAAAAGAAAACTATTAATTGCATTAAAATCGCCAACTTTTGGAACCAACAATAATTTAGCTATCTCACAACAAAGTAAAGATAAATGAGTGACATGTAATTACCTATTATAACCAAGAAATTCTCTGATCAAATGCATCCTTCTGTCTGCCTAATTCCTGTTCTATTCAAGATGAGTAATTTAGTTTTCTAAATGCCAGTTGATAAATAGTATATCAATGCACAAAAATAGAGCAGAGATTTCTCATGTCTTAAATAAGCAATAGCTTAATTTACATCTATCTTTTATGAGGAAAATAGGCTAAATTTCATTATTGTAACAAAAAATTTGAAATCAGCTCCAAATGTCTCATGGGGGACAGATCATTCGAGGTTGTAATGGGAGACAACATGGTATAATATAATGCTGCATGGTGCAATGAAAAAGGCACACACTAGAAAACAAATGTCCTTGGTTTGAGTTCCATGAAAACCACTAACAAGGGGGCCAGCCCAGTGGCGTAGCAGTTACGTTTGCACGCTCAGCTTCGGTGGTCTGGGGTTCACCGATTTGGATCTTGGACATGGCCCTACACATCGCTCATCAAGCCATGCTGAGGTGGCATCCCACATAGAGCAACTAGAAGGATGTACAACTATGACTTACAGTTATCTACTGGGGCTTTGGGGAGAAAAAACAAAAAGAGGAGGAAGATTCACGACAGATGTTAGCTCAGGGCCAATCTTCCTCAAAAAAAAGAAAACCATTAACAAGTTAGTTGATCATTAGAAAGACTTTTAACTCCTTTAGGTTCTGTTTATTCATAAAATTGTATTGTAATGCTTATGATGAGTTGATCTATAAAGTTTTTTCCATTCTCATGTTATATCCTGTAGAATCATACTCAGGAATCAGAGGCAATCTGTTCCAACCCAATTCAGGTCTGCAATCCAGGTAACAATCTTATGTACTATTACATTTGTTCACCTCCCTTCTATTCGAACACCTTTAGAGACAGTAACTCAGCACATTCAATTCCCTTGCATATCATCTAAAAGCCATTTGTATGATGACAACTTCAAATTTTCACACAGCCACTTGTATTTTTAATAGATATCTCATACTTAACAAGGGTAAAAACTTCTGCCTTTTCCCCCAAACGTACTTCATCTGCGTTCTTACCCACCTAAATTAAAGGCAATTTCATCCTTGTAGTTGCTCGTGTCAACTTCTTCTCAATTATATTCTTTCACTAACTTACTAATATCAAATCCGTCAGCTAGTCATGCTTGCTCTACTTTCAAAATATGTCAAGCAAATAGCCTCTTCTCACCAACTCCGATTTATACCAGTATAATTCTAACCTACTACTACCTGCCCTCTCTGCCTCCACCTCATACGTTTCAGTGTGTTCTCAACAGAGTAGATTGAGTAATCATTTTAATAAGTCTAATCATGTCACTTGTCAGCTCAAAACTCTCCCATTTTTCCCGATTTCCCTCATAATTAAAGCCAAAGCATGTATAGTCTACGAAATTCTACAATAATCTGGCCTCCTATTCCTTCCCTGATCTCATCCCCTATTGTTAGTACCTGTGCTCATAAATTTCAACTACGCTGGTACTCTTGCTATTCTTCAAAATACTCAGAAAGACCCAATTTGGAGGTTTTGCACTGTACCCACGGAAGCCCAATTTACTACCTCTCTTACCTAATTTTTTTCAATCCTCAAAAAACACTTCAGGGGGCTGGCCTGTGGCTTAGTGGTTAAGTTTGACGCACTCCGCTTAGGCGGCCCAGGTTTGGTTCCCGGGTGCAGACTTACACCACTCGTCAGCGGCCATGCTGTGGCGGTGACCCACATACAAAATAGAGGAAGATTGGCGCAGATGTTAGCTCAGGGCAAATCTTCCTCAAGCGAAAAGAGGAAGATTGGCAATAGATATTAGCTCAGGGCAAATCTTCCTCAGCAAAAAAAAAAAAAAAACCTCCAAAGGGGTGTGTCATCATGTTCAGTTTACAGTCCACCACTCCCACTTTCCCAGCACACCCTCAATCCCTTACAATGGTTTATTGGAAGTTTTAGTTGGAGTAGAATCAACACCCAAAGGGGCAAGATAATAATAATAATGGTAGTAATATATAAAAATATAATTTAGTGAAGTTTTATAAGTGCTATATATACTGTGCTGGACACTTTAAGTATATTAACTCCAGTATTCCCCAAAACTTCTAAATCAATAGTGTTATGACACTGATATATTTCAGCTTGGAAAAGTTAAATATTATCAGACATCAAACATTATAATTGCTGTGGATCAGAATCAAATTACAGTGTATTTTACTGTATGGACCAGTGCCTTCCACTTCACCATCTTTGTATTTATTTTTCTGTCATAAAATCTAGAGAATTTTTTGTGCTTCATTTACATAACTGTTTTCCTCTGTTGAGTTTTAAGTTCTTCAAACACCGGAAAATTAAGTTCCTTGATGATAGTAATTAACATTCTCATCATGACATCATTTGTTGTAGCACTGTGCCTAGCACACTCAATGTACATTATTGGACTGAATAAGTAACGAGGAATGGATTAGTCATTGCTTTTATAAATGCTTAGGTCTAAATACTCAAATGTGTATCCATGTACTTTATAGCCATGTGGCTGTTTTCCTGCAATCTTGCTCTATGTATAATTCTCTCTCTATATATACATATACATAGTATAAATATATATTATACATACTGTATATGGTGTTATACAAATATATATTTGTAATATAATTATGGTATGTTTATAGTATATATCACACCAGATGCACATACGTATATGGTGTGATATATGTATGTATATAGATAGATCACCATAATTTTAGAAAATAATTCTCTATGTCTTCCATTTATTCAAATCTGTTTGTGTATAATATATTTTCTATAAATATATCTCGATGTAAAATATCAACCAACTTTTCTCAACATGTAAGAAAGAATTATTTGATAATGCCTTTGAATAGTAAGGAACTTATTCCCTTAGAATATTTGAATTATATGAAAAATTAGTTTTCCAGTATAGATATATATGTGTATATATTTGATAAACATCAATTCTCTCTGTTTTCCCTAATTTGAAAGCAAAATCTATAATGTGATTATTTCAGCAATTCTTAAAATGCTCATCCTTTCTCTTCCAAATATTTTAGATTATGCTTTCTTAAAAGAAATAGTCAATTTATTTTATAACTTTCATATATTTGTTTTTGACTTATAGTTGTATCAGAATTGTGTTATGTAAACACATAATGCTATGTAATGTGTTATGTAAAACAACACAATTCTGATACATGGCACAATTCTGATAACCTCTATGAATATAAACACACATATATGTACGCACATGTGCATTTGTGAAATGTATCATTTTAAGAGTACTAGTCTTACCCTAATCCAGAAGAATTTCGAGTAGTAAATTTATTATAGTTATTATCATACTTTCTTCTGCTTTTCTGATCCTGCTTTTCTGATGGTTTTATGTCATTCTGATTTTCTTCCATAAAATGAACTAGATTGTATGAAACTTTATTTCTTTTTGATATCTCAAGTTCAGCTAACCTCATCTTAAGAAATAAGAATCTTAATTGTTCATGGATATTTGTCAAAATCTGATTAATCAAAAGATTTAGCAAATGTGCCTCATTTTCTTGATTAAAAGCAATCAGATACTTGAGGTTTGGCAAATGACCTAATTAAAAAAAAAGGAATTCTAAATGAGACCACATGCTTCCGATTAGAAATAGAGAAGAGTGTGTGACTACGGCTTCATTAAAACCTCGTCATTAACCACTTTTAGCAACAACAACAAAAATCAACATGCCCAACAAATGTGAATCGTGAGAAAAACGCTACTGGATAACTTTGCTGTTCTTTTCCTTCCTCTGGCTAAATAACATCACTCAAATTTCTTATTGTGTACTTAAGTACTTTTATGTAATTAATGAGATGTCTAGAAACCTTCTCTCATTTTAAGTAATGTGAATTTTGAAACTGTAACACTTTTCTCCTATGAAGAGAGAATAGATATGTTAAACTTTTTTGTGAAATAATTTTGATTTAGGATAAAAATCAACGATAGTTCCACTGCCATGCAATGTTCAAATGAAAATTACATATCGGACAAGGGTGATATAACTGTAACAATCCAAATTTCTTTTTAAAATCATCTACTGATAACTGTTTCAGACAGGCTGATGTAAGAGTTTAGCAGTGATCAATGCTTTTTCAATTCTGCCAGCTTCATTTTTATAAATTTATTGTTATTTTCATTGAATTCTTATTTTTGTTTTATTTCTCAGTACTAACATGAATATAAAATTGGCATTATAACATACAATTTCATCAGATGTTTATTTATATTTATAAGATATTTGGTTTTTACACCCAACTAAAATATTTTCAACAGAATTTATCTGAGAGAATTTTCAGCAGATATTTATGTGAACTGAGTCTATGATACTTTTCTTTAATTAAATTGATAATGCAGAGTGGAAAATTCGCTCAATAGAAATACTGAGGCAATTTGGAATAAGAGAAGAAACTAAAAAGAGAAGTCACTGATGGCACTGAAACAAAAAAGGAATTCAGAACATGATGGCTAAGAATGACCTAATCTTTACCCGTCTGCTTCTGTTGTTTCTGTTGCATGCCAGAAAGCTCATATTTAAGCTTGAAATAAACACGTAAAAACAAGAATGCCCAGCAGGGTAAATTTTATTTTCTAAGTATGTATTTCCTTCACAAAAGTATAACATTTCATGATTATTTTCAATATGTTTTATAAACATTTATAATCTATCCATTGATATGTATATGTCGTTCTTGTAATGTTTATCATATTTAAACAGAATTTTTCACATTTTCATTTGATATTTTTTACCATTTTTTATTTAATTGTGAAAGATCTACTTAGGCTTCTTGTTGTACGTGATTCATCTATATAAGAATGTATTTGAATATATACATGAATAAAAAATATATATGCATGCACATACACAGTACCTTTGTATGTATCTAAAAGACATCAATATATTTAAATCAATTAAAATATTAGCAGATTTCTGATATACCTGTGACTCTTCAATACACCAAGAAAGAGTGTAATTCAGTTCCTTGACTGTGCTTCTTCCTCTTCTGATTGTGTCTACAAACATATACTCTTTTCATTTATTTCTTAAGTGTTATATTTACTGCCTTCAAGGCCACTTAGTTTCTGTATTCCATAGCACATTTGAAAAAAAGAATTAATCCAAGTAGTTTCAAATCTAAATATTCATTGATCTTCACTTAAACATGTATAATCAGTTTAATGTAAGGATGTAAATAATGAATGGAAGTTTTAGAATTCTAGGCTTGGACAGATAAATAAAATTATTGTATAGACTGTTATGAGAGATTATAAATTTCCTAACAACACTTGAGGTCAATAACAGAAGTGAATAAAATATGGAACATTTACGGATTGGATATGAAAGGATAGCTTATATGGCTTGAAAGGAACTGATGAAGCAGTTGTCTCTTCATGCAGACACTCCACATGCGCTTCCTCATAACATGGCAATCTCAGGGTAGTTAGACCTCTTACGTTGTGGCCTGCTTTCCCCAAAGTAAAAGTTCCAAGAGGCTAAGGCGGAAGCAACAAGGTTTCTTATAATCTTATAATCAGAAAGATCAAAGCCTCTTTTGCTGCACTATATTGTTTACACTGGGCCAGCCCAGAGTTAAAAAGTGAAAGGGCGATACATGGATGTGAATACTGGGACGTGTGGTTCATTGGGTTTGGAGGGTCATCTTGTACACTAAGTACCATGATGGCAATCAAATCTAGAACACTTAGAGAGAGATGATCTTTTTTTAATTATTTGATATCAGAAAGAAGAGCAATTCGACAAAAATTAAATGATTATATTAGGATGGCATTTACCAACACTCCAGTAGGTATTAAAATGTAAACTCATTTGAAAAGTTTATTCCTTGATCTACTCATTTTGCCGTTAACTCATCCTGCTGGATCCATAGAGTTGCTACTAAAATAAGATATTTCTCAGTAGAAACAATAAATCTGTTTTACACTTAAGACAGCTGATGATTTCCAGTTCTTTATGTACTATGTGACAGAGAATACTGGGGCATTTTAAACTTCCAAGAGAATTTAAAATTTGCACAGCTATGTTCTCTGGAAAAATGATGATTCTGCCCATGACAAGTCCTGTGGACTCCTTATGAGATGCAAGAAAAATCCTCTATTTGGGTAAACTTATTTAGATTTCAATACAAACAGGGATCTTATTTTCAATATTTATTCTTCTTTTTTCAACTAATAATTAAAAAATCATTGTATTCCAAGCATCCTCAAGATTATTCAATTTCGATTTTAGCATTAACTACCCCTTGCCAAAATGATGGTTCTAAAACCTGATGATCGGGGGAATTTTCTATAGGAAATCATAACTACTCAAATTATTTTCCCATTGATAGTGTTAAAGAAAAAAAATTCAATGAAGCTTGTTAAAGATGGTAAGGCAAACTTTACTCAGGACCATCATGATAGGTATAGGGACTACTGCCATGGGATTTTACAGCAGGGGAGAGAGATTGGGCTCAACTCTGAATACAGTATGGGCTAGTGGGAATTTATAGCTAAGGAATAGGGTGTGGATGAGTGGGTGGAAAATTACTAAAAGGAAACTTCAGGGGTAAAGGGAATTCTGCCTAAAGTGACCTAAGAGGATTCTTGCTAAAGACAGACCAGGATAACCAGACATCACCTGGGGCTGATGGAGGATGAGGAACCTGATCAGACGTTGAGGAAGATCAGATATGGAGGGTGGAGGGTTCTGGTTAAATTGACTTGGCGGAGTTTTGCTAAAACTTGCTTTTGAAAGGAAATGCACAGATGGGCATAGAAGAAGGTTCAAAAGTCTGACTAAATTTCAGTCAATCAAGGAATATTTGTCAATAGTCACTGCGAATCATTTTTTGACTAGCTCATGAGTTAGCCTATCTTTGAAGGAGGATCATTGATCTAGCTACCTCTGCTCTAATTTGGCCCTAAAGAGCTTAATTACCTAATGGTATGGCATATCTTGCCACCAGAAACCACACTCCAGATTTGGGGCAAACACATTCAGTAACATTAATTGATGTATATTTATAGATTTGTTAGATTCCCTACAGAATTTCACTCTATAACTAAAATTCCTCCTGAATTTTTAAGGATCAATTTGTGTGTGATTTTGTAAAGGATAATAAAGTTTTATATACACAATAAACTTATGTGATTGTGTCTAGAATGTTTACCTCCCCATATCTGTGATATTATATTCAGCATTTTTTACTAAAATTATTACTATCCCAAACTTTTTTTTTTTTTTAAAGATTTTTTTATTTATTGCCCCCAAAGCCCCAGTAGATAGTTGTATGCCATAGCTGCACACCCTTCTAGTTGCTGTATGTGGGACTCGGCCTCAGGATGGACAGAGAAGTGGTGCCTCGATGCGCACCCGGGATCCGAACCCGGGCCGCCAGCATCGCAGCGAGTGCACTTAACCACCAAGCCACAGGGCCGGCCCTACTATCCCAAACTTTAAGGCTCCTATTTGAGAGGCATTTTATCCTGCTTTTGTAACACATGTGTATTTCACAAATTGCCGGTCTACATTATCCAAATAATAGCTTTAATTAGAAAAGGACAGACATTAGACATACAAGCCAAAAAATAAAAGTAACTTTATTATTTTCAATTTTTATTGACTTTTCTTGGAATTTGCATGGACAAGAATTAGTTAAAAGTCAGGCTTTACCAGATCAAAAAAAAGACCCAATGATCTGTAGTCTTTCAATATCTGTGCCCTAGTACTCATATGCGAAACAAAGCTGGTAGGAGTAATCTTCTTATGGATGCTTCAAAGGCTTCCTTTGGTCAAAATAGGATTTCCTTTAGGCACACATTCTCTTTTACTTATTGGATATCTGACATCATAAATCAGTGGCATAGAAACAACTACTATTTAAAAAAATGGACTATTGTGCATTTTGTATGAGAATAAGCTAATGATGCTGCTAAATAATGACTGTAAAGAAATAATTTAAAATTAACTGTTCCAGAAGTAAAGTTATTATTTTGGATAAACACATTGCAACTTGGGAATAATTTTTATACTATAAATGTATAACATAACATGTCCCATGATTTTTATATAGACAATATCATTTCAAGTGTATGTCAATGATTTTTTTTTGTAGTATATTTATCAAGTTATGCAAGCATCATGATAAATCAGTTTTAGAACATTTCTATCATCCCAATAAGATCCCTCATGCTCATTTACTGTTGATCTTTGTCTCAGCTCCCCCAATCACTCACCCCAGGCAGCCACTAATCTACTGTCTGTCTCTATAGATTTGGGTTTTGATGACATTTCTTGTAAGTAGAACCATATAATAGATGGTCTCTTGTGCTTGACTTCTTTCATTTAGCATAATGTTTTAGGAGGTTCATTCATACCTATTATAAATAAGGCTAAGAACATTAGTGTACTATCTTCGTGTGGTTGAATGTTTTCAATTTCTTGGGTATATACCTGGGAACAGAATTGCTGCATCATATGGTAAATTTATATTTAACTTTTTAAGAATGTGTTTTCCTACATGATTTCACTATTTTACATTCTCACCAAAAAAGAATAAGAGTTCCCTTTCTTCCACATCCTCATCAACATTTACTGCCATCTGTCACTTTTTTATTTTTTGGTGAAGAAGATTAGCCTTGAGCTAACATCCATTGCCAATCCTCCACTTTGTGCTGAGGAAGATTGGCCCCAGGCTAACATCCATGCCCATCTTCCTCTACTTTATATGTGCGATGTCTGTCACGGCATGGCTTGATAAGCAGTGCATAAGTCCACTCTTAGGATCTGAACTTGTGAACCCTGGGCTGCCAAAGCAGAGCACGTGAACTTAACCACTATGTCGTTGACCTGGCCCCCCAACTGTCATTTTTTATAGTCATTTTAGTGGGTGTGAAATTGTATATCATTGGAGTTTTAATTTGCACTTCCAGAAAGAATAACATTGTTGACCATCTTTTCCTGTGGGTGTTCACTACTAGGATATCCTATGCAATCCTTTTGAGACTATTTTATCTTTGGGACTCACCAGATAGCAGCATTACCCGTAGCAAATCCTTCTGTTGAGTGCTTATTGAGACTTTTTAGAACAGATTATATTTGAATCCTCATGTTGTAATTATTTGAGGGATGGGAGTAAAAGTGAAAAAGTAAACTTACAGGGCTTTGCTCAATGTTCCTTCTGTGATCTGAATTTCATGCATAGTATTTTCTGTGGAATATTCTGATTTATTCAGTGTTTAGTGCCTTGGTTCGGGTAAGACCCAAGTGGAATAGACGAATGCTCGGGTAGATTTGCTAGTTAGGCTCCTCATTAATAAAAATGTTAACCCTGTTCTTAGATGGATCATTAAGCTATATGGTTTTTATTCAACAGGCAACGTAAATTAGTCTCCAGGCACTGACTCTTATGATCAGTCTTGAAGTAATAATTACTCAATATGTGTCAAAATATTACTTGAGACTTCCACCTCCAGGAATATGGTGGTTGAGATACTTTGAGAAATTCTCCTGCATTATCACATACGTGATGGATAAATCACAATAAACGTAATTTTATATTCTTGTAAGATCTTGTAGGAGTGTGGGGAAAACTCCAAATGCTCCTCCAGTCCTGAATAAAGGAGAGTAAGAGGAAACTGATGCCACAGTAGAATCGTAAGCAAACATAGAATCTAGAACAGTGTAGCACTTTGGGCATGTAGGAAAAACAGCTTGGTTTGGGCCCATGTAGGTGGGGTGACAACAAACTGGAGCCCACAGAAGTCTGCACTCTCCATGAGCGAACAGGTAGGCTAGAACAAACCTCAACTTGCCAAGGAAAGGGACCTATAAAGAAAAGTGTCTGCCTCTACCATGACCTCAACAAAGAATCATTAATAATAACAAGCTAATAATAACACCAGTAACCAAAGTAAGTCTGCCTTTAAGTGATCTTAAGGTTAAAATTCCTATTACTTGGATGGTTAGGTAAATTGCAATGTGAGAAATTGTTTAAAGTGGTCATAGTTTGATAACGTCCTTGACACCTAGAAGAAGCAAATACAAAGAAGTTTCTATAGAGAAGTCATGTTCTATTCAGGCTCTTAAGGATTTCCACAGCTAATATTCAGCCAATTATTAGCTATAAATAAAAAAATTTCAAGTGACATGAACAAGAGACTACGGAAATAAAAAGTGAAAAGTTTTAGCCTTCATTGTTTTTATATACCAGAATTATGAAATATAGATTATAAAATAAATGCTTAATGCACTTTAAGAAATTTAAAAAATAGAATAAAACAAAGAATAAAAAAGAAAGCCTTAAAAATAGCTAAAGAAGGGGCTGGCTCCATGGCATAGCAGTGAAGTGCGTGAGCTCTACTGCTGGCGGCCCAGGTTCGGATCCCAGGCGCACATCAATGCACCGCTTGTCAGGCCATGCTGTGGCAGCGTCCCATATAAAGTGGAGGAAGATGGGCACGGATGTTGGCCCAGGGCCAGTCTTCCTCAGCAAAAAAAGAGCAGTATTGGCATGGATGTTAGTTCAGAGCTGGTCTTCCTCACCAAAAAAAAATAAAAATAAAAATAACTAAAGAAGACATTTTCAAAAAGAGCCAAATAGAAATTCTATCTGGATTCGAAAGCTAAGTAAACCTCTTTTTCCCATTTTGCTGCAAAGTACCAGGCTGCTCTGAATCCCATCTTTGCTCACTTTTCTACTGTGGCTTCAGTTTCTTGTTTTCCTGCTTTATTTGCAGTCAGGGAGTACTCTTGGAGATTTCTTTCCTCTCTTGAACATTTAACTGTGCATATAAAATTACAATTATTGTGGGGCCAGCCCCATGGCCTAGTGTTAAGTGTGGTGCACTCCGCTTCGGTGGCCTGCGTTCGGTTCCAGGCACAGACCTACACCACTCGTCAGTGGCCATGCTGTGGAAGCAACCCACATACAAAAAAGAGGAAGATTGGCACAGATGTTAGCTCAGGGTGAATCTTCCTCAACAAATAAAAAGAAAAAAATATAATTATTGTGACTTATAAAACATCTAAGTGATACCACAAGAGGATCTTTAAAAAAATGTCATCTGGGCTGGCCCAGTGGCATAGTGGTTAAGCCCCCACGCTCTGCTTCAGCAGCCTGTGGTTCACAGGTTTGGATACCGGGCAGGGACCTATGCACCACTTATCAAGCCATGTTGTGGTGGTGTCCCACCACAAAGTAGAGGAAGATGAGCGTGGATGTTAGCCCAGGGCCAGTCTTCCACAACAAAAGAAGAGGAGGATTGGCAATGGATGTTAGCTCAGGGCTAATCTTCCTCACAAAAAGAAAAAGAAACATGTCATTCACCATATTCTAGCAGTGGAAGTCCCAAGTAACATTTTGACAGATGTTGAGTAATATTTGTAATATCTTTTAAGAAATGACATTCTATTTGTTTGTCTTTGACATTTATAAAAATAAATTCATTTTGCTTACCTTTCATACAGCAAAATTGCTAATAATTTGTATTCATTCTAATGTTCTGTAACTATATACTTATGGATTTTCTACAAATCCTACATAGATTCTGCTATGTCATTCGTGAAAAATATAGTTTTATTTCACCCTTTCTATCTTTATGTCTTTTATTTATTTTTGCTCTCTTATTACACTGTTTTTTTAATGTAACCACTTTACAGATCTACATCTGTATAGTACTTTCTATTGAAGCTGAATTTATTCATACCCTACAATACAGCAATTCTATTTCTATTATAGACCCAAAGGAATGCCTAAAAATGCCCACCAAAGTCATGTACTAGAATAGTACATAATTTGTTTGGAAAACAGTGCCAATCAGTTAAAGTTCTGTTATCAGTCTACGAAGAGGTAAGAACAGAAACTTGTATAGCACGTTGACATTATTGCAATATCCAATTGAATGCATGTCAAGTGAACTAAACAGTGTGCTTAGTAATCCAGTCAAAATTCAGAGTTACATAAAATCTAATGCATTAAATTCAAGATTGTTATGAACTAATGGTTAAATGTGGCTGCTCAATATCTAAAAAATACATTTGCATATATAATTGTGGGAAGGACATTTTTATTTAAGAATATTGAACTTCAATAAAAAGTTTTTTTTTTAAGTTATCAAAACCTACAGCTTCAAACAATATAAAGTAACCAGGAATATATCTAACAGAACATGTGGAATATGCCTGTGAATTAATATATATATTCCTGAAATGCATTGTAAATGACCTATGTAAATGGATAAATATTAAATATAAAGAACCAAAACAGTAAATATGTTTATTATACTCAAATTTATCTTCAGACTCAATAAAATCCAAACTAAATTTAAGAGCGATTTTCATGAAATTTGAGTAACTTTTTAAAATTTGTATGAGAGCAGAGACTACAATAGGCAAGATATTCCTGAGGTAGAAAAGCTGTGTGAAAAATTGCTCTACTGGTTATATAAACACTCTGAAGCAAAGGAATTAAGACAGTGTGATAGCAATGCTAGAGAGAGATCTAGAAACTGACCTACACATATATGAAAAGCTTGATACATTACAAGGGAATATTAGTGAGGAACAGATTGCTTAGTTGCAAACTTGCATTCTGACAATTTATCTATATGAAAGCATTTGTTTCTCATCTTTACATCATATTTAAAAGGCTCCAATTAAAAAAAAAATTAACCTTTTTGGAAGGAAATATAAGACAATAAATTTATTACCTTGATAACTATATTGTTTTAACAAGCCAAAAAAACAAACTATGCAGTAAAGGAAAAAATGTGATAAATTCGACTACAGTCTCACGTCACTTAACAACGGGGGTATGTTCTGAGAAATGCATCATTAGATGATTTCACTGCTGTGTAAACATCATAAAGAGTATTTACACAAACCTAGATAGTATAGCCTACTACACACCTAGGCAATATGGTACTAATCTTATGGGACCATTGTTGTACAGGCGGTCCGTCGTTGACTGATATTTCATTGTGTGGAACATGACTATATATTAAAATTAAGTTTTGTCTTAACCAAAGAAAACAACCCCCTGGAAGAACATATATGAAATGAATGTAATGAACAAATGATTATGTTCTACCGTATATGAATTAGGAGAGTGAGGGCTAGGCAGTGAAAAGGGGTAGCTTTAACATTCAGATGCTTAATGCATTGAAAGTTGTAATTCTCATGTTTCTGTGCAGAGTGGTCTTGGTCTGCGGTACCATTGCACGCGTGTGTGTGTGCACGCTAGTGAGGGAGGGCAAGGATAGGTGAGTGTGGGGAAGCACTTTGTTTCATACAACTATTCAGGAAAGAATCTTCAACCTTTCTTTTCCAAGGTTGTGCTTGGGTCCCCATCCCAATTTTCAGAAGGGTTTCCCCTTCTGAAAGGGTGAGTTGTAGTTGGGTGAGTGTAAGTTGAAAGATTTTATAAATCTGTCCTGGAAGCAGACATGTCAGTTCCATTCACATTCCATTGACTAGACCTGAAAAATCTATATACACATTTCAAAGAAATGCAACAGAACTATGAATAAACTTCAGAAAGAAGTTCAACATCATCGATAATTAAAAATACACAAAACCAAACAAAAAGTAAGAAAATCTTTTAGACATTGTGGTCAGAAATTGAAAGGAATAGTAATACCAACTGAAGATATGTTGCTGGATGGATTGTAATTTATGTTGTAAATTGGTTTAGACAGTTAGAGAATAATTTGATGAAGTCTGATGAAAAACAAGATTCACAAATCCAATGACCCAGTCATTCCACTCCTTAACATATATCTCATTAATTTCTGTCACATGCATACCAGGAGAAATATGCCAAAATACCCATATAACCGATATATGTAAAAGTGAGCATATAACAACAATTCAAATGTTCATAAACAGAAGAATGGATAAATATATTATGGTACATTTACACGATAAATTTCCACGCAACATTTGAATGAATAAACTGTCGTTAAAAAATCAACATGGATTAATTCAGAAACATAAAATTGAATGAAAAAGAACTAAATTATAGAAGATTGTTCATCATAGAATATTATTTATATAAAGTTTAAAACTCAAACTAAAAATCATATTGTCAATTATACATAAATACATATATAAGATATATAAATTATAATTATATATTAAAATATATAATTTAGAATTTAAATTTAGAATTAAAATATATAATTATAATATAGAATTTACATATATACCTATAAAATTCATATGAAAAGCAATGAATGTTGAACAGAGAAGTTAGAATAGTGCTTATCCACCCGGAAGAGAGAGAAGGATTTGATCCAAAAAAAAATGTACGGATCTTGATCATATTTTTTTCCTTCTTAAATTCTGTTGTGGATATAGGGGCATTCATTTCAATTTTAAAAACTGTATATAAGTATGCAATATAACATATATTTACTTCTATATAAATGATATATATTATAATAAAATAATCTTTAAATTTGATTACCTAAGATTATCTACGTGCAAGGAAGAGAAACAGGTGATCAATCCACTCTCCCTGATTCTCAAAAATATATCTCTAAATGAAGATAAATCAACTTAGAGGTAGGTAAGCAACCATATTCAGGGCCTGATATTTGGCATTAAATTTCTTTCACTCTTTTGTTGCTTTTTTATGTTTTTATGGAAATCCTAAATGCTATACTGAGACATTTATTCTTACAGATGTATTGATTCCATTTTCTATCACTATGCTCTATTGTCTATTTCATATTTTGATATTTTATGTTGTTAATGTATATATATGGTTTCTGAATATATATTCTTCTATGTACTAGAAATTACAAGAAAGTTTGCATATATTTCATGCATGCAGCTACTCTAAAAACATGACCATGATGCAATATTCTAATTTTCTCATAATTTTAAGCATTGTGCTCGTATATTTCAAAGAGTAGTTTAATAGAGAGCATTAATTGAATTAATTAAGCAATACTATTAAAACTGATGAACATAATTTTTCAATATATAAAAATTTAATAGCACTGTTCATGCCTAAAGAAGTTGCTGCTAAAAGTGCATCCTTGTTTACTTCACGCTTAGACAGTTTAAGTGATTGAGTCAGTGCAGAAGAGGAAAATGGAAAGGAAGGAAGAAAGCTGGTGTCAAGAAAGCAATTAGCAGAATCTGATAAAGTGTTATTGAACTTAATAAAACTTTAATGACTGTTCCTCTGATTCTAACAGGAAAAAAATATAAAGTGATTCACTGCTGAAAATTATATTTGAAACTAAATCATTCTATCAATCTTTAAAGATCAATAATTCATTCTTCTTCTTTGTAATAATTTTGAATGAGATGTGTAATCACAGTGGCTAATATTGTTAGTTCCATTTGTATCTTAAGAGTGATAGATACTGTCTCGTGAATCTTTTTACCTCCAACAAAACTTTGCACAGTCAGGTACTTATTGTGGATAATAAACCTTTAAATCAATATGTGTGTGTGTGTGTCTCAGAGAGATTATTTCATAAATTTAGAAAATCAAATCCAATAAAATGTATATACATTATATGATATATGTCATATTAATCGATGGGAATTAAACTATGGAATTAACTTCCTTAAATTAATCACAGAAAGCATGTAGGCTGGGCATGTAGGCAGATTATGTGGCTACTTATTTTCTCTGTGCTGACATGACATTTGTCCCCAGATTTTTTGCTCCTGCTGATCACAAAATTATTATCATTGAAGCCATCCTTATAAAAACGATAGAGATAACTGTTAAATTGCGTGTCTTCTATGAAATTAGTGATTTTGAACATAGCAGGATAAAAAAATGGAACAGGAAATTTTCATCAGAATAAGAGAAGGGTAATCTTGATGTTTGAAACCAGTGGGCAAGATTGAGCAGTGACAATGTTTGTTAAACAGAAAGCAATCAATAGTCAGAAGAAAGTTTTAATTATTTCACAACATGTCTATCACTAGCTTTATGTGAGGCTGATTAATGTTTTACAAACCCAGGCTTACTAGTTAGTTCTTGAAAAGTAAACTAAGTAAAAGGAAATGGGCTCCCATCATCTTTGGACTTCTAAATAGTACCTACATCCAATAGGATGGCTTGAAACAAAATTCTGATTGGGCTCCAGCCCCACTCAGTAACCGTGAAGGTTGTTAATTGCATATGGGAAAATTACCAAAGTCCTATGTAGCACTGAAGACTTTTCATAATCTACTTTTCCTCTATCTATTCCACTTCTTCCCTTCACAGTCACTAACCTTCAGCCAGCTAAACTCTTTCTTTCATACAGGCCTGATCCTTTCCCTCTCTCTGTGTCTTGCCTGAAATTGTTTACTTTTCTAGGAATAACCTAAGTCCCTCAAATGCTCACCATATTCTATTCATATTCAATGCTTATTCAGAAATTAAGGCCTATGTTAAGTGTTAACTGCTTTTTGACATTTTTACTAATCTCTCTTCCCAAAACATCCATAGTACTGTATCTGCACTCATCCTGAGGGACAGATCCATTTCTGTCTTGTTCTCTAATTGTTTATACTAATGGAATTTTTTCTTCTTTTTAAAATGGAAAGTTTCAGAAGATTATAATTGTCATTTAATTTTTTTTAATGTCCCTGGCCTGGAACATAAGCAAGAAGGATTGATGCTAGACACAGTCAGAGCTAGGGGAGGCTGCAAGGCTCCAGGGGAAGCTCTGCATTTAGTTCTGTACTGCATTCTACATTCTGGCACAGCAGTAATTGCACAGCATTGTCAATACTAAATTGTCTGAGGGTACGCTCCAGAGTCCTCATGGTCAAGGCATAGAGAGGTCCAGAAATTTACACAGGTCCCAGTGATGAGACAATGGCTCCTGAATAGTTGGTCAACTAACAGAGGTCAGGAGATGGCACAAAAAAGGCAAGTAATTTAAGAACTTTAGGAAGAGAAGAAAATACTGGGATCCACAGACTCAGCCTGCACAATAGATTCAATGGCTTGATTGGACCATCTGCACCCCTGTGCTAAAGCCGAGATCGGACCAGGTCACCTAGCAGCAGAGCTCAAGAATAGTATAAGAACCTGCACGTGTGTATCCAAAGTAAGCCTCACCCATTTCCACCATGTATCATTAGACGGTCTTCAAACATACACCCGGTGTGTCATCATGGTTAGGATGGCAGCAGAGGAAATGTGAAAAACTGAGTCAGGATCCCAGAAAAACTGGGTCGTTTAAAAAATGTTGCTAATCAAAAGAATCTAAAAATGGTGTTAATTTACGTTATGCCCCCCTGAACCTTATAATTTAGATCAATGATAGAAGTTGAAAAGGAGATTTTTTTATTGCACATTTGAGATGGGCCGTGACTAAATTTGTTTGTTGTCCTGCTATAATAGCAAAGATAATTTAATATCATTATTGAACAAAAAAATATTTTTTAATGAGATTTTTAAAAGGCAGTAAAAAAGCCCTTGAATGGGAAATATAAATTCCTTTTCTGATCGAGAATTAAACCTGTGAAAAATGACAACAGCCATCTTCTAAATTACAGACTTGTTTGTGAAAATTAGAAATCCATATTTACCGTCTGGTAACTCAAAATAAAGGTAGTAAATAAAGAATGAGGGTAATGCTCATAAATCCATTTTGTATCGATTTATAATGACATGTTGATGAATTGTCTATACTTTAGAATCATTAACCAGGGACTCTGTTTGTAGTGTATTAATGGGGGAATACAGCACGTAATATCTACTATAAGCTGCAAAAAAAGAAAAAAAAATGTTCTGTGAAAACTTTCTATTATCAAAATTATTTTCTCTCATTTATGTCATGGAGAATTAGCAGATTGTCCTACTTCATAAAGAAAACAAAGGCCAGATGAAGTGATTTCCCTCAAGTACACTTATTATTTCTACTTTATCGTCTCTCATTCACTTTTCAATCCAATGTAACAGGGTTTTTACATTTCTTACTCCAATGAAGATATTTTAAAAAATACTAAAAAATATAAAGAAAACTATTGTCAAAAGCACAAAGTCTTCTTTATTCCTCTGTGGCTTTGGGTTGTATTGGTCAATTTCTTTCCTCTCATTACTCCTGAGACAACACACTCTATATTACGAACTTCACACTTTAAAATATACATTTTTGCTAGTTTTTCTGTTATTATTCTCCTTCTCATTCTGTTCATTTTTGTCAATGAGCTTACATGATTTAATTTTGCATCTACATGTGATAAATCTCTAATCTACTTTTCCAGACCAAACCTCTTCCCAATCTCCAGAAGGAAATGAACAATAGATTGTTGGATATTTTCACTTGGTTGTCTTACACAGATATCTCAAACTCAGTGTCTAAATCTTTGATCATTACTTATGATACAAACTGACTTTTCTCCTGTATAACCTACTTTGGTGAATATATCTACAGAGCTCACTCTTAGATCTTCCTCTTGTTATATTTTCACATCCACTAATAACCAATGGATAATAATAAATGATGCTATGTAATATATATAGCTATAAATGATGGCTCCTAAATAACTCTATATTATATGCTCACTTCTCCATCCCCACTATCCTTGCATTATTTTTGTACCTAATATTACCGATTCTGACAACTGACGCTGATGATTGTAACTATTCACAATTGTGAATCTGATCTTCCCCCAATAAACTGTGCTCCTTTCACACTTTCTTCTATTTGCAATCTTGTTCCGTTCATTGGAATTCACTTTGCCTCCTTCTCCTTTCTGTAATTGAATAACTCCTACTTAACATTCAAAATCAAGTTAAATGTGAATTTTTCCTTAGCAACATTAGGGAAGATTAATATATTTTAAATTAATTCATTTATTCAACAGTGTAAATTTATTGGACCATAACTCTGTGCCTGGAACTATAATAGGACATTGAAAAATCCTTGTCCTCCAAGAGTTTACAATCTAACAGTTTCTTGTTATTTTATAGTGCTTAATATACACCAGACATTGTGGTAAGTTCTTTAAATATATCATTTAACCTTCCAGACGAGCCTATGAAAGAGGTAAAATCATTAATGATTATTATCTCCATTTTGCAGATTAAAAAACTGAGGCACACAGTAAATGACAAATTCTGAACTGACTAAATGCTCCCTTTTTAATCACTAAATTATGACTATTCAATAAAAACATTGCAAATATAATTGATTGCCACAAGTAAGTCAAATCTTGAGATGAGAATGTTTAGAGATGGCATTTACAAACAACTGGGGAAAAAATTTTACACTTTGATTTTAAAATAAGTGGATATGTGACAGATCATGAGGAAATCCATGATTTCACATTATTCAATTAATTAAGTCTTATTGGGTAGCAAAGATCTGGATATTTTTCACTCAGAGAAGCCAAAAGCCTAGTGAGGGAGAAGTCCATATGGAAAAAGAAGCAAACAAATAAATAAATTTCAATATAATAATGACCACACTACTGCTCCTAATAATGTATAGTGGAAACAAAGAAGAAGGTAAAATAAATTCTCACTAATAGGTCAGGAATCATTCTACAGAACAATTGTGTTTAGATACCGGTCTTGAAGGTAAATGAGGACTGTGCAAAGCAGTTAATAATATTTCACACTGAGGAAAACATGGAAATGTAAAAATGAAAACTATATTCAGAAATAACAAGTAGACACGTGTATTCAGGATAGAATGGGGATGATGACGATGTGTCATGAAGCTAAAAAATTGGGCTGGAACTCCATGGTGAAGATCCTTGTGTGCTAAGATGAAAAATTGGAATTTCATTCTGAAAACACTGGGTGGATTCTTGACATCACATCAGAAAATGGTGTGTTTTTCAAATGTACTTAAGTATATCCCTGACCAACCTGGAGCTCCGGAAGAGAGAAATCATGCACAGGTTGAGGATCCTACTGGATTAAGTGGGGGAACGCTGGATATTGACAGAACTTCAGACAGCAAATAGAATTCATTAAATTCTGCCCCAAGGGTTGTTGAATTGTGTCTAAAGATGTTAAAGCAACACAGTATGCCAAAGCAAATGACAAATTCAGTTTTATTCAATGCAGTTCACATTTTTAAAACATCAAAATGCTATTAAGTGCAATGAGAAAAATATAATTGTACAAGTAGAAATTAGATAAAGGCAATAATAATGATATTAATGATGATGATGATGACGACAAAGGTATACTGATTATATGTACAGGCGTGGATGTTTGATTCTATCTTCTTTTCACTCTGTGAATTTGGGAAAATTCTCTTAACCTCGGGAGGTCATCTATAAAATGAGTGGAATTCTTTTGTACCTACCTTAAAATGTTGTTTTTAATCATTTAATGTAATACAGTATACAAAGGACTTACTACAGTCTTAGGCACACTTGGTGCCATACAGTGGTGAGAGATTGTGAGTTACTGAGTAAACTATATATTTCCTGAAAATGAGCTTAGTAGCTGATGTTATGTCTTAGAAACAACACAAAATGTTTTCCAGTTTTTTTAATTAATTAATTAATTAATTTATTTATTTATTTATTATTGTTTGTTCATTACAGTAACATTGGTTTATAACATTGTATAAATTTCAGGTGTACATCATTATACTTCTATTATTTCTGCATAGATTACATCATGTTCACCACCCAAATACTAATTACAACCCATTACCACACACATGTGCGGAATTATCCCTTTCGCCCTCCTCCCTCCCCCCTTCCCCTCTGGTAACCACCAATCCAATCTCTGTCTCTATGTGTTTGTTTATTGTTGTTATTATCTACTACTTAATGAAGGAAATCATACAGTATTTGACCTTCTCCCTCTAACTTATTTCACTTTGCATTATACCCTCAATGTCCATCCATGTTGTCACAAATGGCTGGATTTCATTGTTTCTTATGGCTGAGTAGTATTCCATTGTGTATATATATGTTTTCCACTTATACACAGCTAAATTAAAACATTCATACACAGTGGTGTTGGAGTAGAACTTACTCTTGTAACTTCAGGCACAGATCAGGGAGATGAACTTCCTGTGGGGTTCAGTCCTTCACAAGGCCTTTTCTGCTCTTCTTAACAGTTATGCATCATTCGCCTTTCTGCAGAAGGCACGTCACCAGCACAGTCAGCAACACATTTTTCGAGGTGCCTGACATCCCACCAGTCACAGGGGTCCACCTGCCACATTTTTGTAGCTGGCTGATGCCCTGCAGTATGCCTGAGGTATCTAACTGGGGAGAGTGTTCTCTTCATCATTGCCCAAATTCATGCTTCTCAGTGCTTCCTCTGCCTGCACACTCTTTATAAACAGCCCACTTTCATCAGTAACACTTCTCATTACACTTCCATTGTAAACGAGAGATGGCATTACTGTTCCTCCTTTTAAAAAGAAGGGAGAAAAGAGAAGGATGCATATGTGAATTTGAGAAAGACCCTCTGGAAACTCTGACATACTGGGTAGCAAGACAGGTCCTCATGAGAATAACTGCTAACTATTTCTAACATAACAATCTTCAATATTTTGGCACAGAAAACCTTCAAAATATTTACGCTGAATAGAAATTTTTCTAGAGAAATGGAAATAACAAATGGTGTGAAATGTTTACAAGTATAAGCATAATGATTTAAAGAAATTGTGAAATAACCTAAAAAAAGAAGAATACTGGGAAAATAACATACTTTGACTTTTTTCCCCCTGTATTTTACTTTTAAATTACTAAGACTACTGTTTCTAAAATCATACACTCCAGGAAGGACGGATTAGTGGAGCTTGACAGAAGCTTAGGAAATCGTCTCTGCAGCTCCCTGCCATTAGGCAGCACATGTCCGAACCAGCGAGGGTGGTTCCTGGTCTGTGCTTCTCTACAGCATCTCAGTATGCAGACTAGAACCTGCACTGGGACTTTCACACCCTGACTGCCCAGGAGTTTTTCAGTCAACAGAAATCTGTTAGGTATTAAGAGAATTTTCACCCATTCTTTCTCTGTTTTGAGTTTTTAAGTCTACAAAAGAACACACACACACAAACACACACACACACACACGCAGAGTTGTTCAGTGTGATTTATTAGGAAATATTGAACATTTCCAAAAAAGAATTAATTATTCAATCAGGATACTTTTAGACAATTGGATGGTAGAATTTAGGATTTTTATCTACATGCTTAATGTCTTAATATCATGAACACTCTCTTTAAACATCCTGGAACAGGCCTTGTTTGAATAATTTACAGGCTTTGAAGAGCACAGTCTTTGGACATATTCTTAATACACTTTGGTGGATCTTTCTTTAGCATCTTATTGGAAATAAAGCATTTCATTTAACATTGTTAAGAAAATATAATTGCAATCAGCTGTAGAAGAAAATTATTTTTTGTATACATACTATTTTTTCATAAGATTCCCTAAGATTATTGGAATCTTTTGGTCTTTCTATTAACTTAGTGAACTAAAACAATGTCTTCTGTTTCTGAACTGAGAAATATACAGTCTCCGTAAGGTTATTTCTCTGGTGAAAATGCAGCGGACAGACAAGAGTTTCGTTTCAGCTGTTAACGTTTACTTTGGCAGTCGGGGTACTGCGCTCCTCATCGGTGAAAGGGCCATGACTTGTTCATCCTGCAGCCGATCTGCTCCGCTAAGACAAGATAACAGTAGCCGGGAATATATATTTTGTTTTCCACTCAGCGCTTTATTGTCCACTTTTTTGAGATCAGCTACCGCTATGACGAGCACATCCAGCTGGAACTAAAGGCAGCTTTTACAACAGCAGCCGTTGTTTAGAAAATTTCATCTCAGAGAATGGGAATAGCATTGAATCAGTCTTGCAAATAACTACCAAAAATTTCCCAGTCCCCAAAAGGTTCCAGTCCTTTCCCTTCTAGAGAGAAAAAAGCTGTGAAATAAAAAGCATCCACGTTTGCAAACTAATAAGCCAGTATAAATTATTTTGTGGATAGACTTCCAGGAAAATGTCAAAATGAATTTGATTATAGAATTTATAAAAAAATTTCTTTTGGAGATTAATAATCTGAGTAATAACACAATAAAGACCTTTTCTGAAGAGAGAGCTTTGTATATATCCATGGTGAACAGCAGGTTTCTATCTTCTCTCGTTATAAAAATCACAGAAATAAAAAAATTCAGGTTCCCTGTGATAAGTTTAGGTTAAAACGAGGTTAAATTTCCTGACAACTCTTGTTAAAATAATATGGCTCCCAAGAAAACTGTTATGTTGTCTTTGAAGATATTTTAAGTTAAGATTTCTGGTGTATGTGATTTCACACATATGTTCCTCTATTCTATAAAATGTCTCCAACTTTTTTTCTTTCTTTAATAAGTGCTTAAAGCCTATTAGCAAAGGCACATTTTTACAAGTGCTTTTCATCTTTGTTAACGTTTGGGGGCCAAATACAGATATACAAAGTAGGACAGTGTAGCATTGCTTTCTGCATAGAATAATTATCTAAAACAACAGCAAAAACAACAGTAAGGACACAAACCATAGAAATGTTTGTCTTGTCACTAAACCTTCATCCTGAACTTTTAACTCTCTCAATGCCGTACAAAGGTATGTGATCTCATCATTATTATAGCATTTGTATAATGATAAAAAAAATTCAGAATAGGATTTAATACAATTATTACTATGTGAAATTGTCTTCAGGTCTAGTTACTTATCAGAAGGATGGACTATTAGATATAAAAGGGACCTGAAAGATCATCTACGCTGGTGTTTCTTGATGTGTGGCCCATGAACCATCTATATCAGAAAGACCTGGTATGCTTGTTTAAAAAAGACCTACCCAGGCATGACTAATTAGCAATTTTGAAGGTAGAGCTTATGAATCTAGATTTCTGAAAATAGGTACTTCAGCTGAAGTAGATCCTTGTTAAGTTTAATCATCACTTAAGGATCATTGACACATTACTGAGAATCTAGATACTACACACAGTAGGGTCGGAGGATACAAAGAAGAATAAAGCACGCAAAGACAAAAGCAATCTTGCATTGTCTTACATAAATAAATGCAATGATAGAGATATGAAAACAAAAATATAAACGAAATGTTTCTGACATAATTTGAGTATGGAGGCAACAGAAAATATATCAAATAAAGCTTCCTGGAAGAATTGATATCAGTTCAAAGTTGGAGCAGCATAGGAAATTATGAAGAAAGGTGAACAGGACAAGGAAAAATATTAATATAAGAGTTCACAAGGTGTGTGTGTGAAATTTAAGATGATATTATATTGTTGAATCATAAATTTTGAGGGATATAAGTGATAAGGATAGACAGGTACACAGGAACAAGATCAAGAGGCAAAAATTCCTGTTAAAGTACCTGAACTTAACCAGAGGTAATGGGAATTTAAAGCAAGAGAGTGATATTATCAGATGTGTATTCAAGATAGATTCTTCTGGAAGCCTTGAAAGGAAAGGATTTGAATGTAAAAGACTAAAAGGTAAAATGAAGCACGTTAAAATTTCCAAGAATTTATTTAAGCATACATTGATTTTAGTCAGGCAACACCAAACCAAAGGTGGTTAGGAATGCTCCACCAATGGGAGCTGGGGGAGAGATATTTATGGAGAAGAAAAACAAGGAAATTATTGGATTGGATATAGCTTAAGCAGTTGCCCTATTTGGGAAAGACTTGTTGAGTTTTTGTGATTGGTTGTTCCTAAATTTTATTTTCTCGGATTGGAGTGCGTTGACTTGGGCTTAGGTTTTGGTTTGCCTGTTGAGCCTGCAAAGGCGTCAGAGCCACCTCAGTCTAATGGCCTCCTTGTTTAGTTACTTTAACAGACTATAGATTTGGAAACTTGTTAGGGTATAGTTGTAGTAGTTCAAGTGAAAAATGATGAGGTCACAGATTGAAAGGATAGAAATTAAAGGATGAAATTGAACATAGCAACGCCATAAAACACCAGAACCTTGTAATTACCAGAATGCGTAAAATGAAGTAGAGGGAGAAATTCAGAATGACTCAAAGTTTGAAATATATTCTTACCAACTGAGAATATAATAGGTTTAACTTTCAACCCTACCATTGACCATCATTTCAACATTAGAAACATAACTAAAACTTTCAAAGCCTCTTAATTGCTACTTTTCTTCACAAAACTAAAGATGGTAGAAATAGTCACTGAGTGCCATCTGAAAAAACATTTAAGTGAATGTTTGTTAAGAGTGGATCAGTACAGGCAATTCGTGTTATTCTCTGCAGTTCTAAAGTCACACAACAAATTAGCTTATACTGAATCACTTCTCCTAGGGGATATAGAGGGTTAGGTTCCCGTGAGCTCTGGTCACAATATTTTCATCAACTGATCAATATATAACCTTTTTTAATATTAGTTTCTGTTTAAAGACACCTTATTTAGCATACATATAGTTGATTCATTAACATTGAACGCATGACCACCAGCACTGTAACTATAACGCATGCCTGACAGAAGATTATCTAACACATATTTTCTTCATAAGGCACTCCACAGTCTTCGTGGGCTTAGGAACACTAAACAACACTTCAGTGCTATATTTGGTAGCCATTTTAATCAGCAAAACCACACACACACACACACACACACACACAAAGCATGCAAAAATGCCAAAAAATGTGGCACTAAATAGATCCTGAAGAAGACACTTGTGAGATTGGAAACAAGAAGGCATAGACTTGCCTTGTTTGACCTCAGCTGGGAATGTGTGGCACAGGCAACTCAAATTTTTCACTACTCTGTGCATGTCCATGAATGACCATGAAAGTACCTCAAGTATTGATTTTGGGTTGCAAGCAACAATTAACAAATAGGAGAATTCACAATTGTGGAATCCATGAATAAAGACAATTGACTGCACTATGGGAAACTCTTGGTTGATATAAAGTAAAAGCCCTGGGACTGAGATGATGATTGAGAAAATGGACTGATCTCTTTTGAATGCTAATTAAGTAATGAAAGTATCAAATTCCAATGTTGTTTGATTTCTTACATCCCTGTGAGATAGGCAGGAAGCTAGATATGATCTGGGAGCAAGGTCACTCCACCAGATGCAATGTCCTAATCATTGGGCAGCAGCTCTTTGGATGTGCAGCACTCCTCCTGACCCTGACCAAGAGCAGCCCCAAGCCTCATTATACCCTCATTTGCCTTGTGGTTTCGACCCCCCTTGCAGGCGATCACTGCCGTGACAATTCCGGAGATACCTATGTGAGGAAAAAATCTCCCCCTCCTGACTTCGGGGTGGAGACAAGGCCCCAGCTGGTCCACTTTCCAAGACCTTCACCCGCCCCCAGACCCAACTTTCTAAAGCCACTGACCACCACAACTTTGGTGCAGTTGCTCCCCTTGAGCCTGCCCGCCTCTCCCCTTGGGGGTGTACTTTTGCTTTGCTAATAAATCCTCCTCTGTTAAATCTTCTGCTGTGTGTCTGCTCTCAAATTCTTTTGTGTCTGTGGACCAAGAACCTGGGACCCCACCTCACTGATCCGACCGGTGCTGGTGACACCTGCATAGGTTAAAAAAAGAAAGGGTAAAATAGAGATAAATTATTGAAAATATAAAATTTATCTTGGTGATCTTAATTTTACATATTTCAGTTCTTAGGCTAAGTTGAATTTACTAAATATAAATCAGAATAAAAATAACTTATTCACTTACCAACAAACATTAAAAGTTAGTATTTGATACATTATTAACTTTGTGAATTAAAAGAAACTAATTTCATAAAGAAATACAAAAAGAAAAAACTTAATTTGAGGCTATATATATTTTTTATTTTTTTGGTTACAATATATAAGTAGTCTTTAGGAGTTTCCATTAATGCTATTTATGTTTTTTCTTATATCTTTTTGAGGGGATTACAAAATTCTAATTCTACATAGTAAAAGAAATGGAAGGACTGTATTTCATTTTCCCTTCTTGTTGCTTTCTTTATTGCAGAAACAGATTAATAACATTTCCAATTCCTTTTTACAATTTCAGTTATCAAGTGAAAGATTATACATTTAAATGGCCAATATAGCCAAAACGAGCACAGTACTATAGTGACCTCTTTATATTCTAAATTTGCTTTTCTCAGAATTGCTTATGTGTAAAAGGGAACATCAGGCATTGAAAAGTCCATCAAATCAATAAAGAAAAGGTTAAAATAATAACTACTATATAATATTGCCTTAATGTCATGAGGGCAACTACTGTCATTTTTATATCTCATTTCCTAGATTACAAATAACAAATGGCACTATCATGATTCGTGTTTCTCATGATTCACCTCTCCTTAGGAAAGGAGAAAGTGATCTATATATTGTCCCTGTCACTGACACTTATGTTTATAAATTCTGAGTTTTTGAAAAAAATAATAGCTTTTCTCTTCTTGGATGCCATTGTTCACTAGTCAGCCTAGACTATTAGAAATATTTGAGAAAATCGCTAAAATCGCCCATTCATGTAGTCCAGATAGTGACTCTAGAAAGAGAACAAGATAAACTCTTATTCCACCTTCCAGGGAACATTCTAAGAACTAAGCACAAAATATCTAGAGGACTTGCTTAACTCTCCCAATTTATACTCTCTCTCCAACTCCTGAAAGCATAACTAAGTTAACTGAGTGAGAAGGATGCTACTACAGAGATACAGCTCTGTTGTTCCTAAAGAAAATCATTACAAATGTCTGCATTTTATTATTACCAAGTTTCCTCCAACAACACATACAGTTACATGACAAATTATAAGAAAATGTTCAGACCTCAAAAATTTATATGCCAGCAGTATTTGCCCCTTTTCTCTTGTCTCTGGAACAAAGTGAAGGGGATTTTAAAAGATGGAAATTATATGCAAACTTCTGGCCTTGGGGTTCTCTTTATTTCTTGCAGAAGGGCCAACATTTCAAATGCCTTCAGGGTACATGTTTTACAGTACAACTGAAAGTTAAAAGGCCATGATTATGATCATTACTGTTAGAGTTAATGATCTATCAATAATTTTGGGAATTACTCCTTAGAAAAATCTGGTAATGAGAGAATATCCGTCTGCAGAATATCTACTTGGATTAAAAAAAACTTGTGAAATTCTTAGGAAAACTTTTTTATTTGCTTATTTTGAAACATTACAGTTCTTATGAGTATAAATATGCAATACCCAATTACCAGGGATTACAGCAGATATTTAAAGTTATGAATATTCATCTAGCATATGCATTTCATAAATAAATACACATTTTAATCATAGAATTTTTGAGTGACAATAAATTTAATAAAACTGTGACCTGCTTACTGATATTTTCATGGCAATAAAAATATTGCTACAATACCAAACATATATTAATGATTGAAGAAAATTAATCTATAATCCCTTTTACCATCAATTTTATATTCTTCAAGGAATAATACAAGAGTGAAGATAGACCAACAGTCACTGCACTCAAAACTTACACTCCAGTTAGGAGGGGCAGCATGGAGAGCCACTGCTCAGATTTTTTTTCAAAAAATAACTAGCCAATCAGCTGTAAGGAATGTAGCTGTCATTCCCCGGTCTATTAGTGTCATCAGTGTCCATCTCAGATTTTGTTCTGAAACCACATTCTTCCTGCTCTTTCCAGACAGGTCCTAGCCAATAAGTGAGCGCTATTTGACCAATAGTAGGCAGAGGAAAATGTTGCTACAAAGGAAATTGATGATTAGCCAAATTTTAGCAGAATAATCAGGACACATTGGTATTGTTAAAATGTCTATAATTTTCTTAAAGATACCTTAGGCTTGTGAGCTGAAACTCATCCTGTAAGGGCTATGTGTGTAGTATCTGGAAATAAGGAACAATCAATTGCCCTAATGAGAATCAACAACCCAGGGTGGTGAGCTAGCAATATATCATAAAGTCCAAACACCTTAGAAGCAACACTGCATGTCCTTAATTTATCTATATCTCAATCAACACATAAGGTTTTATTATTTAGCATATACAATGCAAATAAATGTTTTTTTGGTAAAATTAACAACTTGTAATTGAGTACGATGAATAGACTCTTCTTTGAAGAAATTAAAGATTTCAAGAAAATAGACTAGATAAAATAGTTTAGAGATACTACCCATCATTTATGCACATGGCATTAAAGTGCAGAGAGGCCTGTACTCTATTTTTTAAGGGATGGTTGCAAAGTCATGATTCTCAAATAGAATCATCATGAGCTATTTGTTTAGTAGCATTTCTGGTTGCTAATGCTGAATCTGTGGGGGACAGGCTCTTGCCTCTGGATCTTTGTCATGTCTGCCAAATGTGGACTTTTCGTAAAATGTGATGATAACCTCTAAAGAATAGAGTTGGCACTTCATGGAGACTATGGGATAGATTGTATGACTGTTTTTGTGCTTTTGGTTAAAGACCATCTGATTAATAAATGCTTGTATCTGTGGAGGAATTTGCTCCAAGACTTAGTTTGATTTACCCTTCAGAAAGAAAAAATAGCCCTGATATCAAGGGAATAGCTTGGAATGGACTGAACGTTTGTGTCCCCCCAAAATTTGTATGTTAAAATACTGACCCTCAATAGGATGATAGAGATGGTGGGGCCTATGAGAGGTGATGAGAACATGAAAGTGGATCCCTTGTGAATAGGATTAGCAGCCTTACAAAAGGGACTCCAGAAATTTCTCTCATTCTTTCTACCATGTGAGGACACAGTGAGAAAACAGCTGTCTGCTACTCGGAAGAGGGTTTTTACCAGACCCTGACCATGCTGGCACCCGATATCAGACTTCCAGCCTCCAGAGCTGTGAGAAATAAATTTCTGTTGTTTATAAGCGAGTCTATAGAAATTATAACAAAGTTATGGAAGTTATAGCAGAAGTTGCAACAAATAAGATGCTCAAATAGATTAAGAGACCATCTAATCCAGAAAAAACCACACATTCTTACACTCTCCCTCAAATCACCTTACACAGGTCCAAATCCAAAACAAGTCTTTCCTTACATCCTGTTCCTGAGACATCCCTGGGTACACATGGTGTGTGTCCTTCGTCCTTGCAACTGGTAATCAGCACAAGTTGTTCAACCACCAGTGTGTCCTTGGTGGCCTTTCTGGAGGCATTGACACCCAGATATGCTCTAATTCCAATTCTTATACCCCTTCCCTTGTCCTATGGTAGGAACCTTTAGCTAAAAATAACACTATACTGTTAGCTCATACAATTTAAAGTAAGGTTCTTTAACAAGGTTGTATTATGTTTGAATACAGAGTTCCTGACTCTAGAATTAATCACTATTTAGTCATCAGTAGTCATTAGGAACGTCCTGTGCCTTAACAATTTAGAAAATGGGATGTTAATATTGCAACATTGCCCTACCAACTAAATTTTGTTTCTTGCCCTACTGTCACTCATTCTTTTACTCTGTAGTCTCATTCAGTTTAGATAAAAGTTTAGAGGGATCTCAAAATTGTCAATTTATTGAGTGTATTTGAGTTCAGAAGATATGGTAAATGCTCTATTTTTTCTACTCACAATTCATTCTATTTAAAATTATTTTAACGGCTGTTCAATCTTTTTAAAATCTTTTGTTCTTCTCTTCCCAATGACGTTAGCAAGCCAAATCATGTGTTTGCAAAAGAGCAAAATTGAACTGATATAAAACAGACCTTTGTATCTCAACTCTTTCTTGAATTTAGTTCATTTAAATTTTGTTAGTGTTTTTACTTTACAACAAATTACTTACAGATGAAGTTCTGCTATTATAACATTATCATTTTAACCACATTCTAAGTTATTAGTACACATTTTGTTTTTCATAGTAGACATATTATAATTTAACCTTTAATTTTTCTTGAGTATAAAGGGCTTGGAATTGAATTATTAAATTTATTTGGTTTAGAAGAATATCTGTCTCTTCTTGCTGCTATTGTTACTGAATTCAAAGTGGGTTCATTTACTGGCGAGTTAAATCAGACTCTCCACCAGAAGTAGTGTCACACAAGTAAGGTATATTTGCAGCAACTAGGAGACCACGCAGAATCCTTTCCAAAGTCATGGCTTTCCTCGAACAAAGAGAAGCAGGGGCCTTTTATTTCAGGTGGGGAATGAATATTCAAAACGGAGAGGTGGGCATTTGCTTGTGCTTGCTCAGGTGGAAAGCATGCTTCCACATACGCTGCAGGTTATGGTAACAAGGCGTAAGCTCCGCTTGGAGCTTAGCGTTACAAATATGGCAGAGGTCACAGGTGTAGCTCTTGTGGTGAGGCTTGGTCTGGTTCAGGGTGGTTGGTGGTTGCGTCTCCTTAACATAACAAAAAGAAAAAAAAAAACAATTTGGAAAAACAGTTAAATGCTTTCAAATCCACCCTTGAGTTCCTTTGGGGCAAGTAGCTGGTGCCACTATGACAGGCCATGAAAGGAAGCCTCTTTGAGGATGAAAGGACAGGTAGATGTAAAGGCCCTGAAAGAAAAAAGAATACTGGAGAGAGAGGCACAGCTCAGCCCCGCTCCTTCCAGCCATCCTAGTTGAGGCACTGGTACATAAGTACTACCATCTTAGTACCTCATCCCACTCAGGTTGCCAGCTGCTTGTAAATGCAGCAGTGAGTAAGTGAGTGAGCCCAGTAGATATCTCATGAAGCAGAGAGGAGCCGCTCAGCTGAGCACAGTTCAGATAGCAGAAATAGTTGACTTCCTTACAACAATGACTTGGCCATCATCGCCACTGTATCCCATGATCCTAGAACACAATAAAGTTTTTGAAAAAAATGAATTAAGAAATTAATAATCTGACATGAAAAGACAGTTTGGGGCTTCATGAAATCATAGTGTCACAAATACCCATCAGCTTGGCTCAGTGAGGTCCCAGGTTCTTGGTCCACAAACACAAAAGTACTTGAGAGCGGAAACACAGCAGAAGTTTTAACAGAGGAGGATTTCATAGCAAAGTGAAAGTACACCCCCAAGGGGAGGGGCAGGAAGGCTCGAGGTGAGCAATTGCACCAAAGTTGTGGTGGTCAGTGGCTTTGGAATGTGGGGTCCTGGGGGTGAGTGAGGGTCTTGGAACATGGACCAATCGGGGCATTATCTCCACCCCCACATCGGGAGGGGGAGATTTTTCCTTACATAGGCATCTCTGGAACTGTCATGGTGGTGATCCCCCACAAGGGAGGTCAAAACTGCAATGCAAATGAGGGCATAATGAGACTTGGGGATACTCTTGGTCAGGGTTGGGCTGAGCGTTGCATATCCAAAGAGCCACTGCAGGGTAATGAGGACGCTGCGCCTGGTGGAGTGACCTTGCTCCCAGCTCATATCTAGCTTCCTGCCTCTCTCAATAGAACACAATCAAGGAAAGAAAGCTACTGGGAGATGGAATCAACTTATACGAAACACAGGTGGGGAAGGAAGCAGCCATAGAATGCCACTGGACAGAAGTGGAAGGATGTAGCCTTCTCCTTGTGGCACTTCACAGAAAAAGTTATTTCTCCTAATGTAATCTCTGTGTGCTTTCCTAGCAATCTCATTGATGCTCAGTGATAAAATTAAAAAATATTAATAATAACCCCTCCCAGTTCATTCAGGACACAGGTCAAATGTCTCCCACACCATAAAGCCTGTCCAGATCTCTCCAGTCAGTATCAGGTTCCCCCTCCTCAGTGCTCCCAGCACTTGGCTCGGCGTGTTTTCCATTTGAGCGCCTATCACTGGGTTCTCCAACTGTCCATTTACACACCAATCTCCCACAGCAGCCTGGGGGCTCACTGAAGGCTCATTTCTATGTGCCAGAGTGTATAATAGGAACTCAACAATTTTTATGAAGAAGGAGATATATTATTTAGTGGAAAAAAAAAAAAAGAGGAGAATAGTGCCACCAAAAGACAGGCAAAAACCTGTGTTGCAGTGCCAGTTTTGCCTCTTACACACTGGGAGGCCTTGAGTGAATCACTTAATCTCACTGAAGGTTGTAACAAAATATAACAAAACAAACAAAAACGAAACTCACTCTATTAACTTCCAAATGAGAGAGTGAAGGCGAATGTATTTAAAAATTCCTCAGTATTACGTAAAATCTATCTACTGTTATGAGAGTGGTAATTAGTCTTGCCTTCATTTTCATCTCTTCCCCAAGATCTTTTTCATTTCAATCTCCATTCTAAGTTACTTAAGGAGGAACTTTCTAGCTTTTCTCTGTAAATCTACAGATTAAAACGATCTATAGTACTAGCGCTCAGCCCTCCATTAGCAGGAACAGTTGAAGTTAATTTAACACTTCCAAGGGACAAGTGATTTCATTATAATGAAAATGGAGTTATGTGCTTCCCCCAGATTGAGCTAAAATGTTTGGTAAGCAGAAAACTGCTTCAAGCCTCTAAAGTCACTTTTGTATTTTCAAAAACCAGTAAATGTATTTTGGGGGAAAAGGTGCGATTCAATTCAAACAAAAACATGCAAGATACAATTTCTCTCCTATAAATGGAGCATGTTACTTCCATTTATGTGCATAGCTGTTCCACAGCATTTAGTCCTGTTTTTCATTTAACACAACTTTTACTAACTGTCCAAAATGTGCCAGATTCTCTTCTCAGCCCTGAGGACGGATCAGTGCAAGACAAGGAAAATTTTTAAAAAATGCACATTAAACACTTCATGACTTCAAAGAGTTGTTTGTGCAATGAAGAAAATGAAGTCAGATGGGGTAAGGGCTTAGGAAGTGATGGTGTTGAGAGCAGGAGGACAATTTTTTTTTGGCAGTCAAGCAAGGTTTCTCTGAGGAGGCGACGTTTGGGCAGAGACCTGAATGAAGTGAGAAACACTCATAGATTTAAGTAATTTCTGACAAAAAATAATGTTTGCAAAGGCCCTGATATAGGAAAATTGTGGTATGGTAGAAGAGCCCCCAAAAGAAGGCACTATGTGGAATAAATCTAGGGCATCTATTATGACATATTTAGAGATAATTCAGTATGATTACTAAATTACTGGTCACTAGCTTTACTTTGCTATGATATGTATATGTTGTAGACACACACACACATTATTATGCAATGTTGTGTTTTCAGATAGTGCTGATATTGTCCAAAGTCACTTTATAAGCAACTAGTTTACGTTGGGTGTGAGAATAAATATCAATACTTCTCTCTACCATTCCCTATCTACCCCTCATCTGCATTTGGAAACAGTTAATAAAGAAAGAGTAAAACAGAGATAAAAATATCAACTTAATTATTCACAAGAACTTGAGCTGGAGGTAATAACATAACCGTGGACAAGTGAGTTTGTCAATATGACACCTCTGAATTAGGAAGATTTATCCATCCAGTCATTGGCAAAGAAGAAAATTTCCAAGTTGCTTCTATCATGGGGCAGAGGGCAGGCCAGGTGTACATGCTCTCTACCAATTTGTCTGTAACCAAAATTAAGGCCCAGGAGAGTCTCACATCCAGAAGAATTTCACTCACATCCAATTTACTTCCATTGAAGACCAAGATTGTTACTCTAGAAAAATCCTCAAAAAAGAGAACGTGAAGAATGGAATAAAGTGAGATAACTTTATATCTTAGTTGGCCGAGGACAGACCCAGTTGGCACTGGCTAGTCTAGAAAAACCATTGATAGTGTCCATTTCTACTATCTAAACTGCCTGAAAACATAAGTCCTCTCCTAATACATTAATACTTTTTCTCTCTGTGTTTAGACAGATTTTGTTTTTTCTTGAGAAAGACTTCCCCTGAGCTAATATTGGTGCCAATCTTCTGCTATTTTGTACGTGGGTGGCCACCACAGCATGGCCAGTGATGAGTTCTGTAGGTCCACCCCCAGGGACTGAACCAGGGCCACCAACGTAGAGTGAGCTGAACTTAACGACTAGGCCACAGGGCCAGCCCCCTGGAAAGATTTTTTGATTTCTTCTTTCTCACATGTATAAAGAAACACTTAAAATAACTAGAAAGTTGTATATTTTCAACACACATTTGACTCTTCTGCAGGATACTGATTGCAGTTTCAATTTAAAATTTGGGTAGTGTGATCTTTTTAAAATATTTTTAAGTATTGTAAAACTATAGACCAATTAAAATTCTGGAGTAACAAGTCCTAATGCAGAGAGGAATTTGTAAAAGACTAGATGGTATTGACGCTCCCATTACTCACTGTTTTTTTTAATTACATGGTTTTCTCTCTTCTATGTGTTTTTCACTGTCTACTCAGCTTTCCTCTTTAAATTTTCTTTTCTGTTCTCATTTTATCATGAGATGTTAACCCTAGTATCTCTTATTCTAAATTCTATAAAATTGCCTAAATCCCAAAAATCAGCATTATATTTCATCACTTTTCTTTATTGGTATATATTAAAGTTTAGTATTTTAAAACTCAAACTGTGAGAAATTAAAATGTTGTTTATAAAATTGGTTGTATTAAGTTCAAATTCCTTATTTGATCTCCTCACTTCAGCAGAATTAGTTATTAGGTATTTTTGTATGAGTTATTTGGGTTAACTCATTATTTAAATTTACTAGACTCGGTTGTTAAATTGCTTACATAGAAATATTTCTTTTTGATTCTTTTAATAATTCCTCTTACTATAAAACTTTTTAAAACAGGGAAATATTTTTTCAAATGGGTGCATAATTATAAACTCCTACAAAAAGCATGCTTTTCTACACTGCAGAAAAGCTCTGACAAACAGGCCTTAATTTCCTTTCAGACTAAAACTCCTTCACTTTTTTATATATAATCATGTATCCCTTAATTCTTGAATGATGCATTTTATATTCACTATTCTCTCACTTTTAGTCATTTATATTATATGGAATTTGATCAAGTTCCTTCAAACTGTAAATTACATGAGAGGTTTCTTTGAGGGAAAAAAAAACAGAACAGTTCAAGGTTTTCAGTGTTTCAAAAATATTCATCATCTCAAAGACACACACATTTCTAAGAATATAAGTTTTATGAGGACACAATACAATGAACAAAAGAAGATGTAATTATTCTTTAGTGCTTGCAGCAATAGAAGACATAATTATTCTTTAATCTTTATAGTAATATAATGCATTTCCTAGAAAAAGTATGATATCTCTGAATTACATACAAAAAGAAAATGAAAAATAACTACACATTAAGAAATTACATTTACTTATTTGGATATTTTACCATTAAGTAGAAATGGCATTGTTTCATCAAACACGTAACACATAAAATAACCATGCCTAGATCTCTTAGTGACCACTCCATAAGAAAAATAGGATTAATATTGGTTTTATAGCTTAATTTTTAAATGCAAAATCATTGTGGCACAGATTGTTAGTTTTTCTCCCACATTGATTTTTCTTTTCTCCATTAGTTTTAGAACCTTCAAATTTTAGCTGATCTCATGGTCTCCACAATAAATAATACATGTTACACTCTCCCAGAAGAATAACCACCTGACTAAGTTCTGACCAATGATAGTGACTGAAGAGATATTGATATTCCAGAGTCTTTTCTTTGAAGGGAATAGACATGCTCTGTACTTTCCTTTAATTAGAACACAGATGTCATGGGGGAGCTAAACAGCCATCTCAAATCAAAAGGTAGAAGCCAATCTTGAAGGTATTCACATTCAGTGTCTATTCTGTGTCAGGCACTGTTCTAGGTATGGATGATAGATTTGTGAACAAAATAGACAAAAATTTCAGGATCCATGTAGCATTTGTTCAAGTGGATATATTAAAAAAAAAAAGCCTCCCATAAGAAACACACAAAACACCAATTCTCATATTCTCAATCATCTCTTAGAAATGTACTATTTATCAAAAGGGAGGAAATTCTCACCATGAAGATCAGCTTCATAAAATAGCATCTCAATTTCCTCTTCATTCTCTTCCATCTGTGGAACCAAGCTTCCTTCTTCCCAGTTTGTGGACTAAACTGGGAAGAACAGCTATGAGGGGTGATGACTAACCTCCACTATAAAGTTCAAATCACATATTGGCATTTGCCATCTTCCCGGGAAAAAATCCTATCCTCTAAAAATCTCAGACTCCAATCAATCATCTCAGTAGCACAAAATGAGAATTGATGCATAATGTGTGGCACCCAGGAAATCAACAACAAAATAGAAGGGTTCTGCTCTGACACCTATCTAGGTTCTACCATAACAGAATTGCCCTGTGAACGCTCAGAACATCACGAGAGATAGAAACAGACTCGTTTGACTCAACATTTTGGCCTGTATTACAGCATCCAAACAACAACAAAGCAATACAGTAGGAAATATCAAATAAGTTTACAAGCTTGCAATTGTTATTTGCGAAAATAAAATTCATGAATATATTCACAAAAATATATTCACATTCACATATCCATGCACTTTATTTATATACGCATTTATCCTTATATTCCAATATTACAGAAAAGTGACAATTTCACTATTGGAAATTGTTCTATCTGAAAAATAGCAATTAATTAATTTGAATACATGTTTTGAAGTAAATTTCAGGGTTGCAGCATAATTTCTATGAATACATTCATTCCTTCTAAATGAAACTCTCATTTGTGAATGATACTATGTGTTATAACTAACTAGTACTGTGACTGTTATATTGTGTTTGTCCAGCATGGAATATATAAATATTTGCCAAAATAACTAAAATTGAGGCGTTTATGTTTGCATACACTTGCCATTATCAGTCTAATTCTGTGTGTGTGTGTGTATACATTTTTAAAATAGAAAAAGTAACTATAAAAATAAAACATCCGGTCTTAAGTTGTACTATGTCTGAAGTCTGAATAAAGGAATTTCATTTATCTTTTATTTACTTTTTTTCCCTACCACTTTAAATATATCATGTATTTCACTTTTTGTGAAAACCACATAGAAGAAATCCATGGCTAGAGCAAAGAGGATGTGGTGGACAGGCAGGAAGAAATAATGTACCATGTCTATTTTCAGACATCACTTTGTTCCCTTAGTTTTCCTTTGAACTTCATGCTGGATAAAACACGCAGGGCTTAGAGATATAGAACTCCATATATTCTCTGCAGAAGAACCATCCTTTAGCCCTCAAAACATTGTTAAACTGAAGTGATAAACAGGAAAATATTTTCTTGAAATCTATTTTGAAGTACAACACAGTTATGCCTCAATTAGATAGTAAGCATAACCGCAATAATAATAACTATTTATTATCTAAGTACTTTACTTGGAACAACACATTTAATTCAGCCAACAACACTGTGAAGAGCTGTCATTATTCTCCTGGTTTCATACAGGAAACCTGGCACAACCATTTATGCAGTTTTCCCAAAGTCATTTATGCATTCAAATCCCAAGTAGCCAGACCCTAGGACCATCATTCTTAGATAATAAATTATATTAACATCTAAAATGCTAGCATTTGGTTTTGCAAGATGAATAAATTGTGTCATTATTTGTATCATAATTACATTGTTTTTTAAAACCATTGGCATCAAATTTCAATTAAATAGGGTTATCTTTAAGCTAATGAGATGTTGAAACACTTTCCCAAATACCTCCACTCTCTTTCAGCCTATAAGCAATTCCATACACTGCCACTGATTTTGCGTCAAAAGTGTATGCCTCATAATTTTGCTATTATTCTCTTCAGACTAAGTAATATTTGGTTTTTATCCTGACATCTTGGCCCTAAACAATCTGCACCGAAACCCCTTTCTGGTCTGGTATATTCAATGCCTCCTGCTCCAAAACACCAACATCATCAGCAGCATGCATGCTACATGCCATCACACCGTATTCTGCTCTGCTTCTCTAAATACATTATGTCCCAGAGGGCGGCAACTCTTGTCTGTAAGGGACCAGACAGTAAATGTTTGTGGCTTTGCACGTCAGTGAGGTAGCGCTAAAGCGGCCACAGACAATGAGTAAACAATTAGCAAACAAATGAGTGAGGCTGTGTTCCCATATCCCTATGTTTACAAAAACATACAGCAATTCAGATTTGGTCAATAGGCCAGTGTTTGTTGACCCCTGTTCATACATTTTGTGCCTTAAATGCCATTCATATTCATACATTCTTATTAAATGTCCTGGTCATCTTTGATTTCCAAAACTAACCCACTTCTGCCTGAGGCCTCTCCAGGTCTCCTCTCTGTCCACTCTGCCAGGTCAATCCCTGTCCTCTACAGTGGCTGCATGTAAATGTGTTTTATTTGAATATTACAAATCACAGTAGGCCAAGAATTTTAGTGTCTTGTGCATGTGGGTGATTACTTTTTGATTTTGACTGTGGTTATTCAGCATGATAGTCCCATGGTACTGAACATAATGCATTATTCATGAAAAGAATTTAATACATACACCCATACATATATTACATTTAAGTGAATTATTTTTTAAAACTGTATCTACTCTTGTGCAGATCTGGGAATTTTGTCTGGGAAGTTACACGGTGAGGTTGTATCAACACAATGCCAAAACATCTAGATTAAAAGTAAAACATTCAGTCAACCATGATGTTGTTTCCAAGTATCTACATGCTTGGCATTGGGAAAGGAAAATGTTTGGATGATGGATATTACTTTTCATTTTCCATCTGGCTATTTTGGCTTCATGTAGACAGAGCTTCTGACAGTCAACATTGATGACAAAACAATTTCAGGTTTTAGATTTGGTTTTAAGCCCACCCACATGGAGGTAAACAGATTAGTTTAAAGAAGAGAAACTGTTGAATGTCTAATCACATCTATGCTTTCAGCCAAGAGAAAGCTCTGAGGAATGAGGATCTGCATTTACATCTCCCCAGACTGTAATTCTACCCTGTATCATAGAAGAGAGTTTGCTTGGAAAGATCCCCTGCTCAATTACCCAGACATATCAGGAACCTCCAATAAGACTCGTGTCAGTTTGGGGTCCCACATCCAATGGGAAGGAGGAAATAATTTTCCCCACTATGGTCAAAACTGAGAATTAACTGGCCGAAATTCTCTGCAATTTTTTTAAAGAAGGCTTTAGGATTTAATTGGAAGGAACATGGTGATGATGGAATATAAATATTTTTTGGTTCATTTTAAAAAGTCTTTGAATTCTGCTTTGTGTAGAAGCCAATGGAGATAAGAAGTAAAATATCAAGGGTACTACATGTTAGTTATAAAACAAATCCTCTTAAAATCTCTATAAAACTATGAAAAAAAGTTTGGATTGGCTTCAGAGTGACTCTATGCAGCAGAGAATTACCAGAGGACACATCGCTGTGAACTGTCAGTCAATTATAGGGCATTTTTTAAAGTTAGATGAAATATCGAGTCACACACAGTACACACACACACACACACACACACACACTCAGAGACAAGATGGTAAAAGTCACACATACTGGAATATTTGTATATACACACACAAAAACTTATGCACACACATAGATCTAAACACCACAATTGGGCTATTTTAAATTAGAGAATGTTTAATCCTCTCTGTTAATATTTGTTTGTTTATAGTCTTCTATCAAATAGCAGAAACATCTTTGGCAGGATACTGATCTTAAAACCACATTTATCTTTAAACAATAATTTAACAGTAAAATACTTCAGAATTAGAGATTTGATAATTTTTTCAGGATATTGAAAACGTAAGTTTCATCCCTGATGATAGAAATATAAGAATCAGCTGTTTTCAGCCTTCCTAACAGTCTTAATCTTTTGTCTCATACCCCTAGAGAGTCATAAACAAGAAGCTCCTGTCTTTGTTTGTATAGCCAAGCTTACTATCTTATTGAATAATGGATGTGGTTGAACTGACATTGTAACAGTGCTAATAATACCTTACAGGTTAGATAAATGTAATTGGCACTAATAAATAGTAATAAATTATTCATTCTAATGTAGGCAATTGTGGAGTTTCGACTATGCAAGGATCAGTGAATGTTATATAAAAGAATTCTTCTAAAACTTCATTTATTTGCTATCTTATTTGCAGTGTGTTATTTCAGATAGATAGATAGATATGAGGCTATTCTTCATATTTGTATGTCATAAGTAATAAGGTATTCAAAAACCTTAACATGAATACTTTGAACTATTTTAAAATTAAGGGTTGGCTCTAAACTCTCATCTATTGTAGATATGATATCTAAATTTAGAACAATATTAAACTACTCTCTTTTTAAGGTAATTTACAACTCTACACATACATTGTTCTTAATATGTTCAATAGTGTAACTGTACTCAGTTAGTTTTTGCATGGGATAGCACTGGATATCCTATTTTCCTCATATTAGTGTGCTTGTGGGCTTGTGGTAGCAGATAACAGAACACGATGATTAGTGATTTAAGTTCTATGGCAATTTATCATCTCATATAACAAGAAAATCTGAGATAGAATAAAGGGTTAATCCAGTAGCTTGAAGACACATTCAAGAACTATCTTTCTTATAGGCTCCTCGTATCTCTGTTATCCATTCTCATAGTTGACTAGCTCCTCTCATGAGGTACAGACTCTAGATATCACTTCCTCACAAATCAATACCCAGAGGTTATGAAGGTTATGCCGGATTAGACAGCAACGAGTTCTCCCTTGTTGAACTTTGATCTGTAAAGCATAACTACCTCATCCACCATTCTTATATCCCTGTCTTTGGAGACAGTGTACCATGAAAGATGATCATGGAATCCTGGGATCCCTGAAACTTCTAGGAGGTGACTTGAGCAAATGAGTCTCTGCAGTTCAGACCCTTTGTCTGGGAAAGAAACAAAATAAATCCCTACTTCACAGAGTTCTCCTGAGTATTAAATCAGTTGTGTTAAATAGTACTTTACAAAGTAGGACAGACTGATGACAGACAGTTTTATTTTTATACAATAAAAACTGATGATTTTAATAACATTTTAAAAATTTATTTGTTCATTTAATAAAATAAAATTTAAGAAAAAAGATCATTCTGTATAAGCCCAGCTTCCATGTTTTCTGGAATTTTGCTAATTTCCATCATGTCCAGAGTCCATATAAAAGCACCTTTATCAGGATTGTTTTTCATTCTCCCTAAAGCTTGACCTCATTTTCAGCACACAGCAGTTATACGAACCCAGTAGAAAATCTATCCAGTCTTCTTCAGTGAAGCTGCTATTTTGGGGCTGCATTGTGGGAATACACAGGCCGCACAGTTGTGCTTATCCTTTCTTTCTCTGTTGCACATTGTTGATGTTCTTCATTTTCTCAGTTTTCTCCAGAGATAAGATTAAGGAAAGTGAAAAACAGCTCATTTCTGGGAGTTTCCTTCTTGTTCTCTTTTCCGCACCTACCTCGATGTCAACCTTTTTCTCTTTCCATTTTTATCTCAGATAATCACTACTTTTTTTCCCTTTTGCCATTCTTTCCAAGGAATTTTTCCTGTAATAGATTCCTGCACTATATCCCTGCCAAAGTCTTTTGATATTCACCAGACTTTACTTAATACTATTTTAAATGGCACTCTTTAGTTTCATTGTTCACTATCTCTCACTTTTATGGACATATTTTTTCTAAATTATTTGTACAGCACCACTCTTAGAATCAAACAAGAAAGCTGGACATATCTGCACGGGTCAGGAGTAAGTGCGGCTCATGCACGTGGCCCCTGGAGCTGTTGATCTCCCTTACAGAGCACATCCCTGTCCGGGAAGTTCCCCCAATGCCCCAAGCCAACTTCAGGACCTACTCGTGTCTCTTTCCTACATCCATCTTCCTAAAGTCAGACAATACCCCTAGTGTGTGAAACTCCAGTGTTAAAGATTGGTCAAAGGGGAGCTCTGTGATGAGAAAACAACTATTTTTAGTTGCTCCTAGGCAATGTACAGTATGACAATCTTGCTCACACCCAGTGTCTGGACGTTTAGATAAGGACCTGAGCTTAGAATTCCTGCCACAAGTTCCCACTTTGCTGTTCCTGGGGACCTTTTAAAATAACCACTTGGTATTGAGCCCAGAAAAAATTAGTGACCTCTGCCCCAACCATTTTAAAAGTAACAGGTCCTTGCTACCTGCTGTCTATCTCCTGCTAGCTCATGACATGGGGTGAAGCACTGCCCTTCTCCTGGCTCATTGCACACCCCTCTCCTGGCTACTGGGGTCTGTAAGTAACAAATCTTGTGACTTTGTTTCCTTTGTGTGAGTGTATTAAAACTGTGCTTTCAATCGAAATGACCCCAGGGGTTTTCACTTTCCCAAATTGGGAGCTTGGATACTGAAGAAGCTAGCTGCCCATCCCGTGTGGGTGGCTTGGGCCTCCTCATTCAGCAGGTCATAATCTGCATCTTTTTAATTTAACACACCAGCTATGGGCTCCTCAACACAAGCTCTTTGCAGATTATGGACGGAGCTAATATGTATAAGGTGGGATAGTCTCCTACGCTTAATTGAGTAATAGACCCTTTTTGCCCTGAAGGAAGGCACCATGAGGTGGGGTTTAGAAGGAGGATGAGTCTCAGGCCATGGACTAGGAGCTTCGGGGTGGCTCTCCCCATGCCACGCAATTCAGGTATGGAACTCTGATTCTGAGAATTCTAAATTTGAACCTGGGCTTCCATGTCATTAAAGGGTATATTTGTTAAGATAATAGACTAGAACCAGTTTTCTTTGGTAATATGTCGTCTTGATTTATAGGTTTTAAATATTTCAGCAGTAGTGTGTGAATCTCCATTTGTATTATTGCCTAGGCTCCTCTAATGTGAGGTACAGGCCTGCTTGTACGCTCTGTTACCATTTGTAAATTCTAATGAATAGGTTCTTCTTTGGCCTATATTTAACATGTTCTCCTTCCCGTGAAGCGTCTGAAAAGCAAGGACACTAGAGCCAACTGCCTGTGTTCAAACCCAATATGTGAATTATGCAAGTCCCCTAAACATTCTGTGTCTCATTTCCCCATTTATAAAATGTGATGATAATTGTACCTACCACATAGAATCCCTTCAAGGATAAATGAGAGAACATACACTACTTACTTAGAATAGTGATTTGGACCTGGTAAACTCTGTGCAAATTTTAGTTATTCGCATTGGGTGATTTATTCCTTAACTTGAAGCATCAGTGTCTTCAAATGAATGTCAGAAGGGCACGGTTAACCGGATTTTACATTCGTAGGGGTTTTTTGGTATGAAGTTTTACTTATCAATACTCTTCTTTTGTTGAGAAAATTTACATATTGTATTTTAAGGGGAATAAGAACAAAGTTAAGACTTCACGCCGTCTCTGGGAAGATTAAAGTGTCAGACAAACAGAAGTGATACTCACGGAACTACAGCAACAACAGAAGGAAAGTAAACTTCAGGAGAAGGGTGTCTAATGCAAGCTCTGAGCTAGAAGAGTTAAGACAAAAGCAAAGGTTCAGAGGAAATATTTCCGCATTCTCTTTGTAAGCCCTGTGGGTAGGGAAGATGAGAGAAAGAGGAGCCAGAGATGAGGTGGGCAAAGGGCACAAGGAAAGAAGAAAGCCTTTGCTCAGGCTTTTGAGTAAGTAGATGCAGCCCCGATTACTGCAACTTTATCATCTCAGTTCTGTATTTGTATTGTCCAATTTGCTCATCTTAGCCCCAGGCTTCCCTTAGCTCTTCCTGGCTCTGCCTTACCTATTTGTATCTCCACAGAAAGGGGAGCCTTTCCAGGTCTACTCTTTCCTCTCCCGGAAATGTACTACAAGACATTGAGTTTGGCTAATTGTCACGAGTTTGCAAGGTCCGTCAGACTCTACTAGATTATTACTAGTTGAGAAAGATTAAGATGGTCACCCTTTCAAGTACGGTGGCATGTAAATAGGAAACTAAAAAGCAGCACCATCTTTAACCTCAAATGAATGAATGTCTAATGGTGGAATATTAATTTTGGACTAGGGACACTCATGAATGATATAAGGCAAATTAGACCACACAAGCAGCTTCTTAATGTATTTCTGCATAAAACCAAACCATGGAGATGGATTTGGTCTACAGATTTAACTATATCTCTGGAGATGAACCTAAGAGGACTCCCAAGATGGCAGGAAATAGATCTTTGTAATAAATATGGACAGATATGTGTTGCCTATGAGCTTGTTTTAAACAATTTAGGTTGTCAAAAAATGCCACAGCACTGACCTGTATCGAATAGAGACTATATCTATAACTTAATATGTCTATCAAATAGAGAATATATCTCTAATATACCTTAGAGAAAAGTCTGCCTAAAAAGATATTTTTCTGATGTTTGGGGACCATATTAACAGAGTAAACATATTAACGTTTTCTCAGTTATTTCTTCCATATAAAAAGTGCATTATTAATTACTGAAGTAAGTAGATATGGGGAAATGAAAGAAATTTCTGACAAGACCAAAGGAGAGAACTTAAAATATCACAATTCAAAATTGGGGGAAAACCTGAGACCATCAAGTCAAATGTAAGATTATTTTCATGTACTGAAATAGTGACATTTTAAAACTGTTTATTACTGCTAAAATCCATTACTTCAAATAAGTTAATCTTATTTATTAGTTTCAGTAAGAAACACAGCATATCTAGAGGACCTAGGGATTTTTATATCTATATAAGTTTAATGCATAGTTTGTTTAACCTGACCTGGGAAAAGTGTTTGGTTCAGTTTTATTTTATTTTAGTCCTTATCAAATTACACTGGAATATGGATAACAGGAAAATGTAATGCTAAGCATGCATACATTAAAGTACTCAGATTATGCTGATGTATAATCAGTCTGAATTGATAAATAGGTACTTCCTGGAAATGGATTATATAGTTGGTAACCTTTAAATATTTCAACTTATTAGCAGGCAATTTATAATTCTCTTAAAGAAATCCCTCCTGGAGACTTTGTTCTCTTCCTGCTGAGTGAAATGTATACACAATATCTGTAAAGCAAGTATCTAAAATTAAATACTTCCCAGCACATTCAAGTAACCCAAATGAGTTAAGTATGCCAGATGAGGATTGTGTGAATCAGAGAAAACATGTCTGTGCTGAAAGGGGGATGCACTAGTCAGCTCCCAGGTGAGTTTTGCCTTTTGAACATGCGACATAGGGGATGCCAAATATTTCAGGTTTTTCAAGAGAAACCAGAAAGCCTGAGTGACCTTCAAGCTTGATGATACTGCTTAATACGGTCAAAGGAACTCACTCACATGAGGTAAAATATATGGTGTTTGTGGCACTCCTTTTTCTCCATTACGGCCTTTTTCACGAGCTTAAATGGTTTATCGTCTATCCAAATAAATAAAGGGTTAAAGATTTGCATGCGTCAAGATAGTACAGAACTCTCTCACCTATTCCATGTAGTCTCTGTGGAGCCTTTCTAACTGCAAACCTCACAAACGTAATATCTTCATATGGGACAATATTTAGAAGTATATTTGACTAATTCCTTTGCCTAAACTGAGGCCTTCCTGAAGACACACGCCAAATTCAATGTATGTACTTTCCTGATGTTCCCCACATATGTCTGATCTTGAGAATCACCTGTATTGCTTATTAAAAATCTTTATTCAAAGGACCCTGGACTGATTCAGTTGGTCTAGAACAGGGTTGGCAAACTACAGCTCTCTAGCTAAATCCAGAACACAACCTGTTTTTGTAGATAAAGTCCTGTTGAAACGCAACCACACCTCTCTTTCCTATTGTCTGTGGCTGCTTTCCTGCTACAATGGCAATATGGAGTATTTGTGAAAGAGATCCTATGGCCCACAATGTAGAGAATATTTATTATCTGGCACTTTATAGAAAATGTTTGCTGACCCCTTGTCTAGAGCCAGATCCAGGAATCTGAGTGTCTTAAGAAGGCTCCTTCTAAGTGACTGTTATAAACAAACTAGTTTGGCTTTTTCTATTTATTTTGAATGCCAAGTTATTTATCATAGTGCTTCACAAACACTAGGTTGCTGTTGAATGATATAAGTGTGAGATACATCAAATTTCAGAATATTTACCCAATCAATGACCTCTTTTAAAGAACTGATCCCCTCCTCATGACCTTTTAAGAGAATTCTATTAAAATGTTTTATAATCCCTATGTTATATCATTAACATGAAATAAAAATTTTATTATTTAATTATACAGCTTTTATTCATTCTCTAATTGCATCCAGTTTTTATTGTATGAAGAACAATGGTAGAACATGGACAATTGCCCTATGTACATAAACACAGAAAAATACAATAGCAAATTTTTATTCATAGCTCAAAGTTTCAGTCATAGGCTTTAAAATCACTTACCTTTTTGTTTGTTATTACACAAGAAAAACATGTAATTGTAGAGAAAAAGTAAATAAGTAAAAATATTCAAATTCCAGAAGAAGACATTTTAAAAGCTTCATACTTTATATATAATTATAAATAAGATTATAAAATATAAAATTGAGATAACTCCTTAGTGTTTATTTTAAACTCTCTTTCAATGAAAGTCATAGTTTCTATTATCTTTATTTTTTATAATTTTGTTATTGATTTGTCAGTATCTTTACTAAAATACAGTTTCAGAAATATTTGCATCAGTTTTATTCAACTTTCCTTCCACACGCAGCAACATAATAATAATGGCTAGCATGGAAAAAGTCTATACAATGTGCCTAGCACTTTTCTAAATTTTTCTCATGAAATAGTCCATTTATTATTAACAATAAGCCTATTGGATAGATTTTGTTATTATACCCATTTTGCAGATATAGTAATTGAGGCTTAGAAAAATTATATTACTTGCCCAGAGTCATAGCAATTAAGTTTAAATAAAGGAAGTTTGACTTCAGAATGTAAGTTCTTTGATACTCTCTATAAGTTTTCCCCGAATGAGAAAACTTCTGTTGAATCACTCTTTCTATCTCTTTCATCAAACTAGAACCTGAACTTACTCTTAACAGTATCTATGAGTTCTATTTTCTGGACTGTCTCTATTCTTGCCCCTACTCACAAAATTAAAATGGCTGGCTCTTAAGTTGGCATCACTAAAACAGTTGTGCCTAAGTCCCCCAGGTCTTAGTGAACTTAAAATGGCAGACAAAGGGAATTTTCCAAAAAGTTCATAATTAAATGATTAAGAGAAATTATTTTACACATGTAATTACAAGAAATTAATGGCTGTAACAGGTATCTGCATATTTTGTAGAAGATATTTATGGTATTATGCTCAACATCCCCAAACTAACCTTAGTTTGAGAACCCTCCACCCAAACAGATAACACAGGAGAAGTCATCACTATGGCAGGATTTTCGCCATTGAATTACAATTAATTGGCTTAGATGTGAATATCAGACAAAAGCTAGACCATTTAAACTTCTTCTACATTTATGACTTGGTATCTTAATAATGGAATAAGAATCTTTCCCTTAGTTAAAGCTTTAATATATCAAATTTTGTTGCTGACAGTGGATATATTTTCTTACTTGAAAAGAGAGTGTGAAATGAATCAATGGTGACAGAGAAAGAAAAAGAGACAGACAAAGAAAGAGAGAGAGGGGATCCAGCTGTCTCTCAGGGCATGGAAGGTTCTGGTTTCAGTTGTTCTCAAGGCCCTTTAACGCGTGCAGCTTAATTATTGCTTAAGTTATCCAGTGTCCTTATAAAAAATCCCAAGTAGCAAACTAATAATTAAAATTCAAGTATTTCAAGTTTTACTCCTTGAAAGGAACCACCTCCTTGAAAGAAACAAATACATGAAGAGTTCTGTTGGGGCAGGTTTGAAGAAAATAGAATTCATCTACCCATTATTCTGCAGTCCTCCATCCAAGCAAAATAGATCCCTGATCTATCTCCCCCTAAAGAATCTAAATAAGAAAACCCAGAAACCTGAGAATGGATTTGGTCACAGATAGCTTGTTTTGCTGTTAATCAAGTCAAATCTTTAAAACAAAACAAAAAAAAAAAAAAAAGAAGAAAGAAAATAGAAATAAATTGCATCTGCACCAGAGAAAATGTTAAATATGCAATAATTCTAGCACATAACAATGACGTTTTTGTTTTTATGCAATATACACAGAGTTCAAGTATTTCTAAGAAAGAAGTATTAACATCTAAAAGCATCCTGCTCATTCCAAGATTGAAGGATCAAGTTTTAATTTATTTGTTTTTTATTAGTCCCTTCCCTAATTGGGACCTCTGATAAACACAACAAGCTATTTACTAAATTTATCATTTTATATTTTTAAGTTGTAGGGCTATAAACTATCTTGCATTAAATATTTAAGAACACTTTTCCGTCTTCATGAGGAACGTTCTTTCAATTCAATATGCTTCTTTTTAATTCTCCTATGAAGAAGTGGTATTTTAATTATGACATTATAAAATTAAACTCTTGAGCCCATCCTGAACAAATAAACTGAAAGGAATGACTGAAAATCAATCAGAACAATAATTTCATCTAGGCATTACTTTGGCAGAGAATCTTTTATCATGAGTCATGTCAATCAGCTTGAAAACTGGTGACAAGCTTGCTTGGCAACTAACCATTTGAGGATTATTTATGAACCACCAGTGCTATTAGATGAAGTAGTAAGCCCTGCAAAGTTAATGAAATTGCAAGAAAACCTACCACACCAGTTCTTAATGGAAGATTCCTTTATTCCTCTCAGACTCAGCCGAGAACGGGACCAACTGTATGTATCTTTGAAGTATAGTTTACCCAGTGATCACAGTTTTATTTTTATTTATATGCCACAGGGAGATTCAGAGTTATTAAGAGACGAAATGCCTTAAACAGTGTTTTCACTTAGTGAGTACCTGCAGCTGTTATTTATTTGATGCTCAAAAACAATTTTATCTGCATAGTTTCCTCACAAATTTTAATATATTTTAATAGTATACGACTTTTATTAGCAGTCAAATAGTCTTTCCAGTGAGTCAATAAAGAATCAGTGCTATAAGTAAGAGACAATTGTTGCACAAGAGATGCTAATAAGGTATTGAACGTACCTATAGTTCTATTGACATCTGTTAACTTACGTACTCAAAAATTACATGTATGTTTCTGTAAAAATGATATGCACAAGAGCATGTTGCTGTTTCTTTTATTTAAAATTTTTTCTCCCTTTTTAGCAGTCTCTTGGTTATTTTGTTATATCAGCTGTAACTTTTCATTCACCCAATGGGAAAATACAGATAAGAAGACCTAAGAATGATCAGCCTCTAGTGATATACCAATTGTAACATTTGAAACCAACTCAATCTATGTGGTGTTTCAATATTTAATAGCAATGACATTGGCATTGGTGAGCAAGACTTTTTATCATAATCCTTGATTGACCATACTTACCGTAAAAGTCTTAGACTTAAGTGGATAAACATCTCCAAAGGAATTTGTCCTTGGCAGACTCCTAGATTAGACAATGTTTGTCTCTGGCCACTCAATTTTTATGGCACTTCTCCTTCCATAAACTACTGATAATCAAATCCTGTTGCTATTCCAGACCGGCACATTTTAGGTGGCAATCTCTCCCTGAATGGAATCAATTCCAATAATAGATGTCTAACACTTATTTAGCACTTACTCTACGCCAAGAACTGTACTATGGTATCATCTCATTTGATTCACAACAACCTAACTGGTTCATCATCTCTTTACTTCTTTGGCCTCGTCTCCTTAAACATTTTCACCTTGTTTATTTCTAGTCCAACACATCGGCCTTCTTGTGAATCCTAGAGTACATAGCCTGCTCTTGGCCTTGGCACTTCTGTTCTCTCTGCCGGAATGCCCTTACATCAGATTTCAGTCCATATATTACTATATAAAATGATGCCTCCGCCAATTGTACATATTTTCTCCCCTGTTACCTCACTTTATGTTTCAGCCTAGTATAAAATTACATATAATATACTATATGTGAGTTTTTATTTATTTCCTGTCTCATCATGTCACTCAGTTGAATGGAAGCGCCAAGAAAGATGGGACATGATTTATTATTCTTTTCTAAATCCCTAACCAGGAAGAGAAAATTGAGACATACTAAGCATTGTCTAAATAATACTGAATGAATAAACTGACATATCTTTCAGGTGATCACAGTTGTGGTAACCATTGTACAGAGAAGGAAATTGTGCTGTAGAAGACAGGTTATTTTTTCCAAGTTCGTATGGCAAGTAAGTGGCGAATTAAGAATTAGAGCCCAGGTCTGATACCAAGTTTCCTCTTTTTAGTTACTCCTTACTCTGGGCAGTCTTTTGATCCATTATCCTAAGACAATAAACAGAGGTTGAATGGGCCAGGAAGATGTTTTTTATACTTTATGCTTGCAGAGAGATGTGTGAGAGAACAGTCTTCACTCCTGAGCTATCATCATATTTTCCCTAGGATCATAATTTATTTAATTCTGTCTTTAATATATCTTCTCTTAGTTCCAAAAATATTAATTTACTTTAAAATATTCCAGCATGTATAATGTTTAATTATGTGTGTGCTTTTCAGATAAAACCATAACCCAGATGCTGATGACAGTCTAATCAAGAATGCATAGTCGGGGGCCGGCCCCATGGCTTGGAGGTTAAGTGCTTGCGCTCCGCTGCTGGCGGCCAGGGTTCGGATCCGGGCGCGCACTGACACGCCACCTCTCTGGCCATGCTGAGGCCGCGTCCCACATGCAGCGACTGGAGGGATGTGCAGCTATGACATACAACTATCAACTGGGGCTTTGGGGGAAAAAATAAATAAATAAAATTAAAAGCTGGATAGCTCTTTAAAAAAAAAAAAAAAGAATGCACAGTCGGTGGTGGACTGCTGGCATTGTATTAGCAATGTTCACATTCCACAGGCAGCCACTATAAGAGCCTCTGCTGCTAGCATCTCCATCAACATTTACTAAGCCACTTAATAAATGTCAAAAATGTTTTTATAGTGGTAAATAGTAGCCTTTATCTGGTATGATAAATATTGGTTATGGATATTATTGGGAACATTAAAACTATCTAAAGATATATGTTGGCTAATATATTTTAAAGATTGTTCACCCAGGTCACCCCTTAGGGATGACCCCCAGGCTAAATCCCTCACAGTTCCTTGACATGAACCCTTGAAGCTTTTAGTTGCCTGATGCTGGTTATAATGTTTACAGAATCCAACCTCTGGTCTATTGTCTACCGTGGCCTCAGTTAAACTTTCCATGAAATGTGGAGGTAGAAAGAGACATGGAAAAGAGACTCAAGCCTACACACTAGGTAGTATAATGTTTTTATTTGCATGCTAATAAATGTTTAATGAATAAATGTCTGTATTGTGCCAGAATTTGTTCTGAAACAAGCTTTTATTATAAATTCATAGGGAAGCTAGGGGCCTGGTAGCCAACTCTCGTCAAACTCACAATGTTTTCAGTGGCTACGATTATTTACTCAAAAAAACTTAAAGAGTTGCACATGACATAAATGGCTTACGTAAGTTCAAAATGACATGATATTTTCAATGCAACGCATATTTCAAGATGCTCCAAATACTAAACAATTTGCATTTATTTCTGAGGTCTTGGGAAATAAAGGAATCAGGAAACTTAGGCCAAATCATGTCATTATATCTACTCATTGCCTTTTCTGCTTATCTTTGCTGTTTGCTGATTTTTCAGATTTTTATTTTTATCATTTCAGAATAGGCTATCTATAAATAGGACTGGTAATAATAATGTGAAAATCTAATTTTAATCAGAGTTTCCATCAGGATAATATCTTATTGTTAAATTATCTGGATTCTTGAGAATTACACTGTTCATACTGCCAAGTTTTTGCACTATATACTTGCAAACAAAAAAGAGTTATACTCTAAAATTCAATTTTCTTTTAACATATTATTTAAAAGTATAAAATTTACCATATTTAGAATCATTATATTTAGAGCAATTTAATTTTAATTAATCTATTACTCAAAACTAAAATTTGCACATTTGTGCAAATTAAACTATTGACAATTTGTCTTTCAATGATAACTGGAAATGACATTTTAAACTATGCTGGTAACGAGATTAGTACATTTTCCTAAATTATCATCTACGAGGCCCTCGTTGAGCTTATTTTTAACTCTTTAACAAAAGAAAGTTAGGAAATAACAACAGTAGAGACACCATCTTGGTTGGATTCTTGATCCTCCAATATGTGACTATTTTAAGAATGTTGCTTTCCCTGATAATAAAAATAGTGCGTTTCCTCAATAGCAAAATGCATGAAGAATTTTGAAAAATGAACAAGCCTGAAGTCAGATTAATTTAATTTGGGGATTTATTATTTCTTTTCCTCAAATCTTTAAGGCATCTCTTGGTAAATAATAAATTAGTCTTCTCTTACCTATTGAAATTTATTGCAAAATTCTTGTATTACTATACAGTCACCTATATCTGTATATATATCTGTACATCTGAATATCTACACGGATTTTCTGACCTTCTTTTTCTTTTCATTCTTTCTTTTTTTTTTTTTTTGACAAATTCCAAAATGTCAGGATTTCCTGACCACATGGTTGAGATAATGTACCAAAAATTATTTTGTAAATTGTAAAATATAGGCAAATATTCATATACTAGGAAAAAATTGCAAAGCTCTTTCTTTTTCTCAGTCTCAAAATAAACTGAGTGTCGGACAAGACATTAAGAATACAAAAACTAATACAACTGAATTCCTCCCTCTCAAGAACTAAATATAATGGTACCATACTGTAATCTCTATCATTGAGTTAAGCCCAAGATAAAAGAGAAGCACATAAAAGGCTCTTGTAGTCTGTGGTTTAAACTTTGATTGGAAAAATTTAGAAAGGGAAAAACAAACTAAACAAACTTCATAAACCCTTTTAAATCCAGACTTAGACAAACTTAAATTTACTTACATCATTTATAAATTTTGTGTTTATATGCAAAATTGACTCCTACATAATTTTTTAGAGCAAAAAAGATGATGGGAGTGGCAAATAGACTAAAAGTTTATTTTATTTCTATCTTTCCGACTTAACTATTCAGCAAAGAATTTTACCTAGGGCATCCAAGAATATTACCCAAGGAAATCAATTTCTCTAACGTGTTTGCTTAAGCTCTTTAGGGTATGCCAGTTAATAAAAGTTGTGATTGCCAGAGCTCAGTGTTTTATTACGTAAAAGTCTCTTTCCCCATTCCTTTGGGTCAGCATTATAATGACGAAATAAGCTTTTTCTTAGAATCTTGATTGTCAAGTGGAGTTGGGTTAATTTAGACTATATGAAAAGAAGCAGGTACTAGTAAATGGGATATAAAATGCTTAATGGATTCCAGAAATGTAGTCAGACTATAGGAGGAAAAGAAGTGAGATTGCAAAGAACAAAAATTAAAGCAGACTGGCAGGTGATTTATCCTGCCTTTTGGGGCAAGGTGTCCTGCATTCAGGTAAATTACTCCAATGCACAGCACAAGATGTACCTTTGATAATGTGCTTTTTCTTAATACTTTTGCATCTTAAAGATTATTTTAAGGTATACTTTAAAGATGACCCAAAGCAAACAAGGAGCATGACATTTCTTAAATTATTGTTATATCTGAGGTGGAGATGAAGATCCTAAGAAATAAAATTTAATCATTAAAGCAATATTTATATATTTCTAGATATACTGTGCTCAAGTATTTAGGCATTTGTGCTCAAGTAATTAGGTTTTTTTCGTTCTTTCAGTTTTCTCAAAAATAACAAATTCTACTGCAAAACTAAAAATTAACACACATTTGATAGAGTCAAACTATGGTTAATTTGGGTCTAATCTTAAAAGATATGTCTTGTTGAGACATTAAAGACAAGAGATGGAGTAAAGCAACATTTAGATTGTCAGTGACAGAGGTATAAATTATGCAAATGGACACAAAAGTATCCTGGCAGCTGACAGTAAAGGAGGAGATAAAGAAATGTAAGGACACAAACTTGCAGCTGAGAATAAACCTACTCCTCTGAAGTTAATGGACCCTGGGACCTGCATCCACGTTTCTTTGCCAGCTCTTAGAAGCTCTTCAGCCCCCTGCAGTGTTGATGTAAATATGAAGAGCCATAAAGTAAACAAGAGCTCTTCTGCTTAGAAAACAAATGTAAAAGTGGTAAAGATCAGTTAGAAATATTTACAAGATTAAAACTACCTTAGGGAGCATCTGGTTCCAAGTTCTTGTTTTAAAAAGAAATCCAGCAAGGTTAATGACATGACCAGTGTCACACATTTATTTTGTGTCTGCGTATGAATAAGAAGGTTGTCCTCGTTCTTTTCCCTTTATCACAAGGCTAATAGGGATGGTGAACACACATATCATCTATTAGCCACTTGAAGATGTAGCCATAATGTAGGAACTGTGAAGAAGGAGAGAGAGTCATTACGTAATTTTTATGAATTTTTTCTGCAACATACACATTAAAAAAGTGAAATAATGCCCATATCATGTATATATTAATTTGTTTACAGGTTCCAAGCAACCTCTCCAGCATCGTTCCTTCCCTAAATTTTTCTCTCCCCCACTCACAGACACATATTCTGAGCACATATTGGCAGGTATGTTTTATGCCTGTTTTATTGGCAGGTATGTTTTATGTAACAAGATGATTGATGATTAAAAAAAGATGATTAAACTTACACACAAAAATATTGAAAGTCAACATTGCAAAAATGTATCTTATAATGGAAAATAAATCCATGCAATTGATGAAATTACTCAGGAAAGGGATATAAAGAGGACCCAGGATGAGCATCAATTTTAAAATAAAGGAGGAAAAATAAGAAAGAAATTAAAAGAAGGTTAAGTTGCACATGTAGACAGAAAGGCAGGAAATTACAGAGGAGTGCAAGGGAGTGGAAGATAAAGGAGGATGGTATTTCAAGGAAGAGAGAGTAGTCGACACTTTCAGATGAGGTACAAAAATGTGAGAATCATAAAATGTTCATTGCAATTAACAGCAAAACAGTTGTGCTGTTTTATTTTTTCTAGTGGTTATTGGAGAAATTAAGGTGATTGAAACCAGATTTGGTGTGTTGAGGAATATATTGGGTGAAGGAATTATGATAACAGTGTAAAACTATTTTCAAGAGAGCCACTTACAAAGTAGAGGGGAGGTAAGTGGTATAGCTGAAGAAAAGCGTGAATCTGGAGGGATGCTTTTGTGGTTCCAGAGGGATTTTTTCTTGGTTTGTTCCAAGATAGGTAAACTCGAACACATTTAAACACTGCATGAAAGAAGGCAGTAAAGAGAAAGATGTTAGAGTTATTATAGGGTAGATGTAATTGATAAATTATTGATTTTTTTAAAAAAATTGAATATTTTTGAGAAAGTGATACCAATCATATGTCAGGAATTGGTCTTGACATACAAGATCTCACTCCCATTGTGTAGCAGGTATGAATAATGAAATGATTTATGTATAATGAAAAAGACATGGTGGTTTAGAGGTGGAAATGTCAGGCAGTTAAAGTCTGTTAGCTTCTATTTTCTCTGTGAAGTAGTAAAGGTTAAAGTTGAGAGTGGTGGGCTGGTCCCCTAGGAAGTCTGAAAATAAAGTGGAAGGGCTTTAAATATCCACTGTAGAGGAAGCAGAATGAGCAGACTATTGATATATTGAGGGGCTGACAGACGGCTGAAGAACAAGAATTAATGGTGTCATTGAGAGGCAGAACTATAGTGTTTTCTCAAGTAGTTCTTAGTAATTGGGTGAATGAACTAAAAAGGCAAATATCTGAACTGATTCCAGATGAATTTTTCCATGGGTGTACAACAGAAGAATAATGGTTCAAGAAGTTGAAAATATTGACAAGAAATTGGGTAAAAATTGTGGACCATGAACTATAAATTGGATACGGAAATAAATGACAGAGAGGGGATCAGAATGCTTAATATTCTTTAATAATCTCATAATGAGAAACACAAATCCCAAACATAATGCCAGTAGCATTCCCTCAAAAAAAACTGGTTTGCCCACTTCACTACTATTAGCTTAATTTCAGCCATAATCTCTCTCACATCCAGCTTTTTGATATGTGGTTCTGTTGTTCTGAACACTCTTATTTCTGTACTAACCTAGCTACATTTTACTCATCCTTAAAATCCCAACTTGAATATCTTTTACTCAGGGACACTTTCCACCACCAAATGGACCAGATACAATCTCCGTGTTATGTGCACACTATACTTTCCTTTGTTCAAACTCTCTACTCTTTTACATTCTTTAGGAATATTTAAATTCCTAGTCAATCCTTTGACATGTTTCCTTGTTAATAAATCAATAAATGTCTTTCTTTGCTTGGATATCCTGACTATAGCCTTCTAGGTTAGACTAAGATTTATATCTTGCAGTAGTTCATTTTAACTTGAGGAAGTTTTTCAACTGATAGCAGAAAGCTTAACTAAATTTAAGATAATAACTTACTAACAATGCATGTTTCCTAATATTTACATTAGTAACTTTATTATAATTTATTAACCCTAATTATATTTATAATATTTTTTCAATATTTGGGTTTTTTCAATATAAATTGTAAGTTCTATGAAGACAGGGATCTCATCTATCTTATATACCAGTCTTTCTGGCATACAATACAGTGCCTATAACCCAGTCAGCACTTACAAATTTATCGAAAATCGAACCTTTTTACAATGATCTGGATTTCCATTATACCCAGGCCTTTGCTGATAGCCTAATGATTTCAACTTACTACAAACTTTTTATTCCTTGAGTCAAACATAAATTTTCAAGTGTTGTCTTTCCTGAATTAACAAGTTAAAAGCACAGACTATAACACTCTTTCAAAAACGTCCTGTTGAAAAACTTGACGATAGAAAGTGGCAAACAAAATGAGATATGGGAGCAGGCAGAAAGCTGAGGACAAATGTTAAGATTTGCCACAGAATGGGCATGAAAGATGAGAACTTGCTTTATCAGTATAGCTCAAAAAAAGAAATCTATGAAACACTCTAGCAACTGAAAAAAGCACAACAAATATGTACTGAATCACAATCTTATTGTTCCCTACTAATTTGGGGACAGCCATGAATCTTCACTTATGTATCAGAGATGAGTAACATAAAATATATATTCAAATAGGATTAACGTTTACTTGAGAATTTCTGTAGTAGTAAACATGTTGTCAAATAATCAATTAAACTACATATAATAAGAAATTATTTTATGTTACCAGAGGACAATACCCCTTTTTTTATTCCATGACATTCAAAGCAGATACTACTATTGCAGAGTATTATGTTTAAAGGGAGTTTAAAAGTTTATTATAGTTTGGCCCATTGCTGCTCTGCCTTCACAATGAAAAACATTGATAGTCTTATTTCTTAGGTCATTTCTGATATCAGAAAGTGGAAATCATGAGTTGTCTCATTTCTAGTCCATCTTTTATAAGAAAATAGGTCACAACTGCACATGAACATTTGAACTTTTAGAAATGTAATAGAAGAGAACCACATTATTTTTAATATGTTTTTCATTTTTTTTGGCTCTGAAATCAAAATGCTTTTCACTGAATTTTTAGATCCACAGAAAGAGCTTTTTGCCAACTCACTATGCATTTATGAAAAATAAAGTTTAAACTCATTTATCCAAGCCTTGGAGTTACTATATTTCCAATTTTAGTAAATATGTAATCTCTCTTATTAACTCTTTGATAAACAAGTTTTAATCAAAACAAATTTGGTCTCAAATTTGCCCCTGGACATTTTTTTCTTATTAATAAACTAGTAACTATCAGTCTTTCCCAGGCTACGCTTATTACCAGCTTCAATATCAAAGTAAAATTTATATTTGTTATAGCTCATTTTAACCAGATAAACTTCTTCCACTGATAGTAGAAAGCTAAAGTCAGTTTAAGAAAATCAATTATTAACACCACATATTCTCATAATATTTTAAGAAGAGAGTTTTGTGCTGAAATAAAACATTGTACAAAACATAAAACCTGATGACTAGAAAGAACAGTGAAAAAGAAGAAATTTCAACAATGACATACGGACGCATTTTTATATAATAGGTCTGATATGAAGGCTTTTGGGGTAGAAATGGCTCTAAGCTCAGTCATCCTTAGTAGCTTCTCCTGAGCTTTCGGTAACACTTACATTATAAAAATTCTTTCTCTGATTGACACACAGATTTTTCCAGGGAAGATATGACTTATTGGAAAGTAATTTTCCTATCCAGCTTCTAGTTGACACCAGTAAGCTTTTAGCTTTCATTAAACCCAGTTATTATATCCCACAATAAGAACTAAGTATTAGTGATTTTTATCTGCACAAAACAGAGTCCTGTTTTGCATTGAGAACATCAAAAATTCAGGCCATCAGTGCTCTGGCTTCAGCCACTCTGAATTTTCTTTTCCCCTCTGAGTTGTCAAGGCCTAAAAGTTCCTAGAGTTTCATTTCCTAACTTCTGCCCTGCTTGAGATCCACTTCACTTCCCCCTTTCATTCTGAATTAGAGCAGCTTTAAAGCATATGCTGTGGGTTTTAGCTCCAGCTGTGTATGATTTCTCACTCACTGCTCTCATCAGCCTTCATGAGTCCCATCACTCACCAGATTTCCTCTGTCTCTGACAGCTGGACCTGTAGGCCTCCCTCTTCCTCCTCATGCCAATCTCTTAGAATCATCTCTAAGAATCATCCTAAAGATATTTCCTGTGATAGGTTCTCCTCAGATAATAATAATTAATAATAATAATAATAATAATAAAAACAATACGGGGCTGGCCCCGGAGGGTCAAGCAGTTAAGTGCGTGCGCTCCGCTTTGGCGGTCCGGGGTTTACCGGTTCGGATCCCGGGCGTGAACCGTCACACCGCTTGTCATGCCATGCTGTGGTGGCATCCCATATAAAGTAAAGAATGATGGGCACAGATGTTAGCTCAAGGCCAATCTTTCTCAGCAAAAACTGAGGAGGATTGGCGTCGGATGTTAGCTCAGGGCTGATCTTCCTCACACACACACAAAAAATAATAACAATAATAATCTGATTCTGAGGAGCTGACATATGAAACAGACATGCTAGACTAAACTTTCATTTTATTTATTTTTTTTTTTATTATTATTTTTGAGGAAGTTAGGCCCTGAGCCCATATCTGCCAATCCTCCTCTTCTTGCTGAGGAAGACTGGCCCTGGGCTAACATCCATGCCCATCTTCCTCCAATTTTTACATGGGCCGCCGCCACAGCATGGCTTGCCAAGCGGTGCATTGGTGTGCGCCCGGGATCCAAACCAGTGAACCCCGGGCCGTCCCAGCTGAGCACGCACACTTAACCTCTTGAGCCACCGGGCAGGCCTCCAAACTTTCATTTTATACTGATATATTTTGCTAGAAATAATGGACATCCAATTCAAATAATATAAAGCTCATAGAAGCTAGAATTTAGAAAAAAAATAATACGTGTAATGACTAGGCAAAAAATCACTTCTTTTCCTTTGTAAATCTTAAAAATAATTTAATCCAATAAAAAGTATGTTTGAAGCAAGGACAATATTAAATGAACAGTAATCCATTTTCATATAAGAAGACAAGAAAGGGTTGAACTTTCGTTTGGGATATGACTTTTCTATACTTAAGCACCGTCCCAAACAACAACGTTGTATGTTTTCAGCTGCTTAGTTATGGGTTGTCCAGGAGTGTGCTTATTCTTGGTGGTAGTAAAAAAAATGTGACTACCTTCCCCCAAAATTGCCTGAACCCTTTGCTGCAGAGAACGTATCACTGACAAAGTCTTTCGCTTTCTCTCCATCTCTCTCTCTCGTTTATCATCTCATCCATCAACCAACTATCCATGTCCATTCATGGATAACTAATCATACATACATTCACACATGTATAGCACTATATTTATATATCACTGACCATATAATTCATTTTATATATATATATGTATCCGCATTTCATTTTAGGTTAAAATGATAGCTTTCTTCTGTGAGAAAGTATTCAAAATCAGATTCAAAGTTCTTTTCTGTCTTGAGAAAATCAATAACTAAATTTATACCATTACATTAAAAAAGAAATTATGTTTTCTTAGATCTAGTACTACATTGTAATAAAGTATACTGAAGTCTCTGGCAGTTTTTTTTTTTAAGATAGTTTGTAATGCTACTTTTCTGTGGAAATGAACCAGCTTTCCTCTACTTAATTTTTTAAGAAGAGCTAAACTGCAACCCAGAACCAACAAATCTACATGATTTAATACCTACTGTGAACTCAGCACTTTGTTATACACCATTGCTACTTCTAAGAGCTTAGAGTTTCCTTGGAAAAGAAGATTAACATATATAAAATAAGAGAAGCAGAGTAAACGGGAAGAAACTAAATCTGACTCTTTTGTTGTGATTTATAACACCAACTCTGTTGCCCATTAGCCGTGTGATTCTGTGCAAGATAATTCACATACTTGACATTCAATTTCCCCATTATAACACTAAGGATATCAGTTATTCTGAAATATACGTTAATGCTGAAATTCTGATTCTCAGGAAAGAATAGTACAACACAGCGTATAATCAACAGCTGATCAAATGGGCACAGCTTATGAGAGCTTTTAAAATTTAGAGAAGAGAAAGTTTGACATGAATTGCAGAGATAGAATCAATAGCAGATATGACAATGGAAAAGGAATAATTTATTTAACACTTCCAATATTTTCTAAAACCCAGATATTGACGATAATGGGTGCACATTTTATTAGAAGATGTATTCTCAGCCAGGCTAACTAAAAAATTTTCTTCTGCCTTTTGAGTCTAATAAGAAATAAGAAAAAACAGATTGACACAGACATGGGTTTCTAATGTAATTTCTACTAGTGATGTATTTAAACAATTTTATACAAGAAGATAATCTAATAAGAGATATTTACATTGACACCTAAATTCATAAACTTTAAAATAATGATAGCTGTATACCAACTTCCTGCTCACTAGATATAGATAGAGATATAGAGATATAGTTAGATAGATAGAGCAAGATAGAAGAATTTCTATTGACACAGCAAAATCGGAATACAAAAAACATTTTATTGATTATTTCCCCTGATTGGGGAAAATTCATATAGCTCATCAAATTTTTAAAGAAGTTTTGACAAAGTATTTTCAAAATTAACATCACTCTCTTTTTGAACATCGGTTATTTTGGCATTCCTTCCTATTTGGGGTTTCCTGCATTCATTATTCAGGTCAAATACCTCTGAATATTTTCTAGTTAAGCACCAGCCCTCTTGCATGTAATGCCTATAATTAACTACAGTATTTCTTCTCAAAGTGTTGTTATTCTAACATAATGTAAAATTATATTTAGCTTATATAATATTCCATCCCACCTGGATTTATAATGATGTTTGGTCAGCTCAAACTAGGACATATTTATTACATGACTATTGGACAAGCTACAAATATTTCCATTAACTTGCTTCTGTTTGACTGAATTTTTGAACTTAGAAACACCACTTTACATTTATTATTATAGAATATTATTGCTTTCATTGCAGACATCTATTCAAGCCTACTGAGATTATTTTGAACTAAAAAAATAAATACTTGGGGACCGCGGTGGCGCAAACAGTTAAGTACGCACACTCTGCTTTGGTGGCCCAGGGTTTGCAGGTTCGGATCCCAGGCACACACCAACGCACCATTGGTCAGGCCATGCTGTGGCGGTGTCCCATATAGAATGGAGGAAGGTGGGCACAGATGTTAGCTCGGGGCCAATCTTCCTCAGCAAAAAAAAAGAAAAAGAACAAAGAAGAGGATTGGCATCAAATGTTAGCTCGGGGCTGATCTTCCTCACAAAAAAAATAAATATTTATTACTTCATTGCTCATGCTTGCTCTGTTACAATTGTGTCTTCTTCAAATATAATATGTGTATCCTTATTCAATCAATCATTTAAAACAATATAACTGATATCAGGGAAAGGCTAAAGAGAAAGTTCAGAATGGCATAGACCGTCAAAGTTATTTGCATTTATTTGCTGGCAGACTCTCAATTCATTTTGTAATCCTATCATTGAGTCCACATTTAGAAATGGCACAGTTTTTTTATCAAATGTTTTGTAGAAACCAAAATAAATTATGTCTGTAACATGACCCTCGTTTTAGGACTTAGTAACTCAAAAATAATAATAATTACTATAACTCAAGGGGAAAAAAAGAAGCTAATAAAATTTGCCATGACAAATTATTTTGGCTCTGAATCATCACTCCAATTGCCTGTGCAACATTTATTCTGAATATTGTTGAAAATTATTGTTAAGCTTATTTGTTTAGGAGTCTAAAATCAACCTTATTCAACTTTTGAAAAATAAAAGAAATTACTATAGAGTTTTGACAATCCCCTAATTCTTACTGATGAAAAACAGGCTCCAAGGTCATTTGAGGATGTATTTCATCTGGACCTCGGTATTAAACTTCTTTTAAATGCTTGGAAAAGCTTGAATTCCACTACCAATTTGGCCATTACTGGCATCCACACTTCTTAGCTCACTCTGCTAACCTCAGCTAAAATGCTGTTTCATATATGAAGTTTTTTGGAATCTGAACCCCATTTGAAAGTGATCATCTTATCCTTTGCATATTTCATCTAAAATATTTTATGGATTCCAATTTCTCTATGAAATTTTATTTTTATTTATTGCATCCATATTTCCTATACTGAACATTAAAAAATAGTTTCTTTGAAGTCCTTTTCAACCAATTCCAATAGCTTCATCATTATCAGTCTGTTTCTATTGTCCATTTTTCTCTTCTTCTTTTGGGACTGTGATCCTTATTCTGTATGCCTAACAGTTTTTTATGGTATTGCAGAAGTGTGTGTCAATCAGCAATTGCGCTGAGCCAAGGCTGGTTTCCAAACCTGGTATCGTTAGATCAATCTCTCTGTCATTCCCGTCACTTCAGGATTTTCAACAGAGAAAGAGAAATCCTGAAATATTCACTGCACTGGAACATCTTGACCTTCTAACCTTTGTCTCTTCTTAAGATTGACAAATATTCCTGACTTTCTGTCTTCAGATTTTTAGCCCCATGAGTTCTCGTTGCCTCAACAGCTCTCTGATGCCTTCAAGCATGTGATTCCTATGTTTCACCCAGCTTTTTCAGATGGGATTTTTGGTGTGGCATAAGCTAAACTACCCTATCCAACTCAGGAGCAGAAGTTCCTGAATTAACTCTTTTTTTATGCATTTCTTCCTGACGTGTTTACATATTCCACCTCTGTGTATATCTATATATCTATATCTAAATCTATACGCATACCATATAGCACCCTATGGAACACTTATTTTTGAGATATATCTGTCAAATTAAGGGCAGAAAGATATACTTATTGATTTTTATATTAATGATGCTTCCTACTCATTTGAAACTCAGAAATGAATGAATTAGGGTCTTGGGAAGATAATTCTTTGGTGGGACATCTGCGATTACCTTCCATAAATTGACTTGTTTCACTCAGGCTAAAATTGTGTGATTTCTCCTTCTCATCGTTTACCATGTTCTTTCACTTATTCAGATTTTTAGAAGCTTATTTTTTTTTATATTTTACTCATATATACTGAATTATTTCTGCCAACTGTGAGCTATTAGCTCTTTTTGATAAAGCAAAAAAATAAGTAATCCTTATACTGTTTTACTTTCTCGTTTTCAAAACAAAGTAGTCAAGATTCTACTTGTAGAATACCGATTTCACACTCACAAAAGGAGAGAATATATTACCACACATCCTACAGATTATTTCAACAGTTTGCTTGGTTTAATTTTCAGGTCTCGTAGGGAAACAGCAGTTCTTATAAGGAGCAGGTCTCATGAACTCTTCTTGGCAATTGTCAAATGAAATATCTATTTCTGTTAGGTCTAAAGATCTGGGCAACTAACTGCCAGTCTATTCATTAATACTAGCATTTGGAAAGTGGCTGATACCATCTCCAGTCAGTACATCCACAAAACCTAACTGGATTCTTGTCAAGAACATCTTTTACCAAGAATTTGCTAGATGAGCAAAAAAACAAAAATGACATGCCCTAATATTTTACTTACCTCTTTCTAACTTTGTTTTTGTTATTTCATAGGCACAAAAGAACTAGTGTCCTTGAATTTTTTGTTCCAAAATCCACAACTCAAGACTTTTTATTATGAAAATGCCTGTTTAAGATCCAACCATCACATCTGCAATCCAACTGGCAGAATTTTTTTTAAGTGAAAAAGAGACACTTTTTTAAGGACATTTCCATTAAGTAGGGCACATGTCTTTTATTTCTAATATTCTAGAATTTACACATATAAATTGTTTGGAAATATATGCTAGTTTAGGTAATCAAGTGTAGGCTAGAAATCATTGATAGTATTTCAAAGAAAGGAATAACACTGAGATGTGACAGAGTAAGCAACAGACCATCTCTCCCACAATTACCCATTTGAAGAGGATCTCACAATCTTCTTCAATCATTTATTTCAATGCTAATTTTAGTTTTACTGTCACCGACCATATCCAGTCCCAATAAAATGGCTTTTTAAAAAGCATTACACTTTACAGCTTCTTAGAGTAAATTGATAGTTTCAGTGGTCAAATGCTATGTGCTCTATTTTATGATAGTACTATTTAGTAAATTGTTGCATTAGTTCACTTCATTAAGTGGAATCTTGCTACCCTAAAACAGCCTGGCTCACTTTATATGATATAATTTGACTCAAGAGAATAACCTTTTTCCACATTTCCTAGCTTTTCTGCCATTAGGAAACTGTATGATGAATGAAAATATCAATTTGTTAAGTGCAATCTTAAAAAAGAAGAAGAGTGAGCTTTAGTGACCGATCATTATAGCAGATTCTTAGTTCAACTATAATGGAATATTTTAGCAAGTCATCATAGAAAATTTAACCTAAAAGTCTCTTTAGCATCACTTCAGAGACTACCACCTACTAAAATGTGTTTTCATGACGTGGCTCTGCTGAGGATGTCACTTACATGAACAGCAAAGAAGCTATTTAAAATTATTATTTTTAAAAAAGCTTAGAATTATTTATTGTTCATTAAAATGTTCCTTATTTTTAAAAATTTAGGCAGTTACTTTGATGGATTCCTTATGTGACTAACTGATCAAACAACTATGAGATAGATAAAGGCCAACTCTTCAGAATTTTACTGAGCTGTAGCTCCAGTAATGGCCTTTGTGATGTTCAGAGTCTCTGCTTTATATACTGCCCCCAAAAATATAACTTTTTCTAATGCAGGAAAGGCATATTATATTAAATGCATTGTAGAGAAAAATAAATAATGGGTTGTCATATTGCCATACTAGAAACTATTGATGTGATAGTAATGATTTTTTACCATTATGATTAATATATAGTGGTATAATGGTTTAGAAGTCATTCTTAGGGACAAAACCCATAACACTGAACAATGAAATAGAAAAGGTCTTGTCAGTTCAAACGGGTACCATCACATAATAACCACAGAAACTCGTAGAATGAGTTGATAGACTGAGATTCTGGGATTCTGGCACATTTCTAAACTACAATGTGTAGGGTTGATGTGTGTGTGGCTTTTAATAGACCTTATGCTTCCAAATATTTGTTTTCAAACAAGGGCAGAAAGTTTATATGGAAAAACTAGATAATTTTCTTCTATGATTATACTAATTAATGAAGAGATTGTAAAAACTTTCAGCCCAAAATTTTTTCTTTCTTCATTATTGTAAAGGACAGCTGAAATAAAACTTGGGAATGTTGGGGACTGCCCGTGGCTTAGCGGTTGAGTGCATGCGCTCCGCTACTGGCGGCCCGGGTTCAGATCCCGGGCGCGCACCATTACACCACTTGTCTGGCCATGCTGAGGCCACGTCCCACATACAGCAACTAGCAGGATGTGCAACTATGACATACAACTATCTACTGGGGTTTTAGGGAGAAAAAGGGAAAAAAAGGAGGAGGATTGGCAATAGATGTTAGCTCAGAGCTGGTCTTCCTCAGCAAAAAGAGGAGGATTAGCATGGATGTTAGCTCAGGGCTGACCTTCCTCACAAAAAAAAAAAACAAAAAACTTGGGAATGACATTCTGAATTTATTTGTCTAAAAATCTACAACTCTATTCTTCAGTTTTTTGACGGTGCTATACTTAAGTAGACTTACCAAATAGTTTGCAGTAACAAATCACTTTCTCTTTAGGATTTGGACAAGTTCCGTAGGAAAATGGCCTGTAAAAACGTCGAAATCAGTCACTGTAATTAATGAAGAAAGCATTTGAACTTGGTATAATATTTTAAAATGAAATTTATTTCAGAATATTTAAATAAATCAATTATCCTACCTTCTTTACTGCTATTTTTCATATTATTTATCTCCATATGTGTATATATATATGTGTGTATACATCCTCAGAATTATATATATGTACATATATATTTATAATAATTTAAATATGTGTAACAGTCACAATGCCAGCAAGAAATGGATAACCCATACAAGAGGGGTAATTGAAGATATTTTAATAAAGATAATATTTACAAAAGTGTAGTCAAGATTAATAGAAATCAACTGAGAATAGTGAAGCACTCTGATGTAGCCAAAGGAAAAGGCCATTATCACCTCTCAGACTGAAGAGTAAGAAGTCAGTGGGTACCAGCTACTGGGATTAACCTATCTATCTCTCATTATCCACAAGATATTTAATATTTTATTAATCCTATAATCTAAATTATATTAATTCTGAATTGCCAACGTATAAAATCGTGTAAAATAAACGTACTTACTGAAGTTCAATATTTGTTCATCGTCTCTTTTTGTCTTTAGTCTGGTGATATAAAGTCAATATGTTTTGTTCGACAGCATTTCCCACTAATTAAATGTAGTTTTTCTATTGATTTTAATTACAGTTAGGTTCATTTGTTTTTGTTTATATTCCGTTTTCAGTAGTTTTACATTCTTGGTGTGTGTGTGTGTGTGTGTGTTTGAGTAGTGAAACATATAGTTTTAAAAGTCAAAACTATAGAAAAAATTGTACTCAGAGAAACATCATTCCTCTATATCTTCTACACTTTTCCAACCCTTATATATGCACCCCACTCCCACCTACCGCCTGTATAGAACAAACTTAGTGGTTTCTTATTTCTCACCTTTGAGTTACTTTTTACAAAAATATGCAAACACATGTATGTTTCTTACCTCCATTTTTTCTTACACAAAAGGTAACATACTATACATATTCTTTGCATTTCCTCTTTTTTAAATTTAACAATAGGTCTTGAAAAGCACTGCAGTTCCTATAATCTTGTAAATGTCACTCGGTTCTTGTTCATTTGTTCATTTGCTTAAAGCTGCATAGTATTTTAAAGTAAGAAGCATTAAGTACTTCCATGACACCACATTCTTCTGATTGTCTTCCAATCATTCAGCTGCTCCTTCTGTCTATTTTATCGTTCTTTCTCTTTGGCCCGCCCTCTGGCTGTGGTTGCTCCTCATGAGTCAGTCGTGGGTACTCTTCTATTCAGACTCTCCACCATCTTCCTAACGACCTCATTGACTCCAATGACCTTATTTATTTGTGTATACTACCCAAATCCATAAATCAAGCCCACGGCTCATTTCTGACCTCTAAATTTTTGTATCAAACTTTCTACTTTATAATTCAATTCAGATATTTCACTGACAGCTTTATACATAATTTATAAATCTAATTAACATTATTTATAAATCTAACCAATTAACTAACCTAAACCTATGATGGTGCTCAGGGCAAGCTACCCCAGGAAGCACCACTCTGGTATGAGGATTATTTCGAGCTGAAGACAATGAGGACTCAGAGAACTCAGGAAGAATATTTGAGTTTCCCCTCCCAAACTACCTAAAGAATTTAAAACAAAAGATCTGTTTCAGGAAGGAGTTATTATCATGACTGCTATAAAGATAATGTAGGATAGAGGTTACAATAGAAAAGGCACCAACAAGCCCATCTTATCGGAAGTTCTGTCTCTCTGGCCACATTCTCTGGATGGCCCTGCGAGGAGTTGCCAGACAATCACTTACATTTATAAGGTAAATCTCCATTTGTAAAGGTATCTCCATCTCTGCTTTGAGAAGAGGGGGGGATGGCCTCATTTCTAGAGGCTTATCAATGTGGAAGGTGAGGCCTTAAAGCTGCATAATAACCTTACTCTTGTTTACTGTGCTGTAGTGCTAATCTCCTGTAACTGACCCCCCCACCCCCAACATCCTCCTTTGTCATTGGCTGAACATGGTATTTAAGACGAGAATTTGTGCTATTGTGTTGAGAAACGCAGTGTCCCTGCTTTCTCCCATGTATGCATGTTATTAAACATGGTATTATTTTCTCCTGCTAAGCTGTCTTGTTAATTATTGTTCCAGCCATAAGAACCTTAAGGAAAAGGGCAGAGGGAGATTCTCCCTCTTCCCCCGACACCTACTTCTACCCCACCCCTACCCTCCACATCAGAATTTTCTTCAACATTTCTATATTAATAAATGATAAATATATCTGCCTTATTAGCCAAATATTTGGATATATATCTTCCTCACCCCATATCCAAGATCTGCTAATTCTAATTCAAATCTAATTGAATCTGTCAAGCTTTTATACTTTCCACTTCTCCTGTCCAAGCTCCCATTATCTCTTGCCAAGTCTATAATTAGTCCTCCTGACTTCTCTCTGTAGGCTCATTTTTATCACCCTCCAAGTATTCTCCACATTGATGGTCTTAAAAAATAATAATACCATGAGTTTTCTCAAAACTGTTCAATTGTTTTCCATTAATATTCTACCCCTCACTGAAAAAAAAAAAAATAAGCAAGAAGACTTTAGGATCCAAGGACCTTGTGTGTGTTTGGTCTCTGACTACGTCTCCAAACTTATTTTATACACTAAATCTTTCCTCGTTAAACCTAGGCTCTTTTCAAGATGTCTCTATCCCCTTCCCTCAATGTCTTCAAAAATAATTATGTGTTTTTCTTCTCCCTGAAATATTCTTCCTTGCTATTCCTCATATGCTGAATCCCTATTCATGCATAAGTTCTCATCTCAACTATTACATCCTCAGAGGGGCTTTCCTTTTCAGAAAAATTAATTTGATCCAACCCCCTTATTAGCTTTCATAGAGCACAGTAATTTTTAGAGACTTTGAGCCTAACATATACATTGTTATTTGTGTGAGTGTTGGTATTTATGTGTGTGTATTCATATACATTTATTTAAGCAAATGTTTTATTCCATTTTAATAAATATAAAGCACAATTATTTTTAAGCATCAATTCTGTCTTGAGAATGATATTTGCTGATTTATTGAGCATTTTATATACAGCTATTAGCTCATAGAAATAATAAATAATGTTGTCTTTCTTTTGAATGGCATCTTTAAAATCTGTGGTTTGGAAGAGGGACATTATCGATAGAGAATCTTAAAAGCTCTCTTAAGATTCACTCACTTTCTTCATTCCTAAAATGCTCTATAGAGGATAAAAGTAGCCACATTAGCCATGCACAGAGAAGATGTTTTCTGCCTGATTCAAATTATTATGCTCCTGTTGTCATCATTGGAGCAAGACACCTTAGTAAATATCTAGGTTGTCTCACATGCACATGATAACCATATTTTTAATTAAATTTTTTAAAAAACTATGAGAGAATTGTACATGCAATGCAGTTGTAGGATAATGCAGAGATTGCATGTACATCATGCAAAATTATGGTGCAATATTGCAATCAATATAATAATAATGATACAGTCAAGATACAGAACAGTCCCATTGTCATGTTGCTCTTTTATAGCCACATCCACCTCTCCCACCAGCTTCCCAATATATTTTTTTTTTTTTTGTGAGGAAGACCAGCCCTGAGCTAACAAGTGCCAATCCTCCTCTTTTTGCTGAGGAAGACTGGCCCTGGGCTAACATCCGTGCCCATTTTCCTCTACTTTATATGGGATGCTGCCACAGCATGGCTTAACAAGCCGTGCATCAGTGTGCTCTGGGATCCGAACTGGCGAACCCCGGGCCACCACAGTGGAGCGCACGCACTTAACAGTTTGCGCCACCAGGCTGACCTCCAGCTTCCCAATATTTTTAAACACAACATACTGATACATGGTTTAGGAAAAATAAATGTCTTTATGAGATCAACCCATTTGTATCAGGACCATTGTGAAATGTAATATTTTCATGCATAATGTGTTGTGTTTTTCAATATAATTTGTGAATGAATGCTATTAACTAAACATTTTTTCTGTCATTGGTATTGTATATCCATGCTCTCCTTCAACCTTTATAATAATATTTAGAAGATAAATACTATTATTTCCATTTTACAGATGAGAAAACTGAGACTTTAATCTCTACAAGACCCTATAGCTGGAATAAATGTCAGGTCCTTACAGCTCCAGGGGCCATGCTTTCCACATTCAATGGAACGACTGCTTTATAAAGCATCACACACAAAAAAAAATCAGGGGAGCTTAGTTCAAATTTTAAAGTTTTTAAAATCTATCTGTAGTCTCCCTAACTAGAATATCTGTGCTGTAAGGGAGTACAGATCATTTTATAGCATTTTTTTAAATATGTGGTTTAAAATATACCATTGCTGTCTCTCAGATTCAAAAGAAAGGATCAACTTTAATATTAACCGTGCCTATGCTGTGCATTTGGGGGATCACAAGCAGAAGACCACACAGTACCTTGAATACATGTCACTACTCTTTGTAGTTAAAATGTTTCATTGCCTGAAGAACACCTTGTTAGAATATTCTGATTTCTAAGACTGATCACTTCAAATAGTCTTATGTGTTTTGTTTTGTTTTTTTAGAACTCTACATGGAATCATGATGGGTATTTTCAGAATTATAGGTGAGTTGAGGACAAATAAAGGACTTATATGAGGGTCAATGCAGCATAGTGGAAAGCACATGAGTTTTAGATGAGAGTTATCCACTCACCCTGTCTTTTCTAGCAGTGAGAAGATCACTTAACCTCTCCAATTATCAGTCATTTCATCTGTAAAACAATAACAATATATATCTAGGCTTTAAACATATAATCTTGGAAATAATAAATGAATACATAATACCTAGGATGAAGATTGGCATCCAGTGTAACCAATGAACTGTAATACTAAAATATGAAAGATAGGTAATATTGAACCAATTTTTTCATATTTCAAAAATTTTCAGAGAAGCATTTCTTACTGAGAAAATACTATGGTTTATCTGACCTGACTTGCTGATTTAAGAAACTTTCCTGTCAAACCAATTTTCTTTCTTATGACTGCATTTATGTTCCAAGACAATTAGGATTTGAAAATGCTTTTAAATCCTGGAGGTTAGTCCATCTTCCTTCAGACTCTCTTCTAGCCAAGAGCTTTTGGCTTAGCTAGGGAAAAAGACTTCCAACTACCAAGAATGGTTTTGCTTTTTTTTAATTTTTAAAGCATCATTTGAATCCTGATGATTTCTACAAATTTCTTCTATAGATTAATCACTGCTTTTACAAATGCAAGTTGATACTACAAGAAGAAAAACCTTCCAAAATTAGGTTTTCTGAAGCTTTATAAGAGCCTTAAGATTAATGGAAGATGTATGCACCAAGGTGAATTTCCTTCAAATACCATCTTGTACTGAAGAATGTTTAAAAAGGGAGAGGGTCATATTTTATATTCAATTAGTAAAATGCAAAGTCTTTTTCTGCTGTTTGATGAGATTTCTGCCTCCCTTGCTGTATAAAGTTCTACAGAATAAATACACAGTTAAAAAGAGAAAAACTAGAGATTAATTAAAATCAAGATTCATTTGCCCCAACTGATAATGAAATTCAGCTTTTATAAAAATGAAACAGAGAATGCTCTTGGCTTAACAAAGTTAGATGGGAATTAATTCAAATTTAGTTATAGCAAAGCCCTTAATACTTTCAGGTAGCCAGAGGACTTCATTTTAGATTTTTTTTGAGTAGCTTCAGATGTTACCATTTTAGCAGCCACATTGGAAAAATAAGCAATACAAAGGAAACTTCCATTTAGACAAAGGGCTTTTCACTGTTTTAAAATGCAAATGAAAACACAGATTTAAAACAAGCTACTCCCAACCAAAAACAAAGTAGAATAACAACTATAGGAACAGATGAGAAAAATAATTTTTCAGAACCTCTCTGCTTTTATAATACCTATTACTCTTGGAATATTAATCAATTCAAATAAAAAGAAAAAATGCATAAATATATTTTAAAATTGTCCATTTCAATTTAACTGTTTAGCCCTCAAGGGTTAAAAAATGGTTTCATGATTTTTCAGAGACGAGCACGGGTCACAGCACAATGTGCTTCCATGAAGATTTCCCCAGAAGAGGAGAGGAACAGTAGAGGTGAAGCTGGCCTTTTTCACTTTGGTGACATTCTTGTAGCTGATGCCTTGAAGGCTTTGCTTTGCTTTTGCCTAGTTGAGGGTTGCCAGATTTAGCAATTAAAAATGCAGAGTGCCCAATTAAACTTGAAGTTAAGATAAGCAATGAGTCAATATTTATCATAAAAAGGTGCTATGTAATATTTGGGAAATAGACTAAAAAGATACCCATTTATCTGAAATTCAAATTTAATTCATTTTTCATTTTATTTGGCAATACCAGTCCAGTCACACTAAATTCTCAGTTGGTTAAGATCCTTTCTGGTTTTCAGGGGAAGCTTCTTCTTTAATGTTCACTGACTTTGTAAGATAAGGCATAAGGCATATCCCTAACAAGTAGGTAAACACAAATACTGGAGTATGTTTTGTTGATGGTGGTGCCATCCGGTCCATTCCAGCTCCTAGCGCCCCTGTGTGCAGCAGAGCAGAACCCGGCCTGGTCTTTTTGCGCCATCCTCTCACCTTCTGGCGCTGTATCAGACAACGCTCGGCTGCTATTCATAGGGTGTTTATCACCAGTTTTTAGGAAGTGGGTGGCCAGGTCCTTCTCTCTGGTCTTTCATTCTGGAAGCTCTGCTGTAACCTGTCCACCATGGGTGACCCTGCGGTATTTGAAATACTGGTGGCATAGCTTTCAGCATCACAGCAACACGCAGCCACCACAGTATGACAACCAACAGATGGGTGGCGTGGTTCCCTGACTGGGAAATGAACCGAGGCTGGTGAGAACAGCGAATCTTAACCACTAGACCACCAGGGCTGGCTCGAGTGTGTTTAGATGGCAATAAATACAATTATGTCATTAGGCCTGTGTTTTGGCTCTTGCTCTATTGTTCTCTTATTATTATCACACATCAGTTTTAAGGCAAATATTATTCCACACTGACTTATAATGTTTATCATTTAAACTTTATGTTTTTCCTTGGAGAGAAAAAGTTCTTAAGTTGGAATACAATTTCTTTCATATTTGCCTTAACTTCTAATTTTATGTTTTCTCTCTTATTCGAGTAGAAATAGAAATATATAAATAAAAGGAACAATATAACGTAGGGTTAGGCTTCAAGGGATATGGAAATCACGTAGTAGTTTGTTGTTTGTTTGATTGTTTGTTTATCATTTCCTCTTTCATTTTTTATTTTATTTTATCAGGAGCCTAAGAACGCAATATGTAATATGTTTGCTACTGGGCAAACAAGCAAATAATGGATAATTATTGTTTTTTGTATCATTTCTGATGCAGGAAGAATAAAATTTTCTTCAGTGTTTCCGTTGACATTATAGTATTTAATTCACCTTTACTAATATTCATAAAAGACCAAATCACTGGATACGAGGGAGTAACTCCTGGTAGTGAGTCATGACGCTTGTCAGGGTCTCTTTTTCTTTCTCAAAAACTGATACATCCACTTATTCTACAAACATTTATTGAGTGCCTACTGTGTACTAAGTATTATATTTTTATAGATTGCTAAAAGACCTGATTCTACGAGAAGACATTGTTTTTATGCCAGAAGAAAATTGTCTGGAGAATTAGGCTGAAAGCTCACCATCAATTGCCAGGGCAGAATTAGCCCTCAGCCCTCTTCTCCCAAAAGGAGAAAACAAAACCAAGTTCTGTTTTTTATGAGGTTCGTGGTGTAGGGGAGGAAGACAACTCCTCTGCCCTCTAGGTCCTTCTGGCTGATCTAAGAATTAAATTGACATGAGATAGAATAACAGGAGAAAATCAAATTAAGTTTAATAACAGGTATACATGGGAGAAACCCAAGAAAGCTGAGTAACTGACCAAAGCCATCACCTTAAATATCATTTTCAGCTAAAGACAAAGGAGGATGTTGGGGGTGGTGGTTTGGGGCTTCAAAGGGTACGAAGGCAATTTACATGTAAATAGGCCAACTGTTGAGGATGTGACTTGAGAGACACATTTTACATTACATTATGGTTATCTTATGTTATTAGCTCCTTACTGGAACAGGTCTTTCTCTTTTGAATTCTTTTAGGCAGTTAGGGGGAAGAGTCTTTTGTCCTTAAAAAAAATAATCGAGCCAAAGAGACATATTTTGGTGTGGCCAATTCTGATCCCGCGCAATGGCTTTCTCCCCAACACGAGGGGAATGTAACATCCCACACATCCAAGATCCCCAGCTATCCCACTATCTCCAGGGGCTGAGCACTAGCTTCCCCATAAAACTTAGAACCACTGCCATCCCATGACCAGACTGCCAGGCACCAAGCAGCCCACATATTTCTGCATCAACAAGGCCATCCTCTCCTGTTGCCTTACTGGCAGGAGGTGAATAGACAGGAGGGTTTCCTACAAATAAACTCACCCATGCTCAACAGAAACCCTGACCTGAAACACATTTCCACAGGGTGATGGAGAGAATGGGAACCCTGATGCATTTCTACACTGACGAGCTTCCTTTTCTCCCTTTGTCCTATAAAACCCATTTCTTAATCTATTCTAATTTTGTGAAATCTACTTAAACCAATATGGGCCAGTGTCAGCCCTGAAATCACCTATTTGTCAGGAGAGACTTTTGATGGAATATTCTTATTTCACTTGTAGAAACATTCAATACCTAATTAAAGTTCCTTTAGATTATAGATATGCTACTTAAATCAATTTGCTTTGATTTGATTTTTATATTGATTTTTATGCAGACTAATAAAATCTGTATCTATCTGGAGAAATAAAAGAGCAAATAATACAAAACAAATAATATAGTGATATATTTTTAACATGCTGGAACTTAAAAATTTACAGAAACTAAAAGTTTAGTGAAACAAAATTGAACATATTTCATGATTCTACATATTGTTTTTTTAAACTTTTTTTGTTGAAGCATAGTGTGCATATAGATGTGCACAAATCATAAGTGTACAGCTCAATAAAATTTCATGAACTATTAGTTTATTAATAAATAGTTTGCTAAAGTTTTTAAAAATGAATGGATATTGAATTTTATCAAATGTTTTATATATATGTTTATAAATATGAAGATATAATGTTTCTTTTTATTCTGTAAATGTAATGAATTAAATTGATTGAAGCTAGAAGATTAAACTATCATCATACTATTTTTCAGTGAATTCTGTTTACTTTTAAAAGGTTATGGAACGTTGGTGTCATTTGTTAATTAAATATTTGGTAGGATTCACAAGTGAAGCCCTTTCTCCCAGAATTTTCTTTGTGGAAAAGCACTGTGGAAGTTTTAAGATTTCTTTATATATTCTGGATATGTCTCTTATCAGATATTTGATTTGCAAATATTTTCTCCCATTTCATGGGTTGTTTCACTTTCTCAATGGTGTCCTTGGAAGCACAAAGGTTTTTGAATTTGAGAAGGTAGGATAAAAGTAATAATAAATATAACAGCAAAAAAATAATGAAATATAAAGCAACCTCTATTAAAGGAGACCACCAAAGCTAAAAGGGGTTCTTTGAAAAGAGAGAGAGGAAGAGAGAGAGAGAAGGTCTAATACCAAGAATGAAATGGGAGGCATTCCTACAAATAATAAAAAGATAGTAAGAAGACACTGCAAACACCTTTAAATTTTTTTTTTAATTTTTTAAAATTTATTTATTTATTTTTCCCCCAAAGCCCCAGTAGATAGTTGTATGTTACAGTTGCACATCCTTCCAGTTGCTGTGTGTGGGACACAGCCTCAGCATGGCCGGAGAAGCGGTGCCTCAGTGCGCGCCTGGGATCCGAACCCAGGGCGCCAGCAGCGGAGCACGCGCACTCAACCGCTAAGCCACGGGGCTGGCCCAAACACCTTTAAATTTTAAAAAGGAAAAGAATAGTCACCAATGTAAACTGACAAAAGGAAAATTATGGAATATGAATCAGCCTACTTTCATACAGAAAATTACTTTGATGAGGTGGTAATCTCCAAGAACAGTAACAGGCAAGCTGTCACAGGGATCTGTGAACAGACAGGCTTACTGATGATCACAAAGTAAAAGACTCAAATAATTTGATTTGGGTTTAGTTTACTTTGTTTTAAATAAATTTGTAAGTTGGACCTCAAATACTAGATTTTGCCAGCTTTCTTTTGGTTAGTTTATGATTAGTTAATCTTTATTATTCTATTTTCCCCTCTATTACCTTGGTAGTTATACATTCTTCATATTTACTCACTAAAATTCTTTCAGAAGATAAGATTTTATAAATTTCCTTGGCATATCAAAATCTAAGAGTAATCATTACTTTTATTTCTCTTTGGAAAGCACAAAATGCCTCAGAATTTAGAACGCTTTCCTTTTATCTTCCTCTCAAATCATATGCTATTTTACATAATTCAATTATATATATTCCTTAATCACAATTAAGAATCATGATTAAGGAGGCTGGCCTGGTGGCGTAGCAGTTAAGTTCACGTGCTCTGTGCTGGTGGCCAGGGGTTTGCAGGTTCAGATCCTCGGCGCAGACAGACGTACTGCTTGCCAAGCCATGCGGTGGTGGCGTACCACATAAAGTAGAGGAAGATGGGCACATATGTTAGCCCAGGGCCTCTCAACAAAAAGAGGAGGATTGGCAGTGGATGTTAGCTCAGGGTCAATCTTCCTCACCAAAGAGAAAAAGAAAAGAATTGTGATTAAGAAATATATATACTACCACAAGATATTATTAATATTGTTCAGTACAACTCCATTCATTATACATAGCCACATATATATACCTGTTGTGTTATTCATTCCTTCTGGAACTCTGTGTGTTTCAGTGGGATGATTTTCTTTTTGTATAAAGAAAATCCCTTAGTGTTTCTTTTATCGTAGGTTCATAGGTAACAAATTCTATCCAATCTTCATTGCCTAAAAATGCAGTTATTAATATTCATTTTTGGAGGATATCTTTATTTGATATTGGGTTCTAGATTTGCAATCATTTTCTTTCAGCTCATTAAAGTTGCCATTCCATTGTCTTTTGGAATCCTTTTTTTTTTATTTTGACAAGTCTGTCTTATTAATGCTCCTTTAAAATTAATATCTCACTTCTCTGAGTTCTGCTTTGGCTGATTTTTTAAAGATTGTCTTTTTTTAGTTTTTTGAAATTTGATACCTGGGTATAACTTTCTATGTATTTCATCTGGGATTCAGAATGTCTTCTGGCATTATGGCTGGGTGTCTTTTGAATTTTATTTCTTTAAGAATCAGCCATTAAACCTTAGATATCTCTTAGATACTATGTCTTAGATATCATTATTCCTTAGAATTCTTAGATTCTAATTATATGACTGTTATTACTTTCAACTGTATCCCCTATGTCTCATGTTTATTTCTTTATATTCACCATTGCTTTTTATTTGTGTTATTCCAGATAACATTTTTTATTCTCCAGGTCAAAATTGTCTCTTCAAGTGTAGCTAACCTGCCAATAAACACATCCACAAAGTTACTAATATCAATTCTTCTCCTTTAATAGTAATTTCCATTGGGCTGTTTTCCTTCCTTTCTTCCTTCCCCCCTTCCGTTCTTTCCCCCTCTATAACTTCCTTTTTTCTTTCTTTCTTTCTTCTTTTCAGTTCCCTGCCAAAACACATTTTGCATATTAGTAGAAGTTATTTTTAAGTCCATGTTTGAGAGCTGCCTTATATTTTTCCACATGGGTCTATTATTTTCTGTTGTTTCTTTGTAGTTGCATCATTTTTGTCTTGTGTACTCATATGCTTGATAATTTTTTGTTGTGTGAGGGGTATCATATATGAAAAACTATAGCCATAATTTGTAGTTTAGCATAAAGTTTTCTTCTGAGATTATCTGCAATTATGAATAAGGTTTTCGTTCACAATTTACATTCAGCCCTTAAATTACTACAAAAAATAGCATGAAGATAATTGGAAAGACACTGAAGATTAAGGGACAAAATTCTGTTTTTTTTTCCCCCCACCTCACATATACATTCTAAAAAGTTCCCGTATATTGGCTTTTTTCCAGGTTCTTTTTGTTAAAATAAAGATATTGCATTTAATGGCTCTTAGTATTTCTGGTGCCTTCTTTTTGGAATCCAAGAAAATATACAAGGCCTCTCCAGAGCAAGTATCATACATGCATATCTATATACATTTTGAGTAAAGTTTCATAGTTTGATTCTAGTCATCTCTAACTCCATGAAGATAAGAACTATCTCCATATCTTTTGCTTCCATTCGCCCTGGCTCGGATTCTGTCAAATGACTGGAGGAATTTTGTAGCATTTCACTGTCCTCTCTGCCTCTGATTTTAAAACACTCCATTCCACTCTACATTTAATTCATCCTAAAATATGGGTATACCTCATTTTATTGTGTTTTGCTTTATTGTGCTTTGCAGATATTGTGTTTTGTAGAAATTGAAAGTTTGTGGCAACCCTGTGTCGAGCAAGTCTATCAGCACAATTTTTCCAACAGCATTGACTCACTTCGAGTGTCTGTGTCACATTTTGGTAATTCTTGCAATATTGCAAACGTTTTCGTTATTATTATATTTGTTATGGTGATCTGTGATCAGTGATCTTTGATATTACTATTGTAATTGCACCCACACAAGATGGCAGACTTAATTGATAAATGTTGTATGTATTATGACTGCTCCACCGACCAGCCAGTCTCCCATCTCTCTCTCTAACCTCAAGCTTTCTTTTTCCCTGAGACACAACAATATTGAAATTAGGCCAGTTAATAACTCTACAATGTCCTCTAAGTGTTCAAGTAAAAGAAGAGTCACATGTCTTTCACTTTAAATCAAAAGCTGCAAATGATTAAGCTTAGTGAGGAAGGCATGTCAAAAGCCAAGCTAGGCCCAAAGCTAGGCCTCTTGTGACAGTTAGCCAAGCTATGAACATGAAAGAAAAGTTCCTGAGGGAAATTAAACGTGCTACTACAATGAACTTTTATTATTTTTTTTACAAATAATAGGAAAGTGAAATAGCCTTACTGCTGATGTGGAGAAAGTTTTAGTGGTCTAAATAGAAGATCAAGCGAGCCCAACTACATTCTGTTAAATCAAAGCCTAATCCAGAGCAAAGCCCTAACTCTCTTCAATTCTATGAAGACGGAGAGAGGTGAGGAAGATGCAGAAGAAAAGTTTGAAGCTAGCAGAGGTTGGTTCATACGTTTAAGGAAAGAAGCCATCTCCATAATATAAAAGTGCAAGGTGAAGCAGCAAGTGCTGAGGTAGAAGCTGCAGCAAGTTCTCCAGAAGATCAGCTAAGATAATTAATGAAGGTATGAGGGTGGATACACTAAACAACAGATTTTCAATGTAGATGAAACAGTCTTTTATTGGAAGAAGATGCCATCTAGGACTTTCATAGCTAGAGAGAAGTCAATGCCTGACTTCAAAGCTTCAAAGAACAGGCTGACTCTCTTGTTAGAGGCTAATGCAACTGGTGACTTTAAGCTGAAGCCAATGTTCATTTACCATTCCACAAATCCTAGGCCCCTTAAGAATTATGCTAAATCTACTCTGCCTGTGCTCTATAAATAGAACAACAAAGCCTAGATGACAGCACACCTGTTTACAATATAATTTACTGAATATTTTAAGTCCGCTGTTGAGACCTATTGCTCAGAAAAAAAGATTCCTTTCAAAATATTACTGCTTATTGACAATGTACTTGGTCAACCAAGAGCTCTGATGGAGAGGTACGATGAGATTAATGTTGTTTTGATGCCTGTTAATACAACATCCATTCTGCAGCCCATGGTTCAAGGAGTAATTTTGAATTTCAAGTCTTATTATTTAAAAAATATATTTAATAAGGCTATAGTTGCCACTGATAGTGATTCCTCTGATGGATCTTGGCAAAGTCAATTGAAAACCTTTTGGAAAGGATTCACCATTCTAGATGCCATTAAGAACATTCATGATTCATTGGAAGAGGTCAAAATATCTACATTAACAGAAGTTTGCAAGAAGTTGATTCCAGCCCTCATGGATGACTTTGAGGGGTTCAAGACTTCAGTGGAGGAAGTAACTGCAGATGTGGTGGAAACTGCAAGAGAACTAGAATTAGAAGTGGAGCCTGAAGATATGACTGAATTACTGCAATCTCATGACAAAACTTTAATGGATGAAGAGTTGCTTATTATGGATGAGGAAAGAAAGTGGTTTCTTGAGATGGAAACTACTCCTGGTGAAGATTGTGAAGATTATTGAAATGACAGCAAAGGATATAGAATCTTACGTAAAATTAGTTGATAGTTGATAAAGTTGATAAAGCAGTCCCATTTGTTTATTTTTTCTATTGTTTCTCTTGCCCGGTCAGACATGGTGTTTGAAAAGATGTTGCTAAGACCGAAGTCCAAGAGCGTACTGCCTATGTTTTCTTCTAGAAGTTTCATAGTTTCAGGTCTTACATTCAAGTCTTTAATCCATTTGGAGTTAATTTTTGTGTATGGTGTAAGGTAAGGGTCTACTTTCATTTTTTGGCATGTGGCTATCCAGTTTTCCCAACACCATTTGTTGAAGAGACTTTCTTTTCCCCATTGTATGTTCTTGGCTCCTTTGTCAAAGATTAGCTGTCCATAGATGTGTGCATTTATTTCTGGGTTTTCGATTCTATTCCATTGATCTGTGTGTCTGTTTTTGTGCCAGTACCATGCTGTTTTGGTTACTATAGCTTTGTAGTATACTACATCAAACTAAAAAGCTTCTGCACAGCAAAGGAAACCATCAACAAAACAAAAAGACAACCTAACAATTGGGAGAAGATATTTGCAAATCATACATCTGATAAGGGCTTAATCTCCAAAATATATAAAGAACTCATGCATCTCAACAACAAAAAAGCTAACAACCCAATTAAAAAATGGGCAAAAGACCTGAACAGACATTTCTCCAAAGAAGACATACAGATGGCCAACAGACACATGAAAAGATGTTCAAAATCACTAACTATCAGGGAAATGCAAATCAAAACTACAATGAGATATCACCTCACGCCCGTCAGAATGGCTATAATTAACAAGACAGGAAACAACATGTGTTGGAGAGGATGTGGAGAGAAGGGAACTCTCATACACTGCTGGTGGGAATGCAAACTGGTGCAGCCACTATGGAAAACAGTATGGAGATTTCTCAAAAAATCAAGGATAGAACTACCATATGATCCAGCTATTCCACTGTTGGGTATTTATCCAAAGAACTTGAAAACACCAATTTGCAAAGGTACATGCACCCCTGTGTTCATTGCAGCGTTATTCACAATAGCCAAGACTTGGAAGCAACCTAAGTGCCCATCAAGGGACGAATGGATAAAGAAGCTGTGGTATATATACACAATGGAATACTACTCAGCCATAAGAAACGATGAAATCCAGCCATTTGTGACAACGTGGATGGACATTGAGGGTATAATGCAAAGTGAAATAAGTCAGAGGGAGAAGGTCAAATACCGTATGATTTCCTTCATTAAATAGTAGATAATAACAACAATAAACAAACACATAGGGACAGAGATTGGATTGGTGGTTACCAGAGGGGAAGGGGGGAGGGAGGAGGGTGAAAGGGATAATTCAGTACATGTGTGTGGTGATGGGTTGTAATTAGTATTTTGGTGGTGAACATGATGTAATCTATGCAGAAATAGAAGTACAATGATGTACACCTGAAATTTTTACAATGTTATAAACCAATGTTATTGCAATAAACAAAAAATTAAAAAAAAAAGTTGATAAAGCAGCAGCAGTGTTTGAGAGTCTTGACTCCAATTTTGAAAGAAGTTCTACTGTGGGTAAAATGCTATCAAATAGCATCACATGCTACAGAGGAATCGTTCGTGAAAGGAAGAGTCAATAGATGAGGCAAACATCATTGTTGTTTTATTTTAAGAAATTTCCATATTCACCCCAACCTTCAGCAGCCACTACCCTGATCAGTCAGCAGCCATCAACGTCAAGGCAAGACCCTCCACCAGCAAAAAGATTACAACTTGGTGAAGGCTCAGATGATGGTTAGCATTTTTTAACAATAAAGTATTTTTAATCAAGGTATGTACATTATTATTTTATATATAATGCTATTACACACTTATTAGACTACAGTATAGTGTAAACATAACTTTTATATGCACTGGAAAACCAAAAAATTTGTGTGACTCACTCTATTGCAATATTTGCTTTATCTCAGTGGTCTAGAACCAAACCTGCAATATCTCTGAGGTATGTCTGTACCTTTAAAATGCCATTTCTTTGCTGACAATCATTCTATTGCTTTTGTTTGGCTATAGGTTAATGCAGACCAATTAAAGTCTCGCAAATATTATTCTTCTTTCATTTCTGGCACTATGTTGCAAAATCTCTTTTCTTCAAGAAGGAATATCAACTCAACCCCTAGTAGTTACTCATGGCAATTTCAAATTACTTGCTGATTCTGTTTTCTTCATTTTTAGATTCTCCACTTTTACTCATGCTTTTTTATTCTACCACTATCTAAATTATTCCTACTTTACAATGCAAATACTAATCTCTCCATCATCTAAAATTATGTTAATCAAAAATCAACATGCAACTTTTTTAAACATGTTTCAGTGTGTTACCTCTCCAATGATATTGAAATATGTTGGAAAACAGGATTTTATCTTAAATCATTTTTGTTCTTCAGTGTTTAGCACAGTGTTATCTATATATTAGTTATTTATTAACATAAACATAAAAAGGGTTTGAATAATCTATATCTCCAAAAAGTGAAATTTTAAGGTCAGATTTAGCACCATTATTCTTTTAAAATGAGCATTTACTATCTCTCCACTTAGATATTCTAATTGGTCTTAAGTTGTTACTATTTTCCTTTTTTTTCTTTCCAATCTCTTTTGTTTAATATAAAAATCTCCCCCACTCTCTCCTACTGCAACTTCCTGATGGGCTGCTCTCCCAGGTAGAAGCACCCATCATTGAAACTAAATCCTTAACTGTAAAAAGCACACATTTCAATTTTATACTTAATTAAGTATATTATACCATTATCATTGTTTTTCCCCAATAATATACTTCAGAGCACTTTGAAATGACGCTCAACAAGACGTGACTCTGTTGAGAGTCACTGAACTTAAGAAATCAAACTTTAATTCCTCAGACTCTGAAGTACATGATATTGTCTAAGATTTTTCTTTTCAAAACATGAAGTTCATATACAAAAGTGAAAAATAAATTTTTATAAGGAGACTATTTTTCTTTTTAGTGGCTATGATAAATGAAAGCTATGAAAAGAGGTGGTGATCTTACACTGCTTAATAGAAAACAGAAAAAAATAAATTTACCACCACAAAAGCAAAGTAATTGAGTATTTTCAAAACTAAGTCTTCTAAAGATTAAAAGGCTGGGTGAAATTTATTTCAAGGTAGTTTTCTGAAAATAATTTGATATCAACTAATATAATTGGTAGAATATAATGAGTCTTACACTATAATGAGTTATGATTTCTAGCTGTGTACCATTGAACACTAAGCATAAAATGTATTTCCACTCATGATGAAAAATAAACCCCATTCATAATAAGCAAAAGCAAATAATGTGGAAGTAAAAAACTATGTACTCTCTAGAAAAGACATAAATACTTGCTTGCATTTATATTTAAGACATTAATAAAATGGTAGTTCCACTTTAAAAATGGTCCCGCTAATTTATCCTATACATTATTAGAAACAATATAATGTATTTTATACTCTTTGACATAAAACTGCTGACTTCAAGGAGTGTTCACTATACAGGAGAAAAGAAATTCATAATAGCTTCCAATTATTGTCTTTTCCACGTTGGTCAATTGAAAATATATATGTTTTTATGCATATATTTAATCCCTGAAATTTATTTTTTATTCCCATTTACAGTTAAAGACAGTTATTCAGAGAAACTAATAATTTTTCAAGCATACCTGACTACTTATTGTCTGACCCAACATACTGCATTATACCAACGTAACTGATCCTAAGTTTAATGCTTCTCATTTAATTTTCTACCACGGAATAATACGATAAACACTTAAGAAAATCTAGCTCATTAGTTTATTTTGAAGTTTCATGCAGGAGAAAGAGCTTCAAAGTCAAGCTGACCTAGGAAAACTGGATAATATCAATCTTTCAGTGCTATTATGATGAAAAAATTGGCCGTAAAATAGGTATTCAAAAGAAATTCTGGTCTCCATTACCCCATCTCACCTCTAAGCAGACTCTTCTAAGGAAAATGACCATCATGTTTCTGTAAATGCGTCACGGCTGTAGTGGTTTTTCTCTGATGTATTTTAAAGAGCACTAAATATTCTTTACATTTTAAAAATCTTGGCAAATGTTTGTTGCTCTTTAAAGCTTAATGTAATAATGTATCCTAGAATATTGATTTATCTAATTATCTACTTGACAGATACTCATTTATTTCCTTATGTTTTTTTTATTAAACAAATTACTTGTATTTATTGATTTCAATATTCACGCATCTGTATCAAAACTATGAGATTAGCTCTTATATCAGGGAACATGCAGTGAATTTTTTTTATTCTCTTAATCGAATAGCTGTCTCTGAAATAACAATTCAAAGCATTAATGATGCTATTTTATTTCCTCCTGACAGTGGAATATTTACTTTTTTCTTTTTACTGAAATATCAAACAAAAACATTAATAATTCAGATAATAATCTAATATGTAAAATTTTGTTGTTTACAAACTTTAATCTGAGAGAAAAATATTTTATAGATCAATTTCCTTCATTTATTGCAAAGACTTAGCTTCAGTTTCAACTGAATATATATGACCAAATGAGCAACTATACTTAAAAATGCAGAGATAGAATGTTCAGCATCCACAGAAAAATGGGCAAACACCAGAAAATTTGGCATCATCTCTGCACTTCAGAACTTCTAATCTTGATGTTGTTTAAAAATTAAATCAAAAATAAATCTCACTTTTCATTTCATAGAAATTACATTAACTTTTTTCTTAATTATCAAGATCTATGAACAGAAAATTCATCAAAATGGGTATTCAATTTTAAAAAAGCATATAAAAAAGTGGAAACCATAATGATGTACAGATAATCTTCAAAGTGAGTGAAGCCACACATATGAATATAATTGAAGTAGCTATACCATAAATTGGAAATTGTTTTGAAGGTAATTGGTAAAACCATGACTGACATTTTTCTTCTCTTGGGATTTCAGAATTACTTCAAACCGGTGAATTCTATGTCTTTCATCTGTCCTTCCGATGAAAAGGGAAATTTTGACCCTATTTCACCATTGTATATTGGGTGTACAAGTTTGGAGGGGAGGGCAGGAAATGTAATTTTAGTCTATAGGTCTGTGTCCTACAGGAAGCCCAAAGACCAGATAGAGGTTTATATCACCCAGAGATCCTAGACTTTGTGCTAGATGAAGTAACTTGATGAGACTCTCATTCTCTCCCTAAGGGAGAGGTAAGAGTGTTCTGTATTTTAGAAGGAGGATAAAATTCTATTAGGTAAGGAGAAAGGCAGTCTGTGACCAAGGGAGCAAGGATATAAAATATCATATGTTCTGCAACAATTTATGAGAGTTCTTTTTTCCCATATCCCTACTAGGAATTCAAACTATGAGGCACTTGACTACACAGCCGTCTGATTAAGAAAAGGTAGGGTTCCTAATATACCAAGAACTTTGAGACTTCTGTTAAGTAACTGACATCATAAGAACCCCAAGTAAAGGAAGATATATTAAGACTATCCTGGGAATAGGCAACATGATATTTTTTGAAGAGCAACAAAAAGACAGTAAAATACCACCAGCAGCAGAAAAAAGTAGCAGGCCCATTTAATATAATCAGTGTATACATAAATAAACAAAATGTAGAGGGTGTCTTTTGCAGTCAACTGCTTAGGCCAAACATAAAACCAAACAAAAAAAAGAGTATACTGCAAGACATCTGACAAACTCTATTGATTCCAATGAAGAAAAGTTTATCAATTCCTTCGAAAGAAGGAGAGGTGATTAGATGAGTACAATCCTTTCACCATCTGTAATTAGTTATATGTGGAAGTTAGCTATCAAACAATGGGAGATAATGGTTTGGCTTTGCATGACTGTATCATGAGAGTCAAACACTTGATATTATGAAGTCAAAGGAAGAAGACATCTCTATAGATTTTAAGCTTCAGAGAGAACTCAAGTTAAAAGAAAGAATCATGTGGATACACGAACAAAAAGTAGGGTATTATAAGTATAAAACACTTTTAGGAAACAATGATTAGATTTTTCTTAATAGCTACCAGGATTTAGTATAATGACTCGGCAAAGGTCTTTCTTTGACTTGTCTCTAGCATACAAAGAGTTCACTATGGGGTTATTTGGTTCTCAGAATCAAATAGACTGGATACAGACTGTTGTGAGTCTTAATAGAGTCGACACTGGATACCTGGGTCTAATCAAGGCATCCTGTTTCCAAAGGGATAGAATCAGGCTGGGTCAATGTTTCAGTGTCAGCAGTTTAGTAGTCTGGCAGGCTAAGCTACAGAGAAGTGGTTGAAGAAAATGGATGCTTTAATGAAGTTCTTTACATAAAGACCTTTTCTTCTGACTGTCTAGAAAGTAAACACTTTCTGGTTTTATAAGTCCTTTGTGGACTCTGTCCGGGACAGTAAAGACTAGTCACTCAGCCTCAAGCATTTAATATCGAGTTCTACCTGAAGAGCAGCATATGCTGGTGGGGGTGCCCACTTGACAAGGAACTATTGACATAACGATTGGCTGGTAAATAAAATTTGATGTGTAACTAAGTCATCATTAATGTATTGTGAGACATTTCAGTTCAGTCTTATCAAATTCATAATGTTTTCCGTACCAATCTGCCACCCCCACTCAAAGATGGAAGTAATCTACCCCTTTTCTGTTTTTCCAGAGGCAATGGAAATATTGTGAGATTTAACGTAAGACAAATCTGGATTTGATTCAGACTTCCTCTGCTCAGCCATTGTATGATATTCATTTATTCAGTATTCATTACAACAATGTATTCCTACTAGAAAAAAAAACTAAGTGTTTACTGTACGTCACACACTGTAAAATGGCTGAAAATTGAAAATACAGTGATTTGGTGATCACTTCTAGCATTATTTAAGTGCGATTCTGAGCTCAGAACTGTTCAGAACTCTGGCAATAACATCATTTATTGACAAGACTGCTTTTCCTTACACATCTTATGTTCTCTGTTCATCAAGGAATTAGTGGCATATTAAGAAAAAGAAACCAATAAAAAAGCAATACAAAGTAAAAGAACCAAAAAAAGAAGTATTGCGTATGTCCAAAAAAGTATATCAGACTATAAGACATTTCTCTATTTTCTACAACAAAAGTAATTTTGTTTTTCCTGAATGAGAAGTAGGTAAACGTATACTTCTAATACACAATTGATCCATTTATTACATGAACACATTTAAAATAGCACTATATGAAATAAGATATTAATATAAAGTTATGGCTTATTTTCTACTCATATTTTATGAAGCAATTTTCCTAAACCTTCCATGTGAATTCCAGACATCTCTGTCTAGTCATCACAGCAGCCACTTTGTGAGTCATCTGACATAGTTTTCTAAAGCATATCATCTTCACCTCCCCCTGTTTTCTGAAATACAACATTTAAAAAATTCTGTATAATGCTGTCACTGGAAATTTTAACCCAAGCCATCACATTAGAAGGACGGTTTTCCCTCACCTCCTTTTTTAAAATTATTCTTGAGGTATATGTTTTACCTGTATAATACTTTTATCTATAACTTTTTGAAAGTGATCTTTAAATGGGTCATTTTTGTTAGTATCCAATGCTGGTAGTTGTGAAGTCCCAAATTTATGAATAATTACTAATCTATCATAAAGTGACTTTTTATTCTTTTTTCTTGTAAACAAGTCCTATGAGGTGACCTATAAAAGCATCCAAAGTCAGAAGCTATGAAAATAGTTTCAGGGAAATGTTTCTTCCTCAAAATTTTTTTCCAAAATAGTAATTGAATAAATAAAAAATTAGAGAGAATCCTATAATATGAGAAATTCAAATATAAAATGATTCCTTTTTTCCAAGGCATATTTTGGAAAAATATCTTACCATACTTTTGGGACCCATATGGTACATGGTGATTGACCATCTCAGGAATAACTATCTCAGTCTGACACGCTCTATAGAGGAAGTGAGGCTTGACTTGGATCTTGAAGAATGAATACGAAAACCCAAAATGAGGAAAAATATGTTCAGAGACATGAGACGACTGTACACAATCAGACCACAAAACTACAAATCGTTTTGTAAGGAGGAAGAATCAGGCTCCAGGGGAGGAGCTGTGCAGCAGAAGAGTGGAACAGGAGGGCGCAGCTCAAAGAAGGCTTAGTGTGTCATGCGAAGTAGCTTTCACTTCATCCTCACACAATAGGGAATCCCTGAGGGATTTTGTACAGAGAAGTAACATGAGCTGACTGATATGTGGAAAGGAGAGGGGCGATACTTAAAACTGGAGGCAGAAAATTAGCTAGGAACAGTCCAGGCAACAGATTGCAAAAGGCTGAAATCAGGGTTTGACAGTAGGCATGGGGAAGAGAGATGAAAGACTATGGATATTTTAGGGTGTTCTGTGGATATTAAGTAATATGATGTATATCTGGATTAAGGGATATTGAGGTAGATCTCTAAGGAATATTTTAGCCTCTACTAGCTTCAGTTTTTTTTTTCTTTGTCATCTGTAAAATGGTAATACTAATGTTAACTTCCCAACATTTAGGGAAAATCAAATAAGACTGAGCCTGTGTATGCTAAAATCTAGCAAAATGCCCAACACGTGGTAGTTAGTCGATAAATGTTAGCTTCCAAAAAGATTTTACTTTTATTAAGGTCCTTTTTACATTCTAGTTTGTATGACCGTCATTTGACAAAATATCATTTCCCTCTACTCTGTTGTACACATGTTGGGAGGCTCATGGTGACCCTGTGCTTTGTGGACGAGATATGCTGATATTAATGGAAGGAAGTGTCATGGATTAACCTGCAGTGAGATGTACCGGAGCAAGGACAATTCACGTGAAGGAAATTACCACTGATGAAGTGCAGCAATCGTTCGCCAGTTCACCTTGATCAAACTTCGGCTTGGGGATGGGGTGTTACTGAGAAGAATGTGCGTCTAGACATAGCTCATCACGTGCTACATCTGCAGGGAGGATGAGAGTTGTGTTAGCTATCGTTCCAAAATACAAAAAAAATGCCAGTGTCAAACATATCTAAATACCATATTAAAATATTATCTGTGAGGTAGTTTCTCTTTAGAAATCTGCTCTTGAGCAATGTAGAGTCAAAAACAGAGTCGTAGTGCACAGAGTCATAGTTCTAGGGCAGTGCACAATATTAAGCTTTCTTGATTATCAGAAAATATTACTTCTACTCTCCCTTGCTTGTCTTTATTATAAATCTGATGATTACACTTTGTCATATCCTATTAGTGAACATGTTTGAATTACCAAAATATCCTCCACTTGATTTTTTTATAATTTAAAATTTTTATTCAATTTATTTACACTAGAAAAAAAAATTGTTCATCCATTTCTTTTCCCTCAAAGCTCCCCCTCGCCCCCTGCCCTTTGCAACCACCAAATTAACCTGCTCTCTTTATCTATGAGCTTGGGTTTTGTTTTTGGGGTTTTTTTTTTTAGATTCCACATATTAGAGAAAGCATGTTGTATTTGTCTTTCTCTGACTTATTTTACTTAGCATAATACCTTTGAGGTCCATCCATGTTTTCCCAAATGGCAAGATTTCATATATATATGTATATACCACAATTTCTTTATCCATTTATCCATTGATGGACACTTAGGTTGTTTCCATATCTTGGCTCTTATAAATAACGCTGCACTGAACATGTGGCTGTATATCTTTTTGACATAGCGTTTTCATTTTCTTTGGATAAATACCCAAAAGTGGAATTTCTAGATCCTATGGTAGTTCTATTTTTAATTTTTTGAGGAACCTCCATGCTGTTGTCCATAGTGATTACACCAATTCACATTCCCACCAATAGTGCACTGGGATTCTCTTTTCTCCATTTCCTCACCAACACTTGTTACTTCTTGTCTTTTTGATAATAGCCACTCTAATGAGTGTTTTATGTACCTGTTGCCCATCTCTATGTCTTCTTTGGAAAAATGTCTATTCAGGTGTTCTGCCCATTGTTTTTTTTGTTTTGTTTTGTTTTTGTCTGAGGAAGATTAACCCTGAGCTAACATCTGTTGCCAATCCTCCTGTTTTTGCTTGAGGCAGATTCGCTCTGACATAATATCTGTGCCAGTCTTCCTCTATTTTGTATGTGGGTTGCCGCCACAACATGGCCGCTGACAAGTGGTGTAAGTCCACCCCCTGGGAACCTAACCCTGGCCACTGAAGCGGGATGTGCTGAACTTAACCACTAGGCCATGGGGCTGCCTCTGCCCACTTTTTAATCAGATTGTTCATTTTTTTGCTACTGAGTTGTGTGAGTTCTTTACATATTTTAGATTTTAGACCTCATCAGATATATGATTTGCAACTATTTTCTCCCATTCAGTAGGTTGCCTTTTCATTTTGTTCATGGTTTCCTTTGCTGTGTAGCTTTTTAGATCGATGTACTCCCACTTGTTTATTTTTGCTTTTGTTGTCATTGCTTTTGGTGTTAGATTAAAAAAATCAGTGCCAACCCCTATGTCAAGGAGGTTACTACCTATGTTTTCTTAAAGGAGTATTATGGTTTTGGGTCTTATATTCAAGTCTTGAATATACTTTACGTAAATTTTTGTTAACCAGAAGACTTCACTGGGGAATTCTACCAAACATTCAAAGAAGAATTAATACCAGTCCTTCTCAAACTCTTCCAAAAAATAGAAGAGGAGGCAACTCTTCCAAACACATTTTATGAGGCCAGCATTACTCTGATAGCAAAACCAGACAAGGATGCCACAAAAATAAAAAATTATAGACCACTATCCCTGATGAATATAGATGCAAAAATCCTCAACAAATATTAGCAAACCAAATTCAACAATATAATATTCCCACTTTAGAATCTTGAAAGATAATGTAGTTTACACTCATTATTATACTGAAAGTATCTCTCCTTTTATTTCTTGTTTAGTAAGCATTTGTTGAGCACCTATTCTATACCAGTTTTATTTTTGTAATGTAATGTATGCAATAGCCAGCTCTGGTGGTCAAGTTGCTAAGATTCTGCTGTCCCACCATTGTGGCTGGGGTTTGATGCTGAAAGCTATGCCACTGGTATTTCAAATACCAGTAGGGTGACCCATGGTGGACAGGTTTCAGTGGAGTTTCCAGGCTAAGACAGACTAGGAAGAAGGAGCTGACCATCCACTTCTGAAAAAAAAAAAATTGGCCATGAAAATCTTGTGAATAGCAGTGGAGCATTGTCTAATATAGCACGGGAAGGTGAGAGGATGGCACAAAAAGACTGGGCAATGTTCTCCCTCTGCTGTACACAGGGTTGCTAGGAGTCAGAATCTACTCTATGGCACTCACAACAACAAAAAATGTATGCAATAAGTATTTTATGAACATTATCTCATCTGACTCCACAGCAATTTTATAGAGTTCATGGTGTCTCTGGTTACACAAGAGGAAGCTAAGATACAGTGTTTAAAAAACATGAATAAAGGTCACAAAACTGCTAAGTGGAGAAGCCCTGCTAAAGCTGCCTTGGTGCCAGGGCCTTGCATGAGTCTAACCCATCTACAGAATCCAAAGTCCGCATCCTTAAGGATCAATAGATATATTAACGTTAATCCAGATCCTCAAAAATTTGGTAGTAATTGTTGCATATTTAACAATAGTTAATATAGAGTTAACTTTTGTAATCTCTCCCATTTTAAGGAAAGTTGAAAATGAAGTAACATAGTTGTTTGCATGTTAACTAATAAATTCCCTTTTCCCATTGTTTTATTAAACCACACTATTTTATTGAAACCATGTGAAATTATAAATCTAAATAATTCATCATGATTTAACTATCTACAAGCATTTCATGTCTTCTCATTTGAAATTTTAAAAGTTTATATGACTGCACCAAGGGTTTTTTGTTGTGTTTTACCAATTTATGTGTTTTAACAGATTCAGTTATTATCCATGATCATTTGCTGCCTTTAAAAAATTGTTCCAAAACCTCAGGAACACTTATTGTCACAATTAATATTAGTCCTACACTTTATTTCTGCATCTGTCCCCACTTTCCTTACCACAGGAAGCAGATGTCATAAATAAAGAAAACTGGTGGCAATCAAAGTTCTACCAATGTTCTATGCTAGACATCAAACCTCTGACATCTCAGAATATGACCTTGTCGTCTGTTCAAGCACTTTATTTTTACCTCACCCAGAATTACAAAAGTTACAGTAGCAGCAATTTAGCTGAACCAAGATTACTTTGTCTCTCTGTTGGCTGGGTCAAAATTGGTATTAAGTATAGCTGAATAATATAAGAATAATATTTAACCATTCTCACCTCTCTGACCTTAAAATGAGCTTTCTTATAAGACTCTTTAAGATAACTAAGGCATCTTTTAAAATGTAGTACAGTAATTGATGACTTTATATTACATAATGCTCTCCAAAATTCAATGGCATTTCCAAAGAAGAGTAATTTGCAAATTGGAGATCATTATTAGGCATAATTCATGCATTAAAAAGCATTTATTAATTGCCTACTATTTATCAAACTCTAGTAAAAGATAAGATACAGTACCAGTCTTATCATTATTTTTATTTACCTGTTTTTCTAATTATTTTCTGTATCTTCTGCTTTATTATGCACTCCCTGAAGTCAGGAACACTTGGGTAATTATTGTATCATCAAAACCAAGAACTTACTACATCTGGGGCATAATAGGCATTCAATATTGTTAAATGTTTGCTATTTTTGAAGAATAGGATTAAACATTGCTGTGACATCATGGCTTGTCCTTTTTTACCACTATATCAGAACTTAAAGCTTTGTATCATAATGAGAACTTAAATCTTTGTATCACAATAAACTGACTACACCCAGTGATAGAGCTGTTCACTGATAGAAAATGGATTAATTACCAGCCTTCAGGCCTTAAAAACGCCTATTACATTTGCTATATAAGAAATTACTAGTTCAAGTAGTGCCAGTGAATGGTAGCGTAGAGGACTGGAAGAGTTGGAAAAAAATTAAAAAGGAGTTCTTGAAATACTGAACCTAATTAAAAATGAATTAGTCAAGCTACGAGAGAATGTAACAAACTGTGAAAACTATGAATTCAAAACTAGGCCAATAACTATTTTGGTCTTTCACCAAGGCTGATGTTTACTTTGAAGCATTATAATAGTAACGTGATGTAATGAATACAAATAGCAATGAGGTACCTGAAATTTGGGGAAAAGAAATTAAAAACAAAGTTTAGCTTTCCTAAAGCAAAAAAACAACTATTCCAGTTATTCCAGTTGTTAGGTAATGATTATATTTGTGTATCTCAATTCGTAGACAAAGTTATTAGCATTATTTTGAAATCAGCATATTTAATTTCCAGCTCATTCAACTATAATGAAGGCTGTGTAAATTCATAACACCCAGTAAGTGAAACACTCTCAGAGAAGTTTTGGAGCATTGTTTTTAATGAGTCTTTTGTCTCCAAATCTAGAATTTACCCAAATCTAACAACTACTTTCTAAATTTAAATTTATTATGTACATTTTGAAAAGGAAGAGATATGAGTTATAGATAAGTAAATTTGATCATCATTCCCCTGGTTACAGTTGTCAAAATTTCTCCATATTCTGCAAATGAATATGGACTGCCTATAAAGTGGCAATTCCCACTATATGATTACTTATTTTAACATAAAATCTAGAAACAATATTAAACTTGCTTTTTTCCAGCCATACCGCACTACTACACTATTTGCATGTTCTACCCTTTCTTTTTGGAATTTCATCAACCACTTTTTGGATTTTAAAGGCTTAGGTATGTGTTTCACCCTAGTGCTGTCCAGTAGGGGAAGGTTGCCTGAAATTCTAAGTTGACTGAGCCCCCACACTTCCCAGGTGCTTACATAGCACTTTGCAGATAGCTCCACTCCATGAGCTCTCGGAAGGTAAGTGCGCTATGAATACCTTTAATGGGCCCATCCACACAACTCCTTCTAAGAGAATTGTTCACAACCATGCCTTTTGAAGATTATGATTATACTGGCTAACTGATCCTAGCGGAGTAGTGGACTCCATGAACCACTGACATATAATCTTACCTCTATCAGGAATATGGATTTTAGTCACTCGATTATGAAGAGATGAATATTAATATCGTGTGTGATTGAGGGTAGACCTAAGCACTTGCAAATCAAAGTTATAACGCAGCAAAAAAGCCATGATTAAACAGAGGAGCCAACCTACAAAGATTTGAAAGAAAAGAGCATAACCAGAGAGCAAAATTAAATGTATTTGTAACACAATATGTCTCCCTAACTGGAGACTAAACTAGCAAATCCCTTAAAGCTGTATCTTCATATATTTGCAGTTTTATAACCAAATATTATGCTGCATGGGTATTAAATTTCCATTATGTTTTAAATCATATCTGGACTAAAAACCAGTGATAAAGTTTTGATATAATTAGTATTGATAATACCCATTTCCATACTGTAATGATTTCATTTTGTAAAATTTAAAATGATATGGATCCTATTAATTTATTCTTCATCAGATAATTAGGTCACACACAAAAGATCCATTTAAAGGAATTTCAAGGAAAACAATGTAAGCTTATAATAGATGAAATCACAGTGTCACTGCAAGGAAAAAATGTTGAAGTCTGAGTGCCACTGGAAATGCCCTTTTAAGATATTTAAACTGATAGTCTTTGTTAGTCTGAATTTTTATATGCTTTTCTTTCTAATGCAAAAAAGGAAAGCTGCCAACACATTTTCCTCAGAGAGAAAGCATCAGTGATCCTCTGCAATGTTAGGAAGGCAGCCCAAAGCTACCTGGCTTTACAATATTTGTCATATTTTCACGTTTTGATTTCAGAAAAATTGTAAGAAAGCATATTACCAATACAAAAAAAAATTTTTTAAGTGCATTCAAATAAGACTTAAACATCATAGTAGAGGAATAATTAAAGTTATAAAACCATGAAGGAAAAGAAATAGAGACGTCAGCAATATACTGAAGATGGAAAGGCATTCATTGAATCATAACTGACACAACCACTTAAACACATCTACCTGTTGGGAGGGGATGCCAATGAGAATGAGCCAGTTTAAATCACAGAAATTCAGACAGACTCAGCATTTTGGCATCTATTACCCTGAAGTCAAAGGTAGGGGACAGATGAAAAATTTGTGTATTTTTCAACAGTTTATGTAAGAAGAAAACCTTTTTCCCTGAGGCTTCACAGTCAGATATTTACTTCCCTTGCCTTAAAAAAAGATAGGAGGATCACATTTGGAGAAATAAAACAGAAGAGGCTCTGTACCCCATGGCACCGGGTAGAGATGCTGATGCAGGTGAATGTCATAACAAAAGTAGTGGAAATAGATAAAAATCAGCATATCGAATTGTAATATATAAAGCTGCTTTCTCCTGCACAGATCACAGATTAATTGCCACAATTATTGTGATCTTACAATAATAGAGGGACAAAATTTTCTAAAAAGCAGCTGCCCAAGAAGCGAGAAGGCAGGGGCTCAGGAAAGCAAGATCTAAGAGGAAAAGACAATGTCGTGTTTACTAGTCAGGGCTGGCTTTATGGGCATACAATTAGCGCAATTGCAAAGGGCTCTGAGCTCAGAAAGGCCCTGCACTTGGTTTAATGTGTTACTGCACGGTCTTGAAATTCTTAATAATTTTATTTTGAACTTGTGATTTGTAAGTAATCCAGTGGGCAAACAACACAATTGCATGGACAGAGGCGATATAGACAATATTGGCATCTGACGCTCTTTGTCAACGCATTTATGTATAGCTTTTGTGACGCTCCAAGAACACCAAATTCCAGAGGACCCACAATGCACAATAGGTCAGCAAGACACCAAGTGAGTACAAAATGAGTGTGCCATAGCTACAGCTGGGTAAATAGTGCACCAACAACTCTCCAAGAGGCATGTTTTCTCTTAGAAGCAAAACTTGCTTCAAATGTAGAAAGAAGGCAATTGCATTCCAAGAAACACAAACCCTCCAAGGGACTCTATCATATGTTTTCTTACTCATGTTACTTCCCACACCAGCCAATTAGATTGAAAATGTTGTCACAGAAGGACAGGGAAAGTACGGTAACTCGTAATCTTTTTCGTTTCAGTCTTTCTTTACTCAGTAAACCCAAGTTACAGTGTGTTGGTAGAACGCATGCACATCAACAAATGAAATAAAAAGTTGACTTCATTTTTATGCAGTGCTTTCACTGTTCAGATAAGAAAGAAATACATATACACGTGCAAGCTACGAAATTCAATGTGTGTCATTTCAGCGACTGCAGATGAGTTAAATGCTCTTATATTTGCATTTAAAACTGGCATGATATAAAGATGAACAGCAAACATAGGCTAATAATTTAGAATTTTATTTTTTATTTATTTAGAAAGAGATTAAATAGCAAATAAAAAACACCATGACAAGTTGAGAGACAGACTTCAGAAGAATTGAAAAGCTTAATATTATTTTACTTTTACAGTGTTTTAAAATGCTCTATGGTCAAGGGGCCCAGCATTTTCATCTTTTACAAGGACCTGCAAATTATGTAACTGACACTAGCTGGAAAGTATGAATAGATAAAGCAATAATGGAATACTTAGTATTTCCATTACACTCTTTGAGCCAATGGTCCCTTCCTTTAGTGGTTTCCCTGTAATTGTGAGACTATGCATTGGCTTGAAATACTAAGAGAGAAACTATAAAAGAATATTTTGTGAAAATGAGAGGTTCAGTGCATCCTCCCTTAAAAAATCACGTAATTTTATTGAAATTTTATATTATTTTAGATTTTATTATTTATTATTTATTTTATATTTATTATAGATGGCTTCATAAAAATTCTAAAATATTTGCTAAAGGTAAAAGTGTAATTCTGCTATCCAAGCAATAGAAAAATCAACAGGAAGTGTGATTAGCTAGACAAGCAGGAATGCCACTGAGGTCAGGAATGTTGTTTAGAAAGACTATGAATACATTATTTAAAATAAATGCTCAAGAGTAATCCTTTTTGGAACCAATTCTCTTTTTCTATGCCCCTCTTCCTATCCCATATAAACACTCACATTCAGAGACAGATGAGTAGTAGAAAAATTTGCCTGCGTATGCAAGAAATCACATATATTTGGATAACCTTCCATTACATATGGAAAATTACTCACAGTTTGGCATAACTCTTTTAAAAAAATGGGTGTTTACTCGTGAACATGTCATGTCTAGTGTTGAATTCTTTTAGGAATGAATTAAATGAATTGGAAAAAAATGGCTGCAGGAAAGAATGTGATTATATATAAAAAAATAAAATAGGTGTGTCTCCATGAAGAAAAACAAAAGAATAAGAATTATCTTCTTATGTATCCTTGTGATACAGGCAAAAGAAAAGCAAATTGTTTTTATTAAAAAAAAAAATCCCGTTGGGGATGCATGATCCCATTAGGGAAGAAATGTGATTGTGGCTTGTATGCAAGCTCTCCTGGAGGATCTTAGCAACTGCTTATGCGTGACTGTTGAAGCATCTTTAATTTTAAAGAGGCTTGGTTTAGAAAAAGTTATGATCTTATAGCATAATTTAGATTTCTGATAATATTTAATAAAAACAAGAAATATTAAAATATGTAAAACGTTCCATGGAGATTACAAATATATGACAGAGACCTGCATACTCTTCCTACAAAAATAATTTATTTCCGTATTTCCAAGTTTCTAGGACTGGATTCAAAGATAAAGTAAAATATTGCCTGCCTTGTTGGAATATGAAAAATGTGATTAGCCAAGATGCAGAAAGAAATATTGCTATTAAGTTTATCCAGGGTAAAACTAGTCATATGATTATGCTCATAACAGACAAATTGTCTCACTTTCTTCTGCAAAGTACTCAGGAAATCCAAGGATAGAAAAAATTTATTTCTGTGTGTTATACATCTCTATTTCTTTATACACCTTTAAAGTTTAAAAAAGAAATAATTTCTGAAATGGTTTTAAATAGTCACAACCGAAGGATAGTGAGCAAATTTATTTTTGTCAAACTATGTGAGAGACTTTTCTAAGCAAAGTCAATTAAACTAATATCAAGGCACTGCATCTAGTAATGTTAAAAAAGTTTGACTATCTGAATTTGCTAAATTAGATTAAGTAATTTCTTTCTTTCTTTTTTTTTGTGAGGAAGATCAGCCCTGAGCTAACATCCAATGCCGATCCTCCTCTTTTTTTGCCAAGGAAGATTGGCCCTGAGCTAACATCCATGCCCATCTTCCTCTACTTTATAAGGGACGCCACCACAGCATGGCGTGACAAGCGGTGCACTGGTGCGTGCCGGGCCACAAACCCCGGGCCGCAGAATTGGAGTGCACACACTTAACTGCTTGTGCCACCAGGCCAGCCACTAGACTTAGTAATTTCTGACTTAACAAGAGAAATAAAATATGGTTATAAATTTCCCCTGATAAAGTTTATCTTCTATAAAAAGAACTACATATTATTGACAACACATTTAGCAAACAATAGCAGACACATCTCTTTATGCAATGCATAAATTCGGATACTGCTTTCACAAATTTTTCATTTAATTACTCTAAATATATTCTAGATATTTTAATAACGTTTAAAGTTGTTTCATTTATTTTTCTACAATTTCACATTTAACTCTTTATATCTAAACTAATAACCTTTCTAAAGCAGTGGATGTGTGGAATACAGACAACAAAAGTTTATATTTTTAGAAATACAGCGTTCTTGTTTTTGTAACTCATGTGCTGAGCAACGGTCTTGCTTCTGGTCAACACGGAGACATTGGAATAGAGAAAGAACAGTGCTACGTACAGAGACGCAGACAGTTTTCCAACTTCGACATGGTTATTTCCTTGCATTGTTATTTACTTTCAAAATAATTGAAACTTTACTATTAGATATTTCAACATTAAGTGCAAAAAATGATCCAGCACCACTTTGAAAATTCCATATCACTCTTTGTCTCATTATTCTGAGTAACTGGGAATTAGCTCTGGCTTGTAGGAGATTCAGATATTTAAGAGATATATAAGTAAGATTAATGTTTAAAAATAATTTTATGTGAAGAGTTTCTAGTAATAAAAATTGATGTGTCTAATACTTTAGTATATTTTAAAAAATAACCTTAGTTATAAAGATTATTTAGAAATAAAGAATAAAATACCTCACGAACGTTCTTAGATTTACAACCAGTATTTAATTAACATTAAGTTCAACAGTAATTAAATAGAGAAAACTATTTGCATGAAATACAAAGATATATCCAATCAAAACTGCCTTACTCTTTGAAAGTTAAAAGTGAGAGAAGTACAAACAACTAAGATGACTAATGTAAAAATTGAAGTCACTACAATTTTAAACACCTGTTTAGTCAATAGTGTCAATTCCAAAACTAATCAAAACAAAGTGTGCCCCTTTACTAGGAAATAAACAAATTGGCTAAGAAAATGAGAAAACATTAATGAAAATATAATTTAAGTGCTGGGACCTGGAAATGTGATTTTAATACCACTTCCTGCATAGTTTATGCAAAATAAGAGAACCTAGTTTGTTTTTCAAAAGCATATATAAGGTAAGATATGAAATGACGTTTTCCAAGTGTCTTGCAAAAAACAAAAAAGTTCACCAAATGCAGTATCATTAAGGAGAGAGAGGTGAAGACATTTACTAGAACATGAATATCTAACCCCATTTAATAAATTATTTTGTATGTTTTAAAGATTTAAGTGGGGGGAGAGGGGAGGGTGTTATATATATTTGTAGGAAGCCATGCAAGCAAAATAACAAGGCTAACAAAAATGTAGGAGGTTCACTTTGAACTTGGACTGGAAATTTCTTTGGAACTCAAAGTTCTTTGGTCTCCTTAGCTTCCAGTGACTGTTTTGATTTCTTATCAAGCAGATATAAGCCTTTCAAAACAGTTTGTTCTGAATGGAGTTTGCTACGGGATTCCGAAGTCGTTGCTCAATTTACTTCATTAAAATTAACTTTTCAATCACCTAATAAAACCTGCAATAATGATATTACTGCTGTTGCTGGGAAACTTCAGCAACATTACTCCAACATGAAAATATGGGTTAAGGAATGTTTCAGAAAAATGCATAGAGCAGATTTAATATCCACTTAGGTTGAATGCCCTTCAAATACTGAATTCCTCCATGAAAATTCTCCTGACACAAATTATTAGACTGCAATATTACTGACTTGACCAAATATAGCGTGCCAGTCAGTAATAAAATTAATGCCCATAATCTCAGGTAAACTCTCTATTTTTATTAATTTGAATTGAAACTAAATGTAGTGGAAATGTTCTTCATTCAAAATATATGAAATAACTCCAGTAATATAGTCAAAGAGGTGGTTTGAAGAAGCTACTACTGGTCAAAGTTGAGACTATTTATATATTAAAAAATAATGACAATAATGGATTACAACACACTAAATTTTTGTGTGTGTGTGAGGAGGACTAGCCCTGAGCTAACATTCGATGCTAATCCTCCCCCTTTTTTCTTGAGGAAGATTGGCCCTGGGCCAACATCCGAGCCCATCTTCCTCCACTTTATATGGGACGCTGCCACAGCATGGCTTGACAAGCGGTGTGTTGGTGCGTGCCCAGGATCCGAACCTGTGAACCCCGGGCCGCCACAGTGGAGCACGTGCACTTTACCGCTACATCACTGGGCCGGCCCTATAACACACTTAATTTTGAAAAAAGATAAGTACATGGTGATTTTTAAGGGTGAGAGAGAAAGAGGAGAAAAAACAAAACAAAAGCTTTAGAGAAAATTGCTAGTTAATAAATGTAGAAAATGTTGAGTTAGAAAATCATCATTTTGCAATCCCCCATAATAAAACTGATTATAGCCAGAATTATCAGTAGATACTAAAACCATTGAAAGAAATGTTAGAAAGCAATGTTATTTACCTAGCTTTAAATGTATTATCTGAGAGATTACTTACTAATATATAAGTGGGGAAAATGCACCTTCAGAATGAAGAGAGATCTGTTACTCAACTTCTCATCTAAGTGACCTTATTTATCATCACCAATAATGGTAAAGCCTGGCATTGTGTGTCTCGTGAAGTGTTCTTGCCACACAAAACTCTTCAACCTGTATCTACTCATGAGGAAACAATTTGACAAATCCTGAATACGGAACGTACTTCAAGATACCTGTCTGGCCTCTTGAATAGTTTCATATTGTTTAGAAATAGAAGGAAACTAATCTAGATCAAAAGACATTAAAGATAAATAACCGATGAAATGAGCATATCTTGGTTTGTTCATGCCTTAAAAAAGTAGGATGAGGAAGAGGAAGTGGAGGGGGAGGAGGAGAAAAGCACCTGCCGCCATAAGGGCGTATTAAAGCCAATAGTCACAGGGGCTGATTTGTGTATATAATTTAAATTAAATTATATTCTAGCATCGTTGTTAATTTTCTATAGAATTACAGATAATTTCCTTGGATAATGCTACTGTGGCTATGTAGAAAATAGTCTCATGGTTACAAAATTCATACTGAGGTATTTATGGTTTAAGTGTCATGAATTCTACAACTTACTTTCAAATTATATGTATATATATATATAAATTGTATGTATACGTATATAAATACATGTATATAGTGTCTGAATCATTGAAAAGTAAGTTCTGTGTGTGTGTCTATGTAGAGACTATGATAAAATACTAAAATTTGCTAAATTTCGGTAAAGCATGTATATAAGGATGTTGTCATACTGTTCTCTTCAATTATTTGTAAGTTTGAAATATATTCAAATTAAAGTTGATGAAATTTTTAAAAGAATATAATTATAATAAAAGAAAATAAATTTTAATAAAATATATTTTATTACATGTATTGGAAATTGAGAAATACTGTAACAATTGCTTTTTAATCCTTTCAACATTGTTACATATTAGCAACTTTGCTACCAAAATATTTAGTCCCTGCTTCCTCTATATTTTTTGATATGCTTATAAATAAGTTAAGTCCAATAATTGAGCACTTATATGGCTTTTAGGTACATTCACTGTGTAAAATTTCTGTAGACTTCCTATAAACAGAGATTTAAAAGAGTTGAAATAGTATATGTTAATCAAAGCTTTTATATTTTTATAGTACTCAGTTAACAAGCAGTTATTTAACAGTGTAAATAGTTGGTTTGACTTTCTTTATTTAATGACTGTTTCTTTATCATTGGGAAGTAGAGAAAAAAGTTATTAAAAAAATTGGAGAAAGTAATAGAAGAGGAAAATCAAAGAAGATAGAAAGGAATCTACAGATACTTGACTATGTAGGGTAATATACACATTTTATTTATTATTATTACGTATATGATAATAAATGGGATATAGTGAAACCACAAAGAATGTATAAATCTAAGGTATGAGTAGACATCCAAGTTAATGGAATGAGTTATCAGTCAAGAATGACAGATATATGTAGATATTTCATTGTTTATACACCATCTCTGTGCCAAGGAAACAAAGACATTTCGTCTTGGGATTAGGAGTTTCTTATTTATTTTGACAACTCTCCTAGAAAACTTCCCCCGAAGCAACGTCTATTCTTTTTAAAATTTCTGAACCTATTTCCTCTGTGACAACCTCCCGGTACGTAATTATCAAGCCCATGCATGAAAAAGCTAGTAGGCTTTCTCAGTGTTGACTTCCAACTTCAGTGCATTCTGTCCTTTTACTCGTTAATCTTGTCTGTTCCACATGCTGTTCATAGTCCACAGGGATCTATATTTTAACTCTCTTTTCTTGTCAAGCGTAATATAATCTATTTCCTCAACCACCACTGGATTAATGTTTCCAAAACTCCTCCTTATCATGTTACATTCCTGATTTCAACCTGCACCAACACCTTATTGCCCACTGGACAAAAACAATAGGTTTCTTAACCTGGTATTCCAGGGCCCACACAATTGATATCTATTTAGATGCACCTCATCTTGTTCTTTTAAATTTTTCACTCCATCCAAATATTTTTATTTCTCTCTGACCTTTACTCTTGACATGCTATTACAGGTCTCCACACATTATTGGAAATAACTGATGTCCTCCTCTTGATCTCACTTCTTACTATTTAAAGACCAGTTCATTTTCCCAATTGTGTGAAAATTTCTCTAAACATCCAAAGCCCAAATTCTATATATTTTCACTAACACTGATCATTTGGAACATATGATTTAATTTTTTAATGCTGCTCTTATTCGTATGTGTATTATCAGGATGCTCATATTATAATCAGGAGAATATTTTTTAGTTTTATCAGAAAAAATACCCTCCTGTTTTCTGTGTGTGTGTGTGTGTGTGTGTGTGTGGTTTTTTTTCGGTGATGAAGATTGGCCTTGAGCTAACATCTGTGCCAATCTTCCTCTATTTTGTATGTGGGACGCTGCCACAACATGGCTTGATGAGTGATGTGTAGGTCCACACCCAGGATCTGAACCCATGAATCCTGGGCCACAAAAGCAGAGCATGCAAACTTAACCACTACACCACCGAGCTGGCCCCCCATCCTCCAGTTTTAACCTAAATTCTTCATTGCTTATGAAGTTAGACATAATCACTCTCCTAAGCCTCTCACTCCACTTTATAAATATCTCATTTATTGTTCAAATGATAACGTATTAAACATATTCCTTCCAGATTGTACATTTCCAGGAATAGTGACCATATCTTTCATTAAACATATTCTTTGTTATTTACATGCTACTTGGCATAAAGTGCATGCTAAAAAAAAAAAATTCTGGAAGAATGATCTTTTGGATCTTTTCTCATCCACAATAATACAGTATTTTAAAATTAGGGGAAAAAATTCAGTCATTATATGGTAATAGTATATATAGCCTACACTCTTCTAGATTACTGTAGTGCTTCAAATGAGTTGATTTTTGATACAACAGCATGGACAGCTAAAATTGTCATTACTTTAGAAATCAGTGTATCTTTAATCATGGCAATCTTTACCTTTCCATTCATGTTCAGAAGGGCTTCAAATAAAAGTAATTTCCATCTGAACACTTTACTAATAACCTTGTCTTTATTTATGTTCAGACTGAACAATACCCTGCCCAACAGGGATATATAAACAGCTATAATCATTCTTTAATGGACAGAAGAATTTTCATTGTATGGTGATACAATCAAATAATCATCCATTTCTATAAATATAAAAGATGGATAACTTTATTTCAGGCATAGCCTAGTTACGTTTCTATGTAACAGTGTTGTTTGCAGTATATAAACGCATAGAAAGTTGTGGTTATAATCCAATCATTATTTAACTCTTTCCATATATGTATCATTACAATCCTCCTACCAGAGTACATTGTGGAGTCACAGTCTGAATTATGCTAAAATCTAACATATTTCCTAGTTCTAAGTAGCCTATTATTTCTTAAAAAGAGCAGGGGATGTTTGCTTTAGTGTAACAGTATTCAGTTGGTCTGTAAGAATTAATTACCTGTCTCCAAGAGGTAATTTATGTTTTAAAATTACTTGGCTTAATTCACACTCACACATTTAATCATAGACACTTTGCAAACTCTTATAGGTAATTACACTGATATTTATTAGAGCATGTCTACTGCAAATTTTCTTTCTTCTTCTTAGAGACAGTACTGAGTATCAAGAAATATTTCATTTAAATGAAGTAGTCTGTGACTTGACTTTTCCTTTTAAACTACACAATTTCCTTCTGTTGTAATACTTAACGACATCAGAGTTATATTTAGAGTAAAATATTGATCATGAATATACCCACACAAATGATGCTAACTGTGAAAAGGGAATACTAAAACTAACTTGTGATAATTATTCTTAATATAATTATATATTTTAAGAAGTACACTCTTTTCATTGTAGCTTTTATTATGTTAATCGTATACTTTTGCCTTTTTAAATTTGCTTTTCCTTGGGTTGTTTGTGAGGTTTTTTTTGTGGAACAGATAATTCTAGAGTTGATCGGAAATACTGGCCATGAGAATCTTTATCCCAGCTGATTTATCCTGGATTTACTAAAACAATTCAGGTTATGAAAGGCAATTTTTTTAATATAAATGTCTGAACCACTTCATAGACTCAGAGAAGCTGGCCATGAAAACAAAGACTAAGCATCGTGTTTATATTGTTGCATTATACGTCCTCAATCTCCACTAATTTTTCTTCCACCCCATTCAAGTCCAGTGACTCCAACTTAAGTTATGCATAGTTGTGACCTCTAGATTGCCAAATATAGTAGACAAACTTTGACTTCTCAGCAGTATTCTACGTATTTCAATCATTTACTCCTTCTTTACTCTCTCAGTTTCCATGGTGTAATACTTGGATTTTTAAAAAAGTTTTTGCTTTGTTTTGTCTGTTTTGGCTCTCTCTCTGGCTTCTAGTTCTAATTTTCTCTTGCTGGCTTTGCTTCCTCTACTTGAGTCATAAATGTCTTCCTTTTTGTAGGTCTGTCTTCTCTTATTATCTAATCACCCTTCTTGAGAATCTCATGTTGCCAGCTCTTAACTGCTAACTTTATGCAACAAATTCTAAATATTTATATCAGTGTGGACCTTACTTCTGAGTTCCATAACTGCGTATTCAAATGTCGAGAGCATTTGAAATTTTTGCATGATGATTACATAGGCATTTCAAAAATAGCATCTAAAAAATATACTCTTTTTTCCCATTTCTTCTTCTACCTTTTCTTTCTCCGTTAATTTACACCTCTATTCACCTAGTGGCCCAAGGCAGAAACCTCTCTTTCGCCAGATCAAGTCCATAATCAGGGCCTGTCAAGTCTACCACTAAAATCTGTCTTAAATCTATCTACTCCACTATGTCTCCATTGAAGCACAATGTGGTTCAAAGCACACCATCGAACCCCCTGGAGGAGAGGTTTGGACTGTGTGGGAATGTTTTGGTGATCATTGTCTATTGGTAGAGGTACAGGTAATTACATCATAGTGGTAACAGAAATGCTGAATGTCCTGCAACACAGACAATTCTACACAAGGAAGATTATTTTTCTACCACTGGATTATTTTAATGAGGAGAATTTAATATAGGAAATTGGTTCAATAGGTGTAGGGGGACTTGGCGAATTGTAAAAGCAAAAAGGAGATGCTGCAGTGTCACAGAAATAATAACCGTTGGGAGTGACCCTCCCTAAGGCTGAGGAAATGGGAGGAAGCAGATGTGCTTATTAGAATCAGAAGTTTAGAGGTAGGGCCCCACAGAAGTCAGACTCTGAAGAGGAGACACTGCCCAGCTGGAGCAGGTATCTCAGGAGCTCAGAAGAGCTGCTTGCAGAGCTGGAACTCAGCTAAGAGGAGGCACAGCTGCTGGCGCCTTCAAGGAAGCCGATGAGGCTGGTTCCGTGAGCGTGGAAAGAAGCTGGAAACCGGAACCAACCACTGCTGGAGCAAACTGCAGCTGCTGGGGGGAGGGGGGAGTGCTTATTATCCAGGAGATGCACATGGGAAGATTTCCCTTTTGCTGAGATTCTAGGCACCACTGGCACCTTCTACTGGTAGAACCTTACAGAAAGCCACTAGCAAGGGAAAAGTATAATTTGCAAGGTCCTGGTTCCAGAATCATATAACATTGATTAGAAGGGCAACCTTGGAGCTTAGAAACAAGAGTTTTATAAGGATTATTTCCCAAAGTTGAGAAACGTTGAATAAATAGCCAATTAGTCACTATGTCTTCTATCATGTCAACTATCCAGACTATAGACTCTTCCTCGTTTCTACTCTTATCTTTAAAAATCACTGTTCACATGATGTTACTCCCTGCTAAACAAACAGCAAATTTCTATCCAACAAAGCACACAGCAAAATAATGCCCTTGATTCTCTCTCTGTATCCAGGAATATTTTGACATTGTAACTTATTTGGTTAGGTACAAAAGAGTAGTTTTATCCTCATAATACAATAGGTGGCCAATGCAATTGGTTACAGAAACAAGCATTCTTTCACCACTGGACACATGGCTGACAAAAGCAAGCCCTCAATGAAATCCATGAGACAGTCTTTTCAGCAGGTCTCTGGTGGTCTCAATGAAACACAGCTTACACTCACCACTGAAACAGTCTCCAGCGTAGCTTCATGTCATAGGCAGGTTAACACTATGGAATGAGTGTGCTGCCTCAACTCCCCCCATTACCTGTTTCACAACTTTGTTAAATTGAACATCAAGAGTGGAGCATTTCCTCAAACAGTTAAAAGTATAGAGTTACCATATTATCCAGCAATTCCCTTCCTAGGTATATACCCAATGGAATAGAAAACCTACATCCACAAACAAACTTGTACACTAATGTTCATAGCATCATTATTCATAATAGCCAAAAAGGGGAAACAACCCAAATGTCCATCAAATGATGAATGGATGAACAAAATGCGATATCCCCTTGAAATAGATTATTATACAGTAATAAAAAGTGTTGAAGGGGGCCGGCCCGGTGGTGTAGTGGTTAAGTTTGTACGCTACATTTCGACGGCCGGGTGTTCACAGCTTCGGGTCCCGGACGTGGACCTATGCACTGCTTATCAAGCCATGCTGTGGCAGGCATCCCACATATAAAATAGAGGAAGATGGGCACAGACGTTAGCTCAGGGCCAATCTTCCTCAGCTAACAAAGGAGGATTGGCAACAGAGGTTAGCTCAGGGCTAATCTTCCTCACCAAAGGAAAAAAAAAGTGTTGAAGTACTGATACATGCTATGACATAGATGAACACTGAAAGAAGCCAGACATAAGAGGCCATGTATTGTATAATTCCATTTATATGAAATGTCAAAATAGGCCAATCCATAGAGACAGAAAGCAAATTATTCTTTGCCAGAAACTGAGGGGAATGAGAGATAAAGAATGCCTGCTGATGGATACAGGGTTTCTTTTTGAGATGATGACAACATTCTGGAATTAGAAAGTGCCGATAGTTGCCCAACTCTGTGAGTTTTCTAAAAATCACTGAATTATGCATTTGAAAAGGGTGAATTTTATGGTATGTGACATATTTCAATAATAAAAATTATATGAGAAGAAAAAGAGTGGAGGCAAGGCTTCAAATTAGAAGGAAATTGAAATTGTCTCTGTGAAAAAGGAGAACAGCCTGAATTACAGTGGAGTAGGGGCACTGCGGTAGATAGAAGTTGAAAGGATTGAGATATATTTTAAAACTAATAATTCTAGTTGATATAATGCTATTAATTAGGAATTCCAGTTCTATTATTTATACTGTCAAATTGTTTTCAAGCTTAATATACCATTTTCCTTCTAATAGACTATAAGTTTCACCCAGTTAGTCACCAATTGTTTTCTTTGCTGTTTCTTCTGAATATAATACTTCAAGTCTATCTCTTAGTATTGTAAGACATAAGTTAAATTCAAATTTCTTGAAATATTCCTTTAATACAGACCTCCCTCTTCTTCCATCTAAAGGAGACCTCTTCATTCTCTGCTCTCTCAGGGCCTCCCAGGTACCTATCTTATGTCATACCTCCCTTGGATTTAGGAATGTATGCACTTGGCTTAATCCAACCATAGATTGTAAACATCTTACAGCAGACTACACATTTTTTACCTTTGAATGCCTTCATTCCTAACTCAACAGGACATTCTGGATACAAATTTTTGAATAATCTTATATTGATAAACAAAACTGCTGTCAATAAAGAATATTTTCTCCTCTTTATAATCTATTTTCTTACTTTACTTCAGCAATATACAATTGGTCCTCATTATTTGTGGATTTTGTATTTACAAATCAGCAGCTTGCATAAATTTCTTTGTAACCCCTATACTACCCACAGTGCTTTCGTGATCATTTGACATCACGCACAGTGGCAAAACATTTGAGTCACCCGGTGGCCACCTTCCCAGTGGAGCTTGAATAAAGTGATGCTCTGCCTTCTTGTTTCAGCTGTCATACCGCAAACCAGTGTACTTTTCACAGTCTATTTAGTGTACCACATTTTTCACATTTTGTGGGTTTTGTTGGTGATTTCACTGTTTAAAAAGGCCCTCGAGCATAGTGCTGAATGGCTGGTGTTCTTAAGAAGGCTGTGATGGGCCTTATGAGTAAATATATGTTACATAAGCCTCATTGAGACATGAGTTATAGTGCTGTCGGCTGTGAGTTCAATGTTAATGAATCAACATTATATATTAAATAAGGTATCATTAAACAGAAATACACATAAAACAAGGTTATATGTTGGTTGGTTGGTGAAAATGTTGTGACCAGAGGCTGTCAGGAGCCTAAGTCTGTATTTCCCCTGTGAACAGTGGTTCAATATTTGCTAATTCAGTGTTGGCAGTGATTTCATAAAATATAGCTACAGTGGATAACAATAATTGTCTATGTATGTAATAGGTTTGGGGAGACAATTACTTCCACGAGTCTCTTATTTTTCTGCACGTCTTCTAAACAGAGACACTGACAGTCTTTTTTTCCAAATGATCTCTTCAAGGATGTTTGTATAACAAACAGCCTTGGAAGACAGAAATAATGTCTCCTGCCCCACCAAAGGGCAGGCGTACTTAGTGTCTACCATCAAAGATAGGGGTTCCCTGAACTCAGTTTTCCTCTCCTTTAGCATAACCAACTACATGTGCAAGCGTCCATCTGGACCCGTCTGTGTCGCCCCATTGAGACTTGGGGGCAAGGCAAACAAGACACACAGATTTTGATGCAGATTATGCTTGCTGTGCCTTGTGAATGAAGTCTATCGAGCCTGGCCCAAGAGGTGCATGTCTTCTGCCAGTACCCATGAAACTGACAGATCAGTTTATTAGCTTGTAAATCGGGTAAAATCACAAACTCTTCTTAGTTCTTGACAATAGTGATAAACATTATAACACACACACACACATTACATACACACATTACATCTCCTTTAGCTAGAGAATCAGAATATGGTGCAGGGTCTAATGCTTGAATATAAATCATACATTTTTCTTCCTTATATAAACATATTTCTTCTCCTTTTATTCAAATATCACTTAATAATCTCTTCTTGTTTGAATTCAATTTTCTTTTTTTTTTTTTTTCCGCTTTTTAAAATTGTGTTCTGGACTCTCACCTTCCAGCTGTGGGAGCCAATGAGGCATATCTCTTGCCAGCTCTGCATTTAGTGAAATCACATTGGTAGCTTGAAATCAGCGATGGTGGTAGTAGCTACAGGAAACACTACAAATCAGAGTTTTTGTTTTGATTTTTGGCTTTCCAGAGAGCTGGTTTAAGGGCATACCACTGATACTTTTCCTTGGAATATACTACAAATTTAAAAGAAGAAAAAATCTGTAAACTTAAAGTAGGTACATTTTGTTCACATGTAGCTAGTTTTGTGAACTTTGAATGCTAAATTTTGTATTTTTTTAAATTTTAGCCCTCTGTTTGAAGATGACAAATGCTAACTGAAAAAAAATAAATTATGTTTCCTTCAAAATTCACACAACCAAATAAGTGTAAGTGACATTTAAATAATTGAAATTTCACATAAATTTTTTATGTTTGTAGCATTTAAATTTCTGAAGTTTTATAGTTTAAAACTATAATTGTGATATCCTGTGTATTTACATTTGAAAATAGTGTATATATATTTATGTTCTTTTGCTTCTTCAATCTTCTTCTCTTCAATACTTCAAATACTATGCAAACAAAATATATCTCCTTATACTTACAAATGTTTCCCTTTTCCTCTAGTTAATATCTTCAAATATAACTTAAGTGATGGAAGTCTCTCCAATATAAATTTCTACTCTTCAAGCACCAGGAAACATAAATCTAATCGGCTTAACAAAAACAATGAATGTATTGACTTATGGGACCGGAAAGGCTAGCGATAGGGCCAACTTCAGACATGCCTGTTAGAAGGGCTGAAATGATGTCCAAATGGAACTTCCTCTGCTTTCTAATCTCCTCTGTGTGTTGGCTTCACGCTTAAACAGATTCTTTCCAGTGCTGAACTTTTCTCATATTCTCACAGCTTCTCATGCAGAAGGAGATAAATTAACAACTTTCCAACAATTGAGTGAAACCTCAACATCTTTGTCCTGTAGAATAAGATACACTCATTTTTAGACCCATCAGGACTGACTTTGGAGCTGAGGTTTACAACCTCATACACATACATGGACTAAGTCATTGTTTCCAAAGGAAAATTTTAATTTCTTCTTCTTCTTTTTTTCTTTAACAGACAGAAGAAAGGTAAATATATGCTTGGTGTCAAAAACAAGAGATTTTCCACATATACTGGCAAGTCATATCTGATAGGGAGCCAAAAATGCTCAATGGGGTAAAGATAGTCTCTTGAAGAAATGGTGTTGGGAAAAATGCATGACCACCTGCCTAAGAATAAAATTGGACTCCCATCTTCCACCACTCACAAAAATGAACTTGAAATGGATTAAAGGCTTAAACTTAAGACCTGAAACCATAAAACTCCTAGAACAAAACACAGAGAAAAAGCTCCTTGACATCGGTCTTGGCAATGATTTTTTGGCTATGACACCAAAAGCACAAGTAACTAAAAGCAAAAATTAATAAGTGAGACTATATCAAACTAAAACCTTCTGCAGAGAAAAAGAAACAATCAACAAAATGAAAAGGCAACCTATGGAAAGGGAGAAAATATTTGCAAATTATATTGCTGATAAGGGATTAAAATCCAAACTATATAAAGAACTCATACAACTCAATAACAAAAAAACAATCAAATTACAAAAATGAGGAGAGAATATGAATAGACATTTTTCCAAAGAATATGACATACAAATGACCAACAGGTACATGAAAAGATGCTTGATATCACTAATCATCAGGGAAATGCACTTCAAAACCACAAGGAGTTATTATCTCACATCTGTTAGAATGGCTATCATCAAAAAGATAAGAGATAAGTGTTAGTAAGGATAGGGGAAAAGGGAACCCTTATGCACTTTTAGTGGGAATATAAATTAGTACAGCCACTATGAAAAACAGTATGAAGGGGGCCAGCACAGGAGCATAGTGGTTAAGTTTGTTCACTCTGTTTCAGTGGCCCGGGGTTCATCGGTTTGGATCCTGGGCACAGACCTACACACCGCTCATCAAGTCATGCTGTGGCAGCATCCCACACACAAAATAGAGGAAGATTGGCAACAGACGTTAAGTCAGGGCCAATCTTCCTCACCCAAAAAAAAAAAAAAAAAGCCAGGTATGGAGGTTCCTCAAAAAATAAAGAAATAGAACTACCATATGATACAGCAATTCCGCTTCTGGTTGTATATTCAAAGGAAATGAAAACAAGATCTTGAAGGGAGATATGCAGGCCCACGTTCATTGCAGCATTATTCACAACAGCCAAGATATGGAACAATCTAAGTGTCTGCCAACTGATGAATGGATAAAGAAGATGTGGCATATACATAAAATGGAATATTATTCAGCCATGAGAAAGGAAATCCTGCCATTTGTGACAACACTGGTGAAACTTGAGGGCATTATGCTGAGTGAAATAAGTCAAACAGAGAAGGAAAATACTGTATGATATCACTTATATGTGGAATCTAAAAAAGTCAAACTCATAGAAACAGAGAGTAGAATGGTAATTACCTGGGCTAGGAGGTGGGGACAATAAGGAGATGTTGATCAGAGGATAAAAACTTCCGGTTATCAAGAGAAGAAGTTTTGGGGATCTAATGCACAGCATGGTGATTATAGTTAATAATACTGTATTATATACTAGAAAGTTGCTAAATCTAAAATGCTTTTGCCACAAAAAGGAAATGGAATTTATATAATTTGATGGAGGTGTCAGCTAACACTATTATGGTAATCATTTTGCAATATATAAGTGTATCAAATCAACATGTTTTACACCTTAAACTTGCAGTAATGTTATATGCAAGTTATATCTCAATTAAGCTGGTAAAAATTCTAGCCATGGTCCAGGTCCAAACACAGCTACTTTCAAACCATTAATAACTAGAATGAGAAACAAAAATTATTGTAACTATGTATCATATAGTTTAAAAAGGGAAGAGAGATCAATTTTCTTCTCAATATCCATTGTAGGAAGGAAACCTTACTGTATTTTTTTTTTTTTTTTTTTACTTTCTTGAATGTAGCAAAAACTGCTTGTACTGACTTTTTTGCTTTTTTATATTTTGCTTTAATGCTATAAAATACAAAAAATTGGTAAAATAACACTCTATAAATTACTTAAAAAAATTTTTTCACTACATGTGGTTTTAGTAAACAAACTTTAATAAACCCTTTAAAAATACATAAAGAGGATGAAATGTGTAACAGAATAAGTTCTAAAAATGTTTGCCAATTATTTTTTATGAATATTTTTATCCGAGATAAAGATATTTAACATATTTAATGCAAACCAGAGTATGTTATTTTATATCCTAAGAAGCAAATGTATATTTTCCAAAATAAAGAATATAGCATATTAATACCAGCAGGGAGCTATTCAATTGAGAAAGAATGCATTATTATGCCCAAAACAGATAAAAGCACTCTCTTTCATAAAGTCAATGCTTTTGGAAGGAGGCCAAGAGTATGACAGATCTAGAAATGGATATTTGAACCTCTGACACTGTAGTGTCTCAATTCAATGTATAGAATTTCCTGCCCAGAAATGTTTAAATTAGGAGACATCGATCCCCAAAATAGCTTGTATATAGATATGCGCTCTTTAAAGTTTAAAACAATCATCAAAACAGAAAAGATTTGTTGTTCCATAGAATATAGGTACTTTAAAATTAGGTACAATGGATCACTATAGTTCTAAATTTCAGACTCCCAAAATAGGATTGACCAATAATCAAATAGCCTTTGACTTGTTAAAGAAAAATGTCCTTCCCAAGATCAAAGATAAATGAAATGTCCCACCTCTAATACCATGTTTAAAAAAATATGATACTATCACCAATTTTCAAACACCTTTATGCAGAGTATCATGTTAATCAATATAAAATTATCTCCTAGGTCCTATAGAAGAGGTTATTGACTACGTCATTTAAATTTTTTTCTTAGTAAATACATTTACCTATTTGGAAATGTGTTAACTTAGGAGATTCTTTATAGAAAGAGAAATGCATTCCAGCTAGTATTGACGCTTCATCACATGTAGGTTCCCTCACTGCTGAGTCCCTAAAAATTATGGCTTCATTTCCTGTCTTGCACCCCTTATCAGTAAAGCCCTCATAAGTCATTACAACAAAATATCCTCACAAATATGGCTAATGTCTAATTGGGACTGACTCCTTGTATACGTCTGAAAGCTTGAGGTGAAAGTGAATGTTTTCTATGAGACACTTCTTTATTCTGTAATCTAGAAAATGCTAGATTACTGAAGCACAGAGCGTTAATTTACTCTAAAAAAAAATGTGGTCACTGATTCATTTTTATTCTTTATATGTTTGCCTTTGGAAGTAATACAGTCTTGTTAATAAATTACGAAGTTGATAATTTAATAAGAATCTACCATTTGCATCAAGAGAATATGATTCAATTCATTCCAAAGGGTGAAACCACGCTTACGCGAGGTGAGCTCAGCAGACAGGTGCAGCAATCATGCCACGGTTCCTGTACTGAATTAGTTTGCTGTCTTCAAGGCAATATGAAAATTGCTGATGGTCTCCAATGTTCTTCAATATCTTTCTATTTGTGCTAGTACATTTCAGTTTATACCTATATTCTGATACATGCTATTATTGGTGCATTTTTCTGACTTTTTTGGAGTTGTAGCCATGGAAATTCTTTGAATATGAGTAACGTCATAGATATTTTTGCCCAATCCACTCACATATTGCTGCCATTTTAAAAATACAGGTATAAATAACTATTTAAATGTTTATTATAAATGTATTCTGTTATAATAGTCAATGTTCCTTTAGTTGCAAATAACCAAAAACTCATTCAAATGGTCTAAAACGTTTTACAGAAAATTATAAAAATTATAAGACGTTCTTTCCAGACATGGAAGCAGGATGTGCATCAGAGACAGGAATGTGGAACTGGAGAGTCAAGGGGAATGCAGAGAATTCTGACTCATTTTCTGTGTCTCTCTCTCTCATTTTCTCTCTCCTTATGCCCTCCCTTTCTTTCCTTTTTTCCTCTTTTGCTTCTCCTTATCAAAACAGTCCTCTAAACATAAAATGCTAACGTATTAAGAATTTATGATTAAGAGCAAAGCTTTCACTGAGATAGTGTGAAACTTGACACAAATTTTAAGCTAAAAACCTATAGGAGTATATAATATTGCTTCATATAAATACTAATGTAAAAAACAAGTTGTTTTCTTAATACAATGAAAATTTTATTTAGAAATAATTATTTCTTTTCATATTTGCATGTTATATTTTTGTCTATTTTATGTATGTAAAATAAACTTGACATCTAAAAGTTTTACTTTATTTCTAATCAACCTTCTTTCTTAGTGTCTAAAAGTAATAAATTGCCTAATGTAGATCAGTTACCTAGATTAAAGAAAGAATGTGTGCTTTTTAAAAATATATATATTAGTATGATTTTGATATTCTTATGGGCTTTTTAGCTTTGAGTACACATATAACACCAACAAAAATAATGCTATATTTATATATCATGGGAGAAATTGAAGTAAGAACGTTTGCATGGGACCACACTGTGAAGTAAAACTCAAAATTAGCACATTTTTTAATATTAAGACTAGTATAATTTCCTCAACATGCAACATACTAGAAAACTTGTTTTATATTAGCCATGTAACATATTATAGAAAACAAATCATCCAATTTTGAGCAATTAGCACTTTTATTTGGATACAGCTTGAAAAATGCATAATATTATTTTCTCACAATGAGAACTAAATCTTATCATGATTGTCGCTAATTTGGCAAGTTTTCATGAGAAAGTCAATGATCTGAAGTATCAGTTCTCTAAAAATATGGCTAAAATGAAATAACAAGTCAGTCATTTATAGATTAGTATAAATCATTTAAAAGAGCAGAAGAAACAAGTATATTACAGTTAAATTCTAAATGAGCAAAAATGTTCTTTTTTATGTATTTTTAACTGTTGTTATTTATCCTATAGAATTGTTATCTTTGCTACATTTGTTCAGAAGTCCCTAAGCTTAAAACTAGAGTTTGAGAAGTTCAAAACCAGTTTATTTTCTGAGTAAACCACTAGAAATATTTTCTTTGTTCTTCTACGGAAATATTTCTCATCAGACATTAACGAATGAATAGTGTATCTATGATGGAAGATGTTCCTTGTAAGTGATTGAAAATTAGAAAACCAAAAGCCAAACTGAAATCCACCATGTATTTTTAATAAAGGCAGTATTTGTATGAAAACTCTATCATTCAGGATCTCGTCTCACTCTGTGTTCTCACTGATACACACAAATGGGCAACAGCTAAATGGTAATTAAACATTCAGCTTTATTATTGGTCCAGACAATTCTGCAAGAATTCTCACATTATAGGGAAACTTGGTAAAGCTAAAGTGGAAAATACAGTATACTCGCTTCTTAACCACAGCTGGTTGAAAACAACTAAGTGATCTTACAGTGTGGAGCCATCCTTCATGGGTGTGCAAAATGTAGGTCCTGCCTGATTTGCTTCTTTCATGAAGACACACAGCAGGTAGGCTGTTTTAAGGGACCTGCAAATGTTGCATCTTAAAATGCAATTTATGTTTGTTATATTTCTGTAATCCCCTTGAAAGTGTGTTGGCAATAATTAGTGTAGAGAATGTGGTTTGTGTGTATGAATTAAATATGTTTACTATACTATGGGAAGCTAAACTCAACATTTTCAGAATCATTAAAAGCTACTAAATTCAGGATATGATTTAAAATTCCTCAATCAGATGAATTCAAGCTGCACGTAAGAGGCAGCAGTGAGACAAAGGACATGCGTCTTTGGATTCGGATATATCCACTAGAAAGCACAATCATAAATATTGCCTTTTGCTGGAGCTGATCATAGCAGATGAGGTATGCTGCTGTTTCCAGCAATGAAACTGTCTTCATCATGACATTTTCCTCTTGGAGGCAGCTATTGATAATGCAAGTGATGGTGGGATTATGGACATGGCAGCCAAAGGAGCAGAAGCCCTCTTGGTAACCTGGTTCTGCAGTGTTGTGTTATGTTTTGTTTTATATTTTGAGTCAACTTTGAAAGGTCAAAGAAGTATTTGTTTGCAACCTTCTAGATTATTTGAAAGTCACTTAATTTCTAGAATGGAAATCCTTTCTACTCTGTTTAATTAAAATAAACCAATAGAAATAAGCGATCAGAATAACTATGGGTAATAACTGTCAGTAAATTGGGAATCAAATATTAATTATCTGATCTGCTTGAATATGAAGGTATTGATAATCTAATCAGAATTAGAAAATTGGACACTTGGGTCCCATGCAACGTGGTGAGATACTTTTAGGTGTGCTGCGGGAACCTATTACTGAATTATACATAAGGCTGCCAACAGCCTCCTATCTTTCCATCAACAAATGATAAGGTTCTCTAGTTGGCCTCTGCTGCGGGGCAAGGAGCATTGGAACCTTGCCTTTACAACCTGCTGGGATTATCTTTCCACAGATCAAGATAATACATGGGGAATGTGTCAAGCACCAATAGGAGAAAAGCAATGTGGGCACCTAGGTTATTGCACCAAATCCATGCACGCTTCAGGAAATAATTCTCATGAAAATAGATCTTGGCTTGCTACTGAGACCTAACAGAGGCTTAATATCCAAACTTTGGACATCAAATGACTATGATTACTAAAATGTTTGTCGTAAATTGGGTGTTATCTAATCCACCTAGTCATAATTTTTGTGGGGCAGCAGCACTTATCAAGCGGAAGTTGGAAAAATGAGATCCTCCAAGCAGGTTCCTAAGGCACAAATATAGGTAAGAGCTGGTGACTCATTTCCAAATGTATCTCCTCCTCGCTGAACTGCCACTTTGCCTCTGTTCACATTAATGGCCTTTGGGTTATTCCTAATATTCAGATCATTGAATAACAAAACATTAGGCCTAATTTAAAGTAAATTCTGCATGATATGTTGATACTAGGGAGTAACAGGCTGCTGTAGATTATAGCTCAATGCAGGGTAGACAAGGTTTTAGACCTGATGTGACATTCATAATATAATAGTGGAGAGTCAATCACATTGAACTGTATCGATCATGGTGTATATGACAATTTGTTTTTACTGGAATAGACACTTATCCTGGGGATGGATTTACTATCTCTGCCCACCATAACTTTGCCAGCAGCACTACTCATAAAATTCCAGAATATCTTCTTAATTACCATCTCATACCATACAATTTTTTTTTCTGAGCAATAAGGTCAGTTGAGAGAAAAGGATACCAGACAATGGGATGATCTCTTGGGATTAATTGATTTTGTCATGTTTCTCATGGAGAAGTAGCAACAGGTCTTAGAGTGAATGGAATGGACTCTAGAAGACTCAGGGAGCTAGCTGGGAGACAAATCTTGTGACCTCGAGGTTCTTTATCATAGGATGTGGTATATGTTTTGATGTAATAAACATTGCTTAGGGCTATTTCTCCCACTGCCAGAACATGTGGGTCCAAAAACTATAGAATAAAAGTGGAAGTGTTACTTCTCATTATTATAAGCTTGCAAAATCTTTACTTCCATCCTCTATATCTATCTTTAGCCTCTGCTGATTTAGGATATTAAATTCTATAGTAGAAATGCTCCTACAAGAGAACTCAACAACATTTCCAATAAAATGGATATTTCAAACTGCCACTTGGCCATTTTGGACTTCTTATGAACCAGAACAGACAAAACAAAAAGAGGAATTATTGTGTAAACTGGATCATGATTATAAAAGCGAAAAGAGTTGCTGCCACACAATGTTGGTGAAAAGGTGTATGCATGCACTGATCCCTGGGAACATTCTTAGGACTGCCTCACAATGATAAGACTGGAACAACACAATATGATAAGGACAAGAAAGCTCAGATATCTCAGGAAAAAGACTGATGTCATACCATGGTAAAGAACCTGATCTGGAGGAGATGCTGTCTCTGAGCAAACAAAACATGAAGTGGATAATGAAGGAAGAAAATACAGCCTTTCTAAATCTTTGCACACTTGTTAAATAGCTTAAAAACATGCAAAGCAATAATCAACAGAACTAAAAAAACAAATAAATTATGAATCACAGTAGATGACTTTAATACACCTCTCTCTCAACAGAGAAAAGAGCAAGTACATAAAAATTGGTCAATCTATAGCTAATAAGAATAACAAACTTAACAAATTTGACATAATTCACATATTTGAAACACTGCATTCAACAACTGCAGAACACATGTTTTTTTCAAGAATACACCTACCATTTATAAAATTTTAGGTTGTACATCAAGTCCCAAGCAATTTTAAAATGATTGAAACTATTAAAAGTACATTCTCTGATCATAATAATATTGATATTGAAATAAATAATAAAAATAAAATAAGAAAAATGGTAGTAAGTGAAAATTAAATAACACACTTCTAAACAACCCAAGGGTCAAAGACAAGGTCATTCTAGAAATAAGAAAATATTTTAAAGGGGAAATAAGGAAGATATGACATATCAAGTCTTCTGAGATACAGTTAAAGCAGTATTTAGAAGAAAATGTATAGACTTACATAAGCATATTCAAAGGAAGGCTGGCCAAAATTTGATGAATTAAGCTTCCATATTATGAACAAAAAAATGAAAAGCAAATAAGACCTAAGAATTAAAAGAAGAAATATAATAAAGATAACAGAATTATTCAATAATATGGAGAACAAATGTGCAATAAAGAGAGCCAAATTTAAATGTTGGTGTTTTAAAAAGATTAATAAAATTCATAAGCCAATAGCTAGACTTATCATACATGGAAATAAAAGAGAGAAAACACAAATTACCAATATTAGAAATAGAGAAGACTATATCAATATAGACCATAGAGTCATCAGAACTGTTAATGAGAGAATACTATAATACTTTGTTAAACCAATACATTTGACACGTTGGGTAAAATAAACCAATGACTAAAAATAATACAACTTAACACAGCTCATTAAAAAAGGAAGGAAAAGAAACTCATTTATAATCTCAGATGTCAGGACAGTAGTTACCCTTTCAGAGGACAGTGCCTACATGAGATTCCCAAGGGAACTTCTGCAATGTTGATTATGTTTTGTTTCTTGATATTTTGGGTTCCTGAAGCCAATTCCAACACATGTGTTAGTGGCAGACACCCACGACACCAAGGCACTCTCAGACACTGAAACTGGTGGACAATTAGCCATTAATGATGAGGTAACTAGTAACTGAAGTTTTTTTAGGCAGTTATTAATTGTAGCTTTTAGGTATTTTTCCACCCATTGTTAGCTGTGCCGCTTATTTTTAAAAGTCCTGTAGATAGGCAATATATGTTCTGACTCCCGCTAGGTTCCTCATAGATAACATCTCCCTGACACTTGGGTCACCATGGTAATGGGTGCTTGAGTTGTTTTTCAGGAACTTAGAGTTGACCTCTGTCCAGTTCAGGCCAGTCAACACCACCAACACACCAACTAGGCCTATGCAAGTTTCAGATAGGTGACCTCCTGATGTCAGGGAGCCAAAAACTCCACCCGTAGATCATGTGAACACCACCATTTTGAGAACATGCATCCTATGAAGAGCCATGAAGCTTGACTACACTTGCTCAGATCACCAATTACCTCACTCCTCCTTACCTCCAATCATCTATCACTACACTTCAGACCACTTTGCCCTTCTACCCCATAAATATCCCTAATCCTTATTTTGGAGGAGGTGGATTTAAGATTTGTTCTCCTGTTTCTTCGTTTGGCTGCCTTGTGAATAAACTCTTTCTCTGCTGCAAACCTGTCATCTCGGTGATTGGCTTTTCCTATGACAGGCAAAACAAAACTGGTATGGTAACAACACCAGCAGGGGGTTGGAGAATTCAACTCAATTCTGACACTATGTACCCAGAGATAGCATCAGATTGAGGAACAGATTGATAGCACAGGTTGAGGGCTCAGTCCTATGAGACTGCCATCCCCTAACTTCAGATGCCAGTCACAAATCCAAGTTGTTAACAGTACTTCTGACTCACTGGCTATAAATCAAGGTTACCACGACCTCCTTCTCGGGAACATTAATTGCTAGAGTGGCTCAGAGCTCAGAGAAATGTTTTACTTACTACATTCCTGGTTTACCATAAAAGGATATAACTCAGGAACAGCAAGATGGAAGAGATGCATAGGGCAAGGTATGGGGAAGGGGCACAGAGCTTCCATGCCCTCTCCAGGTCCATCACTCTCCCAGCACCTCCACATGTTCGCCATCCCAGAAGCTCTTTGAACCCAGTCCTTTTGGAATTTTATGGAGGCTTCATTACATAGGCATGCTTGATTAAATCACTGGCCATTAACAATTGAATCAACCTCCAGCCCTTTTTCCCTCCATGAAGGTCTGGGGTGGAACTAAAAGTTCTAACCTTCTAATCACATGGTTGATTTTTCTGGCATGGTTGGTTCCTTAGGTGACTTAGGTATATCTCAAAAGTCACCTCATTAACATAACAAAAGACACCTGTTATTACGCTGAATCCCTGTTGGGGTGGTGATAAGGTGAAAGTGAAGGGGAGTGCTTTATAATCCTACAATTAAAATTTTTAACTGATAATATATTACAATAAATAAACCACAGCATTATTATTTTGTTGTAAAAATGCATAAAAGTTAACTATTAAAATCGGACAGTTTGCAAATCTTACATGTTTCTCTAGCCTAGACAAGCATTATTGAATTTTTGAAAAAGGAGAGCTCACTGTAGCTTGGAATATTTAGGGAAGACTTTTCAGTGTTACAGAATCTGAAGGGTGAATGGAAATAAAATAAGTGGAGAAGAGGGCCTTCTGCATAGACTAGAAGGGAAATGTATAAGGAATGTTGGTTGAACAGCATCTAGTAAGTTCAGGATGGTATACCAAACACAGAAAGGAGAAAAAGTAAATACTCTTTAGAAATATGACATTGTGCCAGTTGGTGGAAACTGGCAAATGCATGTTAAATGCTGGAAACATGAAACACGTGTTAAAGAAATTTTGCTGTATCTCTCAGGAAGCACTGATCTTTGAAGATATTTAAGCAAATGAATGCCAACAAGAAAGCTGCATATAAAGCTAAACAAACATGTGTTTGCTCCCAAAGATGTTTCTTTGAGATTTTCAGACAAAAATCCTGGCCCCAAGAAGATCTCAGAGTCCTTAATACAATGATGATTGATCCGAAAACTTTGTTAACACACGAAATTTTTCTTGGAAATTTTTAGATTGCTGTTTCTCACACAAGCCTGTTCTCCCTCTCCATAAGCTTTATGTTTTAATTTTTTGGTTGAAAATATATGACCAGCTATTCACCATTTTCTTTCACAGACCTCTACTTTGTATACCAAATACCTACTAGATCTAGTGGGGACCCCAGATTATTCTTTTCTTTAATTTTATCACTCTGACCTCTTAAACCTTTCACACTCTCCGACCCAAGAACTGCCACTGTTATTTCTTCCTCCATTCTATTGCTTATATCCCACAACAAATTCCAACTTCCTTCTCTCTACACTCATTAGGGACTACTCCCACCGGAACCTCTCTGTAATCATCCAGCAGCAGAGTGGATATTTATTTTTCAATTCCATGAGTGTATCACATTGTTTCTTTAGCTTTCCAGAAATGCACTGTGATTATGATATCTTTACAATAGCAATTTCACAAATTTTTTTCAATAAGCTTTATGATATTTCTCTCCTTAACCATCTAACACTAGGTTGGTAGGTGAAAAATACAGTTGATTGGAGGTTTCCAATCTGAAAAATATGTGACTTCCAATTGGAGAAATATGTCATGTTATCTATTATTATCATTATTATAACTCTATTACCAAACCAAGATCACATAATAGAGTAAAAAGTCTTTGGTGATATACTATTTAGTACTTTATTTTTGGCTACTAAGAAAATGGAAAAAAAAAACCCAAATCCTTCCTATTTGTGAGGACTTATATCTAGCATAAAATTGGTATTTGAATAGATACATGGTTTGAGAAATAGATTTTAATTCAAGCTGCATGATAAGTAATGTTCCAGCATAGTCTAAAAATTTGTCTTCCAAGATTAAATTAACTTGTTTTATAAAGCTTACATGATTTATGCAATGCTAATTAAAGTGTAATGAAGTAATATCATCAAAATATGACCAGTGTTCTCATTTCAAAAACAATTTACAGAAGTTTCATTTCATAAAATGGTATTGGTAAATTATTTGTCTGTAGTACTTATGTAGTATGTACACATCAGGATTTAATGAGGAACATTTACATGGGATTTAAACATTGCTTTTTATTAAAATCATGTTTAAACTATGAATCAATTTGGACTGTGGCTGTTATCTATTTTTTTCCTCCAAATATCTTCAATAAGAGAACAGCTTTTTGATCTTCTAGGGAATCCGTTTACATCCGCTTATATAAAACACTGCATTCTGTGCAAAGATCCAATTGTTACTAATCTACTCTGCTTGAAGGGAAGGAAGCTATATTAAGCTAGATGTCATGAGATTCAAGAACACTGAGACAAAACTTTAAAAGGGGAAAAAAATTAAATGACAGATGACTGAGGAATAAAATATAAAGCATCTAATCCTTCGAAGTATTACTAGTAGAGTTTGTTTCTTTTTTCACTATGTTTTTGTCCACCAAAATATTACTTATGATTATCTTAATGTCAAAAAAAACACCCTCCCAGATTCAGTAAATGTTGCTATGACCTTCCAAGATATTCATAAGGTTTTTTAAAAATCTTGTTAAATTGTATCAATCTTTTATAGAAGAAAAAAATAGGCTAGTGTTGGCTTTCAGTTGTGATTAGTTTTAGCAAAGTTTGCTCTTCTTAGCCTCATTTAAGGTATTTAATCTGGGAGAGATCATAGTTCCATATAACATGTAAATTTAATTAAATAAGGAAGATTTACACATGTTTATTCAGATTTGCTGTGTAATTTGAAATGGAATCTTTCTGTTCCATATGTGTATTAATTAGCTAAAGAAAAGAGAATCAGAAACATCATTTCCTAAAGTGTCTCTCATTGAAATGATCCCAAAGATGCTTCTCAAAACAAGGTTCATGGGTCAATCTCTTGAGAACAATTTTATGCTTCATTATCCTCTATGAGAGTCACAGTCACTTTAGAACAAAAAAAGGTTTTGGTAAATCTTAACTTTTTAATTCTGAATTTTTCAAAATTTTTTCACCATGAGACAAATTTTCATGAAATACCTCAAACATAATAGGCACTATGGCTCCTATGGAACACTGCTTTTGTGGCCATAATGTCTAAGAATGTGTAGTACCATCAGTGATAATATACTCTAATTCCTTTATCATACAGAAGAGAAAACCTGATTGCAAAAAAATAACGTGGCTTGTTTGAGTTTAGAAGCAGAAGCAGAAAAAAGATTCTGCTTCTGGTTCCAACTCTAGTGTCAGTGGAGGCAAGAGGATATTATATTACTGGTTTAAAATGATAATGAAAATCACTATGTATATGTATTTTGCATTCATTTGCTAAATTACTGCTTTATAGATGTATGTTATTAGTGAGTACTTACTAGACATGATCCTTACACATTCTGTAGATGTCTAAATTTTTAAACAAAAAAGTAAATAAATATGTAAATTTAATAAGATATTGAATGATAGAGATAACGTGATACATGCTTTTAAAAATCTTTGTTTAGTCTTGGAATAAACATAGTGGCATCCTCACGTTAAGTATTTAATAAATGTTGACTGGATCACCCAACGGGTTTTGACTCTATTCTACCTTAATACACTATCATTCTGACTCAGTATTACATACTCCAATCACCCACAAATTCTTAAAACAAGGCTATAGCTTCCAAGTCTGATTTTGTTTAGATTCTCCCTCCTAGTTGGAAAGAGAACTCTCTGAAAATCAGTTTTATGCTTTTTAATATAAGGATAATGATATCTCCCTTGCAGTTTGTAATGAAACTTAAATGAAGTAATGTATGTGAAACACTTGGCTTATGCCCCAGAAATGGTGTCTATTATCATAATAATGAAATTTCAGGACTGAAATACTTTTATTACCATCTAATTCCATCCTTTCATTTTACAGATGTGGAAACTATATTAAGGAGCTCGGGCAGTTAAGACTCCAAAGCAAATGCATGGTTTGCTTTCCTGATTTTTGGTTCTTTGTGATTTCTTCCCTGCTGTCCCATTTGTTTTCTCATAGTTCTTAACCCTCCTTCCAGATCCCCTTTGAATCTCTGTGGGAAACTCATGAAGTTCAAGAGTTTTCACAAGTAAGAGAAAAATCTCTAATTGCGGAATTGGAGATACAACAAGATAAATATTTGGTTATCTCAGAACTCTCTAACACATCTCAAAATTTAAAAACTGCCTAGACTGTTCATAAATTCAGCTGTGCAAATATAAAATCACTTTTTATACATTGGAATAATCTAATTAAGACCTCTCCATTATCTTTCCACCACAACACACCCATAGTTATGAAATCTTTCAAAGTAGTGATTTTTGTGTGTCTGTTGGGAGAGGGGACAGTGGGTTTTTGAGATAGTGGAGGAAAGAAAGACAGCTTATGCTCTATCAGGTTCAGAGGATGAAAGCACGCAGTTTTGATTAGTCATATGGGGCTTCTGCCCGCCTTCCCTCTTGGATATGGTTGAGTTGTTTTGCTTTGCTTTATTTTTTGGTGAGGAAGATTAGCCCTGAGCTAAGATCTGTTGCCAATCTTCCTCTTTTTGCTAAGGAAGATTGGCCCTGCGCTAACGTCTGTGCCAATCTGCCAATCTTCCTCTATTTTATGTGGGATGCCTGCCACAGCATGGCTCAAAAAGCAGTGCATAGATCCGTGCCTGGGATCTGAACCTGTGAACCCCAGGCTGCCAAAGCAGAGCATGCAAACTTAACCACCATGCCACCTGGCGGGCCCCTGTTTTGCTTTTTTATAATTAGGGCAAGGGAATCACGTCAGCGAACATGCAAGATGCTATAAAGAGAAGAAACAACTACCTAAATTTACTTATACTTCCTTTAGGTGACTCCTGTTGTCTTTAAATAATTTTTAGAAACTAATTTACCAATGGATTTTTTAGCTATACCACTTTGCATTTTTTGTTTTAGTGGTTGTTCAAAAAATTGCAATATACATTCTTAACTTTTCTCAATCTACTTACAGTTATTTTCGTACTACTTCACATAAAATGGAGGAAACTCGCAGCTGTATAAGTCTATTACTCCACAACCTTATTGCTACAGTTGTCACTACGGATTTTATTATTATAAACCTACAAGACATTCGGCTTTTTCTTTTAAATGATCATATGTATTTTAAAGAAATTAAAAATAAGACAGTACTCGTTAACTAAAGATTTACCACTTCTTATTACCTCTTCAATCTTTCCCTAAAATCTTAACTTTCATCTGCTATCATTCAGCTTAATAAAACTTCATTTAACATGCTTTGTAGTGTAGATCTGCTGAAGACAGATTCTCTCAGTATTTTTTTTTTAGCTGAAAATATCTTTATTTTTTAGGTTGTTTTTACTGGATATAGAATTATGGGTTAACAGTAGGTTTTTTCCTTTAGGACTTTAAAAATGTTCCAAGTCTTCTGGCTGCCAAAGTTTCTCATGAGAAGTCCACAGTAATAAAAATCATTGCTCTTCTCATTGGAAAATGTCAAGTTTCTCTAATTACTTTCAAGATAAACCCATTATTTTTCTTTTTAGCAATTTGCCCATAATGTTCCTAACCATGGTTTATTTTGCATTTTTCCTGTTTGAAGTTCACTGAACTTCCTAAATCTATAAAATTATATCTTATGCTATGTTTTGGGGATTTTCAGCTATTATTTCTTTTAATTTTTTCTTTGTTCTATTGCCGCTTAACTCTCCTCTGAGTTTCCAATTACATATGTATTAGACTTTTGCTATTGTTAACATGTGCCTAAGTCTCTGTCCATTTTTGTCAGTCTTTTTCTTTCTGTTATGTATATTGGTTAATTTCTCTTGATTGATCTCAAGTTCATTGATACTTTCATCTCTCATCATCATTCTGCTATGAGGCCATTGGATAATTAAATACATGTTTTAGTTCTAGATATTTCATCTGGATGTTTTTTATATTTGTGCTATTATATATTATATGTGATACATTTAATATAAAGCATATAATATGTTATATTTCTTATTTTAGATCTTAGATTTTCTATTTGTTCTTCCTTATGGGTGTAGTTTATTTTACCTCAATAAGCATAGAGAGAATAACTGCTTTAAAGTTCATGTCTAGTAACTCTGACATCTAGGTCACATTGTGGTTGTCTTCTATTTATTTTCTTTTCATTTGAGAATGGGTCACTTTTTTTTTTGATATTTTGTATGTCGAGTAATTTTTGATTGCATTCTAAACATTGTGTTTGTTCTGTTTTGGATGATAAGGTTTCTGTATTATTCCTCTAAATATTCTTGATGCTTTCATGTGGTGATTGCAAAGTTCAAAAGTCTAAGAATTTTATGAGGAGTTGGAAGTCTGAGCAGCTGTTCTATTTACAGTCTGATGACCTTCGCTTTAAAAAGTGTATTTTTGTATTTTTAAGGTAGATTTTTATATGGAGGTTAACCTGGCATTTTGATTCTGACCTGTAAAACAATTTAGCTGCTTTGTGACTGCAAAATATAACATTTGGCAATTTATGCCATTTTGAGCTGATTTCTTTAGCAGGCAGGATATTATGTATCTCTAACACGAATAGAGATTCTATAATTTTTTCTTTCAGCATCAATTTTTATTCCTTAGATGAAAAGGCTAATATAATTCAATAGAAATATCTATAGTCTTGAATAGGGCATACTCAGTGCTGGTTATGCTTCATACCATGTTTAGGCAGGGCCAGGAAATATAAAGCATGTTAAAATACATACTCCAATGTCAGGGAATTTAGAGGAGACACATGAAAATATGCTATTTTAGACACATGCTATTCAGTTGTATGGGGCTACCAGATAAGTGAAAGGCATAACTATGTGACTAAACTCTATTGCTGAGCAATCTACTCTGATTCTACCAAATAAAATACCTATTCTCTCTTTGGAGAGTAAAGCTGTCTAATATCTAGTAAAGATAATTTTAGTTGTATCCCCAAATCCTTGGTGAAAATTGAGTCAAATCAGAGGTAGTATATATCAGTGGTGAAACACATGAGCTTCTGCCAGCATTCAAATTCTTTCTTAGCCCAATTTTGGCTTTATGATTTGGGGCAAACTACTTGATATTTCTGTGCCTCTGCTATTCTCATCAATACTATTTAGGATAATAAAGTACCAATCTGACTATTTTGCTATCTAACATTCCTGGAACAAAGTTATTCAGTGTATATTAACTATTAATATTTATAATCACAGCTTGATTTTATGAAATACTTATTTAATTTTGTATACTTCCTGTATGAAAAACTGAAATTCAGTAATAAATGAAGTATATTAATATCATTCTCCAGTTTCTTTGAATTGTGCAATCATTAAAAATGAATTAAAAATGATTAACAAGGAGATTTTCAAAAATTTAGGTCATTATTTAAGTGTATCCTTTCATATTGTGACTCTCTTATTTTTATTCATTTGTAAATTTAGTAAAGTTGAAAAAAACTATTAAAATTACAAAATCTATATCATGTCCCTTTATTCTATTGCATGTACAATGAATATGAAATAATTGTTATGAAAAAGGTCATAATGGCAGCCATACCAAAATACTATTTTAATTGGTTGAAACTTTTTTCATAACAATATATATATAGATGACATGCATGGTGATGTTTAAAGACAATAATATTTTGCTTTTTGTCTAAATTTATATTTTTCTTTATCTAATGTTGTAATATGAGCATCTTTCAATAATTTAAGCTACTCTTGCATAGGCAATTCAACTACATGCAGAAATGGATCACATATATGAATTTTCTAAAACTTAATTTTAGTCTTTTTTCCCTTCAAATGTATTCCTTATAATGTAGTTTAATCAAAATATACAAATGATTCTGTGCGCTATTTTAAAGAAAATAATTTTGGGGCTAATAGTTTGTAGTAAAACTTCAACAATACGTCTGAACAAAATGAAATATAAATAAAATATAAAATTCACCGAAATTGGTTTCTCTAATTATTTTTATCCTAAATATTTTCAATGACAATTGGTCAGCCAAACTATTAAGCCTGGGACTCACTCTTAAATTTTCCTTTTTCTTTGCTTCCCGCAATAAGTTCTATACTTCCATTTCACAAATGTAGTTCACATTCAAATAAGAAATGCACTAACAAATTATTGCACTAGAGCCTCTGAAGTATTAATAATTAAAATATATGCGTATAGGTATGTATAATATATATGTGTATGTATATACATAAGACTACACACACATATAAAGACATAGTGACAAACAACGGTTGATGTGAAGATACAATAATAGACAAAGGTGAAATGATCAATGATAAACGGAATTATGAGCAAGGATGGCAGAACAGAGAAATGATTAGTAGATGCACCCTAGACATAGAAGTTCATTCCAGTTTGAGGGAACAGTAGGATGTCCAAAGGCCTGGAGTCATGAAAGAGCATGTTTCATTTAGTTAAGTCTATATAGTTTGCTATGATAAGCAGAAGAGCTAACAAAAGGCTATGAGTTTGAAATGATAGGAAGGAGAAAGTCATATTGGTCCCACAAAGGTGTAAGATATGAAGAGTTATAAAAGATTAAAGTAATCAAGTAATATACTTCTTAAAGTAATCAAGTAATATACTTCTATCAGGTTTTTAAAACATGATCAGAAAATATATGGCTGATTAGAAGGGATTTCTAGCAACGGCAAGAAGACAACTTAGGAGAGATGACTGCTTTATCTCGAGTGGGAAAAAATGGATTTACACAGTAGCAGTGCGGATTCAGAAAAGGCAACAAATGTGAGAACTGCTAGGAGAAGACAATGACAGAATATATCAACAAATTAAATGCAGCGTTCGGGATAAACACAGGCTGTGTTTACCATTAGAATTCTTTCCACAGTGTTATGAATAAAAACAAAAAGTATAGGAAAATAACAAGATGATGGTGAGGAAAACATGAGTGTATATATTTATTAGATGGAATTGAGGAGCTCTGTCAGTCAACACAGTGTAAGGGTAAAGTGTAGAAAAACAGCTATCAGATTGAATAACAAAAGTAGCAAACCTTCCACTGTGTCACTTTGGGCAAGTTACTCAATTTCTCTGTGCCAAAGTTCCAACCAATGTAAAATGCAGCAATAATGTTACCTCCTGATGAGACGGTTGTGAGGCTTAATGATACATTATAAGAAAGGTGGTGATTAGAATAGCACCAGGCCCATGGGAAACACTGATTGATGTTGAATATTATTATTATCCGTCAAAGGCAAATTCTAATAACTACCTCGTTGGATGGTTGGGTAGATACACAGAATAATGTTTTGAAGCTGTCTTACTCCCTGACACATAACGTTTTGTACAAATAGTATCTCTGATTACTATAAGGAGCAAAATATCTAGATGCAGATGTAGTTGTCTGTGAGTCTGTAAAAAGATCCATTCGAGAAATACAGTTTTGATATCTATGGGTAGTTGTTAGAGAAAAGTGTGCCTACATTAAATCCCTCAGTGGGTAAGAAAAGATGTAGAAGAAAGACAGAATCGTGAGTAAACACCAAGCTTTTACAGGAAACACGGAGCAAATGTATTTAGTGAAGACAACTGGCTGTTAGAAAGTTAGTGTGGTATACACCCGGTCTGTTACATATAACATACTGTGGGGGCTGGGGCACAGATATTTTTCAGTGAGATACAGGGCTGGACACACTAGGTGTGGGGACAGGACAACTCATGATATCTCACACCAGTTTGTATGATTATATTTGTGACAAACTGACAATTTCAGAGCTTTTTGAATTTTAGAATTGTGGAGAAGTAATTGAAAACCTGGTATTATAGTTAAGATGGTGTTGCCAAAGATGTTGGGAAAACAGCATATAAATTTTACCAACATATAAGTCAATTAAAAAGGTTTTGATGGTGCCTGGAAAAACAGGTCAAGACTACAGCAAGAAGGGTGAATTCAGGGAGACTTGGATAGAGAAAATCTCTTGAAGATGAAAGAAAGTTGATCGTGGTGGCAGAAAGCATGAGTGCAAATGAAGACTGAGCCTTGTACAAGGAAGTAAAGACGGAGCCGTAACAAAGAGGCGCTAGAGTTTGTTCTAAATTTATAAAAAATAACAGCTAATAAAAAATAGCTAAAAATCAGACCCTACAATTCCTCCTCCAAATAAAAAAGATTAAATGTAGTGTTCTTAAAAAGAACATAAGAAAGAATATCAAACAAAAGTCTTTGGCTTCAAGATGACTAGTTTTATCTCTTCCTCTTGACTTTAAACACATAATCCTAACAGTGTTGTAGGAAATTTGAAAGCTAGAACTTTTTTTTCAAAGTTACAATCAGTAGGAAATGTCTATATTCAAAATATCAAGGTTAAAAAGTAAAACTTCTATAACCTTTGATTTTGTAGCAGCTTAAGAATAGTTCAGTCGAGAAATCTTGGAGCTTAGCAGTAACAGAAAATAATTTCTAAAAAGATTTGTAGAAGTCATCTTTGGATTTATGGAAAGTCCTTCTTTGTGGGGAGCATGACAGTTTATATAGGTCAGCAAGTTTTTTATTTATTTGATATGAAAGGATTGCTGTATACAGTTATAGTTGCAAAGCAACACACCAATCATTCCTCCCAACATCCAAATAAGGCAAGTCATATGAGTAAACAAAAATAATTCACATGATTTCACTCTGTCTAATAAAAATGGTGGCTATTCTAGAAAAAGATTATAGAAATTAAATTTAATATAAATCTGGGAAAAAATACTTGGGACTTAGGTTACAGTAAAACTCATGTGCCCAAGATTTAACTCCATGCTATCTTGGGGTACACAAGGATGATAAAAATTCTTTGCTTACTATTCCAATCATGTAGCCTAACACTTTTCCCCATAATCTTGAAGATTATTTTCTAATGCAATATATTTACTATATTTGACTTTGTTGCTCAGTATATCTTCCATTTGTGAATGTATGTGTAAATATATATACGTATATGTAATGTTCTCTTTATTCTTTTAAGACTAACAAAGTGACAATAATTATTAAGGGATAGTTTATTTGTAACTTTGTTTTTATTCTTTGTTTTAAATTTTGAAGCTATGCACATTTATATCATTGAAGATCCCACTGATGGCTTTTCCAAAGGGAAATTATCGTATTATAATTTGCAATACAAATTAGATCTCACAATTGCACGCTATGGAAAAAAAATCCTGGATGACTATATACCTGGAATGATTATCATTAGAAATGTTATAAATTAATTAAGTCACCATCTAATGGAGGTTTTTATTTTCAAAACTCATCAGTTTCCTGAATGGATCTTTATATTCTCAGAATACGGCCATCACTGGAATTAGCTGTACAGAACAACAAACATTAGGAAAAGCCTAACTGACACACCATTTATAAAGCAAAGATGAAAGTGATGTGAGATATGTCAACGTACAAAGCACAGATGGTGACTGAGTGCCAAAATTTGAACTGATCCTTTTCAGTTGATCATGCATAATTTAATATGTCAGTCAACTGAGGCCCTCAATAGAAAATAGAAAATTTGTGGGAGGTAATTGGAAATGAACCTCTTAGAGCCGATATTAACAATAAGTAGACTACAACACAGCACGCAAAAAATACTACGGAATGACATTTCTGTATTTGGATTCAGATTTTGAAATTCTGCATTTTATTTTGTATTCCAAAGTGACCTAGAATTCAAAGACTATTGGGACATTTTTATTACTTTTGATGAATGTTAGCTTTTTGAGATTAAAATATTTTTGTAATATTGGAATACATAGATATAAATTTTCAAAAGTAAAAAAATCATTGAAGTTTTTAAAAAGGATATAAAACCTTTATTGATGAAAATATTGATGGATGTACGTGAAGTGAAAACAGGAAATCTGTAGACATAAATAAGCATTCCTTTATGGAGAACTATTATGATTAGTTTTTGTTTCAAGTAATGTGACCTAAGTGATTTTAAACTTAAGTGAGATGTAGACATTATAGTAAACATAGTGGTTCTTTAAAATTCTAGTTGACAAAAGTACTTCAGATTTTTTTTGATTAAATTTATCTGCTCTATTTATTGCTATGTGAAACTGGTAGACATAGCTTTGTTGACATAGCTTTACCCCTCTACCTGAGTTAATTCTACTATGAAGATTGTGTGATAACTAGTGATATGTAAGTTACGTTTGTATACTTGTTTTTGAAGATTTTGAAACAGGAAAGAACAGGAGACTGCAATTTGGATAACTTCACTTTATAAGCCAATAAAGCAATTACCCCATTAATACTTAAAAATATTAAATTTTAAAAACTATAGAAAAATGCTCTATTAGCCCTATTAGATGAAACAATTAGCTAAAAGCAGCACAAAGTTGCAGTGGGAGATGTTTGCATATATGCAGGGAAAGAAGAGACTATTGAAAGCCTGGATCCTTTGAATTGCTCCCCCACCCCAAATCTCCTCTAAGTGTTTGTAGCTGGGGGCCCAGAATGGGATAGCCTTAGTCATTGTTCATGAGTAACTGCAAACCTCACCTAACATCAAAGTGTTGTGAATAACAAGTGTAAAGCAATAGTAAATTCCCTTTACTTTGGTCCATGTATGTTATATCCTAACCTCTTGTCATCTTTCCTATATCTACCATGTTAATTTAAGTATGGATCTTCAATTAGTGCCTATAACATGTAAATGAAATAATTAGCCTCTTCTTGTCCCACAAATCCATATAGATGCTAAATAGAAAGATGAACCATAAGAATGAAAGAGCCTATGTGTTCATATAGGCAACCTTTAGATGTGGGAAATATTGAAATTAGAGAAATTGTAGTAGACCATGTTTTGAACAATGTGAAATTCATATGCAAATACAGCTCATGATATATTAAAGTTTTACTCATTTCAACAAAAAGATAAACTAAAAATATAGCATTTCATATTTATTGTAAACCTTTACATTAAAAGATTCAAAGGTGATAGAGTCAAACCAGAGATTGAAAGCTGGAGACAAAGAGTATGAGACTTCCACAATATTATATATTTTTTTCACTTTTCTGTAGCTTCAGAACTGCCCTTGCAAAATAGAGCAAATGCCAGACAAGCAGGGAGAAAGGCTGAGGGAAGCAGGGTCAGCCTGCCTTCCTCTTCTTTCCTTCTTTCATTTTTTCCCCCTATTTTGTCACTAAGCCAGAAAAAGAAAAGCCAAAACAGAAGGCTCAATGTGGATTGTGCTTTGGAAATTTTGACGACAAACATATAAAGTTCATGTTCTAACTTTTCAGAAAAATTACTCCTTTATTATAGTCATCTAAGGGTGGCACAAATAATTAAAATAAACTGACAACATTCAGAATCCTCTAGAGTGTGTTAGAAATCATGGACAATAAATATCAACATTTAAAAAAATTCTTAATTTCTTTGGAGTAGTATAGTACGTATTTTCCTATACAGAATTAAATACCTCCTGTGATAAAAAGTAATGTAATGGTGATATGTGTTTAGTTAAACATATATTGGATTTATATGTACATTTTTATATCCTCTTAGATATTCAAAACCAGTATATTAAAGAAAAAATCTTACAATTAAGAAAATTGCTTAAATTTGTTTTACTCATTGATTCACATATCCCTGACTGTTTTTTTCTTTTTCACCCTAGACAGCTATTACAATCTCTGGAAGATTCAGTTTGTGAAATTAAAGTAAAAATATTTATGGTTAGTTTACTTTTGTAGGTGCAGAATTTTGTTATGACATATTGTTGTACTAACAGCATGTCTGTACAGACCCCTGGCTCTGGGGGTCTAGGAGGTTGAATGGTATTTTAAGAAAGTTCTACGTTCTCAATAATTTTTCTGCTCTCCAATATTAAGGGGAAAATACTAAAACAATAATCAAAATTTGAATATGATTATTTCTGTTGAATAATAAGTACCATAGGATAATAGAGAATATTTTCTCTATAAGTTTGATTATCTTCAGTAAATATATAAGCTACATATCCTTTTTATATCAAATGGTATTTATACCATACCTGCCTTAATTATACATATTTTCTCAAACTAAAAATGCCCGATTAAAGGGAGGTTGCTATTGCAAGCATCAAAGCTATAGGTGCAGCTATCTAGTACTTGCTATCACAACTTCCGTGGTTGCCTTGTCTGCCCTTTGTGTGGGCCACATCTATAAGGGAAAAATATGTCCTAACCACAGGTCACATTACGTGAGTGACGTAATATCACAGGCTCCCTAAAGACTCCAAAAATCTGCTGTACAAACTGCCCCGCTTTTTGATGATTGCTATTAGGATATGCCTCCATGTATCCGATTAAAAAAGAAAAAGTAGTAGTATTAATTATTAGTAGTGCAACATGCACATTACACACCTATTATTGCGCAAAGCATTTACATCTTTAATCCACCTTTTAAGAAGTTACTAAAATGATTACCGTTTTTCAGATGGAAAACTGAGGCTTGGAAGTTAAATAATTTGTCAGGTGACACAACTAGCAAGCTGTTGACCTGGAATTTGAGCCGGGTTTCTAAATTTAGAGCCTTTTATTCATTATAATGTGTAGTCCTATCACATCATATCTTATTAAGGCCATATTGTTAGTCAGAAAATATTACCAAATGTCAATTAAGTGAGAAAAACCTAATAGAAAATAGGATTTCTACTTGAGTAAGTGAAAAAAACATGTTAGAAATGATAATATGTTATTTGAGCTGAGCAGAATTTTGAAATACTAAGATGCAATTTTTTTGTTTAAGAAAGAGAAACTTATAAGGAGAGTATGTATAACTCTCACAATCACACAATGACAAATATGTTAGAACTGATAAATAAGTTAGAACTGATATCAACTGACTTCTATCAGCCATGGGATACAGAGGAACTATTCTCTGTTCTTAGATTTATTGTCACTCGGTATTTCACTTTCTCTATTGGAGCATTGGTAACTCTTGTGGTAAAAATGCCATAAATTTGGCTTTGAATTTGATTTCTAATGCACATTATGAGAATAATTAATAAAAGTGAAAGCATAGAAGAGGATAAGAATCAAGAGTGAGAAAATATGTGCAGATGGAGGAGAACCAAAGACGAGCTTCTTTTCGTACGCAATGTTATGGTAAGTTTAGTCTGTTTATGGAAGAAAGTGGTATATGTTATAGAATATGGTCCCTGTTGGAAACTGAAAGTAGAGTTGACCCTCCTTTCCTAAGGAAGCCCTTTCTGTATCCTCTATACGCAGAGGAGTACATTAAAATGGATTCTGCATATTTCACAAAATAAGAATTGGACACTGCAAATGATCAAATAAAAATAAAGTCCTGCAAATGTGAGAAAATAATTTAGGACAGACACTGATAAGTTTTACCAGAGAAATTCATTAAGATCTTATAGAAGAAGGGATCCATCAGACTATGACTGATTAACCAATCAAAAAAGAATTTAAGAGAGGACCAGCTTAGCTGGGCATGTATTCTAGATTAAATTTACACATTCTTTGTTTTCACTCAGGAGAATTGAAGAACCTCATTAAAGGAGGCAGTGTACATCCCCTACAGCATTCTTTAGGGTCCCTCTTCCCCTTCAGTAACAAACATGGAGGCCGCATGGTGGCATGGTGAGGCAGTCTGGATTCGACGACTTACCACATGGATCTGAATATCTCTTAAATATTGCAGGAATCTTTGGCACATACACATAAACAGGAAACAGACTTATACGGTGCTAAGTGAACAAGAGTGGGGTTGTTTGTTACTACATCATAGCTTACCACACACCAATAGAGTGAACTTAACCAAACCTTTTAATTGCCTGACAAAAGTAAATGAAAATTAATAAGTTATCCTAGACATGGACAAATAGTCTCTTTCAGAGGGGGTTTGTTTCTATGGTGGGAAGTAGGAGTAAACTCAGACATTGAATAAGATTATAGCCACCTTACTTGGTACTAGATTAAAACTTCCCTGTAGGCCAAAGCAGAAACTGATTTTCACTGAAAATGCTCCAGTCTGAATAGAGAAACAAAAAACAAAATTCTGGGTCTAACTCTCAATACGCAGAAGGAGCTGATCTTAAGCTGATTCTGTATCTTACAATGAAAAGTATAATCACTGCCTAGATTCAGAAGGAGATCCAGAGGATCTGCAGTTAATTACTTAAGGCAGGATTTTACAAAAACATTCCAAGGAAAAAATAGTCTGCAAGATGTCTCCAGTAAGACATTTATAGGCAAATACATTTGGGAGATCTGCATGGTATTATAGAAATTCAGAAAGCACATTAGCACATTAAAGGCTTTTAGAAGTTCTGAGTTAAAGAAGTCTGTGTAAGTTTGCTGAATATGAGGATTTTCTTCCAAATTTATTTGTTCATTAAATTCTTTGTTCCTATAACCCTAGTTAATATCATGACTTTCTGGCATTTTCAGAACACCTTTTAGGAATAAAACTAGTTTAGAGAACTCCCAGAGCAATGAAATTGTAACTGTGGCTGGAGAAAAACACTGTGAAAAAGGAAATATGTTGTATCAAAAAGAACAAAGCCAGAACAGCAAAGTCATATCATACTAATCACCAAGTTGTGTGAGCCCCAGCACACTGAAGGAGAATCCAGACAACTGATCTAACCCTGGCAGCAGTGGCAATCTCAGTAGTCAATGTTGGATCCCATCGTGGCCTAAATACCAATGTTCTACCTTCAGACACAGCAAAAAATGTGAAATCTCTGGTGATTACAAGACTGTGGGTCACTATTAGAGTTTAAGTGTTTTGCTTTGTCTGATATAAATATCTTACTTTGATTTTGTCTTTTATTGAAACTTTCACTTGAAATATTGAGGTCAACTTGCTTTCAAGTAGGAGATTGGCATGAACTATTTTGACAACACACAGGTTTATTTTTGGGGCCTCAAGACAATAGCAAGATAAATATCCTAAACGGTAATATAGATGCTTAGTGGCATAAGAATCCTTGAAAAAAAGATTAAAATGTACATGTCAAAGAGGGAGAAAAGTAGTGCAGTGGGAGGACTAATCACAAGTACCACTAGGTTTAGTTACTGAATGTGTGCCCACAAACATTATTCTTTCTAAGAAGATAACACGAGTCTAGCTTCAAATGCTACTAGGTCTTTTTTGAGTTATTTGTAGACAAAGAAATGCTTTTCCAAAAAAGAGAGGTATACAGCTTCAAAAGATACTTGGGAAGGCTCACAGGAAAATAATGATATGCTCTTTCTGCCAGTAACAATGATAACAGCAGCTTCTTTCCTATTTTAGTCACATAAATAGTGATAAAGAGTCTGGAATAAAATGCCAAAATATAAATAAATAATGATTGTCTCTGTGTGAAGAAAATTTTGAGTGATTTATTTTCTATATTTTTGCACTCTCTGTTATCCTCTTTTTTCAAGATAAGCATTTATTATTTTACTAATATAAAGTAGAAAAAATGTTTTTATAAAATTAATTTAAATTAAAAAAAGACTTACAATAGGACTAGAAAAATACTGAATGGTTTGACAAGATTAGACGCCAATAATGGCAGAACAGATGGATCCAGACAATTAATGTCATCATGTTATTTACTGTATGGAAATAAACACATGTTATTTATCATTTGGGAATAAACAATGAGATATCCAGCTATGCCTGTGAGATCAGACCTTGACAATCTGTACTCACTTACTTTCCCAAACATAAGTCTGTTTTTCTCTCAGGTTACCACATAATCAATTTCAAACTTAGTCACCACTGATGACTGGGCCACTTGCTATTTTCTTGACTGGTTTATAATGTTTTCAGTCATTTTTAAACATCTTTTCCTTCAGAAGCCTATGTAATTGCCAAATTCCTTAAGACATTTCCTCAAGAATCATTGTGCAGCGATGTGCACTAGTAAATGCACAATTTTAGGAATGCTTTAGATTAATAATCAGCCTTGAAGGTATCCTAGATCACTATCAAGGAGATCCAATACGAGTTAAGATAGAGAGCTGATAATTTTCAGCTAAAATTGATCATGAAAGTGTATTAGTTGAGCAAAATGCCAATCAAATGACGTGCTCAGAGATGAACTAGAGAGGCTAATGAGGAAAGTGAGCACATCTTTGGCACGCTAACAGACAGTATATTGTCCTGTGGCTCCCAGCTCATACTTTCTACTTAAAATCAAATTCTCAAACAATTCCTCAGTTGTGATACACTGTGAGCCCAGTGGCAACGGAGTCACGCTCATTACAATCCAGCTTTATGGGGCTAGTCTGCAAGACAGGGTGAATGACAGGAAGCCAAACCACACACTGACTGATGAGTTGAAGCAGGGTGATCACAAACAAGTCAGGCAGAGAAAACATCACAAAACCCCATTATTTGGCAAGTTGAAGCAGTGTGACACATTGCTGATGGCTGAGAAGTGACAGCAGGGAAAGAGAAAAAAAAAAACTATAGTAGCATGTAACCTACTGAATAGGGAAAGCTCGATTTATGCAAAAATGTCATGTAGTCCTTGGGGCAGAGGCAGAACCCCGCACAGTGACAGGTCCTGTAAGCAGTGGTCATAGCTGGTGACTAACAATGAGTTATCGAATATTCTCCATGGATTGCATGGCAAGTAAGAAGTTTGTTTTCAACCAAGCTCATAGAAAAACATTGACATTGAATCATTTGAAAGATAGGTCTCTAAAAATGTAATTATCTTTTGCTGAGTCACATAGCTTAGTAATGAATTATAGAGTAATCGCTTAAATTGTAAACTATAGCTTGTTTAGTATAATCACTAAATTGTAATTACATACAATTAGTGAGATTTAACACCTTCAATTGTTGAAATATGGAAATGGAATTCATTCATTTTCCATGCAGGTGTACTGCTATGAGATGTTTCAAAACAGCTGTAAAAGTGTTGAGAGAAAATGAAAGAAAGAAGAAAAGAACCCTTTACATACCTGTGCTGACATCACTCCTCTTTTTCCTTCACTGAGATCCACACACAGAAGCAGAGACATCACATCTCTGTCACTGAAAACGTATTTAACAACATCCCAGAAGTGACCTTTGCTGATGATCTGTCTCCAAGAAGTTTCTCCTCCAGCACTGCTGCAATGGCCAGGAAGACACCTTAGATCCAGTGACTCATTTAGGAAGCAGAATGGACAGAGCTAACTAAATTGCAGGTGCTGGAACAGAGTAAAAAGGAGGATTATAGAAAAATCCAAGCTTTGGTGCTTGGGCAAATATTTAGATGGTGAATCTAAATATAGATGCAGGGTGACTGTAATATATCAGTTCAAACTTACAATACTAGTAGCCTGTGCCTTCCCAACCCTAGCTCAGCTCACTGCTGCAGCATACTCAAAAGGGTATTTGATAGAACTCTATAGGATCTATAACAGCAATACGATGTTACTATGTGTTACATAAAAACTCTTTCAACAGTCTGTAATTATTGTGAGAAACCAGGTTATACAAATTTAAGCACTTTATATAGGATATCTCAGACTTTCTATATTAATGCGCATTGTGTGTCTTCAAGGAATGGATATGAGATGCAATATCCTGACACGTCTAAAACTTACTTGATTGCAAAACTTTTCTATGATATTTTTTACAAACTAAAATTTCAGTGAAACAGCCATCAATCAATCGTTTTCTGTTTTATAATTTGGAAGTTGCACTTATCTGAATATACCTGTCTCTCTTTTTCTAGACTACAAGTTCTTTTAGGGGATGAGTGGGATATTGCCCACCTCTATATTGCTGGGCATGGCACAATTCTTCCTCATAGTGAGAACTCAATAAATGTTTATAGAATTAATAAAGAAATGATGATAATTCTGTTATAGTAATTCTAAAGCTATTGGCAAATCTCACAGAATAGATTTGATGCTAATTTTTGCCAGTCTTTGCTGATTTGGGCATAATTTGACAAATCTTGGAAGCAACAGCAACACAGAGGCAACTGGTAGAAAGCTATACACGTATATATTTCCTAAAATCTTTTTGATTCTTGTGTTATCCCCTACACACACCACTTAAAAAATAATTTGTCTAAATTCACTATCTCCAAGTATGATTGATCATGCATTGTCAAAATACACATGCTCTCCTGGATAGGATTGCTGAATAAATTACAGAATGTCCGGTGTGTTAGACACCCTTATGGTGACCTCAGAGGAGACACATCCTTGTGTAATCACCTCCCTTGAATGTGGGCATAACCTCTGACCTGTTTCTACCCGAATATGGTGAAGGTGATAGGATATCATTCTGTCATGTTATATGGCAAAGATAAAGAAACTTTGCCAATATAATTAAGGTTGCTAATTAGTTAACATTGAGTTAATCAAAATAAAGTTTATCCTGCGTAGACCTAACCAAATCACGTGAGCCCTTTAAAAAAGAAACTAGAGCTTCCCGAAGGCAGTGACTCAAAGCTGCAGAGGCTGTTTATCTCCATTGCTGGCTTTGAAGAAGCAAGCTACCATGAATTATACAACCAAAAGGAATAAATTTTGTCAACAACCTGAAGGCATTTGGAAGTGGAGCTTTCTCTAGTTGAGCTTTCAGATGAGAATACAGCGTGGCTGACACCTTGATTTCAGCCTTGTGGGACTCTGAGCAAAGAACCCAGCTGTAGGTCAGAAGTACCCTGACTTGACACCTACAGAAATTGCAGGATAATAAATGGATGATTTTTTTAGATGCTAAATTTTTGATAATTTGCTACACAGCATAGAAAACTGATACACCCACTTAAATTTGTTTCAGATAAAAATGAATATTTTTTCTTTCTTTCTTCTTCTTCTTTTTTTTTTTTTTTGGTGAGGAAGATTGGCCCTGAGCTAACATCTGTTGCCAATCTTCCTCTTTTTGCTTGAGGAAGAGTGTCACTGAGCTGACATCTATGCCAATCTTCCTCTATTTTTTGTATGTGGGATGCCACCACTGCATGGCTTGATGCTTGATGAGCAGTGTATATGTCTGCACCTGGGATCCGAACCTGTGAACCCTGGGCTGCAGAAGCGGAGCGTGCAAACTTAACCACTATCCCACTGGGCTGGCTCCTGAATATGTTTTTTAATATAAGTATGCCTCACATAATATTTGGGGGATTACGTTATGCTAAACTTATACTAAAATGTTTGTTTATTTGAAATTTGAATTTACTAGGTTTGCTGAATCTATTTATTTATTTGTTTATTGCTAAATCTGGCAATGCTACTCCTGGCAAATTCTTCCCACAACCTTTACTGTTCCCTAACCTTCTAGGTTGAGTCACTGATACTTTCCATATGAAAGTTTAGTTTGAAAAGAGTGATAAATCACACAAAAATGATGCTGGGAGAAAAATCGGGGCCATAAAATATGAAATGTTTAAATTTGTATCGTGTATAAAGCCTGTTTTGCTTTGTGATTTCTATTATAGCCACACCCACACATACAAACAATTCAAAATATGCTGTTACCTTCGAACACACACACACATATACACAAATGCTCATGCACGCACAACCAGTAAAACATATTCTTGAAACCACATGCTATTCAATAGCTTGGTTTTATGTGTTTAAAGGATGTTTTATTGAATTTGCCTTTTAATCAAAACCAGAAGAATCAAAATATTTTTTAAAGCCTATTTATGTTTAATTTCCAAATTTCTCTTCATATCAAAAAAATTCAGATAAACTAGTAATCAACACCAGATTTTTGGATTATAATCCTAACTTCTCTAAAAATGGTATCTGCTAAATTCTTTAGAAGTTGTGAGAATTTCCCTATAATGAGGCTATTGTGTTAGAATTTAGATGGCCTTTAAATGAAAACATGTTTTAAATGAAAAGAGCCTAGGTTTTGATGTAAACGAGGTTCTGGTTTTAATCTCTATTTGACCACTTATTAATTCTTTGCCTCTAGATAAGACATTCAACATTTCTGAAGTCTCAAATTCCTCATCCACCTAACAGGTAATGTGACATGTATGTGGCAGTGTTGAAATGACACTTAGTGATAATTATAATTTAATGACAGGCATTTTCAATATATTAATTTATTTAATTGTTACATCAACTACTTTTTACAAATGAGGAAAGCGAGTCTCCAGGATATTATTTAACTTGCCCCAAATCATACAATAAGTGTGTCTGCATCAGGGTTTAAACTCAGGCTGGCAATTCAATCTTATGTTTTATAGCATTTGCTAAATAAAGTTCATTATCCACATATTCACTTCAGAAGTGTACATCAACTGTCTTTCAGTAGAACTGTCACTATTAGAAAGAGAAAAAGAAACAAAGCACAAAAGCAAAGTAGCTATGAGAAATGTTTTTGATCTTGTACTCTGTGTCAAATGCTTTCATCTGAGTCATCTCCTCTTATTTTCCCAAAAATGCTATGAGGCAAGTAGGGAAGATACTATTATCTTTATTTTCAGAAGAAGAAATTGAAACTTGGAAAGATTAAGTAACTTGTGAGTTCAACTGGTTCTTGAACCTATAGCTTCATATACATTCATTTTTTTGCTTTATTTCATCTCAATGACAAACACTTAAAGCATCTCAAATGAGAGACCCTTACCATTATAAAGTCCCTTTCTTAGTGTGAGGTATCTTGAGAGGAAGTAAGTAAAAGACAGAGACTGTACACACAAATTCTGGTCCATAAAGTTTCGGTGATGAATAGGAATTCATGGATAGGGCGAAAAGGGCTAGGTTTGCTCCTCTGCATTCTTACCCCATAAAGCAGCAACTAGCGTTTTCTTCTTCTCTGCATTCAAGTGTTGAGAGGGGAAGGAACTTCAAGAAAAAAATAGCTTGTCTCCTGTACTTCACCAGGGAATGAGTTCTGATCTCAGTTTGTTTCGTTCATTCTCTCTTCTTTGTAGCACAGCTAAGAGATCTTAGATATGCGGCTGTCACAGAGGAAGTGACAAAGGAGCCAGGAAAGGACTTGCATTCCATGAGCACCAAGTTCTTTTTTCAATGTGAAGTTTTGATAAGTGTCAAATAAGCAATTCCTTTTTTGTTTTCAGGTATGTGAGAGTGGATCATTATATGTATTCCCACTCATAACCCACTCTTAACGTTTTCAAAAAATATGATAAAAATTAGTTTATCCTTGCAAAGACTTTGCTTATTTTTGAGATCAGACTAGCATTCACATTGGTTTAGAGGATTAGATCACCTCTTCCTTAATAGAGGTTTATTGAAAAGCTCTAATCTATGTGGTTAACTCACTCTTTGATGTGTAAATTGCTCCTCAGTTATTAAGACTGCAAAGAGGTTCACTTTACCAAATGTAACCTTTCTATTCATACATGGTAACGAATGCACACAGACTCTCATTTAAATGTCATTGTCACTCGGATGTTCACATAAGATAGGCAAAAGTAGCCCACAATATGTGGAACCATTTCAGCCAAAAAATAACTGTAATGCCACGTTACTTTGGAAACTAAGGTTTTGTTTTTTACACTATGGAATTTTTGTTTGTTTGTTTGTATTATATCCCTGAGTCACATACATTTGAAAACAGGTAAGATGGATTACAAATATTATATAATAATTTAAAATGGAAAACAATAAAACTTTTGCCCAAATCATCATTGTCATTAATTTAAACATAGAAATTGCTTCACTTAAATTCTTAACTTTGGACATGCCTAGAAATAATTAGAAAAAGATTTAAACTTTTTTTTTTTTTTTTTTTGAGGAAGATCAGCCCTGAGCTAACATCCGTGCTAATCCTCCTGTTTTTGCTGAGGAAGACCAGCTCTGAGCAAACATCTATTGCCAATCCTCCTCCTTTTTTTTTTTTTTTCCTTCAAAGCCCCAGTAGACCATTGTATGTCATAGCTGCACATCCTTCTAGTTGCTGTATATGGGAAGCCGCCTCAGCATGGCAGGAGAAGTGGTGCGTCGGTGCACGCCCGGGATCCGAACCACGGGCCGCCAGCAGCAGAGCGTGTGCACTTAACCGCTAAGCCACGGGGCCTGCCGAAGATTTAAACATTTTTAACATACCTGAATATAAATGTATCAACATATTTTTTATTATAAGACATTGCATTTCAACATTCAGCTTTTTAAAATGCCGCTAATAATTATTCATTTCTTGAGAGATGAACTAATTTGGGCAATGTGAAATTCACTGGCTTTTCCTTCACATGAGTTTCAGTGACTTTTTTATTTTTAATATTCATCTCAATTGAGTTTTAAGTTATATTTTTTTTAGTACTTAAGACTTCCTTCAAACATTAAATATGATTCACTTACATCCTGGCAAGGAGTTGTGATATTGCATTCCCACAGGGGCACAAACAACCATGCTTAAATATTATTTATAATTTTTTCATAGGAAGCAAGGTTACCAAAGACTGGGAGTTTATTATTAATACCATTGCCTGAATAACTTATTCCTGAGGGTCAAGTTATTCTATTTTACTAGTAGAATGTAAATTTTGTATAACAATCATGTATTTTGCCAGTGCAGTAGTTAGAATCATCTTCTCATCAACTGCTATGAATATTTCTCTTTTTTCTAATATTGTGATGATTTGCTAAATATAAGTAGTTTAACTCTCTTATTTCTGAGTTTATTAAAAATATGGTTAAAAAAAGTCTACCAAAAGTTTAAATCAGGCATAATTCAGATCACTTACTTCTCTAGGAAATAAGCGGGTGACCTTAAATCTTCTGAGAAAAGCTCGCTATTTCTCCTTATTTTCATCCCTTTTTTTTTTCCCCCAAGAAAGATTGGTCCTGAGCTAACATCTCTGCCTATCTTCCTCTGTTTTGTATGTGGGATGTTGTCACAGCATGGCTTGATGAGTGGTGCATAGGTCCGTGCCGGCAATCTGAATCTGTGAACCCCAGGCCACCAATGCACAGCGCCCCAACTTAAGCGCTACACCACTGGGCCGGCCCCTAGTCCTTTGTTTTTAAGAGAAAGAGTTATATAGCGTTTACTGTGAGCCAGCCATTTTAGAAATATTAACAGATTGAATCCAAGTAACAACTCTATGAGTAGGTACCCTTAGTAACCTATTTAGCAAGGAAGGAAATTGCATCACAGAAAGATTAGATAACTTGCCCTCAAAAGATCCACATACAACTTTAAGATAGAGCCCAATGGGGTGTTAATGAGGAAGAGAGATTAAAGAATTCTGTTCTCTAGAATTCTCTACACTAGCAATTCTGAAATTTGATTCTAGATCTATTAAGAAGAATCTTGAACATGCACATGTGCATACACACACACACACACACGCGCATGTCCATTTGATTTAAGCATTTTGAAAAACACTATTTACAGTATGTCCATATTATTTGACCAAGGCCTTATTTCTTTCACATAATAGCAAGTAATGTTTAATGAGACACTGATTTTCACTTCACTGGAGCCTGGCCGAGGCAATGCTACCCAGTACCATAGTCCTAGCCTCCCTGTACCAAATAATAGTTTTGGCACACAGATTGCCATCCAGTTTGCAAATTGGTATTCAGGTGTCAAGCTACAGCTGGACACATGGATAGCAAACTTACACTAGAAGCGAATAAAACTCTTCTCTCCCTGAGTCTGAAAAGACCTTGCTAGCACTCTTTTAGGAGGAATTCGGCTGATATCTTTCCAAACATTCTCTCTGTAACTTTCAACAGTTGTACCATTGGATTTTCCAATTGTCTGTCCAAATAAACAGGATTGAAAGATGACTTTTTGAAATTTAATTTGTTCTTCAAATAGCAAAGATACAAAAATGTCAAAAGAGGTCACTTAAGTATTAAAAAACTGTTTATTCTGGAACACATCTGCAAAACACTATACTATACCATCACGGATGGGAGGCTTCCCCAGGACATAGGCAGTTGGCTCATATGACACAGAAGTGAGTGTCTTGGCCTGAATTCTACAATTGGGCTAACTTTCTTCATCATATTTTGAGAATGTGACAAAAACTCTCCTCATTTATGATACATATATTCTGTCTACTATCTGTAAAATATTGTTCACCAACCAAGAGTAAATGAAGTTTTAATATTTCTTTCCTGTAAGGGAAATGAGTTTACTTCAGAATTTATCATGTGATATTCACATATCAGAGATGACTTTGCAGGACTGGCAGAATTTGTAGTAAAACCATTACAACTATCAAAACAACAATAACACAGAATTGCATTTTTGTAACTCACTAGCCTGAATGTGTGCATTTTATTAGTGAGGACTCTCCTTAACAGTCATTTTATCTAATGAGACCATCTGTCAATTCCTTACTATGCGTTCACTACTGCTCTAAGTATTAAAAAAAACAGTACTTAAAATACCATTTCCTTTCTGCTGTGCACAGCTTGTTCCATTTAAGCTAAGGAATTTCAGAGATTTGACCTATTTCAGAAAATTATTCTCTATCCTAAGCTCTTTGACTGTCTCTCTCTTTAGATTCACATCAAATTAATTCTGGGTAGAGTTTAGTGATCTTTCATGTCAACAGAATAATCTTGGGTGTGATGAAATATAGTTCTATTGACCAAAATACAGCCAATTATATTTAGACTTTTGACTTAATTAATGACCTTGAGATCAAGCAAGGCAATTAAGACAGTAGAACCTCCTCTTGATCATAGTATGCGTTGCTCTATGAATTGAAACTTTTACAGAGGGCTAATTGGTGGTATATTGACTTCTTCTCAGAATTGAGAAATAAGAATACATTAAATACTTTACCATTGAAAAGCACAGGATAGAAAAAGTACAAGATATAAGTTGTATAATATCAATTTATGTAAAGCCAGTAAAATAACCGCATATTCTTATTATTAGGAGATGAGTGAATTTCATTTGCTATTTTCATATTTGTTAGCTTTGAAACTCCTTTTATCTTTTAACCAACTCATGCCCTATAACTGGACAAGAAATTTAAATATGTATTATAGAAATCATATTTTCTTTAAAGTTGTCATTATTTTAGAATTAATTTTATAAGTTATTTCAAAAAGTTTGGAGAAAAGTTTGTTTTCTCAGTGTTATTATCCTTTTTTCCAAATTAAAGACAGGAGGACCAAATTAGAGTTTAGATCCAGGTAACAGATTATCAAATCAAAAAATATTTTCTTATGCACCATATGAGAAAAACCAAGCTAAGACAAAATGGAGCAATCATTTGAAGTGGAGTGTTGATTTCCAATGTGAAGATATTATCTCCAACATAATGTACATTTTAAAATGTTTGTTTGTTTTCTGGTATGATTAAAAGTCTTTTCTATACCAAAACAGAAATTTTGTCCAACTCTTTATGGAACCATTTGTTCCATTCACAGTAATTACTAGTGAAAAGTATTTCATTCATTTAAGCAAGTATATCTGTAAGGAGTGAGCAGTTAAAGTTGCCAAGGATTTTAGGCTAAGATCCAATATATATTTAACTGGGATTTTGAGAAACTCCTGGAAACTAGGCCATTCTCATGTTATGTATATTAACAATTGTTTCCCATAGACGATCCTAGAACAAGATTGTTCCCATGTGTTACACTTAAAAATGTTTCCCACATGCAAGGTTTACATTACTTATCAAACAAAAAAAAGTGAAAATAAATACAAATAGCATCATTCTGAAAGGCGTTTTGATAGATCTGTGGATGTGTTCACAATATTAATTTTATTGTGTTAATTTCTAATACAGGCAACTTACATAAAAATTTTAGGAATGTTAGCAATTAGATTTTGGAATAAGATTTTTTTAGTACTTTATTTTTCACGAAAGCATTTGTGCAAGTAACCACAACCATGTAATATTTAATATATTGATTGTGTAGTTCTCTAGCAACGGTATTTGCTTATTTAGCTTTACTATAGATTTATCTGTTTTTCACCATTGTCCGACATAAAATTGATTGGTATAATTTCTATTGTTATATTATCTTAATATTTAGCTATTTATTTATGTATAGAGTTATTATTTTATTATTCTAATAATTTTATTTTTATAGCCTCTATGCTTTTGTGCAATTTAGATCTTCTTCCTAAAAGGTTTTCTCTTCTTTTTTGTGTATTTATATTTCCACCTTCCAAGTTAGAGCTTTAGTTTAACTCCTCCAATTTCTGTATCACATAGAGCTATATCAATAGCTCTGTTATTGAGACTATCATGCAATTTATAATTTTACTAGTTAAATAAAGTATTGTATTTTTATCTAAGTCTTCCTTGCATTTTTGGTGTTTTTAAACCCGATGTATTAACATCTCAAGTACAAAGTCAATTACAGAGAAAAAACATTAAGACATCAGGTTTGTGAGAAAGGGACATTTTGAAGACATTAATGTTTATAAATAACTAATTACATACTGGGCATTATGTAAGTATCATCATTTATTGTTAATTAGTTTTTCAAAAATAATTATTGAGTCCTCATATTTGTTTACTAAGTGTATTTAACAATACACAAATAGACACACCTATGGGCTCAGAGGATTAACATTCAAATGGGGAATCTAGAAAAATCATTTAAACTCACTAAGCTTGAGTTTCCCTATTTTTAAGGTAACAATGCATATCAATTCATTGAGTTGTACTATTAGGACTTAATGAAATATGTAGTATTTTTATTAATGGTTATTTTTATTCAACAGATATTTATTGAACAAATACAATGTACCTGGAAGTCTTGTAAGTGCTAAGGATAGAGAAGTAAGAGAAATGCAGTGATAGGTGCTATGATAGAAGGAAAGATTACCAGGAGGGCAAAGAGCAAAGGGCAAAGATTCCATCTGAGGAAGGATGGAGTAAAGGTAATGCCATGGGAGTTCTTCCACAAGAGGTGATATCTGAACTGACAGCTGAATTATGATTAATCGGAGTTAGCCAGATAAATGAGGTGAAGTAAAGAAGGAAGAATGTTCCAGGTAGTTACCTCATTTACAGTGAAAAATAGCCCAATGACTTTTAGGTTACATTCTCTGTTAGTTATCAGAACCACATTTTATCACATGAGAAATCTAAAGCTCAAAGAATTTAAAAGCTCTATTGGCCTAGGGTCACCTAGATAATGAGAGCCTAAACTGAACAAGTTCTGTTTGACTCTAGAGTGGAAAATATTCTTTCCAATATGCCACCATGATAGAATATATAATAGAGACTAAATAAATATTTGATATTTTACTTTAAAAACCTAGAATAGGGGCCGGCCTCGTGGCGCAAGCGGTTAAGTGCGCACGCTCCACTGTGGCGGCCCGGGGTTCACCGGTTCGGATCCTGGGCACGCACTGATGCACCGCTTGGCAAGCCATGCTGTGGTGGTGTCCCATATAAAGTGAAGGAAGATGGGCACGGATGTTAGCCCAGGGCCAGTCTTCCTCAGCAAAAAAAAAAAAAAAAAAAAAAGAGGAGGATGGACAGATGTTAGCACAGGGCTGATCTTCCTCACACACACACAAAAAAACCTAGAATAATTAATCAACTCCAGAAAATTGAAACTTCTTATAAACATTTAATTTAAAATGTTGCTGATGTCAATCAAATTGATACTTCTATGTATGAAGTGATAGACACACTTATTTAAAGCCTTATGTATTTTACCATTATTCACCCAGAAATAGCACATCTCTTAACCCTATCTTATCAACCCAAGTCCAGAAATATGAGGTCCATGAAGATATACAACTAGTGAGGTAAGTAAGCAATTTCATACATGTTTCCCTAAAAAAGATCATTTTTGTTGTTATTGTTTCTGCCCTAGAGAAAGTCTCTGGGTTTCTTGTCTCTGAAAAGTTAAGACTTGTAGAATTTCAATATGAGATCATGAGAGATCATGAATGGCTACAATATTCACAGAAATATGTCAGTACAAATAATATACCAAAGCAATTTTCAAAGAAGAATGTTTCTGTTTTGCCTTAAGCTGTCATTCTATGATAACAGAAATGTTGATACAGCATAAAGTAACAAAACCTTCTTCTGAATATAATAATGCTGAACTTTTTTTATTGGAAGTTTAGGTTTATTATTTGAAAATATTATGGGGTACTTAATTAGTTTATCAAATGTTATTTAAAATGTATGGATGTAATCCATAATGTATTAAACTTCAAGAGTACACGAGACTTTTTTCATATAAATAAGTTAATAGCTAAATTAAACATTGCCTTGTGCCTGAAATAAACTTCTCATCAAACCTCATTAAAAAAAAAAAAGAAATAAAGAGAAAGAGAAATCATTGCTTTTTGCACTCTTTGATTAATTTGCTGTTGATAAAGGGATAAAATCTTATTGTTGAGGTAGATAATTTGAAAAGATTTTTAAAATTTTTGCTGTAAAGGAAGTCAATTTTCTTATCAGTATGGTAAATTTTAATGAGACTCCTCTATTTTTCTACAACATCTAATTCGCTTATTTCTCGACTGTTCTATAATTACAATCTCTATCACAGAATGCCTGCTTTAGTCCACAAAATATGGCTACGCAGAATAAAAACAAAAGAGACTTTAGAACTCTAATTCTAATTTATATTAAAAACCATATATACATTTTTCATGAAGTGATTTGTATGGATGTGAGTTAAAGTACTTGAACGTGTTATTCTACATGGAAAGATTGAATTCTGTAAGTAGTCATTGAATAATATCTCTGGGAGGGAAAAATAAGTAATTTTCAGCAATTACGTTCATAAAATGTCACTAATTTTTGGATCACCTAAACTCTGTTGCCATGGGCAGAATTCTAACGTGGCCCCCAAGATTTCCACCCTTTGGTATATTACTCATGCTGTAATCCCCTCCCCTTGAGTGTGAGCAGAACATGTGAATATGATGGAATACCACTCTCATGTTAAGATTACATAGCAAAGGTGAAAGAATTTTGCAGATATAATTCATGCCCCAATCAACTGACTTCAAATTGATAAAAAGGGAGATTAGCCTGAGTGGGCCCAGTCTAATCAGATGAACAATTAAAAGAAATCAGAGAGGTTTCATGCGAGAGGAATTCTCCTGTTAGTCTTGAAGAAGCAAACGGTACTTTGTGAGCTGCCTATGGAGATAGGCACATGACAAAGACATGAAGGTGGCCCCTAAGCTTTGAGAGTAATCTCCTGCTGACAGCCAGCAGGGAAACAGGGACCTGAGACCTAAGACTTCGTTGAATTGAAGTCTGCCAGCAATCAATGAGATGGGAAGGGGAGCTGGAGTCTCAGGTAAGATTGCAACCTAAATTAACACCTTGATTTCAGTCTGGTGAGACCCTGAACAGAGGACTCAGTTAACCTGGGCATGGAATCTTTCCCCACGGAAAATGTGAGAGAGTAATTTTTAGTTGTTTTAAGTAGCCACATTTGTGATAATTTGTTATGTAGCAATAGAAAATTGATACATCAATTATGGAATATCAGCTGCATTATGTTGTGGTTCCCATCAAAAGCATGAATGATAAACTTAAAAATGATTGCTTAAAAATGTAGTTAGCAAGATTAGCTTTTTATAGGTATAAATATGAAATTTTATAAGAAAAAAATTGATCAATTTCCAATCTTATGGTAATGTAATTAAACATACATAGATTGACTTTCTTGTTCTGCCTAGACATATTTGTTCACTCTCAGATGTCTTCTGTGTCAGTCAGGATTCAGTGTTAAAAAACTCAGAAACCTCTCTAGGCTTTTCAAGCAGAAACGTATTTATTGTAGGGAGTTAAGTGCTTACAAAATTATCAGGAAAACTGAGGGAGAAACAGTGAGGTGGTCTCTCCATGCTTTGAAATTAGACTGCCAGATTCTGTTGGCAATGAGACCTGTTTATGTGCATGTTGGAAGACAGAAGAGGGAGCATAGAAAAAGAAAATAGCCAGATCAGTTTTTCTGATACTCCCACACTTAGGTTTGTGTTTCTGTTATATGCATCTGTAGGTTTCCCTGTTTTCCCTAATAGAATATTTTTAATATTATACTGTAATAACTTATTACCTTATAAAATTTTATTTTTTCATATTTTTTAAGCATTTCTGTGCACGTATTTCTCATTAATAAAATTGCTAAAAATGCATAAAATTTGTTTCAGTAATAAACAACTAAAAACTTCAGATTCTTCTATAGTATCTATAAAGTATATTACAAACTTTGATTATCCTTCCTGGATTTTCTATTAAGGAATTGAGAAGTGCAGGAATATTTCTAGAAGAATGTTAAATGTATTAAAACCTAGGTATTGAGTATTAGTATCATTGGTGATTTAAATGGATATGTATATGTCAACTCATAGAACATAAATTATGTTTTATTTCTTGACTTTAATTAAGTGCATGCACCACGATTTAAATGCAGGTCAATGCAATGTGAAAATATTTTTTTCCTACTGTATTATTTTGTTTCTTATCTCTGCATAAACATCAGAAAAGAAAAGAGGCATTACATTTCATGAACTATCACATTAATGACTTGGTCTGATCATATAACTAGTGAAGAAATTGTCACAAACTTAATCAATAGAATTTACCTGGAGGGTCTAGTCTATGTGCATCTTATTTCACTTACTGCAACTTCTTTAAAAATGTTATTTATGGCCATGTCTCCATCAACCCACATTTTTAGAAGGAATTTTCTATCTTGGAATCTGTTCTAATCATCTGGATGAAGTCTAAATGTGCTATAGAACACTAGAGGCTTTTTTAGAGATAGCAACCCCCCCAATATTGGTTTTCCAATGTATCTTTTGGGCCTCCAAGATCAAATTGTAACATTTTGGGCATATAGAGCTAAAACAGTTTTTTGAGAATTTATATGCCTAGCACTATTCAAAGCATATTTCTTGTATTGACACAAAATAACCAATAACCATTCTATAGATAAAAGAGATAAGGTGAGTTTTACTTGAGCCAGGGTGAAGATTATAACCTGGGAAGGTATATTTCAGAAAGGAAGAAAGAGTTCGAGAGAAGCGTGCTTTCAGTATAGTCTTGCATCTTTTTATAACAAAGAACATACATTAAACAGACGCAGGATACATATTCATCAAAATTTCAAAGAGGTATTCAGTCCCAAGTTAGCAAGTCAACATGATCCTGATGTCAGGAAAGGGACTAATACCAGCCTTACAGTTAGGGCATAGAAAGGGAAATATGCATTCTCAAGAAAGTACATTCTTTACTGTAAAGGTTAAAGCAGATGTACAATGTATGTTTGATAAGCCATAAATTAGGCTTCTTTAGTTCAAGCTGAATTAGTTTTAAATACCAAATAGTTACCCCATGTACCTGAATATGTGAAAGTCTCACTGAAGGTGTTGAAGACTATCCTCTACCCACTCTGGGTCCTTTCTGGCAGGGCTACACATTAAATTGACATGAGACTGAACAGCAGGAGAAAATCAAGCAAAGCTTTATAACACATGTGCATGGGAGAAACCAGGGAAACTGAGTTTCTCAGCAACTGGCGGCGGTTTTCACCTTAAATAGCATATTCAGGTAGACAAAGGAGGATGTTGGGGGTCGGATGGGGGTTGTCAGCTAAGGGAGATTACCAGAAAGCACAGTAAACAAGAGTATGCAGATTTAAGTCCTTGCCTTCTACACTGATAAGAGTTTCTAGAAATAAGGTCATCCCCCCTTCTTCCTGGTACAGAGAGGCAGATACCTTTACAAATGGAGATTTCCCTTATAAATGTAAATGTTTGTTCTTAGCAAGCACTCTCTCAGTCTATCAATAAAATAACCAAAGTAAAAAGACATATTTTGAGGTGGCCAATTCTGATCTCTCACATCACTTAACAACTTAATCCATGCTCACAAATCAGGCCAAGATTAGGCAGAATGCTTCAGTGCCCTTAGAACTGATGATAAACTCTTGAAATAGTTTTGTGCTAACACCTCTCCACTTCCACTCTAGCCATACCAGCCTCTCAGCAAGTCTCTCTATCTATCCGTGTTCTAGCAACTAAAGGGTTAATAGCTGGCCCAGCAGGAAGCCCACAAGACCCTGCCCAAAACAGCACCAATACTACTTGACTACTGCACTGGCTAAGTGCCTCTGATTATGCTCATTTTCAGATGTGTATACTGAGGTACAGAGAGATTAAGCAACGTGCCCCAGGATAGCTGGAATTTATACCCAAGCAGTTTGACTCAGAAGTAAACTATGTGAGCAATACTGTAGAGTTCTAGGAATTGTAATAAGTTAAAAAGGAAGGTGTTACATTTACACTCATATTTTGATAAACAAAATTCTAGGGCACCATAAGGGAACGATTATATTTATGTTTTACATTTGTGCAGACGTATCTATATATGTATAGGTATTATATATGTATTAAATTGATGTTACATTTTAAAAATAAGAGCTCTCTTTTAACCATATATGTTTTTATGTAATATATAGACTTATTGAAGTGACAAAAAGTGCATAGTTAATATATTGTAAATAAACAAGACATCAGGGAAAAATACTTAATTTCCACATGCACAGTTCCAGCAGCAATGGTGCTTTGATTTTTTTTTTTTTCCCCAGGGGAAAACTAAGGCAGGGTCAAGGTACCAGCCTGTAGCCTCGGCTGGCATGGTCACTGATGTGTTTTGGGCCTGATTCTTTGTGTAGCTTCAGATTAGTGATTATCCAGCTAATATAAGTAGGACTGTTGCAAAGGTGACCTTTTCAGTCTCCTACAATTTACATCATTTGCTGGCAATTGGGAAAGCAGCTACAATAACAGCAGCCGCCGGAGAGGCTAGTCATTCTGCCGGACCTCCTGGCCAGAAAACAGACATCTCTGGAGAACCTGTGCCAGGAAGGCATACAAGTAGATATTGAAAGGGGTAAAAACAAAATGTCCTATAAAAGTTCTTACCTGTATAATCAAAAGTGAAAAGGACTCTTCAAATCTGTTAGCATAAGGTATTACATAAGGTAATATATTTACATGAGGTTCTGCCAAAAGTAGGCAACTAGGAAAAAAAATATTGGAACAGGGATTCCTTTTTATTCTTTATTTCAAAACTCGTGTAAATAGTACTAACAAGCTTTTGTTTCTGTGCCAGGGAAACAGGTCATGAATGAATCAGTTGGTCAGTATCACCTTGTACAAAATAAGGCGCCTTTTTCTCAACAAAATCAAAACCTGTTCTAAATAGGTATTGCTTTTGGCATTGGACACTTCCTTCTGAGAGAAAAATTGAAAACCTTATTTTATCTATTTTAATAAAATGGTGCTTTAAATAAAGTTCTCTTTAACATAGCAAGGTCTTTTTTATTTCACTTAGTAATTTTGTTATTAGGCTCAAGACGTAATGTTAAACACAGAAATTTAACATGGTATCTATCATGAAATACATAAGATAACGCTGAATATAAGAAAACCTCCCACGTCCCTAGTGAGACAAACTTGATGTATGTGGTCAAACCACTATTTGCATTTTTATTAATTTAATAATACAGGCTTAAAATTACATATTACATGGAACAATATATTTTATTTTTAGAAATAGAGCTGTTTTCTATTGTTACATTTTATGGAAAAAAGACGTTAAGATTAGTGACATATATATTCTGTTTCAGCATCTTCATGAATCAGGCCACTTTTTGAATTATTTAACAATTTTTATAGAGCATATCATTTCATTGTCATTCAAGTTGCTGGAAGTAAAACACCTGTTTAAAATCCATGTGTGATGCTGTCAAGAAAACTTGATCCTATTTGCATAACTAGAACTATCTATCCTGCATCTGTGAATATTACTTACCAAGGTGCTTTATAAAGTGATCTTTTTGAGTTTTATTTACCAGGACATCCAACACAGCCCTGAAGCTATAGCCTCAGGAGTTACTAACGTTGTATCAGAGGTCTCTGCCTCCTGTTTACTCTCTTTATTCAATGACCTCTATCAGTCTCCAAAACTAGCATTGACTGAGATTAATTTCCATCCTCCACAGACAGTACTGTATGGCTCAAAGTAAAGCAATTGAACGCTTGCCCCATTGTCTGTCAGTACTAAGCCCACCTAAGAGGGGTCCCTAACTGAATCTTGACTAAACCCTAAATTGTCAAAAGACTTCTATTTTATAAATCTAGCCCCTACTTCCATTAGTGAGATGAATTATTTAAGTGAAGAATAAGAATTGGTGTGTGTATACACATATATACACATATATACCAGTTACACATGACTAATCACGTTATTTAATACTATTTAATTTCACACTTTTCACCCAGCCATTAAATTGTGATAAAAGCCATAGAAAAGTGATTAAGGTCAACAGTCTGGAATCAGTTATTGGCTTCCAAATCTTGGCTCTGCTTTCTAACTGTGTTGCCTTAGGCAAGTTGCTTAAATACCCTAAGTCTTACTTCACCCACCTCTAAATTAGGGCTAATAATGGTGCTGGCATGCTAGGACTGACTTAGAGATTTAAGAACTTGACAATATGCTTGTCAGTGATATGACTATTAGTATCAGAAAAACATTCAGCAACCAATTTTCAAAGCAAGTGGCCATAATATTTTTATTTGTAAAATTCTGTCTGTGAAAAACACAGAATTCGAGTTTTCCACAGTGAAAATGAACAGAATAAACTATTAAGAAAATTTATATGAAATTTAAAATTCTGGAAGAGAGTACATATATAAATGTATATATAACAAATATTTATAAATATTTCCTATTTATATACAAATATATGTGTTTATAAATATGCACATCATATACGTATATAAATATGTATATATGATATTTCACTGTTATTCCTCTTCTTTTAATAAATAAGCATGAGATATAGATAAAGAAGAAATATTTATATTTTAAAATATTTCCTATGTAAAGATTTCTTATTTATATAAATGAAAGAAAAGAGAAACACCATATGTATAGCTATAGGATGGACTTATTTTTGCTATCATTGAGCCTCAAATTCAACTCCAATTTTCCACACAAAGTGAAAATGCCAAGTAGAAATTATTTGGTCTACAATGTACTTAGTGCCATGGCACATATAAATAGCATGGTCCATATTTGATCTTATAGTTTAATTTGTGTATTTTAGAAATGCTTAGGCAGATTTCTATTGCCCATGTCTTACATCGAATAGTATGTTTTTCCACATGGAAAACTGCTAAGATGCTCAAGAGATTCTCTGCCATTTCCTGTAATAGAAAACTATTAGTAACATATGAGTAATAAAGGACTTCAGGTTTTCAAGATTAGCAAACACTAGCAACATCTCTTACCCACCCCTCTACTCTAGCCCATATGATATCTTTCAAGAACATGAATAACTCTACATGCCCATGTTATTTTTCAACAATGAAGAGCATTGGTGAAGAGTCTGGCTCCAGGCCAAAATCCTACATGTGACCTTTTAGGCAAGACCACAGGCATTTTACAAAGGCTCTACTTGGCAGGTCTCGCACTGGGCCTGGTGCACAGCCATGACACTGCATTCTCTGCAGTCAAGGACACAGCCCCCATGGCTGGCTACGCCCTTACACATATCTGCCTACCGGGCCTAGGTACCTCTATTTGGTGGCCTCTCTTAAGCACCTCTGCCAAGACCCCTCCTTATCCAAGCGCCTTGGAGACACTGCTCTGCTCTGGCTCAGACTCAGTATTCCACTCCTAAAGCTTCCCCTGTCCATTCCATTGGCCCCTGGGTCAATAAAATGGCAGGAGCCTTTTGTTTGGGGCTCCTTCAGCAGTGAGAAGCTACCCATATCTGCACTGATTCACCAGACCCTCACCTGGTACTGTTCCAATAGGAAAAACAGAACATTGAGGGAGCTAGCACTTTCTCCTGTTTATACTGTTGATGCTATCACAATAGGTGATTAAAGCCTTGACTACTACTTGCATTTTGACTTGTCTTAATCAACCACTTGGCATTTGGCAGCTCAGCGCTCTCCAGCTCAGCTCAGATGTTGACAATTGGTAAGAAGAGTGAATGAGAAAGAGACGCTACTAAAAACTGACAAATCAAAGATTGAGAGGGATTGAAAGAAATTCATTAAAACAAATAACTCAAAAGTAACCAAATAAAGTATTTCTGACACCCAACACTATTTTCTTAATTTAACTCTATATGTACAAGAAAGAGTCACAGGCCTGAAATTTCAGAGATAGTTCCTATATTTGGTTACCACGAAACTGTGCAAAGTGATGGTTGGTTCTGATATACATGTGTTTCAATTAAACAGGGTGCAAGGCAAAGCAAAGACTGCTTGTATCATCCATATCATTCTAGGATGCATTAGATAGGAAAATCTTAAGGGGAAAAATAATTTAAAAAATCAAAGACAAATAATACCATGATTAGTGCTTGTTTTTCTATAACTGGCTTTGTGTCATAGCGTTTAAGCACAGCATACTCTGTGTGTGACGGTACCAAAATTTGCAATGCTTAATAAGATAACATCTCCAGTGAGTAGAGACATAATTTTGGCACAACTCTACAGAAGTAGACGATGGAAAGCAGAAGACAGGCATTATTAGCGTTTTAATTCCTTGGTTATATTCACCAAAGTTGATGGTATTAGACATAGCAAATAGGGAGTAAGAGCTTTGACCCCTCAAGGTTCTTTTAAATCCTGAAGGCATTCTACATTTTTGATGGGCTTGGATTCACAGCAATTTGACAACATGTTCACTCTCTGATTAAAACTACTGTGGTTAGCTTGAGAACAGCAGAGAAAGCTGTCAAATTAAGAAGCAAGAAAATGCTGCTTAAAGCAAGATTTTAGAGGCTGCTTCTCACCTCATTTGCCAGCTTTACCTCAGAGACCACTTATTTAAACAGTTCTTACATTGAAACACTGTATGTTACATGTGTTAATTTTAATTATGAACAACCCTTACTCTAGACTGAATTCCCAATAGACATCATGATATCTATCACAGGTTCAAGTTGTTTCTATTATGTCAAATACAGGAAAAACCTTCTTCCTATTTGATAGACTAAGATATTTTAAAACCAAAACATCTCCTCATCAAGAAAAAAAAAGAATAGTTATTCACCCACTATTGCAAGATTTGATATTTTTGGAAAAAATATATCTTGATTCCATTTTGAAGTATGAAACCAAATAAACCCACCCAATACTGTAAGTGAGAAAATGAAAAAGCCTAATATCTTTATCCAAATGGAATCATTATAATATTGATATAGGAAAAATTAAATTATAGTGAGGTCAAATGGTCATATAAAGTGTTCAAAGTCCAATAATAGATAAATGCTTGAAGCAAATGATTTGAAGAGTACGAATTAGCATTTGTTGAACAGTACCGAAATGCCAGGCTCCACCTTCAACAATAGATAATATGTTACCTCAGAACCAACTAAGATAGTTTAATGAATGCAGATGCATGAACTAAAGTCCTGAGATGCTCAACAACTTCATCCAGATCACACACTCTGCCATGTCCCTTCTGTTCTATCAGAACTTGGCTGGCTTTCACAGCCCTCTCTCTGTTGATCACGTGCACTGCCTCCCACTAAGCATGTGTAAGATTACACCTAGTACCAGAGGATTGAAAAAGAAGCCGAGTGAATTTCCATATTTGTGAAAACTACCAAATCCAGTTAGACTAAGGCAAAACTACAAAACGTTATGCTAGAAAAGAAGGATGGAAGGAAGAAAGGAAAGAAGCAAGGAAGAATATAAAAAGCAAGATGTGAAGAATTTTTTATTGTTGAATGGTCCTTGATAAATTACTTAAACTTGCTGTCCTTCAATTTACTTACCTGAAAATGGGATTATGAATAAAACTCATTTTGTAAGATATTGCAAAACTTTAGAAAAAAGATCCTTATAATGCACGTTGCACAAGAATTTATAGAGCATAATCTTAATATATACTATTATCATTATTAGGTAAGGAAACATAAATCTTACATGCTAAGAAGCATGGTAATAATCACAATAACAATAGTAATAACAATAACAGTAGCACCCCAGGTTATATGAATTAACTTAATTAATCATCTCAAGTATCTTGGCATATTATTATCCACATTTAACAGTGGAGGAAATTACAGTACAAAGACATTAAGTAACTCGCTTAACAGCTCTCCACTACTAAGTCGCAGAGAGCTGAGGGCTATAGCCTGGCTCTTTGGGGTCCTTGGACACTGTGTATGCACTGTGCCTACACTGATCATGGTCATATAGCTGTAATGTGAGTGCATGTGTGCATTTCCTGTAGACAGTGTGATATGATGGCTCCGGTGTGACAATAAGAATTATAACTGTGACACAGATGTTAGATTCAGGTGAAGTGGCTTACTAGAAAAATTGTTTTCACATTCATGTAAAGTAATTGTGTCGGAATTTCCTAATGATAGGGTGGGGAGTTCTTGGGGACGTGCTCAGAGAGCCCTGCAGCCTGACAGGGTCTCCCCCGGACAAGCCTAAAACTGTCAGCACTTGACACCAGTGCTTCCAGCACAAGTGAGAAATGGGGCATGCTGACTGACCACTCCTAGCCTGGAGCATCCTGCCCTGAGATTGCTTTCTTCAGGTTTTTCGCAAAAAATTTACCACCTAAGAAGCAGAGTGTTCATTTTGCACCAGCATCTGTCCCTTTATTGGGCACAAAATATATACTTTGGTAAAAATGACCACTTGCTTTAAGTCTTAAAAGGCTAATGGGGGACTAACACTTTATACAGGCATGGTCAGCAGTCCATGGCATCTGTTCGCAGCAGAGCGTAGCATCCTATGAGAGACTCCCCCAGCAGTCCGACAGGGATCAGGGTCCAGGGGATACCTTGCACCAGCTAAGAAGCATAGGAAGCACAAGACACAGGAATGGAGAAGGCTTCTTGGAAGACATATGCTACCTTTTTCCTCAATTCACTGGACATGTGGGGGCAGAGATAACTTAATTGAAAGCAGAAAGAGAGAAGCTGCCTCAGGCAGCTTGCACATTCTGAAAGCACTTGGAATCATAGTAGAGGCAGACCTGATTGATTTAATTACTGCTCGAGTGTAGAAAGAGTGGAGCCCACAGGCATACTCCGAGCACACACAAGTTCCTTCTGTTAGATAAAATTTATGCTATTGAGAAAGAACAAAACTACACGGATGAGAGAATATGATGAGTGTCCCTTGAAGAGGAAATCCCTGTTTTTCTAGTCCTATCTACAAAAAAATTGAATGCTCTAGTAGTACCAGGCATTGCTTTATTTTCTCCTTTCTCACTATCAGAGGCTGGGCCAAAGCATTTCCTCAAGCAGGAGATGCCTGGGGACTGTGTCTGCCCAGTTAATTGTAAATAATGGTTCACCTATAATACTTACAATGACCCAGACTCTGTTCTGAAATGCATATTGCATTTATCAACTGCTAACTGTTACTAAAACCCCACATTTCAGGTGGGTACTATTTTGATCCATATTTTTGAGAATTCCCTACATCTAGAAAGCAGTAGAGCCAGAATTGGAACCCAGGCAGTCTGCTTTAGAGTTCACATTCCTGGCTACGACAGTATACTGCCCCTGAATTGCATCATGACTAATAACAAAGAAAGAAGGTATGGGCTCAGTTATAATGATCACAAGGTAGTACATCTTCAAAAACCTCTATTTCTCTCTAGGTGTCCCCTGAATGACACATAGCAACTAAGGACAATGTTTTCAATCCTAAGAAACTGAGTCATAACTGATTTGACTAAATGAAGTTGAATTCCACCAGATTGTATCTCTAGCAGGGTTCCTCCTCAGCATGTGTGAATAACACTTGGGGTTTTACAAAGGTACTGTTGAATAAACCAGGACCCTCTGCCCTTGCTGTGCAATATAAGAGTCCCAGGGAAGTGCTAACCATCATTAAATAATGATGCCTGATAAAATATATAATCTAGATGTATTTTCTAAGAGATGGGATGCCATCTCTTGGGAGGACAGTTCACATTATTTCTAGCTTGAGATGTTCTTAACAGTTAACTTAATGAGGATTTATTATTGGCAGAGGCTCTACCTCATTGGAATGTCCTGATAGATACAGTATGGTAACCCAGCCACTGTGACACAGTGAGTTAGCATCATATCAAATATTACTGCCTGGGTGAGAGATATAAGTTGGCTACAGGAAGGCAGTATCAACATAGCTCAAAATATAGGTCAATAGTGCTTCAAAAGGCAGAGTATTTATCCAGTGATGGTTATAGGTACGGTTAGGAAAGTACGGGGAAGAAAGTGCTGATGTCCTACTATGGGGTTCATTAAAAGTGAGGAAGTGCAACAAGAAAATTCAGGGCCCAAAACAAATAGTAACATTTATTGATAGAGTTTACTAAAAGTTGTTGAAAGTATCCCACCCAGAATAAAGCAAGAGAATCAACATTTTGTCAGTCCATAGCAGAACCCATATTTTTCATATTGGGACGTTCTGGGTGAACCTCTATAAAGTTATTTTAAACGCAACAAAGGAATCAAAAAAAAAAAAAACAAAAAACCCAGATCCTAGAATGAATATAGGCCATATAACACTCAAGAATTGATAATATATTATCTTAGTTAGTCCCATTCAAATTGAATAGAGCCGGTGCAGACCTTAATTAGGGGAGCCAACACTAGCCTCTTTTGGTTCTAATTCACATTCCCATATACTCACCAGAGACATAGAATGTTTGAGGAGAAAAAAAAGCTGTTTACATGCTATTGTGTCCTTGAGGCCATTCATTGAGGCCACTGAAATACACACGTGGGACCATGCTGCCTTCTAGGAGTCAGAAATATACATACTATGATTGACATTTTGGGATAGCACATCTAACAAAATTGATCTAGTTTAAGATATGTCAATCCTCAAATGAAAGCGATTTATACAGAAATGAGTCCAGCTGATCTACTGGGTTGGTACATTACCTGAAAAGACAGAGGACTTGCCATAGCGAGAGAACCCATAAATGGGTCTGCTATTTAAAAGATCCTGTATCCTGGACACCCAAGTTGAATGTATCTTTCAGATATGTTTAGCCTGGGTTTACTGACTCAGATAGCTGGTGTAATTTGTTTAGAAATTGGAGGACAGATGCTTTAACACCACTGACGGCTGACTTGATCTGTCAGCCCAGTATGATACAGCCTAGATGATGTTCAACAAGGTCTACCACAACCATGTAACTCGGATAATTATATACAAAGGCTTATGGGAATCGTAATGGTCTTGGCAGAACAGTCTGTCTAAAACTGATTCATTTATGGATCTATATTGTGAAGCCAGGGGCTTTGAACGGAAACAGAACAAACCTCACAACGTACTAAATGTGAAAACTCACCAAAAGGGCAGTTCTCCACCCGTCTTTTGGAATTCCAAAACAAATGTTCTTACACAAGTGACTGAAATTGCAACCTGGGCTCACATTTAACAGGATCGGAGTGGCTAGGTTGCTATCCCAACGTGGAATGGAAAACACTCGGCACTGTTAACCAAAAAGGAAGCAATCACTCCGACAACCTTCTCAGCCAGCAAGGAATCTCTATAACAATAGCTTCATAAAACTGTTCCCCAGGGGACAAGGGAAGAACAAGTTTGGTGAATGGACTAGCAAGATCTTCACTATCTTTACCATTGTTCAAAGTGAGCAATATGCCTGAAGCTCTGCACTGAATTACATCTCTGAATATGGAGAGACCATGACTACAGCAACCATAACTGCTACCATCCTCATTAATCACATCATTGTGCACTCATGAGTAAAATGATTTATAAGTAATGAGCAAAATGATTCATAACCAAAATGACTACTAGTGACCAAGAAAATAATTTTACAGCCAAAGTCCTGAGGGACTAGGCAGAAATTAGTAATGAGCCTTGGATTTCTCATTTACCTAACCAGCATTGAAACATGGAAAAGACGTCCATGCTATTCTTAACTATATATCTAGCTACAAGAGTCAACATAGCCAATCAATCCAGAATCAATCTAGAAGGGGAAGAATATCTATTTAATGTTTCTTCAATGATGGCCATGAAGATGCAGGAATAATCAGGGTGTTAATTGCACACAAACTCCCTGGAGTACCAGCAGAATATTCTCATTCCAGTAGTCACCACAGTGGGGGTAATTATTAGAAATTGTCTCATCCTACAGATGGTCTCAATCCATGCTAACACTACAATACAATTTAAATACCACTAATTTCCCCTACTAAAGTGACATTACTGATAAGGTGACCCATAGGTTTATAAAATATTCCCTTCTATTGGAAAGGGGACACCAGCAATGGCAATTGTTGTACCTCCTTTCCTTCCACAATGACTCCTCTTGGTAGTCCATCAGAGAGTGCCAGAGCTGCTGAACCAGTTGGAATCTACATGGTGTAGAGTACTATGTCCAACAAATGTTATGCACAAGCTCTCTGGAAATAAGAGAATGGAAATTGGGAAGAATGACTTCTAATATTTTCACTACCAAAAAAGGTACTAGTAACATTGTTACAGGAAATTAGATGACTCTTCAACAGGAAGTGGATAGGATTTATGAAATTGTAATACTAAATCACTTGCTCCGCAACTTCTGTCTTAAAGTTCCAAGGATTTAGCATGATGTGAAATATATCACGTGTTGTGTAAATAAATCAGTCAGGGATTTTGGAAAAAAATATTTTAAAAATGCAAGTGTCTCTTAGTCACTGTCCCTTAAAACAGGGCAACTGGAATTGGAAGTGGCTCAAAAATAGTTCCAATTGGTGTCTGAGGATGAGAACAATACAGTGTTCACTTACTGAAAATAGGATAATGTACCTTGTAGTAGTTATCGAATTAGCAGGTAGAAACGACTACTACCTATGCCTTGTTGTTGGTGGTTATTAAATTTGGTCAGGGGATAGGAGATCACCACTGAAGTCCACATTGAGCAGTTGGAATGTGGCAAGCCCTGGACATCCCTGGCAGACTCCATTTGTTCTAGGTCTTGTAAAATCATACCCATATACAGATTATAATTTTATAGTTGAATTGTATCTATGCATGCTTGATACTTAGTCATCATCATAAAACATGAGAACAATGTAGAAAATTGACCTAGATATGATAAAGGAAGATATTTTACCCAAAACCTGGATCAAGGTGGTGAGGCTTGCTAAAGTTAGATGTACTGTCATGTAAATGGGGCCTCAGAGATTCTGTAATACCCTACTCAGGGCTTGGGCTGCAGAATACCAATGCCACCCACCTGAGGATCTCCTGAGAGAATAAGGGGAGACTCAGAGTGGTCCTCTCACTGAATAACCCTGGCCAGGTATATTCTGCATTCCTTTGCTGATAATATTTCTTTCCAGTTCTTGAAGTAAAATTTTACTTTTATAGGATTTATATGTCGAGGTACTGATTTTATCCAAGCTTGCAGACAGAGATTTGTGTGTCTACTTTAAGAGGTTAAAAACCTTGTCACATTTATACTGTAGACTCCATAATATTGTAACGCATATATTTCTTGCTCAAAAACCTGTGCTTTCAACCACTATATTGTACTGTCGCAGGCACCTCGAATTAAATGTCATGATTACATTAATTAAGTTACATTAATTAAAAAAATGTTTCTTTCAATGCATTTCTTATAACTTTAACTGATGCCACTTTTTCCAAAGCCAATAGTAATTTGAATGCATTTCAGTGTTGATCGTGTCCTCCATCTTCCCACTGCATTCAATTGAGGATTATATTCCATTATTCCTCCCAAATAATTCTTGAATCTGTCCTTCTTCTCAGACTCCACCTCTACTGCTAACTTAACCACCTTCAACTTTGATTAAGGGCCTTATATAAATAATCCAGCATTGCCGCCTAAAATTAATCCCTGACATTGTGACCACAAAGGCTTTCTAGCATATCACTACGAGCACATTACTCTCTGTTATAGTGGTTTCCCACAGCTTAAATGGTAATCAACAAATTCTTTTAACTAGGGCACAAGATCCCTATGGATTCTTCTCTACATTTCAAAATCATGTCCAACGATTATCCATTTCACCCTTTTTTCCAGATAGTACCAACTATTTATAGTTGCCAACATTAGCCACACTAATTTTCTTCCATGACTTTGCTATTTTCTCCTCAACCTGCACTGTTTCCCTGCTTAGTAACATGTAGTCATCTTTCAAAACATTCTGCATTTTATGCCTTCATTGACTTCCAGTGATCATTCTTTTTGTTTGAGCATTGTAACCTCAGCGAAAGCTGGCTAGTTCTCAGTAGCAACTCAATAAATATTTATGGAGTAAATAAACAAAAGAATGGATGATGAAATTTACTCATCTATGTTTTCCTCAGGCACCATATGTAGCTCTGTGTGGTAGGCAGCTGCTAAAATGGCTCCAATGACCCCCCACCTCCTGGTATTCACAAATGGAATATGGCAGAAATGATCCAATGTCACTCTAAGATAATATTATAAAATGACTGTGACCTCTGCCTTGGGTGCCGTCTTTTGCTCTCTCTTGGACTACTTGATCTTAGGGAAGCCAGTTGCCATGTCCTGAGGCAGCCCTATGGAGAGGCAGCTCACCTGGCAAGCCCGGCCTATGACCACACAAGCTGAGCCTTTAGATGAGATCCTAGGTCTGGCTGATGCTGTGATGCAACTTCGTGAGAAACCTTGAACCAGAGGCATCCAGCAAGTTGCAACTGGATTCCTGATCCACAGAAACCAGGAGATAATAAATGTTTGTTGTTTTAAGACACTATTTTTTGAGATAACTCATTATACTGTAATAGATAATTAACATGTTATACTTTAGATATATACTAAATATACTTTAGATGTTAAAACAGATGAGAAAACAAACATACAAGAATATTAGTGAACTCATATTTTTTATTGTTAGTATTTTTATTTATTTATTATTTTTTTTGTGAGGAAGATCAGCCCTGAGCTAACATCCATGCTAATCCTCCTCTTTTTGCTGAGGAAGACTGGCTCTGAGCTAACATCTATTGCCAACCCTCCTCCTTTTTATTCCCCAAAGCCCCAGTAGATAGTTGTATGTCATAGTTGCACATCCTCCTAGTTGCTGTATGTGGCACACGGCCGCAGCATGGCCGGACAAGCGGTGCGTTGGTGTGCGCCCGGGATCCGAACCCGGGCTGCCAGTAGTGGAGCGCGCGCACTCAACCGCTAAGCCGCGGGGCCGGCCCAGTATTTTTAAATTTAAATTATTCATGAAGTGAAACCATGTAGATTTATGGTTTTATTGTTTGTCTTAAAAAAGTTTTAGTATTATAAAAGAATGGGGAAATAGCATAGATGAACAACCTAAATATATGTAAGGTTGAGTTGTGAAAAGTCAGATAACCCATGTAAAACAGTGCTGTTTTTTTATTTTCTTAATATTTTCATGGTCTAAAGAAGTGATTATGAACTTGAAGCCTATTATTTGAATTTTGATCTCATATTTATTTTATTTGAGTAGCTCTATCTTTTAAAAAAAATAGAACTGAATTTTTGTCTTTTAGTTCTGCATATATTATCCAGTTTTTGACAGATCCTACTATTTATTTAACCACACTTCTTTGATTCTAGGATGGACGTTTTGTCAAATTATAACATTTCTGAAATCAGACGGGTCTTGAGATTGATAGCATTGTTGTAATACTCTTGGTCAACAGCCATTTTTACATGGTTTCACAGACTGATTGGAATCCCAAGACGACTGCAACTCCTCAACGTTTCAGTCAACAAAACTGTTTAAGATACTTGAGGAAATAATAGAAGCCTGGTTGTAGTATGAAAACTTGCTTAGACTTTCTAGAAAAATCAAGGATGTGATGGCATCAAGATTTGCAGAACTGGAAGCAGTGGCTTGGATGAAAGTCTCATAGACCAGAGTAGAACACCGTTTTAAGAAATGCTCCATTGGGGCCGGCCTGATGGCGCAAGTGGTTAAGTGCGCGGGCTCTGCTGTGGCGGCCAGGGGTTTGCCGGTTCCGATCCCGGGCGTGCACCAACGCACTGCTTGGCAAGCCATGCTGTGGCGGCATCACATATAAAGTCGAGGAAGATGGGCATGGATGTTAGCCCAGGGCGAGTCTTCCTCAGCAAAAAAAAAAAAAAAAAAAAGAGGAGGATTGGCAGATGTTAGCACAGGGCTGATCTCCTCACAAAAAAAAAAAAAAGAAAGAAATGCTGCATTACTAATATTCTCAATATACAGAGGATGATGTGCAGAAAACTGTAGACATAGACAACTCGAAGCTGAGAAATGATTGAGAGACCTTAAATGGGAAGATGTTTTAGGAATCCCCATCTACTGTCTATTATTTATTAATATTTTTTTATATGAACAAAATTTTGATGAAAATATATTTAAATATATCAATAGTTATTTTTTAAATAAGCATAAGGTAAACATTGTAAGTAATGTGTAAGTATTTTATCACAGTTTAATTGGCACACGTCTTTTCCTTAGTGTAACATAAAATAATGGTGTGTCTTATAGGGAGAGAACCTTAGATATGATGAAGTATGGTATATAAATGGTTACTTCACAAATTGGTATTTATCTTGCCTGGCTCTTGAAGACAATTGAGTTTGGTATAAAACATATACATATTAACAAAACAATTAACAAATCATTTAATTTACATATACATATTTACAAATTAGCAACAATTATAAATACATTTTAACAATGGTGTAGAGCAAAAATATATATTCATAATTTCTTTTTAAGATTATCTTCTGAATCTTTTTATGACATCTTTGGTAGATCTGCAGTCTCTCAAGGAGATGGGATGAGAATTTAAAGATAATATTCTTTCAGGTTTTAGAGTCACCTAAGGAGCTAATTTAAGTCTATTTAATGTAGGTAGCATGGATGAGCTTTCTTTGACTGGCAAAGAAAACATTTAGAATATTCCTGAAAGTTTAAATAATGGAAAATAATCCACTCCACGTTTGTTCAGGAACAAACCACTCTGTTATAAACCTTGAGAACAGTGAAGTTAAACTAATATATAAATAAATGCTTACTGAATAAAATGAAATTAAAAAAACAAAAGATAAGGTCAGATAGCTACAATGAGGCTAGTAGATGGAGGAAATTGAATACCAGTGTTTAGTGTTTGGGTTTGAACAAGAAGCTGTGGTCGTATTTCAGGATTGTGGTCTTTCCTGAACTTCTGACTTATAAAATTCCCAGAAGACACATGATATTAGGCAATAACAAGGAAACACAAGTAAGTTAGAACTTGCTGTTTTGATACATTCATTTACTGAGGTTTCCCACATTGGGAAAGATAAAAAAAATTATTTCAAATTACTTTTTTCAAGTGGTCTCCAGTACATCTGTTTTGCTTTAAAAATCCTAAGTTCTGCTGGAAACTAATAAAAAGTGTAAAATATAGTGTTGGAATCTCCTTGGGAAAAATACAGAACCCAGAACAAATAAACAGATAAAATATTACCATGACTTTCTTTAGGACAGCAGGAATTTTTGTTACCATCAATGTTTTTGCTACTGTTTTGAGCTTCAAGAGTTAAAGATCCAAATATTAACTGGCAGTGAGCTGTGTCAGTTCTGAAGGGAACTTTAGAAAAAGAAAGAGATTGGCATTTGTGGGAGGGGGTAGAGGGAGGCATTGGAGAGATTTAGGGGGAGGGGTGTGTGACTTGCTGCCTTCTCTGAAGGCTTGACTACCAATTCTAAAAATGAGCTGATACCACAGGCTGCCATTAATGACTGGACAGAGAAAAATAATCAAGCAGAATTGTGTAAAGCACTGTGGCTGGTTATAATATAAATATGACAATGAAATGGTGATGTACTATTGGTTGAAATTTAAAGATAGAATATTTAATATTATTTGATTTTTAAATATTGTTATATTTATCAGAGTAATAGATGAATCCAGTATCAAGTCCAAAGAACCCCTTATATTGAATCACAGTTTTCTTCTATTTTTTCCTTCTCTGTCCTTGGTCCCTCTCCTAGATGTACTATTTTAAAATGTCTTTATTTCTAGATTTTTTTTTTGATATTTAGCTTTATTACTCAGACGTTATGTTTATGGTTCTATTCTTGGGTTAGCAAATGAGGACTATGTTTGATCACCCAATATGAAATGTATAGATTTAGTTAGATCGTACCATCCTCTCTTCTACCTCTCCTTTCCAGGTATCAGATATTTATATTGTTTTTAGGTCTTTCATTGATTGCTCTTCTAACTTAATATACTTAAACATCAATTCAGTTTTCCATCTCTCTAGTCCCCAATATGTAAGATGAAGATGTTAACTTCCCTATTTTTTTAATCTTCCGCGTCTATTCTATGTCCTACTTCATTTCAGCTTTACCTTTGATTTTACAGCTACTGACATTTAGCTACCACATTATTAATAGTTATATTTTATAATCACAACAAAATCTTCTGCACTTTGTCTATAGGTTTAATTTAAAAGTTAAAAAATAGTAAACTGTCTTCAGGTTATCCTTACCACATAAATATATTTTTTATTACTGAGCTGTTTTGTGTCTTTTATTAATTTCCTTCTCTGTAAGTCTAATATAGCATCTCTTAGTTTATACTGAGCACTAACATTTAATTAATTCTTATAACCGTTTACTGACTTTAAATATTGACGTATTTTCATTCACTTCATAGCTTTATTGTGCCTTTCTTGTTACTTTTTTCCTGCATTTTCCAATGTCATTCATTCTGTTATATCCTGCATCTTCCTTTACCCACACTTTCATCTGTACTTTCTTTCCTATCAAGTCTATTTCTTTCCTGGAAATACCCTTCCCTCTGTCCTTTCTGCAAAGGCTGGCTTTCCACTTGTTACTCTCCTGTATTTGGTAACAGCTTTCCCAAATCGCCTACCTTTTCTTCCTTCCCCATTTTCCTGAAGTAAACCCTAAGAAAATTCTTAAAAGAAGTCTAGAGGAGGTAAACATTCTGAAACACTCCTGTTTGAACAGACTTTATTTTGCATGCACACAGTAACGTTTAGTGCAATCTACTTTGTTCTAAAGCTTTTTCCTCGGAACATCCAAGGAAGTGCTCAGTTGTCTCTTGCATCTATTGTTGCTGATACCAAGTCAAATGTCAGTCTGATTCTTATTCTTTTGTATTTTTTCCATTTCTAGAGGCACTCAAGTAGAACTATATGTAGGTTGTTTTTCATCAATTCTTGTCACTGAATCCTTTTAAGAAGACTCAATTTTTCTCCCATTCTAGAAAGTTACGAACCACTATTTCTTTCATTATTTTCAACATCCCACATTTTTTCTTCCATCCTGGACTTGTATTAGACAAATCTTAGACCTCTTCAATTATTTTTTGCATGTCTTTTCCCTTATATTTTCTCTTTTTATCATTTTATTCCATAATCTTGAAGGTTTCTTGATGTTGACTGTATTTAGTCCATTTTGCCTTATTTTATTTCAACAATATTTCAACATACTCAATGCTTTAACATTTAAGACCTCAGTCTTGATCCATGTCTATTCCATCTCTGTAGCATTTTCCTTGGTTTAATAGCTAAAGTTTCTTCACAAATTTCTCTGGGTTTATTAATTACAGATAGTTTTTTTAAATCTTGTGTTGGTTTTAGTTATGTTCTAGTATTACGGTTAGCTTGGTACGCTCCTAACACTTTTTCTTTTTCTTTATTCATTTTGGTTATTTTTTTCCATGTTGCTGGCTTTCTGCAAATGTTTGGTGGTCCTTGGTTGACTTAGCACATATGTGGTCTGTAGCTTAGATGGGTTGCATCTGCTAACAGGTAAGACTGTTTTATCAGCAGGAAATTTGACTGCAGGTTTTTTTTGGAGCAAGACAGGGATCTGGCAGTGAGGGCCTCCGTTTTCATCTGTGGCAAAATCATCCAGAGGAAAATTAGTTCTCTCTGTATTTTGCATCTGTGTTCTTGAGAGAAGAATACTATAAAATATGTCTTGGGTGTAAATAATAGCTGACAGCTCTTCTGGCACACCTGGGCTGGAAGGACCAAGCAAAGCTTTACTTTGTTTTTGTTTTGTTTTTTTTATTCATTTTATTTTTTATTTTTTTGTGAGGAAGATCAGCCCTATGCTAACATCTGCCAATCCTCCTCTTTTTTTTTTTGCTGAGGAAGACTGGCCCTGGGCTAACATCCGTGCCCATCTTCCTCCACTTTATATGGGATGCCGCCACAGCATGGCTTGCCAAGTGGTGCCTCTGTGCACGCCCGAGATCCGAACCGGTGAACCCCGGCCCACCACAGCGGAGCACGTGCATTTAACGGCTTGCACCACTGGGCTGGCCCCCTGTTTTGCTTTGTTTTTAACAGCTTTATTGAGGCATAGTTTGATGCATCATATACAGCACAGACTTACAGTTAATGTATGTGATTTGGTAGGTTTTTATACATGTATACACCTTCCAAAACAACACCACAATCAAGATAATGAACATATTCCTCACTCCTAAAAGTTTTCTGCAAAAGTTATCTTATGACAGTCTGTGTACTCCCTCCCTCTTCTCCCTACCCAAGCAACCAGTGACTTGTTTTCTGTCGCTATATTTTAATTTTATTTTTCTAGAATTTTATATATGTTGACATCACATAGTATGTTCTCCCATTTTTTTTTGGTCCAGATTCTTTTAGTCAATGTAATTATTTTGAGAGTTTTTTTTTTTATGTATTCTGCATAGAACATAAGACCTTTATCAGATATGTGATTTGCCAAAATAGTCTCCCAGTCCATGGCTTAAAAATGTCTTTGATGAAATCCAATTATCAGGGTTTTTTTTTTCAAATTTATGATCATTCTTTTGAAAACCAATGTTTTTAAACAACCTCCCCACTTTTTGAACTTTAGATTTTAATCTTGTCTTTAGCAATACCTGCTGTCACAGAGGCCAGGGGATCTCCAATCCCAACCAATAGCTCAGTTTTTATCTTTTGTGCAGCTTCCTCTAAATATATTCAGGGCTGTGGCTTATCCACAATCAAGCTATTTCCATACTTTTCAAATTTCTGAAATTTGTTGAAACATTCTAATTACTGGTATAAGCTCCCACATTTTTCATCTTCATCCCTAATATTTGCTTTTAGGAGGGTATTTTGTTCTGTTCTCCTATAACTTATATTCCCTCCATATTCTTTCACATCTGTAGTTCATTTTCTACACCTATATCAATAATATCCCAGAGGTATAAAAGGAATGCATTTAAGATTACGTTTAATCTTTATATAAAATTGAAAATACCTGTACGTGCCCAAATTTGGTGCGAGTTTCTTCCCCAGGCCTTGACTGACAGAACCTCTGTGAACCATCCACACTAAGAGCTCTTTTGAGAATGTTTGCATTTTCATATCATCAATGCCCAGTAAAACTAGTAGTCTTAATAAATATTGGGTGAATTGATATCATTTGCTGATAAAAGATACCTATCATACACATTATCCACAGTTCATCTAAAACTGAAGGACAGTGATTATTTAAATAAATAAACGACTGAGTGAAGGAATGAATAACCCTACACATAGCATACCACCATCACTTGCCCTTACATAATTAATATTTTTACTGTTCCTTAATTCTCTATAACTAATATTAAATATGACATTTTGTCATGTTCCATAACAATAGTTTCACATGAATTCAACACATATTTGGTGAAAGCTTCCTAGATGCCTGGGACTAGTCTATACCCAAGAGCATAGCAAAGGACAAATAAGTCTCTGTTGTCCTGGACTTTACAATCTACTGAACATGGAAAAGAAAAAGGAATTTTAAAATAGATAATGAGTGTCATTTAAAATGGCTATCAAAGTTAGAAAAACATAAAACCTATAGAAAGTTGGAGGGTCTAGGGTTGTCAGACCTTACAAATGGGCCAGGGCAGAGGTCCCAGTGTGGGGTTGATTTTGGTGTTTGAGGAGTTAAAATAATTGCAAGGAGACTGTAGCATAATAGGAAAGAGTAGAGGAGTTGGTATAAGATGATGTTGGAAACAGGCAAGGGCTGAATTATGTAAAGTCTTGTAAACTGCTTAAGCAATTTAGATTAAAAATGAAAGCAACCATATGTTATCAAGCAGCGAGCAATATGACATGATTCACTTAAAATGTATATATGTATACATATATATATATGTGTGTGTGTATATATATATATGTATATCTGCTTTCTGGGGAATTGATTCCACAGGAGCAAAAGTAGAAGCTGGGAAACCAATTTGGAGGCAATTGAAAGAGTCCAGAAGAAAAAAATAGCTGGAAGTAAGATGGTAGAGGTGGAAATGAAGAGAAATAGACAGATCAGATATGTTGTAAAGTTAGAATTGAGAAGATCTGACGATGGGTTGGATGTGGGTGGTAAAATAAAGAGAGGAATAAAAGATGATTCCTAGTTTTTTGGCTTGAACGACTTGATGCAAATGATTTTCTCATGTGAGGGATATTAGGAGTTGGGAGCAAGTTTTGAGACTTTATTGGTGGGAAGTCAAGAGCTCTGTTTTTCACATGTGGGTGATGAAGTCTGCAACTGAGGAGAGAGCTGAGGTGTCTTCAGTTATTTGTTTTTAGTCTAGATGACAAGAAATAGAGACAGTATTAAATTATCACTAATTCCTAAGTTTCATGTCTACATATACACAGATGCAGATCCACACAGAGGCACAGACACCTGCACACAAACATGAAAATATACATGTTCCCTCCTGTATCTTTCACGCATAGTCATGTGCCAGAATATCTTGACTCTATTAGAAGAAAATTAGGCAGCTACATTTGTAATTTCAATAGGATTTAATTTGGTTGGTTATTGCTTAATTTTAGTTTAGAAAGGCATATAAAGAATTTTCTTTTCCATATTTCCACATGGTCTTCAGATGTATGGGTGGTATTTTCTAAGTGTTTGGCTTGTTACATTCTGCTAAAGACCACAGTGTAATTTTCCTTGTTTGTAAATTGATGCAAGCATAAAATATTTTTCATCCTTTTAAAATAACTGTTTCTGTTTCTGTATTTCTCTCCTGGATCCCAGCATTTTTCTCAAGAATTTACCTAATTTCAAAACAATGAGGCAGGTCACACGTCTCCACTAAAGTAATGGAATCCACCTCCTCCCATCTCTCATGCATTTGAAAGACCATTTTATGGTCTCTTAGAACTGCGGGACAACTGTCTTTATTTATTAATGTTATCTTTTACATTTTGTTTATTTCACTACTTTTTAATTTTATTTTTAATAAAATTAGCCATGGAACGATGTTGTTGGGACGAGATAATGGGGAATTCAGGGAGAGTTTTTAAGGACGTCATAATCTTGATAATCATAAATAGCGATAATTTAAGTCAAGAGAGATTTTAAGATAACTAAAATTTTTCTATAAACTATTTAATATATGAATTACATAGCATTTTATCTTTTCTAAAAAATTGCATATATGTGTGGATGGATATATATACACACATATATATATAGTCAATCCTCATTATTGTCATTATTCATGATCTATATTTGTGAATTAACCTACTCACTAAAATATATTTTTATCCCAAAATCAGTACTTGTGGTGCATTTGTACTCATTTGTGGACATGAACATGCACAGAGCAGTGGAAAATTTGAGTCACCTGGCACATACCCAGCTGAGGTCTGACAAGGCAGGGCTCTGCCTTTTGTTTCCGCTCTCATATTGTTAGCAAGTGCCCTATTTGTGGTGTATTTACTGTCATATTTTTCACTTTTTGTGCTTTTTGTTGATTTCACTGTTTAAAATTACACCTAAGCATAGAAGTGAAGTCCTGTCTCCTGATCCTAAGAGCACGAAGGCTGTGATGTACTTTACAGAGAAACTATTTGTGTTAGATAAGCTTCATTCACTCAGGAGTTATAGCGTTGTTGACTGAGCTCAATGTTAATGAATTAACAATATACATTAAATAAGGTGTCTTTAAACAAATACACATAAAACAAGGTTTTTTATTGATCAGTCAACCTAAATGTGTTGACCAGTGGCTCACAGGAACTTAGATCTGTATTTCTCCTAAGGGCAATGGCTTTGTATTCTCTAATTCAGTATTCTCAGTGACCTTATAGAACACAAGTACCGCAAATAATTTGAATCCTGTGTGTGTGATTCAGATTATTTGCTGTACTTGTGTATACGCACACTCACACACACACACACACACACACAGGAACCTTGTATGATTGTAAGAGTTTGGTAAGCAGAAAAAGAATAATGCCTCCCCCAAAAGACATCCGTGTTCTAGTGCCTGGAACCAGTGTATGTTAATTAATATGACAAACGGGACTTTGTTAATACAATTACATTAAGAACCTTGACATGGGGAGATTATCCTGGATTAACTAAGTAAATTCAGTGTAATCACAAGGGTCCTTAAAATGGAAGAGGGAGGTAGAGAAAGAGTCAGAGAGAGATGTGACTACAGACAAATAGTCAGAGAGACACAATGTTCTCGGCTTTGAAATTGGAGAAAGGGAGCCATGAGCCAAGGAGTGTGGACAGCCTCTAGAAGCAGGAAAGCGCAACTAAACAGATTTCCCCCCAAAAGACTTCAGCAAGGAGGATAGCTTTACCAACACCTATTTTAGTCCAGTGAGACATATGTGGCACCTCTAACTCACAGAACTGCAAGATAATAAATTTGTGTTGTTTTAAACCACTTGGTTTGTGGTAATTTGTTACAGCTGCAGTTGAAAACTAATGCAACCTCATTTTATGGTCTGATAGTTCTCAATTTCTATTTCTGTGACTCCACAGCTCTATTATACTTCAACTCCTGATTTGTCTTTCATTTTCTACCCAATCCTTAGATAGATAAACTTAGTTTGAAATTAAAAAATAATGTCTTGTAACCTGTACTCTCCAGCATATGAATTCTCTGTTATTCGACATAAATAGGGTAAATGCACCCATGAACGAGGAGGCACCCAGCTACTCGCATGGCTTTACTTTCGGTGAGATTTTCCCGCCAGGAGACTCTTATGCAGCCCCACTTGACCTGTAATGCGTACTGCTCTATAGGTGACACTGCGAAGAACTGTATATTTTTCAAATTTTCTACTCCCTTAATTTCTGTCACATCATTCTCTTGACTTTCTGAAAATTTTCTCCTAGTGTCCCTACTTGCTTCTTTTCTGTCCCCTCGCTTAATATCTGAGATTCATCCTCGGTTGTTTGAGCCCCTTATTCATTAGTCCCATCTTTGAGGGACCTAATTTCTCTCTTTTAATTATTATAGATATGCTGAATAATCTCTAAATTGCATCTCCAGCACAGACCCCTCTCCTGAATTCCATACTCAATATCCAACTTCTTGCTCAACATCTTTTCCTCTATATATGAGTTACCTCAAAATCAATATGACATCTATAGCCACTTTCCTGCCACTTATCAGCTGTTACTCTATCTTCGATATTAGCACCATCATGTACCCAGTTGCCAATAAAAGCTGAGAATCCTTCCTGGTCTCTTCACCTGTCTTATCTAGGTGAATCTCACTGCTTATACTTCCTGAGTACTTCTCCAACATTTATCTGTTGCTCCACTTATGACCTCAACAGTTATTACAGTCTTCATCATTTCTAGCTAGGGAAACTGCCAGAATCTCCTGGTTTTTCTCTGGTCCTGTTCAAGTCTATCTTTCATTGTGTTACCAGAATAGTCTGCCTAAAATTCAGCTTTCACATTTACATTGCCTTGCTTCCAACTCGTCAGTGGCACCTAACTATCAATTCCATAGAACCAGCTTTTTAACAGGACATGCAAAGCTTTCTCTGATCTGATCTCTGCTTACCCATCAGTCTCTACTCTCTCCTTACTTCATAGCTTATGTGCCTCAACACTAAACTGCTCGTTTCTTCCTGTGCGCTAAGGACTCACTCACCTCATTGCTTTTGCTTATAGTGTCCCTTGGCTTGGAATATCTTTTTACCAATACTGTTATGGAAAATACCAACCCATTTGAACTGTTTTTTGTAATGCATTTCAGTTTTCTTGTTCTAGAAACCTTTCCTTGATTCTTTCCCATTTCCCACCAGGTTTACCTAGGTGTCCTTATCTGTGCTCTCATCTGCCTGTAAAAATCAGTATCATTGCAGCTGCCACAGCACCATATAGTTTTCTGTCATGTATCTGTCTCACCAATAAAATTACAAGCTTTGTAAAAGTAAGGACCCTAAGAACCCTCGTACACTGCTGGTAGGAATGTAAATTGGTGCAGCCACTAAGGAAAAGAGTGTGGAGAGCCCTCAAAAAGTTAAAACTAGAACTCCATATGATCCAGCAATTCCACTTCTAGATATGTATCCAAAGAACATGAAAACACGAATTTGAAAAGTTATATTCATCCCTATGTTCATTGCAGCATTATTTACAATAGCCAAGACTTGAAAACAACCTAAGTGCCCATTGACCGATGGATGGATAAAGATGTGGCTTATATATACCAAGTAGCCTCAAAAAAAATGAAATCTCGCCATTTGCGACAACATGGATATACCTTGAGGGTATTATGCTAAGCAAAATTAAGTCAGAGGGAGAAAGATAAATACCACATAATTTCACTCATGTGGGAGATAAAAAACAACAACAAACACTTAGATACAGAGAATAGATTGGTGGTTACCAGAGGGGAAGCTCAAAAGGAGTAAAGGGGCACATTTGTATGGTGATGGATAGAAACTAGACTTTTGGTGGTGAACACAATGTAAGCTATACAAAAATCAAAATACAGGGATGTACACCAGAAATTTACATAGTATTATAAACCAATGTTACCTCAATAAAAAAAAAGTAACGAGCCAGCCCTGATGGTCTAGTGCTTAAGGTTTGGAGCTCTCACCACTTTGGCGGTCCGGATTCGTTTTCCGGTAGCGCAACCACATCACCTGTTGTCAGTTGCCATGCTGTGGCAGCAGCTCACATAGAAGAACTAGAAGGACTTACAAGTAGGATATACAATCGCGTACTGGGGCTTTGGGGAGAAGGCAAAACGGGGGAAGATTGGCATCAGATGTTAGCTCAGGGCAAATCCTTCCCTGCAAAACAACAACAACAACAACAAAAAGTAAGGACCGTAAATAATTCATTCCAGCACAACAGGAGTTCAATGTGTGAGAGAATGAATACATGACAATCTTTTGGGGACGTAGCCCCTGTCTATTTGAACCAGTGTGTTTGCTATGCCCTGTGTGTTTTAGTAGAGAGATTTTACTTGTCTTTTCTGGCTGCTACTTGCTCGAGCTTGTAAAAATCAAACTAATCAAAAATAAAGAAATGCAATTAAATAAATAGTATATTCCTTTATTGGACAATTGTTAAAATGACTTTTCCCCATGCAAATTCAGAAATAAGTGCTTCTTGTACATCAAAAAATAGAAAAACATGTAACCAAATATGATAGAACCTTCTTGTCTACATCCTTATTTTTAAACTCATGGGGGATTGAGTTATCTGTGATGGAACCTTACCATCACACAATTCTCCAGGAAGGTGACCATAAAAAATATTGGCCAAAAGTCTCAGGAAAGTAGCTCATTCTAGCTGTAAACATGTGTTTTAGTTAAAAAAAAAAAAACAAACTTCTTAATGCAATAAAACTAATTGGATTAGCAAAAATATGTTATAAAATTTTTCAAGAAAATTAGAAAGAACTCACATTTGAAATAGAGACAAACATTATTACTCAAATATAGACATTGCAGTTTATCCCACACCAACAAAAAATTAGTTTGTAACATATAAGCATAGCCCATGTCATCCTTTAAAAATTAAATATATGATGCTAACCTTTCCATTTGCTGATTAAAAGTTCTCATGAGGTTTACTCATTTTATCTATATTATTTATGTTGTCATTATTAAATCTAGCAAAATGAGGTTACATCTTTTTCCTATAGGAAAATAAGATTTTTCTAATTTTTCTATGTTAATAAACTATGTCTCAAATTTTTGGATGCTATTTTTTGGCCACTTTATTTTTCTGAAATAGTTGTAAGCCTCCCAGTCAATGAAAATTTTTGAAAATCACAGATTTGATTGTTGACTTTTAGTCACATACCTTCACAGAACAAATAAAAACATTTTTTACAAGACTCATCAGCTTATATTAATTTTATTTTCTCCAGGAGAAAAAAAATCACCACTGTTTTAGTTACCCTTTCTATAGTGTGCTGAATTTTCTTAATATTTGTGAATAATCATAATAATGTTTATATTACTATAAATCCATGCATCTGAATAAATTATATATTTAATATCTTGAAGGGTAACTTTCCTGTTAATGATTTCAAAGGCAGATCAAAACAAGTTTTAATATTTCAGCACGAGTTTGTATGTATTTTTTAAATATTTTAACATGCAAAAATGTAAAGATGGTATATTTTCTAGAATCTGTCTTATGTTAACAATCTTTTCCTTTATCTTTTGTTAAATTGTGAATTTTAGAAGAAAACATTCACAGCATCTTTAGAACATCTACATATACAGATGTTATCATATTTTACTTCAAAATATTTCTTGAGGCTTTTTCTTACTCCTTTAAAATAAAAGGCATTTAATATAAAAATAAAAACATCACTAAATCAAGACTAATCTGGAGATTGAAATGGCAATTTTTGAAGAAAAAGAAGTTTTTTAGGCTGGGTAAATCTTGTTAAGAAAGTTTATACAGTGTAATTAATGAGTTTTAAGTATCTTTGCACAAAAATGGGAAGAAAATAATAGATGTGCGTGACAACACAAAGACAGGAAACAGTACAGTGTATAAAAATTAATTAGATACAGGAGAAGTAGTTCAAACAGGTCTGAATTTTGTAATCTACAATACTATAAGGATGGCGGTAGCTGTATCAGAAATAGAAAAAATTAATATTATTAGAAGATATGTTTGATTTTACATATATTAGGTTTGATGTATCAATAAAGGTGTTAACCTAGAGATGCTTACCTGACATTTACAAACTGACTATAAGATAAATAGCATTAGCCTCATTTTACTGATCCAGAAAATGCCCCAGAGTGGTTAGGTTACTTTCTTCAAAGTCACACAAGTATTAACTATAAAAGCTTGGAATTCAAACTAAGCCTGCTTGACTCCAAAGGCCGTCTTTCAACCACTCTACAATGGAGTGAATAATATTAAAGTTAAATATTCATGAAAGAGAAGATGAGAGCAAGGAGCAAAGCTTGGGAATTCCCACCTGAATTGCAACAAAGTAAGAGAAATTAGTGAGGTCCATGGGGAAAAGGCCCAGGAATGTCAGAAGAAATCAGAAGAGAACAACGTAGCAAAAAAAGAGGGAATTTTGCTAGAATGAAGGATGGTCAGCAGTGTGAAATGCAGCAATGTTCAATAAAAGAAAACCTAAGTCAAGGAAATTAAATTTGGAAATTGATTTTTATTATTAATTTTGCAGACAATAATTACAACAGACTACTATACTGTAGGTAAAACTGGGAGAGAATCAAGAGGATAAATGGTGAGGAGACAGAGTAGATAACTATAGACCCCACCCCATCAGTGCTCCTGATCCCATACCAGCCACTTTAATTAAATTTTGCTCTTTTAATAGAAATTTCTATTTGAGTTGACTCATTTCTTTCTTTGTTTTTTTTACTTACTTATCTTCATCTTTGTGGGATAATTTTACTTGGATAATTAAACGTCAACCAAAATGGAATTGAAAAAAAAAAACATCCCCTTTTCCTTTTAGGTTATTGCCACCATTCAAATACTGAGGCCCATTCTTTGCTCATTTGCTGTGTATAAAATAGAGAAGAACAGGAATTGCTTCTTAGCATATTTATATTTAAAAAGCCAAACTTTGTCTTAGAAATTAGAATAGGAAGAAGACATTATCAGAGCAAATGTGTACCTTGCTGAAGGAGAAATAAAAAAAAAAAAATATTCCCAAGGCTGAAGACAAGGAGCGGTCAAAAAAAGAGAACAGATTTTTGGAGCCCACATAAAGTTGTAATTGGCTGGGGAACTGTAGGGAGACATCAGTGTGCAGCAAGCAGAATAAGATTCTGTCCCCTAACCCACAGGTATACGAGAAGAGAACGACTTCAGTAAACTGAAGGAGGGATTGTGCTTAAACAAGTTGAAGATAATGAGATTGTTAGAATGGAAATACTTTTGTGCATAGCGGAAAGGTTTAGAGGGAGAAAGGTGGTGTGAAATTGGAAGTGCTAAAGGGAGGGACATGCCTGTGATCAGTGATCAGGGACACAGATTTGAGAAGTATGATAGATAAAGCTCATCCCGAGATTTCTGGAGAATTAGTCAGCTTATGGTGGATTTGAGGACCCTGGGTTGGCACCATGTGGCCCAAATGCATTACAAGTCCCTGGTGGATGGGGGAAAAATAAATAAAGAGCTATCTGGAGTGATTCAGTGAGGGTCCACTTCAAGAATGAACGCCCCAAGAAGAAACTCAAGGAAGATTTGTGAGAAATGAACCCCACAGGAAGGATAGGCCAGAGTGATAAAATCCTCATTGAGCTTCAGAAACAAATTATGCTTGTTAACCAACCTTTGGAACAACTTGGGGTGCATGGAGGCCTGCTGGGATGGTAGGGAGGGGAGGCAAGTCCTTCTTCTTGATTTCTGGAATCATGCCAGCTTACATGGCTTCAGAAAATGATGGCTGTTGAGCTATTATTTTACAGCTAAGTTCTGGAAAACATAAGAGGAAGGGAATGCTTGAGGATATTTGACTTGAAAGCCACTGTCAAGCTCCTTGTATGGAAAATGTCTCTAACAGGTCTGCCTATGTTCTTTGATGAGCATATGGAATTTGTAGAGAATAGTGGGAATGTTTCTGATCACACTTCAATTAGGAATTAATATAGTCCTGAATTTTGATTTCTATATCAGTATTTCAGGCATTCCAGTACAAAAATAACTATGCTTTTTGTTAACATAATCTCAGATAAGTAAGCTTGTTTTATATTGTTCAGTTTAAATTTAGCTAATCTAAGAGCTGTTTCTGAATTTTAGTATGGTATTTGATTTTCAACCATTTGTCACAATCATAAAACCAATATCCAAGATAGACAATGACCATATATTGTTACATTTTTTTTAGAATGTGCCTGTTGAAGCTCTCTATGTATTGACATATTTTTATGAAAGAAGGCAACCATGAAGCTATGGGTTAATCAGAGAAGCAAAGTGTACTCCAGGCAAATAGTCGTCTATCTTTGTTTGGAGGTTAGTTATTTGATCCAAATATACATTTTTAGTTATACAAATGCTTTCTATGGTTCTACTCACCGGAACTCTTTCATAAAAATAACAGAAACATCGGGCTAGTTCCGAATTTTAAGTTTAAAGACTCAAAGTAAGGGAATTGAAGAATGTAAGGAAAAAATACAGTGTTTGTATATCAAGGTTTACATATGCAATATCAAACTAATCAAGATGTGCTCAAAAGAAAGATAGAAGTTTGAATCCATCTAAAATTTAGCTGTCTAAAATGAATCCAATTCAAGAGCTTTTGTCAGGAGACAAAAAGAGCTATTAGATTTGGGTGGATTTCCCTTATTTGTTTGTTTGTGTGTTTCTTAGGCTGTCTTCTTTTGGTGTTGGTTTTTGATTTTCTTATGTGCTATTACCTGCCTCTCTTTGCTTACCATCTGGTGGGTCTAATAATCAAAGCACTCTTCCCTCCATGAAATTTGAACCATAATCACAGTAATAAAAAGAAAAGAAATGAAAGAAATTTACTTATTTCTTCATTTTCATGGCAACAAAGGAATGAAACTCTGGAGAATTTGTCTCTAAAAAGAAATCATGGAATTATGTGGTTTCTATTCTTTCTGGACCAACTTTCTCTTCTTCCCATAGATTCTGTCAAATCCCATATATTCCCTTTTTTCTTTACGTTAGCTAAAGGAAGTCTCGAGCTTGCAAACAAAGAACGTTAACTTATACAATCATCGATTTCAGAACTGGTTTACAGGTAGCAGATCCTAAAGAAATTTAATAAGAAATTTAGAACATTTGGAATTGGTATCTAGGGAAGATGAATTAGAAGGCAGTATAATTCATTGCTCACTTACTGGAACTGGAACCTAGAAACCTTGTTACCTATTGATTAAAAAGCAAATTAAGATATTGCTTGTGGTCACGTGGAACAAAGTGCTCCTTGAGGACATGGCTCTGTGGAGCTGTTAGCTGCTGTCATAAAAACTCAGGCAGTAAGGAAGAATGGCATCCCAAGACTCATTAAACCCCTTACATCAAATCATTCCCTTACTGTGTCTCAATCTCAAACTATTATATCATGACCTTTCCCTAATCCGAAGCAAGCATTGAAAACCACACATTAAATCGGACATCCAAATCTCAAAAATATCCTAATTTTAACCTCTGTGCTGGAACAGTGCTAAGACAAGGCAGTACTTTCCCTCACTTCTGAAAGCAATAAACTCAGCTTGGTCTTACCAACAGAAAGTTTTGATAGTATTATAAGGAGCTAGCTTTTGACTTTGCCTTGTGCTAACTTACCCCTTGCTTTGGTAATGCCTTCTTCTTTCTGTCTAGATGCCTGTCCTATTTCTTCATGATACTGTAGGCCCTTCAAGATGTCATTCAAACTCTCTCTTTATTGTGGCTCTGTCCCTTATGTTCCCTGATAAAAAGACATTTCTCCATGACGAGGGATGCCCATATTGTTTTCTTAGAATAATGCTTTGAGAAAAAAAAATGATACATGAAACTTGGAGTCAGGATTTGAATATTGGCCCTGCCAACGATAGTGGGGTAGTGTTAGACCTGCTTCTTTCCATCTTTCAGCCACTTTTCCTCTCTTATAAAATGACATTATTATAATCAACTTTACACAATTGCTTTAAGAGCTAAATGATATAGGGAAGATAACTAAATTTTTTTTCTTTACGTATCTTGTTCTAACTGTTGTGGCAGACAATTTTGATACAATTTGTTTGTATCCCTAAAGTTCCACCCTATCTACAGGTACTAAACACATTTTTGATTTTTTTCACCAAACTGTATTATGTTTCATCCTTCCTACTTTATTGGATTATTTTATATAATTTCGGATTCCCTACTTGTCATTATGCATCAGATACTAGTATAATTAAATCTAACAGTTACTGATCAGAAACTCAGTAAATATTTTTGAATAAATAGTATATGGAAGGATGGAGAGATAAAATGTAAGTAATGACTTGTTTTTGTTTTTTTTGTGAGGACATCAGCCCTGTGCTAACATCTGCCAATCCTCCTCTTTTTTTGCTGAGGAAGACTGGCCCTGGGCTAACATCCATGCCCATCCTCCTCCACTTTATACAGGACACCGCCACAGCATGGTCTGACAAGCGGTGTGTTGGTGCACACCTGGGATTCGAACCGGTGTACCCCGGGCCACCGCAGCAGAGCGCGAGCACTTAACGGCTTGTGCCACCGGGGCGGCCCCTGGGCTGGCCCCTAAGTAACAACTTTTATTCTTGATTGTTAAGGAGACTGTCTCTAGAGTTAGCATATTTAACTTCTCTGATCTAATTTAAATTTGCTTATCCCCTGAATCAACTTTGTGTCAGGCTTATCTTCCATTCCATAGAATAGTAGCTCAAAACATGAAAAAACTTTAATTGTTTAACAATTATGTGAATATAATTTCCTAAGTTGCCTAATAGCAAAATTCTGTTAAATCATTTTTCTAAATCTAGAGGAAAGCTGATGACAAAATGCATCATGTGCAAAGCACAAAGATTCATCATTTGAAACTCTGCTTTGTCTCATACATTTGCAAACCTAAACTCATGTCTCTCAAAGGGGCAGAAATAAGGTATCTTCTGAACCATAATAAGAAAGCCCTTCAAAGTTTTATTTTGAAATGTGGGTAATATGGGTAATCTGTTTGAAAATCAATTAGAGATGTAAAAGTGGATATCCAGGAAAGGACTAATGACAAGTATATTTAGATTTGCCACATTCTTCCCTTATAGTCCTTAATGTTAATGATATCAAATAGCAGTTTAGAACGAGAAACAGCCTCTTGCTTTTGTATCTTTTCACTTGCAATGTATTTGCTTCACCTGAATTAGTTCACTTTATCATTTTGCAGTGCTTGAATGAAATATTACCACGGCTCAAGCACATAAGCAGTGATGGTACTTAACTGAAGAGAGTAAACCTCTCAGTGTAGTCCATCTACAGTTCTAGAAGTTAATTGATGGACCCTCAGGAGACAGGAACAGAAATAGAGCAGATTATTGAGGATAAGGGCTAAAACTTGTGTACAGATTCTCATGCGAACTTAGTTTCTCTGAAAGCAGATTGGAAATTTTTTTCAAATTGCCTTTTCAGTAAAAAATATCATTTTTACCAGAGAAAAGAAATATTTAATTCTGATGACCATGGAAACAATATACATGTCTCATGTCAAATTTAGACAGCAGAATGAAAGGGTAAGATTTGGATATAAAAGTCAAATCTTCTATTTTCTTGCTTAAATCATAATCGTACTCAGGAGATGCAGTTCTTAAGATAAATAATCCTTTCCTTTAAGATACAATAAAGAGTCTTGTTTTGTTTTCATAAGTCAGATTTTTTATTTAAACAAATATTTTGGAATGACAATTTTTCTGTGCAATTGTTTCCCATGTCTATTTCTTCTTGAGGTTGATGATGTTGTTACAAAATGCCAGACTCCAGGATCATTCTGCTTCTTACCATTCACTTTTCAAGTGTTTGTGTCCTTCGTAAGGAATTTGGTTCCTCTCCTCCCATTATTTAGAAAACCATTGATTCTGAAGTTAAATCTAAAAGATGAAATTAACATTTGACATTTTATGTGTTTATGTCCTTTGTACTGTGGCCCCCTCTTTTCCTGCAAGGAAGGAGGGGGGTACAGTATGATACAGTAGAAAAATTACAGACGTAAGAATCCTGCTATTTAAAATTATAATGGGCACTAACCAAGATGGTCTTAATGTTCCCTCCTCAAGGAGGAGGGAGAGAGAGAAGGAGATGGGTGTTGAAGGGAGGAAGAGAGAGAGAGAGTTGTTTTGCCAAATGAAATCAGTGAAAACACACTCTAAATTATATAAATTTTAAATTTACTTTCTCTCCCTATTGTGAATATCTTGTGTTTCCAAGTACATGTGTCCAATCAACCGTCTTGATTTGAATATACATTTTTGAGTGGACAGAAAAATAGGCACAAATTATCGAACCAGGGAACCCAAATGGAGAGACAAGATTGGCAGAGAGAAATGGGAAAAAATTACACTTTTAGCTTGGGAATTGTTTACCTCTATAAGATTTCTAAGTAAAAATCTTTGTTATAAGTAAAATCTCAGCATTTACTTAAATACTTTTGCAACTGGACCTACATCTTTTAGCTGTGTCTTAAACATCATAGGTAAAAATAATAATCAGTATCAGATATTCTTTTTATTCTAGCCTAAGAAATAACTGCTTTACAAAGTTGCAGATTAAAAATTTAAATATGTTTAAAGTTAAAATAATTTTTAAAATGTATATTTATACAGTAACATTTTAAGACAGGAGATTTGATACTCATTCTCCTTTCCTGGTGAGTCAGAAGGTTATAAAACAGGAATTTGGGCTAATCAAACCCTAAAACACAAAATGAGACACCGAAACAAGAATGGGCAAGAGAGGAAGCGCCTTGCTCAATCGCAAACCCAAACTAGCAGAAGCCTGTTCTTTAAGAAAGCAATTGGAGAAAAGCTTCCTTAAGGGTAGGATGTAAAACCATGCAGGTCAGAAATAAGTACCAAAATTTCTGAAAATTAGAAAGATCTTATTAGTGACTGTAATGATTTGGATTATTTATTCATTTATGAATTGCATTACTTTTGGGAAAAAAAGAGTGAAAATTGGAGTGAGACGATGGAATTTGCTCTTTGTAGTATGAAATATCTCTAAAGATTAATTTTGGGGATTTTAATTTATGTAGCTTACTTTAATACCATAAGAATTTATAGATCTCTGTATTTTATGTTAATTGCAATTCAAGGACTTACTTAAACAGGGAGTCTGTCTCATGTCGTGGAACTCAGGGCACATGATCTAAGTTTCCACCATTATTTATATACGAAATGATGTTTTTCCTTTATTATAAGATTATACAGGAAAGGGAAATTTTCTGTATGTATTAAGCATTACATTTCCCTCCATCTTAAAGGAATGCTGGGAAAACAGAGACGGACAGGTGCCTGTTGAATACTGAACAATGAATGCCATCGTTCTTGCATTTAATTCTTGGATCACTTTCCTTTTAGCAACAGGAAAAAGTAGAATAGAATTTTATATTTCAAAATATGAACTTTTAAAAAGTTGCTCCTCATAGGTCTATCTAAACAAAAACAATTCAGCTTATGAGTTACTATTTAAAAATAAAAAGTTATAATAAAAAGAAATTATGAGAAGATTTCTCAGAAAAAACATAAAATTTAAAGTAAGATAGCTTTAATACTAATTGACAAATGACAGGGGAGAGAAAGTTCAGGTGAATCTTTGAAATGCCAAAAATAAATGTTATCTTTCTTTCATGGTAAGAATTACTTAATTTTAAACAAAAATAACAAATTATAATGTGTCCCTCTGTGAAAATATTGCATATTTATAGTTATAACACATTTTTTTTTGCTGATGCAATTAGCTGAAATAATATTATGTCTAACTATAATAAAAAACTAAAAAAATTAGATGGGTTTGGAAATTTCATATTTCTTTATGAATCTTTTTTTTTTGCTTGAGGAAGATTCTCCCTGAGCTAACAACTGTGACAATCTTCCTGTATTTTGTATTTGGGTCATCACCACCACAGCATGGCAGACAAGTGGTATATGTCCACACCTGGGATCCCAACCTATGAACCGGGACCGCCGAAGCAGAGCGCACCGAACTTAACCACTATGCCATGAGGCCAGCCACATTTATGAATCTCTTTTTAAGCTGTGTTTTGCTCATGCGTTGACTTGATTCCATTCAGAATTGCCAAGGCTGGGATATCAAAACTATTTGCTTGATATCTTCAGGAAACAGCACTGCTGAGGACATCATATAAATTAAGTAAAACAGACACCATTTCTCCTCTTTGAGAATTTTAGTTAGCAAATTATTTACTTGATCAGTCTTCCCTTAATATCTGATATTAGTCTTTTATTTACCTATAAAAGTGCGCTATAGCATACTCTTTGAAGGAATAAAAAGCATTTCTTTCCACAGTCCTACTGCTTTTTCCAGTACAATATAAGCTAGGCTCTGATTTGCATATCCCTTCAAGTATCCACTTACAGGTAAGTTTTAATGTCATTGAAGAACCTCTAGTAATGAAAAAAGTGGCAGCCGCTGCCCCATGTTGAGCAAATATTTTTTTGATTATTTGAATAAATGCCTTCATTTGCTTAAAGGTGTACCCTAGAGTTTGGAAACAAAGAAACTTAGTAAGATAGAATACCAAAATAGCGAACAATACACTACAGTATTAATGTTAATTTATGTGGAATAGACCAGTTCTTCATATATTAATGAATGTTAATTGATAATTCATAAATTAATATGCATATAATAATGTGCATATGTAAATTAATGGGCCTATAAATCACCTGGGAATCTTGTTAAAGTGCAGTTTTTGATTCAGGAGACCTGGAGTAAAGCCTGAGAGTGTATGTTTCTAACATCTCCCAGATCATGCTACTGCTGGCCTTTGAGCACCCTCAAGGTGTTAAGGGGATCTACCACAACTACTGTAAATGCTACAGGCAACATTTTAAAAGAAGAGAAGAAAGTCAGAAGTAAGTAAGAAGAAAATCAGGAAAAATTATAAAAGACTTTGAAACAGGCACATACAAGAATAGATTTTATTCTGTTTAGCACAGTCATCTGGGTTATCTGATTCTATAGCATATGCAATGTTCATTGTCTTTGAGATATTTTGCAAGACTGTAAGTCATAGAGAATTGACAGCAATGCAAATAACTCCTGATCAGGGAAACTAACTTTGTCTCATTTATTTGCAATTGATGATTGCCCTGTGAATGTTGAATCTGTACTTTAATTAACAAATAAATCCATTTTAACATTTCTGATTGCTATGTGTCTGCTCTTTGAATTCTCCTTTAAACTAATTGTACATTGTATTGGTTCCCTCATTAAATAATAAGGACATAAAATCTTTCTCCTTTAGTCATTTTATATTTGAATGAGAGTTGTGATCATACATTCTTAAAAAAATTGTCTTTGAATTAATGAAAGTCTTCATTTAAGAGTTAGAGTTTGAACTGAGCACAGATATGTAGGTAAGAAACATTTCAGTCAAGAGGATGTTAGGAAGAATATATTCTAGGAGAAGGAAAAACATGTGAGAATGGGACAGGATATTGAAGCATTTATGAGCAGGCAGGTAAGCGTGGTTGCTGTGGGGACTAGTGTGGGTGCAGAGCTCAGGATTCGAATGGGGATTTCAACCTAAATGCAATATTTGAAGAAAATTAGTCTGACATAAAATTTAGAGATTGATAGAAGAGAGTAAAGGAGGTAAAAAAAATTCAGGAATTCCTAGTAATAGGAGTAATTTGTGGCATAATGATGGACATTTAAGCCAAAAGTAAACGAGATCTAACAAATGGCTATAAAAAGCAATAAGAGAAAAAGGAGCCAAAATGACCATACAGTTATTTTTAGAAATTTTTTACTTTAAAATTATTTCAAACTTATAGAAAAGCAGCAAGATTAGTATAGAGAGCTCTCATGTAACCAGATTTACCATTTTTTAAATATTTTGCCATATTTGGTTTCTCTCTTTCTCTCTTTTCCCTCTGTGTATGTGTGTTTGTATGTACGTATATGTGTTTCTATCATTTCTCTCTCATCTACAGCCATGCTTTGCTTAATGACGAGGATACATTCTGAGAAATGCATTGTTAGGAGATTTTGTCCTTGTGCGAACATCATAGAGTGTAGTTACACAAACCTAGATGGTATAGCCCACTACACACCTCGGCTATATGGTACTAATCTCATAGGACCACCATCATTTATGTGGTTCGTCATTGACCAAAACGTCGTTATGTGGCAAATGACTATATTTTGATAACCTCTTGAGGGGTGGTATCAGTATCATAATTCTTACATTTTTGAAGTAGACTTCTTTTTTTTTTTTTTGTGAGGAAGATCAGCCATGAGCTAACATCCATGCCAATCCTCCTCTTTTAGCTGAGGAAGACTGGCCCTGAACTAACATCTATTACTAATCCTCCTCCTTTTTTTTCCCTTTTTCTCCCCAAAGCCCCAGTAGATAGCTATACGTCATAGCTACACATCCTTCTAGTTGCTGAATGTGGGATGCCGCCTCAGCATGGCAGGATAAGCGGTGCATTGGTGTGTGCCTGGGATCTGAACCCGGGCTGCCAGTAGCAGAGCGTGCGCACTTAACCGCTAAGCCATGGGGCCGGCCCCTGAGGTAGACTTTTTGAAGAGAATGTTATTGTGCCTAAGAATAAAATATAGATATTTAAAAAATTAAATTACAAATGACCAGACACTTGGAAGAGAAGATGTTTTGATCAGTAGAGGTCTTAGTCAGCAAATACAACACAGCATTTAACTTGAAATTAACCCTTTATACCACGATATGTCAGCTGAATTTTTGGACAAAACACTGTTGAGACACTGTTTTCTTTCCCAGGTACTATAACAACTGGATATTTTTCTAAGTATGTTAAGTTTCCTAACTTCAAGAGACAGATAGTTTTGTAAACAAAGTTCCTCTCATTTTTTATTGAAGGTGAGATGTCACCAAACTATGGCTCAAGGGACATATCTGTCCTGTTACCTGTTTTTGTACAGTAGGGCTAGTAAACTAAGAACGCTGTTTATATTTTAAGAATCATTTAAAAATTAAAGAATATTTTATGACATGAAAAAATATATAAAATTCAAATTTCAGTGTCCATAATAAAGTTTTATTGGAACCCAGCCATATCATTCACTTACGTATCATCCATGGCTGCTTTGTACTACAATGGCAGAGTTGAGTAGTTGTAACAGAGATGGTTTGTCACATAAAGCCTAAAATACTTAATATCTGATCTTTTACAAAAAAAAATTATCAACACGTACTCAAGGTGATACAAGGTGATCTGTCTCCTTCTTTCACTCTGAAATGACTGACAGTGATAGTGGTACCCAAATATAAGTGTTTGTTCTAGTTTGGAGTACTGCAGGCCACTTTAGTCTCTCAGTGAAGTATTATATGTTGTATGATAGTTATAAAATGTGGGATGAGGATCCCCACTGCATCCTAATCCCGCCTTGGGAATCAAATGGCCTATGCCTTCTATACAATTCTCTCCCAGTGGTATTTTTTCAAGCCCAATTTTTCCTAGCTGAACAAAAAATATTCAGATGAATGATGGCCAAAACGTCTTAGCTGTGAGCCTGGGTTCTCCAAGGGTCACATGGCCCATTTCACCCTGCAAGTTTTTCATTCATTGGGAACAGATGGGCACAATCCTTGGTAAAGAAGTTCTCAACCCTCCTAAGGACATTTGGAAATGGTTGGAGGCATTTTTAAAAAATTTTCTTAAAAACCAAAAACCAGCTATCAACATTTAATGGGTAGATAGCAGGGGTGTGAAACATCATGCAATGCATGTGACAGTGAAAAATTATCCCTTCAAAGATTTCAACACATGCTCATTGAGAAATATGGTTTTAAAGGATTAAAAACAAACCAAATTTTTTTAATCTGTCTTTCAAGACACAATCAAAATGGATTTGGCGCCCATGTGGCTCGGCAACAGCTTACCACTAGTAAAATAATACCACTCAGCAAGATGATGACTAGTGTCCAAGGCTCCCAGGCATATGCAGTTTAGACATTTAGACAAGTTTTAGATAACCTACTATCTTTTTTTCATAAGTAAGCTTAATTTAATTTAAAAATCCATGTTCTTTCTATTGTATAATATTTTTAAAAAGAATGCCAGACAAAATTGTTCCATTTTAATTTAATATAGATTAAAATGATCTTCAAGCCATATCACAAATGAAAACCATGACCTTTTTGGTTTTACTCCTATTTCTATATATTCCTTACGAGATAAACCATTTCTCTTTAGCCAATAGTTAGCAGGCTCATAGCCTCATAGATTTTAGCCCTCACAGATGTACCGGTAACACCATTAGTGGACTTCATTAAATTAACACACATATATTTTTTTAATTAGAATTGACCAATAATTTTCCATTCTCAGCATAGTAGTGCAATGTTAGACTGATTGATTCACTAAAGCCGGGTATTTTAACAGAACATACAATGAAAAGGATTCCAGGATTTTTAAGCTGAGTTGGTAAAATAAACCCACAAGGGACTAGGGTTAGTCACAATTTTCGTACAATTGATAATTTTCTCGTTTTGCTCTGTAAAATATTACTACAGGACAGAAGATATAATTTTGATCTTGGATCTTTAATTAATTCACTACCTATTACTAATTTGTCCTGTATGGATATATGTGCTAAGGGTTTCTGTACCTAATTCCCGTGTGTGTGTGGCAGCTTCCCCACACCAACAATTTTCGGACACCAGCAGGATGTCCAAGAATTCAACTCATTTCTGACACTGTCTACCTGGAGGTAACATCAGATTCCACAGATTAAGCATTCAGTCCTACAAAACTGCCCCTCATCCTACTTCAGGTGTCAGTCGCAGGCCCAGGCTGTTAATGTGTGCTTCTGTCTGACTGGCTACAAATCGGAGATTGCAATGACTCCCTCCAACTCAGCATGCCAATCACAAGTACAGGTTGTTACCTGTACTTCTGACTCACTGGCTATAAATCAGAGGTTCCCATGACCTCCTCCTCGGGTTTGATAAATTTCCTAGACCTGCTCAGAGAACTCAAGAAAACCTATTTACTCACTAGATTACTGATTTATCACGAAGGATATTAAAAAATATCAATCAACAGCCAGATGAAGAGCTACGTAGGGCAAGGTCCTGAACAAAGGAGCTTCTGTCCTCCTGAAACTTGGGGCCTGGAGTGGTGGCACGTGGAAGTGTTCTTGTGCCCTAAAGTGGAAGCTCTCTGAAGAAAGGGCCAACAACCTGTCCTTTGGGGTTTTTATGGAGGTTTCATTACGTAGTCTTGATTGACTAAGTCATTGGCCATTGGCAATTGATTCAACCTCAGGTCCCCCTATCTCCTCCTCAGAAATCAAGGGGTAGAACTGAAAGTTCCAATCTTCTGATCACATGGCTGGTTCTCCTGACAACAAGCCCTCACTCTTAGGTGGAGTCCAAAAGTCACCTTCATTAACATAAAAAGAGGCACTTTTGTCACTTTCAACACTTAGGAAATTCCAAGAGTTTTAGAAGCTGTGAGCTAGGAACTGTGGACAAAAATCACATATATGTGAGAAATATATTTTGGTCATCTGAATGATCAAATATATATTTCTTATAAATCATAATATTGCAATGTGACTTATATATCATGACTCATTTTGAAATATCACTTTTCACTTTCCTAAACCTGTAAAAGCAAGTTTCATTATTCTTGTGGGTTTTTTACCCAAAATAAGACTGCTGTTCTTTGGGCATAGGCAGATTGTGGGAAAGCCTGACAGAGTAGAAAAGCAGATTCTTGATTGGTTTAGGCATCTTGAGTCAGAGTGGAAGGGTTGCAGGTGGCATCTGAGGGGGCCTGGCCCACCCCTAGGGCAAAGACGACTGTTTCCCATGACAACTTGTCATGACTAGACCATTCAATCCATTTCAATATATATCTCTATGATATAACATTATTAATGTTTGGAAGGCATCCAAGGAGTTTGGTCACACTTTATGCAAAAATCAAAATCTGTTAGAATATGATTTTTGTCCTGTATTATGGTGTGGCCCAATGTCTGTAACCTGCCCATAGTGAAAAGTTTCAGTGCTTTAAAGCATGGAAGGTAACTGCCAGTCCCAATCATTGTGGTTGGGGAATTTGGTGGGATTTCACAGAACCGTACCCATTTTAAGACTGACTCCCTAGTATATGTACTCATTTCCTATCTCTTTAGTTTCTATCATCTGCCTTTAGGAGACATCTACAGTACTTTTCATTGTGAATATTTTCCCGAGATATGATGTGTATTTTCAGGGGCCATTAGCATTTTAATTTTGTTAGATATTTGTTGTGCACAGGAAATTGGTCTGTACAAACCTTGACTTAAGGATCTAATCATTAGAATACAAGTGGCCAGACTAGTACCTGTATGAATAAGGATCCTGACTGTAGTGCTGGACCCCATGACACATACCAAGTGTGTGTGTCTTTAATTACCTTTAATTCTGCACAAGGAGACTAGGTCCCTTAATCCTCATTTGCAAAGCATCTTCTGAGGTCAACTGGTAACGATATGGATCAGTTAAAGTTGACTATTGCCTTTGAGAGTAAAAGTTGAGGAGCCATCTGTAAATCACTCAGTAGCTCTATATGTCTATGGACAGTACCACCTAGGAGATGAGCTTCCAGGATTCTCTTAGTTTCTCTTATCTGTTAGTGAGGAATTGCTCTTTCCCACAGACTTTCTCTAGTAAAGCAGCCAGGGTTTCAAGGAGAAATAAAATTTTCATGCTGTTGGGCTTTGCCTTAATCTACCCATGCCACTTTCATTAAACGGGTCTCATGTGTCCATCCATCTTATGGCAACAAAAGAACTTGTCTCAAAGAAGTCTGAGAAGCATCAAAGAGCTGACGTTTAAGTGTAATATTTCATTTTGAAACACAGGGACCAAGACTCCACAAGGACCTGCTCCATGCTCCATATTGCCAAGAAAAGACACCTGTAGAATGTCATATTTACCTGGGCAGTAGGCATCAAGAACAATGTAGGCATAAAGATCTGTTTCTGTGGCTCTTCTGGCAGTGAGATTTTGGGTCCCCATGTAAATTACCATGCATTTTTAATTTCTAATGAAAACATTACAACATAATACCCAAGTACATGATATGCAGTCTTCAGAAACAAACTATGGTAAATTTTTCTACTTTTTTAACATTTTCCTCTGAAGAATAACTATACTCTCAAACAGTACTTTGTGAGGAAACTCCTGATTTTTCTCCCTTTTGAATGGCCCATTCCCTTTCAAGTGTTAAGTCAGTAAGAGAGATTAGAGCCTCAGTCACTATTTTTTCTAAATCTCCGTGTTCATCATGCATCAATAGATTTAGAGATCAAAGTGTTATCTCCTGCTCCTCTATTCTATCACACAATATTCAGATATAAATCATAGGAAGTTTAGTCCTCTGCTTGAGAGATGAGTTACTTTTTCATACATCTATTTAGACCTAGTGACTTGAAAGAAAGAAATGCAGAGGTGTTGTCTAGAACTAGGCTTCTTCAAAGTGAGAAGATTATCTGTGCTATTATATATCCTCTACTAGAGAAGATAAGACGGGTAGTGATGATATCAAATTTTAACTTCGTCATATAATTTGAGGGAGTCTTAATTCATGGGTCCTACTCTGTGCATAGAATCAGTTTTAAATATAAATCTTGCCTCTGCCAGTTGGACTCTCTCAAAAGTAGATGCTGAGATGGAGTTAGAACTTGAAAAGATTTACTAAGGAATAATACCTGAGAAAGGTGAAGAATGGAGTATGATTTGGCAGGAGTTGCTGGCTGACTACAATGCAGACGTGACAACATCTTGTCATATGAAGGAAGATGTCCAGAGAAAAGACTTTCACTAGAGGAGTCCAAAATAAGGCAGAAATGGCTAAGTTCTTATACCACTGCCTTCTCAGTCATTGGCTGGAGTCTACCCCAAGAATAACATGACTTTGGCTTAAAATCCAAGTTGGACTCTGAAAGGGATACTAGCTAACTACGTTCTTTGAAGCTGGCCATCAGGTTCTCTCTTGAAAAAGGATTTGAGTTGAGCATCTACATGTCTGTAAGTAAATTTATAAGAGTGAGGTTCATGGAAAGAAGTAGGCCCATCTTTGCATTTTGCCTCAGCACAACAAATTATAGTCATCATTCCCTCATCCACACTCCATTCTAAATTATCCTCACCTTAGCTCCCATCTCTGCTTGTCTCTGTAGTTTACCTATGGTTTGATCTAAACCCTTATATCTGAGGACTCTGAATTATTGGTAACTTTTCTCCAGCTTGGCATAGATTGCTCAATAAACATTTGTTGAAAGAATGAATTATTTTCAACTCAGGAAAATATGTAGAATGAAATCTATGTATGAATAAGCTTGTAAATGGTCTGTGCCTTTAAAATCCACAATGACAATTGAGGAATATTCAGACACTATTTGTTTATTTATTTGTTGTGAGGTAGATTGGCCCTGAACTAACATTGGTGCCAGTCTTCCTCTATTTTGTACATGGTATGCTGCCACAGCATGGCTTGATGAGTGGTGTGTAGGTCTGTGCCTGGGATCCAAACCCACGAACCCTGGACCGCCAAAGCAGAGCACGTGAACTCAACCACTATGCCACCGGGCCAGCCCCCAGACACTATTTATTAATGATGTGGATAGGTGATCATATTTTAAATATTCTTCTTGGTCTAATGGATGTTTATTCAAAATCAAATATTATATTTTAAGACACAGAGGGAAGGCATAGTGAATCTAATGCAGATTGAATGCCAAACCATGAGTAATTCAGTAAATTTGAAGCTTGTGTTTATTTGCATCATGCAATAGTGAGGATGTTCATTTTAATAAATAAACAATAGAAAGTATTCTGAAGCAAGAAGAAAAATTTATCGATGAAGATGATATTACAACATTATATTTTTAATGTGATAAACTAGGTACTTTGTGGGGAAATTGCCATATGAAACTAAATTTCCAAAGAAAACAATCTATGCCAAGACAAAAAATTGTGATGGCAGGTTGTAGCTTAACTTCATATAACACAGCAACTGACTACAAAATAAAACCTCTGCTTGCTTATCAGTCAGAAATTCCATTTGCATTTAAAAAGTTTTAGCAATCAAGATTTTTATTTATGCAAGAAAATGAGTTATGCAATGTATTTCAATATGGAGTGATTGTGTAAGTTGTGGGATTGTGTAAATAAGAAGTAAATACACAGAGGCCCTGGACATTCTTCCCAACTCTCAATGAATGGAAAAGGAAAATTTTTAGAGGATGAGCTGGATCAACTTCTACAAGTTATTTCCCTAGGTGATCTTCGAGTGGTATTCAGAATACAAGCAAACGATGTTAAAACAACTACAAACAGTCCTCTCTGCAATGCCTAATATGGGTCACCTCACACAAATTCAAAAGGCAATTTCACCATAAATAAATATATTTATTAATATGAAAATATAGCGATTAAAATGTATCCCCTAGAATCTGATTGATTGATTGGAATATTAGTTCCAACATTCATTGCTTGTGTGTTTTACCAAATTACTAATTATCTATGTGCCTCAGTTTCTTCACTTTCAAAATGGGCAACATAATAAATACCCTACAAAAATAACAACTTTAAATTCTTTTTAAGACATTATTTATAATTATAAAACAGAAGGAGGAAGAGAGAGTCTAGAAGAGGGGAAATTTACCACGTGTCAGATATCAATTTACATTCTTAAAACTTATATATCATTTATTCAGCAAATGTATATTAAGTGTCTACTATGATCCACTTTCTTTTTGCTGTGTATTTATTATTCAAAGATGAACATCTTATCATTGTTCTTTCTTCAAAAAACTTGTAATTAAGTAGTGGTGGAAACAAACAAATGTGTGAAAGACACAAAATAATTGACAACTGGGATGAAAGAAATGAAGGAAACAAAAAGTGGCTGAGACAGAAAATAGCAGGGCAATTTGGTGTCGGTGGTACAGTCAGATGAGACTTCTCAGAGTGGGTGATATTTCACTTGAGACCTGCAGTATGAAAACTAAGAAAAAAATGTGTGAACTTGACTAAGGTGAAATGGCAAGAGAGTATTAGAAATGGTTTTCATTGCTTTCTATAGAAAAATCATTTTCAATATCTTTTACTTTCCAGTTTTCTGAGATTGTTGGACTTCTATTCTAAGCCTTATTTTTCTGAGAGAGCATTTGAAAAAATTTCATTTTCTGTGCATTATTTACAGTGTACTCTTTTTCTAATGGAATCTGTTATAGTAAATACACAAACAAGTCAGGAACTTTTCTCAAGCTTTAAAATTGTGTATTTAGCTAAATAGGAACTTTATTGACTGAATGTTGGAAGCTATAAATATGAATATAATCCACTTGCCAAACAACTACTAAAGTTCAGAAAAATATCACACTGTCTTTTGGCATATTGTGAGGTTAAAATAGATAATGCATAGAAACTCTTAATGTAGCTTTAAAAATGTATAATTACAGCTAATTAATTTTTAAATTCTGCACACATATATGTAAGATATATTCATATCACTATTCATATATAAATATAAGAAGCATATACAAAGATAAATAAGAATATAAGAATATATATATGTTATCATGTAGTATTTAAGATAATACTATTGACTAATGTGTATGAATTCTTGATTCATAAATATTTCAGTATTTTTAATCTAAAAGTTATCCAGATATCAAGGACTAATAATCCGTTAGACAAATATTTGTTTCAATGACGAAGGTTTCCAAATATTTTTATTAAAAAAATCCAGAAAGTTCAAGGATATTTATATGTTAGAGTTCTGGGCATTTTAATAATGAGGAGTATAAAAATATAATTCAGTAATTGGCATACTAACGAAAATGTAAGAGGTTTTTCCCCTTTTTTTTGTGAAGGAGAGAAAGATGGAATGATTTAGGATTAGTTTGACTATTACAGTAACTTAATGTGCCATTATGTTTATGATTACATTTATATTATCACAATGTAATTTGATTTGATTACTCAATTAGAAGGGCAGGATGTATAAATGATTGCAAAATTGAATTAATTGTTAGTTACTGCATTGGCCATTGGTATAGAAATATGCTAGAATGTTTATGGAATTTTATGTTTGCCATTAACAGAGAGCTCCATTGCTGAATTACAATATTTATCATGGTACGCTATGTGATTTGATGCAAGAAGTGTTTAATGAAAATTTAAGCAAAACAGATACTATTCACACCACTTGTTGGTTTGTCAAGGATAGGCTAATTTTAGAATACAATAGCCTATTTAATAGCCTTGACTCATATTACTGAGATGTTGAATTCTTATGGCCTTTTAAACATTATATTGTCCGCATTACCTTTGCTTTAACTTTGGAGGTAAGGTACCATTAGTCTTTCCATACAGGGAGAACAAAGACGAAATCCCAGATTGCGGTTTACTATTTCACAAGAACCTGTCCTCTGGAATGTGTGAGCCAATTAATAGAAACGACTTCGGCAGAAATCTTCCACACCTCTTTGTCCTCTTCAGTTCTCTCACGCACCATCCCCACCACCACCCCTACACAGTCTGTGATAGTAATAAGAGAGGCGCAAGTTTACAGATCTCAGTCTCACTTCCTCAATAGAATATTTCCTGCCTTCCTCACAGTGTACATGCAGGCTCTCTCTCCCTCTCTGTTACAAACACACACGCACACACACAAACATACCTTCCCTTATTCTGGGCAAGGGAGAAAAAGCAAAGGGCCCCCAAAGCAAAGTGATGAAAAAAAGGAGCTCCGTTATGCAGTATGAATAATACTCTGTGCTCTTGTTCTACATTTCTTCTTTTAAAGAATGTATTTCTCGGGACCAGGGCGTAGTGGTTAATTTTGCCTGCTCAGCTCCAGCGTCCGGGGTTTGCGGGTTTGGATCCTGGGGGTGGACCGTTGCATCGCTTGTCAAACCATGCTGTGGTGATGTCCCATATAAAGTAGAGGAAGACGGTCACCGATGTTAGCCCAGGGCCAATCTTCCTCAGCAAAGAGAGAAGGTTTGGCAACGGATGTTAGCTCAGGGCTAATCTTCCTCACCAAAAAAAAAAAAAAAAAAAAAGAATATATTTCTCTACCATGTTCTAATTGCTAAGTTTAAAGCCATGGTTTAGTCTATCCGTAATGGGATGATAGGCCTCATTAGCAGGTCTTTACTGATTATCCATGTATGTACATGATTTCAGGGGTGGCCGAAAAGACAACTCTTCTTCCTTAATAGGTCTGCAAAGGATCTCCATCTATGTCTATAATTACTGTTTTTTAAAAATCACATTTTGCAGTTTAGGTGTCACCTGCTCTTAAAGTACAAATACCTCTGGGACAGGTAACAACTCTGTCACAACACCTGGCCTGACAAATTCATAACAGTGCTATTGTATCTTTGAGAAATTGTCTAGAAACCTACAAATAAAAAGGAATCAAGTTAGTGGTATTTTTACTAAATATCTTAAGTTATATAAATATAGTATATAGCTACTTAAATTATATAAGTATTGTTATTTGTATATAACATATTTGTAAGTATAGTTACCTGAATGCTTTCTATGTTTAGACACTAAAATATGAATACTTGAATTTGGTTAATCCTTGGAGTAATCCAAAAAAAAGGTACCACTATTATCACCATTACATAGATGAGGGTTATGATAGTTAATTGCCTCAAAGTCTTAGAGTCACTAAAAGTTAGAGCTGGGATTAAAATCTAGCACTACTGTGTCTGAGATTTTAACCACAAAAGGAAGCAAATAAAGTAGTTCCAGAATCCTGGATATTGCTTTGGAAGGGCAGGCCTCGCTCGTATAGCAGAGAAGACAAGAACCAGCCTAATTTACTCACTGGTAGCTTTTATGAAAGCAGTAAATTGCAGGAAGGTAAAAAAGACCAACAATTTACTTCACTGTTTTGTCTAGGCTGGATTTATTAATCTGATGCTATCTCAAATTCCATAAGTTTTGCAGTTTTTTTCTCATATTTGAAATCAAATATTAAATCACATCTTATCATTTATCCTCCATCACCTCCTCACTAGAACAAATTGCTGCGTGTTTATTGAACTTTCCACAGAAAGTTGTTTCTTGATTCTACCATTATTTATTAGATGGCTACTGTCTTCCGACCACTGTGATAGATGGATGAAACAGTTACATAAATAGAGAGTGAATATTAGAAGTGATAATTGTAGAGCTAGGCACAGATTTGCTCTGCGGTATTTGAGATGGATTTCCTTACCCAGCCAGGGCACTGGGATTAAGTGAGGAAATTAAAACACTGCTCTACTCTTCACATTGTTTTAATAATCATGAGTACTATGTAAAAATGAAACTTTATTTAATATACTTAAAGGCTTAAAATCCAAAACTCTCAAAAAGTATAGTTTAGGTAGAAATATCTGATGTCATGAAACAACATGAATGGATACACATTGAATTTATTGCTAAGTAGGTTCTACTTTTTGCAACGTTGCACAGTCAAACTGCGGTTGTACCGTAGTTTTTTAGCTTTAGAACTATTGCTAAATATGCATTTTCAACAGTCAATCATTGTATGTTATTTCATTTAAAGAGAGTCATTGGAAATATAATGCTTCAGGTAATGACCTTTTACTCATGGAATCTTGCATTTGTGGGGTAAACAAGTGACAAACATTGGTTAGCACTGTCATTATCCTTTCTGCCTGGGCTCTGAAATTATAGTTAGCTGATTAGATTAAGAAGATTTAAAATGTCAGAAAGATAAAATGAGGAAATAACAACTCGAGGGAGGCCAGACCACAAATGAAGGTGCATGCAGTTTGTTATAGTGTGTAATGGAGGCCATCTGTTCAGTGAAAATGACAACTTTGCTAAAACTAGAATTAGTAGTCTATGTAAGGACATATTTGATAGAGCAAAACACAGCAAAACAATGTCAAAAGAACAAGAAATTTTCTATCTTAAGCTATTTGGCTATAATTTTTCTTGATAAAGAATCTGGCATTTGTCCATTCGTCCATCTACAGACGTTTAGGTTTTTTCCATCTCTTCACTATTGTGAATAACGCTGCAAGGAATATGGGAATGCAGATATCACATTGAGCTACTGATTTCATTTCCTTTTGATATATACCCAGAAGAGGAATTGCTGAATCATATGATAGTTCCATTTTTAATGTTTTTAAGGACCCTTCATACTGTTTTCTATAATGGCTGTACCAATTTACATTCCCAAAAATAGTGTACAAAAGTTCAGCATGGATGAACCGAGAGGACATTATGCTAAGTGAAATAAGCCAGACACAGAAAGAAAAATACTACATGATCTCATGTACATATGGAATCTAAAAGGTTGAGTTCATAGAATTAGAGAGTAGAATGGTTGTTACCAGGGTTGGGAGGTTGGGTAAGTGGGGAGGTGCCCATCAAAGAGTACAAAGTTTCAGTTATGTAGGATGGATGAGTTCTAGAGATCTAAGGTACAGCAGGGTGACTTTAGTTAATACACCATATTGTACACTGGAAATTTGCTAAGAAAATAAATCTCAGGTTCTCTCACCACACACACATACACACACACACCAACATGCACACAAAGGCAACTATGGGAGAAGATAGATGTATTAATTAATTTGACTGTAATAATCATTTTACTATGTATATGTACATCAAAGCATCATGTTGCACACCTAAAATATATTCAATTTTTATTTCAAAAATAAAATAAAATAATTTTAAAGTAAAGAAAAAAGACTCTGGCATTTAAATGTCTATTTCTGCACTTGACTGAATCTCTCTCTCCACCTGCGCTCTGCAGATTTTATGTTTCCACATAATTAAATCCAGCATTTGATTCCCTCTTTCTCAATGTTTCTCTAACAAACCAAGAAACATCTAGTACTTTGGTTTTTTTTTTTTTTTAATTAGGGACACTCTTAATATACAAAATGTCCTAAAATAAAGCTTGACTTATCTTTTTTTAGGATAGAATTTAGAATTAAATGGTACATTTAAATTTGGCATACTTGTTCATTTGACTTTGTGGTCCCCGGAAGATTGCCCATTTTACTAGTCTTAAAACTAAGGATACAAATAAGACTAATATTCCAAGGACCATTCATCTTTACTGCTGAATTGTTTGCCTGGGAGATGGATAGAAGTATGGGTCCCGTACAAGCCATTTTATCTAAACTCTTTCTGTGTCACCTTGATATTTTAATAGTTAAAATTAATATTGACTTGAAAAGATAATCATTGAAGACTCAGATTGCCAGGTTTTTACCCACTACATTCCTCTAGTAATGGTTGATAAATTTGTTGAACTAAATTCCGAAGCATATTCTTTTAAGCATTTTTCTATCCAACTTTATATACAAAATAAAGTAATTGTAAGATGTGACATTGATATCCTTTGGTTCACTTCACTATCTGCAATATAGTTAATATTGTTTTCAGAATTAGAACTATAAGCTTATGTCTTTATTTTATTTCCTAATTAATTTTTTTCTACAGCAAAAAATTAAAAAGCTAAAAATTCGACTATAGTATTTTCCTCTATTACATCTTATTATTTCACTAAATACTTCTTGACCACCTAGTGCAGGGGTTGGCAATTTTTTTAAATTTTTTATTTTATTGAGGTCATATTGACTTTCAGCATTGTGTAAATTTCAGATGTACATTATTATATTTCATTTTCTGTATAAACTGCAACATGTTCCCCATCAATAGTCTAGTTTTACCCATCACCATACACCTGTACCCCTTTACCCTTTTCGCCCTCCCCCCAGGCAAACGTTTTTTAATGGGCCAAATAGTAAACATTTTAGGTTTGTGGGATACACAGTCTCTTTTTCAACTACTTCAAATCTGCTGTTCTAGCATGAAAAGAGCTATATGCAGTATACAAATTATTGGGTACAGCTGTGTTCCAATAAAAATTTATTTACAAAAACACGTGAGGTGTTGTTTTCTTTACGTACTAGAAACAATTTAACATATCACATAAGTGCCAATCTAGGCTTGGAAAGAAAATGTCCCTGATTTTGTTAAATTTGTATTCTAAAGAAAAGACACAAAACAAGTCATATATACATACTTATGATTGTTACACTTTTAGGTATACGTACATTATACATCAGCAAAAGAGTTTAAACCTAAATAAACAAGAAAAGAAATCTATGCAGAGAGTCAAAGTGGTGCAATGTATTAAACAGCACCTGGAAGACAACTTGAGAATTGATCTTCATGAAAGGTTATCACTAAAGATGTGTTCTTTAACTGAGATCTGAATGAATAGAAGCAACTACCTGTGAGAAGATCAGGGGAAGAGCTTTGCAGGTGGGGAAAATGCTTGTGCAAAGGCCTCAAGGCAGGAGTAGGTTTGACAAGTCCAAGGAACCAAAAGTAGGTCAATGTGGGCTAAGGCATCGGTACATGATCCATCTCCTACCTTTCTTGCAATCTTAATATTTTATCAATTTTCCCCTTTTTCAACACCTCAAGTGGTAAAATATATGAGATAAAAATGGCAAGATAGGTAGGAGATGGAATAGGTACAGCTTTATGAGTCAAAATTTTGTTTTATTCTTGTAATAGGAAGCCATATTGTGTTCAAAGTAGAGGAATTGATATGATCTTACTTATATTTTAATAGATTGTCTTGGCTGTTGTGAGGAGATCACCTATCTGGAAAGCAATGAAGGAGTATTGGAATTGTCCACACAAGGAATGATGAAGTTTGAACTAGGGTGTTAGTAGTGGCAGTGGCAAAGGTGGACAAATTTGGATACATTTTAGAAATACAGTCCACAGGATTTTCTGATGACTTGAATGTGGGTGGGATGTAAATAAAAGAATCACAAATAACTACTAGATTTAGTTTGAACCACTCAGTGTCTGCTCCTGTCTATAGTGAGATGAGAACTGGAGAGAAACACTTTTTTGGCAGAGGGGGAAGGGGATTGGTTGACAGGATTCAGTTTTGACCACGTTGTGTGTGAAATATCAATTAGACACTCACATGGAGATGTCAAATAGAAAAGAGAATATATATGTCTGAAGTTCCAGGGAAATGTCTGGGCTGGAGATACAAATGTGGGAGTCATGCACATATAGATTACATTAGAAGCCATGAAATAGAATGAGGTCACCTGGCGAGATTATTTTAATGGCAAAGAGAAGGATGTTCATATCAGATCCTTAGGACTCTAACATTTCAAAACTTGATCAGAGCAGTTTGAGCCAGTGTTGGTGAGTAAGGAGAGATAGCTTATGAAGTAGGAGAAAAGCCAAGTGAATGTGAAGCCCCAATAGTCTGCTGTCTCAAGAAAGAGGGAGTGGTCTTTCATGTCAAATGTTGCTGAAATGCCAAGTAAGAAAAGAGCCAAAAAGTGTCAGCTGGATTTGAGTACACGGCGTCTCTGTTGACCTTTACAAGAAAATCTCCGTGGAGTGGTGGGGACGAAGCCTAACTGAAATGGACTGAGGAGAGACTGTGAAGTGAAGGTTTGGAAGTAAGAACTTACATACATTTATTTTCAGAAGTTTTGTTATGAAATGGGAACAGGGAAATACAGTGGTTAACTAGAGAAGTTTGCAGGGTCTAGGGAAATTTTCTTCTTTAAAAGATGCAATACAGGATTATGACTGTGCACTTCGGGAAATGATCCATTTTGGGAGGGGAGAATTGATGATGCTGGGGAGAAGCCATTAGGTGGCAGAGTGGGGGATGCAGAGCATGCATGAAGTTCAGTCATTGACAAGGACAGGTTCACATCATCCAAGTAAGAGGAGGGAAGGCAATAAACACACATAGAGATGAGGATGGACACTGACTTATTGGTGGAAAGATGAGGAGAAGCCCCTCTACATGCAAGTTTGATGTAAGGTTAATCAGTTTTAGACTTGAGGAGCAAGTAGGAAGCTCAAGGAGACAGAAGAAGTTAGAAAGTAGCTAATTTAGAGGGAAAAGTGAATATACAAGGGAATTACACTAAAATTTCTAGGCATTGTTGAGTGTTCATTTGAAATATGGGCCCCAGGTTTTAATTTAGGCCAATCAGCACAACAACATTCAGTTGCTAGGTCCAGATATGGATTAACTGGAAAGTGATGTCTAATACAGTTGTGATTTGTCAGTTGACACTGACAGAGTGAGATTTAAGTGAGGAGATTAACAAAATTTGGCAAATATTTTAACAACTTGAGTTATAACTATTAGAAAAATAACAGAGAAAGAACACTAGATTAGAGGAACTTAATTTTTTTTTTTTTTTTTTTTTTCTTTTTTAAAGATTTTATTTATTCAGCTTTTTCGCCCCAAAGCCCCAGTAGATAGTTGTATGTCATAGGTTCACATCCTTCTAGTTGCTGTACGCGGGACTCGGCCTCGCGTTGGACGGAGAAGTGGTGCCTCCGGGCGCTCCCAGGATCCGAACCCAGGCCGCCAGCATCAGAGCGCGCGCACCTAACCGCTAAGCCACAGAGCCGGCCCAGGAACTTAATTTTAAGACTTACTTTTTAAGACTGAAGGAAAATCCTAAATGTTATTACCATGTTATAATATTTTCTTATCTTGCTTTTATATCCAGTTATCTCTATATATCATAGACGTACAAAACCTTATTTAAAGCTATCTTTTACTGCAAGCAGTGAGAAATGAATATAAAGTAATGTTTAAGTAATGGAGTAAAACAGACATGGGTTTGAATTGTGGTACTACTTATTAGTTATGTTCTCTTGGACAAATGTAAATCTTTATATAACCTATCAGGCTACATGATGATTGAATAATATCACACATCTAATATCCTGACTCAACATCTAGCAAATAATATATCAATAAATATTAACAATATTGCTATTATTGCTGTTATAGTTGCTGTTTTTGTCATTGCTACTAATTATGTGAAGTACTTATCAGATTATCATTAATTCTGATCGCAGCGTGTTGACTTTCCTGAAATCTCATAGAGAAAATTGAGGGTCTCAGTAGTGTGTTTACACTAGATTTCCCTTTTATATCTACAAAACCATCTATATCACAATAAAATCTATACTCATGAATTTCCTACATGCTCCCTTTCTTTGTTTTTTATTTCATTCAGAATTTCCCCCCGATGATTTCACTGAAAAATGCCATCAATTATTTTAGAAATTACGAATCCCTTAGACTGTATTTAATTCTCATAATTCTTGGATTCTCTGCAAGATATAATATTTTTTATCTCTTTTCATTCTTGAAACTTTTGACTTTCTTGTTTTTATGGGATTCTATTCTCTCAAGTTCTCTTTCTTTTAATAGATTGTTCCTTCCCAGTCTCATCTACTGGCTCATCTTACAATCACCCGCTTAAATACTAGTGTTTTGAAGTGTATTAATCTTTCTCTTCTTGTTTTTCTTTACACAGTGGTCCTTAACATTTGCTGGCAAGATTACCTTCTATAGAATTTTTCAAATGATTTGTTTGATTCCCGTTCTCAGAGATTTTTATTTAGTAACTCTTGGGTGGGGCTCCAGGAAATGTAGTTACAAAAGCTCAAGAAAATTATTGACATGCCACCAAAGTTGAGACCCACTGTGTACACATTCTCTACGGGTGGTCTCATCCAATCCCAGTACCTACATATCTGATCCCATTTGATAGCCTCTAGGTAACTTTTTTTTTGTTGTTGTTGTTGAGGAAGATTGGCCCTGAGCTGACATCTGTGCCAATCTTCTTCTGTTTTTGTATGTGGGATGCCACCACAGTATGGCTTGATGAACGGTGTATATGTCCGTGCCCGGGATCCGAACCTGTGAACCCTGGGCCACCAAAGCAGAGCACACAAACTTAACCACTACACCATCAGGCCGGCCCCTCCAGGTAACTTAACAAGAAAATTTTTTCTGGTAGTTGAAACATAGGAATTGCCCAATGAACATTTGGTGAGTGAAAGAAGGAATAAATGATTAACCTATAATAATGAGAAATAAATCAGAGTTTAAAAAAAGATTATTTAGGATAACAATAAACGGACCTTTTGAAATCATCATTGCCAACTTAATTTCAGATTATCATAAAATAGGAAAAAGGACATATATAAGTGAAGACTGAATAGAAAATGCTCTTCAATATAACAACTTGCTGTTAGCTACTTATGAAAACCCTGAAACAGCAAACTTCTGGCTTAGAATCTGTATTTTTAAAATTGACAACAGGATTGTTAAATAAACCAGTAAAATAAAATTTCATGCTCTTGTGTTTACTACATTGCAGATAACTAGTTTCTTTGAGAAATCAAAAGAATGTCAAAGTGCTGCTGTTTGTCACAAACTCTCTGGCACCAGTTCTCAAGATGTTTAACTTTAAAATGTACCCTAGTAAACAAGAGGAGTTGAGAAATTTGGCAGAAAGTGAAACTGCCTACAGATGCAGCAAATCATTTTCTAAAAGACTCTAGTAGTGTTGATTCTTCTTTGGCTTCAATGTGACACAGAGTCTGTCTTTGTTATTTTATGGATGTATAGCTTTCATATCTAATAGCTTTCCCATCTGTTCAAAGTATATATTGAATCCTGTTTAAGAGCAAAAAATATTATAAATAGATTTTGCCATATTTGTCATAATCATAGTCAAGATAACTTTTATTTGTAATAAATTTTCATTTACGGCAATGCAACTTTATTCTTTGAATAAGGCATTTAATGTAATTAAATTGCATATTCTGCAAAAGAAACTTTTTGTTTGAAATTATCACATCTATGCATCAAATATTGGAAAGTGGGTATATTATGAGGTCAGGAAGAATTTCTTTTGTTTACTAGCCATGTAACCTGGGGCATGTTACTTAACTTACAGTGTTGCCCTGAGTGTTATCTAGTGCAAGTAAAATGTATCTAATGAGTAGCTGCCACATAGAAGGTAATCAACTAATGGATTATTATTCTCTTATTATGATGAGACTTAGGTTGTAGAATGATATTGTATTATTAGCTTAGTTTAGAGGGGGAGTCTCAGATGACTATATTGTGTATAAACCATTTAGACAGTTTTCCAGGGGCCACAGTAGATAGAGCAAATTATAAGATGGTTGAATAAATTAAAGGTTCAATAAATAGTTTTAAATATCTCTTATGTGCAAGACAATTCATTTGTCTTTCTGTTGAATATAAATCAAGTAGTAATTAGTTCCATAAGGATTACAAATTTTACTTGGTGAATAAATGAGCCTTATAAATAGGTACAATGTAAAGTGAAAATATAGAAAGAAATACAGTTAAGAGAAATAAGGTTCAGGTACACGGCCAAGTAATATATGTACACCTATCTATTAATCAATAGATCTCCGTCTCAGCAGGTATGGAGGTAGGAGCATATTAGAAACTTGGAGAAGGTGACTTTTAAACTACACATCTTCCATCTTCGCCCCACCTTACTCTGTATTTCTGTCCAACATCTTATTTGAGAATCCTTGAAAAACTAGGATTGCAATTGAGGAGAGTGATTCTACATGTGCATAGAGGAAAAGCAGATCATGATAAAGTTAAAATTCACATATTAAACATGGATTATCCTCTGACCTAACATAGTTTAAATAATGTTCTATTTATTTAAGCAAAAAGATAATACCATCTAAGCTGTATCCAGCTTCTTGACTTTTGAATTATTCATGTATATGTTAAATTATTTATTATAGGCTGCATATTTTATGTGTATATATACTAGATTATGTTTGCTGAAGAAAAATCTGTTCAATACTTTTGCTTGTTTTCACTGCAAAATAGATCAATTAGTTTATATACCAAATGCACATTCATAATAGTGAAAACATATGATTTTTGACAAGGTAAATATGTTATGTTTTTCTCAGTAATAATAATCATACCCAGAGACAATTCAGTGAGCATTTGAGTTAGACATTGACATGAATGTTTCACACACATTTTTTACATTTCTTATATAATCTGACTTTTTTATTAATTACTTTTAGTTATATTTGTATATTTTTATACTTCATCAATTCTTAGAATTCTTCAGATACTTATATATAAATATTCAAAAAACACATATAGTGTGCTATATGAGTCTGTAGATACCATAGTAGAATATTTGAGACAATTAGCTATCTTCTCAAAACTTTTATGGAAAAGTTTTTTAGTAAAAAAAATAAAAAATTTTCAGTACATCAATTTCTTCAAGATTTAAACTCTAAAACTTTTCTTTACCTGTGATATATCACTTTCCAGTTCATACTTCATATTTAACACTTTATCTCCACGTTGATGGACCATGCAAAGTGATGAGATAGTGAGACACACATAGAATGTTTGTTTAAAATAGTACTTAATTTGAAAACATTTGCTTTTGTAAACATCTTGGAAGAAATCATGAAACACTTCTATGATTTTTCCACTGCTCAACATTGAGACCCTAGACAGTTTTTTTATATAAATTAAGTTTTATTTAAAGTTTGCTTAACTAAATCTTTTACTTGTTTAGAATTTATAATAATCTATGAAAAAGTAATATACTGTATGTATCTGATGTTAATATATACAAAAATAAAAAGGCGAAAACTATAGCATTTGAGAAAACTACTAATTATACATGATCTTTAATATGCTGAGTTTGTCATATTTGTTTATAATGTTTATTCAAAAAGTGCCAATGATATGGATGTGGCCTAAGGATAAGTTTATTTTGAAGCAAATAATACAATTTTTCTCTAAATTAACTTGTACATTTAAAGGTTATTTTATACATGTTTCTGTTACAAATATTATCCTAAGGGCTTAATAAAAGACTTAGTCATATGAAAATAAAAGACTGTAAAATATTCTGCAAATGAAATTTAAAACAAATCTATGCATATTAAAATAAAATAATCTGAAATAGTTAGGGTCAGTTTAATTTCTTGGCTTATTATAAAATGTTATAGTATCACTTACTGCTTAAGGGCAGAGATTGTTGATTCAGGCAAAAGCGGATTCAAATTCTTCTCTATCACCTCCTAGCTATGTAATCTTGAACGTGTATTTCAACCTCTATACACTTGAGCGTTCTCAAGTGATAAAATGGGGACTGTAGTATTTTCCATCACATAAGAATTTTATGAGGACAAAATGAGATTTTCTGTCTATCTATCTATCAACCTATCTACCTCTCTCTCTCTCTAAGCACAGTGTGGCAGCCTGCTGGCCTTTTCCAGTATCTGTTCCTCCCTTTTCCCATGGTAATGGAAATTCCAGCTTTTTGTTGGATATATTCATCCAAGAGAGAAATAGGACTTCCAAAAACCCTTTCGACTAGGTATGGCCATATGACTGGGTTCTGAGTGTAAGCAGAGTGCCATGCAGGAAATTCTGGAAACCTTCCATAAAATGTAGTTGATTCACAAGTTTTGTCTCTTTTTCGTTTGTCCTTATTCTGTTCTGTTGCCTGGAATGTGGATGTGATAGTAGATCTTGTTACACTACTTTGGAATAGGGTAATTAAAACCATACTTCAGGATTGGTGGGAAAATCTAGAAAGAGTCTATATCCCTGAGGATTTGTAGAACATAATGAAACACAATCTTGGATTTTTTTACCTCTGGATTTTTTATGTGAAGTAGAGAAAACTTCTGTTTTATATAAGACTCTGTTATATCAGATCACTATTAACTACTGATAGACATAGTGGTATTCCAGAGCTTAAATAAACACATCAGTGTTTTCTGTAAAAGAACTAAAGTAAGCACAAGGATCTTAAAGTGAGAACTAAGACATTTTCTCCTTTTATACAATGCAGAAATGAGTGGTGAACTGAAAGGACCAGAAAGATATTAAACAAGTTTTGGATTTAGGATTTAGTGCATTGTCTTTTATTTTCTGGCAATGCATATGTCATTTACTGATAATTATTTATGCCATATTTGAAAACTGAAAAATGTGCAATCAAAAATAACTGGATTAGAGATTATTGAGTTTACTGAATAGGGCAGGGACACCAAATTGAATTTAGCATTAAGGAATGTGGTTGTGTGGAGTTGGCTCATTGATATTCAGAGATAATTAAAGAAAACAAGATGATGCAAGAATATTTATATTTTAAGTTTCTTGGTAAAGTCTTTTGAAGTTCTTGAAAAGATAAAAGTCAACAGCTTGTGTATCTAGTTTTTGCTTTTGTATATGTAACCCATGTGCTAACAATGTATTATCACCATGGTTGCATCCCCTGTAGATAAAGGTGGCAGACTAAATTAAGTACTTAATAAGGATTTGTTTTCCTAGTGACCTGAGGCTGGTGTTGTATTAGTGTCCAATTGCTACCAGAGGAAATTACCACAAATTTAGTGATTTAAAAGAGCACAAATTTATTGTCTTACAACTCTGGATGTCAGAAGTCTGACAGGTCTCACTGGGCTAAAATCAAGGTGTTGGCAGGGCAGCACTTCTTTCTGGAAGCTCTAGGGGTAAATTCATTCTCTTGCCTTGTCCAGATTCTAGAGGATGCCACATTTCTTGGCTCGTGGCTCTCTTCCTCCATCTTCAAAGCGTACAAATCACTCAGGATAATTTCCCCAATTCAAGGTGCTTAAGTTAATGACATCTGCAGAGTCTTGTTGCCATGTAAGGTAACGTATACACGGTTACCAGGATTAGGACATAAATATCTTTAGAGGGGGGTATTATTCTGTCTACCACAGATGGTTACTAAAGAGATTCATAAAACATTGCATTATTACGTCTAAGCTACTTTCTATTTATGTGTATTCTCTGATTCACTAAATAATATAATGCTGACTCAGGGATCATTAAGTTTTGTATAATTGGATATTTTCACTGCTCATCTTGAGTGCTATTTTTGCTGCCAGGGAAATATAGCTATTCTTATAAAGTTATCTAAAAACTGTCTTTAATTAAAGAAGTCTTAAAACACTTTGTGACAATCCTAGAGACAACAAAAAGAATTTTCAGAGAAAAGGGGGGCTCTGGTCTAACGAAGAGGATTCATTGTAAATTCTGAAGCTCTAAGAATTAAAATCTCCATATACATTAACTTTATATTCCATATTCATTTTTAGAGCATTGAATACACACATATATACAACATAGACTTACATATTCTTATAGTTATATATAAGAATATCTAAACATCTGAGTACATATGTGTATATTTATTATATTCAATTTCTTTTTAAGATCAACAAGTTTATTATAAAATATCTAAAAATTTGGCAAATGTATGCTGTTGAAATTTAGAATGTTAACTTCTATGGCTTACAATGCTACAGGCATATTTGGGATTATTATTATTAGTATAAACATTTGATTATATTTTATAACATTTTACTCACCCATGACAAGGCAGTTAGAGTTATATAAAATAACTAGTATCAATGAAAAAGAAACCTTTTATATTTTTCTGTGTATGAACTTTTCATATATTGGCACTAATGCAATGCAATTTGGGGGCAACCAAAATTTTTTTAAACTTCTTGCATAATTTAATCAAGGAATCAGTTGGTAGTCACTATACAATTAACAAGGGTTCTGTTAGAAAAAAAGAAGGAAAGAAAAAAAAGTCATATGGTTCCATATGTCTGTGGGTTCAAATGTTCACTTTTGTACACATTTCACACAGATCCTATATTTATTGTTGTTGGGTTCACTGTCTGATTCCTCACACTCATCTTTTTACCAAATGTTATAAACACTTTCAAATTGTTTTTGCTATCATCTCCAAATTTGATTGTATGTGTGATTTATTTTGATGAGAAGAGTAAAGGAATGGAAAATGTACACAATGTTTATATTTTTTCAGCATAATTCAAAATATTTTTCTTGGGTCAAATAAAAAGCATTCATCCATTCCTAGGAATTGTACTTACAGCTGTGCACGACCTTTTGCCCTTTTCGTTGATCACTTTGTTTATGCAAATCTCTAATCTAATCAAACAAAACCCACCAGTCTCTTCATTGAAACTAAATTTTATTATTCTATAACCCACAAAGTTATTTTCCTAAACAATGCATGAAAAGTCTTTAGTAAAGAGATGTGTCTAAATATGTATAGTCTTGTGTTTTTTATTTATTTTTCCTTTTGCACAGAAAATATCACAGAGACTGTTCAATGATCACACTAATAATCTTCCTAATTTTCCCATTTCTGTTGTTAGATTTGACATTATTTTTGGTGAGAAAATGGTTGAAATATCTTAATGTTAATTGTTACTTCATTTGGTCATTCATCATAAATAATATGAAATCCTGGTAAATTTTTAAAAACTATTAGTTTTAGTTTTAATACAGCATCAATTTTTACTCTTTCCACAAAAGATGTACCTGTTTACATAAGGTCTGTATAAATCAGTGTGCTACTCATGTAGGTTTAGATTCTTGCATTTTATTTTTCATGCCTTAAAAATTTTCATGAAATGTAAATCACTAAAAACCACTGACTAATTGACTTATATTCAGTTTTGTTTTGTTTACATATAAACAGAAGAGAATTGTTCTCCCCTCCAGTTTCTGAATTAGAAGTTTCTGAAGGATGCTTATTAAAATGTTTCTTGTATATAGGGAAGCAGGAAGAAAGATGTCTTTTAGAGAGAGAGGTATTTTCTTGGTGGCTGGATCACTTTTAGCCACTTTATACTATTTTTATAAGTGTATTTTTACAGGAAGCAGTAAGCATGTTATTTCTGACACTAGTTGCCTTCTGTGCTCATTGCACAGTTTCCATGCCTACCTAGCCTGTTTGAAGAGATGGCTGAAAAGCTCTTACGATGTGGTTCTCAGCAACAAATTACTTCAAAAGGAAGGGTCTGTGTATGTTTAAGCACACATAATGAGCAGATGACAGTCAGGCAATCTGTGAGAGAAGAGATGTGATAACATACTCACTGCATTTGAAGTGTATGTTATGACCTGGTGTGCTAATAAATCTTAAACTATCATCAAGAAAGGCAACAGTGTCAAGTAGCTAGTTACAAAAATAGCATATTATGTGACTACTGAAAGACATTTAGAGACCAGTACTATTTCTGTATGTATTTGTGCATTTGTGCAAGTATGTATGTATGTATATTGTTTTTGCCTTATGTACTTTGTCTATCATCTTATGTTTCAACCACCCTCTTTTGGGAAACTCATTATTCATTATATGTCCTGATGGGGTGGCTTATCATGATTTCTTGGTTCATAAGCCTTAAGAATGGGCCAATCATGTTACTATGTCCCTTTGAGCACAGTGATTGATCTAAATGGTGGATATATAATCCAATCAGTGAGAACATGATCCAATCAAGGCCAAACAGCATTTTCTGATATTTCACATGTTGAAGATGGAAATATATAAACACAAACCCTCTCTTGCTTTTAAAATTGAGATTATAAGAATGTGACTGTTTTATTAACAAATGGAGAGACTGCATCATATCAGAGTTAAAGCAAAATGCAGAGAAAAGCAAAGACAGGCAGAGAAGAGAAAGAGAAAATGCAAAGACAATCCTAATGTTATTCTTTGGCGGCTCTACCTCCAGCAATACCTGAAAATCTACCCGTGTCTTTCTTGTTAAATAGCCAATCTATTTTCCTTTTAAAAATTAGATAGTTCTGTGCTGTCATCAGAAACCCAAAAGACCTTCACTATTATAGAGCTTTTTATTAGGAGTGAGGTTTTTTCAATTGCTACACTGTAAACTGTGGAATTGGCGCCATTAAATCAGGGTGGATTGGAAGAGTTATGCTATCTCTGGCTGAAAAGTTGCAATTATTACCAAGCAGCTGATTAAGCTATCAATCAGTTGTGCCTTGGAATTTGGACTGTATGTCTACCAAACATGGAGCGGTAGACATTCAGTAGAAAAATGTCAAGATGCTAAATTTTGTTGGCTATATCTAAGACCTTCAGAAAGTTAAAGCAAGTGTGAAAAAAAGTTAGAGTCACATGGGCCAATTTGAAGCGAAAAAGATAAAGCATATAATTTTGTTGTGTGAAATCATTACCTTTCACAGCCGGCATGCCAGAACAGCTAATGTACAAAGAACCATGCACATTATTGAATGATTAAAAACTTAGTAATCTGTGTTAGTAGCCAACCCTAGTGCTCTATGGTTAAGATCCAGCACTCTCGTGGCCCTGACTCTGGTTCCTTTCCTGGTCAGAGAACCACACCACCCGTCTGTTGGTTGTTATACTGTGGCGGCTGCATGTGGCCCTGATGCTGAAAGCTATGCCACCAGTATTTCAAATACCAACAGAGTGACTCACGGTGGACAGGTTTCAGGGGAGCTTCTAGAGTAGACAGACAAAGAAGAAGGACCTGGCCACTCACTCCCAAAAAAATTGACTATGCAGACCCTATGAATAGCAGCATAGCTTTGTTTGATATAGCACCAGAAGGTGAGAGGATGGTGCAAAAATATCCAGCAGGGTTCCGCTCCGCTGTACGCAGGGTCACTATGGGTCGGAATCGACTTGAAGGCACTAACAACAAAATCTATTTTAGTTGAAGAAGGTCTGTGTGACAGCTGCCCTCAAGAATCTAAAGATAAATTTGGAACTCAAACATTATCAGGATAATAAAGAAAATTTTGTCACCTGAGAATCCTTATGAAACACTTTGATTTCTCCTTGAGGGAAGCAATAAATATAAACTCTATTGTAAAGTGTAGCTCAGTGGGATGTATCTTTGTGTCATGGGGAAAGTTAACTCTATCAGAGCTGCCCAAGACAAAAATGGAAGCCTTGAAAGATTAGAAGAACAGCAGAGCACAGAGCACCAAGGCCTGTTGGTCAGAGACACAAACCACAAGGATGAGCTGCGGTTTAAAGAATTATAATTGTAAGAAATCTCTTGTGTTGGCTACTACCCATAAAGTGCCCATGAGTTAAAAATACTAGCAGCTATCTTAGGTTTTAACGGGTTTCAATTGTTAGTTAAATCTCCATTCCAGCCAACAAGGTTACAAGAATTTTGTTTTTAAGAAAAACAAATGGTCCCCATTTCTGTGGCAGTAGGTATTGAGATGCTTAAAGTAGCACCTTGTTCTAGAGAGAAATCTTTCTCTGCATCTCATTCAGATAGGTCCATAGTGGGAAAGAGAGATCCTCCCGGAGGAAATACCATCAGAAGCAACCTCTTGTGATTGTTTCAGCTCCAGTCACATAATTATGCACTATTGTTCATGATCATCCTAGACTTCTACTGCAATGGCTAGAAGACGGAGGCCAAAATGATATGTTTCATCGCCTCATCAGGATCACATGGAGTTTCCAAAAATGAGGATTCCACTACCAAAATAAGAGGAGTGGAAAACAATGTTAGCAAAACAGACAAAGAAGCTACTTAAATCCAATGCTTTCTTTACCTTGGCTATTTCGTGTATACATATAACCCTTATTTCTAGTTTCAATAAACACGTTTTGATGCAGAAAACCAAACTAACAGTGGTTTAGAATATGGAATCTTTTGGGTTTGTTTTGTTTTTACCACATAAGAAGAATTCTGAAAGTAAAAAGCTTCTGGATGATTTTCAACAGCTCTATGATAGCAGGTCTAGCGCATACAATTTTATCACTGTGGGTCATTTTTTAGCACTACAAACTCAGCTGTTATTGAGACAAATTGGAATAAAAAGATTTCCTAAGTTTAGGGTTAAAAAATTATAATTAGGAAAAAATATTTTATTAAAAAACTTGTGATTTTTAGTCCATATCAAATATCTCAGTTTATGTTTAGCCCTTTTAACAAAGTAAATATACACTTGAATAGTAAGAATAAACAGAGAAAATATAGATCAGATTTCTCTTTGGAATATTGGCTTTATTTCAAATAACCACACTTCTACCATAACTAATAACTAACATATATCATCGAGGTACACTTTCTTTATTCTCTATTTTCCTTATTGTTCAACAGACATCAGATAGAAAGAGTAGATCAATAATAAAGAACTAAGGTCCTTAGGTCCAAGGCCTAATAAAAAAGTTAGTTATCAAATCTAAATATTATCCCTGAGGATAATCTGATAACTTACTTAGGCTGATGAAAATCAATATTATTCTTTTCTTTTATGATTAATATACTTTAAATTTTTTTATTTTTCCACTACTTAATATAGTTTTTTTTCCCAAAAAATATCTTTTCAATTTTTAATTAACTTTTTTTATTTTTGGAAAATTATAGAATCATATGCAGTTGTAAGTGTTGGGAGATATATTTAAAAAAGAAAATCTCCCAATGCAGAAAGTCTATATGCAGAAACAGTTAAGAAAGAAAACAGTTTTAATATTGAATAAGCATTAAACCAGAATGTAGTGTGCATTACAGGCAATCAGGTAAGATACTGTAAAGACAGAAAGAAATCTCACCTTTTTATACAGCCAGGCAGATGCAACCCATTACATACATATTCTCAAGATAAACAATAACCAGTCCTCAAATAAGAGGTCTTGACGTTACCATTTGTCACACACAGTTCATCCTAAATTAACTTGATAGTGGGGGTGACCATGTTTGTTAGCAGATTGGCTTTATCCAGAGTAAAAATAGACTTTCTCTTACCTATATGACAGGAGGTAGTTTTGTAACTTGGATCAAGGAGCCCTCCAAAGTTAGGCTCCTACGTTCCCTCAGAAATTGGCAGATCATCAACAGGGAGAATTAAGCCTTTATTTTTAATTTGTATTCTTCCTTACATAATAAATAGTGTAGAGAGATCCTGTGTCCCATTTACCCAGTTTCCCTCTATGGTAATATCTTACAAAACTACAGTACATTATCACGACCAGAATATTGAGGTTGATAAAGTCAAGATACAACTTACTGTGGATTTGTTGATATTTGTTTTATGTTTTAGTTGTACTTTGCAAGAGGGATAGAAAAAATACAACTACTCCATCTTGCTGGAAGCAAAAGTTCCATCCTTATGATTTTTAAGCCTTTCTCTTTGACAGTCAACCAATAGACAATGACTGGAGTCTATGGTTTATTTATAACCAATATTTGCATGTACTTCTAAATATCTTACAAAATAAAATATAAATTGAGTTTTTTCATGATTTTAATTAGGTATACCTCTTCTCTCCTTTGTAAATGCTAGATGAGAATGGGTAATACTGGTATGTCAGCGTTTGACAGGTTTTTGCTGTATAAATCAGAAAAATGTTGGAGGTTACCAATATAGCCTTACCATCCTCTTATTTTAAAAAGCAAGGAAGAAATAACAAGATTAAGATAAACATCTACCCTCTATTATCATAATTATTTATTTCTAAATAAAGGACATTTGTTTTATCACTAAAATGTATATAGTCTATACATTCAGAATAACTGATATTCATGACATGGGGCCGTTAAAAAATTTATGCAGACAAAATATTCCTTATATGTAGTGTATTTAAAGGTTTAAATAAAGAAAAATCACAACATAAAATTTTATGATAGCGTATTGAAAAACCACAGCATAAAATTTTGTTTTATGATGGATCATTGATGCAGTAGCTATCTTGACCCAGGTTGTTAAATACGGTGATATGTTTATTGCAGTGCAACAGAAATAGAGCACAATGTCCAACCTGTTTGTATATTTCATTTTTATGGGCATTATAAAAATTGAATTTTATATAGATATCTTGAAAAATTTGGGAGTACTACTCTGAAATTTATTTTATCGATTCATAGTATTCTAGGAAAACTAAGGTAATGTAAGATTTAATATGCTCTTAGGCTATCCATGCCACCAGTTGATAACACCAAGCCAGGTGTATAGCTAGTTAGGGCTCTAGACAAGAGGATTCACTGTGTAGCTAATAGGTGGCCACTTAAACTTTGCACAACACAGTGCTGTGACTGCCCAACAGGATCTGTTAAGAATTTAGCCAAAAGTCAGATCATGGAGCTGTGCAAGTTCCACTAGAAATGAGTATTGGTTCACGAATGTGCAATAATGAATCACTGGGTAAATGGAAGGCTAGACCTAGTTCAAGTGCATTCTATATGTGCATTCTCCCTTCCACTTGGGGGTGGAGGTGAACTCAAGGGAGGCAACAAATGATGTCTGGAGATTTGGAATCCTAGCCTCTCAAGGTAATTTATGATGTTAAATTTTCTCAGCAGTAGAACATCTGATATGCTCACAAATGGACAAATCAATATTCTAAAGACTAAGATAATTACAGGTTTAGGGGGAAAATATAGCTAGATAACAAATGGGATAGTAGTAGAATTTTGAAGAATTATGTAAGTAGTAGGCTGCAATTGAAAAGGCAGTAAACTTAGAAAAAGAGTGGAAAAAACCAAGGGAAACCTAGACAAATAAAAAACTGTTTCAGGGTATTTTTTTTTCTTTAAAATATTAATAGTGTTTTTTAATTACAAAATTACCATGTTTGCTATAGAAATAAGGGAAATCTGGAAAAATATACAGGAGAAAAATATCAAATCATTTCTAATTCTCTAACCTAAAGATAACTTTTGTAGAAAGGTTTTGTTTTTGTTTTCACTTTAGGAGGATAATTTCAAATAAAACTTAGAGATTCTTGGATTTCTTTTATACAAAGGCACCTGCTAGCCCAAGATCCATACCAGGCTGGATAGATAAGAGGTGGTGACATATAAATCAGAAAGGAGAAAGAAAAGAGATTGGCATATAATAGAACCTGAAATATTTTAAGCATGCTAGCTCATCAATGATCACTGTTAGATGTATATTTGGACTGTACCTCAAAAGCACATAATTCTCTTTAGAGATTTGCCTATACTTTAGCAAACACGGTTGTGAAAATGTTCATCTATGAAGCAGATAACAGAATGGTAAAATGTCATGAATTTTAGGGATGCAGCCTTAGAGGATAAAATAGTCTTGATTATTGTGGTTATCCTTGTAGTGATAATAGAGGTAACCCAAGAGGTGTGTTTAGGAATTTCCTTGGGTGATTCTCCCTTTTTTATTGCAATATAATATGGGAAAATAATTTAGTCATTCATACGTCATTTTAAATGTATTATTATCTTTAATAAATGCCCTCAGGCCTTGAAAATATCATGAAGAATTCAATTTCCTGGTTAAATATTTACTCTTTACAGCACCTAGTGGTGCACATAATCTTCAACTGAATCAAATTAATCACTTGTGATTCTGAACTAAATTTATAGATGTGATATTTTCAAATTCATGGCATATCTTATAATAATTACTATTGTTGACAAGGTAAGATACTTTCAGTAAAATTAATACAGTAGCATAGCATGATTATTTTGTACTAGAAAGTGATGATAATATAAACATGATTTTTATATTTTAAACTAAAATTTTTATTTTGTAAAGAACAGTATCACACATTTTCAAGACCTGGGTAACAATATTTTTATGCAGCCACCAGATAATTTATAAAGCATGTAATGTTAATTAAGCCCATGCCAACTATAGAGACTACTTGGATATATGGATACATAAAGATCAGTGTCCTAGAAATGTTCTCACTGCAGACTGAAGTAATAAAAGCAGTGCTTACCTCTTTAGCTATGAATTTTTCTGAGCCAAATATTAGAACACGAGGGAATATGTAAGACAGGACAGAGCTATTTGTTTTTCAGGTGTTTTTCAGCTGTTGAGAGAAAAGTATAAGGAGACGATTAGCACTGACATTTTCCTCCAAACATTATTAATTATTGCAAAATATCGCCTTGGTGGGAAAAAATAATCAGAAATATTGAATATTGAAATACAGTGATATCCCCCAAATCTCTTACCTAGTTTCCAGGTTAGTTCTATATGGTAGTCACCATTTTTGAACTGGGGCTAATAATCTGTCCCCAGGCCAAACAGCTCACCCTTTACATATGAGCAAAGCCTGTAAATAAATAAATGAGCAGAGTAAAAGGGTGCTATGCGTGACTTAGAAGTCAGAAGAGAGTATTATGCGGCTGGCAGCAAAATTCATGGTAATAGAGATTAAGATGCTCAAGGTTATGAACTCAAATTCTGTCCCCCTCAGAGGAGGATATTTTCTGATAATTTCTAGGCAGTTACTTTTTTCCTTTCTTGAAATTCATATCCAACTTAATGTTCATAATACATATTTTTACTTAATCATACAATCTCTTAAACTACAGAGTATTTTATCTCACAACATTAATTATAAGCACTCTTGAGAACAGGAATCATCTTTTATACATTTTTCCTCCTACCTTCAATTACCACAAGTGTTTAACAGGAATTTCTCAATGATTTTAAGTGGGTGAATTAATCAGACAATGAATAGATGTGATAATATAAACTATAGAATTATTTTTATGAAATAGTATTAGTCAAGAATCATATTTTTCTAAACTTTGATTTTTAATATTAACAATTTTACCTAAACTACCTTTAATATTAACAATTTGGAGTCTTCCATCACATCTGAATTTTTTTTATGTAATCTGAAAAATGAAGAACTTATTAAATTAGATTTTTTCGCATTTGTTACAATTGCTATCAACATTCATTTTCTATATTGTCACTCTCATAAATGTTGGTGTTTCATCATATATATATTATATATCATATCTCTACATATACACACATGCATATACATATATGTATATGTTACATACATATATGCCTATATACATGCATGTATGTACATATTTCTTAAAATTCTAGCGGCTGCCACCAGTTTCTCTAAAATGACATACTCAAGGGAAACATTTTTTGCAGTAAGACTTTTCCCAAAGACCACGTAAATCACTGGATTGGGAAACATGATATTTCATATGTGAGTGTATTGCTCAATTTTGCAGTATTAACAACATAAAAAATATCACTGGCATAGAGCAACAAACATCTACTTCTCATTCGTGAGGCTATAGATTGGCTAGGGTGGCCTGAAACCGGTAAACAGCTAGCAATTGATGAGTAGGTAGCTCGTAACTAAAGTTTTTTTTCTTTTTTGAAGTTACTGATTATAGCTTTTAGTTGTTCACCTGCCCATTGTTAACTGTGCTGTTTAGGTAATATGCTATCTGACTTCCACTAGATTCCTATAGATAACATTTTCCTGATGCTTGGGTCACCATGGTAATGGGTGTTTCAACTGTTTTTCAGAAATTAGGACCCCCTTGTATAGTTCAGGCTAGTTGAGACCACCAACCCATCAACTGGGCCAGTGCAGATGCCTGATAAGTGACCTTTTGACTTCAAGAGGCTAAAAACTCCATTCTCAGATCATGCTAAGGCCACCGTTTTGTGAACATGCATCCTATGAAGAGACATGGAGTTTGACTATGCTTGTGAAGATCATCAAGTACCTCACCACTCCTCACCTCCAATCATTTATCTCCAGACTTCAGACCACTTCGCCGCCTACCCCATAAATATCCCTGAGTCTCCATTTTCAAGGAGGCAGACTTGAGACTTGTTCTCCTGCTTCCTCACTTGGCTGCCTTGTGATTAAAATCCTCTCTCTGTTGCAATCTCATTGTCTTGGTGTTTGGCTTTTGGGGCCACAGGCAAAAACCAACCTGGTTTGGTAACAGCTTGCTTCATGTTTCAGGCCTGCTTTGCCAATCTCTCATTTTGGATCTAATTTCTATGACAGGCTGAAGAAGTACAAAAGATCAAGGCAAATTTCTTGCCTTGTTTAAACCCTCTGCTTGCACCATACACACTAACATTCCAATGGCAAAAGCAAATCTCATGGCTGAAATGAATCAATGGGACAGGGACATATATTCATGGGAGCTACTAAAAAGTCTCAAGATAAAGGACACTGAAGCATAAGTCAGTAGCAAGAGAGAGTGAAGAATAAGGAACAATAATGATATCTACCACAGTAAACTACAAATACTCTTTCTGCCCCTTTGTTCTAAAAATAGAGTTAGAATCAAGACCCACTCATCCCCTGATCCATTTTTAAATCACAAATCCCATCAGTCCAAAGAAAGAAAAAAGGAGCACTATTGACCAATGTAGTTGAGGAATCTGGTTTGCATTCCATTAAGTGCTGGACACCATTAATCTCGACAGTGCATGTTTAATCCTTTTGCCCCAAGTCAGCAACTTGCCTGGTTGTTTGTGTTGGTCTCAGCATATCAGTGGGCTAGGAGTGCTTGGGGGCACTCATCTGGGCCCAATTGCTTGTGAAGGCCCACAGACATTTCTTTACCACAACTGATGCTGTGGCTGGACCAGCCCTTGTGGTTCTTATTATGATTTCAAGATGCCCCTCCACAACAACCATCAAGGAACTTTGAAAAACCTAGGTTTATTTCTCACAAATCCTCAAGGGTACACGGCAGACCGAGGGCCACACAGTGAGGTCACGGGTAAAGAAAGTGAGAATGAGAGAGAGTGTAGACCTGGTGTCCTGCTGTTTTGCCTTTATTGGGGTTGAGGGTGGGGTGCCTAGGGTTTCACAGGTGCACTCTTTATGGGTAAATTTAAAACATAAGGGTGAGAATTAAAGCTTAGGAAGAGAAAAGCAGTGTCACTCAAACGGTCAGTCATCTGGGTCAACCAGGACTTTCTAAAAAGTGAACTTCATGGGTGGGACAGCATGGCTCTTTAACTAGCTGTATAGCTGGCAATGTGTTTATTCCAGATGGATGTCTTTCAAATGGATGCCTCGACTCCGGCACTTACATTACACTGGTTCACTGACAATTTCTAATTTCCTGAGTCTTACTGCTAACTTCCAAACATATTTGTAAGTCACTCCATCACCACCTTTCCTTGTGCTACTGTAGTAGCATAGGCACTAATCATCCTCTCCTGGATTGCTAAAACACTGAACTATTCCTCTCTGGTCATTCATAAACCTGCCAGAGTCACCATTCAATAAAGCAAATGTGACCATATCGCATTTGCGTACAATTCAGAATTTTGTGCATAATATACAAAGCTTTTCATCATCTGATCCTTGCTTTCTTTTCCAACTTCATTTCTCTCCTCTCCTAATGCAAATGATGATTTCTAATTGGTTAGAACTATTAGCATTTTCTTTTATAAGGTTTCTCAAACGCATATATATAATTCATTTTTGTCCCATCTGCCTAGGATTCCAGTATTCTTATTCTTACTTATCTAAATTCTATTTATCCTTCATTTCTTTCAAGCCTTTGCTCGGGTGTTATCTTTTCTAAAAAGCATTTCTAACTAATGCACAAAATCCAACTTATTGCACTATAAATTTTTAAGACTCATCTATTTCCTTCATTTGTTTGAAATCCTGCTGACTAAAATTGTGTCATCTAACTTGATTCCTGGAATACGGCACATAATAAATGGTAGTAGAATAAATCAAGGTTAAGTTTTAAAATGCCTTTGGTCCCCTATTTTTACATATACCCACTTTTTCCTAAAAGTAATTAATGAGTTATCACAAAGGTTAAAGTCCACACTGGGCCATATAAAGTTGAGAAATTACTATTTTCTGGAAGTTAGGCAAAAATCATTTACTCAAAATAAAAATAGCTAATATAAATATGAATATTTTTCTCCTGGTTTCTAAAAAAGAAGTTGGCTTATTAAAGAAGGTAAATTTAATTTTTTAGGTTTCATGTACCCTTCAGGGTCTGGAGAAGGTGCAACATACAAATTAGAAATGAAGAATTCTTTAAGCTCAGTGTTCAGAGCAGAGATGAAGGAAATCTCATAGGACCACAGGCCTAAAACAAAGTCAACTGAGATAAAACCACGTAGTTAATGACAATCTTAGGAACTGTATAATTACCCTCTGTGTTTTGGATAAAATTGAACACTAAGTACATTCTACTCCACACAATTGCATAAGCGTACAGATATATAATATAAAATAAATTTCTGAAATCTCTTTTGTAACTAGCCTTGTGGAATTAGTAAAATAAACGGTCTGACTGTGTTTCAGGAAATCTGTTACAGAATATTTTTATATTTTTCTCTCCTTAGAAAAAAGATATTTTAAAAATCAAATTGAATATTTTCAACTTAAGATCAGGAGTATGTTTTGGCTTGAACTTTGTCATATATAGCTTTGCCCTTGTCAGCACTACCAAGTCTAAAGAAAGATTTAATTTATTAAAAATTTGTTAAGGTAAACAATGGAGCCATTTTTAAACAGAAAAATAGACATTCTTCTGTCCAGAATTTAGGAACCCATATTCCAATAAAAGGTAAGCCCATCATCCTGATCAGGCAACTTTGAGAGGAGAGAATGATGAAGATTTAGTCCTGCTAAAGATTTAGTCCTATATATTTAGGAGTTGGGGTAGAAGGGGTGCCTGTGAACCCCGCTCCACGGGACTGGCTTCTCCAAGCACTTTTTCTTGCCCTTTTTCCAGGTCCCTTGGCAGGAAGAAAGCCCAACTGGGTCATAATCCAGAAAGAGTTATAATGCTGCATCTGCCGTGAGCTACTTCCACTCTCAGGGAAGAATGCTGTGATGTAAAACTGCCCTGTGACCTGAGGTGGGCAAATAGGAGGCTGCAGAGTTAATAACTGATACAGCTTCATTTTTTTAAAATTATTTTATTGAAATCATATTGGCTTATAACACTTTCTTGCTGTTGTTGATCGCATTCAACTAAAGGAAGCTTGCTGTCTCTCTCTGCTTGGTTAAACAAAAATACTGATTTTATTCAACCATAAATCAGACTAGAAAGAAGTGATTATTATCTTTAACTTGTGCAAGAACAGAAGCCATTCTGCAAGGTGCACAAACACACACAAACTTTAATTAATTCTCCTCTCTTTATTGTGATTATCAGTATCTGCATTTTTTATTTCCCTAGTTTAAAAATTATAAGAAAAGTGTAGGAACGGATTTCTTAATACATCAAAGTCATCTTAAAGGAGTAGCAAAAGAAATTGTAAACTAAGCATCTCACAGAATCCTATAACCTAAATATATTTAAGCCAAATAAAAATATATTCATAATGAAGGAAATTCAATTATAAAATAGTAGACAGTAGTAAGAAAGAAAAATAGTGGGAGAAAAGAGATAATTTCAATATGGTTTTATATGTTCAATATGTCTTTTATAGACAATTCAGATGATCAAAATGGCAGATTAACTTCTTAGACCACATTCATTTACTGGCCTGAAAACATAAATGAAAAATTACTGGAAAATGCAACAATTTTAGCAACAGGCATAGACTTTTGTTGTGTAGAAACAGATGGGAAGTCTACTAAACAGAGCATTTACTGTTTGATAATTTACTTTTCTCCTCAGGAAACAATCTTTGGTTATTTACAAAAATAATGACATTTTATTCAATAAAGTATTAGTTCAAGTAAAGATAATCAGTATTTATCCTTTATATTAGCTACATTAGCTTGGTTTAAAATGTGTATATCTCACAATTAAAGAGATATAGAAGTAGTGTTGGTATTTTCAGAAAACAACATTTTTGGCTAAGGTTAGATTTCTGTTACTACCTTTAGAAATGCTAAAATCTTTCAAATTCAACAAAAGTTTTACATACATATTATTTAATATAGATACTATTTCAAACAAGTGACTAATATAAATGAAGTTCAATTTCTACATCATTGATCTCTTTAGATCAATAAAACATATGACTTTCTTTATCTGAATTTTATACAGGAAATTCATAAGAAAAATGTCCACTGTGCACTGTACACTGTACACAGTACACAGTAATATCAGAAATGCATACTTCTGTTATAATAGTGTACTCCACAAGATGAGAAAAGAGCAATGATAATATTTTTTTTTTTATGAAAGCCAATGTGCAAAGTAAAAGTGCTCAGCAAGTCTTCTAATCAAGGACATCAGTACTTTCTCCTACATGTGAATTTTAAAACACAATAATATAAATTGCTCATGTCAAAATATATAGAAATCACATTTTGAAAAGCCTCAACATATGATCATTGATTTTCCTTGTCATAAAGGAACTGATGAATGGAAAACACTTCTGGATTTCTCCTTACTATCTTGAGACTTTCCAATTTCAGTAAATTTAACAAGTGCTGAACACAGTGAGATGGAGTGAGACAGACTTAACCTAAAGTTAAGCCATCAAATCTTTTAAGACTCATCTATCACTAAGGAGCCTTAAACATATGTCCCAAAGTTTCTCATGTCATAGATTTTAATAAACGTACTGAGTAATTCAAAACCAAGATGTCAATCTTGAAGATAGTCTGACTTTTTGCATTTTAGTAAATAATAACATTATCTCATAATATTGAGTCAAATATTTGTGTTTTAATTTCCTAACATGATAATTATATTTTCTAAATAATTGAGCAAAAAATTTTACTTATTTTTTTAAACTTAACTTTAAACTTAAACTTTAAATTTAACCCCTAGACATTGACTATAATCTGATTATGATTCTGCAAATGTTATTTATTGTAAGCTCGAAATATGTTTCAATATACAAGAAGTTTGACCTATGTCATCATAGGGCATACACAAATAAAACTACACTGGAATATAGGTGCAGCAGATTTGATGGGTGTGACACCTATGAAAAAATTAAAAAAAAGAGAGCAGGAGTAAGCAAGGAAAGTCTTCATATATCATGCAAGTCTGATATCTTTGCAAAGAATGGGGAAGGAAGGACAGTTGGGTAAACTGAGCAGAAAAGCATCAGACCACAACACAGCTCTGAGAATGTCTCAGCCATGCCAACTGAGATACAGATGCAAAGTCTACCCATAGAGGAATCACAGATTGAGCAGAAATGGTCAGCCATAGATTGGGGGTACCTTGGAAAAGCATGGATTCTGATCAAATGTCCAGGCTAATTTCGAAGGCACTGCAACTAGAAAGCTGTGGGGCTAAATGTAGTTCTCATAGTTGATTGACAATTTCTTACTTACAGAGAACTTGATACCATGGTTGCCCCTGGGTCATTTACTCATTAATATGTAGAAACGTAAAGTATTTGGCAGAGGTGCATAAGGACTGCCACATTTTGCAGCGACTTCGGCAGAGTTGGTTAAAAAAATTGTAGCTCTTTGGTTTTTTCACATTCCTATTATGCAAAATAAGGGTTCTCAAGTTTTTTGTTTGTTTTTAATTTTACAGACCACCTTGGAGAGGCAACAGATTCCATGGACAAACCACAGATTTATTTCTTTTTGCGATATTAATTACAACAAAACAATCTTTCAATTTTAAAACTTTAAGAAATGCCTTTTTGAGGAGACAACTGTTGAGTATGGTCTGTGTTATATTAAATATCTGAAATGTATTATTTGCTCCTTCAATAAACTAAAATATGAAAAATCATGTGTAAAGTATTAATATAAGCCTGCAGATCATCTCACAAATCCTTGTCTTGAGAATTGTCAAGAGTTCTCTTTAAGAAGTGTTTTTCCAAAATCATATTCTTAGATCACCAAGTAGCCCATCAATAGCAAAAATCGCACAGGGCAGAGCCAAACTACTGTTTTACCTTCCATTCAAAAAAAATTTTTAGTTAAAGGAGGTATTAAAGCCAGCAAAAATACTTGTTTATCTAACTTATCCAACATTTGCAATTATACTGTTTTCATTATGCCAGGCAAATTTACCCCTGATTAAACAACCTACGTTTGTGTCTATTTCCCACAGTAGAATTACTGAAATAAAACTCTTATGATAATGATACATTTCATTTGTAGGGTTTCTCGCTTAATCCCAAAGCATTTATCAATTTTAAAATTTTGAACTGATGCATAGAAATAATGTCTAGCATATTAATACATCTTTTTAAAAAAACTAGTAATAAAATGAGAACCAAAACAAAAATGAAAAGAGATACATATTTCTCCCCTTTGTCAAAGTATGGAAGAAAAGCTATTAAAGCTGAAATGACCATAAATATCATGTGGTATATTTCCAAAATTAACAATCATATTTTATTTATACTCACAATTAAGAGAAAATTTTGAACACAGCACAGTGGTAAGAGGAGTTTTTAGATTCTGTTGTGTTATGGACTGAATGTTTGTGTCCCCTCAAAATTCGTATGTTGAAGTCTTAATTCCCAGTGTGACTGGCCTTGGACACAAGGCCTCTGAGGAGGTGGTAAAGGTTAAATGAGATGATAAAGATGGGAGTCTAATCTGAGAGGGCTGGTACCCTTAAGGGAAGAGGAAGAGACGTCAGAGCTCTCTCCACCACGTGAGGACAGAGCTAGAAGATGACCATCTGCGAGCCAGGAACAGAGGCCTCACCAAGGAATGAATCAACCAGCACTTGGACCTTGGACTTTCTAACTTCTAGAACTGTGAGAAAATAAATTTTGTTGTTCAAGCCACTCCATCTATGGTTTTTGTTATGGCAGTGCAAGCCAACTAAGACTTATAGTTAATTCTGTTATCTCACTTACTTAAATGAGATCTAATAATCATTATTGTCCCTAAAAAAATGTATATAGTTTTTACTTAAGAAAGAAAATCTAAAAAATGACTAACGTTATAGTTATCATGCAATTACTGTAGCTTTTCCAAATGCTTAGCATTGAGCCGATGAATATTTGCAATGTATTTTCAATCATTGTTTTACAATGATTTTTATTTTTTTTAGAATAAGTGTCAGAATACAGTATAGTAAAACTATCTCATTTTGTCTGTTTGAAAGGTTAAGGGTTCCTCACTAAAGGAATGTAGATAATCAATTTAGCCCAGATTGTTCAGGATTTTGCTTAATTCAGAACTATTTTCCTTGGGATTTAAGTTTGTATTATGTTATTATATAGATTAAAAAAGTAAATATTCCTGGAATGTGAAATATTAAAATCATCTTATTTTTCTTTTAAAAAAACTATCATTTTGGGAATAAATTGAAATTTCCTCAAGTCACTTTCTATACTTTTGATACTTTCTAGTATCCTCTTAGGTCTATTAATTTTCTTTTTTATAAATCTAATTAATAATAGTTTTTTATATTTAATAATTAACAAAATTTGTAATGGTATTTTTATTAGTTATGTATGACTAACAGTTAAAATGTTGACTCAATTCAGAACAAATATGACACCGAATGCCTCAGAGGCACACGGTATAAAAACCAATTTACATATATATATAAGTAGTATATATTATTAGTAGTATAATATATGTTTTATTTTATGTACATATATGCATTCTATGTATATACATATTTTCTTTATTTTATTTTTAAATAAAAATTGTATATTTTTAAGGTATACTATTGATGTTTCGATATACATAGCATAGTGAAATATACGCATAATGAAATGATTACTACAGTCAGCTAATTAAAATATATTCTCACATAGTTATCATTTTTTTTGTGTGATCAGAGGACCCGAAATCTACTCTCTTAACAAATTTCTAGTACTCAATACAGTGTTATGAGAAAGTGGAGCTTTCTCCACTTTGAGTGGAGCTATATTACAATAGAGCCAGAGAAGCCATTTCAGAGGAATTGTCTTGCACGTCTCATTTTCTTTATCTTCGAAACTGGACCAAACCACCACGTTCCAAGAAGTCAGTAAGGACAAGAATATCCTGTCTGTAAGAACTGATGGAACTGGACTTCTTTGCTCGTGATCGTATGGCTAACCAATCAATGAAGTACAAGGCTAGCCTTTTGCCCCATGACGGAGCCTCAGGCCAATCTATAAAGTACTAACCTAGCCTTACCTCATCTAGCACCAAGGCACTCTTTTTTAATACAACTCAATTTATCCTCCCATTTTCCCATAAAAATCCTAAGCCCCTCTCCTGTAATCAGGACACTTTGGGTGTTCTACCTGAATCTGTGCTCTCTGTGCAATTCTTTGATCCCAAGTAAACACTCTGCCTCTTAAACTGGTTTCTGTTTTTGTAGGTTGATATTTAACTATAATCATCATACTATACATAGATCTCGATACTTTTTCGTCCTACAGAACTGCAACTTTGTACCCTTTCATCAGCATTTCTCCATTTCTCCCTGCCCCTGGTACCCACCATTTTACTCTCTGCTTCTACGTATTAGACTCTTTAAGATTCTAAATATAAATGAGATTTTGCAGTTTTTTTCTTTCTTGGCTGGCTTATTTCACTTTGCGTAAGGTCCTCCAGGACGTTTCAACAAACAAGTTCTTCCCTCATTTCTGGATATGATATTGTTAAACTAATCTCCTTTAAAACTTACAAATACCTAATTCAGTTAGAGATACCAAACTGATAACCCCTTTGATGGGACCCCCAGTGCTTTGTACACTATTTTTTGAGAGTAATGCTAACCAAATTAAAATGGACTTTGTCTAATTAAGTAGGCAAAGCTTAACCAGACATTTTATCCACTTGCCTAAAATAAGTTATTTTTAATGCAAGGAGGAAGAAATATTTTTTTCCCACTATACATGCCCAATGTGAAGAGTGTGGAGTTAAAACATTTCTTAATTGGTAATTTAAAAATTTTATCTTTAGTGTATTATATGTGTTTATAGACATTAATATAAATTACGTTTTTTTCCCAAAGGAAATTGTCTCTATCCTATTTATCATATGATAAAGATATAACTTAGAAAGAATATTAGGATTTCTTAGGCGGTGACCCTACAAAAAAATACTTGCTTTTCTTTCAGACTTAAATACTCTATGTCATAACTTTTTTGTGTGTGAGGGTGGGGAGAAGATAAAACGTATTACTTTTGCAATGCACATGTGGTCTTAGTCAGAATGCAAAGCATGTAGGTCACTCTCTTGTGTGTTGATGCTATAAAACTGAGAGTTCTGAATTTAGTGAATCCGTGGAAGGAAAAGAATCCATGGAAGGAAAAACAAAATATGGTCACTGTATAATTAGGCATTTGTTCTGACATAGTCCAGGCTTCATTTTTATTTTGTTGAAAGATTTGAAAACATCACAGGCTGCAAAATCTATAGGACCAACACTTTCGTCATGCATATTGTATTAGCCACATTGTTTAAATAACAAAAAGTACTTCTGGGAGGCCAATTATGGATCCCACAGCCCATACAAACTGACTAATTACAGTATATTTTTCAGACCTCAGTATTTCCTGAAGTAACAAATGCAAGAGCAAAATAGAAAATGTAAAAGATTAAAAGAAAAGGATAAAAACAATACTCAAAAATCCTCGTCAGACATCTGAATTTTTCTCCCAGAAATATGGAGTTTCTATTTAATTGTATATCCAACTCAAAATAAGTAAAGGTATGGAAATGGATTCTTTTACTGTTAATGCTAACATATAAGATAGTCATGCCAAAACTCATTGTTTTCACTATTCTATTTTGACTTTCTATAGTCTTCTCTTTTATTACTAAGCATTTTACTGACTGCTTTTATGTTCATTTTTAGAGAAGAATTTCAAACATATGGGGTTTGTTTGGGTGTTTACTAGTGTTTAAAAACAGTGAATTATCTGTTAATATTCTAGAAGAATTAAGTTTAATCTTTGGAAAAGGATTTTTGCCCAAAGTTGATTCATTTTTATAGTAAATATTAAGTAGGCCAATAATTTCAGTGTACTTGCTTCACTGCATATTAACCAATTGCATTTGTATGTACAGGATCTTTATCACCTAGTGGACACTGAGTTCCCCTTGCTGGCCATGTGGCCTTTCCCATCTGATCATTCTTTTGCCTGAAATCTCCATCAGGCCACTGTCCTCATGCTTATCCCCGTCTCCAAACACTCCATTCTTCCTTTTCCTGTGTAAACTCCTGTTCGTCCTGTGAGATTCATTTCTATTATCTGGTTATTGGAAAAATTTCACTATTCTTTGATTTAGTCAACTGCTATTTTTTTTAATCCAATCACTGATTTGTCTACATTCTTCAGTTTTATTATTATCACACTGAATTTGTATTTGATCTGCTTTTCCTAAGAACGTGAAAATTTGCCAGGTGAAGGAATGAGATATTATTATTCCAAAATCTCAAGGCTTAGCATAATTTGGTCCTCAAAAACAAGAAATTAAATAATAGAACAAATCAATAAATGGAAATTCCATGTATCTTCAAAGTGATTATCTCTTGTAAATAATATCAATAGGCATTTCCAAGATTAGCCATAGAGATGACATTCTCCACTTGTGTCATTGTAGGAACAGTATCTCATTGTAGATAAAATCTTTTATTTCTAACCACACATGATAGTCAATAACCATCAACAGTCAAAATGTCCCTTGTCATTTGGGAGAATCAGTCTCAGCACTGTGGTTAATTATAATGTTACTGCACAGTCAGAAGCAAGTCCTTGATCTTGCTTAAGCTCTCCTCCAATTTTTCTTTGAGCCACGTCAAAGTGAAGAGAGTAGGAATTACTTAACCTTCTCATATCCAGGATTAAGCTATCACTACAGCACAGCTCAAATATTCCACAAATCTACACCATTATAACAGCCTCCCCTCAGTCATCCTGATAGAATCTCACATTGCATTTTGTTTTTATGTGATAACAAAATAAGTGATATCAGATCACTTATAGATGGAGAAATATTCTGACCTTTCTAAGAAGGCTTTTTCCAGTATTTTTACTGCCTGAGTCATAGGTGAACTAGAGAATATTAGATATAGTCAGAACCTTAGAGGTAATATAAAACGGTCTAATCCCCTCATACCAAATTTGGGAAAGAGGTGAAATAGATTATCCTGCATCTTTTGTTTTCAATAGCAGAAAGGTGACACAGAGATTTAGGACTGATAAAAGACGACATTTCTCTAAGAAAGTTTTTTTTTGCTGAGATAGAAGCAACTGTTACTGCACAAAGGGCATGATCTGCTTGCCACGAGCCAAAAGCCAATCATCAAGAGGCAAGATGATGGAAAAGAAAGGTCATTTTATTATAGCTTGCTAGCAAGGGGAAAGATGGCCAAGTAATGCCTGAAAAAACCACCTTAGGGAGCACAAAATCTTACAGCAGTTACATAGGCTGGTGGGTCATAGGGGAGGGGGTTAGGAATGTTGACCTTCTGGTGTTACAGACTGGGAGTGCCACCCCAGATCTTTCAGTTTTCATTGATGATGGCTATCAGCATGGACTCGCTGTTTGGGGGTCATCACATTCCTAAGGAACTCAAAAGAACAAAGTTATCGTCTTATCACAGCTGGGAGGTACATGCACAAGCAGGGGCTGTAAAATCTGCAGAGCAGGTAGCTCTCCTGGAGGGTGCATGTCCAGCTGGGTTAGTTTGTCAGAGGTCATTCAGACCTACAATAGGGCTTCTTTTCTACAATGGCTTTCCTCATGTCAAACTTGTGTTGAGCCAGTATCAGTTACTATGGCACAGGTATGATTTTGTTCTAATTATCACTTATTTACATATAACATATACCTTCAAAACACAGACGTTTTAATGTAGAAAAGAAAAGCTAAAAATTGTCACCTAAAATAAATTCTAAGAAAATAATATATTTTAATAAAAAGAATGGCTAACGTACTGTCACACAACTACTATGTACCAGGCACTGACATTTTAGATGGATTATCTCAGCTAAAAGACACAGTGAACTGACTTTACTTGTATTTCCATTGTGTTGTTAAGGCCAATTTTCAAAGCCCTATACTTTTTTCCATTCCCACAAGCAGAATTATGACGTTACCGTCACTCCATTCTTACATAGGTAGACTAATATAAAAGCACATTAATTATTTTTGAATGTGTTTGGTGCAAATGCTAAAATTGATTTCTTTGGGGAATTTTTGAAAAAATCAATGCACCGCGCGCTGTTTATTCCATAGTCTTTCTATCTGCTTAGAACTGTATTGCAAGGTGAGTATCATATAGAAAGCAGTATTTGGGTTGGTGGCTGAAACGGGATTGGAGCTGTTTGCAAAACAAAAATCCCAAACAGTATTTGAGGTGCTTTGTATCATTTATAAGAAAGTTTCCAGGGGCCAACTCCATGGCTTAGTGGTTAAGTGGGCGCACTCTGCTACCGGTGGCCCGGGTTCGGATCCCGGGCGCGCACCAAGGCACTACTTCTCCGGCCGTGCTGAGGCCGCGTCCCACATACAGAAACTGGAAGGATGTGCAACTATGACATACAACTATCTACTGGGGCTTCGGGGGAAAAAAAGAAGGAGGAGGATTGGCAATAAAGGTTAGCTCAGAGCCGGTCTTCCTCAACAAAAAGAGGAGGATTAGCACGGATGTTAGCTCAGGGCTGATCTTCCTCACAAAAAAAAAAAAAAAAGGTTTCCATTGCCTATATTAATAGCAAGTAATTTTTGAAGTGATTTCAAATTAATTCAGTTATTAGAGGTGAATTAAGATTGAAAGAGCATGAAGTCAGTAGTCAGTCATATTTTCTTAATATTCAGACATTTTGGCATTTCCGGAATTGTTATTGGGAGAGTATTGACCCCTCCAGAGATACTTTGATGTATATTTCCACTTTATTACAACAGATACACTGTTTCAGAAGAATATTACTTAAAGCCGAGTTAATTAGATAAGATACTACCCTTTTCCACCCCATCAGCCATTCTCTATCCCAGTTTTGTTTTGCTTTACAGAATTTATAATTCCCTGGACTTATGTCATTGTAAGTTTTTGTTTGTTGTTTATTTCTTCCCATAGAAATGTAAGCTACATAGGCACAAGGACTATTTGCTCTTGTTTACCACTGTCTCCGTATTGCCACGGCCTGACATGTACTAGGTGTTCAATGATGAGATGTTAGGAACATGTTCAATGCTACATAGCAAGTAAGTGGCTGAGCCAGGATTGCAATGGCCAATCTTCCAATGGTTTACTGGATAATTAATTCAGGAAACCAATTTGCATCATATGCTATATTGAGAGTGTTTGAGTATACCTCACATCTCATAATTTAGGCTTACTCATTTTCTAACTCCTCTCATTTTCAAACTTATAGTCTTATTCTTTCTCTTTTCTCTCTCTCTTTCTACTTTTCCTCATATTCCACTGAGCTCTTCAAGGAATTCAAGGCATCTATTTCTACATTTTCCTTTTCTGGCAAGGTTTTACTCTGATGTGTCTATCACGTGCTTCTAACAAGTACTCTATTATCCATTCATGAAATTGGGTGACAATGTATTTACTTGAGTCTAGACAGTGTTGTTATTCTGTTTTGAGTTATTGTTGTTTTCCCAAAGAGTGTCTCTAAGTGCAGTTTGATTTGAATGCAGAGTAAGTAGCAGATATTAAACAGTCTTCAATTTTAATATGTGTAATAAATACATGAACCTTAGTAACTGATTTGTTTGAATTACTGTTTATGGAGAAAATACAAAACACTTAAAGACACAATTTTTATGTCAGGCCATGTTTATGTGATCTCCAAGCATCCCACTTCAAAAAGTCAAAGAGTTCTTTGTGAGTAGATGCAGGCAGATCATTTCATTATCAGGCTATTACATGAACATGTCAGGATTCCTTCTGAATGCAGACTGTTGATATCCCTCTGTCTCCTTTCCAGTTGGCAGTTTTGGACACTCCACTGAATTTTTCAGTTTTTCATCACTTCAACAATACAGTCTATTTACTATCTCACATTTTTAAAATCTTTCCTGTATTACAGGCCCAAATGCCATACATACAGACACATTCTCTCAATCTTGTACTCCAATAATATCTTTGGCTTTTCATTAAAGACAATTAAAAATGTCATATTACCATTGTAATACCATTGTACCATTCCCGCAAAATGGCTTTTTTTTCCTCTCAGGTAAAGAAGATGGATTATTGTTAATGTTTAGCTTGATAGACTGACAGTGTAATAGACAGAGGATATTTCCCCTTTTACAACAGATATATTGTCTTTGAAAGGAATAATGTTATTGTAAGATTGTTGGAGCATGCCGTATGATTTTATGCTAAGAGAAAGGTAAACTCAAGCGGGCACACTGTTCCTAAAAATCTAATTGACTTAAAGGAATACATGAACGTTAATCTTGAGACTGGCATTTATTAAAATCCCGTTCTTTATTAATTATCAATATTTTAAAATAATTTTCTCTAAAACTAAATAAACATTGGGCCATTTCAGTAATTAAAACATGGTGATTCTTTCTCTTTCTTAATTACATTTTCTTAGTCTTATCACAACCTATCAGGTTGAATGTTTTTCTATTTATTTATTTATATTATATTTTTAAAGTTATTTTTGGTAAAAATCACCCACATCTTTTCCAGGAATTCATTAGAAACACTAGTAGAAAGGCCGCACACATATCTCTGTGTTACATTAAAATGGCTATCATTTCCCTGTAGGTAAGGCCTACTAGTTTGATAACAACACATAGTGGTTGTTCAATACATTTTTGTGCAATTGAATTTACATAAAATTAGCTACGTCTAGATTACATGTACATATGGTGGTGGTTAATTGCAAATCTATGGCTATGTAAAGAAAGAGAGAGATTAATGAGAGCCGTTGTCTATATAAAAGGAAAAGAAGAAGGTTTGAAATGACATTGTCATTCTCAGAAAACAGGTCAATTTGGTAGGAATGGTCATTTCTTTGTTTTTCTGGGAATAGGGAAAGTGTAGGATAGGCATGACCAATTTCGTTCCTATGTGGTTCTACTTTTCTTCTATACTGTCCCATCAGTAATTTAGTTTACGAAAATTTCTTTTAGGTTCTGTCAGGGAACTGACCAGTCATTTCAGGACCTGGGATTACTATAACTTTCCATTGCTTTCTGTGTTTCTAAAGTATTTTCAGTGAAAGAGAAGGAACCCACAGATGTTAACTAGCTGATACCTAAAGTGAGAAGTTTCATTATCTTATAAAATATCCTCTCAATTATCTAATTCTAAATAAACTGTACTGCAATTAAGTGTTTATATAATGCAGAATGTACCCTAGCACCATATGTAAATATTAATTTCTCTCTAAATCAATATTTATTGAATCAGTACTTAGATCTGTAAGTCAAAAAGTGGCAATAAATGTACAGTTTGCATAACAACTATTTGCTTAACAGTGAAGATGAAGTGAAATTATTTTCATGCTGAATAAATAAGAAAGCTAATACAAGAGGAATTTATCATCCAATTTTTTCCCATCTTTGACTCCTAGTTTAATTCATCAGTCTTAGAGTGCGTAGTTCACGTAGACATTGTATGTGAAGTAATATGTAAAAGTTTGGTGTCTTTGACTTCAAAACCACGCTCTCAACCCTTCAAGTGCAGCTGTGTTACATAAATATAGACAGATTTAATGTAAAAATACAATGATCCGTGGTATTTTCTCTTTGCCAATAGAGTATTTGCAACTCTTTTGATAGCTCTACTATCATCTATTCATTCAGATATTTCTTTAAGATCTACCTTATTTCAATGTTGTACTAGTTGTTGGGTATATAGTAATGAAACACAGATGTCCTGCCCACAGTGAACTTACATCCCTTCATTGAAAACTGATTACAAAGGGGTTACTTAATGGGACTCCTAATCAGATATATTTAGAGCTAATAACTGTCATGATTATTGGAATTTGTTTCACCTCTCTGAACTCATACGACAGTAAGTAACCCTCGAGTGCATGTATGAGTTTTGAATCTCATACCTTAGATTATGTGCCGCTGGTACTTTTCATAATATCAGTTTCACAATATTTTCATAATAACATTTTCTGAATATGAATTTTATGAATGTATAAAATGGAGAAGCTAATTAGGAATAGTACTGTAAAGTTCAGACATACAGTAAACATTTATTGTCATTATAAAATACATTATTGAGGCTAAGTCCTAGTATTTACTTTGACCCACCTATTCCTTGGAAGATAGGAGATATATAAATATATTAAACATGACCTTGTTTCCATTTAGAATTTCTTGAGTCTTATACCCCTGAGACTTCAACACATTCTCTGGCCAGTTAGCATAATTTATGATTTATATCTAATAAAGAGTTATTTTCCAGATAATCTCTGCCCTCAGACATTGACTTGGTCCATTGCAACAACTGAATTTCTAACTACTGTTAGTTAATATTGGATGATTTATTAATTTATTTATCCTTCTTTTTAAACAATGCTGTATATTTTTGCTTTTAGAGAGCAAGAAATCTCACTGACATTTTTTCTAAACAAATTTATTTTAAATATACTTAAACTCTTGAACATATTTTATCATACGAATGAAAATGGACTGAAAAATGTTTTTAAACCAGAAGACATATATCATTTTGTCAAAGTATCAAGAACATGTATGGATTGATGTTTTACAAACACCTCACATGTTATCAGAAGGTTTTAGCATATAAAAGTTAAGACTAAAGTGTAGGCAGGATGGAATTCAATAACATTCCTAAGAATGACATGTAAATTAAATCTAATTTAAGATTTGAAAGTTCCACTGATAAATATACGCCAGATCAAAATTGGCAAAAGATGTTGTGGCAAAAGTTCAAGACTTAAATGAACTTCATATGAATTTAATCATATTTTAAGGACCTGAATAAATACAATAAAATGAAATTGTTGACTTAAAATCATCCAATTAACTACAAGCAGTAGGCTAATCTGGTTTTGAGTAAAAATAATATTGGAATTGATAACTATGTTCAAAATTAATTTATTAATTGCTCAAACCACCCATTCTTTATTAAGTTCATGTCGTACACAATAAACTGAGTGTAATAATTTCTGTGATGGATATTGGAGATGCTAAGAACAACAATCAGCGTTTGTATCATCCATGATCTTAAAACATGAAATGGAAAATAAGCTAAGCTCAAACACTAATTCCAATACACGTTGAGAGGACTCACCATCCCCTTGGCCTCTGGGCTTCACAGGATCTTTTTCCTCACCTTTCACACGTACCTTATACATGTCATAATTGAATTATCTGAATAGTGAACTTGAGGGTGCTCATTTAATATTCCCTTTTCCTCTTTGGGGTGGTCTTTCTGTCTTCAAGGTATATAAGATTTCCCTCTCTGCTACTATAGAGATGGTCAACCCTTGCAGAGTTAGGGTAGGCCATTGTTCTACTATGTCCATCAATGGGTAAGTAATTTCAATTCAGAGTTTAGAACTAGGAATTGGGAAGGGGGATAGCTCTCAGTGAAAAACAGAGCAGAGAGGTCAAGAGGCGAAGCCGTATGAGACTTGGAATGCCACTTACAAAGTATTAAGATGCGAAAAGATACGTGAAATTCAGAGAAAGTAGTAGAGTCAAATTCACAGCCCGGCATATGGGGCAAGATTGCAACATTTGAGAGAGGTGTGAATAAAGTAGACATTACACATTTGAAATTTATTAGTAGAGATAGTTAGTACATGTATTTATCTGTTTCATTTCATAGTAGATTACTAATCCTCCAAGACTCTAAGCAAACCTGTTCTTTGCTCTGGAAGGAGACACTATATCTTCCAAGACTGTTCACTATACATACTTGCAAAAGTAGTCTGAATCAAAGTCAGTTAGTGCCTCTGTTACAACTTGTGAAGAGACATGAGAAGCCCATGGAGAATTGTCTCACAGTAGATAGTAGGGTCAGGGCAGCCATGGTAGATAGAGCAGCCAGGGAGACCTCATTGGGAAGGAGATATTTTAATAAAGACCTGTAGAAAATGGAAGCAGAGCCATTTAATATCTAGGGCATATCAAGATGGAATCAAAAACATATTCAAAGATAGTGATGTGGGAGCGGGCTTAGCATGTTTGTGGAACAGCAGGGAGGCAAGTCTATCTAGAAAGTAATGAGGGAAGAGAAGAATGATAATCTTCCTAGAAGAGTTCAAAGAAAAGAATTTTGAATGCTGATCTCTTACCACACTGTTCAACTCTTCTATTGTTTCTTATAATTTCTCTACAGTTTATTTTGTTCTATTTGTGTAAACAAATAATCTTCAAATTAGGAGATTTTTTTCACATTCTAATCCATAAGCGTTTATTTTCTTTCTCTTGTTTTACTGCACTTGTAAGGCATCCAGTATATTGCTAAATGGACTTGGTGATAATAAGTTTCTTTTTTTTTCCTTGATTTTTAAGGAGAATGAGTCCATTATTTGTCATTTAGGATAATGTTATCAGTAGGTTTATTGTTGTTACTTATATTCGATAAAAAAGTTCTGTTTAATTCTTAATTTACAAAGAGTTTTTGTCATACAATTGTGTTGAATGTTATCAAATATCTTCTCTGTATCTATTGAGATCATACAACTTTTTCCTTAGAGAAGTAAATAACTAATATTTTTTGTAGTTTATTTTGCATTATCATTGACAAGAACACTTTGTCATGGTAACTAACTTTTCAATATACCTTTGCATTTGCTTTTCTAATACTCCTTTAGCCTTTTTAACCATACTAATAAGCAATATAGAATTTAATTTTCCTTTCTCATATTACCCTTGCCTGTTTTAGGATCAAAGTTATACTGTGTTTATTGAATGAGTTGGGCAGTTTTCCTTATTTTTCTATTAGAAATGTTTCTGTAAAATGTTTTTGGATAAGTTTCTATAAGATAGGAATAATATGTTTCTTGACAGTTAGGTAGAACCTGCTTAGAAAACCACATAGTCTCAATGTTTTCTTTGGGAAAGATTTTTAACTGCTCCAATTTATTGATTTATGGGAATATTTATGCTTTTTCTTTCTGTTTGAGCCAAATTTGCTAAGTTAAAATTTTTTTAGGAAAATGTCCATTTCAAATTTACTGACATTATTTTAATAGTATTTTGTTTTCAAGTCTCTTGTTTATATGTAGCTATGTTCACTTTTCATTCTTAACATTATGTATTTCTGCCCACTCTTCTCTTGTTGTTCAGGCTAATTAGAGATATGTTTGTTTTGTTGGATCTTTCTAAGAGTAAATTTAGCTTTGTTGATCTTTTCTGTTATATTTTGTTTCCCTACTTCACCGATTTCAGATTTTATTTTTATTAACTCCTTATTTGCATATTTTTGGGGTTTATTTTGTTATTATTTTTATGTTCTTAAGTTGGATAATTAGCTTTAAACTTTAAATCATTGTTTTTCTCAAATTACTCTTTTGAAAGCTATACAAAAGAGTAATTTCATCTCAACTTATATTCACGTGCTTAAGAAGCTAGTTTACACAATGGCCTAAATAATTCTAAACTCAAAATATCTTACACATGAAATTTGTTTGATACCAAGACTAATTAATATATATTCTCTGTTCTGATCATGGTCTATCTAAGGAGATGGGTGGTTAAGAAATGAATTCAATATATTGAATAAGTATGCTGGGCATAAATAAGCAAATGGTATAGTGAAGCTAGAAGTATACACCGACATTCCTTGGTTCAAATTAGAAAGCTCATAGACTTCCCAGAGAAGTCAACATCTGAATAGCATTTTGCATCAATAAATGTTTACTAGCTAAGCAAGATGAGGAAGAAGGGAAATCCCAGGAAGACAGAGACAACAAATTATTTCAAGAGCAGAATCAAGGGGTTGAGCATTGCCAATTTCAGGAAATGTAAATAATTCAGTGTTTGTAGATCATGCATACTGGGTTAAGGGTATAATGTCAAGACAGAAAGCTTAATGAATTGAATAGACTTGGGCCAAATTATAAAGGGTCTTAAATATCAAGTTGACCACTTAGATTTATTCTGAAACTAATGTACATATTACCAAAATATTTTAAGCAAGTGAGTGACACCTTGATAACTGCTGTTTAAGAAAAATCTGGTAGATGTGTGGAATAAGTTGGATGTGAGTAATTTCAATAATCTAGTCTAAATTTATTTACAAACATAACTAGACTGTAACAGAAGGAAGACAAAAGGGGCACAAATCCTTCAGACATTGTAGACATAGCATTGATGGTGCTCAGAAAATAAGTATATACGAGGCATTACAGAATAGAAGAGAGAGAAGTCAAGGTTGATTCAAAACTTTATTTAAGTTCATTATAGATTGTGATGTGAAGATGATCATAGGAGGCTCAGATTTTATCATTAAAAGTGTTAGATTCATTTGGACTTGTAAATCAAGCATGCTGGGATATTTAATTGATGGTTGATATCAGTGAAACTAATGGAGAAGAGAGTTTCATAAAAGATGAACCTAATATACTGTCTAATAATAAGTCACATAATATAATACTAGGTTACTTTTTTTACACATATGGTAACATACATGGCTTAATGGCTTGGGCAAGGTGGATTTTACAATATGTGAATTGAAAGCCACACTGCTGTGGATTGAGGAGTGAACAGCAGTGAAGGAAAAACACCAATGACACTTTCAAGAAGATTGGCTCTACCCTTTGGCTAAGTTTCAGTTATGCAAGATGAGTAAGTCTTAGACAGCTACTGTATAGCCTGGTGCCTATAGTTAACAATACTGTATTGTAGACTTAAAATTTTTGTAAGAGGATAGATCTTAAGTGTTCTTATCACAAAATAATAATAAATAAAAAGTGTGGGAGAAAACTTTTGGAGGTGATGAATATGTTTATGGCATAGATTGTGGTGATGATTTCACTTATCTCCAAACTCCTCCAATTGTGTGTATTAAATATGTACAAATTTTTGTATGTCAATAACACCTCAATAAAGTGGTTTAAAAAATTGGCTCTAAAAGAGTGAAAGAAAGGGTGCATAAGGATCTGGAAGATGCTTTGGATTTCTGTTATTTTTAAAATGGTAGAATATATTTATATGATAGAAAAAAGTATGAAAAAATTAAGGCAAAAATACCTTAATATTAGCTAATTCAATTAAAAATGATGAAGGCTATGTTCTATAAATCTTTACAGTAGATTAACTCATGGATGAGAAAATTTAAGTTTTTTGCAGGTATGAGAAGATTTTACAAAGTCCTTAAAATGTCATATTTTGAATCACAAAAGTAGGTCAAATAATCTAGCACCTGAAGTCCAGAATGTATTAACGATTATGTATATAAATAGATGAATAAAGATGGACTAAATATCATAGCTGTGTAGTTTATGTTTACGTAATTCTTTTGAGCATAGTGTAACTATTGGTAGCAAAGATTATGTTTTGAGCAAAATTGGGACAACAGTCTTATTTTTCTGTAGTCTTAATATTTGGTTTTTAATCCTAGTTTTATCTATTTTACAATGAGTAAGTTATTTAAATTTAATATTTATCTTCTCACTAATAAAATGCAAATAACACTTGTGCCTACTTGGCAGATCGTTGTGAAACGTAGATGACATTGGATCTTGTACGTTGTAAGATCTCAATATATGGTAGCAGTTTAATTGTTATTACATAGTTTCCCAGATCTGTTTTAATCTATATTTTCTTCTTTTACATGATTCTGCAAATTGTCTTTATTGATTCTCATAAACTGACTATTGTCTTCTTAAACAGACTTCATATTTCCAGTATTGTATTACTACTTACATGGGAAAATTATGTTTTACAGTTTTATTATCTTACCAAATAATTTATTAAATTAGGCTTTTTTGATGGGATGTTGCAAAGCTTTTATTCTCACCTCTCTTTCTTCCTAAGTTCACAAATGGTGAGAAATGCTACGTGCTTACTGTGCGATCTTCTAGTCTCCCTCTCAGGGATCTTGGTGCAAAAGAAGACAAAAGGAACACAAACCATGAGTTGTCTAATACTGCAAAGGATCTTCCAGCTATGCCAGCTTTGAGTATCTCAGCTAGTAAGCCTAAAAATCCAGTAATTTGAGTGTTAAAACTGGTACCCCACTCTTTCCCACTCTGGGCTTGCAACTCCATAATCTTGATGCCAGATATTTGGAAGACTGGGCTCTATGATTTTTTTTCAAATTAATTTTCTAGAGCAGTGTTGTGCAATAGAACCTTCCGTGATGATGGAAAAGTTCTATACCTCTCCTGTACTGTATGGCAGCCACTAGCATATGTGGATACAGGTGGATCCACGTTTGTGAATATTGAGCAGTTGAAATGTGACTAGTGTGACTGAGAAACTAGTTTTTAATTTTATTTAATTTTAATTTAAAAAAAGTTGAAATAGCTACACATGGCTAGTGGCTACTGTATTGGACTGTAAAGTTCCAGAGTTATCTTTTCAATTTTCAAAATGCTACTTTTAACAGTCATACCATTTTTATAAGCATGCCTGAAATGGGAGATTATTCTCTAAACTGAGAACCTTTCAACTTTATACTTAAAGTCATGGTTACCGATTTTATACAAAATAACTGATATGATTGTCAGCCTTTTCCACCTAGGGTAAGGTCTTAGAATTTTACTGATAATATTAACTCTGTGCATAAGCCCATCTGTATCACAAGGGGCCCTCAATTTCTATTTCCATGCTTGACATATTTTGAATGATCTTAGCCATTTCATTACCTGTGTGTGTGTGTGTGTGTGTGTGTGTGTATGTCTTCTTTGTGTTCAAGGCATGTTGCAGGGCTGGTGATGCTGGAGATCCAGGAACACAGCTCGAGTTAAGGCTGAATTCATGTGCAGAGATTTCACAGGCTATCAAGGAGATGCTCCGAGGAAATTAAAAAGGAAATGACCACTAATATCCAGGCTATGAGAACATCAATTTCATGTGCTTTTAACATTTCAGTGGTTGTTTTAGTAATGCCCTTGTTCTTTTCCAGATTAAAGGAAAGTTTGTGAACATTTCCGAAGGAAAATAAATTATAGAGCTTGTTAAAGTTAGCTTTTGTTATTAAGTACTTTTGTATTTGTTTTATTTTCAGAAATGTGAAATTTGTGTATATGTTAACTTTCTCAGATTGAAACAATCAGAAGAGAATGTTGGCCTGTTCCTCTAGGTCATTTCCTCTTTGCTCTTGCTGTTGCCTGTGCTGCTTTAATTTGTAGCCAACTTCTCACGTGTATTGCACATTGCAGAGAGAGGCATATTAAATCCTACAGCTGAGCATGTTAGATTTGCATGGTTTGGGAGACAATTCCCCACAGTCAGCATAGACTAAAAGCAGTTGAAGCCATAGCACCTTACTCTTTGGATAATAGTATGAACCAACTTGATCCCTTTAGGGAGTGGCCCAACCTAGTTTCTCTCCAAAGCAGTGAATCTATAATTATTGCATCTGATGTAGAATCATTTTGGAAAGAGTGATCAATTAAGGGAAGCTAGACAGCCACTGAGAATCTGGACAGTAAAAGCCAGTTTAGAAAGAACTAGTTAAGGTAATTCCCTCAAGGAGGCCTTTGCTGTGTCTTTGGCTTATAGAACTGGAGTTCACAGAGTGATGGTAGAAAAAGATAAGTGATTAAACTGTCAAATGCAAAGTGATAAGAGTGCTGCATGAAATAAAATAGGTTCATGAAGGGAGTTACTGATTTCTTACAGCTCGGAGGATGAAATCAAAACAAATATGGACTGTTGCCAGAATCTAGATTAGATATTAGAACAATTTTCTATTTATATTATATATTTCCAACTTTTAGCAGAAACATAGTAAGCAAAAGCTGAATAATAAAGAGAATAGAAACAGAGCACTGACTACAATATTTTAGTAGGCGACTAGAATATACCAAAGATAAGTGCAATTACACTTAGGAGCCTCAATACCTGATGGACTACGACATATTCTTATATGGGCCTGAAGGGTGACAGATCCTTATCAAGGGACAGAGGCCAATTCATTCAAGATTATGTGCTGCATGAAGTAGACATTAAATAAATATTAAATCTGCCTGGATGAAGATAAGTAATTTGACCTCTTTCAAGAAATGATTGATATGCTTCTTTCATTTTCTTTGGTCTAATTTCAACATGATTGCATTTACGGAACAGACTATATTTCAGATAAACTCCTGATATTCTTAGGTATATTTGTTCACAGAGATTTCATAATTCTGTGCAAATGGAAAATATGCCAAAGAGATTGCATCAATTCAGCATTTTGTCTTTCACCCTCTGCTTATCGTCTCAAGCCTAATTTTATCTATTACAATTCTCCATAACATAAAATCATGGAAAAAGATTGTAAAGAGCATTATTCTTATACAGTTCTTAATTCTTTATGTAAGTTTAGAATATTGCATAATATACAAGAGAGAAATTAAATATAATGTGCTCTTTGCAGCTATAAAAGGAAAACAGAAGGATATTATCCACCCCGTTCCATTGTCTAAGATATCAGGATAATGTCTTTTGCACAGGGTTAGCTGATAATTATTCTTTCTGAAATGCCCTAGCTCGCTTTCCTTATTTTGTTAAACCTGAAATATAATCATGTTTCTCCCAGAAATAAGTTGCCAAATAAAGAGGAATATTTACATTTAAAAACTTTCTAAAACTTTTTTTAAAATTGCTAAAATGCAGGAAACGTTGAAGCCTATAAGTAGCAGCAGGAGGTGAACCAATTAGGATTAATAAGTCAAAAGACACCTAATACAGACATTTTTCTAAGGCCCATATTTTTCTCTGATGCATCAAACCAATTATTTCAGGCACTGTGGGAATCTTTTCTTTACAAATGTCTCTGCTAGCCAAAATAAAATGTTAGCTGACACACATGACGAATGTTTTAATTCACTGTGTGCAGTTAGAAAATAGAACACATAAGAAAACGTTAAGAGGAAAATTACCTGACAGAAAAGCACTTTGCAGTTCCTCATTTCACTGTGAATTATGCCCATTGATCTGGAATATTTCCACAGAAGAAAGTGGAAGATATTATGTAAAATAACCAGTGACTTTTCTTAGAGGGAAACAATAGCAAAGAGAATTTTATGATACAATTCATTAATCTGTACTTGAACATTTAAGTTATTATATAGCTTATGTCCTATAATTTTCCTTCCTTCTCTATACTTATTCAAAGATTTAGAAAGGATAGACACTGTAAAAGAATAAAACATAGGTGACTTTAATTTAATTTGGGAATTCCTCTTTGAATTCTCATGCTCTTCCCCCTCAGCTCCACCTACCTATTCAATTTTATAGCGTTTTTGGACTAGGGGATAGAATCCTCCTATAGCCTCAACTCTCCAAATACATTAGAAATGTTAAAAAGAGACAAAATAAAGCACAAAGACATAAAGGAGTCTCTCTATCATACTTCTTATTTTATCTCTTCTTTATAAAACTAAAATTAATAAATATGAATATAAAACCTTGTTAAGATTGAATATTGGGGGTAAGAAGATAAGGGTTTATCTTTTATTCTCACCATGGATATTGAAATCTGGGCTGTAACATTGAGTTATTATACACATATCCCAGGTGTCTATGTATTACAGTATCTACAAAGACACATTTAATCCAGGAAAATAGGATGTTGATAAATATTGGTCATAAATAATCTAAATATTATATACACATTTGATATTATAATGTAATGATATAATGCAATATGTTACATAATATATAAATTAGATATGTAATAATAATAAAGAATAATAAAGAATTAAGGTTCTAAAAAAATACCCAACAAAACAAAATCATTAACATTTACAGCATAAGGAATATTGTCTATGTGGTTGAAATGAAATTGAACAAAAAAGGGTTCATTCTGCTCGCCGCAATCCAATGCCAATCAATTGCAAAAGAGCTGAGAGATGAGAAAGGAAAGTTGATGCAATTAGCCTGCAGAATCGGAAGAGTGCAGACTAGTGTCCTAAAGAACCACCTTAAAATCATAAAGAATCTTGAGGCAGTTATAGAGGGGACATGGGCAAGGAAGGGAGTTTAGGGATGTCGACCATCTGGTGTGACAGACTTCAAGGTGCCACATTGTCTCTTTCTTCTGTCATTCATGATGGATACCAATGCAGAATTTTTCTTTCTGGAGTCACCGTGTTCCTGGGGAACTCAGAGAATAAAGTTATTGTCTTATCACAGCTGGGAGATATATGTAAGCAGGAGTCATAGCACTAGCAGATCATGTATATTGCAAAAGTGAGAGGTGCTTAATTATCTAGGCTATGTGCTAGCTAGAATGTATTCACAGGGACTAGTGAGTCAGGGTCATAGTTACAATATTGCTTCCTTTCCCTAAGATAGCTTCCCCGGGGCTAACTGAAGATCTAGCTGTTACAGAGAGGTTGCATGGACTGAGGAACAGGCAGGAGACTCCTACCAGCACAGGCCCTCAGCCTGGAAATGTCTGACACAGAGCATCCTCTGCCTTGAGCCCTGGTGGGCCCCGTGCCATGCATACATTCTCCACAAAGTACAAAATATATATTTAAAAAAAACACTTGTGCACCCCTATGTTCATTGCTGCATTATTCACTATAGCCAAGAAGTGGAAGCAACCCAACTGTCCCCCAGCTGAAGATTGGATAAAGGAGATGTGGTATATATGTGCAATGGAATAGTACTCAGCCATAAAAAAAAGACAAAATAGTCCCATTTGCAAGAACATGGATGGACCTGGAGGATCTAACACCACATGATTTCACTTATATGTGGAAGATAAACTAGCACATGGGTAGAACACTTTGGTGGTTACCAGGGGGAAGGGGGTTGGGGAGTGGGCATAAGGGGTGAAGGGAAGCATTTATATGGTGTCTGACAAATAATATTGTACAACTAAAATTTCACAATGTTATAAACTATTATGACATCAATAAAAAAATGAAAAAACAAAAACAAAAACAAAACGTCAACACAACCAACCATCTTGCAAGGGCCCTGCATAAGCAAGAGTTTGGCCCGTTGGGGCTGAAGAATACACCACAGGGATGGGAGAACCACTTTGGGTCTTGCCCAGCTAGTTCTCTGTCTGTCCTCTAATCGGAGGGTGAGGCTTGAGGTACACTGTTCGCTTGGCCACAGGCTAACTCTCCCATCTCTCAAGACGGCAAAGGGAAGATCAGTTTGGAAACGTCCCCAGTGTATGTCTGGAGGCCTCTGTGGGGCTCCTGCTCCGATGCTGGGAACATGGCAGAGACTGCTAAGGACTTGACTGTGTTCTTCATAGGGGAAAAGACCCTCTGGCCCACGGTCCCTGACCATCTCCTCAGTTCAGGCCAAGGTGTTGTCCAAGACGCCCCCAGCAGAGGCCTCAGGGTGGCATCAATAAGGAACAACTAGAAAAAAAATTGTAACTATGTATGTTGACAGACGTTAACTAGGCTTATTGTGGTGATCATTTTATAATATATAAAAAAATGAAATTATTATGTTGTACATCTTAAACTAATATAATCTTATATGTCAATTATACTTCAACAAAAAAAGAGACATGACAATCTGAAAAACTTAAGGGAATACAAAATATGCAATTAGAACATTTGTTATGAATTGCTTCTTACAAAGGAACTAGGAAACACTCTTAATCAGTATGACTACAAAAAATGTTTTTATTTAGTCTAGAATCTCCTGTATGCTTTCCAAATTACTGTTGTTCCACAGAGGCACTGGGAATTTTGCTTCTTGTTTCACGATCTGCGGTGGTTTTGTAATGTGATAACTTTTCTCCACTGAACTACATTTCCCAGAATTCTCTCCTCTGTATGCTTTTAGTTAGAGTGAGCCACAAGAGATTCCTGTGGGAGATTTGAAAGGTAGAAGTGAAGCAGAGGCCTTTGGTAGCCTCACACACTGTTGCTTTTGTGCTGGCTCTTCTTGTTAGTGTGGGGCAGCAGCTAGGCCTGCAATCGCTCCACCTTCCCTGAGATTCTCCCTCAACTTCAACTTTGGAGAGCCTTGGGCCAAGTGTATGTGTCTGATTCTGTGATGAAGGGCTTGGGCTTCAGAGGAACTCACCCCACTTATGTCAGAGGCAATAAGAACTGACATAAGTTGAGTCTTTCCTCATGTGTTCCAGCTTGTTCTTGATCTCTCCCATTTTATAGCCACCTTCCCTTTCTGACTGCCCTGAGGACTTCAAACTCTAGCACATATGTGAAGTCAACAGGCTTATTAGACTGCTTAACTAGCTCCCACAACTGTACTAGGTCACATAAAAGATTGACTGTGGTAGCCAGGTTCCAAGAGGATTGCCAGTGTGTCCTGCCTCCTAGTCTTTACACCTTTGCGTAGTCCCTTCCCACAATGTACTAGGGTTGTCTGTGTGACTAATAGAATATGAGATAAATAATGTACGTTATCTTCAAGATTAGGTTATAAAAGATTGCAGCTCTTTTCTTGGGCAAGCTCATGTTCTCTCCCTCTGTTGGATAATTCATTCTGGGGAAACACACTGCTGTATTGTGAGCAGCCCTATGGAGGCCCCATGTGTCAAGGAACTGAAGTTTCCAGTTAATAGCCATTGAGGAACTGAGAACTGCCAACAAGGACATGAGTGAGCTTGTAATAAAATCCTTCCCAGTCGTGCCTTCAGATAGGACTGCAGACCTGACCAACAACCTGACTGCAGTCTCATGAGGCGCTCTGAGCCCAAACCACCCAGCTAAGTTGCTTCCAAATCACAGAAACTATGCAAAAATAAATGTTTGTTACTTTAAGCTGCTAAATTCTGGGATAATGTCTGACACAAAAATAATAACTCGTGCAAGAATATTTATCAAATCCTATACTTCAAAAATGAATTTACTAGAAGTACAAACTTGATGATTTGGTTTCTAAAGAAGGCTTTGATTTTCTTCTGAATGATACGTGTTCAGATTGTTATTATGAAGTGACACAGCTTTCTCTCTGACTTTAATAATCTTCACATCTGTATTATCTTTGCTAAATATGCTCTCTTTACTGTGTACGGCATTTTTTTCCTCTGTGTATTGTGGCACTAGGGAAAGTGTTTTAAAGGTCAATAACTAATTAGAATATAAGACGAAAGCAGCCTGAGCATTTGTGAAATGAACAAATGGGAGGATCAGCTTTTCTCTTCCCTAAATTTATTTATTCCCTGAGTCACTTCATCCTGTCTTGTAACTTTAACCATCACCTATAAATTATCTTTCCCTATTGTATACCTAGACATCTCCCATTTCTTTGATGACCAGATTCATATATGTAAGCTCTATTTGAAATCTCCAAAAGGTATCAAACAGCCACCTCAAACTTAACACATTCCAAATATCCCATACTCCACTGCACATGACAACAGTGCTGTACGAATAGTCTGTATTGATTCCCACAACTTTCACGCTATCATTTTTTCTTTTTTCTGTTTGGGAAAGTGGAAAGCTAGATATCGTTAGTTTCTGAGTACAAAAACAGTTTTTAATAATTAAGGTCTTTTTCTTACTCCTTTGTTTGCTATTTCTGTTGCCAAAGATGGTTACTAAAACATGAATTTTTGTCCGCAATATGCTATTCTGCAGCATCATGAGTGTGGAATAACAGTGAAAATTCAACAGTGATGGCAAGGGCTTCTCCATCTGGCTTCCTAATCACTGCATTGTATCTACGGGTAACCATTCTCTGGCTTCCTTGGTATCTAGACATGGATGCACTGATTGAATCAGTGGTAGGAATTTTTATTACAGTGATGCCTGTATAAGGAATAACTCCTAGCAGGAACCTTGTTTAGATCATTTCTCAACGGTTCTAGAAGTTATTCTCAGAGGCTCAATCCAAAATTAAGCCCTGCTAATGTACTTACCTACTTTCCTATTAAGTTCCTTTGTTTGACTAAGGTTCTATGGTAATTTCTATGTGCTACTGAACTCAAACTTGAACTCACTTTCACTTCTTCAACCTACCCTTCAAATCAGTGTTTTTCATCTCTGGTAATTCCATTCATTAAAATGCTTAGTTGTAATTCTTGAAGTCACCTTTGACTCCTCCTTTTGTCTCTTCTTCATATGCAACAGAGCAGCCAAACATATTGCTAATATCCCCCTGAAATTAATTCAGAATCCCACCACTTTTTGCCATCTCTACCTCCACTTCCAAGGTAAAAACCAAACTCACTTCTTTTCTTCCTTATTGTAGTGCCCTCCTAATTGGTTCTCCTGCTCCTAATCATGCCTTCCTAAAATCTTCCCCATATAGCATGTAGAGTGTTGCAAAAATATCAATCAAATCTCACAACCTGACATAAAATACCAGCAACCTCTCACCACAGTTAACTCCCTAGCCACTTTATTTTGCCTTATTTTTCTCCATAGCAGTGATCACTTTCTAACGTAAGAGATTTTTACTCAGCATTGGCCTATTGGCTATCTAATCAATTTTTGCACTCTCACTCAAAAAACCATAAGCTATATGGGGTAAATAACATTTTTGTGTGTTTCCTGTTTTATCTCAGCATCTAGAACAGCAGCTGATGCACAATAGTATATTCAATAAATATTTGTGAACAGATCAAGGGTAGCTTTCCACTAAATTCTTCTAATGACTCCTCATCTCTCTAAGAATGAAATACTTGATGTTTTTTTCCCCTGTGATGACCCACATAATCCAGCCCTCTGCTAATTCTCTGACGTCATTCCTCCCTTGTTCACTCTGCTCCAGTCATATGGACCTCACTGCTTGTCTTTGAATAGGCTGTACAATGGTCACCTTTGCCTAGAATACTCTTTTTCTAATTATCCACCTTACGCTCTCACTTCTCAGTTTTTAATATTTTCCTTCTATAGAAGAGAGTACTTTAACATATTCTTTGAATCCTTAAGAAGTAGTCAGAGTAAATATATTCTGATTTTAAATATGTGTTTTAATTGGAAGCATATGGAATATTGTATGTTATTTTCAGCCTATGTAAGCATATGGGAACCCTCAGATAGACTTAGAATGAGTGTCTAGGGCAATATTTTCTGCAAAAATGCAGACAATACATCAAATGGATTTTTAGCTTTGTGAAATGCCAAAGGAAGAGCTGAGACATTTGATAATTGCCAGAACCTTTCCCTGAAAGCTCACCAGTACCATGAGTCATTGTTTAGGTGACAAGATGTCAGGATATGACAAGATATTCCTGTTATGTAACATGACAAGAGCTTAACCCAGTTCTAATGCTGAAAAATACAAGTCAAAGTAAAAATAAAAATGAAATAGGTCTTCCTTAGTTTCTTTGAAGAAAAGATATCAAAGCACTTCACAGAGTACTTCTATTTCCAAAATGTACAGACACAAAACCTGAGCCAAAAAGTAGTAGCCTTTATAAATGGAGACTCAAACATTCCTTTAATCATGTACACAGCAATCTGAAGACATGCCTGGCAAAAGAACACCACTCTGTCAGAGTGCCATATTAACTGTGAGCAAGTCGTTTTTATTAAAAACAGAAAAGTTTTTTTGAATAAGAATTAAAAATTTAGAAATACTGCATCTTTAATAGATTTACTGAATATCTCTGGATTTGTGTAGAACTATGGCACTATGGGAAAGGAGTATTTTCCTGAAGAAAATAGGGCCGTTTTCGTATTCATTTAAGCATACAGATTTAGAATGATAACGTTTTTAAAAATGTAAACCTTATTATAAAAAACTTCAATGAAGAGGGATAGGCTTGTCAGTAAAATCAACTACACGATTTGTGAAAAATGATGATTTTGGTAAATCAACTCATATTGAAGAAAGGAAAAGAATTTCAAGTGTCACTATTGGCTCCATCAATTAATAAGAATACACAAACTTTACTATGAAATTATTTTGCGGTAATTATGAGTTGAAAGGCATTTTCTAACCATAAAATAGCAGCTTCCATTTGAATTATCACAATTACCTGATGAGGTAATTGAATAATTTACACTATACACTGAATATTTCTCTGTTTCTATGCTAGTATAATTTCAGATATTTAAAGAAAAAATCTTAGGTGTATGACTATAATCCATACAGAAACCAAAGTGATCAATTAGATGAGTATTTAAAATTTTTAATAAAATGAGAGTTTTCTGTCTTTGTATTCTGCATATACCCAATTTTCCAGATTCAAGCTTGTTTTGTGAAATATACAGTTACGTGTCCCTTAACAACTGAGACATGTTCAGAATAATGCGTTGTTAGGCAATTTCCTCATTGTGCAAACATCACAGAGTGTACTCACACAAACTTAGATGGTATAGCCTACTACACAGCTAGACAATATGACACTAATCTTACGGGACCACCATCCTACATGCAGTTTGCTGTTGACTACAACGTCATTATGCAGCTCATTACTGTAACAATATCCTCAACTCTTTGGAGTTCAAAGCTCGTAGCACAGGTTTCCTAGCTTTTAGAATCCATGGATAATTTGGATATTCAACGTCTATGTGAACAACCAACTTTAGATGGGGATTAGTTAACTAGGAATGGATATCAGTCCAAAAAGGCCCCAATTTTGGATTGTCATGGCCATAATTCTTGCTTGTATTTTGCTTTGAGAAATTCATTTTATCAAAGACGCATTTTTTCCAGCACATTCAGATTTTAATTCTGTAATTCAATAGAGGTTTTGGTCATCATTTATGTTCTAAATATTACCCTGAGTTATAAAATTTATCTTGCTAATATATCACTATAAGTGTACCTTAGTGAACCACTTCAGTGTTTACGTATCTACTTTTGTGAGTTGAAGTTTAAATTAAATATATTTTAAAAAGTGTCATATTTATAAATGACACAAAATTATATGAAAATATATTAGGCAAAAGAACTGCATTGATTAAATGAACGTTTGGTGAGACAAACTCACCAACACATTATATAGCTTAAGAGTATATATGTGGAATTTTTGTAGAAGTTTATGATTAAACTTGCAGTTCAATTATAAAATGTTTGCAAACCAAATAATTATTTCATCCCTAAAACTGGTTGGCAATCAGTGAATCACTTAAAAGATAGCTGAGACCCCCAACAGTTGACGTACCAAACTTTGATGAATACTGCTATTTTATACTGTTTTCTCATTTAGTTACGTAGAAAAATATTTTTCAGCTAATTTATTTAGCTAGATGTAACACAAACTTAAATTTTTCAAAGTAAGATGCAGTGAGCTAAGGTGATTTAGTTACATCTGCTTCAAATTTCTTCCATCCAAAAATATTTTAGCACTGTTTCTTGGCATGGATCTACGTTCTTGGATTACACGTGTCTTTGTGTTAGATAAACCTAATATTATTTTCTGAGTATAATCTTAACACTATTCTTAGTTCAAAAGGCTCACATCCAAAAAGACCCATTAATGTTCTGCTGAAGGATGGATCTGCCTTAGATTCTTAAGCATTTGCATGATGCTGCTCTGGATTCATCTGGCTGTTAAATCACATAACTATGCACTTAACTTAGGAGCTATAGGAAAAAACTTGAGCTCATTGTAATCTCAGAAGCTCAGTTAAGAAAACAGTATTTGCATATGATTGTCTGTATTTATTTAATCCATCTATGGCTCTAGTTCCCCTGAAATCTATTTTTGAATTAAAACAACTAATCAGAAAACCATATATCTATAGAATTGTTTTTAGGAATTGAAATTTGAGTAACTCCACCTGCAGAATTTTTTGAGGGAAATTCCTCTAAGAAACACATTACCTCCATTTTGTTCCAAGATTTTATTTGAAGGACATTGCTTAATCAATATAATAATAAGAGTAAATTGCCAGGCCATAAATGGGAGACATTATTATAGAGAATTAGTATAACATAATGGTTAAGGGGTTAAATTTTGAAGTCAATCAGATCTGAGTTTCAGTCACAGCTCTTCTACTTAATAGATGAATGACCTTTGGAAAATTAGTCTTATTCAGTGTCTTCATCTTTATAAGAATTTTTAAGAACATCACACGTAATCTACTTGGTATATTTCACAGATCTGCATAAGAACTCATTAAATATTAAGAATTATCATTATTGTTATTACCTATAGTCTTTCTTCTCGGAAGATCCATGCAGAAAGAGTATATTTGGTCTTAAAGTGAGGAATGATTATACTGCTCCTGAAAAACTTTTTTATATGATAGGAAGTTATGACTTTTGTAACTAATGTTTTTTTCCATCTTCTACTTAACTGCTAAAATTTTAGGGCTATATATAAACCCAACTCTAAAAACATTTTGGCAATCTGACTTCACTTTGCTCTTTTAGGAAATCATTTCACTTTTGCCTTATGTTTAAATTTACATTTAATTAAATCTACCTTATTACTCTTCTCTAAACGACTTATGTCTGTACAGATCAGGCAGGAAACCATAAGCCACTCTGTGTAATCAGGTAAAAAGTGTTTAGTATAATATTGGCGTTTATAAGACTGTTAAAGGAGCAGGGGGTGGTCGTGAGGTGAACTTACACTAACAGTCAGAGGACTTGACACTGAAAATCTCAAACTGAAGCAATGAAGTGTGTGTTTCCCTAGAGCTAGCTTGTAAGTTTCTGGAGTTCTTAAAATTCTCTAAAGAAGGTCTTTCCAACTTCTCAGATTGCAGTGGTAAAGTGAATGGTTCTTAAGAGCCCAGGGGACAGACCGTAAAATTTCTCCTTTGCATGAGCTTCAGGTTGCAACTATTTCTCAAGAATAATGGCCTCTGCCTCACTTCTTCACGCCAAATCCCAGGTGAGTGCCTATTATTGGCAAACTCTGACTAGGTATCACATACAGGGAGGATGATTCTGGGAAACGTAGTCTTCAGCCTTAGAAGAAAGTGATGTTGGTGCTTAATTGACAACAGGTAAGACTGCCCACCACTTTAAATATTGTTTCATTCCTTCATTAATTCAGCAAATATCTAGACCATTTAGTAGAGCTTGGCATACACATTGAATCAGATTCACATCATTTCTGATATATGGAGCTTTAAGGAAGATTGGAATTGGGCTAGAGGTCATAAGCGTGGTGAGTGCTGTGAAGGAGAAATCTAGAGTGCTGGAAAAGAAGTGTACAGACATAAATATCCTAGGAGTAGCACAGTGGAGTTGGAGGAATAAAGTCATGCAGGTCTTCTCTGAGCATGGGGTTTTTAAACTGACAACTGAAAGATAAGGAGTTGAAATGCTACTTATTATTTGCCCTACAATTTACATCTGTAATGAACTGAACACTTCTGTCTTCTCAAAATTCGTATGTTAAAGTCCTAACCCCCAATGTGATGGTATTAGGAGGTGGGGCTTTTAGAAGGTGATTAGGTCATGAGGCTGGAGCCCTCATGAATAAGATTAGTGTCTTAATGACCCCAGACAGCTCTCTCACTCTTTCTGACATGTGAGGACACAGCAATAAGATGGCTGTCTACGAACCAGAAAGTGTGCCCTCACCAGATGTGGAATCTGCCCAGTGCCTTGATCTTGGACTCCCCAGCCTCCAGAACTGTGAGAATAAATATATGTTGTTTAAGCTATCCCGTCTATGGTAATTTATTACAGCAGCCTGATCTACGACAGTATCCTTCATTTCCTTTTATTCTTACAAAAATCCTATGAGGTAATTGTGACTATTGCCATTTGACAGATAGGGAAACTTGCCTGAAGTCTCATGGCTAGTAAAGGAATCGAGCAGAACAAGGATATGATTGGAGGTTTTCCTGATTCAATGGTGTATGCTTTCCACTATTCTGTGCTGACTCCCATATCATCCAGGGTTACCTTAATAAATGCAGGCACTATATAGACAATATGGAGACAAATAATTAAAATTTATTGTTATAAGTATTCCAGGTATAAAATTATCAAAATTTACAAAAATAACAAAATTTAACCTTTATGTATTATTTTAAACATAAATGCAGAAAAGAAACAAAGCATATTATAGAATGTACTTTAACCCCTGGTTTTATATATTAAAAAAGAAGAAAGAAGGAAGGAAGGAAGGAAGGGAGGGAGGGAGAGAGGGAGGGAGGGAGGGAGGGAGGGAGGGAGGAAGGGAGGGAAATTGTCTGCTTTCTCAGTTTATTCATTCAGCAAAGATAACTCATAACCACAATAAGCCTGCCCCTACGCTAGGAGCTGGTGATGAAAGCTAAATGATTCATGATACCTGCCCTCAGGGCCTGAAAGAAAAGGCAGACCGGTAGTCGTTGATGACAGACGTTATATAAATGGATATACTAGTGCTGTGTGAGCATACATTCATAGTTTTAAGTGTCCTTCCATCTTCCTTTCTCTTCTAGAAGATATGATCCCTGAATCGCCTGCTCTGTGTTTTAATGTCCTCTATTAGTCTCTCAATACCTTTTATTTCCATGCTACAACCAGCCCACTCAAAATCCTTGTTATCCTAAACCTACTCAAAACTCTATTCCCATTTAACTGCTCTGGTTTAAATATTAGAAGAAGAGCATCTGATACAATCCGCAAGGAATGTGCTATGAATAACTAAGAGTGTGTCTTATAGTATTAGATTTTCCGTATTTGTTTATATATTAAAGGAGTCACTTATTATAAAAAAATGGTGATGAAATCTCGGGGATTTATTTGAGGAGTGGATATTTCTACACCTGGATAATTATAGTACAGAAGCCTACTTCCCAACCTACTTTCATTTCCATCACAAAATTATTGACCCAAATCAGCCAGACCAATGAGTCCCATTCCTGAAAATTTAGTTCTCTAATACCCTGAGTATCTAAAATTTTCATTTCTGGATGTACTTAACACTGGAAACACTACAAATAAGAATATATTAAATAAAACACAAATTCCTATGTAAGCTAATAATAGTGTAAATGCTCTTTAAAAGTAAAGCATTATACTAAATATAAGGTAAATAGCTAAATAATTAATCTATCATGTTGAAACAAGCCAAATAAGGAATAAGTATTTAAATCACTCAGTGTCCAATCAAACAAAAAAAGACCAGAAACCAAGCCGGATAATTCAAGAGGGAATTTAATAGGAGAATCTAATTACAACAGGTACAAAAAGATGAAAGAGCAAAAATGGTGAGACAGTGAAATTAGTATTAGTCAAGGGTACTGCACACTCACACTAGGGTACTGCACGCTCAGGGAGCTCAAGGTTCAAAGAGGGGTATGGATGTTACCAGAACTCAGGAGTTTTAGCTGCCTGGTGGATTCCATAGCAATGCAGGGGCTTCTCAGAGGGGACATACGGTCACTGCCAGATATGCCACCTGAAGTGGAGGGGAGAGAGTGTCATGCCTTCCCCCTCAATCTCTGGCCAGATCCTCCCGGAGGTGGAATTGAACTGAAAACTAGTTCACCAGGGAACCAGGAAATACAGTTTACAAGGGTCAGCCCTTGAAACAGAACAGAGTGGGGGGAAAATGATGTGTCAAAGCAAATAAGTAATTGGCAAGTCATGATTTAAAAAATGGTCTCTTTTTTCTTCTCACTTCCCGAAATTTTTGAAGACATTGATTTACACATTTTTGTTAATACCCTTATAAATAGAGTACTCTGACTTGAATTGTGTTCCTTTTTGTTTAATGAAAAATCTGTCAGCTTGAGGAATCTATTAACTAGTTAATGACTACATACTCAAATTATTACCAATAGCAGCCCATGGTTTTTACCTGCTTAAAACCCCAAAAGGCTTGCCATTGAACTTAGAATGAAATAGAAAGTGGGTACCCTTTTCTATTGAGCCTTCCCTGGCTCCTGCCTGCTCATGAAATCATGTCCTGTTACTCTCCCATCAGTCACTGGATTGCTCTTGCCCTGGCTGTCTTTCTTTTTCTAAAACTCATCACACTCTTTATCATAACATGTTTAGACCTATTTTTCATTCTGACTGGACTCTTTTCTCCACATACATTGTTGCTGGCTTAGCACTGAGGTCTCAGCTGAACCTCTGCATCCTCAGAATAGGCTACCTATCTGCTCTACCTGAGGAAGTAAATTGGCCACTATTTTGTCCTAGCAAATCATTTTTTTTGTGGCACAGACCAATTCCAGATATTTTCTTGCTAAGTTATTTTTTTTTCTCCGCTAGAGTTGAAAAGTCCCCCAAAATAGAGACTGCTTCTGTCTTGGCTTCCAAGGAATCCATCCTCAGTACTTAGGAAAAGCTTGGCACACAAAGACACTCCATAAATATTTATTAAATGAATCAAATAAGTGAATAAATAAATAGCTTATTGTTTGGTTTTAAGTTCCTACATTCTTTCTCACATCTGGCTAGTTCTGCCTGCTCCATTAAACGCCTGCCACATCCCTCAAGGGAAGACAGTTTTTTCTTGTATTGTTTGGTTTTGTTTTTTCTGAGGAAGATCAGCCCTGAGCTAACATCCGTGCTAATCCTCCTCTTTTTGCTGAGGAAGACAGGCTCTGAGCTAACACCCATTGCCAATCCTCCTCCTTTCACCCCACCCCCAAAGCCCCAGTAGATAGTTGTATGTCATAGTTGCACATCCTTCTAGTTGCTGTATGTGGGACGCAGCCTCAGCATGGCCGGAGAAGCAGTGCGTCCGTGGGCGCCCGGATCCCAACCCGGGCCACCAGTAGCGGAGCGGGCGCACTTAACCACTAAGCTACACCCCGCCCAAGGGAAGACAGTTTTAAATTGACTGTTTTGCTACTAGGTCACTATCTGGACCACATTTAACTGGCTCACTTGAGGATTCTTCCATAAATTCGGTTGTCTAGACTTCACCTCTCCTTTGGGCTTCTGGAATGGATAAGGTCAACAGAATCTCCACATCTTACCCAGATTTTCAAGAAAAGTTCTGTGGATCTTTCCTATAGAACTAGTAACTTAGGTTCAGAATAAAAAGTAGTAAACCTCATGCAAGTGTCTTGAACTCAGGTAGATTTTCGAATCAAACTTTCTCCAAAACTGAAACAAGTATTTAGGAGCTTGCTAACTATTTATAAACCCTTACTTGGTCTCTCTTGGACTTTTCATCCACGTGAGCCTAACTTCTGTGGCAAGGAATCTCTGTGTGAGGAGCAGGAGTGGTAGAATGAAAAACCTCCATTCTGTTCCCCTAAAACTGATTATCCATTGAACTATCATCCAGTACGTTTTTTACATTTTGTTTTTATTTGACTGTAGTGATGTTACAGATTTAAAAACAGATCCAAGTTGGTAAAGTGTTTTCTCTCCAAAAAAATAAATATAAAAAATAATGAGAAGATAACATGATAATAATAATAAGGAGAATAAAGCTATGATGAATGAATGGTGGGTCTTTCCTCTACATTTGTTCACTGTATGCTTAGTTTATATACCACAGGAATGCCCATCTTTTTTTGTACTTTTGTGATATGTATCTTTAAGTTCTATTTATTGGAAAAATGCAGCTCCTGTGGATTGAGTAGTACTAGCTTGTTGTTTTCTTACCCCTTTCCATTCCGTGGTCTCCGATGCCACATGTGGGTCCCATCACTCTTCCCTTCCCATCTGAAACTTTCACCCCACTGTCTTCATAATAGCCTTGGCTCGCTTCCCCTCTTCTTTCAGCTCTGGCTTGCATCCTGCTTTCCTTCTGGCTCTAAGCCCTGTTCCCACCATCTCAGCCCTTTCAACTTCAGCTCCTACAATAATCCTCAGTGCACTTCATCTCTAACTCCAAATTTACAATCTCTTCTGGCAAATATCTGCACAATTCTCTGCCCAACCCCAACTGTCTCATATATAGCGCCATTTCAGTCTCAGAAATTAATCTCCACTACTTTCAACTCCACAGAGAATAAGCCTTTCCAAATTATCTTAGTTACTGAAACTATTGTTTATATCACATTGACTTTCAAACGCATAGGTTTTTGGGCAACATACTCCATAACCTCAAAGACTAAATCCTACATTTTTTTCCCTTTATTTCCATCTTCTTTCCTTTCTTTAAAAGCTGCATTCTTTTCTTGGTCTGGAGACATTCAATCACTTCCAACACTAAATTTTAAAACTTTTCAGGCATATGTCCTACCACAATTATTATGCAAAATTGAATTCTTCCCAACACATATCTAGTCCAAATAGTAGCTTGTTCCTTTCTATTGTCAAGTTCTCAGGTCCTAGTAACAGATTTCCCCTTCTCACAAATTCCATTCTTCTTCCCATAGGAATTCTCTGGAACCTTGTACCTTCTTCCCTGTTATTCCCATCAATTTTTTATTACTTGCACTGTCCAACAAAAGCAGCCCACTCATACCCTTTGTCTGGTTTCACAGAGAAGCTGTGGTTTTTCTTCTCCTGGTCGTTCATTCCTATGCTCTTACTCTTATATCCCATAATCTGGAGGGTTCAGTTCCACTCACACAGCTTTCTCCAAAAAGGCCATATGTCTAGTGGTTACCAAAGTTGCAAGAACATTTCATATGAGCACCCAAAGGCAAAAAAGAAGTCTTTCTACTTGGGAGCTCATGATATGCAGTGTTCTCTAGAGAGTGGGACCTCAAATGGCATCCACCTTGCTTGGATCTAGGAACAAGGAGCAAAGCTCCTCATTCCAGAACAAACAGAAGACTCTGCCTGAGGACATTCTCTGGATGCAGGGACATATCTGGTCCTAATTGGGGCAGGCTGGAGGTTGTGGGGAATTATCACATGGGAACACTGATAGAACGAACTCGATAGACGGATACTTCACATCACTCACCTCTTACGTGGGACAGCACTAATCTGGCTTCTAAATGCATTTCTAGAAGTCCTCAGTGAGAAAGGGCATCAGTTAACAGAGCAGTAACTTTTCCAGTGTGGTGTATTTTATTGGTCCCTCCCCTTTTTCATTTCTCTACTCCTTTCCTTCTATTTCCTATTTCCAAAATAAACTGTCTACCCCCAAATTCTTGTCTGCTTCTGAGTTCAAAGTAAGAGAGATGCTGCCATTTAGTCCCCATACTCCCTATTATTCCACAGCACACTGCTGCACTTCCATTCAAGCCAGTATTGAAAAGGTGGCTTAAAATCTGAAAAAAATCAGGTGGAGTTGGAGACCCATAACTGTACTGGTAAATAAATAAACAAACTAATAAAAAAGTATTGCTATTTTTTCCTCATGGTTTAAAAACTCTGCTACATCTGTATATCTTCTATGGAAAAAATGTCTGTTCATATCCTCTGCCCATTGTTTGATTGGGTTGTTCATTTTGTTGTTGTTGAGTTGTATGTGTTCTTTATATATTTTGGATACTAACCCTTTATCAGATATACGATTTGCAAATATGTTATCCCAGTTGATGGGCTGTCTTTTTGTTCTGTTGATGGTTTCCTTTGCCATGAAGAAGATTTTTAGTTTGATGTAGTCAGATTTGTTTATCTTTTTTCCTGTTTCCTTGACTGACGAGACATGATATTCAAAATGATACTGCTAAGGCTGATGTCAAAGAGTGTACTGCCTATGTTTTCTTCTAGGAGTTTTATGGTTTCAGGTCTTGCATTCAAGTCTTTAATGCATTTTAAGTTAACTTTTGTGTATGGTGTAAGATAATGGTCTACTTTCATTCTTTTGCATGTGGCTGTGCAGTTTTCCCAGTACCATTTGTTGAAGAGACTTTTCTTTCTCCATTGCATGTTCTTGCTCCTTTGTCAAAAATTAGCTGTCCACAGATGTATGGGTTAATTTCTGGGCTCTCAATTCTGTTCCATTAATCTGTGTGTCTGGTTTTCTGCCAGTACCATGCTGCTTTGATTATTATAGCTCTGTAGTACATTTTTGAAATCAGGGAGTGTGCTGCCTCCAGCTTTGTTCTTTTTTCGCAGGGTTGCTTTGGCTATTTTGTTGTTTCACATAAATTTGGAGAGGATGTGGAGAAAAAGGAACCATTATACGCTGCTGGTGAGGATGTAAATTGGTGCAGCCCCTATGGAAAACAGTATGGAGATTTCTCAAAAAATGAAAAATAGAAATACCATATGATTCAGCTATTCTACTTTTGGGTATTTATCTGAAGAACATGACAGCACTAATTTGAAAAGATATATGTGACCCCATGTTCATTGCAGCTTTATTCACAATAGCCAAGACTTGCAGGCAACCTAAATGCCCATCAATGGATGAATGGATAAAGAAGGTGTGGTGTATATACACAATGGAATACTACTCAGCCATAAAAAAGATGAAATTCTGCCATTTGAGACAACATGGATGGACCTTGAGGGTATTAGGCTAAGCAAAATAAGTCAGACCGAGAAAGACAATTACCATATGACTTCACACATATGTGGAATATAAACAAACACATAGATATAGAGAACAGATTGGTGGTTACTGGAGAGGAAAGGGGTGGGGGGATGGTGAAAGGGGTAAGGGGCACATGTGTATGGTGATGGATGGAAATTACACTTTTGGTGGTGGACATAATGCAGTCTATACAGAAGTCGTAATATAATGATGTACGTGTGAAATTTACATAATGTTATATACCAACATGACCTCAATAAAATTTTAAAAATTAACAGAAAAAAGAAATTAGCACAAAGAAAGAAAAACTCCACAACATCTGCTATGTTCATCATTCAGAATTGCTTAAATCTATTGTTTATATTTATGGTCATATTTATATTCAGCAATCTTTTTATGTCGACATTTATGGCTATGTTTGCCATATTTCAACGACGATTTGGTGTATGTATGCACCTTGTTAATATAGATTTTCTCAAGAGAGGCTTTGAGTACCTGATATGTACCAGTCATCCTTCTAAAGGCTTTATGCATATTTGCACATTTAATTCTCAAAATCACCCTATGAGACAGATATTATCATTATCCAGTTTTGCCGATGAATAAACTGAGGCAAAGAGATAATGAACAGCATGGTCAAGGGATGACAGCAAATGGCATAGCCAAGAATGAATGCCCCCCTTCCCTCCCCCTGCCCAGCAGTCTCTCCTTAGTACCCACGTGCTTAACCATGATGTTGTACACTTATACATTTTTCATTCAAATAAAGTCTAAGATATTTAAAAGAAAAAGTCATCCAAGTAAAGAGATGTTTTTACCATATTGAACTAACTACACCACCAACACAAATGCTTACTTGTCATGCATTGTTTCATCTCTATGGTTTGCACCAAAATGCCTGGCAGTTAGTCTTTAATCGTTTTCCTTAAGAAATCCCAACCTTGCAAGCATTTTCTAGTTTCTTTCTTATTACTGATGTTTTATGAAGTTACAGGGAAATATCACATTGCATAGTGCATAGATTTATCTGGTAAAAAGTATTCCACATTCAACACCTCTGAAATTACCCTCCCCTAGACTTCTATTACATCATCACCTGGATTCCACGTATTTCAGCCCAGTTCTTGGCATAGTACCCATTCTACAGGGTCTTCTTGCCAAAATACCCTTGAGGCCTCCCATTCTTCCCATAGAACGTACAAAGTAATAAATTTATGAAAACAGTGATTCTTCCAAAGAAGTTTGGTTACAAAATAAATAAATGACAAACAAAAAAAAGCACAATAGTGACAATAACAAGACCCTCCAAATTGAGAAAGGGAATATATATAGTTCCTGCTATATCTATGTGTATATATATATAGTTCTACTATGTGCCACACAATGTGCTGTATATTTTACAGATGTTATCTTACTCAATTCTAATAAATTCCCTTTAAATTAGGCAACATTGCTTCCAGAAAAGGAAATTGAAAAATTTGAGCGATCTGCCATAGTATCTGCCCCTTTCCACTCTATTACGTAGAACAGACTAACTTATTGACAACCCTAGTGTAATGTGCATAACAATTCTCAGCTAATCAACTAATTCTAGACAATTGCCTATGGTCAAGCACTTTTACAAAAGCAAGTAGTGTACCTAGTTATTCTCACTTTTATTCTAGTGCTTTTCCACTACATCATGTCTTACCCTTTCTTTGTTTTTTGTAAACAGAAAATGAAAGTCCTATATCTATCAGTCGATTACATGATTATTTACAAAATAATTCTGAGAAATTAATATTCAATATAAATTCAAGGGAATGACAACAGAAATAGCAAGTAATCAATTCATTGATATATATCAGCTATAAGAAATTAATTCTGTTTAGATAATAAAATATATTTTTATATGAATGTGTAAGGGAAATAATTAATGCTCACAGGCATTCATCCATGGCTATGGAAAAGATTTTTAAAAGGTCTTTATCTTTTTACTATTTCTTTAGTCATAACTCTATAATATTACAGAGTGAATATATTTGAAAAATATTATATCAGGTCAGGCACAGTCCATCCTGAGTAAAATTAGAATTCAGCATAATTTTGCTAAATTAAAGTAGTCAGGAAGAAACATTATGATGTTCAAAATGAGAAAAATGCAGTGTAAGGAGAAGAGTTATGGGAGAAAAAAATTAAGCTTTACAATTATGCGATAAATATATGCAGATTGGTGCTAAAGACCAAAGCTGTCACAGTGAAAGAGGAAAGTAGCATGATCAGGCAGTCTAATGCTATTGCTTAAAAAAAGAAAAGCAAATGTTACAGTCAAATCTTAATTGTTTTCTTGTGGCCTACCTTGTGTGCTGAATCATATTCTACTGAGTATTGAAACAAGATGGTCTTTCCTTCTCAAGTTCTTCATTGCATGATGTTTAGATGTAGATATGACTGTTGGCAGAGAAATGATTTAGAAAGAGTTTATACACATAGTATATTGACAGATGGTACTTTATTCCATTTAGAGAACTCAAGAACTGGTTTGAATGTATGAAAAAATAGAAATATTTTACTCTAAATCATAGAATGCTTCATATGTATGAAAATGTAAAGTATGTGTCCCATTAAATATGTATACATGAAAAGATTAAAAAGCCATAATTTTAGAATATTTTAATTATTATTGATAATTATGTCATCATAATAGTAACGCTAAGTATGTTATCAGAAAACTCATAATTTTTCTTTTATCTAAAAATCTATGTATGATTATAACAAACATAATAAGCACTTTATATCACACTTATTTCTTAAAAGTTGTTTAAAAATAGAGGTAAATTTTCTTTCCACATATCGGTTACTCTTTTAAGATACTTTAGTTACATTGCAAAAGTAAAACTTTAACCAACCTTAATGACCAGCCTGAATAAAATATAAATTAAAGGATTCATATATAAAAGAGTTTGCCATCTGACTTCAATTAGCAGGTCTGGGCTGAGGGTAGTATTAGTATGGAGGGGTTGCAACACAGTTGATCCATGAGACACTTCCACCAGATGAGTCCCACGGTGTTGTAACGGAAGAAAGGAGAGTCAGAGTCGTTACAGGGAAAGTTGTGTGGAGTTGTAGTTCAGAAGAAAAAGTGAGAACAAGCAGCAAGATTAAAGTCAGAAAACCCGGAACAAGGGTTGAACTCATTTTGGTGAACTGGAAAAGACTACGGATGGCAAGAGGGTACCCGAGCTTCTTTTTATGAGAAGTCTGCAGCCTCTTCATTGAAAAGTAATAAATCAGGTCAAACATGCAAGATGAAAGAATTCCCTCAGGGATGAGTGCTTCATTATTTGTGCAACATGGCTCAAAATTTTTGGAATAGCCTCAAATACAGTTGCAGATTAATAAACTATTCTTCCTACAAATCATGAAATTGGGCACCCATTTGGATTTTGTCTCCTAGTGGTCTATATCCAGTAACATCTGCTGACTACCTGTTCAATATTTGTGACCACAGATAAATAAACACGTATTTTTTCTATAAATAGTTTTTATTTTTTCCTAAACTTCGAGAACTTTACAAAGAAGTTCCAGAATTTTCAAAACTGTCCTGATCTTCAGGTAAAGTTGATGCTTTGGAAGATGTACCTTGACTTTGTGTCTTGACTATGTACATCTGTTGGCACAATGTCATAGAGTTCAGATGCGTTCGTACCTTACTTTGAGAAGCATGGCCAGATGTGCATAATAGCCTACCAAAAGGAGGACAGAATGCTGGACGCTGAAGCAGGCTACTGTCCTACTGAACAATTATGACAACTAATGGGTTTTTAATGTTTCAAAACTCCTTTATCATGTAGCAAAATATGTAAAATATGGGATAACATTCATCCACACTTACTTTGTGATTATATGTATGTTATTACTAACATGTACACAATTGTGTTCATCCTCAATAACATTTCAGTATTTCAGGCTTGCATCATCTTATGCATCCACTTCCTCATGTTTTCAATCTATATTCCTTATTTTTCCCTTAGATATACTTGATACATACATCCTAAAATACAGATTCTTAGGTTTCATTCCTTGAATAATTTCCCTTTCCCACATTAGTATTAATCCTACTCTGTTTTGCAGGCCCATGGTATTCCGAAGAGGTGCTTAGCGGTGTTCACACCCAACAACTACACAACTCACAAACACATATAAACACACACATACGCATATACATACACTCTAACACATGACACAGGCACCCCATTCGCCTACTCATGACTTGTACACTCGCAGACGCACAAACTCACATATGCCTACTCTCACAATTACACGTGCTCACATTCACTGTACTCTTGCACATACCTACTTGCACACCTGCACCCACAAGCACCTGCAATATATCAACACACACACACGCACACATATGTATACACAAAGTACACACTGCCAAACAATAAAGGTTTATAAGGTCTGAGTAGATATCTTGCAACATTTTTTCCTATCATACGTAGTGGGGATCCATGTAATATTTTCTTTGAATAGCATGTTAATAATTTTAAAACTTTGAATTAATAGGACAGATTAAAATTCTTTATCATAATGGTACAAGTATTACTAATTTATCTTTCTATCAGATCTCTTTTCACCTCTCTTCTTTTGTTACCCCAATCTCGAGGATAAACCATAGGACTGTCTATTATTCAATTTAGCAACAGATGAATGATTTACTTCTTATATTTCCTGTGGTGGTTTGTTATGCACCCCTTTTTTGAATTAATACTTATTTTACAAGACTCAGTTTAAATGTCACTTCTGTGAAGCTTTTACTAACCTCCCTAGGTATAACTCATTGGTTTATCCCTTGTGTTGAATAGAATTTGTTAATTCTTCTCTTACAACCATTTTGATGTTGGATTTCAGTCAATTTTGTATATTTGTTTCCTTTGTTAGATTTTAAACATCTTGAGAACAAGAATAATAAGCATTTTTATAGCTGCTGTTGTTTAGAAGAATATTTTTTAAAAGGCATTTAATAAATATTTATTAAAATAGTGGAACATTTCACAACATGCTGTTTAAACTTATATGATTTTATTTGTTAAAGAAAAGTGTGTTTCTTTTTCCAGAAGATACTGTGTTGAGTAAGGAGACATTGTATCTGTTCTATCACTTTGTTAAATAAATTCCAACCTAAACACGTCTCCTTATGTCAATTATATAAACATAAAGTTTCCTCAGATAGGGGTCATGTTTACATTGAGATTTAGATACTAAGTAATAGAACAAATAGTGTCTCTATAATGGAAAAAGGAGTCAAAATTAAGATGCAAAACAGAACATCTCAAAAATGTGAATATTTGTGGTTCAGGAGATAGTTTTGCAAATAAAGTTAATTTCTTCATCACTCAGCAAAGCAAGACCACCTTTACAATCTGTCTATTTCATGGTATTTTTCATTTTTGCCTTGATGTTTAAAAAAGAATGGGATTAGTGACAATAACATTAAAATGATATAAAACAGAGAAACAATAATGATATAGCAGAGAAGAAATGGAAAAAAGGTAATTATATGACGTTCCTAGTAATGTTTTCCTTAGCACATTTCTACAACCAGAGCAATAGCATCTTAACTCTCCTATGCTCTGGGGATCAACAACAAATTGTCAGATACTTTATCCATATTTAATAGCTCTATAACATTTTTCTGATTTTTGTTCAAATAAAATAAGTTTCAAAGATTTGCATAGAAGTTTATGACAATCTAATTTATAAAAAAGTTGTGAATTAGATTACTGTGCCTATAATTCCACTGAAAACCATGTAGCCTTACAAACGTGTTCTTGTGTGTGAAGGCCTTTCACAGCCCTGAATTCACTCTTAATCATCTGGCACAAATTGTTTATATTCTATAGTCAATACTCTATGGTTTTTCTGCCCTGTAAAAAATGTGCCTGCAAAATGGAATTGCTGATGTTAGAAAGAGCCTTCATATCTTAATCTTTTTTATGTCATTTTGTGAATAGTAATTAAAATCTTCTCTGTCAATGCAAACACAGTCTTCCAAAGTACTTTTGTGATTTTTGAAACTTTTATGAGGCTTAGATTTTTGTCTAGTGTAAAACATTTAATTAGTTGACTTACATTCTAACTGAGGTAAAGCTAGAGGAATACCTGGTGATGTATCGCATGCTTCTTAAGCTCCTGATGCATCGGTTATTTTTATGGAAAATGCTTCAGGGATGGCTGCGCATACTTAACTCCACAGCTTAATGGTACAGGACGAAATCACGTTGAATTACACAACACATCTTGATAGAGTGGCATCCCCTTCTTTTTCTTCCTGGTTTCACTATAAAATAAAGGAGAATTATGTCAAAGCATATGATTTTCTGCATCAAGTTGAGTCAATGAAATGATCACTCAATAAGTTGATTCTAAGCATTTTTCTGTTTGCCATTCACTGATTATTATCCATGCTTAAGATGACAATTGTTTTTCTTAAAAGTAAATAATTCTGGAAAATAATCTTAAATCTCAGTTTTCTCACTTATAAAATGTAGCTATAAATGAATATACCACAGTATAGTGAGGATGAAATAATTACGGTCTTTCAAGTGTATTTCAGAGTGTCCGGTACTTGGAAAATCCTCAATTATGGTACAAATTATATTTCTATAAAAATTGAATGGAGACACATTATAATCTTTAGAAAAAGCAAACTGCATTTAAGTAATATGTAATATTTAAAATAGTGTATATTCTTCCTCAATATTTCCTATTTCTTTTTAGGAAAGAAATAGTTAAAGTTTAAAGATTATGACCTAGAAATTGCACAAATTTGTCCACTATACCTCATTGGCAGAGCCCAGTCAGTTGTGAACATCTATCTACAAAGATGGCTGGGCGATGCAGTGTTGAGCTGGGAGATCATTTGCCCAGCAGTGAGTAATATTCGATTACCAAAGGACTGGATGTTGGGGACTAAGCAGAAGTCTCTCCCCAAACCTCCTTACTTTATGAAGATAAGTGTATAATTTTATTTTTCATCCTACTTTATATTTAGTCTTGTTATAATGTGTTCCTTTTTATTCTCCTTACATGTGCCGGCTTGATAAAATTCTTCTTTGTTTCACCACCATTCGCGCTCCAGGTTATTTGGCTGTGTTTGGCTCTCGCTATCAACAGTCACTCTCATCTACATTCTTCCTTGTCACACCTAATGTGAAAGTACAGGCTGTCCCAGCAGCCCCATCTCTCTGGGCAGCCACCTTCTCTTTTCCCCCTCTTTAGATATGTACAGAGGTGGTTCAGCAAGTCCACCTAGAGAGTTTTCTTGGAGGTCTGTGTTAGTTTTATTTATAGAAAATCTTGTTCCACACATCAAAATATGCCAAGTAACACCTCCCGTCATAAAATCTACCTGAAAAAATAGTCAGTAGAAAGAAAACTTTTCTTTCTACTAGAGACTGCACAACTTAGATCTTGTGCCCCTTAGCTTATCTTGGATTACTCATTGGCAAACCAGTTAATAAGCTTTGAATCACAGAGTGTGGGGTTATACAGGAATCCCCCCACCCCCACACACAAACTCATCTCCAAGCAGCCTCTCCATGCATATGTGTATCAGTATATTTATATGCATAGGTTTTATTTTGCTTTATCTCAGGTAGAGAGTGTTGAGTTTTTTTCCCTAAAGTCCATACTCTATCCACATTTTCCCAGTTTTTCCCTAATGTCTTTTCTTTCCTCTCGTGGTACCACATTACATTTAGTGAACATGTCTCCTTAGGCTCTTCTTGCTTGTCACAATTTCTCAAACTTTCCTTGTTTTAGATGATGTTATGAATTTATCAAATTACCACTTGTAAGTGGAGCACAGGGTGTTGGATGGTGAGCTGTGATTCAACAACAGCCCCTCGGAGAAACTGAAATAGAGAAGTTTATTACTCACAGGTCCTGGAGGAAGTACCCGGCATGCTTTGAGGGGCCACATGGGGAGGTCAAGGCAGAGTACAGAGGTGTACAGAGGTGGACAGAGAGAGAGACAAGACTAGGGGCACATGCCTGTATTACTGTCCATAGGTGGAGTGCTTTGGAGTTCCCAGGCTAGGGCCAGACTGATCAATTCAAACCAAAAGAGCTAAGGTTTTGGTAAGTCCTACAGGGGTCTTATCTAAGGGACACTTAAGGAGAAGGCCTTGGGTGGCAGAGGAAATTGTTGATCACAAGGGATGTTGGGGAAGCTCTACATGGACTTACCTTTGCTTGTGACTCTGTGGGCTTCTTTCTAGGGCATGAGCTTTCCTGAGTGGCTAGTGTAAGTTTAAGGCCCCCCACAGGAAGCTTGGGCAAACAAAATGGATGCCCAGGCAGCAAAACCATGGAACAGCTTAGCTAAACTCTCAACAGATGACCTTGACAGTTTTAAAGATTATTATTGTTAGTGCCTTTGAGTTGATTCCAATTCCTAGCAATCCATCCTGTGTACAGCATAGCGGAACCCTGCCCAGTCTTTTTTGTACCATCCTCTCACCTTCCGGCCCTATATCAGACAATGCTCTGCTGCTATTCACCGGGCTTTCATGGCCAATTTTTTCGGAAGAGGAGGGCCAGGTCTTTCTTCCTAGTCTGTATAGTTTGGAAACTCTGCTGAAACCTGTCCACCATGGGTGACCCTGCTGGTATTTGAAATCCTGGTGGCATAGCTTTCAGCATCACAACTTGCAGCTGCCACAGTACGACAACCAACAGACAAGTGGTGTGGTGCTCTGACCGGGAAACAAACCCCAGGCCACAGTGGTGAGAGCTCTGAATCTTAATCGCCAAACCACCAACGTGATGGTTTAATATCAGTATACATCATGAAATGATTACCACAATCAAGTTAATTAACACATCTGTCACCTCGCATAGTTAACCATTTTTTTTTGTCTGTGGTGAGAACACTTAAGATCTACTCTTTTAGCATTTTCAAGTATACAGCATAGTATTATTAACTATAGTCACCATGCTGTACATTAGATTGCCAGAATTTATTCATCTTATAACTGAAAGTTTGTACCCTTTGACCAACATCTCCCCATTTCCCTCACCCCCTACCCCTGGCAACTACTGTTCTACTCTCTGCTTCTCTAAGGTTGACTTATTTAGATTCCACTTGTAAGTGGAATCATACAGTATTTGTCTTTCTCTGTCTGACTTATTTTACTTACCATAATGCCCTCAAGGTCCATCCACTTTGACACAGTGGCAGGATTTCCTTCTTTTTATGACTGAATAATATTCCATTATATGTACACAGCACATTTTCTTTATCCATTTGTCCCTCGGTGGACACTTAGGTTGTTTCCATGTCTTGGCTATTGTGAAAAATGTTGCAAGGAACATGAAAGTTCAGGTATCTCTGAGATACTGATTTCATTTCCTTTGGATACATACTCAGAAGTGGGATTGCTGTATCATATGGTAGTTCTATTTTCAGTTGTTGGACTTTTTTTTGTGTGTGTGTGGAAGATCGGCCCTGAGCTAACATCTGCCAATCCTCCTCTTTTTTTGCTGAGGAAGACTGGCCGTAGGCTAACATCCATGCCCATCTTCCTCTACTTCATATGGGACGTCGCCACAGCATGGCTTGACAAGCGGTGCGTCGGTGTGCACCCGGGATCCGAATTGGCGTACCCCCGGCCACGGTAGCGGAACATGCTCACTTAACCGCTTGCACCACCGGGCCAGCCCCAGTTGTTGGATTTTTAAGTTCTAGAAGTTTTATTCCAAACTTTTTCTTTTAGATTCCACTTCTGCTGACATTCAATTACATGTCATCTATTTTTTTAACATATTAGTCAGAAATATTTTAAAGCCAATCTCTAATAAATTCAATATCAGTAACATCATAAATTTGTTTCTATTTTTTTTAAATTTTAATTGGTTCTTTTATGTGTCATTATATTTTATTGAATTTTTGATTGCTTAAAATAAAAACTTGTAGTTCAGAATGTTATTATCTTTCACCAGAGATGGTTTATGTTTTTTGTTTCTGACAGGCAGGTTGATATGATCTGATATACAGATCGCCTTTATCTAGTGAGGAGTTAAGTGATTTTGAGATTAGATTTTAGTCTTTGTAAGGTCACGTCTATTTCTAGTTCACCCTCACACCTAGGGTAGAGCAATTCAGTTGATTCAAGTAAAATCCTAAACGTTTTCCAATGCTTCTCATTCTCAACTGCAATTATTTTTTCTTCTCACTTGGAGCTTATCAAAATTTCTATTTCTCTTTTCAACCTCTTAGCGAGCACTTTCTACAAAACTTCTAACCTCTTACCCAGTGTTGAATACAGATCAACATGTACCTCAAGGCAAAAAGCAAGGCAGAATGTTGGGCTCACCTCTCATACTCCCCTTTCCTTCTGTCTTAGTACAGGAAGTCCTAATGCATTTCAGACCATATACTCCAAGATTAAGTCTCCCTTGAATCGTGAGATTGTTGAAAGCTGTGCGTACCTAGGGCTTTGTACACAGCCCTCTATTCACATTAACTTCTTGCACGGTGTTGCTTACTAATTGACAAATGCCTGGAGGAAAAAGCAGAGTGGCAGATTAGACTCAGTTCCAAGTGTTCCTTCTGTCTCCAGAGATTTGGTCCCTCAAATCCTGGCTGCATTTGTAGTCAAACAGCTTTTCTTGTTTTTAGTCAAGTGTTAGTTTTTTGTTACCAAGTCATATTATCCAGAAGAGGAAGTCCTTCACCCCGCATTATTATTTGTCCTCAAACTTTATACAGTTCCTACTATCTGGGATACCCTGTCCCGGTTATTCATCTAGCTGATATTTTCTAGTCTATCAAACTCAATTATTAAAGTGTCATCACTTTAATTTTCCTTGACTTCAATTATGAATAAATGCCCTATTCATATGCTATCACAAAACATTGCATAGATAATTTTGGGTATGAATGACTGAAATTATTCATTACCTTTTCCTTGAGAGCAAGATAATATAAAAATATATATATGTATACACAAATATATAGATATATAATTATATTTTCTTGTGTGTAGGAATACATATATTATTATATTTTATATATAATGTATCTCTATATAGTTATTATATATGTATAAATATTATATGTGATCTTACACTCTAGGAAAAGATGATGAATAATAACAGTCACATATATTATATGATATATGTTATATAACACGTTTATATATATATATATATATATATATGTATATATATACACACACACACACACATATCTTTATTTCAATTATGGTATCACATTGCCTAAAATAAGGTGTGCTTTAAAACAATGTCTTTGAATTTGATTTTAGATAGAATGGAAGGCTTATGAAAACAGAGAAAGAACATAGATATTATTCATAATTTTTAAATAATTAGTATAACTGTTTGACAAAAGTAAATTGATTTCTGCAGAAGCCTCATTTACCATCAGGGAACATTTTAGGACTGACACATTAGAATATTAATAAGCATAGACACAATCTGTTGTTCATTAAACGTTGCACCTGAACAGATACTTAAGATCACCTGTAGAAAATGAGACCAATCACTCTAAAATTTTCGAGATGCCTAAGGAGAAGTTACAGCAGGAGCTAATCAGTTTGTCGAAAATCATTCTAATGAGCTACAGAAGTGTTGTTTTTGTCTCTTTTGTGGCCTGAATGTGTTCTACTTACTACTTGTATTTAAATATGATTCATCTAACAGGTTTTAATGTTGTTTATGTCTGTATGTTCTAGTTCCTGGGAATAAAATAGTAAGCAAACAGTAATAGACAAAATAAACGTATAGAGACTATAGCATCATACAAGATGATATGGATTTCAGAAAAATGAAGCAAGGAAAGGGGATAGGGAGTTGGAAAATGGTATTGTAAAATACTGTGTGTTGGGGGTGTAGCCTCTCTGAAAAAGTAACATTTGAACAAAGACTTGAAGAAGGCAAGGAAGTGAATGATACGGATGTAGGAGAAGGGAGCTTTCCAGGCAGTGGGAACGTGGGGATGGTATCTTTGCACTCTGAGTGAGTCTATCCTCCTCTAGAAACTCTGATCTCTTTCTATTCAGATAAAAAATGGAGAAAAGTAACACACGGAATGCACCTTGTCTTCTTAACCTTTTATGACATCATTTCTGTTCACATTTTATTGATGATAACTAGCAAATGGTTCCTTATGTTTCTAGAGACAGTGGGAAACGTACTCCAGCTGTGTGCCTTGGAGGAAGGTGGAGTGGGGTTTAGGGTTTGGTGTAGTTCACAATGGTCTCCTCCATAACAAGAGAGGTGTTGTTGTTTTAATGTCATGACATTTATTTTTAAAATATTTTTAAATTTTAGAAGAGTTTTTAATTTAGGAAAAAATTGCAAAGATAGCACAGAAATTCTCATATACCTCACATCCAATTTCCCCATTTGTTAACGTCTTACATCACTCTGGTAGATTTGTTACCATTAATAAGCAAGTATTAATAAATTATTATTAAAGTCCATACTTTATTCAGATTTCCTTAGTTTTTACCTAATGTCTTTTTTCTGTTGCAGAATACCATACTAAATTTTGTTGTCATATCTCCTTAAGCTCCTCTTGACTGAGTTTCTCAAATTTTCCTTGTTTTTGATGACCAAGGTAGTTTTCAAGAGTCCTGTATCAGGTATTTTGCAGGATGCCTGTCAACTGGGATTTGTCTGCTGTTTTTCTCATGATTAGATTGGGTTTCTGAGTTTTGAAAGAAAGACCACAGAGATAAAGTGCCATTCTCATCCCTTCATACCAAGGGTACATACTAGCCACATGGCCTATTACTGTTTACGTGAACATTCGTTAGCTGACTGATTAACCTTCATCACCTTGCTGATTTTTTTTAGCAAACTAAATGCTAGCATATGTGTAACCTATTTGGGAAAACAGAGAAGAAAGTGGAAAATGGCAGATGCAAGAGCATTAGGGAAGATTATATTGATCTAGTCCACATATTGAAATTCTGGCATTTACAAGAAGCAAGGGCAGGCCTTTCTTAGTAACTGGAGAAAAGGCAGGATGTGGGGACAGAATGCTTCTGTTTTCTCAGGGAAATGGAAAACAAAGTCATCACCTGAGTGTGTTGAGGGGATCTCATATGCTGATGGTTTGTGGACAAGTGTGAAAACTTTTTTTTTTTTGCTGAGGAAGATTCACCCTGAGCTAATACCTGTGGCCAATGTTCCTCTATTTTTTTGAGAAAGATTCACCCTGAACTAACATCTGTAGCCAATCTTTCTGTTTTGTATGTGGGTCGCCGCCACAGCACGGCAGCTGACGAGTGGTATAGGTCCACACCCAGGAACTGAACCCAGGCCACCGAAGCAGAGCACACAGAACTTAACCACTAGGCCATGTGGCCAGCCCCACATATGCAATTTTTAGATCATCTGTTTTTATTTATGAAGGGGCTAATCAATATCTCTGTGCCTTGTATTTATTTGTCACACATAGTATTTATGTATGCAAAACTAAAAGCCAAAGGGAACCACAAATATATTTATTCCAAGGATTATTTTTTAACACTGTATTGATGCTAATGTTCACAAAGAGTGTGTTTGTGTGTGCATGTGTGTTTTATACATATTAAACTTGATCTAATGGCAATCATTCAGCAGATATTCATCCTTTCACCTGACTGAAGATGAGTCTGACTCAAACCGTGAGAGTTCACATCTACAGGAGAAAAAACAAATCTACTGTAATAAAGAAAATAAACCAGTTCCCACATTACTACACAGATACCTACATCTAAGCACCATGGAGAAAATATCTTTTTTATTGTTTTTGTGTGCATATAACTCATATCATCTTAAATGTCATTTATACAAATATATATTTGCACATTCATATCAAAGAATTATTGCGTGGTGAACCTTTTAATGGTGATATATCTGATGATATGGAAATTTAGATCTAGTTCTAAATCACAGCTTTAATGTAAATACACTTTCACGTTTAAAAAGAACACTTTGATTTTAAAATGAAAACATATGGTTATTATGACTTCTAGAAAACCCTTGCCTTTTCATATGGACCATCTGTTTTACAAACAAGGCTTCTGTGGCTATAGTCATGGTAGTTTTCCTCTTTTATATGAGAGAAATTATGAGTACCAGGAGATGTTTGAAACTGGAGGCGACTCAAACAACGACCAGAGATTGTACTTGAATTTATACAATCAAAATAGATTTCAAGGACATGACAGCTTTGCTTTAGGTCACTTGACTACTTGGACATTAATTTAGCTTTTATATCTTAAATCATTGGCAGGCAAGTGAATTTTCTCAAAGGTTATATATAGTTTGTTGTTGTTATCAATATAATTCCTTTACTCTAAGGAAGTAAAAGTTTTCTTGCAAGGCCTAACTCACATAACTATATTTGAAACATAATTGTATCATTTCAGATCATTTATATCGATAAATAATTTTCATTGCTAATAGATTTACTAATTCAAAAGGATTGACATGTTTACTTAAGTTTATTTTGCACTTCTATTTTAAAATTATAACATTTTTTCAAAAAGTAAATGCTTGAAGTCATATTTACAACAAAATTCCTTCTGCATTAAAGAAAAGAAACAGAATATTTAATTTATGAGAAGAGACAGTAGTATGAACTAGTACGTTCTTCCAATTAAGAAAAATTTTTCCCCAGTTATACAAACCTAAATCACACAAAGAATATTTTGTTTAATATTTTTAAGAACACTTGAAAATATATATCCTGTGGGTCGGCCTGGTGGCACAGTGGTTAGGTGCACGCGCTCTGCTGGGGAAGCCCAGGGTTAGCAGGTTCGGATCCTCGGCACGCACCAATGCACTGCTTGTCAAGCCATGCTGTGGCAGCGTCCCATATGAAGTGGAGGATTGGCATGGATGTTGGCCTGGGGCCGATCTTCCTCAGCAAAAAAGAGGGGGATTGGCATCCAATGTTAGCTCAGGGCTGATTTTCCTTACCAAAAAACAATATATAAATATATACACACACATATAAATATAGCCCTCATATATTTATCTCATTCAATGAGACAATTAAAATTACTCTTGTGCACTTGAAATATAAATTTTATTGTGTGCTACTTGAAGCCAATCATATCCACACAATTTCATCTTTAATACAATCTTGGCTTTCACATTTTAAAAATAAGAGATTTTAAAAACTTTTAAAAAAGTAATGTATTTGAGCACATTCTTAGAAATTTTGTCGGGATGCCTAAGGAAAAAAAAATGCTTTGATAGACATTATTCAGTCTGTATTTTCTTTCTTTCTCTGTTTAACACACAAACTGGTGCCCTGCTAGCATATACTGTGCAACATCAGGCACATTATCCTGACCATATCAGGCATGTTCCCTATGATCCGAGCCCAAAGCATCATATTTAAAGAGACAAGGTACTTATATTTTCATTCCACAATGGAAAAGTGAGAGAGTATGAGCAACCCCGAAGATCATATGACATATGTTATGGTTGGTACAGCTCTATCGATTGGTTTCATCAAATTATAGCCCTTGAACCCCAGTGAAAATAAGGACAAGAACGTCTTGCTTTTCCTTTTTCACAGAAATTCTGTGGTGATTTGTTGTAGCCCTTCTTTGTATTCTCCAGAGCGAACTTGCTTCTGCCTTACCTTCCAATCCAAGCTCCTTTCCATTTTCCTTAGGGCCCTGATTTGAAAAGAGAATTTTATGTATTCTTTAAACAGTATCAGAGTAAGCCATGCCTACTCTAAGCCTATGTGAAGTCATGTGTATGTTTATGCTCTGACACAGGGCAGATCACTAAGATAAAGACCGGAGATACCTTCCCACCTGAGTTATTCTGACTTGGCAGGGACCAGTTTCTCCCTATCCTGGGAGAGTCCCTTAACTTGAAGCTGCCTTTTGTGAACTGCTACACTGCATAGTTTATTTTACTTTTCTGTCTATAGGAGTGGTGAAAAGTGATAGAAAGTGGAATGAAAGGAAACCGGAATGCCCTGTGACCTTCCAGAGACCAGGCACTTGCTAGCTGCATAACATGCCATATTTTACATAGTAGTGATGACAATCATGTGAGGTAGGCATTTTTTTATTGATTTAATTCTGAGGAAAGATTAGGTTCATACACGGTAACTATTTTTCCTGGGTGACACAAGTATCAATTATCCTGATCCAGGAATCAAATCAGATCTTACTGGATCTGCAACATTGCTTTCCCATTACATCCTCATTCAGAAGGTGGGGCATAGGCAAGAGCATGGAGAGGGTAAGTATTGCTCTCCAAAATCGTGTTTCCTAACTTTGGATATTTTCAACATTTAAAAAAATATATTTATATTGACATGATATCAGTTAAGAACATAGTGAATAAATATTTAAGGAAACATTATGAGAGCAGTCTTTGAGAAATTTAGAGAGATAGGCAAATGATAGCAAATTATTTTCGTGCCCTTGCCCCCACAGAAGAGTTGTGAAGGCTCCAACCTCAGAGGGTACTACGCCCTGAAACAGATATCCATCCACCTGAATGTTGGAACCTGGTTATTCCCATGAAGGGGAAGGAAGATGAATATTCATATCCTCTGAATGTATATAGTCACCCATTGCTAACAACTGGGAACATGTTCTGTGAAATGCATTAGGAGATCTGGTCATTGTGCGAATATCATAGAGTGTACTTATACAAACCTAGATGGTATAGTTTACTACACACCTAGGCCATTTGGTACTAGTGTTATGGGACCACCATTGTGTATGTGGTCCATCATTGACCAAAACATTGTTATGCAGTGCATAACTGTATTGTGCTTACTTGTGCTTGTGTTGGACAATTGACCTTAATATGTGCAAAACCCGAGGTTCTCCCAAATGTGAAGATGTATTCTGTTTAAAAATATTAATGAGATAACCTACACATTTTAGTGATTTACTCCTTAAAAATACAAATCTATATAACTATATATTGACACATCCCTTTTTATTTGTTTTGATTGCCTCCTGCAATTACTTAATTGCACTGATTAAATTGCCATTGTTCTTTATCTTTTCCAAGCAAATTTTCCCAATCTATGATAATGCAGACACACCCCAATAACACAATACACACAAACATACCCACACATACAAAAACACACACAAAAAAACAAAAAAAGCTCAAAGAAATGTTGAAGGAGTTATTTCCTCTTGCGAACAGAAGTAATAGTCAGCAATCCTCACAAAACAGTTCTGAAAGCTTTTCGTCAGTGGGAACCACAAAAGATGAGCTCTAATGATTATCTTCCAGGAGAAAGTGATGGAATTTTATATTTTCCAAGATCATCTTTCTCTATAGTTTTTGGCATTATTAAATACGATAATGTAATGGTAGATATTTCACCCTGATTTGAGTTAGACAATGTAATTTCCAATTCTTGTTCTACTTTGTTGTATAATGGCCATTGATTTATTTTTCTGAAAATAATCCAGGCAAATTTCGAAGGTCAGATAGTGCATTAATTGATTCATTCAATAAATACTTACTGAGCAAGTAATAAATGCCAGGCAGTCTTCGAGGGCTCAGATACAGCAGTGAAAACAAATCTCTGTTTTATGAGCTTACATTATAGTTGGTGTGCTAGAGAATAGACAAACGTTTGATACAACATCTGGTAGGTGGTCAATGCTATAAATTCATAAAAGCAGAAGGGGCTGAGGCTGGACAAAGGGTGCAAAGTTGTCTTGTAGTCAAGGATGACTCCTCAGAGAAGAAATATTTTGAGCAAATGCCTCAGGGGAATGAGTGAACTATGAACCTCCCTGAATGAGGTAGGGGAAGAAATTGTCTCCCTTTGTCTCTCTTTTCATAGAAGGGGAGAGTAAAAGACTCCAGTGGTTGTATTATAAGGTCTGTATGTGTTACGTCCTGAAAAAGATTGTTAGACAGTATTGTACAATGTTATACCTCTTTAGTCATTTTTTTCTCTTGTTTACGCTAATTTCTTACACTCTTACATAGTATTTAAACACTTAAGACATTAGTGGGGCATTAAATTCCTATCCTTTTTTTCTGCTCTCACAGCACTGTGAAGTTTCTGACGTTATAATCTGTATTGTTGTTATGGCTGTGTGTGTGTCTCCCACCAAACCCTGAGCTTCCTGAGTACTGAGCACAGTGCATTTCAGAGAGTAAGCACTTAATGTATAAATATTATCTATTTGTTGAATGATTAAATGGCTCTCTTGAAATTTTCTATGACAATATTCTCTCTTCCTTTCTATAATTTACAGAGTTATGAGAAACCTGCCTGAGTTCCTATTTGAGCATGTCCAAAGTTCCCTCCTGTGGACAAATTTTGCTTCACTCTGAAGCTACTGTGTCTGGGAAGAAATGGGTAGTGTTCCATTCAGTTGAGAACACTGAGTAGCCTTCTAATGCCAACATTGCATTTTGCCCATCTGGTTTCCAAACCACGTGTGTGCCCTTATGAACAATGTAGAACACCAGCATTCCAGGCATTAACTGGACCTGCTGAGTATGCCATGCCTAACCAAACCAAAAGAAGAGAATGGATACTCTTTTGGAGACTGAAGATTACATCTAAGAGACCCATACTATTTACATTTCATGCTTGGATCAAGTTTGACCACATTCATTCAATTTCTCAGAATTTCACCTTGATTAAGATGTGTTTTATTGACCACATTCATTCAATTTCTCAGAATTTCACCTTGATTAAGATGTGTTTTATTATTCTCTTAGCTTTTGTTAAGTGATTTCACAATGTACAATAACGCAATATTCACCACTTAGGTTACTATAAAGCGTTTTTTGATGATATTTATTACTTCCATCAGTGTTCACTATATTAAATCTTTGTAACACTTTTACTTTACAGTATTTTACAGTTCTAAAAACAGTTTATATTCCTAAAGCACTGGTGTGCTTCCTCCTTTATGATCAAATGAACCATATAAATAATAGGCTTCCTTTTTATTTTCCTTTTCCTCTAAGAAGATCAAAGCCAAATATGAAATTCAGGCACAGTAACTTTTCCCCTTTCTCCTGATTTGCTACTCCTATTTATTTTTTTGCTATTTAATGGAATCTTTTTTGCTTTAAGATATCTCAGAAGTCTTGCATAAAGAATTGGGTTATAGTGTGCATACATAATAAATTAATCATTCCAATTTGCTCTTGAACAAAGAAAATAAATTCTGAGCCTTATTTTTCTCATTAGCATATATGTTTTTAATGTACTTTTCAAAATATTGTAGAAGCCCTATAAATATATATTTAGCATAACACCTGTTGTCCATATGAATTTTTTTGTGCGTGTGTGAGGAAGACGATTAGCCCTGAGCTAACCTCTGATTCCAATCTTCCTCTTTTTGCTGAGGAAGATTGGCCCTGGGCTAACACCTGTGCCCATCTTCCTATACTTTATACGAGACACCACCACAGCATGGCTTGAGTGGTGCTTCAGTCTGCGCCCAGGATCCAAACTATGAACCCCGGGGCCGCTGAAGCAGAGCGGGTGAACTTAACCAATACGCCACCAGGTCAGCGCCATGTCCATATGAACTTTTACTGGGAAATTGATATGAATGGATATGATGAAATGATTTATCATACCACAGAGTGATAATTTTGAAAGCTATTTTATTTGGGTGATTATTAAATAACCATGAACAAATTAATGATAATATCTCCCTTTTTATTAATTAAGTAAATTTATCTGATTTTTATTATTTAGAGAGTACTATTTTTTGAAGTGCTAAAAATCCAGCTAAATCTAAAATAGCATATATGTGAAACTCAAGAAGTGCAGAAGTTTGGAATTAATGTGATATCGTCATGGTGTAGAAAATGAGAAATTGAAAATTAAAATAAAATTCATTACAGAGTTGTGTATAATATTTCTTCTTCAGAATAGTCACTTTTCATAAGTAACTTCAATTAATTATGTCTTATATACATACTGCATTGTACAAACCAGGTTCTTCAATGGATATCATGGCTAAGAACATGGACTGCAGAGTCTGGGAGCTCTGGGTTTGAACCCAGGCGCTGCCACATACTAGCTTATGAGAGAGACAATTTTCAGTTTCTTCATCTTTATAATAGGAATAGTAATACTCAATGTGGTTGTTTTAAAGATTAAATGAGATAATATACATCAACTAGGAGTAGGGATTCCCAAACAAGTTCTACAAAAAGTAGATAACATTAAATTTTAGTGTCCAAATAAAAAGTCTGCAACCCTGCTAATCCCCATCAGCTTCTCAAAGTACAATCCAGTGAAATTACTGGATTCCTTGAAAGGTAGTTAAGCCTTCACATATGCCCACATTTGTGAAGCTTCACCAAATGGCATCAGCCATGTTCTTTTTCTTCTAATCTTATCCCTACTATTGACATCTGCTCTATAGGCATCTGCTTATAAGTGCCAATAATAATGCCCATAATTGGATGCAAGTCAGTTGCATAACTTGAAAATGTAAGTCTGTGACATTAAGAAATCATATTTCCTACATATTTCCAAACTTGACTAAAAATATTCAAATAATATTTTAATAGACTAATTTCTTTCTTCCTTTTTTTTTGTGGAGGGGGGCAGTATATTTTGATTTGTCCACAAAGCCATAAGAACAAGTAATATTCCAGGCGACTGAAGGATCATAAATACATTTATACACAATTGATCTTCATAGGAAGCCATATTTGTGTTGGATTATTTTAGAACCCTACCCTTCCTTGTTAAATTTTTGTAGCAATATTTTATTATCTATTATAATAAGCTAGATAACAAAGTCATAGAATGTTTGTCAAGACAATTAGCCCTACTAAGAATAGTGTTATGATGAATAAACTCAGTTGATAAATTATAGCTTATCAATTTTCCACGACAAATTCTTTTTTAACAATATTTTAAAATCTATTTTGTAACTTCTGAGAAGTTGATAATTGAAGAAAAAAGCTTTGGCTTTGTTTCTTGGATTGTGTGTTTAACATAAGTTGAAATTTGACACTGTTCTTACCCTAGATACTTTATTTTCTTTAAAGCCTGGTACCTAACAAGAATTTAATAAATATTCATTTGTGTTTCTTACTTCTAAAGATACTCAAATTCAATTAAAAGAGTGAATGGAAGCATTTCCAAATTAAAGCTTCTTGTTTTAGAGAAATTATTGATGTTATATTAAAATATATTGCTTCTGAGGTGAATCTACTTCTAGGACACACAAAGAGATCATTGTTGAAAAGGATTAAGTAGAATGCCTCCATTTTCTAAAATCCGTATGTCTTAAATTTAGTGGCACCACAGAAAATAATTGAAAGAAGAGGGGCCGGCCCGGTGGCTTAGTGGTTAAGTGTGCAGCAGCTCAGCTGCGGCGGCCTGGGGTTCACAGGTTCAGATCCCGGGCGCGCTCGGAGGCACCTCTTGTTAAGCATGCTGTGGCGGTGTCCCGTGTACAGTAGAGGAAGATGGGCACGGATGTCAGCCCAGGGCCAATCTTCCTCAGAAAAAAAGAGGAGGAGTGGTATCGGATGTTAGCTCAGGGCTAATCTTCCTCACAAAAAAAAATAATAATTGAAAGAAGAAATCCTTAACAGGTGAATATTACTGGAAAAAAATCCCTTATTTGCAGTGTTTGTCATTTTCCATGGTGTAAATACTCCCACATTGGCCAATTTCAAGTTACCAACATAATGTCACTGAAAGCAAAGTTGGAAAAAGATGTGCAGAAACAATTCACACTAACTGATACAAGTGGTCTCCAGGATATCAAAGGATCTACCATTAAAAATCTGTATGTGTCCCTAGTATCCAATACTTGATTTCCATGTTCTTGAAAGTGAGAATATCAGTGTTATATTACGAATTTTAAAGAGAATATTTGTAGAGTAGTTCATCTAAAACTCTGAATCAGGTATCTGAAATTTCAATGGTAAATTGTTTTTTTCTTTAAGCCCAAATACTCAGAAACCCAGAATTGTAGGGATTTTTATATTTATCAACGGTCTATCAATTACCATGTACTATCTGTCTGGCCTCTTTTCAGGTCTCTGCATGTGTCTCTAAAGCAAACCTGACAGACTCCATTCCATATACGAGCATATTAAGACCAAGGTCGCAAATTGGCAGAACCTAACTTGGTATCAGGTTTATCTGGCAGTAAGCCATGTACTTCGCTCTACTCCATTCTAGCTAAACCACCTCAGACGGAAAAATATATCTTAATATTAGTTGTCTGAAGGAGAGCATGAGACAAAGGCTTTCATTGCAAGTAGATTATTTAAGAAGAAATTTCAGCCAGTGGGAGTTAGAGTGTAGGAGAGAAAAAAGGGAATAAGGAGAATTCAGTATTAAGATGCACTATTTAGTTCACCACTGAAATGAATGACTGATGCTGGATCTTTAGGGAATTTCTGAGGAATTTATAAGATATGTCTTAGAACAGGCTGCCTAGAATGGGAGGGGAAAGCACTGCTTGCTATTTCCTCTTCACCTTTTCAAGGATGACCCTACAGAATTAATTGCTGGGTCACTTCTAAGTTGCATCAGAGCGAGTGTGGAACAGTTCTCAACATATCTGCATGTCAGCATCAGACAAGCGCCAAGGCAGTGCTAGCCTTAGGTGAGGTGCTGCCTGGTTTTGTCGGCAAAGTCTTTGTGAATCTGATGCTTTTACCAGTGGTTGGAGCAAAAGGGGAGCCCAAAGGATCTTGAAGTGGTGCACAAAAGACGTTTGACAAAAGTACCTATTCCACTCTTAAAATATCTCCATTAAATAGAAAGATAGTCTATGATACAATTGCTTATGTTTTAATTCATTTGTTTCATGTGATTTGAAATTTTAAAAATGAAAGCACATGACGTAGTTCATGACATGAAATCACTGCCATATAAACAAGCGTTAGATCACCTTCCACATTTGAATCAATTGACATCAGCCTAAAGACCTAAAAACCACAGTATAATTGGGTTGGAAGTGACCTAACACAATGGTATTTAGATGAGAAGGCAAATGTAAAGGATTATTGGAGAGGGCTTTGCTCATCCCTAGTAGCAAGTATCACACATTTTTCTACACTCAGTTTCTCGGTTGAGGGTTTGGGTTAATAGTTTCAGCTCTATTGTTTATGCAATCATTAAATGCCTTGGCTCAGAACTTCCACTTCCTTTCTCAAAACAGTCTGGCTCAAGCAAACCATTTCCTCAAGCTGCTGTGGTTTGTTATTAGAAACCCGTTGTTCAGACGCATATGACCCTAGAATGAGTTCTAAGGAGCCAAAATAGTAATAGAGAAATACGTCCTATAATGTCCTATGGAAGCTCATGCCAGGGGTTAATAACTGACTTCAGTGATGGATTTTGTACAGTTGTTTCCACTGTATAGTCTGATTTAACAGCAACAGATAGACAACTATTTTTTTCTTTAAAAATACAAGATGTCTATTGTGAAAGTTGTTCCAAAAAGTTAATCTGTAAACAATTTATTTTTTCCTATTTGCTGTGGATTTTTCTTAACAAGTATGAGAATGTGGTTTTATCTGTTTTTTCCCTTTCTTTTTCATACTTGAACTTTCCTTTGCATAATCTAGCTCTGGCCTGCATGCATAGAGAGTGGATTGACCAAAAGTAGAACCCTGTTTAAATTGTCAGCAACTTAATTTGACTAGGATTTATAGCCAAGATGGTTTAAAATAAATAGCTTAAGTCAAAATAAACAAATTATATTTTAATTATTTGCATGAGGTAAATATAATTAACTTGAAGAAATAAACCAAATTAATGTGTATTTATTCTGCAAATATATTTATTCAAGTTTTATATTGCTAGATTTATTTAGAGATTATTTCTGTTCTTTTTGTTGTTTTTCCATCCAAATATTATTCTTCTTAAGAATTTATTTTTTTGTGTGAGGAAGATCAGCGCTGAGCTAACATCCATGCTAATCCTCCTCTTTTTGCTGAGGAAGACCGACTCTGAGCTAACATCTATTCCCAATCGTCCTCCTTTCTTTTTTCCCTGCTAAGCCCCAGTAGATAGTTGTATGTCACAGCTGCACATCGTTCTAGTTGCTATATGTGGGACGTGGCCTCAGCATGGCCGGAGAAGCGGTGCGGTGGTGCGCGCCCGGGATCCTAACCCGGGCTGCCAGTAGTGGCGCTGGCTCACTTAAACCACGGGGCCGGCCCCCTTCTTAAGAATTTAAAATCATATTTATAAGATCTTGCTGCCTCTGACAATAGGGAAATCTATCCCAAGATCTCTAAAAAATGTATCCCTTGTTGGTATACAGAAAAAACGGCTTCCCAAAGATGTTCATGTCCTAATGCCAGAAAGCTGTCACTATCTTACCTTACATGGGAAAAGGGACTTTGCAGGTGTGGTTAAGTTAAGGATTTTGAGATGGTGAGCTTATTCTGGCTTATCTAGGGGTCCAGTGTAATCACAAGGATCCTTATAAGTGCACGAGGAAGGCAAGAGAATCAGAGTTAAAGAAGGAGATGTGACTATGGAGGCAGAGGTCGGAGTGTTGAAGGGATTCCATCCAAGGAATGTGGGCAGACTCTAGAAACTGGAAAAGACAATGAAATGGATTCTCCCTGAGAGCCTCCAGAAGGACTAGAGTGCTGCCAACCCAGTGTAGACTTCTGACCCCCAGAACTGTAAGATAATACATGGGTGTTCTTCTAAACCACCAAGTTTTCGGTAATTTGTTGAAGCAGCAGTAGGAAAAGAATATATCCCCAATCCAAGAATTTCTGGAATTTCCCTGCAGTACTTAACCGGCGCTTACAGATAAGGTTCTTGCTTTTGGTACCCCCAACTCTCACCGTTTCAATTTCAGTTGAATCTTTTTGGCACCAATGGTAGTGTTCTATTCTATACAGTTATATTCTATACAGATCCTAACAATGCTGGTTGGGATCATTATCACTGCTATTTAAACACCAAAACATCTGTTTAGCATCACAGACTTGCCCTGACACTGTTAGTACTTCCCTTTTGTCCTACTGAGTATTACTCTTTCCTTATACTGGGTATATTATTCTGCTTTTTTAATTTTCCTTATTGTATGGGCAAATACACAGATAAATAAAGTCTCTATTTGCTCATAGAATTACTGCACTCCTCCAATGGACATATTGAACTCAAGACAAGACTGATGAGAGGATATCCTTCCCTCAGCTTTCACTCATCCAGACAACATTCATCTGGTGCCACACGGAACATAAATGTAACCCTTCGTCTGTTTGAGAGCTTCCATCACACCTCATGATGGGAATTCAAGCCTCCACATCAGCATAGCCGCTCTCACTGAACCTGCTTTACTTTATCATCACTCTTCTTCAAGTGAGACAACTAGAAGGAAAGACAGGTGTAGCCTGACCCACACAGAACAGAAAAGTGCTTCATCTCCATTGTTCTGAACTCTATAATCCTGTTAATATTGCAAGGTTGCACAATAAGTTATGTGGGTAATGAAATTGGATTACGGATCAAAGGGACTAGAAGTCAACTAAATTTTGTAATCTTTTATAAATATTCAGATTTTACTAGTTCTAAATTTTAAAGATTTGTATGTTTTATCCTTATCCTGATATGTAAAAGAATGTTCTCTATAGTTGGAAAATATTTGATGCCATTTCTCCCTTCATTGAGGAGAAATTATCTAAACTTTGTCCTCCCAATTTCCTTCTCTCTCACACCATCAATAAATTAAATGTAGAATTGTTAATTAATTAATCAACTACAGTTATTATCAAGATGATTGCTATTTACATTTTGCCTCAAGTCAGTTACATTAAATATAATTTAATTAGTTAAATGAATAAATTGTTTCTTAGAGTGTGAGATTACTGAATATTAAGAATTAAGAAAAACCTTGATTAATAGAAATACCGAAAATTGAAATCTTTATAATTGAAGTCTATGTTTAAATTATTGATTTAAATACTCTATTCATTGAAAATCTTTGACGAATTTGTAAAAATTTTACATAAACATTTTATTAACAATAATATAATTAGTTAAAATATTAAAAAATTCACATTTTTATATTTATTTCATTGAATTATTTTGTAAATATAGAAAAGCAAATTAGATTTAATTGTTTTATAATAAGCCTATATAAATATATGTTTAATATTTTATACACATTAAAAAGCTTGGAAAAGAAGACTTCTCTGGTATGAATATCCACATCTTATGGATGAGGAATCAGAAATTCAAGTGAGTTAAATGCCACCACAAGAACAAGGACCAGGGCTTTTGATTTTTATACCTTTGTTCTTTGAACAACATAATCTTGTTGACTTTCATTATTAAGCTTTGTTGTTAGTGTTGATTCTGACTCCTAGTGACCCTGCATACAGCAGAGCAGAACCCTGCCCTGTCATTCTGTGCCGTCCTCTCACCTTCCAGCGCTATCTCAGACAATGCTCCACTGCTATTCAAGGGTTTTCATGGTCAATTTTTTCAGAAGTGGGTGGCCAGGTTCTTCTTCCTAGTCTGTCTAGTCTGGAAGCCTCACTAAAATCTGTCCACCACAGGTGACCCTGCTGGTATTTACCAGTGGCATACAGCATTACAGCATTAATGCTTTCAACATCACAGCGACACGCAGCCACCACAGTATGACAACCGACAGACAGGTGGCGCGGTTCCCTGACGGGGAAACAAACCCAGGCGGCAGCGGTGAGAGCTCGGAATCTCAACTACTAGACCACCAGGGCTGGCTATTATAAGGCTAAATCTCTAATACTAGGTAAACTTCTTGCTTTGTTTTCTTTTCTCTTAAATGAGAGGTACAGCAGATTTCTAAGAAACGGAAGTTGTTTTTTTTAACTTGAATTCAGAGTAATTAAAGTTTTACATGATTAATGGTATTCAATGATGTATTTATTTTTTAATGCAATTTTCCAAATAGTATTTCTGCTGAGAAGACAAATGCATAACAACTAATATTTTTTTTTCTACGAAGGTGGCAATAAATATCTAAATATTGTACTCAGCAGATTATATGTGGTAGTGTGTTATGTGCATTCTATTAGAGTTTGACAATTAATATTGAAATACTAGCATATATTCCCACCAAAAATAGAGGCCAATTTCAGGAATATTAGAGTTTTTTTGTGAGTTAGTTTTCCTATTTTAGAAGCACCTTTTTGAATTCCTGCTTTTACAGATTCTGTCCATTCAGTACAATTTATAAGAAAAGCAACAATGGTTTTAAGACTTTCTTTCTTTCTTTCTTTTTTGTTTTTGTGAGGAAGATCAGCCCTGAGCTAACATCTATGCCAATCCTCCTTTTTTTGCTGAGGAAGACCGGCCCTGAGCTAACATCTATTGTCAATCCTCCACCTATTTTTCCCTTTTTCTCCCCAAAGCCCCACTGGATAGTTGTATGTCATAGTTGCACATCCTTCTAGTTGCTGTATGTGGGACGTGGCCTCAGCATGGCCGGAGAAGCAGTGCATCAGTGCACGCCTGGGATCCGAAGCCGGGCCGCCAGTAGTGGAGCACGCACACTTAACCGCTAAGCCATGGGGCCGGCCCCAAGACTTTTTTCCTTTCTTACATTGCCTGTAATTTCATCACTGTAGGAGTGAGTTATCACTATATTTTATAATTCATTTTACTTTCTCATCTCACAAATTCTTTTTGAACAGCAGTTTGAGGGAGACAATGGAAGAAGGAGGAGAGGGAAATTTGAAATTTGTTTCTTCATAAACTATGCATGCAAATGTAAAACAAGGGTTAAGTTTCAAACATATTTTAATCTCTAAAATATCAAAATTAAATTGATTTGTTTTGTTATCATACAGCTTTTCAATACTTTGTGTAGTGCACGTTCTAAAGACAGATTAGCTAAGTATGAACCATGACTCCAGCATTTTCTCACTGACAAAATTTCCTGACCTCTCTTTGCCTAAGTTTCCACTTCCATAAAGTGAAGATAAAAGTAGTACCTACTTGACATGGCAATATTAAGACTATTAAATTTGTTAATGTATTTAAGCTCCTGGGTACTATATCTAGCACATAGTAAGTACTCAGTAACTATAAGTGATTTTTTTTTTTTAATGAATAACAGGTAGCCTAAAAGTAAATCCATTATAAGTGTAAAACTTGCAATACTTAGAAAGTTCTGGAAAATAACAGCCTAAAGGAAGAATGAGGAATACAACAATCCTTTTTTGATCTTATCTTTCTTTCTTTAGCTAACTTCTGGACCCAACAATGTATGAATTATGGCTCTTTGGAGTTTATTTTAAAACAACAGCAAGACAAAACAAAATCAAAACAAAAAACCAAACTTTGTATTCTGTAAGTTGAGCATTAAAAAAAAAAAAGAAAAAGAAATGTCTATAGTATCAGGGAATTGGCAATGTATAAATACTAAGACAAACAAATAATCAAATAACAATAACAACAACATCCAATCTAATCTCATCTAGTAGTGGTAGTATTGGCATATTTTCATTTTTATATTGAACTCTCACCTTAGAATTTCATAATTTTCATGAGATATTTGTAAATCATATTGTATATCACTATATTCTACTAGCCAAGTAATTCCATAGGATTTCTATATAAATTGGGGGGAAATATATATATCATATTGCATTTAACCATCAAAGAAATAGTATTTAAGTATCTTTAAGGGAAAATAATTTTAATAATCTAGGTAACCCAACACTCAAATGTATTGTGTTTATTCAAAATGAAAAGAAATTGAAGGCAACTACACTAGACTCTCTCTTCACCAGCCCCTATGAAAAAAATTGTGTCCAATTGGGAACTGATTGATAAGGCGAGTAGTTTTTTCTTTTTTTTTTGTGAGGAAGATCAGCCCTAAGCTAACATCCATGCCAATCCTCCTCTTTTTGCTGAGGAAGACTGGCCCTGGGCTAACATCTGTGCCCATATTCCTCCACTTTATATGGGACGCCGCCACAGCATGGCCTGACAAGAGGTGCATTGGACCGCACCTAGGATCCGGGCCCAAGCCCCCATCAGCGGAGCGCGTGCACGTTACCTCTACACCACGGGGCTGGCCCCAAGGCGAGTAGTTTTATACACAATGATAACAACAACAGCAGCAACTCATTTTTCTGTTAGGTATGGGCAAAATCAAAATGGGGGTTAGTTGGAATATAATATCTAGGAGGATAAGTACTTTACATTTCTATTGCTCATGAAGAAAATTGAAATTGAAAATTGCAGACAACATATAAGAAAAGTAGTACAGAGAACCATAATCAAAGAAAAGGATAGTAGTAAAGTCCTGTACTAAACCACTGCCAAATTCCCTTTCATACTTAGGTTAAAATAAACTATTACTGCATATTTATATGACATTTATGATTTCCCACCTTAAAAAGTGTTCTGATCAGCCAAGCAAGAAAGACTCCCAATTATTTCATATAAAGAGGTTTTTGTTTTATCTAAAACATTCAGGAAAACACCACATCTGGTTATTATACAAATAATTCAAGAGTATTTCCTTTTCTACACAATACTTTAGCATGATTTTAGAATCAGAGAGTAGCCATACATTTCAGACCCTAGAATGTGACAGAAATGAGGCCTACTGATCTCATTTTTAATGTATGCATGAATGCTGAATTTAGTTGATCTATTGCTTTTAAATAAAGGACAAAATAATCAGAAACCCTGTGATATTCTATAACTTACCCTCTCATAAATAATTTGTTTATGGTTTCTGATTACCAGAGTTTGTCTTTTAAAATCATGCCTCTCTTTTTACTTACACTCAGTTTCAGGTTCTTCCTACTCTAGTTAACCCCCTTTTCCCCTTCTTCCTTCTCAGTAAGTTGGCATTATTCTTTGGTTATATTTCTCACGGTTAGACAAATATTGTAATTCTAGATGTTACAACCAACAATAACCATATCCACGGATCAAAAAAAAAGAAGGAAAGAGGAGTTGGCACAGTGGTTAAGTTCGCACATTCCGCTCTGGCCACCCAGGGTTCACCGGTTCGGATCCTGGGCATGGACCTACTCACCACACATCAAGCCATGCTGAGGCAGCATCCCACATAGAAGAGCTACAACTCTACAACTATGATACACAACTATGTACTGGAGCTTTGGGGAGAAAAAAGAAAAAGAGGAAGATTGACAACAGATGTCAGCACAGGACCAGTCTGCCTCAAAAAAAAAAAAGGGAAGAAGAAGAAGTAACATATTTTTGTCTATTTTTTTGTGTAAGATAACCACACATTGCACCCACCCCAATACTCTACCTCTGCAACAAATATCTTGTCACATTTATATGGCCAAAAATGTCACCATGGTACCCCAAACCTATCATTTCCCAGGGAAATGGGAATGACCTAGTTGATTTAGACTGACTTGAATTTACCGTTTTATCAGAGACAGGGACACCTTTGGTGAACTATGGATCCCCGAAGGAAATATACTGGTTATTACCAAGAAAAGGAGCTGAATGTTTTGTGTGTAGGCACTCAATGATGTGTATTAAAATAGAAGACCCAATTTATTATTTAAAATCTTAAATGATTTAACTAAATCAAAGTTCAATGAATGTCGAAGTGGTGCAGATTCTATCTGGTATAATCTCAAGAGTAAACATCTAGAGGAAAGATGTTTCAAAGAGAATATAGGAGAAAAGATTCACTAGTCCAAACAAGCAGTCATTATTGCAAAAGGTTAGAGGACGACATAGGATAATATCTAACAGGGAGTTGTATTGGGTAAACAGATAATGCATATTCAGAAACACTGCTCAGCAGATAACATTAGGAAAGGGCCGATCTTAGGACAGTTTTCAGGACTCCTGTGATTTAAACAGAAGACAAGTCAATAAAAAATAGTAAATAGTTTCAGATAGACAAGGAATCTTGACATTGATATTAAAACCTGGAAGTAGGGAAAGGAGAACAAGGCAGAAACTTAAATTTTTGACTATTGATGATGAAAAAGGGAGTAACTTGATTAATTTTACAGCAGAGACAAAGGTCAAGGAACAATCAATGTGGTGGAGATGCTACCGCGATCTGAGTAAACAATCTGAGATCTTTAAGGGATCTCCAATATGGAGATGATTATCGTCTCTGATAATGAACACAAGCGACTGCAGAACCTGGGTTAGGAATGAGGCTAAAACTTGAGGTTATTATTCATAGGCTCATAGCTGTGAGAACAAATGACTTATAGAAAAGCAGAGAGTACCTGAGAGTCTGGAAGATTGTACCTGAGATGATGAGAAAAATTGAAAGGTATAGGCTGGAGAAGAGAAACTCAGAAAAATTGTCAATCTTAATCAGGCTTGATTAGTTTAATTCTAAATGATTCATTTGGGAACACTGGGAAAAAAGCAATAAACCTGATGTGAAGGGATATATACATATACATACACATACACATACCTACATTTCTTCCAAAGTATAATTTCTTTTTAAATATGTATTTGACTCCTTTGGATAGTAGAGTTTATGAACAAATTTTGAATAACCATCATCTATCTTCTACAATATGGGAAGTGTATTAATGTATTATATATTAAATAAGTGTTTGTCTTACAGACAGAACTTAACATTCACAAAAGATACTTGGACAGACTTTTGACATACTGCAAACATATAATACATTTATAGCACGTGATTTCCATCCTCATAATACAGTATGATGTAATTGCAAAATTTGTTAACTCCTTTAGATAAATAATGCATTTATAAATAGTCAAATAAATGTATTAATAAAATTAAATGTTCATTCTTATAATGACATGTGATTTAAGTTGGTATTTCAGCAAAATTAAAAATTTCCACGTTTTGGAAACATAATTTCTAAACTTCATATTCTATGTGTAGACTCAAACTAAATTTTCTGGGCATTTTACACACACAACTATTTGTATTTGTCTCCTTACATTGAAAAGTGAAAATGCAGCTTGCTATAAAAGAAAAAGAATATATGCTACACATTTAAAATAAATAAAATTAATATATTAGAAAATATCACAGTATATTATAAAAATTATAAAGAGTATATAGCTCTTTTAAAATAAACTGTGAAAACAGGTATATTTTTCTCTTCATATTAAGGACCATTATATTTCTGAGAATTGAGGATTACATACAGTTTTCTGACATTCAGAGAACATTGTAGACTGAAGGGCTTCTAGATGTCAATTATCTTGCACCACATACTGCCACTACTCTGGCAACAGCTGACTGAATTAGACTATAGGGCAATAGTCTACAGGCTAAGCAATGGCCTAGGTGCTGTCACAGAGAACTCTACCGAACAGCACTTTGCCATCCTGGCCCATGACTGGAATACACTCAGATCCTTCTTGTCAGGAATATAGGCAATCAGAGAGAATGAAACGCACTGAAAGAAGGGGACTCAAGCTGGCAGATACACAAACAAGAGGCATTGACCAGAGGATGTGTCAGAGGAAAAGCCACATAGAAGCAGAGGCAATGATGCAGAGAGAAATTTATGATCTCAGAAGGAACAATCACATTTAGAAGCAGAGGCAAAGGATGTCTGAGTCACCATTGCAGCATAAGCAGGGTTACTGGAGGAGGGAGCAACGTGTTCTGCCTGCTGAGGAAACGAGAGGAAGACCAGACCGTCCAGCTGGACCACTAGAAAGGCTGCTGTGCCCTGAGAGCTGCTCCGTGTCCTGGAGAACATTCCTGACTTCCTTCAAGTTTCAATGTGAGGCAGTTGAAGTCATGACCTATTTTTCCTTAATTCTCATAAAAAAATCCTTATCAGCTGAGACAGGCTTTATCTGGATCTGATTCCTGCAGCCTAAAAGAGTTTACCTACCACAGTCAATATTTAATTATTCATGATCCACACATTTCCTCAAATGACACTATGAAATCTGTAACTAAGAAACTGTAAAGATTAAAGCTGTTATTATAGAAATAGCAAAATTCAAGGTATGGAGGAATACATTTTTACCAATTTAAGGACTAATCTCATTTCTAAGTTTAACCATTATACTTAACTCTAAACCGCTTGTGATCAGAGCAAAAAGCAGACATCTGCTGGCGTAGGAATGTCTATATTGTTCTTCTTATCTCATAAAAGAAACAATATATGCTATTCAAAGAAAAGCATAACTTTTGCTCATAGAAACTTTTCAAGTACAAAGTGACCTTATACAGCAACATTAAATCACAACCTATAAGTGATGTCTTTAACAGAAAGTTTATAGTAAATCCAGAAGTTCTTTATATGAGCCTTTCCTATGATCACCTATGATAAAAGACAAGGAAATGGTACTGAAACCATATCATCTGGTTTCAATTTGCCCTATATTTTGGTCTCCAATCTTACTGTCTTTGAAAGGTATTTTGGAACACATATTTGTTTCCACATTTAAACATAGAACAATGTTATTCCTCATATTCCTATAGCTTCACTTCCTAATTAAGTTAACCATAACTTAATAAAGTCTGCTCAACCTTATGACTTATGCTTTTATTCTTTTGAATGAACTTGAGTTGTCTACTCTAGCACATTTTCTCTGTCAGACATTACACACCCCACATGTTTTAATATATAGATTCAGTTCCCTCAGACAGGCATTTTCAAAAAGAAACAGCACTTCATATTGTACAATTTAAGATGGCCAGTATTTCAAAAACTAAATAGCACAGGTAAAAGAATGGTATAAAACTAAATCTACCAAAATATTAAGCACAATGCAAGCATCCTGACAGTTCATACAAATTATCCATTACCGATGTCTATCTGGATTTCATCTCTAAAAGTCCATGTATATTTCTAATGCCCTCACATAAAGACTTCTATTTAAATTTTAAAAATCTCTTTAATGAAATGACAGGCAATGATAATTCTTTGGGTTTTAGTGCAGCCATAAATGATGCCAAAGTATAAGAAATTGTCATAATTAGAATCAAAATACCACTCTTTCTTATTTTAGCTATATGTGTCCAAACCTTCTAACTACCCAAATTTAGGTGCTAATATCTGGTTTAGGAAGCAATCTTCATGCAGTTGATGCACTGGGTTGGGGTGAGATCTAGTTGTGGGGAACTTGAGAATTATTGTTTGTCTTCAGGCTTCTGTAAATCGAGCTGGGGAAGTAATTCATGATGTGGTATTCTAGAAAAATCAATTAAAATTTGGATAGACCATCCTAAACAGTAGTAAATCTGAAAGAGATGGCAGAGAGGGAAGTCTAGATACAACACTTAAAGGATAGTTCTAGGGGAAGCTAAAAGGTGGGGAAGGGAAGTGAAGCACAGAGTAATAATCATTTTTTAAGAAGGCGAGACTAAAGAGAAATTTGAAAAAATATCCTTGACCTTGGGCAGGAGTAGAGAACAGTTAAAAGCACAGACTTAGAGTAAATCACAGGGATGGGAGGGAAGTCCCTTGATTCTGAAACCTCAATGAGAGTAAGAAGCAACAGGCTCTGAAAACTCACCTAGCAACACAGATTATCGCCAACTTCAGGGCTGGTGATGTTTTAGTTATCCCTTCAAATCAGAATGTGCCTAGCTGGTTTGGTAAGCATTAGCCTTTACAGCTAGAGAAAATAAATATGTTTCAATAACAGCTTATTTAATTCAACGTTATGGCTATTATTGCTTAAAACAGCATATTTAAACTACATAAGATTTTCACAATAAACTATAGGAATAAACTCTAGAAAGCAAAGCTAATGGAAATTCTCTTTGCTTCTGGGAATAAAAAGAAGAAAAAACGAACATGCAATGTGGGGGTGGGGGCAAGACTAAGAGAAGCATGAGAAACACTAGTAAACAAACCTGAGGTTTCCTCAAACTCACATTCAATTGTTTGGTTTCTCCAGCTCACAATTTCTTTTATCCTTCTTTTGTATTTAAAACAGACTGATAAAAAGTGCCACAGTAAGACACAATGTAGTTTGTGTTTATTTATCACATAAATATTCATCAGTAATGTTATTTGACTGGTTGTCATATTTTTAAAACAGGGAAAAACATGCCAGCATGCAAACAACAACAAAATGATTTGCATTTCAAGGTGGGATTTTTAGAAAATTTAAATGACACCCAAGTTCTCTCTCTTTCATACTTTAAAATCACCCATAGCACGGGTGAGGACGAATCAAGGAAATGTGTTTTCGTAATCTAAGCCTATTAGGTTAAAGAAAGAAAAACAGAATTTTTAGTATATTAGGTAAGGGAATAAATTATCTTTTTTTCCCCTTTTTCTAGCTATATTGAGGTATAATTGACAATTAAAAATTGTATAATTTAAGGTATGAAATGTGATGTTTTGATATATGTATACGTTGTGAAATGATTACCAAAGTCAAGACAAATTACTCATCCATTAGGCTCAAATAGAGCAGCATGATCTTTTTTGAGTAACCTTGGACCCTCAGATAATAAAATTGCAGTGTGTATAACACACTCATAAAGATAATTGGTAGATATGTCTTTATTGCGAAAGACTGATTATACCCTTTCTTGTCACCATCAATCAATGTCTGAAGATGGCTTAATGTGTGCTTGTTTCACTAAACCCCTGTTAAGACAGGGAACGTTGAAACTCAAGTCCCTCTCCCACTGTGGGTAATAATATTATATTATCAGGAAAAAGAACAAAAATCTACAGTATTTCGTTCATTCTGACTTCTGACACTGAAAATTCTGTTCTCTTTTCTGCTCACTAACACACACTTGTGTCGCATCAGTATAAAAAAACAATCTTTGAAGTTATTCGTATTTGGTAAAGTTTGTTTAATGTATTACAAATACTCTGCATTTATAGGAACACTAACTTTATGCAAATCCCATAGATAATACCTTTTTAATGAAAAGAACCAAGTTTATAATGTATGCTCTCAGTGGCAATTTAACCTAAATTTTAACATGTCAAGACAATAAATTGCGCCATGCTATCTGTAAAGAAAGGGAGAGACTTGAGAACTGTGGTGAAGTTTATAAACCTTTTTTATTCTCTCTGATAGCCTTCTCTTCTTCTGACTCATTTAGAAAACTATTATAACAAAAAATTTTTTGGTTTGTACTGTTTTTTAAAATCGACTTTTAAAAGCAACTTCTATTTCACAAGTCATTCTGCATAAAAAGCTATTTTATTTTCTTCTCCAGTGTTCTGAAACGGGAATCATTTCACTGAAACAAACTTTTATTTGAAATAACTCCATGATGACAATTTGCTGATTCTCTGATATAAAAAATATTACACAACACCTAAGATGTTGAAAAATTAATATGTTACAGAATCTGTGAATTTCATTAGCTAAATTCTCAACTATTCCAGTTAACATGCATTTCCTAAGAAAATTTTACATTCGTGTAATAGTTATAATAAAAGATTATACACAAAAATTAATTTTATTTTGTATCATTGGATTTATATACATATATAATTATTATACATTTGTATTCTTGATATTTCTGCAAGGGACAAGATGAGTCAAGAAGTCTATGTAAAATCAAAATACCTGAAGTAAATGTTCTTCCAGTAAATATTCATTGGACACCTGACTTGTGCAGTAATATAAGATAGCTCAGTCTCACTCTAGAATTACGTTATGGGGGCAAAAATGGAACCTCAAATGTTTGCAGTGTCAGTAATTTACTCATGTGCCAATATGATTGCCAGGCATTTGATTATTGGGTGCAAGTCAAGGTAGAATAGGTTTCTTATTAGGTGCGTCTTCGATTTTCTAACCAGAACACCTGAGGAGAACCAAGACAAGAAATAATACTCATGTTTTTGATAGCTCCTATTTTTCATATTATTCCAATATTGGAATATAGCTTTTAATACTTTCTTATAGTAAGCATTTATTTATTCACTTTACCAATTTTCCAAGAACTAATTATTTTTTCAGACTTGAGATACTGGCACTGAATGTCACAAGGACTTAATCTCAACACAAGAAAGATATTCTGTACATTAACTTTGTTTTACTTGAACTTCTTTGTTTTTGTTAATCTCACTTTTTCTTAGAATTTTCTGAGAAACAAAGCAAAAGATATTAAAATTTGGGGAATTGGCTTATGAAACAATGCTTTTCTCTGCTCTTACTCTTAAATTAATTAATAACTTATCTTAATTGATAATTTAGATTTCTGGATTGAACATCGTATTTCCTCAGAATTTTGAGGGAAATGATCCATTTTTTCCTAATTTCCCAAATGGCAGTTTAAAAAGCATCACTATTTCAGATTCTTTGTACATTATTCACCTTTATCCCTCTGCCCAAGACTTTATGAATTAATTTTCTGTAAGTGACCTGAAGTTTTGCATCAATATACCCTAGTGAGTATAGTGAGTATTTTATTTATGTTGCTAAACACTCAGTGAGGACTCTGGCACCTATTTTTTTCAGATTGGGGAATTTTTTGCTCCCCTCCTTCATCTCTGTTCTTTCTGAAGTTAATATTATTTGAATTTTTATATTTCTTAAAATGTAATTTAAAATCATCTCCCTTTTTGTGTTCCCTTTCTTTGTCTTTTGGTTCTGCTTTCATGAGTATTCAACTTCACCTTAGTTTGACATTTAAGTCTCTACATAGATTCTATTCTCTACAAGTTCCATTTTTAGGCTTGTTTGTTTACATATTCATTTTTTTGTGTTGGAGGCTTTCCTCAACTATTTGGGCATCATTAGCTATGTGTTTCTATGTGTGAGTAAGACATCAAATGTTGAAATAAAGCTCTATATGTTTTTTCAGGGTTGGTGATTGGTGAGTTTCTTTAAATGATTGTTGGGCAGGCACACTGATATTTCTTTGCAGAATCTGCAAATGTTCCCATATGTAGATAATCTTTTGGGGAGTCAATTCTCCAGAGATTACTATTCTAATTACCAGTCTAGAAGGTATAATCCTGGCTGTTGGTGTCCGGAGCCTAGGGAAGTAGGAGGATAATGGTCATCTTGTTGAATGTATTGACTCAACTGGACCAGTGCCCAGAATCTGTTTGTTTGTCTCAAGCTCCCAAAGAATAAACCTCTGGTGTTAGGCTAGAAGGAGATAAGGGCTAGAGGCTTGATATAAGATGTGGGCAAAGAATTTCTGGGTCCTTTTAAAGGCTTAGCACCAGTTATTCAGTATTAGCTACACTCTATTGGAGAATGTGTTACAGGTGTCCTATGTCTCCAGTTACTGAGCCTTTGTGAGGAGGGGTTCTAAAGAGGAAATTATTTTCCTCTTGTGAACTTCTTCTTGTACTGTAGGTTTAGATTTCAATTTTATGTTAATTTCAATAGCCCTTAGCCTACCAGTTTATAAAAAACAAAAAAGTTTTTGTTTGTTTGCTATTGGACAGAGCAAAGATAAACATTTGTGACCATTGTGCCACGTTTTGCATACCCTCTTGTATTTACAAATTTATATACTTTGAGACAAGTTTTAAGGTGTGTAAACCTCAAATGTCACCTCCAAAACCACTTCTTGGTCTTGTGCCATATTTTTAAACCTTCTTCTTACATGGGTCTCTAGAATTGACTTGTTTTTATTTTCAATATTTCAATTATCTTATTCCCTAGTTTAATAGGTCACATACACTTGAATATTATTTTACTCTTTCAATAAGTTTGATTTGCTATAGGTATAAAAAATGCAATATATATCTTTGAAAACTTTCCATATGATTGAATTCAAAACACAGAATTAAATCCCTTAGAGATTATTGTAATAATTTCATCTTGGAGGACTTAAAAAATGTGTTCATCTAATTTTAACTCCTTCCCCAGGCCCTCTGTGGAGCTACACAAAATTTCACTGAATCCTCACTGTAAACAGCTGGAAATAAACTGAATCTTTGAAAAAACTCATCCCATTCTTAAGTTGCTACTGCAGTAGCCAAACCAAATATGTCTAAACACAGTGATATTAACTCAGATATTAAGTCAGTATGTTTGAGGGAAGTCAATTTTATATTTACGCAGCTCTAATTTCTGAAATATTTTTCTTATTTATGAAAGAGTAGGATAAGTTGAGTCAGGAGGCAGTGAAATCAATAAGATTGTTATTATTGTCTAGTAAAAGTTGATAGGGTCTAGAGCAGGGATTGGCAAACTATATGCCATGGATCAAATCCTGTTGGCCTCCTGTTTTCATAACTAAACATTAATTGGAACATGTCTACGCCCATTTATTGTGTTATTTGTCTCATAAGTATTTTATAATGTTATAATAATTGTCAAATTAAAATTAATTGCCAGGGAATGCTAAAAGTAATTATTAAGTTTGTCTAACTCTTGCGTTGATTAGTAAGATATGCTGACTGAAAGGTGTTCCAGACACACTGAAGAAGGTAATCCAAAACTAGCATGAGTTAAGGTGATTTTCAAAAGAAAGGTTTGTGAAAAAAAGAAAAAAGAAGTATGACATAGACATAGCAGCTGCCACAGAGAGAACATTTTGGGGAAAGAGCAAAGATGAATAAAAGGAAATTGAAAATGTTTGCTGCACTGTGTGTGTGACGTAATCTCACTAACTAAATTCATCCCCTATATTATGTAGTACTTTAAAAGTTGCTGCTTTCTTGTAAATTCATATATTTTGATGTTAAAGACTATCTCACCAGATAAGATGAGCAAACAGAAATTTATTTCATTCTGATACTATTTCTAGCATGAGGAGAGAGAGATAGACCAAGTCTGGATACTCAGCTCTGTTGAAACAAAGGGAGGGGGAGTTTAAGAGCTGGGGTGGTGGGATTGTAGACCATATGTGTTTGCTAATTGGCTTTACCCAAAGGAAAAGTAAGCTTTCTTCCGTCTTCATGACAGGAGATAGTTGTACACCTTGGAGCATGACTCCCAGGGAAGTTAAGCTCCTTCTTTTCCCACAGAGATTGGGAGATGAGGAGCTATCTTCTCTGGTGACTACATTTCAAAGATATGGGTCCCAGGTCCTTGAGAAAGATTGTCCCAGATTGAAAAACTGGCAAGAGGCTTTTTAAAAGATTTATATCTCAAAGGGACAGAAAAGAAATTTACAATTACAAGTTTTCTAAAATAAATACTCTAAGAAAAGGGGGGTCAGCTACCTGGAATCAAGAAGCCTGTCCAATTTCATTCTTTTGCATGTACATATCCAGTTTCTCTGACACGATTTGTTGAAGAGAATATCCTTTCCTCATGGTATATTCTCAGCACCTTTGTCAAAGATCAGTTGAGCATATATGCAAGGACTTATGTCTAGGTTTTCTATTCTGTTCCATTGGTCCATATGTCTGTGTTTCTGCCAGTACCATATTGTTTTGATTACTGTAGTTTTCTAATATATTTTGAAATCAAGAAGTGTGATGACAGCAGCTTTGTCCTCTCTCAAGACTGATTTGTCTATCTGTAGTCTTTTGTGCTTCCATAAGAAGTTTAGAATTGGTTTTTTCTATTTCTATAAAAAATGCCATTGGGATTTTGATAGAGATTGCACTGAATTTGCAGATCACTTTAGGTAGTATGGACATTATAACAATATTAAGTCTTCCATCCATGAACACAGGATATCTTTCCATTTGTCTTCTTTTCTTTTTTTCATCGATGTTTTGTAGTTTTCAGTATACAAGTCTTTCACCTCCTTAGTTAAGTTTATTCCTAAGTACTTTATTTTTTTGGGTGATGTTGTAAATGAGATTGTTTGTCTAATTTTCTTTTCATATTATTTGTTGTTGGTGTACAGAAACACAACGGATTTTTCTAGGTTGATTTTGTATCTTGCAACTATATTAAATTTATTAGTTCTAACAGGTTTTTTTTTTTTTAGTGGAATCTTAAAGTGTTTTCTATTTATAAGATCATATCATACACCATCAGGGCAATATTACTTCTTCCTTTTCGATTTGGGTGCCTTTTATCTTATACCATATGCAAAAATCAACTCTAAATGGATTAAAGACTTAAAAGTAAGACCCAAAACTGTAAAACTCCTAGAAGAAAACATAAAGGAAAGGCTTCATGACATTGGCTTTGGCAATGATTTCATAGATATGACACCAAAAGCACAGACAACAAAAACAAAAATAAACAAGTGCGACTATATCAAATTAAAAACCTTCTGCACAACAAAGAAAATAATCAGCAGAGTGAAAAGGCAACAAACAGAATGGGAGAAAATTTTTGCAAACCATATGTCTGATAAGGAGTTAATGTCAAAAATATAAAGAACTCCTACAACTCAACAGCAAAAAAAACTAATACCCTGATTAAAAAATGGGCTAAGTACTTGAATAGACATTTAGCTGAAGAAGACACACAAATGGCCAACCTGTATATGAAAAAACACTGATCATCACTAATCATCAGGGAAATGCCTATCAAAACCACAATGAGATTTATCACTTTACACCAGTCAGGATGTGTACTATACAAAATACAAAAGACAACAGGTGTTGGCAAGGATTTGGAAAAATTGGAACACTTGCACACAGTGGGTGAGAATGCAAGATGGTGCAGCTACTACAGAAAAGAGGATGGTGGTTCCTCAAAAAACAAGAATAGAACCATCATATGATCCAGCAATCTCACTTCTGGGTATTTATTCAAAAGAATTGAAATCAAGATCTTGAAGGAATATTAGCACTATGATGTTCATTGCAGTGCTATTCACAACAGCTGAGATGTTGAAATAACCAAAATGTTCATTAACAGATTAACAGAAGAATGGATAAAGAGAATGTGATATATACATACAGTAGAATACCATTCAGTCTTAAAAAAGAAGATCCCATAATACATGACAACATGGATGAACCTTGAGGGCATGAGTGAAATAAGACAATCACAGAGAGAGAAATACTGCATGATTCCAATTATATGAGATATCTAAAATAGTCAAATTTGTAGAATCAAAGATTGAAATTGTGGTTTCCAGGGATGCAGGGGGCAAAAAATGAGGAGTTATTAATGAACATGCATAAAGTCTTGGTCAAGAAAGATGAATAAGCTCTAGAGATCTGCTGTACAACACTGAACATATATTCAACAATAATATATCGTACACTTAAAAGTTTAAGAGGGTAGATCTCATGATACGTGTTCTTTTCACAATAAAATAAAATTTTAAAAAATGAAGAAGAAGCCTATCTAAAGTTTAGTCATGCAATAGGGAACATTAAGGTCTTCTTGATCAGAGACTTCACAGGAACCTAGGCTAAGATTTAGGACTGACAAATTGGTAAGGCGAATGTTATAAGTATATACTTTCATGAGGCACTACATAGCCTTTGGCAAAAGAAGTCTTCTTCAGGAGAAAAATGATACAGGTCTAATTTTTAAACCTTGTAGCCAGGGAGCAAGAGTGATTCAGAGTATTGCACGGTGTTTCTCAATTGAATCAGCTTTCTACTCAGTCACCCTGGGCTTGTGTCTGGATAGAAGTAAAGCTGTAAGAACTATTTCACAATTCCCTGTAAAATATCAGGGTCTGAACAGCTCTCTGGTTTGGCAGACCCTCATCAGAACATCATCATAAGCCCAGTGAATCAGAATGGGTGAGGGCAGAAAGGCTTTAATACTTTAGTTAGGATTAAACTGCAGAAATGTACAGCAGTAGGACTCCACGGAGTCTATGGGGCACAGAAAAAGGAGAGTGGAGTCCACTAAAGATGGTAAAAGTACTAACATCCATCACTCTTAACAGATGAGAAAGTCCATGTGGAAAAACTGTATAGAATAATTAATGAGTCATGCTACTTGGGTGCAGATACAAGACCCAATACTTGTAGAATCTGTGACCCTTGGAAAGTGAAATGATTTATCTTGCTTTTGGTTTCTTTTTCTGTGAAATATGGGTACTAGTGCCTAGGTGATAATCTCTTATGAGAATTAATTTATAGCAAACATATTTAGTGCCTACTCTGTGGCCACATCATTCAAAAACTCATTTAAGCCATGCAGAAAGATGGTATATATATTATCCTCATTTCATAGATAAGAAAATAGAGACTCATAGAAGTTAAGCAAACATATAGAAGACACAGGGAGATTAAGTCTGTCTCCATGGCTGTGCTGTTTAATACATGAGTAGTTCCACATGTGGCTATATAAATTTAAATTAATAAAAATTAAATAAAATTAAATATTCAATCCATTGGTCAACCTACCCACATTTCAAGTGCTCCATAGCACATGTGGCTGGTGACTACCATAGTGGGCAATGCAGGTAGAACATTTCTATCTTCTCAGAAAATTTCCATGCACAGCACTGCCAAAGCCTATAACCTTAGCAAAATGCTATATTCTCTCCACAATGAAAATAGTCATGTGTCCAACACATAGCAGCTATTCAATAAAGGTTTGCTCTCTTTTTGTTCTTCAGAAAAGATGAGTCTTTTATCAATGAAATTCTTCCAAAAAAGTTATGTACTTCCTCAGCCCCCATGATTTTGTTGGGAGAGGGAACTCCAGTTTCCGTAAAATCAAGTTCACAAAACTTTCCTAAGAATACAAAACTTAAGTAATTTATTCACTTGTATGAGAGTCAACAGACAATAAGAAACAGTGACTTTTAATCCAGTCCTCAATCTGACTGCTAGAATCAAGTGAACTTTTGTTAAGTATTTCATTCAAAGGTACTATAATTTCATCCAGAAACATCTGCCAAACATTGCTGTCTCTGCTATTATTACAACATGTATAAAATGAAATTCCTACTATCTGTCTCATCTTATTTAATTTTTGGATTTCAGGAAATTGTGTTGGTTCAGCTATTTGCTATCGGAGCTAAATATAAGTTTGCTTGAAAATTGAATAACAGAATAGTTTTCTTTCAAGTGTGGGATTCTGACCCATAAGAGCCAAATCAGAAATATTTTAGGTCAAATTCTAGTGCAGAGCTAAGGTCTGTCTCTCTGGGCTCAGCCATTTCTTACCAAAGGCAATAAATTCAAATTTTCAGTACACTGAGATAATTTTCCCCTACATCTATATTTTTCATTCTTCCCCAAATTTCTGGCTGCTATTGCCTTAATTTTGTAAACTGGAATGATTTCCTCAAATATCATTTATGAGATGAAATTTGGGTAGTCAATAAAACTCTTACTACATTAAATAATTTTAATGTAACTGAGCCTTCAGTTAAGCAAATAACTTTGCTTGCTGTCTAATTGTGTTTCTAAGAAGTCACACTTAATTCACATCTACAAAAGAGAATAAAGATATTATTCTTAACTCTTCCCTTTTAGGAATAAATCAGACTGAGCATTTATATAAAAAGAATAAATTGCCATGCTTACACCAAGCAATCAAATCATACATTTCAGACAATTGATATAATCTGTGGTATCATCAATTCCAAAATTACCTATTGTTGAGTGGTTGCAAGGCATTGTGCAAAGTGTCAACGCATAGGACTCTGAAAAGAAATTAATTCAGATGGGATAAAACTCATTGCAAATAAATATTAAAAAATTCAGTTATATCAGCAATTTTTAATTTCCATAAAAACTCTAAAGAAATTACTAGCATAATGTCTACTTCTGTGGTGCCCTATATAAAAAAAAAAAAAAAATTGGAGGAGCCGGCCTGGTGGCATAGTGGTTAAGTTTGTGCGCTCTGCTTCAGTGGCTTGGGATTCGTGGGTTCAGATCCCAGGTGCAGACCTACGCACTGCTTGTCAATCCATGCTGTGGTGGCATCCCACAGATAAAATAGAGGAAGATTGGCACAGATATTAGCTCAGTGACAATCTTCCTCAAGCAAAAAGAGGAGGATTGGCAACAGATGTTAGCTCAGGGTCAATCTTCCTCACCAAAAAAAGAAAAAAAATTGGAAACTATCACTTAGCCCTTTTGAATTTGAATGATGTTTTTACCTATTGAGAGTTATTAAAAAGAAAACAATAAAGAATTCAATAGGGGTTCCTTCTTATACTTTGCCTTTGTGCTTTCACTGTGTCAAACAAGGTCAGATAAAAAACTGAGTCTCAAATGCAATGGCCTCATTCTAGTGGTTCAAATATCTCCAAGCTTCCTCTCCCTATCAATTAATTATGGAAGAAAATTGATTTAGTAAGAACTTATTAAAGCATAGGTACAAAATTAAATTTGTTGCAAAACCAGAATATATTACTCTCTAATGCCAAAAATAATAGAATTATGTTGCACAAGTCTGTTAACTAATGAAGATTATCTAGATCAGATTCTACATAAGCATCAAATTTTCTTTGTACGAGAATATATATTTTTCATCTCTTTGTAGATTTTCTTTAAGATCTATAATAAAAAGGGGAAAACAAACACCCATTTGCAAGGAAATGTTTAACTTCCTGCTTGAATAGGCTCAAACAGGACTATCAAGGCAGTAGCAATGCTTTAGTCAATAGTTTTAATATCTTGAACTAGAGGAAAGAAAATAGAGGAACCGATTGGTGAAAGTTTCCTTTTCCTCAGTCTGAAATGACTGAAAGTAAGAATTTTATTACTGAAAGGAGTCTTTGAGATTCCATAACCCAACCCACTCCTTTTACAAATAAAAATATTGAGACCGGCATCCTTAAATTATTTTAAGATTGTAAAGTGCCTCTGTTATTTTCAATTATTTCTATCTAGAAGAGGGTAAACATCTGCAGAAGCATACATCCCGTAAATTTTGGCGTCCAGGAAAATAGGGGTTACATGCAGAAGTGATTTGATGCTCTATCTGGCTATAAAATTAATTCTCTAGGAAAGCTCTTAATACGTTTTTTGGGGAAGAAAGTAACTATCTTTCATTGCTTAAGTGGACCTTGGCAACAACCATCATTCTCATCTACAATATCATTTGGGCAGAGTCTGGAAGATATTTTTTCCCAAGTGCAGCCATTCTAACAAAACCCAGCATATTTTGGGATCAAAGAAATGCATGTGCTCTCTCAAGATTCATACTAGTATGAAATTCCTAATTAGAATATAATTTTATTTTCTCCTTTACTACACTACCTTTTCAAGAAAAGTCTTGTTCAATTGCAAGGAAAGGACAACATTTTAAGATACATGTATGCATTAATAATTTCAATCAATTGTTTGTACATTCATTTATTCATTTTCGGACAAATGTTTTTTAAATACCTTTAACATATTCAATAATTTCTGAGAGTTTTGAAAACCAACATGAAGAAATAAGATCTTTTCTTAAGTATTTCACAGCAAAGGATTGGAAGAGAGAATCAATTCTGCCAAGACACTGGGTAAAAGACAAAATAAATGTAGTTTTTATACTTTTTAATATAAAGAATGTGAACCATGGAAATTATGCAGATTTTTTTTAATGGGACATCTAAGAAAGGGCCACTTGTATTGAAAGAGATTGTCTAGCGTGAGCCCTGAGAATCACAGGACCATGAAAGCATTACTTATTAAGGGACACAGCACAAGGGAGAAATGGACTATGAGTAAGCTGGATTTGAGCCACCCAAGAGACTGAGAACATTAAAAACAGAGGAGGAGGAGAGTGACGTCAGCGTCATGGCGGAGTGAGCTTTCCCATGAACTCTTCCCCCATAAGATACAACAAAAGAAACAGTCACAGACCAACAACGGAATCCCAGACAGTGAAAAGCTAGATCGGAAAGATCCACACTGCTGCACATCTGAGAGTGGAATGTGCTGGGCCCCTGGAGGAAGTGGGGAGAGGTAAGGAGAACTCCTCTCCCTCCCCATCAGATCAGCCATCCGGGTCCCCACGGCTCCCAGAGAGGGGGGAGGGGCAGCTCTCTGCAGGGGAAACCATAGCTCTTCGGGCTGTCTCAGCCAGTGGGAAACTCCCGCACAGAGGACTCAGAAGAGCCACAGGGCTACCATCAACATCTGAGCACCCCAGAGAGCGGATAATGAGGGGCAAACGAGAAGCCCTCCATGCCAGGGACCCAGAGGGCAAGAGAGCCACCCCCTCCCCGCAAACCAGACCCTGTAGCTCAACCAAGAAGACCAGAGCAAGCGATCAGCGGCAGACCTGACCAAGCGATTGGCGGCAGACCAGATCAAGCGACTCGATCCGCGGATCGCAGCGGGGAGAAAAAAAGAAAAAAAAACCCTGCAGATCGCAACAGAAAAACCGAGGCAGAGCGCAGGGGGCTTAGACTACACAGCCCTTTACCACCACACAGTGGTGGCGGGTGGAAATTGCAACCAGAGATTTCCAGGATGAGGAAAAACAAAACCAACACAGAAACCACAATGCAAAGATATATGAAATCACCAGACCAGAAGCAAAATGACAAGCACCCAGAAATCAACCCCAAAGACACAGAAATCCATAATCTAAATGACAGAGATTTCAAAATAGCTATCATAAAAACACTCAACGAAATACAAGACAACAGAGACAAACAATTCAATGAGATTAGGAGTTTCTTCACAAAAGAGATTGAAATCATAAAGAAAAACCAATCAGTGCTGATGGAGATGAAGAACACAATGGAGGAGATAAAGGAGAATCTGGAATCTTTAAAGAACAGAGCTGACAGTATGGAGGAAAGAATTAGCATTTTAGAGGACAGGAATACAGATATGCTCCAGATGGAAGAGAAGAGAGAACTAAGACTAAAAAGAAATGAAGAGAGACTCTAAGAAATATCTGACTCTATTAGGAAATGTAACATAAGAATTATAGGTATTCCTGAGGGAGAAGAGAGGGAAAGAGGAACAGAGAGCCTATTCAAGGAAATAATAGCTGAGAATTTCCCAAATCTGGGAAAGGAGCCGGAAATACCAGTAAGCGAAGCCAACAGGTCACCTAAATATATTAACAGACAAAGGCCCTCTCCACGACACCTAGTGGTAAGGCTAGCCAGAGTCAATGACAAAGAAACAATATTAAGGGCAGCTAGACAAAAACAAAAAATAACGTACAAAGGAACTCTCATCAGGCTCTCAGCGGATTTCTCAACAGAAACTTTACAGGCTAGGAGAGACAGGTATGCTATATTCAAAATACTGAAAGACAAAAACTTTCAGCCAAGAATACTCTATCCAGCAAAAATATCCTTCAAATATGATGGAGAAATAGTAACTCTCCCAGATAAACAAAAGCTAAGGGAGTTCATGGCCACGAGACCCCCACTACAAGAAATACTCAAGAAGGACCTCAGGCCTGAAAAAAAGAAGAAAAAGGGAATACAAAGCTTGGAGCAAGGAGAAAAATAGGTAGATAAACTCAGAAAAATAGTAGATCTTTACCGGAATAGGTTAGCAACCACTTAAATATTAAAATCAAAGATCAAAGGAAGGAACTCACCAAAAAGAAATTTAACCTCATCACTGTAAACACACAGCCACAACACAAGATAGAATAAGGTATAACAAGAACGACTTAGAAGGGGAAGAGGAAAGTGACTGAATTGACTTAGTATAAGAAAATAGGAGGCCATCAGAAAATGGACTATATCATACACAAGATTTTTACCCAAACCTCAAGGTAACCACTAAACAAATAATCAAAACAAACCACATATGATGAACAAAGAGAAAACTAGAAGAGTCATAAGACCAAACAACCAAACTGAATTGGCAGTCCAAAACAAATGGGACAAGAAACAAAGGAAACACAAAAGAACAAGAAAATAGGTGACAAAACAGCAACATTAAGCCCTCGTATATCAATAATTACCCTAAATGTAAATGGATTGAACTCTCCAATCAAAAGATACAGCGTGGCATGATGGATTAAAAAGCAAGACCCAACAATATGCTGCCTTCAGGAAACACATCTTAGCACTAAAGACAAGCACAGGCTCAGAGTGAAAGGATGGAAGACAATACTCCAAGCTAATGGCAAACAAAAGAAAGCAGGTGTTGCCATACTCATATCAGACAAAGTAGACTTCAAGATAAAATAGGTTAAGAAGGACAAAGAAGGGAAATATATAATGATAAAAGGGACACTCCACCAAGAAGACATATCACTTATAAATATATATGCACCCAACATAGGAGCACCGATGTACATAAAGCAACTATTAACATACCTAAAAGGAGACATTAACAACAACACAATAATAGTAGGGGATCTTAACACCCCACTTACATCAATGGATAGATCATCCAGACAAAAAGTCAATAAAGAAATAATAGACTTAAATGAAAAACTGGACGAGATGGACCTAGTAGACATATACAGAGCAATCTATCCAAAAACAGCTGACTACACATTCTTCTCAAGCGCACATGGAACATTCTCTAGGAGAGACCATATGTTGGGAAACAAAGCAAGCCTCAATAAATTTAAGAAGATTGAAATCATAACAAGCATCTTTTCAGACCATAAGGCTATGAAACTGGAAATGAACCATGAAAAAAACTGGGAAAGTGAAAAAAATGTGGAGATTAAACAACATGCTACTGCATAACCAATGGATCATTGATGAAATTAAAGGAGAAATCAAAAACTATCTGGAAACAAACGAAAATGATAACATGCCATATCAAACCATATGGGATGCAGCAAAAGCGGTCCTGAGAGGGAAACTCATAGCGATACAAACCCACCTTAACAAACAAGAAAAAGCCCAAATAGGCAACCTTAAATTACACCTAACAGAACTAGAAAAAGAAGAACAAACAAAGCCAAAAGTCAGCAGAAGGAGAGAAATAATAAAAATCAGAGCAGAAATAAATGAAATTGAGACCAAATAAACAGTAGAAAGGATTAACGAAACAAAAAGTTGGTTCTTTGAGAAGATAAACAAAATTGACAAACTCTTAGCCAGGCTTACTAAGAAAAAAAGAGAAAAGGCTCAAGTAAATAAAATTAGAAATGAAAGAGGAGAAATTACAACGGATACCACGGAAATACAGAGGATTATAAGAGAGTACTATGAGAAATTATATGCCAACAAATTGGACAATCTAGAAGAGGATAAATTCTTAGACTCATACAACCTCCCAAAATGGAACCAAGAAGAAATGAAGAATCTGAATAGACCAATCACAAGTAAAGATATTGAAATAGTAATCAAAAACCTCCCTAAAAATAAAAGTCCAGGACCAGATGGCTTCTCTGGTGAATTTTACTAAACATTCAAAGAAGATTTAATACCCATCCTTCTCAAACTATTCCAAAAATTAGAGGAAGATGGAACACTTCCTAAATCATTCTACGAGGCCAACATCACCCTGATACCAAAGCCAGACAAAGACAGTGCAAAGAAAGAAAATTACAGGCCAATATCACTGATGAACATTGATGCAAAAATCCTCAACAAAATATTGGCAAACCAAATACAACAATACATTAAAAAGATCATACACCATGATCAAGTGGGATTTATACCGGGGACGCAGGGATGGTTCAACATCCACAAATCAATCAACATGATACATCACATCAACACAACAAAGAAGAAAAACCACATGATCATCTCAATAGACTCAGAGAAGGCATTTGACAAGATACAACATCCATTTATGATAAAAACTCTCAACAAAATGGGAATAGAAGGAAAGTACCTCAACATAATAAAGGCTATTTATGACAAACCCACAGCCAATATCATACTCAACAGGGAAAGACTGAAAGCCATTCCTCTGAGAACAGGAACGAGGCAGGGCTGCCCACTCTCACCACTCCTGTTCAACATAGTGATGGAGGTTTTGGCCAGAGCAATTAGGCAAGAAAAAGGAATAAAAGGAATCCAAATAGGTAACAAAGAAGTGAAACTCTCACTATATGCAGATGACATGATTGTATATATAGAAAACCCTAAAGAATCCGTTGGAAAACTATTAGATACAATCAACAGCTACAGCAAAGTTGCAGGGTACAAAATCAATCTACAAAAATCAGTTGCATTTCTGTATGCTAATAATGAACTAACAGAAAGAGAGCTCAAAAAGGTAATACCATTTACAATTGCATCAAAAAGAATAAAATACCTATGAATAAATCTTACCAAGGAGGTGAAGGACCTATACAATGAGAACTACAAGACATTATTGAAATAAATCGATGATGACATAAAGAAATGGAAAGATATCCCATGCATGTGGATTGGAAGAATAAACATAGTTAAAATGTCTATATTACCTAAAGCAATCTACAGATTCAATGTAATCCCAATCAGAATCCCAATGACATTCTTCACAGAAATAGAAAAAAGAATACTAAAATTTACATGGGGCAACAAAAGACCCCGAATAGCTAAAGAAATCCTAGGAAAAAAGAACAAAGCAGGAGGCATCACAATCCCTGACTTCAAAACATACTACAAAGCAATAGTAATCAAAACAGCATGGTACTGGTACAAAAACAGACACACAGATCAATAGAACAGAATTGAAAGCCCAGAAATAAAACCACACATATACGGACAGCTAATTTTCGACAAAGGTGCTAAGAACATACAATGGAGAAAGGAAAGTCTCTTCAATAAATGGTGTTGGGAAAACTGGACAGCCACATGCAAAAGAATGAAAGTGGACCATCTGCTATCGCCATTCACAAAAATTAACTCAAAATGGATCAAACACCTGAAGGTGAGACCTGAAACTAGAAAACTCATAGAAGAAAATATAGGCAACACACTATTTGACATTGGCTATAAAGGAATCTTTTCAGATGACATGCCTACCCAGACTAGGGAAACTAAAGAACAAATAAACAAGTGGGACTTTATCAGATTAAAGAGCTTCTATAAGACAAACGAAACCAGAATCAAGATGAACAGACAACCCACCAGCTGGGAGAGAATACTTGCAAAACATACACCTGACAAGGGGTTGATCTCCATAATATATAAAGAACTCACACAACTGAACAACAAAAAACCAAACAACCCGATGAAAAAATGGGCAGAGGAAATGAACAGACACTTCTCCAAAGAATATATACAGATGGCCAATAGGCACATGAAAAGATGTTCAACATCACTAATCATCAGAGAAATGCAAATCAAAACAACACTAAGATACCACCTCAGGCCCGTTAGAATGGCTACAATCACCAAGACAAAAAACAACAAGTGTTGGAGAGGATGTGGAGAAAGAGGAACCCTCATACACAGCTGGTGGTAATGCAAACTGGTGCAGCCTCTATGGAAAACAGCATGGAGATTCCTCAAAGACTTAAAAATAGAGATGCCCTATGACCCAGCCATCTCATTACTGGGAATCTATCCAATGAAACTGAAATCAACAATCCAAAGAGGCTTATGCACCCCTATGTTCATTGCAGCATTATTCATCATAACCAAGAAGTGGAAGCAACCTAAGTGTCCCTTGACTGACGATTGGATTAAGAAAATGTGGTATATATATACAATGGAATACTACTCAGCCATAAAAAAAGACAAAATCGTCCCATTTGCAACAACATGGATGGGCCTGGAACGTATTATGTTAAGTGAAATAAGCCAGAAAGAGAAAGACAAACATTGTATGATCTCATTCATATGTGGAATATAAACCAACACATGGACAGAGAAAACTGTACTGTGGTTACCAGGGGCAATGGGGGTAGGGGGTGGGCACAAGGCATGAAGGGAGTCATATATATGGTGATGGACAAAAAAAAATGCACAACCCAAAATTTCACAATGTTAAAAACCATTAAAACATCAATAAAAAAAAAAAAAAAACAGAGGAGGAGAATGGCCAATAGCAGCAGTCAACCTTTGGAGACCTTTAATGGCAGTTCCTCCCTTGTTATTTTTCAGCCTTTTGCTTAACTAAAAGTAAAAAGGAGAATTTATAAATTCTCCCTGGATGCAAATGTAAAGATTATTATTAAAATAGTGTTTTCTTCTAATATAATAAGCACATTATTTGAATTGGTAGATTTTACCTGGACAAAATGATTTGTTTCTCTTTAAAATAGCATCATTTTTACATAGAGAAGTATAAGTATGCAAAGAACATATATCACACAATATTGATGGGTGATCTTTGCATTTCTTCTCTCTTAAATCAATGGAAAAGTTTTTCCCTAGATTTTTTTTTATCCTTTTCTTACTAACTTCTAGTTTTTTTGTTTGTTTTTGGTCAGGAAGGTTAGCCCTCAGCTAACGTCTGTTTGCCAATCCTCCTCTTTTTGCGGAGGAAGATCGGTCCTGGGGTGACATCCGTGCGCATCTTCTTCTACTTTATATGCGGACGCCTGCCATCGCATGGCTTGATAAGAGGTGCATAGGCTTGTGCCTGGAATCGGAACCTGGGAACCCCGGGCTGCCAAAGCGGAGCGTGCGAACTTAACCACTACACCACAGCCAAGCCCCCTTCCCTAGCTTTTTGAGCATTGCCTAAATCATTATATGAAGTTTAAAAGGTGTTTTCTTTTTACTACTATTTCAAAAATTTTCTGTTTTATTCAGAAAAAGGATTAAAATAAAGTTAATGATTTGTCTATCATATGCTAAACATACACACTAAAAATTTATGGGAAAATTATTTTGAGCATAACATTTAAGTTTCAGACCAACTTATTATTTTGAATGTAAGAGAATAATAAAATAGTTAAATCACTTGTCTAATCTGTTAGTAAGATTATCTATGGAAATTTAGTATTTTACTTTTTACTTTCTTTTTTCAGTTTTTTAAAGAACTTTGATGTAAAAATGGCAATACTTAGTGCTTTTAGCCATGCTTATTTTCCCAAGTAAAAAAGCAATAATGCATACCTAGCTTAAGACTTACAGAGAACAGAAAAGTAGAAAGACAATATTCTATAAAATTTTACCACCGATGGAGGACGTTGTTGCCTTCAACATTTTGGTATATTTCTTTCCAGAGATAGGTTCAAAAAGGGTTAAGCCAATCTTAATTTTCAACTGTTTCCTCTTTACTTAAGAATATATTATAGGATTTTCCTGTGTCATTAAGTGTTCTTGGTAATCCTGATTTATTCAAACTTTTTTTTAAAATATGGGGACTTGAAAACCTATATAAAAAACAGAGATTAATTTAATGAACCTAATGTACTCATTACTCAGTGTCAGCAGTTATCAGATACATGAGCAGTCTTGTTTCCTCTATATTCCTACCCACTCACCTGTCATAATTATTTCAAAGTTAATTCCAGACCTCATATTATTAGGTCTTTACTTTTGAAGGTTGCTAAATAATATATCTCTTCTCTTTACCACAAAGTTTTTATCATCCTTGTTTTGTTGGATATGTAGGCAATGTCCATATCTATTACATTTACGTATTATTATTTTTAAATCTTTTTTGAATTTAGAAGATGGAAAGGCTGAAATGTTTAGTGAAAAGGGCATATGTGTTGGAGTAAGATGAACATCAATTTGAATATTAAATAATATAAGTGTGACATTGGAAAGGTCATCGCTGTAAGCTTCAGTTCCTCATCAAGGAAATGGGAATTGAAATGCTGTACTTATCTAATACAATCGTTGTAATAAATAAGATACATACATAGCTCCTGGCTCACATAGGTGACTTTCCCTATTGAATAATTTCATCTTAGACTCTCTGACCATATTTGCGAAGGAAAGCAGTGAATCTGCTAAGAAAACCTTTACTACTCAGGTTTTGAAAAAAATAAAATAACTTCTATTAAATATAATATGTCTATGACTTTTTGATGTCATACAATGAATAAAGAGAAATGAATTTATCTTTACCCTCTTCAAATACATTTTTTATATTTTTGGTATTCAAATTTAGTTTTAAAGATAAATTACTCCAAGTGATCCTTCATAGAATATTAAATATAGAAGTGCTTTATCTTCAATTGCATGCATTATACTTGATAGAACATTTTAGTAATTTATATTTTTATTTGATGCTATTCAGGAATAACTATAAAATAGAACATATTGCTCTAAATTATTTCGAATTTCAGTCTATTACCAGAATTCTTAAATTCAGGAGAAAGAGTACTCTATAGTTATTTCAGTAATATTATTTTATGAGACATGAAATAGTCATTTGGAAGTTTTACAAATTGTGGAATAGACTTTTATGTGCAGAAACAATCTCTAATATGATAAAATTGGTAATTTGGCTTAAGTCTACTTTATTAAAAATGTAAATGTGCCAATGATTTTTTTTCTGGGCAATAATAAAATCAAATTTTGTAAATTAACTTGAAGTAACACTTTTAAGGAACAAAGAGTGATATCACTGAATATAATTGGCCAAATTATCTTTTTTTCTATTGTAGAATGTGCTGTTATAATAGCTTGTATGTAATTTGAAATATTTATATTCTAGAGAAAATGACTAAAATACATTTAGAAATGGTGAATATATCAACTACAGCCTATTGGCTATAGACTAGAATGCTCGTTCAGCCCAGACTAATGGCATGCCTGTAAATAAATCATTTATACTGCCTCATTGTCCTTTATCTATTAAAGAACTGAGACATTTAAATGCTATTTTAAACCCTTCCATCTATCAAAATTGAAAGTTTTGGGACATTTCTTCTTTATACCTAAACCCTTATGTTACAGGTTTTTCACGAAATATGCATTTTACAAAACTTCAGTACAGGTGATTTTTTAAAGTTTCAAAAAAGATTGATAAAGGAGAATGGTTCAGACAGTTCCTATTGAGATTGTATCAATAGTTAAACTAAAATCAATGTGTGATCCAAGCTTAAGTCAATGAAAATAACCCTGAAATGTCTAATCTTCCCTTTCTTAGAGGGAGCCCCTGGCTTGCAGCAAAGACACCTCATAGGATCAATATGAAAACATCCTTGACTCGGTTTCTCAACCTATCCTGGGAACTGAAGAGGATGCAGTGGGAATACTTTGATGGAGAGTGGAATCATCTCTGTCCACATTGGCCATCTGTGGTAAGAACAGGGTCTGGTGTACCTTTTTTGCTGGGTATATCTCTGTTACTGAAGAACTAAATGAGATGATTAATGGCCCAGAAAGGAGATTGCATGAAGACAGCAACTTCATTCCTGCCAGGTCTAGATCCTATCCTGCTAAACAGGAGATAGCCAGTAAGCTATTTAAATTTTTGTCCCTAGTCCTCCGGGGTAAAAAGTCAGGGAAGGTTTTGGCTTACATATCCAAATCACAGAAATTGATTTCATATTTGGCTGGAGAGTTCGTCGTGGGCCATCTCTTCCAAATCAGAGAAAGCTCCAAGTTATCTAAACAATATGATTTTAAAAATAAAGACAAGCAACGTTCAATAGAACATGTCAAACAACAGGAAAAAAAGCAACAACAATGAGACTTTAGGTTCAGTTTAAAAACTGGGCTTAGAAGCATAAGGGGAGTATTGTTGATTGAATGAACAGACAGTAGGATCCACCACTTAAGAAGTGTAAGTTAAAAGATAAATTATTTCATAACAGTTTAAGTTCCTGTAATGTGTCCAAGGGGACTGGTCACCATCAAACGGAAAAGTGTCAAAAGGCTATGATTAACTGGTCACACTTGTGGAGTCTTTTCCTCTACGTGCCTTCATCCAGCAGGTTTATCCTGTGCATACTCAACTCAACTATTTCTCCCAAAGGATCCAGGAAGGAATTTGGTACTAGATAGTGAGTATGTACACAGCTTCACAGTTCAAAACAAAACTGGGTGATAATTTTGATTAGGTGTTGGTGTTAGTGCTGAAAATTATACTAAGTCATTGTTACTGTTTATCCTGTTTGTGCAAAGCATCTGTTAGGGTCTGGTTTATGGCAATTTAGTCTTAAGTAGTATAATTATTATGCTTCTTCCACAGGGTCAGCTATATAGGCAGCTAAAATAAAGGTGCAAAACATGTTAGTATCATAAAACAAATGATTTAAACAGTCAGCAATAATACACTCAAAACAGACACTGTTATGAAGCTTACTTTTGTAAAAAAAAATTTAAAAAGCTTTGTGCTTAAAGACCAAATTCTCCTTTTTCTGATTTCAACATTTGTATCATATTGTGTCAGCTTTGGGCATGTCCAAGTGGGTAGACAAGCCAGATAGGTGGTTAGCTACAAAAAGTTTTGGCAGAGCTAAGAGTGAAAACACTTAAAATAATGCATTGTTTGTAATATTAGCTTATAATGTAATTTCTAAAAACATTACAAGAACTGCATGTTTTTAGTGTTAGTTTGTAATACAATTCTTACAAGTATTACTATAGTAAATGTGATATGAGCATATGATGTAATTCCTAGACACATTACTTTAGCAAATAGACTAATTTAAAAATACCAGATTCAAGTTTTCCAAAGTATTTTAGATCTGTCAGTACAGTAGGAAAGGGATTGTCTTTTTTGAAATTCAATAAAAGAGCCCACGCTCCATAGAAAAATGCTTGAATACACTTTGACTAAGAATAATATGCTTCAGATTGTGTAAGCTGCAAAAGCAAAAGACAGAAAGCATGTCCTGGGCTGTTACGGTGTGCCTTAAAATCTTATGCAGACAAGTTACAGAATAATAAATCAGAAGATATTCATTTGAGACTTACTTGTGTCTGGCCTAGTATTTACCTCTTAATTCTAGCTCCAAGAATCAGATTCCCAAGAAAAATGTGTAGATGGATACAAGGAGAAGGCATGCAATTTGTATTGTTTATCACAACATGACTATGAGTTCACACAATTATGTGTTGTCTTATAATGCTCGAGATACAGATTAGGGTTTAGTTGCAGAGAATGAAACACAATGTAGCTACTTTTATGGTAAAATGATTTAATAAAGATCATAAAAAAAATATTTACTGAGTTTTTGGAGAGAGCTAAGGAAAGAGATGTTAGCCTGGGCATCCAGGAACAATTCCCGATGTCTCAGGATCACCCAGGATTCCACAGAAGCTGCTACTACTGCTAAGACCAGAAAAATGGCCAGATGACTCAAGAGGCTGCTTCGTCAGTATCTAGCTCTACAATCCTGCCTTTTCCTTCTTAGCTGACCAGCATAACGGACACATTTATCTCTCATCCCAAATAAACTCAGTTTTAATCCAAGTTTCCAGTGAAAGCATTGCCTCGCAAAAATTTAAGTTAGATATAAGCTTCAAGGACCTCTGAGAAATGACATTTTTAATGTTCCAGTTGCTGCACTATAGAAATGCAAACTAAGAGTTTCGAGTAGGATTGTCTTGAAGCAAAACGATCTATATATTCTCCACAGTAAAATAACCTGAACTAACTAAAGAGTGGGAAGAATCATTTTGGCCCTATATACACATCTACGCTACGTCCTTATGTCAGTCCTCGAGTTCCTATTGAGTTCATGTTGAAATTGATATAGACTAAATTTTTTTTTAAATAACGATGAAAAAAATCCTTTTTTTTCCCCAGAAGATCAAAGAAGCATGTCAAAGACAGTCATTCAGTCCCTTCTTTATTTTTGATGCCACTTTTGTTTTAGGAGATATTTTAAGCATGGGGTTGTCTTCCCAAGTGGGAGCCAACCCCAGACTTATATTATTTATGTTGACTATTAAGCAAAGAGTGATCCAAATTAGAAAGGATTCAAGAGTAAGAATGGAAGGATGCTTCCTTGAGCTACAAAGAGAGCTACCAATCCATTTCTATTTTTTAATCCTTTGTGTATTTCCCTGGGAATCTAGTCTTCCTGAACAATAGCATTTGTCATTTATCCATATTAATAATTCATCCTCTAAGTGGCTAGAAAGACACGAATAAAACAGAAAACCTTAAACTATTCATAAAGATTAGAGTATTTAACAAACATAAGGTCAATAAAGGAAAAGGTAATATGCAGATATTATCATTTATTAAATAATTATTAGATAATTTAGAGAAATTATTGGAGTGCAGATAAATTTCAAGGATAAAACATTACTGTATTTTAGATCCATAATATTCTTGTAACATTATGATAGTATATTATCATCCATTTATTAAATATCTGTTGAGTTTTATATAACAGGCTTTACACACATATAAAACATGTAGACTATAAAATCTAGTATAAGAAAATGCTAATTTGCAAACTGTGTGAAAATATTAAACATATTACCATGGAAGTCATATAGAATCACAAAGAAGTGAATGATCATTTCATATTTAAAAATTTTCCTATTATGTGCCTACTATGTGACAGAGATTTTCACATATTGAAGTATATGGGGTAACCATATGGGTTCAAAACTGATTCAGCTTGAACTAAAGAAGCCTGGCTTATGGCCTATCAAACATACATTGTACGTCTGCTTTAACCATTAAAGTAAAGAACGTACTCTCTTCAGAATGACTGCTTCCCCTCCTATGCCCTAGTGGTAAGGCCAGTATTTGGTAAGACCCTTTTCCGGACATCAGGGTCATGTTGACCTGCTAATTTGCAACTGAATACCTCTTTGAAACTGTGATGAATGTGTATCCTGGGCTTGTTTAATATATGTTCTTTGCTCTAAAAAGATATAAGACTGTACTGAAAACCATGCTTCTACGGAACGCTTTCTTCCTTTCTGGAAAAGGCCTTCCCTGGTTACAATCCTCACTCTGGCTCAAGTAAAACTCACCTCTCTTATCTATAGAATGGTTATTGGTTATTTTGGGTCAACTTGTATAACGGGTGCTTGATAAATATTTGCTGAATAAATCAATGACGTATAGAAAATACAAGATTCCTAGAAGTCTTTCACGTATTTGTTATAATGTAACATATTTAAGCATATACAACATAACAAAATAAGCATTAAATCATCATTACATACAAATTTGTATTATAAGTCTAAATAGCAAGTGTAGAGAATTCAGTTATGTGGCTTTCATAGTTGAAAATGAAAACAAGAAATAGTATAATAGAGGAGGATGAAATAATTTTTAGATCCTGGATTACTATAATCAATATTGAACAGTTTCAATGTTTGTGCCATCTGTGCAAACTAAAGTATATTCAAAATTGCAGGGTTAAAGTCTTCTAAGTTTGTCCACTCTCCATGCACTTCATTGTTTTTCATCCTAAGGAGCCTCTTGGAAGTTTGCCACTTCTAGACAACTGAAAATGGTTAGAATTTCTGTTAGCCTCTTCCAGTGTCTCTCTAAGCCCCTATTCATATTATGAAAGGTATCACCAAAATACCCATGAAACTGTACAGTTTTTTTCTTTTTTCTTTCTTTTTTTCTTCAGGATTCCCATCTGTCCTGTGGAGTTCTCTGTTACATCCTCAGGTAATCTGGGAACCAACCTATTTTCTATAACAAAGGCTAAGACTCAGTCACTATTATTATGCAGAACTGATCCGTAACTTAAGCCTCTTCTTGTGAATCCCCCTAGGTATTTTCTCACCTTCATCACTGAGGTGACTTGTTCTGTGTCCACTTCATTGAAATTCCCCAGACCCAGATGGTTTGATAGCCCGATATTTTAGAATCTCGCCCTTATTTACTTTCATCTGTCAAGTGTAGCCAGGATATTTTTCTACCACCTCTTTTGCAGGAATCATGACTGTTAAACTGTGACAATAACTGCTTTGTGTGTAGAATATCTTAGAGAAATACTATTTTAACAATTCTGGTTAATAATGTGAATTTTGGTGAATTGTAAATTTGGAAAAAAGACTCCATAAATGGTACATCCCTTTGTGTCTCTTCCATTAATTAGAAGGAATTGTTAGACTTTACAGTAAAAATTTGAAAGTATATGCACTCAAATAAATCAAAGACCATGAAAACTTAATACTGGTATGTATGTGTTTATAGGATGGGTTATAGACTATTCCAGCAATATACGTAAATAGTAGTGGCTAGTACTGAATTTCATACCATGATTTCTTTCTTTCAAAAGTAACCCATGATTTCTTTCTCTTGACTTCAAAATTTCCCTGTCAACAACCTCAGGGCTTACTTTATCAAAACAAGAAGCAAAAGAAAAAGATTGTAAAATCAATTCTGTCCTAATATTTATCTCCATTAACATTAAACTCCGTTATTTATATTTAATTCTATGGAATCTAGGATTTATTTATAATATATTTGTGTTATAATTATATAATGGAATCATTATTAATTGTAAATCTTCGTGAACTATTAGCAACTCAGTGAATAATAACGTTTAGTATACATAAATTTGTGAAGACGCTTACATTAAAAATTTAATTTCAGAGACTGGCCCAGCTGCATAGTGGTTAAATTTGCATGCTCTGCTTCAGCAGCCTGGAGTTTGCAGGTTCGGATCCCCGGCACAGACCTATGCACCGCTTATCAAGTCATGATGCGGCAGGTATCCCACATATAAAGTGGAGGAAGATGGGCACAGATATCAGCCCAGGGCCAATTTTCATGAGCAAAAAGAGGAGGATTGGCAACAGATGTTAGCTCAGGGCTAATCTTCCTCACCAAAAAAAAAAAATAATAATAATAATTTTGTATCATAAAATTGAAACATATTACCTTAAAGGAAACCTCACCTTGTGAGAAAAATGTGGTATAATAATTCAATTATAAGGTTTTGGATTTTGATATAACAGTAACTGAGTTCGATCTTGGCTCCTTTTTTTTTTTACTTTGTGACTTTGAACATATCACTCATTTTCTCATATGTTTTTCATCTGTAAGGTGAACGTTATAACAACATCCACATCCCAGTTTGCTGTCAGGATTAAATCCAATATTATGAGTGAGTACTTTAACCATTTATTGTATATATAAAGTACTCAACAACTATTAGATATTATAAATATTTTGATTATCGAGTTCTCTAGGTTCACTCTTTACTGTTGGTGTCATATGGAGTGCTGTCTTCTCAATGATTATAACAACACATTTTGTAGGACAGAGATGACAACTAGCGATAACCACTTTCTAGGAACAACGTCTCTAATTGGCTCACTGTGCTGGGCACCAGCTTTCCCAGGTCAGGAGAATTGCACTTTCATATCTTATCAGTAAGTAGATACCACAGCTCATAGCACAGGGCACAACATCCTAAATAAAATATTTGTAAACAAGTCACAATGTTACCACCCAACGTGAGGCCTTCTGCTCACCTCAAGACATGCCAATAGTCAAGAGGCAAGGTGGTAGGAAGAAAAGGACTTTTTTATTACAGCTTGCTAGCAAGAGGGAAGATGGCTGACTCACGTCCAAAAGAACCATCTTAAGGGGGCATGAAATTTTAGAGTAGTTTTATAGGCCATTGTGTTATTGGGGAGGGAGTTAGGAATGTTGACCTTCTGGTGTTACAGACTGGTAGTGCCACACCAGATCTTTCAGTTTTCACTGATGATGGCTATCAGCATAGATTCTCTGTTCGGGGGTCATCACATTGCTAAGCAACTCAAAAAACCAAAGTTGTCATCTTATGGCAGCTGGGAGGTACATGCACAAGCAGGGGTCGTAAAATCTACAGAGCAGTTAGATCTCCCGGAGGGAGCATATCCGGCTGTGTTAGTTTGTCAGAGGTCATTCAAAGTTACAACGGAGTTTTTCTTTTCTACAATATGGCTTCCCTTATGTCAACCCTGTCTTGAGCCGGTATCACCAACATAAAATCAAAAATTTTTGTTATTTCTATCAGGACCTAGAAGCTAAAATTGAATAGTGTGCTTCAAAACTGGATATGGGTTCACCCTAATCTGAATCAGTGTGGATCTGTTTATTCAGTTCCCATTCTTCCCTTGTCTAACTCAACAGTACTGGGATGTCCACTCTTTGCTTCAAGGTTTTTATTACTAATAAGCAAAAATGCCATAATTTCCTTTGCACCTGCACAAAGTACATTGAGTACTGGTTCTTCATCAATTGTCTTCTCTGGGATTCTTTGTTTCCTCCAATTTGCTTTACAAAATTCTGGCTGGTTGCCTTACTTTTTAAACATGCTTGAAAGAGCTTACCTCTTTTTCTAATGTGACAGCTCTTCATGCAACTGTGCTCTATCTGTAAATCATGTTCTCTTGGCTGCAATCACTTTTCCTTGTTCTGTGCACTGAGTCACCTAAAGAAGCATTCATAGTTCCTTTTAGCAAAACTGGTAAATATCTGAAGTGAAAAAAGGAGTTTTCCATCCCAGAGCAGCATGGCATTGCATACCTAATCTGAATGAATCTCCATATACCTTCACTCTAAATCAGCTTGATCAATCTGCTACAATTTAATCCCTTTGCAACCAATATTGCAAGGTTACTCATTCGTTAATCTAATCCCCATTCATCAGGTTTGAAAACCAGCTATCCCTCTGACTTCTCTGCTTTTGTTAATATTACCACAGCTGGTCTAGCTCAAGATTAAATATCTGAGACAGCTTTAGGATTTCTAATGGCTTTGAAGCAATATCTTTTTATTTCTGATGAGGTTTTCTTTTTGATATCCATATCTTAATTTCCATTTACACAGAACCACTTTAGCTCAGGCTCTGGTTGTTTCCTGCCTGTACCCTTCACGGGTGTTATAGCCTCCTAATTAATTCCTCTATTGACAATCTTGTATTCTGGCATCAAATTCTTTTTTCTAAAATCTTACTTGAATCATGGGTTTTAGTATCAGTTTTTAAATGCAATATTAAAATGCTTAGATGTTCAATGTTTCAAGAAGCTCTTTGAAAAATCATATTTTTCAGAAGATAGGACTGAACATGCTGCTCATTGATTTCTTTTGTCCTTTTATAACGTTTACCTGCCCCAAATAATTTTTCAAGTAATATCCCGTTCTTCTTAAATGCACTCTATTTTCAACTTAAAATTAAGCCATTTTGTTTGCTATTATCAACATGAATGTGATAGATGTTAATGACACATTCTTTGCCAAAATTGTGATTTATTAATAAATGAATAAATCAGTTAAAATGCTGAGATTTACTCTAAATTTTTTGCCATTATGACAAAGGAAAAGGGGAAATTTTTTAAATAATATGCATGTATTGGAGCTGTTTTCATGAGAAAAGATGTGGTTTTATGTGCAGATTTAAATGCACAGCTAACATCATTCAGTAAATACAATGAGATGGGAACTATATTAACAGCAGAGCCAAAAACAGAAATACTATGTAAGTATAAACAACAAAAAAAGAGAGATACATTGCTTACAGATTGTAGATCTATCATATTTTTGTAAATATGATAGATATTTGGTACACATATTTGGTAAATGTCAAAATTTATATTGCCCTTTTGTCAGTTTTTTCCCCCATTGTTTTACTTTTTTATTTTATTTTTTTAGAGGTTGTCCCTTTATTTTATTTTTTTAAATTTTTTTTATTGCAGTAACATTGGTTCATAACATTGCATAAATTTCAGGTGTACATCATTACACTTCTATTTCTGCATAGATTATATCATGTTTACTACCCAAATACCAATTACAACCCATCACCACACACATGTGCCTAATTATCCCTTTCACCCTCCTCCCTCCCCACTTCCCCTCTGGTAACCACCAATCCAATTTCTGTCTCTATGTGTTTTTAAGAGCAAAAAATTTCCAAAGGATTTGCATAGCAACTTTTCTCCTTATGACTTCGAGATAGATATTCTTAGAGATGAGAATAACTTGCATTCCACTGAAAAGTGTGCTTTTTACCATTGTCAACTTGAGGTAAATATTTACAAATATGCTGCACCTCGTGGTTGACTGGAAGTTTTTATTTCCCTAGTCTGTGCTTTTGTAATAGGAATGAAACTGACTAAAGAGGCACATCACCTATAAAAAGACCACTGGACAAAAAAACTAGGCTTTAGCCCTTCTCCTTCTATTTAAAGATTTATTTTGAAGCAAATAATGAATCCTAGGTCTCTGAGATAAAGCTAAGAATATAAGCAGATTCTATTAAAGACAAAAAGGTGCCAAATGATTCTCACAACATCATTGGACAGAAGAGCACTTTTTAAATTCCAATTACAGCCCATGGAAAAAACAGATAAAAAATACAGTTGTCTGAGCACTACAGGGAAGAGCTACTAATCCCCCCCTTGATCACTTTACTTGCCGCTGTGTAGATGGGAATTTGACTGAAACATCTGATTTGCTTGCAAATAGAAATGTTCAGTAGCTGGAGACCAAGAATAAATTCTTATAATCTGAAAAGGAAATGGGAATTAATACTTTTGAAATATCTATATTATACCAGACATGACATGTACTTTCACATGTTCTTTCTTCTGTAGCCATAAAAAACAAACAATTGAACCAAAAAACAAAATTACCCGCCTTTTCATAGATATTGTTTATTCAGTAATTACTATGAATAAGGCATTTGACATAGTTTTTATTACTTATTAGCCAGAACTACCCTTCCAGGTTTGCATCAAAATATACACTTTACAGTGAACAAATGGAGGCTCAATTTGATCAATTAAGTCACTTTATTTAACAGTAAGTGTTAGGAATTAAATTTTTTTCCTCTGCTTTCAAAGCACAAGTTTCTTTTCCTATATTTAGCAACGTTTCAAAGACTACTGTATTGGGAAAATAAATAAAACAATAAAAAATAAAACTTCTATTGGCTAAGTATTTTAAGTCAGTGCTATGGACTAAAATTATAGAAAATCGATAGTACTATTCAAGAGGTAGACAGTAAATAAGAACCAAAAAGAAATGGGCTCCTCAATGCCAACAAAGTAGTCTAAGCCACTGTCATTACTTGTTTGAGCACCTAAAACTCCGATATCCTCCTATTCACTCTTTCCCTACTTCACATTACTCATTTTTTATTATAATTATGTTGAATTCATAATTTTAATACCTTTTTAAAAATATTTAAGCCCTATTCCAGTAATCACGTCCTATTCACCATAGTGGCATCTACAATTAGCAAGTGCTACTTGATCAATAAATATTTGTTCAGTTGATTGTCAATTAATAAATATAATATTGACCAAATAAATATCTCAGTAGAAAAGTATCTTGCCATGTCATTAAAAAGTGATTTTTCTTTTAATATTTTTTTCCTCCTTGACCTCTTCATATTATATATCTCAAGGATTTTCCCTACCAGAGTGATTAGTCTAGGATACCTTGAACCAGAGCCTGGGAAATAGTCTTGTGTTCAGGTGGCTTATTTGGAAATGTGATTTCAAGAAGCAAGCATAATGGGGCTCTTAGAGACAAGAGGTCAAAATGATACAGCATACAAGCATGCTCCATCAAGTTGGTCACTTCTTCAGGTGCTGTGAGATCAATCCCATAGAACATCCTATGATGTCTTACGAAATATGTCACAGTACTTTTCACCTGCAGCTCTTCCATCCTTCCCTCATCTAAGACAACACGCTGGACACCAAGTTGCCCTCAGTTCCAAGTTGTCCTCAGTTCCAAGTTGCCCAAGCGTGAGTGCCAAGGGTGTGGCCCACATTTTTATGTTAGATAAGCCTGAGAGCAAAAAATGATAGGTACGTGCTGCCGAACGGAGGTGAGATGTTGTCAATCTGTACCTGTGAAGAGCTGTTTGACGTATGCACTAAACCAACTGATTCATCAGGAGTAAGAGGTGGGATGGAGAAGATTCGAAGTGACACACAAGAGAAGAGAGATCCATCCATTACTTACATTACTTCCAACCACTTAGTCAAGTCATTAAACTCTCCATTCATCACAAAGTCCCAGTCAAAGTGGTGGCTGCCCCAATTTCTACAAAGACTAAATGAAGGGGGCTGATAATGGAACAAGCTATGGATCCCTGTTATCTGCAGCTGGTCTAGATTACCTGATTGAGAGCAATCATCTCACGTTTTTACCAGCCATTCTAGAGTTTACCTTCCCTTAGCCTACACTTTAGATGGTCCAGGTTGCTTGCCTGTTTGGGTGACCCAGACCTTTATCTCCAAAATATCTTAGACCTTAGTTTCCCTATCTATGTAAGGCTTGAGTTGTTGCTGTTGCTGTTCACAATTATCAGTTGGCATGAAAACACCAAGAATTGTCCCAGTGAATCTTCTTCATTTTGGACATATTACAACTTTCTCTTATTGTGTAGAAATAATTCTAGAATTCCATTGAAATCAGGATCACTTTTGCCATCAGTATAGTAACTACTATATTTACCTGTTAGTTCATAGGCAGAAGGGGACCAAAGTGACCAGGTGGTGGTTGTTTCTTCCAGTCCAGTGGAACATTACTATGTCCCCATTGAAGTGTTCTTTGCTCTAAAAACAACACCTCTGATTGGCAGCTAGTAAGATTGTGGGGATGAGATGCAAAATTCTGCAAATGAGTCTCAGGGAGTGATAGTGAGAGGAACTAATCTCACTTACTACTTTTGCTGCCTGAATCCAGCACTACATGTCAATGTTTGATTCAGCATATACACTACAGTCTGGGGACAATGTTCAAGGACACAGGGTGGCACAGGGTGCCATCACAATGTGGGGACAGCATATTTATAGCTAGCATCAACAACATATTGCACTGCCCCTTCTGTGAACCAGATTTGATATTTTCCTCCTGATTAAGTGATCAGAAGCAATCTCCACACAATCCATATGTATGAGGTGAAAGAGAGGCATTTGTCAAATAGGAATATTTATCAAAGAATTGGTGCCAAATGTTCATGCCATTTATTTGTATTTTTTGGAACTAACTGTGCCCAATTCTGTTTTTCCATTTCTATCATATAATGGATTACTGCTGCATCTGGATAACTTTACGATTCAGTATGTTTTATGATAAGCAGCTCATGATAGAAAAGTCTGATTGCAGAGTCACGTGGTGTCCATTGGCACCTCATGATTCTTTTCCAAAGTCAAACTGAGACCAGTTCTCTGCCCCAGAAGGCATGGACATGCTCTAATATTTAGGGATACACCAAAAATTCTCCAATTGAGGTTTCAAAGACACACCAGATAGCACACCGCCAGTCCACTGCAGATATCTCTAACATCACTGGATCACAGAGAAGATTGTCTGTATCCCAGACCTGCTACAGAGCTCTTACTTGCTCTGGGCTATATGAAAATTGATTAAATTTATCTGATTAAATTGATAGATTTCATGGCATGACTGATCTAGTATTTAAAATAATAATACATTAATAGAAAGGAGATGTGATGAGGGCTAATAACTTTAAGTCTTTGATGTTGTTGCTCATCATTCCAATATCTCTGGGGTGCCATATTGTTTCTGATTTGCTATATTGTCTAGAGAGTGGAAATTTTCCACTTGGAAGTTCCCTTCATAGTGACTTTCAGCCCACAGGGGGGGAAATTAAGAAGAGGATGTGGGCAGCTACTGAATTTATCTACCCTAATTGTACACGAGGGGATGGAAATAACCACAGAATTGGTCCCCAAACACCTATCAAGCACAGTGTGAGATGTATATGAATTAGAACTCCATTTTTCATCTAGCCTTCATAAGCCCTCCTCTAATTGGGGACAAGGACGTTTTCTAGATTTTCTCTTATTAATGTCTGTTAATTTTACCTGTAAATTAATTTTACCTGTAAAGTAAACTGAACATAATACCTAGTAGTCTTCAAATTGTCTAGATATTTCCTTTTGCTTAATGCATATTAACCTGGTATGGCTGCAGATGTGTTTAGGGAAGGATCAGAGGAATTTTCTAGTATACACATGCAGTGGGATTGCCTGGTTCTTCTCAAAGGGTTCCAGTGCCTGCTCCTCACCTTTCTATGCCAGTGGCTGACATCAGGTTTTACCTAAAAGCTCTTGATTTTTTATTATATACTAATAAAAATATTTTATACAAGTCAAAAAACATGCTGTCATTGTCCATCTTTTTCATCCCTTATAGCTACTTTATTTGTTAGCTGTAAGTAACACATACATTGAGAAATCCTCAATCAACTACAGCCATCAATGGACTTTTTGATATCAAGTGTAGACTCTTTTAAAATATTTTCTTAACATATAATATTTATAACAGATTGTATTATTTTTGATTGACCATGGCATCTCCTACTATATGCTGCAGGTACTTATGGAGCCTTTCTTGAGTAAGAAAATAAATATCATAATGATCCAGCATTGAAAACAAACCATTGAATTTTTCTACCTTTAACTCTGTACCTATTGGCCAATATTCTGAATCAACTATAAGTAGTCACAAGAATTTTATTATTTACCCCATGTTAATCATAATTTTACCTGTAAAGTAAACTGAACATTTATTTAACCAATTTCCTTTTCATCCAATTACCTATTTAAGTTTATTTCCTGTTATTTTAAGATTTAGTCTCTTTTTGAAAATCCACACTTCAAATAGCCAATAGTTTGTATAGTCTACACCCTGGTTTCTCTGGATTTTATTAGGCTAAGTGAAAGAACATCAAGACCATTTGTTTATGGACACATTTGCCAGAAGTGAATTATGCCTTTAGTAAGTGCAAGTATTATAAACATCCTGTACTTTTTTTTTAATCAGACATCATGAATCTTGTTTTAGGCTTATCCACATTCTCACAAAATATTTATAAAATAACAAAACTGATTTCAAATTTCATGTCTCCAAAAGCATGCACCCAATTACATAATACCCTCCAAATCAGTCATAAAGAAAAGCAAATACTCTCATTTTCTCTTTATATATGAGGTCATGTGCAATAGTCACACAAAAATGAATAATTAAAAATGTGTAGAACAGCGCACCTCTGTTTTCTTCCATTAAATATGGTAAATTGCCTCTGACACTGAAAATAATATTATGACGTTCTTGTTGGAGATCATATGTAACTATTTCTCTGTATGTGCTTTGGTGAGCAGTGGTTAGGTTTCAAAATGAATTCATGAATAAAAATAATTCCAAATGGGTAATTTATAGTTAAATTGCTACAAATGTACTAGTCTGCATTGTTAAATATTTATGGGAAATGTGATATGAAAATTGAAACTGGCCATCTGTACCAGCTGTCAGCAGGTTGTAACTGCACAGAACTAGCGAAGTTTAACCCTACCTAGCAACAGAATTCGTTGCAGAAAGATATAGCAATAAGGTGGACAACTCATTTGAGAGACATGACTCCCAAGAGATAGGCAGACAGCAAGGAGGAGCCAGCCAGAGTTTCTACTTTCATAATTAGATCCCGTTCTGATTTTTTTCCCTCTAGCCAGATACATTTTAATAATCATGTATTTTAAGAGACACAAACTTCCATGCATTCTCCTATTCCAATCAACTTGTGTATCTAAACAATTTTATATGAGAACTAGGAGTTTTTTGTGGTGATAGGTAAGATTTTTATTGAACATGATCACTCAAGCTCTTAACAAATTCCCAAATATAAAATCAAAGCCTAGGGAAAGAACAGGCCAATTATAAACTGCCTAATTGTGTTCCTGAGAAATGTCAACACAAGTTAGTAGAAAAGAGCCAGATACATACAGTCTTCAGCTTTTCAAGTGTAACATTGGCTTGTGCAAAGAAGACTTACATTTTGTGAAATGATAAAGAAATTTAATATATTTTGAATAAAATATTTGATTTCATCAAAATCTATGACATAGGGTAAATAAAGAGTTTTCTTTAAAAACACACAAACACAAAATAAACTACAATTTAGGTTTAACTAGAGGGCTATGAATTAGCATGAATATATTAGCATGGATTGGGTCCAATGTTTATGGCAGGCATACCAAAACTTCAATGTCAAAATTCTCTTCCTTCTAAGAAAGAATAATCCCTTCTCCCCTCAAAGGGTTTTAAACTCTCCTGGAAAGGAGAATTCTCTTCTCTAATAGAATGAACTTGGGTGGACAATGCCCTCTTTTCTTACTGGTTGGCAACGGCAAAATCCAGCACGTCCAGCAGAGGACCTAGGTAACTAAACATAGCACACATCATATAATTCATAGTCACAGTCAATTATAATCTTTCATCTGGAGAGAAGAATGTCTTGAAAATGGGTCAATAATTTTCTGATTATTTTAGTATAAATTCAGCTTAAAACAGGTTATAATTGGATTTCAATGAACTTTTTTTCCTGAAAAGTTTATGCTATATTCAAACTAATGGAAGCTAAGAAAAGTTTTGTGCTTATTAAAATCAATGACAAAGGCTAGTGAAGTTTCCCATTTTCCATTATTTGGAAAACATTTTATGGGAAATATATGTGCATATTAGAAAGGTTAGTGCATCATGTGGCATTATGACTAGGCATTATCTATGGGAGATTCATGTTAGTAAAAATGGATATCTCACCTTCTGTCTAACTGACTTGTCATTTTGAGACAAGAGGAATGAAATTGACTCCAGGAAAACATGTTTTATTATAATGCAACTTGTCTTCTGTGATCTTACCTATTTCAACAGATATTAAAATAAATAGTTAAATAAATAAATAAACACTATTTATTTTAGATTTAAAGATCCTTAATTAGTAGAAGCTGGAATTGATGACTGATTCTTTTTCCTAAAAATTAATTAGATTTATCTTTTGAAACTTTAACATTGAAACTACAATTGGTAATTTATCAGTGACTTTTTATTACATAAAAATGATGGTTATTATTTGATTTCGATAATAGTATTAAAAAGTGTGACTTCTTTTCATATCATTGATAAAAAATTTGACCACTAAATATTAAACTGTCAATATGATCTAATATAGAGAAAGGAAGATTAATAAAAATTCATAATTTAGCATAGGGACTGTTTGTGTGTTACTCAAATATCATACATAAGAGCATATCAATTATTCAATCCATCTAAAGGTTTAGATAGTGGACAATATTCAAGTACGTTGTCAAGTGGAAATTATACTTTTTTAAAAAATCAATTCTCTAATTTTATATGAAGCATAATTGATTATTTACTAAAATCTCTTGGTGTGATTTACCTTATTATTTGTGACTCATTTATTCAATGTAACTCAGGAGATTCAAATGCAGTTAGCTAGTGACTTAAAATATTTTGTAAAAAATATTACCAGTGCTTTTTAAACTTAATTGCACCTAAATTTGGCCACCTAATACTTCGTTTATGTGCCAGATATATTTAAATGATGACTACGTCGTCATTTTCCCCATGGCAACACATACTCTTGCTACAAATAAAAGGATAAATTTAGGGGTAAGATGTGGTAAGTTGTTTTATCTATTCTAGACGTGTGTTCTAATGTGTCTCTTTGGGGCATGCATAAAACTGTTTTATGACACATATATGCATATTTATATATATATGCACGTCTATATACAGATACCTATGTATGTTAAAGCAGTTGTAATTTTCATACTAATTATTTGAAGATTAACAAATGACATAAGCAGATTAAACATTTTGGATGCATATTCAAGTATTTTAATCAACTTTCACCCTTAAATGTCTAATATGTGTTTCTCTGATTTTTTGATAATTTAAAATATACGTTCTTAAGATTTCTTTTTAATAAATGTCTTACAATCTTGTTCAAGTTGTCTACATGCTTAACTGATTTGAAGATACTTATCTCTTTAGTTGAATTTTCCCTGTAGACATAATATTTATTAACTGAGATAGCTGGTAACTCAGAATAAGTTCTAATGAAGGTTGTTCTCCAATCTAAATTTTCTATGGCAATGTGCAAATATGTTAGCCCAAATATTTGTAGGCTCTGAGTTTTTGCCTCCAGTAGGAGTATCTTTCTTTGACAAATATTTTTTAAGGAAAAGAAAAAGTGATTTAAGATACCTCTATGTGTTATACTTATTTCTTTTCTTTTAAATGTTCAAAAATCACAGGCTTCTAAATGTTTTCCATCCAGGTACACAATACGAATTTAGAAAATTAAAAAGTGGAGTCCTATACAAAGATTATTTTGTAAGTTGAGATATTTCAAGGAAAAATGATAGATTTTTCCATCATTTTTAGAAATAAATTTATAAATTTATAATAAATAATATAAATAAATATAATAAATAAAGAGATAGAAATACATTTTTATCTCTTTTGAGCTTTCATTCTTAAATATGTGCAATTCCTCCCTTGCTCTTCTAGTGATAATTTTTAGTATCATTTCGTTTCCAAGGCTTTTTTTTCTAGTAAACACAATTCATTAAAAGCTTCAGAAGTTGGCATTTTTAACACTCTGTTGAATTCTTTGGTTAACTATTTCCAATTGATTTGAAACAAAATGTAGACAAAATCCAGAAGACGTATTTACACAAAACTTCAAGGACATTTGACAAGAACGGTAAAGATTCTGAGGTTTTGCCTACTTGCAAGCTAGTAAGTTAGCATGTCATAGATTCACGGGTGGTGGAAGAAGATGCAAGACTCCTAGTTCGGAGAAGAAGAACCGTTTATTACTCACAGCAAGAGCAGTAGTCAGAGTATCATCATTCTGCTGATCTCCAAAACCCAATTCTCACTAGACAACACAAGGAGAACAGATGACAGCCATTTGCAATGGGTTGCATTACAGGCGATGAACCTTGAGCCTATGGAAGCTGAATCTTTTGTAATGGGCAGTATCCAAGCCTCCTTTTTACTTAGAGGAAGACAGTATCTCTGTCTTCCAGGGCTGTTTGCTATAAAAGCGTTCTTGAATAGAATGTCTGAAACAAATGGTAGTCAGTGCCTCCTTCGCAAAATGCAAGAGACCAATGGAGAATTGTCTTACAATATCTTTTTACCAATGTAAAGTTAATTTGCAATGTAGTTCTTCAAAGGCTCAAATATTTCTAAAATCTAATGGAATGCAAGTGCCAAGGCGAGAAAGAACACACAGCAAGCTGAAGCACCTTTTAATATTCAACATTAACTTTATAAAAATGTCTTGTGGTTCATTTATTTTGTTTACATGTAAAATTATCTATAAAGTTAGGCAATTTCTGCTTCTATTAAATTGGTAAAATATTGCATCTGCTTTGAACACAATTTTGAATGTATACTAAAAGAAATTTCATGTATATATTTGTCCCAACATGCCTTTAGTAAGAATATTATTTTTATAAAAATAATATGATTCCCCAAATTTCATATTTTCTTTGTCAACCCCAAGCAAATAATTGTATTTTCCGTGTTGTACTATTAACTATATTTACAATAGCACTCATAATATTATGAGACATTTTATTTACAATAAAATGAACGTTCAAAAGCTTTACTTTGACTCCATAAATTAGGTGAAAAAAAATTAAATCCTCACTAGGAAAAATAATCCTGATTTTCTGTTTGAATAATCTGATGACATTGATGTAAATCTGATATAATTTAACTATTTGAAATGTTCTTCTGGTACACATTAACATCTGTTATTTTCTTTTATATCTGCACACACATACAAACACAAAAAAATAAAAATAAAACTCGTAATTGAAAATAAATGAAATCATTTGACCTACATGAAAAATTATGTTTCACAGGGCAATATACAAAAACACTTTCTTCAAGTGTGCATGTTAAATTATTGTGATCTGCAACCTTTTTAATATAAGTAATAAATTTGGAAGTAAATACTGAAGCAACTTCAACAGATGTCTGTTTTTCCTGTAGTCTGTGATATTTTGATATCCCTATGATGTAAGCTACATGGCATCAACCTTGAGAAATAAAAATTTGGATGGCAATTTTTCATTAAACATGCTCTCCTCTTTCATTTCTTGTTTAGTTTATTGCTGTGCTGTCAAAAATATTTTACTACAAAATAAAAATCATTACTATGAAAATAAGTATAGATTAACACCATATAATAAACAATTAAATCACTATATAACAAGAACATTGAGACTGGTCTCTGTATACTCTATAGTTGAAGTACTCAGCTTCTATTTCCCACATGTATTTTATATATAGCAAATCTATACTTATCCTATTTCTCAACTAACCATCTACTGTGGCCTGATAGCTTCATGCAACTCACAGTGTTTAGCATGGGTCATGGGACAACCGGCTGGTGCATCAAGTGATGGGTTGAGGCAGCCGTGTGTAACCCTGCTCCCACTAACATCATAGACAAGAGTGAGTTAGCCTTCCTTAACTGCTCCTATCCGAGAAGATTTCTTTTAATAGTAAGCACCTTGAAAGCTATCCTTGAAGGGAAGGTTCTCAAATCTACCTGGCTTGTATTAATGCAACTATTAATAACAATACTTCATTCAAAACTGAAAAATTTTGGACAAAGTTTAAGCTGACCAAAGCACCAGTATACCCATAAAAAAGGATTGTCTCCAACAAACTGGAGTATATGTTCACCTTATTGAAATTAATATTGGCTTATAATTGACAGTAGTCACAGACGATTTACTTCGTATTGGTAACTATACATATGGTCAGTTAATGATTTTTTGCTTGCATTACGCTTAATTTCTATCATTATCGTCTTTTATATGTGCATTTCCCTTTATATATTTCATCGTGTTTCTAATTGTCATACAATGTATTTCTTATGCTTCCCAAATTCCAAACATCTATGAAGCATCGTCATTATCACTTAATGTGAGTGCTTTGCTCACTCACCAGGCTTAGAGAAATGTTACTCTAAATGAACTAGAATTTCTCATTAAAGTGAAAATAGCAAGTTCAGGAGTCATCAGAAACACTAGGGCATAAAAAAGTGTGATTTGGGTGAGAGAAGGAATGATGATTTAGAGGAGATTTTTTATAACAACAGGTGATTATGATATCAGGAAATTCTCTGTCTTCTGCACATTATCCACATCTAATCAAAGTCTAATTTGCTTTCGTCAAACTTACTAAATGTCTCACAAGAGATATTTCAGATCAAGAGATGAATTTGCGTTTAAATTTCAGTTCTAGCATTAATTAAGGTGTGACTTACAAATATTTATTTATTTATAAAATAAGATTACTGATGCCTACTACATAAAATTGCTTAGAGATTAAATGAGATAAATTATGTAAGCCATTTAATTTAGTACCTGGTTCTTATTAAACTTTAAATGGATATACATAGTTGTAATTCTTTTTTGTTTGTTTGTTTATTGCAGTAACATTGGTTTATAACATTGTATAAATTTCAGGTGTACATCATTATACTTCTATTTTTGCATAGATTATATCATGTTCACCACTCAAATACTAACTACAACCCATCACCACCCACATGTGCCGACTTAGCCCTTTCACCCTCCTCCCTCCCCCCTTCCCCTCTGGTAACCACCAATCCAATCTCTGTCTCTATGTGTTTGTTTATTGTTGTTATTATCTACTAATTAATGAAGGAAACCAAAAACTAACAACCCAATTGAAAAATGGGCAAAAGACCTGAACAGACATTTCTCCATAGTTGTAATTCTTAATCACCATTTTTTTTTTATAATTTTATTTATTTATTTTTTTCCCCCAAAGCCCCAGTAGATAGTTGTATGTCATAGCTGCACATCCTTCTAGTTGCTGTATGTGGGACACAGCTTCAGCATGGCCGGAGAAGCGGTGTGGAGAAGTGGTGCGTCGGTGCACGCCTGGGATCCGAACCCAGGCCACCAGCAGTGGAGCACGGGAACTTAACTGCTAAACCACGGGACCGGCTCTTATTCACCATTTCTGATTAATTAATTAATTCTTATGTACACTCCACCCTTTCCAGATTATGGGAGTATGAAAACACACTATTTCTCCATCCTATTTTCTTCACTGCTCCTCTCACTGAATTCATTCAGTCCTTCATCATATTTTGCCTATATTTTTGCTACAATCTCCAGTTTGATTTCTCTGCCTTGCTCTTTCACCAAGTCAGACTTCAATCTCCTGGCAGTTACCTTCCAAATTACACAGGTAATATCTTTTAATTCATATCATCAATAGTTTGTAACGATTCCTTATTACTTTTAGAAGTTAAACATCCAAAAATTATCTTCAGGCTCTGTGTGACTTTATAAGCCACTTTCATAGTCATTTATTCATTCTTCTGATTTAAGGTTTAGTGAGCACTCTGTAGGTGCCAGATTGAGTTTTATAAACTAAGTATAGTGAAATGATTTGGATATGGTCTCTACTCCAGAAAAGTTAATAAGAAAATCCACTTATTGAGTTATATAATGGATGTATGATGGGGAGGCTGTGGGGACATCAGGAAGGAAGAACTTACTCTGTGTAAAGTAGAGAAGAGGGCAGTTAGTATTATCCTTAGGGAAGGGATTATATTTGCCAGAAAAACAATATGTGCAAAGACTGAGAAAAACTAAAACTTATAGCTCTTCAAGGACAGTGTGATAGGAAATAGCAGGAGAAAATGTTATAAAAATTGGTTGGAGACAGATGGCATGTACTTTCGATAGTTTTCTTATGTAACGTCTAGGCACAAAAGAAGAGTGTGAACAAAGAGACCAATATATTAGACATAAATGATGAGTATAAGAAAATTGTCGTAATGCTAAAGAAAGGGTGAAAAATAAGCAACACATAAGTGATAGCATATTTTAGGTACATACTCTAAACTACTCATTGTATCAATCAAGGACAGCTGAATTTCTAAACCTGTAAAAAAGAACATCTCATTAGAAAAGTTAGAGGGGGTTTTGCAATTGATTTTTTTTTTTTAATGTATCAGTGAAAAGGGTGAGACTTTGCAACAAAGACCTCAAATACATAGTCCATATAATATTAGATGGATTTAGATCCAAATTTTGAAGGAATGTTTGAAAGGGTATACAGCATTTTAATATGCTTATGTGTTACATTTTAGAAATTGAGGTAAAATCCTGTGTGAAGTTGTGTTTAAATGACGCTCAAATAACAAGTAAAATCTTCAATTAATCTCATAGCTGGATGTTAGAGACAAGCTGAAACCATCCAAATGATTAACTTTGTACTTTCTTTTTTTAATTGTGGTATTTTTAATCATATAAAACAAAAATGACAGAATAAAATCTCTCTGCACTGTTCTCCTATTTAGTCATATTTTGATCTTGCATAAAAACAAAATTAGCACTCTTGTACAAGTTTCTGAATTTGGAAGATTATGTATTGCTCTGAGAATCTAACAAAAGTAAATTTTCAGTTTTTATCCTCACCACACACAAGACACTTCTGCATAAACCCACAGGAATTTCACATAGTATACCAATTCACGAGTAAATTCAACTTTCTTGAAGTCCTACCATTGTTGTCTTTGGGTTCATGGAATGAATGTTAAGAATACTGTTTTTAGAGGTTTAATTATGTTCTACATATGAGTAGATTGAAGAAAAAATTTTGTTTTAATTACCAATCAATAGGTGACTTATACCTGTATTAATTAAGCAACCTAACCAGTTATCTGGTTATTTATTCTATATTTGCTCAAGGATAAATGTAAAATAATTCATAGAAAATATCAAGCCATAAGCAGCTGTCCACCATTCGTTGATTAAGGACCCACTTCAAGGATTATCCTGGCTTTTCTTACTGAGTCTTTCTGGCACTGTGCTGCCCATAAGCACATCAGTAAGAAAATGAATAATGAAAGATAAGAGAGCTCTAATTCAAATTATTTGGTAGTAATTGATGCCCAAATAAACAAGATAAAATTTGCAGATCATTTAGTACTTCATCTATATATAAGATTCCTGTTTAATGGAGAGTTGTCTCAAAAGTTCTGTGATTGATTGCGATTTGATTACATACATTCCATACGCCAACTCTAAAATGATTTCATTTTATAGTCTGTTAGTCAGTGGCTTGCAGAATCAATTTGTTCTGCAACTTACGGACATGCAACTGTTTTTTTCTACTTTGATCTAGTCTTGGCCATTAGGTTTCCATTTTCTAGAGCAGTGTTTCTTAACTGGGGGCAATTTTGACTCCCTCAACCCTACCCAGGGGACATCTGGCAATATCTAGAAACATCTGAGACATTTTTGGTTGTCATCTCCTGGGGAGGGGGCTACTGGCCTTCTGTGAGCTGAAGCCAGGGATGATGTCACATATCCTATGAAACATAGAACAGCCCACCACAGCAATGGATTATGAAGATCTAAAGGTCCCTAATGTCAAGGTTGAGAAAGCTTGAAGTAGAACGCAACAGAGATACTAAGGCAATGATTCTTCTTCCCCTCATCCTCTTCTTGACTGACACCCAATAACTTGAGAATTCAGGAGATTCTATCCTCCAAACCCCTTTTGGCATGTTATATAATTAAAAACTTGTCAGATATTATTAAGTCTGCAGTTATTGGTCATATAGCAGTGGCTAATTGGCTACATGCTGTAATAACACTAATATTGCATGTAGAACACTGGATTAACATATGGTTTGCCTTATTAAGACAATATATATAGGAAATTATTCATTATTACGACTTACTGAAATGAGCACTGTTACCCTATCGCTAAAACTTGCATCTTATCATTTAAAAGTATATAACTTTATTGTTATTTTCAAATAATTCTTTCTAAAATTTTATACCCAAAAATGAAATCTATAAATTCCAGCTCAGTCTCGTTTGGAAAAAAAATAAATCTAGCTATGTTATACATCCCACAGAGATTTTGTGCAGTAATTTTCTTTTTTTCCCTGTATTTTCTTTTCTTTTCTTTTTTAATTGTCTATTGATGAAATATCAGAGGCAATTAAAGAAATTTTTACTCTCAAGGAGCTGTTGAACATTTGCGTACTAGAAGCCTGGGACCACAAAGCTTTGGTATCAGCAAGTTAGTAAACTCAATAATTTAGATGCAACCAAAGGCTATACATAGGTGGATATTTGTTATAAACTGCTGAGTTTTTGAAAAATATATGCATTCTTTTCTGAAATGCTTCCAAAACTTCAGCTTGCAAGTCAGGGCATGCTGGTGAGAGTTGGAAGCAGCTATTCAATCGTCACACTACCTTCCATTTTCTTTCCATGCTGGAAAGTACTACACACTTTCCCATACTTGAGGGAAGCTTTTCTTTTGCCTTTAATTTTAAGATTTCAGTTTCTTATTTCTCAAAAAACCTGCCCACTTGCTTGGTCCTAGAGATAAAAATAGAATATAACCATGATAAGATGACTCAGGCTATATCCATGTTTGGTTTCTATGTTCTAAATGTTGAAAGATAGTTTACAGAAAAGTTACATTAGAGGCATTTTTTGAGAAACCATTATGTTCTATAGCAGAAATCAAATAGCAAATCTACATCTTTTTGTTTTTTCCTTTTTTTTGGTCTCTGAATTTATTTCTACAAATGCTAAAAATGTTGAAAAGTATGTACACATGCCACAATTTTTTAAATTTAATATCAGATAATTCTGAGAAACATGGAAAAGACTTTCTTCCAAAGGTTTATGACAGCCAGAATTCCATCCCTCAGATTTGTCTAATGAGAATGCTACAACAATTAGGAGAACAGTGCAGTTTGTATACAGTGGCTGTGAGCTGCAAAGTTCTCACCTCTTGACTTTTAACATCATAAATGAATTGGATTTAGTTTTAAGAAATCATTAGTAGGTGAGAATATATGAAATTAAGCAGCATCAGTGTTAAATCTCATCCAATAAATGGTAAGAAATGCAACATAAACAATTGAACTATTTTTGAGTAGGTCCAATTTATTGTCATACCACAGTGTGGTAGGCTAGAATGCATTACTTACTATCAACACCTTCTGAAGAACAGTTATCTTTATATGTCAGTCTCAAGTATTCCAGCCACTTGGGGATCTCTGTTCTGTAATGGGGTAAAAATAAGACTTCAGAATCTGCCCATAATTAGACTAAATATAATTCTGGACCATTCAAGACAAATTACCCTAAATTGATCCTTTTATTAATTCATTTTTATTGGTACCTTGGTATCTGGAATAACGTTCCTAGAATAGCAAGCATTTATATGCCAATAACTGGAAAGGTATAAACACTATTGTACATTAATAAACTTTCATTCTTTATAAATTAACGTCTCATCAAAAATATCAACAAAATTTTCAGAAATAGTTTGGACTTCTGAAACTATGCTGTGATTCTTACTATTTGGATAGTCTTTTCCTACAACTTACTTGATAGAAGCTATCAATAAATGCTAGTGTCTTTTCCTTGTGAGGAATTGGTATAGTCAAAGGTTTTTAAGTCACCTGTATTTTGAACATGTGTGTGTGTATGGTGAGTGCATGCAAAATAACCAAATGACTCATGACTCACTGGTCAAGATAACTGACAATTTCAAAACAGGAGGAACTAATCCTTAAACGTATTGGCCTTTGAACTTTGTTCATGTTCATGTACTACGTTGGTTAGACAATGGCTATAATAACCAGGAACAGAGAGATTTGGAGAATGACTCTGCATCTTCAGAAAGAAAGTGTTCTAAACAACCCTTCTAGGGAAAAATGGTGACACTCAGGAGAACAAATTGTACTACAAGGCTAAGTTTATTGACAAGGATAATTGGATGTTTGTCGTTATCAACCACCTGAGAAGCCCGACTTCTGGGACACTTGTATGAAGAGTGAGTTCAATCTTGATTTTCTTCATTTCAAATCCCCAAAGGTTTTGATGCTTGAGGAGGAGAGAATGTGAAAGCTGGCCAACTGTCTATCAACTTGACCAGAATGACAGATATTCTTAGTGTGTTCCAGCTGCTATAACAGAATATCATAGACTGGGTGGCTTATGAACAATTGAAATTTATTTCTCACAATTCTGAAGATTGGGAAGGCCAAGGTCAAGTCACCAGCAGATCCAGTGTCTGGTGAGAGCCTGTTTCCTGGTCATAGACTACTGTCCTCACATGGAGGAAGCAACAAAGAAACTTTCTGGGGTCTCTTATAAGGGCACTAATTCCATTCATTGGGGTTCCACCTCAAGACCTAATCACTTCCCATAGGCCCCACTTCCATATACCATGACACTGGGAATCAGGTTTCAACATAAGAATTTTGAAGGGACACAAACTTTCAGTCTATAGCAACAGAAAATAAAGTTTTCTTATTCAAAATCTTCTAATGTTCATTTTCTACAACGTTTACTCCAACTTCATTCAGCATGACCAGTATAAATAATTTTAGTGTGCTTTGTTTTCACTTTAATTATCAGTTATAAACTTGATTTTGTTTGTCTTAATTTAGCACTCATTTTCTCTAGAAAAGTCAATTTAATATTATGCAAAAATATATAATGATAAATAAAAATTACAATAATGAAGACAGTAATAAGTTATATTGTTACTTAGTTTATTTATAAGGTATGATTTAGCTATTTTATTTTATAATGCTCTATGATTTACTTAGAGTCATACTATTTTTCATGAAGGATAAGTTTAATGTAATTTTACTCTCATTTACTGCTGGATATAAAAGTTTCCATTTTTTTAAAAGACAATTTAGATAAGAATTCTGAACTTTCCATTATAAGCCAAAACGCATAAAAATATTGATTTTCTTTACTAAGAAAATAATATTTTAAATGGTAATATATGAAATGTTCTGTCTAGACTAATAGCAACAACATAAATCATAGTTAAATGATTACTACCTATTAGATGATATCACACAGAGAAAAATTTACAAAATGTACAAAAAGATGAAGTATTTTCAGAATATGTGTTCTTAAAATTGTATATATATTTATTCCTGGCTTTATCAATGGAATAATTCTTTACGTGGAAAATCTTTTGCTCACAAAAGCTAATTATTTATTTCATGTTTGTACTTAAACAAAAGGAAAATCCATTTAAAAGTTTTCTAGATAGAGTTATTCCTAGAAGATATTAAGAGTTGTTAATTTGTAAGTTCTGATGTTCTTAAAATTTGAAGACCATGGCAGAAGATAACCCATAAAAATATGGAAACTAATTCTATCCAATATAAAATTGTTCAGTTTTTAAGGTGCTGAGGCAATGTTGCATAGTTCACAATAATTGTTCTCATCACTTATATCAGTGCTGAAAGTGTGATATGAATTCAATAGAATGATCTTTATTACTTATTTTTAACACTCATATTATTTGTCTTTGTTTCAAAACAATTAAATGAGTGTATGCGACACTCGTTAGACAATGAGTTAAAAATGGTCCCCTAGACCTTTAGACCTTCATGGAGTTCAGGACACACTACTCCAAAATGTGGCACTTTAGCATTTTGAATATATTAAGCTGAAGAAATTTGAGAAAAAAGCAAGTGCAGGAAGGACTCTCTGAACTTCTCCCGCTCTGCTTCCCTTAAGCAGGTCATAAGACCCTCACGTGAAAGATGCTCTCATATGTAGAGAAAAGGGACATCATTTTCTCCAAGATGGAGGGATGCTGAGAAGCATCTGATGGAACAGGCCTTGCTAAGCTTCCCCCAGTTTACCACACTTAGTTCATACCCCTTTTGCCCTATCATAATCTTCCATACTTTCCACTCTTCATCAAACTACCATAAAATCATTCAGGTTAAACCACTTCTTTGGGTTTTCATTTCCTTCTGAAGGGTCCTGTGTCACATAAAACTTATATTAAATAGATGTGCATGCTTTTCTCTTGTTAATGTGTCTTTTGTTACAGGGTTTCCAGCCAAGAACCTACAAGTGTAGGAACAAAAGACATTTTTCCTCTCCTACAATTTCAGGGAGTAGTCAAATTCAGAAAACTAGGAATGCACAAATGGTGGAAAAATGTTTGATTTTTTTCTCCATCAAAATGAATATTAAAACAAAAAAGAAATTTGTTTTTATTCTCACCTTCATTTAAATCTAGATAAGTGACAGGGGAAGCCTCATTCACCCTTGAGACCCCTGGAATGCTAATATTCTTATGAGAAAATTAAATGACTTATCTTACATACTGGTTATGTGAACAAGATGAGGGCATCTCAAAAATCCTTCTCTCACATCTATGGAATACTGCGGGCACTGGGAGAGTGTGTCCTTAGTGTTCTCACTTGGAGAATACACGTTGCCTGAGTGTGGAGGAAAGGAGAGCCTTCCATAGCCGCAGCATCAACCTGTGTGAATGAGTACCTGTGTACTTCCACTAGCTTATTAAATTCATACATATTTAAGGGTCTTGACCGTTGCAGACATTTGATATCTAAAACTGTGAGAATGGGATGGGGTTTTTTTTCCTTTGCAAACTAACACATCACTTGTCTGAAAAATATTTCAAATATATTTCCTTAGTCACATGTAATGCAAAATAATTAGTTTGAGATGAAAATTACTCATAGATACTCTGAAAAAACAGGTTTGTGTATTCACTGGATCGATTTCCAACTGTAGTACTGTAAATGTGTACATAAATACCAGAGTCACATGAAGAACATATATTTAAAAATACAAATATCTCACTCAGTTATAGACTATCAATCTCCATACTATATTGTTCATTACAGTTCATTACAGTTATTATTACTCATCACTGCCTCATGTGTATACTGGTATTGATACCGGCTCAAGACAAAGTTGACATAAGGGAAGCCATATTGTAGAAAAGAAAAACTCTATTGTAACTTTGAATGACCTCTGACAACTAACCCAGCTGGATATGCACCCCCCAGGAGATCTAACTGCTCTGTAGATTTTACGACCCTTGCTTGTGCATGCACCTCCCAGCTGCGATAAGATGATAACTTCTTTTTTTTGAGCTCCTTAGGAATGTGATGACTCCTGAACAGAGAATCTATGCTGATAGCCATCATCAGTGAAAACTGAAAGATCTGGTGTGGCACTCCCAGTCTGTAACACCAGAAGGTCAACATTCCTAACTCCCTCCCCAATAACAGAATGGCCTATATAACTGCTGTAAGATTTCAAGCCCCCTTTAGATGGTTCTTTTGGACACGAGTCAGCCATCTTCCCTGTTGCTAGCAAGCTGTAATAAAAAAGTCCTTTTTCTCCTACCACCTTGCCCCTTGACTATTGGCATGTCTTGCAGTGAGCAGAAGGCCCCACGTTGGGCAGTAACAGTATCAGTTATAAAACTACTCTTAACAAATCCTTGCAATACTTTAGCCAGGATTCCTGGGTAGGTGATTTTGAATTTAAAATTTGATATTTTATTTTGTTGTCTGTAAAATAAAAATTTTAATAAGATATAACTAATTGCTCAATATTTAATCATTATGCTATCACCTTTTCTGTATTTTAATTTCTGTCTGATTTTTAATCAACAGTGTGTTGAAACATCAGCTTTTAGTTTCTTCCTATAATTTATAAAGACCTGAGATGCATTACTTACTGCTTTTACTTTTTCTTTCCTTAAGCATTAAGAATCCTAATGGATCTGTTTCCAAGAAGGTTGAGGTACAGAAATTAATGATTCCATGTAATAAAGTAAAAGACTTAAGAGAGTGGAATACTTCTCCACAATTGTTTTGCTGTTACCCTTGTTGTCATTTTGGTTTGATTATTTCTCCCCTCCCTGCACTGACTTGCCTCTACTACCAAGTTTTGCAGAATATCTCAGCAAATATTAGGACTATGTGAACGTATATGATACACAAATGTCTATGGGTGTGTGAACCTGCATATGCAGATTCCCAAGAAGCCCTCAGGAAAATAATTTAGTACTTATAGTAAGCAAACTTTACAAAGAGACAGGCCTAGGTCTGAGCCCTGGCTCCTCCTACAAGCCTAGGAGAGTTTACTTAAATTTTCCAGATTCTTGGTTGGTTAACTACTCTGTAAATGAGAGTCATGATCTCTGGTAATGGTAGACCTATTAAATGATAAAAGAAGGAGGAAGTCCTTAACTCAGTGCTTCAGGCACTCAATAAACTTGAAAAATGTCTTTTAACATCTGGGTTTCATATTGCTGGTTCCTTTGAAAAAATTTCCAGATTTAGGATTCTCTTGGATATTCAATTAGATTTAGTCATTGTAACAGCTCTTTTAATTTATTTATTTTTCTTCATTTCTCATATATTATGCAGTGTAACAATGATTTAGAATTCTGACATCTAGGCATAAATTGATGCGTCTTTGACAATCACTAATAGTTATGGAATGCTAGGGATCAAGAGTCACCTTTCACAGTAGCTGATGTATTTTCATTTATCACTAAACATGTTTAAATTAGAGTTAAGTTTCTTATCTACTATGTGATGTACAGATGTCTACTATATTATAATTTTGTGTGTCTTGTGAAACATTAAAAATGGTAGCAACAACAAAAGTTTACTCATCTTATTTGTGAATTTTATAATGGTATAACAACTTTTGACTCCAATTAGCCAAAAGATTTCCTCAATTTGTCTCGTAAGTTTATTCATTTAACTATTATAAAACATGAAATAATTACATATAGTTAGCATTATCTGTCTGATTATTTTACAATAATCTGGTGCATTTGATGAACTAGAATAATTAAAAGGGATCACAAATGATTATTTCTGTAATCTCTTATCTTTTTCATGTTTAGTTAAGATTTTTTTTTTTTTTTGGTGAGGAAGATTGGCCCTGAGCTAACATCTGTGCCAGTCTTCCTCTACTTTGTATGTGGGATGCCGCTGTAGCATGGCTTGATGAGCGGTGTAGGTCCATGCCCAGGATCCAAGCCTGCAAACCCCAGGCCACTGAAGCGGAACACACAACCTAACCACTGTGCCACAGGGCCAGCCCATAGTTAAACTCTTAAAGTTAACTTTTTAGCTACGTGATATTAGCTACATTGAAAAACCTGAATTGTTATTCTAACTTAATATGTATGAAATGCACAGAAGATTCAGAGAGTTTTAAAAGTCCATGCAATGAATAACCTATAGAACAAGGCGTCTTCTTTCACCTGAGGGGAAAAAACAATTCAATCAGCAGTTAACTTCTGTAACCACTCTAAATTTAAAAATAGGTAAATAAAATAAATAAAAGGAAGGAGAAAGAGAAACAGATAGAGATACAGATAGAGAAAGAGACAGAGACAGAGGTAGAGATAAGAGGAAAGATGGTAACAGACTTTATTGCCGCATATTATTCTTGCTATACTTTGGTATATGTTTACTATTTTTCTGCTAATGTTTTTCTGGTTCTCTTTTTCTCATTCAGATATTTTCATATATTGTGCATCCAAATGTGACATGCAACATTTATTTTCATACTACTGAGAGAGCATTTCTTTTCCAAATAGAGGAGATACTAGGAATCAACTACTCCCCGGAAAAATAAATAATAATAATAATATAGCCTCAAAAGAAAAAAAGAAAGTATAACCCTATAGGTTTTCCTAAACTTAATCAATTTTCTTTGCTACAATAATTTAATTATTTTTTTCCACTGTATGTTTGTTTGGAGCTAAAAGCTGTTGAGGAAAAGTAAGAAGACACAGATGTAGATATACATGTACATATACGTAATAATGGGGGGGAAATAACAATTCATGTTATGTTTAATTTTATTGAAATTGATGAAACTTTGAAAGTGAAATGGATGTTTAGTGGAAAGAAAATAGTTAAATATTCAGCATCTTCAAAACTTAAGGCAATAGACTAGGAGAATTGTATTTTACTCTTGACTGTGCCCACTGATAGACATATTAGGTTGCAAATAATGTTTTAAATGTAGGCCCTCAAGCACTTTAATCTATGTTTGGTTATTTTAAGAATATTAAACAGTTGTTCGTGATATTCTAATTCGTTTGCCAAATCCAGTAATTTATTTGGTGCTCATAATTGAAACAGAATATGTAGACACTGAGACATCAACATAAAGGCAAATCAGAATTTGCTATGTGGATAAATAAGGGAAACTTACTTACTTAAAGGTTCTATTCTAGAAAATTTATAATACACACATCTGATGGAACAGAGAAATAAATTATTGACCAGTAGAGCCCTCAGTGGGCTGATAATATTTTTAAGCATTATCAGATGTCATACACCATGAAATTTTCATAGCACTTTGAGGCCCTGCTGGGAAAATTATTGTGTGTTTCACAAAGTTAACAAGCTTTACTTTATTGCAGTCAGCTGTGCAAAGCTTTTGTACGCTGTCCTTTCCCTGCCTCTCCAATATCACATATACACAAAATTCCTTTGATTTTACAGTCCTGTAATTTATAGAAGCCCACCAAGAGAGAGTTTCAGTGAAAAACCTCTGAATTAGGGATTTTGACCATTCTCTTTGTGTGTGTGTGTGTGTAATTTCTGGAAATAGTAAGTTTTCTGAAGAAAATTGAAGCAACATCAGAACACGGAGAGAAATGAGGTATTTGGATTTGGGGGTGTGTTTTCAGAGGACTGTTTTAGACAGGGTGTTTAGGAAATACTTTTTCAGAATGAGTTATTTGAGCAGAGACATGAAAATTCTTAGGAAAAAGCTATAAGAAAGTTGGAGCAAAAATGTTCTAGTCAGAGTAAATAGCATGTTCAAGAACTCAGAGGTAGAATTTAGCTTAGTGTACTCAAGAAACTAATTAGTCAAGGGTGACCATGGCAGAAAAATCAGTTGAGAGGTAGACGAAGCCAGATAATATAAGTTTTTGTAGTCTATGATAAGGAGCTTGGGTTTTATTCTAGTTGTAAAGAAAGTTGTTGTAGGATCCCGCCCAATTGAATTCATGATATGATTTATATCAGCAGAGACCATTCATGATGTTACAGGATAAACTGTGTAGAGGAGGGGCCAGAGCTTAAGTATGGAGACTTTAGAAATCCATTGCCATGGGCTAGGAGCCAAAGATAATGGTGGCTCAGCCTCCCATGTAAAGGAAGAAGAGGTAAGATGAAGAGGCAAAATTGGGTGAATTTGGGGTATAGTTTAGCCATCAACACAACAAATGTAGTAGAAATATGAATGAGGTCTGAAGAAAAGAGAAGATTCAGCAATATTTTTAGTCCTAAACAACTAGATGGATGTTGGTACGGCTTATGTATATGAAGATACTGAGAAGAAACAGGATTATGAATAATCTGTGGTTGATATATCTATTTACATCAAAATGGAGCAGTCTAGCAGGAGTTGGTTATAAACTGGATATGTCTCACACACACACACACACACACACACACACACAGTGGCCAACTCTGGAGATGTGCATTTGGAAGGATGACATTTGCAGTTAAGGGACTAATGAGATCACCTAGGGAGTGAATATAGATAGTGAGGGAACACAAACTAATCCTTGAGTACTCAAATATTTAAGGAGGAGAGAAAAGGAAGATGAAGCAAAGAAATGGAAAATGAACACTGAGTGGAGTGAGTGGAAAGCAATCAAAATTGGAGTTTCCTGAAAGATGAGTTTAGGCATTTCAAGAAGACAAGGCCTTACATTGTGTTACCTGTTTCTGAAAGACCAGGATGTTGAGTAGTGAGAATTGACTATTTAGTTTGGCAAAATGGAGGTCATTGGCAAGTTTGACATATTTAATTTCAAGAAGTGATGGGAACACTTCTTCTCTGAATTTTGAAAAGCCTGAATTTTCTCAGAGTGAGTGTAAGAGAGAATGATAAGCTATAAAATAGAAACAATAACCAAAGACGACTACGTCAAGAAGTTCTGTTATAAAAGGAGTAGAGAAGGGGACAGTGGTTAGAAGGGGTTAGGGGCCAATGTAGCATTTTTGTTTTGGAGTTTTTGTTGTTGCTTTTGTTTTGTTTTGGATGGGAGTATGTTTGTGAGAAGTTGGAGTGATCCTGGAGAGATGTCAAATCAATGCTTGAAGAAGAAGAAGAAACAGGTAGAATCAGTTAGATACTATGCAGAAGTGAAAGGATAAGATACTATGCAGAAAAGAAAGACTGGTTTTGAGGTAGGATTAAAAACAATTGATCCAAAGAGTAAGGTGGAGAACCTGGGAACAGAGGCTGAGAGGACGTTAAATTTGATTTTAGGAATCTGAGGTAGTTCACTTCAAATTTCTCTTATATTTCAGCGAAATAAGAAAAAAGTCATCAGCTGAGAATGTGGAGAGGGGGAGGGTGGTAGGAGTTTTATAAAAAGAGGAAGAGATGCGCCCTGGCTTTTTCAGAGAACTGAAGATAAGAGTGATAAAGACATAGACTGGATGATTAGTTATTGGGACTTATTTGAGATTTAAGATCATAAAGTGGGATATGCATTTTTTTCCAGCATCGAAAAGTGAGTGTATTTAACCATACTCAGCTTATAACAGAGCAAATGAGCAAGGGGAATAATAGTTAATGCCGTAGCATGTACAATGAATTGGCAACAGAGAAAGTTGATTGAAGAAAGGGAGAGGAACTTTGTCTTGTAAGAATTAGAACCAAGGTGCTCCATAATCATCTGGCATCTGCTCAATATTGTACCTATAGTTAGAAATGTACTTGACAGAAACTGCAGGGATCTTCTGGATTCTTCCTTTAAAGTTGTGGTCAACTGTGGCCAGTTGGCAATGAAACGCTTCAGCAGAGAAATTATACACATCACTTCCATTTACAGCCTACTGACCGGAACAATGCATATGTCCACCCCAATCACAAGACTACTGGGATGTGCGGTAGTTCATGTGCTCACAAAGAGAGGAAAACCAGGTATTAATGAGGACTAGTAACCACAGGAGTTGAGAGTGTATACAAGGGAGAGGATCTCTGGGATAGACAAGGAAAGAATTAAGGGCAGGATAACAATCATAGATGATGAAAAAATGGCATGGTCAATGTGTTGGCATTTCCCAAAGGCATAGAATAATGACTGTAGCAGTGAACCAGCCAACTGACGTGAGAAAAAAAAAAACATGTGTGGAATGTTTAAGTGCCATGCATTGGAGGTTGTGCAATTATGGTAACAACAGGTTTAGGAATTTACATTTTCCTCATTTTTTTCTCCCACTTACTAGCTTTGTGGCCTTAGCCAAATTAATTAACAGTTTTATGTTGGTTCATCTATCTGTAAGTTGAGGATTCAGGGGACCTTTCTCATAAGGCTGTTGTGAAGATCAGATGTGACAACAAACACAAAAAATCAGTATGTTTTATTATGTAATATGTAATCAAAAATAAAATCCATTAGTACTAACAGAGATAAAATGTTAAAAGTCTAAAAACACATGGATTAGCTTTATCTAAAGATAAAGGAAGCTGGAAACCTAGAGAAACTGGCTTAGAATATCCCTTTAAAAGTAATGATATTTATTTTGAGATGAAGTCAATTAAAATTTGTGAAAATGACTGTTGTTAGATATCTAGAGTACACTTTGATGTTTTAATTTGCTACTATTGGCATTCCCTAAAGCTACTTGTCATTTTTGGTTTTTTTTTTCCCCCAAAGCCCCAGTAAACTACTTGTCATTTTTAAATTAGATTCTTCAAATAAGTATTTTTTGTACCTAGTTCAAGTGTTTAGAAATTTTGTATTGTTTTCATTTATCTTGCCAGCTCGCTTGGAATAACCCTTGCTATAACATGGACCATTTTGTTACTCAGATCTAAAAAGGAAAGAGCAACATTTGTTCAGATGACTGTTTGCTGATCCTTCTATTTATCTGAAGATTTATTACTCTTCAATCATTGAGTTTATTCTTCTATGTTAATAAGTATGTGCACGCTTGTGTGTGTGTGTTTGTGTGTGTGCATGTATGCTGCCGAGCGTACATACTTGTGTTTTCATAAACTACTTGGCAATGATTTCTTCTGGCTAGTTCTATTTTGCTTGAACATTTCTTAAACAAACATCATTCTATAGATAGCCAAAGTATCTACACAAAGATCTCAAACAAAATCAGATAAAGATATTAAAGGACAATATTGAATCTATTTCACAAGTATATTATATCATTATTTTACTGGAAAAATATACATGGAGAGTCAGATTCAGAAAATAAAGCATGAGAAAAAATAAGAAATGTTATTTAGAGATCAGCACTGTTGATAATATTTTTTGAGATATTTTTAGTTGGGAATTCTCCTGTGCCTACGTGAATACTCTGGCCTATTTCCCTAGTCAACTCCAATCCTTCTCTGTAACGTACACCCAGGCACTGTAATACTCTCTTTGGAGCTACACTGTTCACATACAAATAATTAAACAATTGTCCATCTAAATTCTATTTTGTTAATTTTTTGACATACATACAAAACTACGTGGTTCCTCAAATTAAACAAATTGAAATATACTTGAGGATGGTAGGCATGAGTTTAAAAGAGGAGTTAAATATATCGAACTTTATATAATTGAATGGATAATGAAAGACAAAAACCAATAAAATTGATTACTTTGTGAGATCTACAATTCACTCTGGCTAACATGGTCTGTGAAGGACTTTTGCTGGAGAAAAGATTGGAGGTGATATCTGAAAAAATTAGCAGAATTGAATGAGTGAAAAGGAAGTAAAATATGAGTTAGTATTAAAATATTCTCTTACCATTTCAAGCCAGCTCTCCATTCCCAGTTCTTTATTGTTTTTGCAGGTCATTTTGCTCTTGTTTCCTTTCCCTGCTCCTCTATACACCTTGTTCTTTCCTTTTCCAATCAGACCCCTCTTTTTCTTCATCTCCTGGTGTAATACCGAGCAGTACCTTGTTCTCTTAGGTAAATACTTATCAGAATGGTGGCAGTACCTTAAAATGCTGCTGGGCACATGCAAACAGGCATGTAGATAACTTAATGAAAATACTTGTGGACCAAAGTATACTATTAACTAGAATTTTTCAAAGGCTCAGTTAGAGAATTTATTTGCTCAAATATAGGATTATTCTCTCAATATTTTATCACTCAGTTACAACTTTTGGTAATTCTTTCTTCAGATCACAGTTGCCTTCCCAACTCCTTATTTAAATAGTTCTTCTTGAAATCTGAAATGAATTGTTTCTCTACACTTTTATATTGAACCTTTGTCAGAAAAATTATCTGAAACTTGAACACATACAAAAAGTTGGGCCACACATCTTTTCAAAGTTTATGGGAATTAAGGTCACCCAAGGATTATCTAGATTTTATGAGACTGTATTTAGTTCTATTCCCTATTTACTATTGATTAAAGGTCTCAGACTTAGAGAACAACAGGTTAATTTGTAAATTTTTGTCCAGTGGAGATGCAAATAATCTGTGTCTAATGGACCAAATATCCCTGGAGATAATTTATATCTTGTTGGACATTAAGCAGGTGCTTTTTATCTAACCAAGCAATTTTGCCATCTTATAAGATTTTTAGTTTCTCAAATGCTATTTGAACCAGTAATTAAATAATGTGTTAAAATATTTGATACACGTTCAGTTTACATTTATATGAGAGCTATGATTTGATCTTCTTGACAATTACATTACTATATTTTAACACCTTTCAATAGCTTGTATCTTTCCTATCCTGACTTTTCAGGATCTTTGGCTCCTTTCTCTGCACTCTATAATTCTGAACTACTAATAGTTTGTATTATAAAAGTCAACATATCTGTTCCCATAGTTTTAATTTAAGATATGAGAAATACCTGACAAGGACAGTGGATTCTGTCCCAAACTCTTAATCTGGCAGGTGAGGCTTCAGTTATAAAACACATCTACCATTCCTTAAAATTTTCAGTTGATCAGAAGAGCAGAGAAGAGACAGAAACTCAATGATTGTGAATGTAAGAAACTTCATACTTTTGACAGTGCAGACCTCACAGGGATGTTGTGTGAGAGGCTTCATAGCAATCCACTGACTTTCTTCTGAACCTGGGGAATTAATCTCCCTTCACCTCCTCTCCTGCCACCAGTCTTTCTCCTCCCCAGATCCAAACACATACAGAAATAGAACAACATCTTTCCCCTCTTCTTTCCCCCTTTCTTGCTTATCGCTAAGGCAAGAATGGTTTTCTGACTTCTCTATTACAGACAATTATTATGGAAAGAGCCAGAAAGTGAGAAAAAAAATGAAAAGAAAGTTAAAAAAAAACGCTCTTATAATAAAAACTGTCGTTTGTTTCACTTGAATTGTAGAGATGCAGGCCCAGTCTCTTCTTTATTCCTATTTATTGTCTCTTCAGCTCTCTTTTTTCCCAGGGATCATGGTCATAATTTGCCCCAACAGGTAACCCCACAGCTCTCCATTGGTGCCTTTTCCCCATTCTGTGGTGGATGTCATGATGCAATGCTCAGATTTCTTTTTAGGAATGAAGGACTTGTTGCCTCAGCTGCTGACGATGTTATAAGAATACACCTTTAGTTTTCAGGCCTCTTTGCGACGTCTCAGCTATAAAGGAGATCTCCCTCAAGTCTTCCTTCTCAGAATGGTCCACATCCAATGATTGACCAAGGGGAACTACAAAGGTGAAGCCTCTAGACCAAATTCATGACAACTCTGAGCGGCCATTCCATTCCCACAGTATCTTAAGAGGTCAGCCAAGGTCATGGTTGGGATTGCACCACAGCTCAACTTCTCTCTCTACCCAAACCTGCTTCCCTTCCCTTCCTTCCAAGGATACTCCCTAACAAACCTTCTGAAGGAGCACTTCCTAATGTTTATCTCTCAGTCAGCTTCCTGCAGAACCCAACCTGTGACTGCAACACAGACCTAGTATGTCTAAGATAAAGGTTGTGTAGATAATCATGATTGATGTTTTCATATACAAAGAACTAAATTAAAAATCATCTATATGTCAAAAAACTATCCAAACTTCCCTTCTCTTCCTCCTCCTTAAAATGATGGCTTACCTGGGAATTTTACCACAGATGTTGTATGAGGATTCTGAGGTGGTGACAAAACAGAGTATTCAGAAGAGCAAGAGAAGAATAGAAAGTGTACGTGAGAAGAAAGCTGTGGATGAGGCCTAGTGTTGACAGGGGACAGCATAGTAATGGGAATTCGGTTTTCTTTACTTCTCATTTATCTCTTCTCATTGCAGTCCACACTATTACTACAGTTACTCTTCAGGTCAGTCTTAGAAAAAGTTGGAAATGGTTTTTCTATCAATGAAATGGAGCCTTGGAGATGGGGTATAGAGGATATAGACTCTCAAGTAATAAGAGACGGACCATCAGAAGCAGGAAGATAAGTAGAATTCCTGTGGTCATTAGCCTAAAGGAGGAAGTGAAGGAAATTTGCGCTTCACTTTCTCCTTTAGGCTAATGACCACAGGAATTCTGAGACATACATTAGTTGAGAAAGATTGGAGTAGTCTAGATTTTCATCTGCAAGAATGTCAGTGTACTTTCTATCCGCACACCGACAAGCTTAGAAGGCAGCATTTTGTGTGTGTCTATTAAAAAGAAATGAGTGTTCACATGAAATAACATCTGAATATTGATATGTTATGTACATTTGAGATTGGACTTCTGCTAAGTAGATTCACCAAGTGAGGCAGCCTTCACTGGCTTAAAGTTCTGAGGAAAGGCAATAATATGGGAATAACCTCTCTTCACGACAGTCATTGTTTTCACAGATACAATAGTCCCCCTTACCTGAAGTTTTGCTTTCCACGGTTTTAGTTACTGTGGTTAAGTGCAATTCAAACATATTAAATGAAAAATTCCATAAAGAAACAATTCATAATTTTAATTTGTGTGTTGTTCTGAGTAGTGTGATGAAATCTCACTCTGTCTTGCTCTGTCCCGCCCTGGACGTGAATCATCCCTCTGTCCAGCTGTGTACACCACTGCCCTTTAGTCACTTAGTAGCTGTCTCAGTTATCAGATCGACTGTCACAGTACGGCGGCGTTTGTGGTCAAGTAACCCTTATTATACTTAACAATGGCCCCAAAGTGCAAGAGTAGTGACGCTGGCAATGCTAATATGACAAATGGAGGCCATAAAGTGCTTCCTGTAAGTGAAAAGGTAAAAGTTCTCAACTTACGGAAAAAAAACAAAATCATAAGCTGAGGTTGGTAAGATCTATGGTAACTTTTATTACAGTATATTATTGGAATTGTTCTATTTTATTATCAGTTATTGTTGTTAATCTTTTACTGTGCTTAATTTATAAATCAAACTTTATCATAGATATCTATATATAGGAAAAAACATAGTGTATATATATATATATATATACACACTCAGTATATATATATATTCAGTACTATCCCCAGGTTCAGACATCTATTGGGGGTCTTGGAACATACCCCTGAGAATAAGGAAGGACTACTGTATTACTTCATCCAGTTTTTATTCATCACCACTCACCACACAATCTGTTTCATCATGTAGTGGGCTCATTAGTTGCAATTTGATTTGTGCTTGCCTGTCATACTGAGCTTTTTCCATATTGAGATGATTAATTAATTGGTGTTCTTCAGATTAAATCATTCTTGTATTCAAGAGACTCCAAAGGCTTAGAATAAAATCAAAACTTCTAACTATGGCTACAGGCCAATTTGGCTAGCTTCTGCCTATCTCTCCAAACCCAGATCCTATAGTTTTCCTCTTTACTACTTTCTTGAGCCACATCAGCCTTATTCTTCAAATGTCCCAAGCTTCTTTCTACATCTGCTCTTGCCTCTGCCCATAAAGCCCTTCTCCCAAATCTACATGTTATTTATATATAATTTCTCACTTTATTCATAGCTCTTTTATCATCCAAGGGAGAGTTTCTCTAATCATCGTGTAAGTTAAGCCTCATCTCCAATTCATTTCATTCTCTTAACTCTTACTTTCTTAAAATTTATTTTATAGCACTTATCATGACCTAAAATGCTTACTGTCATTTGCCCCCACTAGACTTAACAGAATAGGTACTTCTGTCGTATTCATCACTTCATCTTCAGTGCCTGACACATAGAAGTCAGTCAATGAGTACACTAGCCAAGGTTCTCCAGAGAAAGAGAACCATTAGTATGAGTGTGTGTGCGTGTGTGTTTGTGTGTGAAGAGAGAGAGAGAGGGAGGAAGATATTTTAAGGAATTTGCTCACACAATTGTGGGGAATGACAAGTCTGTAATGAGCATCCTGGTAGGCTGGAAATGGAGGAAATAGTTGATATTGAAGTCTTGATTCTGAAATCTGCAGGCTGGAAAGCTCATGCAGGGTTTCTATGTTGCAGTCTTGAGAGAGAATAGAGTTGCTTCTTCTTCGGGAAACCCAAGTCTTTGCTCTTAAGGTCTTCCATTGATGAGATGGGGCCCACACACATTATGAAGGCTAATCTACTTTATTTAAAATCTACTGATTTAAAAGTTAATCAAATCTAAAAAAAATATCTTCACAGCAACATCTGGACATATGTTTGACCAAACAACTGGGCACCATTGCCTAGCCCAGTTAACACATAAAAATAACCATCACAATGAGTATTTGTTTGAGTATTTAATTTTTGTATTAATTAACTATTTAATTAATGTATTAGATAATCAGCTCACTTACGGTAGTCTATTTTTATGTCAGAGCACGCAGATAATTCAGTTCGCACCGACACTCTGGTCCCAGTTGGAGATCTAAAACTTGACATGCTCTCCCATGTCCAAGTGTCTGTTTATCCTGTTGATTCTTGGGGAAATTTATTTAATAATATGTGAACAAGAACTAGAATTTAAACCCATATTTTAACTCAGCCTGAATACATTATATCAAGAATTCTTCTCATTATCAATACCACTATTTACTACTTGATAATGCTTCTATCTCACAGTAGAAAACATTTAGCTTTGATGTCTTATAGCTCTGAATTGACCTGCATATAGACAAGTGCAACAAAATTATTATCCATACATAATATATAGATATCAGATGTATCATGTCAATATTTTCAGAATGTTCTTACTTGGACTTCATTTGAGGTACAATAGAGAGCTTCTTTTTATAAAAGTTGACCAAGAAAGCACAATCATGACATTAAATAGTGGATTTTCTAAGAGTTATTCTAATTTTACTCTTTAGAAGAAATACCTTAATTTCTTTTTGTGTGCTCCTACCTCAATAAATACACACTGTTTTCTAATTATTCACTTAATTTTTACTATCACTGCATTCATTCACCTTCAGTTAAAAGATATTGTGAAAATAAGCTTTCTAATACTTAAGTTTTTTTTTTCTTTGGTGAGGAAGAGTGGCCCTGAGCTAACATCTGTGCCATCTTCCTCTAATTTGTATGTCGGATGCCACCACAGCATGGTATGATGAGCAGTGTAGGTCTGCGCCCAGGATCTGAACCTGCAAACCCTGGGCCGCTGAAGTGGAGCACACAAAACTTAACCCCTGTGCCACCGGCTGGCCCCTAATACTTAAGTTTTTGGTTTAAGAAATGAGCCTCTCACTATATGTACCCTTAATAATATTACATTTTAATATTTATTACATAAAATGAGTATGTATGTTCATATGCCTTTATTTTCAGTCAAAAATGCTACATTAGAAATTATAAGAAAAATGTTTTATATCATTTATAATGTAATTATCTTCATCTCTTGGTCCTACTGATTCTGTAGAAAGTCTGTTCATATTTTTAAATATTATCAGTGTGCAAACAATCATCTAGTGCAAGGTTTGTAGTTCACCTTATCTCTATTCTCAGGTATATTATTAGACATACATCTGATGAATTTCAAAATGACTCATTCCAAAAAAGACAGTATTTACCAGGAACTCAATATGTGTCAGGCATTTTTCTATGAACAGAGTACACATCAGTGAATAAATAGGGAAAAAACCCTTCCTGTCCTTATTGAGTTTTCAATCTATGGAGGGAAGGCAGACAGTAAAAGAGGAAATATACAAATATCAGATGGAGTAATACAGAAAGACATTGCCAGAACGAGGGTATAAGGAGACCTGGGGAGTGATTGTCTTATGGAGCAATTGACATTTGAGCAAAAATATGAAGGAGTTGAGGGAGTGAACTATGTAGCAATCCAGGGGAAAAAATTCCAGGTAGAAGAAAACAAGTGCAGATAGCAAGGAGGTTAGTATGACTGGAAGTTACTGTAATATATTATAGGGAAACGAACAGGAGAGGAGGGTAGAGTTAAAAGGGAGATCATGTAAGTCCTGGTAAGCTGCAGTACATAGCTAAGCTTTCACTCTAAGAAGGGAAGCCATTGGAGCACCTTGAGCAAGGAAGTGGCATCTCCACTCCAGTTGATGTAAGAATAGTCTATCAAGAGGGAAAAGGACACATTAGGAGAATATCGTAATACTGCAAGTAAGAGAGAAAAACAAACGGAGTTGGTGAAATGAGGTTGGATTCTAAAAGTGATAAAATGAGAAGCTTGTGTTTTGGATGTAGACTGTGAGCAAAAGGACAGAAATTGAGGAATGCTCCAAGTTTTCGGTCTAAGAAAGTAGAAAAAGAACATTCTTGCCCATTTACTGAGATAAATAAGATTGCTATAGGAGCAGGTTTAGGGGGAAACAGAGTTGACTTTTGGATCTGTTAAGATATTTAGTTGCCTATTAGACATTCTAACGGGAACTTTGAGTAGGCAGATGGTATGTGTGCCTATAAACAAAGAGATGACAAAATATTTCAAGCTCAGCTATTAATAGTCTATGTTAGATTTAGGAATAATTTAGTAACAATTTGGATAATACGTGCATTATGTAAATTGCCTGTAATTATATCAGAATCTTGCATTTTAGATATAATTATGAACTAGCTTAGTGATTTCAATGTCAAAATGTTTAGTTACTTCAGATTTTGGTTGAAAAATAAAAGATAAATTCTGTGTGTTCAATATTGCATAGAGAGTTGATTAAGATCATTTGGTATTCTATGCTTATAAATTTTATACATAATATTACTCCTTATTTATTGCTTAAGGATATACAATGCTAATCTTGAGTTTACCAACTTTGGAGGAACAAGCAACACTGAAAGTTGTTGTTTTTTTTTCCCAGATACTATTAGAATGATAAGTACACTTGAGTAATAGCATTACTTGGTGTTTATGTATGAAAATATAAGCATTTCTTATCTTAAAATTAAGGCCTAAATAAAATGAGGTTTGTAAATTTTGAAATTAGTTAAATGAAATATTAATTTAAAAGTCAAGTGATTTTAATAATCTTTTTGCCATAAAAAAGCACTCTGACATAAAATATGTACTAAGCAATTGAAATTGATATTAGAGATTGAAGTATATCAAAATCATTTTGGGTAAGTATGCCTTAAAAATTAATGTAGTTATAATAAGCTTGCATTTTTTGTCCATTTACCTCATATATATTCTTTTTTTTATAATTTTTATTTATTTATTTTTTTCCCCCCAAAACCCCAGTAGATAGTTGTATGTCATAGCTGCACATCCTTTTAGTTGCTGTATGTGGGACGCGGCCTCAGCATGCCCGGAGAAGCAGTGCATTGGTATGCGCCCGGGATCTGAACCCCGGCCGCCAACAGCGGAGCACGCCCACTTAACCGCTAGGCCATGGGGCCGGCCCCCTCATGTGTATTCTGGTGTCAACCTTTGAGCATTCTCTTTATCTAAAATTGCATATTTAATCAGTCATGTGACTGATAAGTATGTTTGGTGAATAGAAATACAAATTTATGAGACAGAAAACATCCTTAGATAAGAAATAATATAGATGATATTTGAGCACACCAAAAAAAGAATTTGATATTTTGCTGAAAAGTATCTTTGGAAAGAAAAAGCAAACTGGTAAAGCTTTCTTAGCAGTTGTTTGTCAAGGGAAAATAGTGGCAAGTAAATAGTATGATTGCTTTTCCAAATAACGGCATAAAATGTTAGGTAACTAGTATTATTTGTTTTCATATAAGTCAAAATAGAGCATTTGTGTAAGCATTTGGCGTGTGGAAAAGTGGAAATGAAATTGAGCAAGGATATTAATTTGTTCTCTGATGTGTTAGGTAACCTGAGGAAAATAGTTGCAATGAAAATAGTTATTCAACCTTGTTGTGCTGTAAAAGTGCTTCCTAATCATTTTATACATAATCCAGGGAAAAAAACCTTTAAGTTAAAACTCTTATTTTCGGGCCGGCCCCGTGGCTTAGAGGTTAAGTGCGCGCGCTCCGCTGCTGGCGGCCTGGGTTCGGATCCCGGGCGCGCACAAACGCACCGCTTCTCCGGCCATGCTGAGGCCGTGTCCCACATACAGCAACTGGAAGGATGTGCAGCTATGACATACAACTATTTACTGGGGCTCTGGGGGGGAAAAATAAATAAATAAAATCTTTAAAAAAAAAAAAAAACTCTTATTTTCATTTTAATGCCATGAATGGAGACAGCAAATGACTTCCTCTGAGGTAAAAAATATAAAATTATTGAAAAAATTAGGATTACAATTCCTAGGATTGCCCAACATCTCCTGAATTTGAGGCTATGATTTTTTAAAAAATTAGACAGAAAAATACTAAAGGGCTTTCCTACAAGTAAATTAGTAGTATCGAGTATCACCTTTTCTCCCAATGAATGCCAACAGAAGAAAACTAATACACACAGTAGATAAACACAATTAGGTCCTTAAAAATGTTTATTTTCATAAATAAACATCCGAACATTGTTGTATCATCTCTCCCATCATCATATCAATGCCTATCTAAAACACAGTCTTGGCTTTACTCTCAGAAATGACTTTCCATGTAAAGAAGTGACAAGTACTTTGAACTTTGACAACCAATCTGAGCTAACTTGTAGCATTTCTTGTTTAATTCTCTGTAGTTACTCAGCAACCTGAAAGTCTGAAGGGGTTGGAGTTGAATTACAGTTGGTTCTTTTTAACTAAGATTCTCTGTGGATTCCATGAGCAAAGCCACATAGAAATGTAACCTTAATAGTATAAGAGTAAATATGCTAAAAATATAATAATAAAAAATCATTATTTAAATTCATAGTAATGCATGTTCTTTCTATGTGTAAAAAGGAAGTCAAGTCTTCACCACCCTTCTCTTGCCCTGTCTCATAAAACACCCCCTAAACTCATTACCCAGTTTAACAACTTGTATTATTCTAGATAATATTTCCATATATATGCATATATGTGTATATATATGTATATACACACACATATGAATTCATACATATGTATATTTTTATAGTTTTTATTTATATTTTTAATTATTAATATCATGCTATATTGTTTAGTAACATGTTATTTTAGCCAGGGATATATTAGACACTTACATTAATCCACACAGACTTTTATTCTTTAGTAACATCAGAGTAACCGCATAGTATGTATGTCCAATGATTTATGTTACCATTTCTCTTAGGTTGGCTCCATTGTTTGCCAGCATAAATAGTAATAGTATAGCACAAAATAGTAATAAGCATAATGGATTTTTGTTTTTTGTTTGTTTCCTTGGTGTGTGTGTGTGTGTGTGTGTGTGTATCTATGGAAACAGTGCTCAAGAAAACAAATTCTAGCTCTGCCAATTATAATCTATTTGACATTGGGCAAGTCCTCACTTGTCATTGCCACAATTTACTCATCTGTAAAATGAGAACAATACTATTTTCCTTAGAGGGGATTATTGTAAAGATTAAGTGAGATAATGCTATACAATAAATGGTATAGCTCCTGGCCCTTAGTGACCATAGATAAGTGTCTTTTGTTATTTTTATTTTTTCAGACTTTGAGTAAAGCTGAGAATATTTTCATGTTAATTATGCATTTGGATTTATTTTTCTACTGATTTCATTTTTTTCTGTTGAGTTTGTTTTTCATTATCTTAAGGATTTGTTAGCGGAATTTAATAACATTGTACACTTTCTATGTCATTTGTTTGGTATCATCAACATTAAAAATATTGGCAACAAAGCAACGTTGACCAGGGAGACACCTTTTGTTACACATCCAGATAATGGAGGCATGTTAACTTGTTTAAATCGATCAAGTCATTGAACAATAAACTCAAATTTTTATGTTGCTTTATTCTTAGACTTGAATGTTTTTCTGTAAGTTAAAACAGGAAAGCAAAATATACCCCACAGAAGAGTACTGCCAGAAATCAAATTGTATTTTTATTGGCCCTAATGCCATCAGTATCTACACGGCTCAATAAGGGGTGTAGCCTAACCTACGAGGAAGGGGCAATTCAGTTATTTCTGAATTGATGCTGTGACCCCATAAACAACTTTTATTTTTAGGAAGATGGGAGGAACCTCACAAATGACAAATGATTCCATGTGTTGTGGCCTGCGGCTCTCTCACCCCATCTCACCCCACAGCAGGAGAACTGGCATTCCAATGGCTGATATAATTATCTTGTAATATGACCTTGTCTTTAAGGAAAAGATTATAAATGTTCTCTTCTATATTCTATATTAACTTTAGGGTATCTACATTTTAGGATAAACGCATATTTAGGATTTTAGATTTCTGACTTATTTTGTATTATAGGTTCTTTGCCAGATATGAGTGTTTTCTAATTATTCCAAACTTTTTTGTCTTAAATTATATCATCTTAATTGCTAAAAGCTAATTGGCAGTGTTAGAGAGAAAAATTCACTATTAATGTTAAAGAAATGAAGGCTTGATACACATAATTTAGGAATTGCTACTACTCATATAACTGTTTGGAATTTATTTGGAGGTTAACAGAGAGGGGCGTTGTGCATTTAAGCTAAAGATTAACAGAGTATAATATTTTAAACTAGAATTCACTATGCAGAAATAACATTTTTATAATTTAGTTATCATTTTCCAGACATACTTAAGAAATAACCATTTTGAAATGATAATCATAATGGATGTTCTGGTTTGTGAGCTGTCTTTTTTACTTAATATTATAGCATCTTTTTAATGACATAAATATCCTTATGCTACAAATTTTAATGAATGCATAGCTGAGTATGTCTTAAAACACGTTTTGGGTGCCGTGGGAACAATATCTGCCTTACTGCTCCTATCAAAACATTGTTGATGAAGTTGCTAATTTCATCACATTCGTGTTTGTGAAAATCTGGGGCTCATTTTTCTTATACTTGTGTTGACAAGAATGTTGAGGTAGTTTCAATATCACACACACACACACACACAAACACACACACCCCATCTTCATGTTAGGGAGAAAATATGCAAGATGCAAACATGAAATTTAGATAAAGAATAACTACCTGGATTTTCAAATTCAAATTCAATGTTGTTAGAAAATTATCATTTTCATGGGAAATTCACTGATGAGCCCTTATAATATGGGCAGGTGGTAATAATATATGAAGAAAGATAGGGATATTTCCTGTAACTTGCATTTTGTGAAGGAGCTTATTGCAGCCAAAATGCAGATTGATACCCAGGAGAAGTTTTACCCTTTGCTTTATTTACAAAAGTCAACAGCTCTACATGTTTTAAATTACAAAATTTGATTTGTCTAGGATGTAGAAAATATTTCTCATATATTATTGTTGATACAAATTTCAAAATAGAGAACCTTTTAAATATTTTCTGGCTTTCTTGTCTTAGTATGAGCAAAGTGGCATTTCTAACAGTTTGTAATGATACAGTTTCATGGTTTGATCTTCTTAATTCAGAATGGATTATAGCCCATTTTTTAAATGACAACCTATTATAAGCCTTATGTTAACAGTCACAGTGTTAAACACATGCCATTTTTGTCCATAAATTTGTAATTCTGTGGTTTTAAGGCAACTCTTCTACATCAGGACAGGTAGATTCTAGGTTCTAATTACCAAACACATTCTACTGGAATTCCATATATAGAGAAATAAAGGAGGTTTCAAGTTAATTGTACACCTTAGGGCCTTAGTGATATTTTCTTGGACTTTGCTTTTACGATGAAAACTTGTAAATAAACCAATTTTTGCATATTTCGTACATATCTTCTGGTTAGTGGTCCTAAAACACTAAACCAAATGCAAACAAACGACTACAATCTTGGTAGGAAACATGTTCTGCAAAATTTCCTCAGGTGTAAAGTTGTGCTGTACTTAATTTGGTTTTTCTTTACCTATTTGTTCATTAATTATTTCATAACATCTTGAATAAGCTGGATGTTTCTCTATAGTACCAGAGAATGGACAACATTCTAATGACATCACTTCATTGTTTTGAAATAGGAGTAATTCCAAGAATCAAGTGATCCTACTATAAATTACTGTAAGAGAATGCCTCAGGAGTTCTTATTTTCAAACCAAAATCATCCACATTTTTGGCAGACATTTTTCAACAATTCATAATCTTATAAGTAACATTTTTCATAGGAAAATAACTCATCTATTTCCTAATTATATACTTGCTAAATATTATACTGAATGAATCAAAATGAAATTAATTTGTTTCAAATGTACATGTTAGGATTAGAGCTTTAATGAGATTGACTATTGCTATGGCAAACAATTAGTCACAATTTCTTTGCAAACTTTGAACATCTGCTTAACTATGCTCTGCTTATTATTGTCTGAATTTATGGCATAGAACTCCATTCATCAAGAACGGCTTAGCTTCATCCACAAATTCTTGCGTATCCGCTTCATTCTCTCTTTATGTACTCTGTGTACTCTGCTTCATTAATTAGAAAAGGATATGGACCTGACTTCAATCTGCATCACGTTTGTACTTCAGATTTTTATCAGATAATATTATCCTAAACTCTGTGCTGCCTAATTCTTATCTAAAGTTTTACTGCAAGGCACAGTCATTTTATAGGGGCTCCTGAAACATGTACAGTGTAGCCACTACTCTCGATTACTTAGGTAACATATAAGGATCATCTGGCACTCAGACAGTAGTTGCGTAACTACTCTGTTTGGGCCACTTTTAGAATTGCTTGGATGAAATTTGGTTATGCCATTGGCCTTTGATGAGGGATGTTATAGGAAACATCCATTCAAAAATTGTTACTATATTTATACTGAATTGTTAGCAAAGACATGTGTCTGCAAGATTACATCGTGTTCCCTTTCATCAGGATTGAGGGGTCAGATTTTTCTGTTTCTTTGTAGACTTTCACTTGAGGAATTGGTTTTATTTAATGAAAACTTTTGTTTCTGTTTCCTATTTTGTTTGGTCTCCTAGAAACTACTTCACCAAATGTGTGACTACTTCTAGACACTGTTCAGGATGCCATCTAAAATATTTTATGTGATTAAGGTCAAGATAGTGATTATTTACTTTAGCTTGAGTTTTCTTTAAATATAATAAAAATAGGTCTTCAAAATTTCATCCATTTTGTTCTTCAGTCTCCATGGAGAATATCCAAAAACTAATTTAATTTTAATATTAAGGAAGGTGAAATGATGAATTGAGAGATTTCTGATGTATACCCTGTTTCATGTTTTGTATATTTATGTTTTACATTTGTTTCTATATAACTGATGATGAGTTTATAAAGCTGTAATTGAGTTTATTGGTTAAATTGTGTTTAAATAGATTACTTCAACATAAATCAGATATATGTGATTAAAAATGAATGTAAGAGGTTTTAATTAGTACTGTATTAGTGTTTGATACCCACATAGAAAGTTCTAATGTTGCATTCTGTCATATACAGAAAAAATAACTGATATCTGTAAAACGGTACGGAAACGATTATCCTTTCCTGATTGTACTAGCCCAAATACTCTGACAACATAAAGTTACTTTAAATTTATCCTGTTAAAGATCCATTGCATATGTAAATTATTCTTTACTTCACATGAAATGGATTGGCTAATTTAGAAAATGTGCAAACTTAGAAACATCAGAAAAGAAGCATCTTTTGCAGTGAAATTATCTTATGCTATAAATGTCAAACACTCTTCTTCTTGGCAGGCAATTCTAGAAAGCTCCTGAAACTTGCAGTTTTCTTTAAATGAATTTGAAATGAAAATAGCCATTTGAGTATTTTAAGGTGTAATGAACTCCATATATCCTGGAAGTAGTAAAATAATGTCTGCTTGGTCTGATATTGTTGGGCAATGTAGTGTATCAAAATTTTACACCTAATAAATGTTTTAGCCTTTCAGCAAGAAACATTTTAAAAACATAGTCCTTTTGATTATTTTTTACAGCATATTTTATAATGATTTGCCATCTTCAACAGAGAACAATGAACATAACTTAAGCTTTTATGATGACTTGGGATCATCATTATGAGCACCCAAGTACAGTGTAATCAAGTAATGCCTTTGAGGTGTTTACTGATGATTGACATTCTGAAACTAGATTCAGACTTCTACACTTTCTGGATTTTTCTGCTTATTTTAAACTTAAGTCTTTTACTTTGTTTCAGCTGCTAACCCGAAACTTCTTTCTGTTTTTAGTTAGCCTTCCTAATCTGCTTCTTCTAAAATACTGAGGTACTGGTAATTAATCTTAAAATTTTCTGTAAATTTCAAACATAAATCTTACATGATTTCCAACTTATGAAGCATTGCAAAGTTGTGTTAAGCATGGTAATGTTTGGGTTTTTGGAATGTGAGGAACTTGAATGAGAGTCACAAGTAAGATCATGGAGGAAATTGTATTATTGCTTCATGCTCCGTGAAGTAATATATACTGCTACCTATCTCTGGCATAGTGGATCAATCTATCTCCGTTAGAACTAAAGACTAAAATGGACACACACATGCACACACACCAATATGCCTGCTTTAACCATTTAAAAAATATGATGTTTTCTTTGTGTTGGTGAGGTCCCCAGGGCAGGTCATCCTTCAATATCCCACAATAGCATATTGATTATTTTGAATTAAAGTTACTTGAGAAGCAAAAAAGGCATTCTGACCCTCTTATCTCTGTTCTCTCAAAAGCAGGAAATAAATCTTATATGAGAAATGTACTCTCCTTGCATCCTTATCACCAGAGCTAGCGAATTCAGGGCCGAGAAGCCTGCACAAACAGACCTTACTAATTACTCAAGCCTAAACTGAATTTAAGTTCCTCTCTAATTGTGTACCTCAAATCTAAGTTTTTTGTCCCATCATTCCTCACAAATTTGTTTCTTTGTGTAAAAGATATGTATACTGCCTACTTTGTTTACTCTCCAAGCATCATTTCTCTGTGATTTCCAATACATACCTGCCAAATTGGGTTTTTCTGTTGTTAATCCGGTAGTTTGTCAATTTTATTATTAGTCCCACTATAAGAACACAAGGACGGTGGAAAGAGGATTTTCACTGCCCTGGCAATGTCATGTCCAGTAGATTTCACGATTGTAGTGATAGGCTGTTGATTGAAGCATAGTCTCCCAAATTATTTTTTTTAGAGAATATATTTCACCGTATCTATTTATTGCCTATAAAATTAAGAATGACTTAATTAGCATGGCATTTATTCAAATGCAATGATCATGAGTATTCAATTAAAACTCTTTCATGGCTTACAGTTGCTTTCATTATGAGTCCAAAATCTTTAATTACCTGTTATCAATACTGTTCCAACATTTTTGTCACATACTTCCTAAATATCTATTTGTTTTAATCCACAGTACTTCCTTGAATGTTTTTAAGTTGCATTCTAATATTTAAAATTTTTAGTTTTACTTGGTAGCAAATGATGAAATGAGACAATTGCAACTATAAACGTATTGCTAAGTTGTAAAATAAATCAATGATATTCTTTTAAAAATTATAAACAATGGAATTCAAATGCTAAAGTACTTTTATATCCACAAATGCTATAACATTCTTTTAAAAACTACACAAAAAAGCTCTTCAGAAAGAGGGGAAAATTTTATATACTTGAATCTTATATTTTAACTCATTTTCATTCTGTTTTTCCCATAGATTGTTATTCTAATGTAATATTATTTTAATCCCTGCAAATCTTATGTTAATGAACATATTATACGTACCTGAAAAAAATCTGTGTACAGATACAAATGAAAGTTTCATTGAATAGTTTCCTATGATCAGTTCATTGGAAATGTATCTCAAAGCAAAATGGATGCAGTTTTTGATTCTCAGTCAGTCCATGTATATGTGGATTAATATTTCATTCTGTTAGCTTTCAAGAAGAATTCTAATCTTATTTATTTTTAGATTTAAGCAGTATGAAATGTTTTTGTTTAAATAAATGGTTGCAAAATCACCCAATTCTTTGCACTCCTTCTGAGTTATATGTCCATTTTCAAATAGTCATTGTTAGAAAAATTATCCCAAGCTTGGACATAGACAAAAGGTGGGTGGCACAACTTTTGCATGTCATATGGGGGCAAAATCTTCACCAAGGTTATCAAGAGAGAGTACTTTGTTTCTTTTACTATTTATTATTGATTAAATGACTCAGATTTAGTGAAATGACTTTGTTAATGTGAAGAATTTTTCACTAGTAATGCAAATAATTTCTGCTCAGTGGTACAGATAATCCATAGTTAATGAACCTACAGGGCATTTATCAGTTTTATATCTAACCTAGAATTATTATCCTAACATTTCTTTATTAAATTGCCTATAAACATGCAAGCTACTCAGTTCCTCTTTGACTTAGTCATATTATCTTACCAGTTTCCTTTTTAATTAGTGAGTTAAATAGTCTGTGATACAAGTTCATTTTATATTTATCTGACTGTTAAGATTTTGTGTTTTGAAAATTGTGCTTTAACATTACCTGTAACAAAAATATTTTTAACAACCTATCAGATGAGACTTCAGTTAAGCTTTCTTTCAATTTGAAACAAAGTTGCAAAGGATTTATTACCTAGTTGTTAGAATAGCTCACTTTCTTGATTTCTCAAAAGTGTATTAAGAAGGATTTACTGACTTATAAAATGACCTTTATTATGTATTATCTCTATTTCTTACATATATCTTATTTATGGAACCAAAGTTAGAAGAATATTAGGTAAAAATAAATCCTCTTAAAAATGTACATTTTGCATCTTAGGCTTTTATCAATTGGCTGTGAACAAAGATTTATATATATTTGCATGATATTATGACTTATAACAAGAAATATATATTTGGTCTTCCACCCTTTTCTGTAAAAGAGCTCCTAAAACCTTTAGAATTTCCTAACTGATGAGAGTGATAAATGTGTCTCTTGTTATGTTAATTAGATGATTTTTGGATCACATCTAAGAATGGGGAATGGTTGCCAGGAGGACCAAACATGCCATCACAGGGTTGGAAATTTCAGTCCCACTCCCTGACCTCCAGGGAGGGGAGAAAGGCTGAGGTTGAATCAATTACCAACAGCCAAAGATTTAACCAATTATGCCTACGTAATGAAGCCGCCAAAAAATCCAAAAGGAGAGGGTTCAGAGAGATGTCAGGTTGGTGAACACATGGAGGTTCTAGGAAAGTGGCACGCTCATAGAGCATGGAGGCTCTGTACCCCTTCCCACATACCTTGCCCTACGCACCTCTTCCATCTGGCTATTCCAGAGTTATATCCTTTTATAATAAATAGGTAGTCTGGTAAGCAAAATGTTTCTCTGAGATCTGTGAGCTGCTCCAGCAAATTAATCCAACCCAAGGAGGGGATGGTTGGAACCTCCAATCTAAAGTGGGTCAGTCTTAAGCACAGGAAAACTGGCATCTGAAGTGGGGTGGGAGGGAGCAGTCTAGTAGACTTGAGGCCTTAACTGTGGAATCGGATGCTATCTCCTAGTAGGTAGCGTCAGAATTGAGTTAAATTGTAGGACGCTAAGCTGATGTTGGAGAATTGCTTGATACTATAGAAAACCCCCACAGTGGAATTGGTGTTAGAATCCTTTTAATTTGGTAAATACATACAGAGAGATCCTTATCCTCATTTAATAGTTGAAAATAATTAATAGTGTAATTATGCATTTTAGTGGATTTAGTAAAACAGAGCAACATCTGAGACAGTAGAATTAATCCTAATTAAATGCAGCTGGCTTTTTGAAGTTCAAGACATTAAACTCAAGATTGCATTTTGCTCTTCACGGTTACATAAATGCTCCCCCACTACCCTTGAGATTGCAGTATAAAACCTCTGTGAAAAATAACACCCACAACACCAATAAAAAAGAGACATTTAAGGGACACTGGAAAATATAGTGCTTTAAAAGTGACATTAATGATTTTGATAGTATATTTTTGACAGAATCTACAACTTCCAGTTTTTTAATACATAATAAGTAAATTGTATCAATGAATAAACTAGTAAAAATGTGATTTACTACCAATAATAATCAGTAGACTTGCAACAAAGAAAAATTGTACATTGATTACTATTATTTCAACATTGAAAGAAAATGTTAATAAAAGTATTTTTCATATGGGTCTGAATTATTGTTTAAGAAAATAGAAAATAATATCTTCAATATATATTTATTTTATTTAAAAACATAAGATTGGTTTGTCGGAAGTAAACATGATACTTTCACCCTCTTCTTCCTTGAAATTATGCAAAATAGACATACAACTAAGATAGAGACTGTAATATGGATGAATTAGATTACTAAACCCTTTAAAAATTACTGACAAAGATGAAAATGCAGAGAGCCTATCTTCATATCCCATTAATATCTATCAACATGATTTTTACAAAGATTGAATATTCCAATTTTAGTTTAGATAATTAGAGGTAGAGATAGAGAGTGAGAGAAAGAGAGAGAGAGAGATGAGAGAGAGAGAGAGAGAAATAGATATATAAAAACCTGGAGCCTTCCTATGTGTCTGTAATTTAGGAAAAAATGCATTAGGTTTTCCATATTTCTGCCTAACAAGGTCTTTGCTTCAGTCTCAAGGCACTCTCCGTGAAGAACAATAAAATCTCTGGTAACAGTTGAGAATGGAAATGTGAATTGCTCAAATAAAAATTATCAATGCTTCTGCTGCCCATATTGTCAATGTATCTAATTCATAACATTCCAACTAATGCTGAAACACCTGGTTTATAACACGATTCTTCAGTCTTAATTTATACATCAAGGAAAGATATAAACTCTATCATAGGCTAATGGTTCCTTGGTTAAAAGAGGGTTTAGTTACACTCCAGATTACCTTTTTGTTTGGCACTCCAGAATGTTTTTACAGCCAAAGACAGGAGGAAGGAATTCTTTATAATAACATTTGGATTAGGGGAGGGATATGCTTTCTTTTTAAGATGAGAGAAACATGATTGTGAGAAGAGAGGGGAAGGGAGAAACATCATAAGGCTTTGACCAAAGCTGTTTTCTTAGGCATATTCATTTTCCAATGAAGTTGAGTATCTGGAAACTTATTTCCTTAAAACTTTCAATACCTTCATACCCCTTAGAGAGTTTTTGTTTTCCTCATTGGGTGCACAAAAGAGTTGAAAACTTTGACCTATATCATCAAATTTTGAGATGTCCAGTGTAAAAAGGACTAAAATTTCACTTAAACACACTGGTTAATTATTTGAACTATTAGGTAACAGTCTGGACCAATCTCATCATGCCTCTCTTCCCTGTTCAGCCCAGTCACTGAAAAAAATTCTAAACCTCTTCACCCTGATGCATATCTCCATTTTATTCTGTAAATCTAACGTGCTCCTAGCTCCCAATCCATACTGCTTACTAAAGCCTTCTACTCCGCATTCATAGCCTCGGTTATTCTCTAATTGTTCTTTTCTCCTATTGCTCTATTTGAATCTTACTTACAACGTGAAGAAATTTTTCCCTCATATAGCCTTCTAAGCAAAAGATATTCTTTTTCTACACTTATTTCAGGGCCTGAAGGAGGTATCACTATCCTACTTGCTCCCCATTGCTGCTGCTTTTATGTTTCTCTTTACTCCTAATTTTAAAAAATGAGTATTTTAAAATTCATGCCCCCACACACTATAACCCTTTCCTCTCTTGGTGGCTATCTACCAACTTTCTGGATTCTCCCCTTTATTCATAGGTTCTGGTACTTATTTTACCATCACTCTCTTCACAATTATTATGAGCATCATTCTGGAGATAAAAACATCCACAGGTGTAACCTACCCAACACTGTGAACTTTCTTTTTAACTTTCTGACCTCCAATGACCTTTAGTCCCATCCATTTTAATTACTCAGAGTGTTCTTCTTTTGGCATTATCACGAATAATTGCACAATCTCCAAAAAATCTCAGTTTCAAACATCCTAATCTGAGCACCAGCTCTTTCCTGTACTGAGCAATTTCCCTAGTCACTTCATTCCAGATATTCTGGAACTTCTAATTAATTCGTTCATCTACATGTTTACTATCCGTCAACTCATCCATCTCCTCCTATCCTCCTTATTTAGTTAATAATACATTGTCCAACACTTTAATCACACAACATCGAATATCCTTAATTCTGTTACTCTTCTCTACTTTAATTGGCAAACCCTATAACTGGTAATCCCCAACGTTTTCTCACTCTGAAACAATGTTCAAGCAACAGAACAGTGGTGGATACAGTTGTAGAAGTGAGATTATTGCTATAAATTTATATTCAATATGTCAAGACACAAATAGCACATCAAAAGTGCCCTGACAATTTATATCTTTAATTTCTGAAGTCACCCAGATTTTTAACTGTAGCCCTCAACTACCCTCTAATCTCTAATCTCCTATTTAAGAACAATGCTTCAGACATCCCTCTTCATCCCCTACATCCTCAAATTATTCCTCTCTATCAGATCATTCACTTCAGCACAAAACATGCTATTATTTTTCCATTAAAAAACAAACTTTTTTTAACCTCACTTCCCATACCAACTACTGGCACATTTCTCAGCTCTTCTTTGCGATAATGTTCCTTAAAAGAATTGTCATGGTGCTGCCTCTAGTTCTCTTAAAATCATTCTACCATGGCTTTAGTCATGAAAACATCTCAGACACTGTGCTTATCAATGTCACCAAGGGCTTCCCCATGTCAATCTTCAACTCGTTTTCAGTCCTTAATTTATAGGAAACATTTGACCCAATCACTTCCCCTTTGGTGATGTGCTTGTTTAATTTGGCTACCAAGTAACCACCCTCCTTCTTTGCAGTCACTTGCTCCTCTACTTCTCTGACCACTTTATAGTGGATTTCTCAGCCCTTGGTCACATTATATTTCCTACCTACACATATTCCCTTAGTGATCTCATTTGTGTCTTATGACTTAAAGCATCGTATGAATGCTCATATTTCCCTATACATCTTTTCCTGGACCATAGAATTGACTCATATTACCAAATACCTCCTTGTCTTCTATTCTTGAACATCTATGAGGTGTCTCAAATTTAACATTCTTATTGCACCCATAGTATTCTCCATCTCAGTTGATGGCAACTACATCCTTCCAATTTTTCAGTTCAAATGACCTGGAATCATGCTTAAAACATTACCTACAAAACCTATCTAGAATCTGACTCTTTCTCACTAATTCTTTTGCTATCAATCTTGTCTGAGCCACATTCATTTACTTCCCATAATACTAGTTTCTCTGCCTCCATCGAGACTCCCTACAGTCTCTTTTTTAATAAAGCTAATAAAAGGATTAATTTAATACTTAAGAAAATCATGCCAAACCTCTGCTTTACAATCATCCAGTGATTGGCCATCTCACTTGGCATTAAAGCAGAAGTTCATAAAATATTCCACAATGATCTACCTAGTTTGTCCTTATCCCTCATTTAACTCTGTTCTCTTGCCCTACTCCTCTCCTTGATTATTTTGCACTCATCACATTGGCCTTCTCACTGTTCCTCAGACACATTAGGCACACTCCCACTTTAGGACTTTTATTCATTGGCATTTCCCTTCACATGCACTGCTCTCCTGCCAGCTCTCCACTTGACTTTTTCCCCCCTCTTCCTTCAAGTCTGTGTTTAAATGTCACCTCAAAAAGGCCTCCCATGATTGCACTATATAAAATTGCACCTCCTCCAGCCCTAACATGCCTGATCCCTTTTATCCTGCTGTATTCGGCAGTACTACTTGCTATCCTTTCATTTACTATATAATTAAGTTCTTACATTTCATTTATATTGGCTTCTTACCCCTAAACAATATAAATTACTAAAAGTGGAATTTTTATGTCTGTGTTTTTAATGATATATTTCATTAACATAGAAATGTGCTTGGTTCATAGTAAGAGCCTAATAAATATTTGTAGAGGAATAAATAACTGTGGAAAGCCTCTAGGCTCAATTCTGTTGCCCGTAATTTCTCTTTAGCTCCTCTCATTTAGTTCCATGGATTTATACACCACAATAATTTCATATAACCAATAAATTCACATCACTCTCTATGGTAATCAAGGCCCTAAAGTCTAGTTTCAAAATCTGAATGCCAAATGAGTTCCTCACTTGCATGTTTAAAATGGATTGTAAAGTTAACTCATCTAAAGTAAGATCATTCTGGTCTTTCTCTGCAAAACAGCCTCCCATCCTTGATTTCTCCCTTTTTCTCAATTCCAACTTCCTTTTTATCAGTGACTCCACTTGGGAGTATTCCAAAATACATTCCAAATAATCCATTTCTTCTATCATCACCCCTACCTCCAGAATATAATCCAACATATTTTCTTGCCTGGACTACCACAAAAACTTCCTAGCTAGTCTTTTTGTTTCTACTTTCAGTCTCTTACAGTTGGTTTTCTACTTATTAGCCAACATAGCCTTTTTAAACTATAGTTCAAAACATGAAACTTCCAGCTTAAAATCACACAATGACTCTTCTTTGCACTTTGAAGAAAAGTTCAAACCTTTTCCATATTAGTCATACTCTACATGGTGTGGCTCTTATCTACTTTATCTCTTATCTCACTCTTCTAGGTTTACAATAACCCGGAAGTATTTGCATTCCTTCTCTCCTTTAAATATGCCAATATCATTTCACGAAGGTATTTTTTCTTACTGCTCTTTCTGATTTATTCTTATTCATCACATATTAACTTTTTCTCATCATTTAAATAGCAACTGAAACCATCTCAGAGAGGTTTTGTCTAACCTCACCGTATAAATGGCCATCTCCTGCTCCCCTCCATAATTTGCCAACCGCCACTTGCTAACACATTGCCTTCTTCATTAATTTTGGAGACCTTAGCACTTGAAATTATCTTCATTTCCTTTTATTACATTTTTTATTTTTTTAAAAAACCATTTTATTGAGGTATGAGTGACATGTATAAGAAGTTTATTCATTTACTGCTTTACTCTGCCAAACTGGAATTTAAGACCCATATCATCAGAAATCTCTCTCATCTTGCTCACTATTATGTCCCTAGCATCAGAGCAGTACATGGTCTACTATAGATGTTTAGTAAATATATGTTGAGTAATAAATAAATGAGAGTATCTGCACAATCTGGACCCTGCCTCTTGCTCCAAGGTCATCACATACTACTCTCCCTTTTCCTCCATACTCTAGTCTTAGAGCCTTCTCAGACCCTTGGAAGCATTAAGTTTCTTTCAGGCTAAGAGATTTTGCACATCTTTGAGATTTCTCAGTGAAATAAAAAGGTAGGTCATTCATCAAGCGTGAATATGAGGAAGTTGTTGGAGGTGGGAACAGAAAGGAGAGATATGAAAGATGTACCTTAAAAAGTGGGAGATCAAATAAAGCAGGGACATATGGTCACTGTACCAGAAGGTTAGGGGCTCTCTTTTATGTCATCACAGAACACCCTGCACTTTGTCTTTGTAGTGTGATCACAGTTGCAATGAATTAATTTTCTTAATAATTTGTTTAGTATTTCTTTTACAACAGTGACAATCTGTTTTGTTCACAAATGTCTATTTAGCTTAGCTTACGTTTATGTATAATAGATGTTCAATGACCATTTGCTAAATGGATGCACAAATTCAAACCATTTCAGACACAGTTACCTTTGCAGTCGTATTTCTTACTACTGCTTTCCCCACTTCAATAAGACGATTCCCTTTTTCCTTCTTAAACCCTCCTTCTTTTGTTTATGCTGTTTTATTTTTCTTATTCAGAACGCTCTTTCCCCAAATTCCTGCAGTTGATGTTCTACTATACTTCAGATCTCACCGATAGTGCCAATTGTTCTTGAAGTCTACTTAGTTTCCATGGTGATAATGAATTTCCCTCTATTCTGTGCTTAAAGTTTACTTTCCATCTATTTGCACCTTAGGACACACTCTAATTAGTCTGTGCATGGCTGATTCTTTCCCAGGGTAACAATATTTATGTACTCTTTCACCTACACATTTTTTTGCCCAGTTAAGTGATCAGCAATTATCTGTTAATACAAAAAAATTGTACTGGGAATATAGTAGTGCATTTTCTATTGCATAAATTTATTTTATAATTATATGTATTTACCCAAATATTTTATTTTCCCTGTTTCATGGGCTATTCATCATTTAAATATTATAGATCTCCTAATATTAGAAGCTCCCCAGCTTATTTTGTTTGTGCACAAATATACATATATTGTCATTAAAATATTGTAAAAAATATTAAAAGCACTAATGAGCACTAAAACAAAAAACAAAATACCTCCGTCCTTTCTAAATAAGTGACTCTAAACCAAGAGTGACAGGCTACCTTAGATTTGGCCTAAGAATCACTTGAATTTTTCTGCCTTCACATCTCTTTTCTCTCTCCAACAGGATTCTGATTTTCTCCAACTTGCCTAGGAAACACTGTCTTGTTGAACCACTACTACTGAAATAAATGGAAGGTATTCCTTAGGAGTATTGAGTCATTAAAGGCTATGAGTCACTCTTTTATGTGTAATGAATTTGCTTTATCTTTAAATTATTTAATTTGTTATTTTATGCTTATATTTTATTTATCAATTTATATGTAAATTTGTGAACTATTGAAATGTATACATTCATAGAAAATTTATAAATTTAATTTAAATTTTGTGATTTAAATCATTAAATTATTTATTATCTTTGGTTGCAGGTGGCCATTAATTTAAAATATTAGAATAATATAATAATTACTAAGGTTTATAATGTTTGTTGCCCTCATGTACCATAAGCAACTATAAAAGTGCTGAAAAGTATCATAGGTATTTTTATGCTTATGTGTTGTAACATGTAATGTTGCTACTTTATTCACAGCCAAATAGATCAGTCACTGGAGGTTCATTTAAGGGCAACTAACTCTCCACACGCTGGTGGTTAATGCGATGAACATGAGATCTCTGTTCAACAGAGTTCTCCATTCTGAATGGAAATGGGTATTCCAGTCATACTCTCACTATTTGGAATTTTTAGTATATGACAGAAGAGCAAGATTGTCAAGCATAGATGCACACTGAGAGAAGGCAGCAAGTAGGAGCCATGAGGCAATAGAAACCATGAGTTTGTTGGCCTTATAAGGTAAACAGAAAGACAGTAAGAGATTATTTCAAGGATTATTTGGGGAAAATCCTGAAGTTGTTGCTGAGATACCTGCTACATAACAAAATGACTTCTTTTTCTTCACATGGAAGCAGATGAGTATGATAGTTTATGACCATTTTCCCTAAGCAATAAACCCAATGTCATTGTTTTTTTTCCTGAAAGATAGTATCACATCAGAGGGATTGGGTAATGTATGCATTTCCCAACTTAAAGACCCATTCTTTAAGCATTTTATATGCTTATTCTGTTTTATTTATGTACTTTCATAGATGTATTAGTGAACTCGCTGTTTACTTATTTGACAGGTGAAGCAAAAGGAAGTAGTAAATGGATTTAACCATGGTTCAAAAAATTCTCCCCCAGGGACACCCCACACCTTGCGAAGAGAGTTGCCCAATATTTCCCAGTAGGGGTGTGGTGCAGGCAGGGGGCCAAGTTCTCTTTGCCATCTGTTACCTAATGACCCAGTTGGTAATACCAGCTTGAGAGCCTAGTTGTTCAGATTATCAGTGGGTTGCACCATCTTGCAAATGGTTGGAGGCATTGCATTTAGTATCAAATATTGTTTTGGTAGTTACATTTGAGGGGGATTGAAGACATTTCACTGGTCTCTGTTTCTCAATGCTTTATGATTTTCCAACCACAAAGTTTTCTGATTCAAAAATTTTCTGATTCAGAATACACACTGGTCTGTAAATCTAGTATCTGCTCCAATACTATCCTATAGAATGCACTTACATTAAGCAAATCTTGGAGAATTGTTCTCACAGGGCATAGAAGTCATATGGGAAAAGGTACTAAACATTATTAAGTAGTTTGTATTTTAGAAAAAAATTTGAAGTTTGAAATGTATTTGACAGGTTGAAGAATTAAAAGTTATAGAAGTAAAATGAGGGTCAAATTTGTAAGGTAGATTGACTTGTTTAGTGAAGATTCAATCTCCATCATTAACATGCCAATTTTCAGGATAAGTATAAGTTAAACCGAGTTTTTGGAATTTTATATTCAGTAAAATGAAATAGTTCTGTGTTATTTCCTTATTAAATAATAGGATGATTTGACTACAGAGACTGTTTTTAATGTTTTCAAGAAGTATGCATGTATGCACATGGTAGTTTTTGGAAGGTTTGATTTACTAGCTCTACAAAGTAATATTAAATATTTTCATAATGGCAGACTATATTTAAGTTTTTAAAATAATTTTCCTGAAGTTTTCAATGGTAACATAATCATCACTATTTTGGAATCCATCTCCAACACATCTATTTTATGATCATAAAAATTAGTAATATGTTGTTTCATTTATTTTAATGTCTGAACTTCATTAACAGATGTTAATTAAGACGGTTTTCTACCTCTTGATTGTATATCCTGCTGCTAGGGAAGAAAAGCTGTTACTTCAATGATTCATTACTAACAGGGACAGACTTCATTTTATGCCACTTCACAATTTACTGTGAACTTTATTAGCATAGCTTACCTTTAGTCTTTTTGACAATTGGCACAACTTGTTGATTGTTTTATGAAACCAATTTAGCTGAACATTTATATGATAATTTAACATTTTAGTGTTTAGACATTTGCTGATGTGAGCATAGCCAGAGAAAGACATTAAAATTTTATTGGACACTATAATATATTTATTTTCCTTAATAAGGAAATAGCTTTTATAAACCTTTCAAAAAACTCCTCTGCAAAAGGTTTTGTTTTGAAATCTAAGATTGAAAACATGGTTACAGATTAAGAAATAGTTTGAGTGCTCTTTGCTAATAAAATCTACAATAAAACAAGTGAGACTTGTTTGACTTTTATTTTGTGAGTGGTTTATCCTTTTCTTATTCCTATTGTGTTTGTTTGCTATTCTCTAGCCTATATTTCATCTCTATCTACCTTATAATGAGGACTAATAATAATGGAATGTTACAAAAAGGAAGAGTGTACCAGGTAAATCTTAAGTAATTCGAGACGTTATTCAGACTTTGACCAACCTGCTCTGCTTCCAAAGAGAAATTATTATGTTAACATAATAAAAGGCACTGTCCTCATTTCACAGGTATTACATTCAGTGGGTCTGAAGTGGAAGGAAAATGCAAGCTCTCAATTTGATCGTGTCCTAAGTGCTTTAGTTTAAAAATCAGGATTTGTGGAATGAAGTGGTTGAGGAACTTTTCTATCATTATAGACTCAGAAGCAAAAGAGAAATTAGAAACTGGAACTAATACCAATCCTTTAGAACACATATGGTACATATGATGGTAATGCAATTCCTGGAATATGTATATGGTTTGGATAAGGTTGGATAAGGATTTAGGAATTTGATACAGGAATGTCCTTGAAATAAGAAGAAGGAAGTCTGGATAGTAATTAAAAATCTTGGTTCAATAAATTCAGTAAATAATGACTAATTACCTAACTATGTACGAAGAACTCTTTTAGATATTTGTGTCAAGAGGTCTAGAGGGCGTGACTCAGTTCTGCTTCCAGGCATATGTGTTACATTTTTATTTACTCTGATTTCAAAAAAGGAGTAGCCCAGGGCTCTCAAGATTATTCTTCAGCAAAAACTATTAAGAGAGCCGTAGCGTATGTGGGTAATTTCTCAAACCAGGAGCTTAGCGAGTTTGATTTAACGATTGTAAGGAAACAAAATATTCGGTCTCACCACATTCAGCATATTACATGTCTTTTTTGTTTATATTTTATTCAGAATACTCCTATTTCTTCAAATATTCGTTTTATTTCACATTGTTCTCCAATAAAAGAGTAGAATATTATGTATTAAAATTATATGGAAATGAACTAAATTAATATATTATTAATCTATCAGGACTAGAGAAGAAGAGAAAGATGATGTAAGCGTTGATAGGGTGAGAGAGTAAAAAGGGATTATTTAGAAGCATGGCCAAGAGTGGGATCTTGGACCCCAGGCTGACTTGAATTTGAACACTTGTCCTTTCATTCTGGGCTAAGTTACCTGTAATTAAATTACTTAACTTTTCTTAGCTTCAATTTTTATCATTTTTAAAGTGGAATTAGTGCTCATTTGTGATTAACGAATTTTAACATCTTGACACTGAATAGACTCAAAAACAGAGTGTTTTCTAAACTTTTGTTTGTGGTGGGAATACTATTGAATTAAAAGGATTGAAGACAATTTTGAAGCAAAAGAAAGAGGGGAAGTGAGTATTTCCAGGAGTTGGGGTGAGAAGGGAGATTGAAAGAGGACAAAGTGTGAACATCCAAGAGGGGACTCTACTCACAACTTCACTTCTTTTGACATGTCTTACACTGTCCATAAAACAAAAACAAAAACACAGCAGAACTGTATGCATGCTCCAAATAATGCCATAGCCTTCTCCTCTAATGTCTGCAATATTATACTGTGGGCTTGATCTCTCACGACCTCTCACTGGACTCTATTTAGGCTATTTCATTGCTAAAATATGATATCACGCCATCTGCATTCTCTTACTCTTTCCTTCCACTTTCCCTCAAGTGATAAACATCCTAAAAGGAGAGCAGAGTAATTCCGGTTTCCATCCTATTTTGGAACATATACGCTGCTAATCTGTTCCCTTTGTGATTTAAGTCTTCCTCTGAATCCATCCACAGCTGTGACAGCTTAACCTGAACCATTCTGAGAACACAGTGATTTTCCTGAACAAGCCCAGTGCAGATTTTGTTCCTGGGGGAAAGGGATGGGGCTACTTTTGGTGTTTTGTAGATACGGATTTTAGAGTGACCTTAAGTACTTGTTCTTTTGGATTTTAGAGTGACCTTAAGTACTTGTTCTTTTAGATGTTTAATCAAATAGATCCTCTAATAAACAATGGAACCATTTGAAACATTTATTTTCCCTTGATTTCTATTTCCTTTTGCCAAATTGTCACTCATCTCTTTGATGTGGTATTTGTTAAGTTTGGGTTCTATAAACATGGAAGAAACTTTTCATGTCTTTCTTTTTGCTTTTTGGCAGTATTTATCTTCTATTGCATCTATGTCTTTGATATTTCCCAGGTGATACTCTGAAGATTGCATTGTGTTTATTACTTTAAAGTTTGTATGTCTTATTATGTAAATTAACATGATTTTCTTGAAGTTTTGATTTGCAATATGGTTTTTTCTCTGACTCTTCTTCTGGATATTCTTTTATCTTTGCACTACACTGCACAGGTGCCAGCTTATCTTCCTCTTGAGGATAAGTACAATTAAATACATTAATCCAGTTACTTTTATACATTCGAGTTAGAACAAGCAGATGTTCTTCTGTCAACACACCGTCCCAGTAATGCTATTAATCTAAAGGTGAGTGATAGTCTATTTTTCATTCAGAGTCTTTTTTTCTTTTTCATGTTCTATGAAAACGATAGATCTCAAAAGAAAGTCAAGGGTTTTCATACAGCATGAAAAACATTTTTTAGTAAATTAATAAATTCCCACAATGTTTTACCTGTAATTAATTTGACTACAGCTTGGTAATTGGTAAATTTTAAATGATAAACATATCTATGCTCCATAAAAATGGCTGTATTCTTAGACCTAGAATACTTTTTCCAAGGTAACATAGGAAGTGTCAAAGCACTTTAATGTTTCTCATGGCTCTGCAGATCACAATTTTCTTCTAATTGAAGGTATTTCGCTAATGAAACAAAAAAATGAAGATAAAGCATGGAATCAAGTCTGCTTTGTAATTATTATTCAAAACCTCAATTTGTGGGGAGTAGTGGTTGTTAGGAGAAAAAAAAATATTGTTCTTAGGGAGGCATCATTACCCCATCCTCACTCTCTTCATTGCCAAGAATTTGAAAATTTGAATCAAGAAATGAAGGAAGAAATGCTTACTCAGTAATGATCCTGAGATACAATGTTTCAAAATGAATTAGCAACTTCATGACCTTGAGTGAAGGCTAGAAGCACTGTGACCTCAGTGGATCATGAGACATTTGTTGGAACTGACTGAAATATCCACCTATTAATAAATATTTAGAAGGCTCCCACTCTGTCAGGCCCTGGGCCTGGCTATATAGGAGTGAATAGATAAACAATGTTATTGAACATAATCTTTACAAGAGATATATATTATAGTGAAATACAGTTTTCAGAATGCCCTACTTTAAGTCTGACCAATTAAATTATTTAGTAATGGAAACAGTGGGCTCCTCCTGCTTTACCTTGCAATGAAACATGTGAATATATACTCAATAAATTATAGTTTATCTTTACATTGTATATCCACATTATAGTCGTGCTCTTTCAGATGGAAATGACATTTACCTTTTTTCAGAAGTTATGTGTGTCTATTGCAGTGTAGTTGAGAGTTTTCGTACTTTTATAGACAGTTAAAATGATGGAAATAATGTCAATAAAAATAGGACCCAAGGCAATAGTTTAAAATCACATTGAATTTTTAAAAAATCCCTAGTGAATGATAAACCTTTACCTCTGGAAGCTGATGTGTAAATAATTAGCTCAGAATTGTTTATATTTCTAAGGAAAAATAGGTATCTTCTCACTACTTTTTATTTTTATAATAAATTCCTACAAATATAATTATACAGCTTTAGTATTGAGGGGAATAAATTTTTTTTTTAATAGACTGTTTTTTGGAGTAGTTTCGGGTTTATAGAAAAATTGGGTGGAAAGGACAGACTTCCCATATCCCTCCCTCTCTTCCCCCACATAGTTTCCTCTATTATTTACATCATGCCTTATTGTGGTACATTTGTTACAATTGTTGAATTAATATTGATACATTATCTTAATTAAGTCCGTAGTTGATATTAGGGTTCGCTTTTTGTGTTGTCCATTTTTTTGGTTTGGTCAATGCATTGTGTCATGCATCTACCATTACAGTATAATAAATAATAATTTCCCTTTCCTAAAAATACCCTGTACTCCAACTGTTCATCACTTCCCCTTCACATGAACCACAGTGATCATTGATACTTTTACTGTCTTTACAGTCTTGCCTTTTCCAGAATGTCATATAGTTGGAATCGTATAGTATACAGCCTTTTCAGACTAGCTTCTTTCACCTAGAGATTATGCATTTAAGGTTCCTCCATGTCTCTTTGTGACTCAATAGTTCATTTCTCATCATTGTTGAATAATATTCCATTGTATGCATGTATCACAGCTTGTTTATGCATTCACTTACTTAAGGATATCTTGGTTGCTTCCAATTTTTGTCACCACAGAAATGCAGAGTTGATCCCCCCTGCTTTATACTTCTTGAAATGAAAAATAAAAATATATGCTCAATGTATTATTGTTTGTACTTTAGGTTCTTTGTCATTTTGACTATGCTCTTTTGGATGGAAAAGCCATTCATCTTTTTTCAGAAGCCGTGTCTGTGTGTGTGTGTGCGTGTATTGTGAATAAAGCTGCTATAAACATTCATATGCAGGTTTTGTGTGGACATAAATTGTTACCTCATTTGAGTAAATATCAAGGAGCGTGATTGCTGGATTGTATAGGAAGCGTATGTTTCGCTTTCTATGAAACTGCCAAACTGTCTTCTAAAGTGGCTGTGCCATTTGGCCTTTGCATCTGCAACGAATGAGGGTTCCTTTTTTTTCACATCCTCACCAGCATTTGTGGTTGTCAGTGTTTGGGATTTCAGCCATTCTAATAGGTTTACAGTGGTATCTCAATGTTGTTTTAATTCGCAAATTCCTAATGACGTATCAGGTTGAGCGTTTTTTCGGATGCTTATTGCCATCTATATATCTTTTTTGGTGAAGTGTTTGTTAAGAACTTTGCCCATTTTTAATTGTTTTTTCTTATTGTTCAGTTTTATGAGTTATTTGCACATTTTGAATAACAGTCCTTTATCAGATAAGCATTTTGCAAAGCTTTTCTCCCAGTTTGTGACTTCTCTTTTCATTCTCTTAACAGTGTCTTCTGCAGAGCAGTTTTTCAATTTTAGTGAATTCCAACTTCTCAGTTTTTTCTTTCATAGATTGTGCTTTTTGGTGTTGCAGCTAAAAAGTCATCACCAAACCCAAGGTCATCAAGATTCTTTGTTATGTTATCTTCTAGAAATTTTATAGTTTTGCATTTTACATTTATGTCTATGATCTATTTTGAGTTCATTTTTTGAAATATGTAAGGTCCGTGTCTAGCGTCATTGTTTTACATTTGGATGTTCTGTTATTCCACAACCATTTGTTTAAAAGATGATCCTTTCTTTGTAGATTTGCTTTTGTTCCTCAATCAACTATCAATTGACTATATTTGTGTGGATCTATTTCTGGGTTCTTTACTCTTTTCCGTTTATCTATTTGTTCACTCTTTCACCAATATACAAGACACAATGTCTCGATTATTGTAGCTTCATATTAAGTCTTGAAGTCAGGTAGTGTCTAGTCTCTGCTTTTTCCTTTTTTTCCTTCAGTATATTGGTGGCTGTTTTGAATCTTTTGGTTTTCTCTATGCCTTAGAATCATTTGATAATCCGCAAAATAACTTACTGGAATTTTGATTGGGATTGCACTGGATCTATAGTTCAAGTATGGAAATACTGACATCTTAATATTGAATCTTTCTATCCATGAACCTGGAACAGCTCTGCATTTATTTTGATCTTTGATTTCTTTCATCACAGTTTTTTATTTTCCTCATATAGACCTTGCACATATTTTGTTAAATCCATACTTAGGTATTTCTTTCTTTTTCTATTTTTGGTGCTAATGTAAATGATGTTGTGTTTTTAATTAAAATTCCTATTGTTCATTGCTTGTATATATCCTTATACAAGAGTATTAGCTTTTGTATATTATCTTTATAATGTGCAACCTTGCTATAATTGCTAATTAGTTCCAGGAGTTTTTGTTGTCTAATTTTTGGGATTTTCTAAATAGACAATCATATCATCTGTGAACAAAGACAATTTTATTTATTCCTTCTTCTAGTTCTTCACCATTAAGTATGATGTTAGCTGTAGATTTTTTTGTTGTTTTTTATCAAGTTGGGGAAGTTCCTCTTATTCCTAGTTTTCAGAGAGTGTTTATCATGAATAGATGTTGGACTTTTTCAAATGATTTTTTTTAATCTATTGATATGATCATATGAGTTTTTCTTCTTTAGCCTGTTGATGTGATGCATTACCTTAATTGATTTCTGAATATTTAACCAGCTGTGCATAGCTGGAAAAAAATCCTTCTTGGTAAGAAATTGTTTTTATAAGGTAACAAATGCTATTATTATTATTTTTCCATCTTATTGTTAGCTTGTTATTTTTTAATATTTAAAATGTGTTGAATTTTAGCCACCAAATAAACGTGTGTGTATGTATAAACCCTTTCAAAAACATGTATCTCACTGTTAAATGAAAGGGAAGTAGCTAGAAGTTAATTTGTAGTGATGTTAAATGCAATGGCAAACTTGCATGCTTCCTCTTTTTTTTTTTTTTACAAAAAAGTTATTTTTAAATGTGGAAAACCCTTTAAAGAGTTACATATGTAGCAGTTCTTTAAAAATAAAAGTTGAAAGTGATAGAGTTAATGTGTCACTGTCTTATGAGAATATTTCCTTATGTTTAGAAGTCATTACAAAAGCAAAACTCTGGGAGGCCTCCGGGGACGCGATGCTATATGCTTTCCTTCAAGCTTCTTATTTGTCAGTCATTTACTTGCCTTTGTGCTTCACTCTCCTGAAACTGTGTTTCCTCTCTTCATGTGCTTCTCGTAATCACAGAGGAGCTGCCATCTAAGTGAATAACTAGTCTCTCTTCCAGGTGATTAATGAAAAGCCATAAATCCTCTTAGCCACTGATGAATAGTAACAGATGCTTCACATCTTGTGGCATCAGAGCATTAGAGCAGACCACTAGCTCAAAGAAACGGGACCATTTAACAAATATGCCTGCACCAGAAGCATGCACTATAATACTTATAGATCGTAAAGAGATGCCTGACTCTGAGATATATATTGTTATTTTGTAATGGTTCTGTATTGATAAAATGCTTTTGAAGAAAATTGCATAAAGAAAATCAATAAGAATAAATGCAAGCCACGTTTCTTTCCTAGAAGTGTGAGACCCATAATTGAAGCAATTGCGGTATTCAAGGCAACACGTCACCTCAGACCAACGTGGGAATGAACACCTTGGTGGACAAGGTGATGATCAATAAGGTGGGATTTTTTGAGGCTCAACGGCCGACCATAATTTTGTTAAATGTTTGCTGTGGTCACATTTAGACTGTTTCTTAGGAAGAAAAGGAATCAGTCTGAATTTTGGCTTTCTGAAATATTGAGTGAAAAGAAACAAAAAAATAACAAGAATCTCACTAGCTAGACTGATTGGAAAGCTAGCAATTTCATTCATAATTATCCTTATCTTGCACTTGCCAGATAATTATTTCTAAACCAATTAGAAGAAAATGTATTCTTCATGGAAGATATTAATCTACTCTTAAATTCAGTCGATAGCTAGCCTGAATGAGTCAGGAAGGGTCACATGCTAGAATTCTCCACAGGCATCTTCCAATAGTCCCATAGGTGAACACATGGAGTCATTACACATTGTGTAACTTCACTGCCTCATATTCTCAAGCTCAGTTATACAGATGACAGTTGATAACACAACATTGGCAAGCTATTGAGGGTATTTTCCTTTTGACAAAGAGGAAGTAAAAATGTTTAATTTACAATTTTAAAGATAATTTTGAGTATATTGTGAAGAGTGAAATGGGATATTAAGAAATTGACTATCAGGTACGATTACAAATAAACATTACTTATTCTACTGTTTATGTTAAAATTATTCATAGTATCTCATTTTTAAGGTAACTTTAGTAGAATACAGTTAAAAGCGTCCAAAATTATATCACTAGTTGCCTTTGGTTGAAACTATAATTGCTAAATGATCCCAGACTCTGGTAACTCCCATTGATCACTGCTTCTTGATATTGACATCTTGTGTGTTCTCCTCCCATATTACATAGGGCTGACTTCTGTAACTTAGAGAGTATAGAGAAAATAACAGAGTGTGGTTTCCAGTCTAGGTTATAAAAGACATTGTAGTGTACACATTTCTCTTTTGGGTCACTTGTTCCGGGGAAGCCAGCTGCCGTGGCATGAGGACCTTCCAATGGAGAAGTACACATTGCAAAGAACTGAGGCCTCCCACCAACAGCACAAGTGTGAGCTATGTAGGAAGCAGATGCTTCAGTCACAGTCAGACCTTCAAAGGATTGCACCTCAGTCAATATCTTGACTGCAACCTAGTGAGAGATCCAGAGCCAAAGTGGCTTCCGAATTCCTGACCCACAGAAAGAGTGAGTAATAAATAGTTATTGCTTTAAGCTTCTGAATTTTGGAATAACTTGTTGAGCAGCAATAGAAAACTAATACTCAGATCTTTAGCAAATAGTTCCATGAAAATGATGGTGAACTAGGACTTAAGCCACACTCATTTTCTATTTCATGTGAGTCAGCTAATTATTGTTTTATTAAATTTTGTTAACATTTTTCTAAATTGTTTATGCTGACCATATTTCCAGGATATTGTGAAGTGCATGTGGTTCATGCTCAGTGCTTAATCCTAAGGTCCACATTGCTTAGCATGGCATAATGACATTTGAGCTCAATTCGTTTAAAAATATCGCTTTCTTTTGCTCACAATTTTCTCTCTAGGATACCCTTATTTTCCTACTATGTGAAGCATTCTGCCACTTTTCAGCCCCTGAAAAATACTATTTTACTCTTTTAGAGGAAATCATATGTGTTATTTATTCACTGAATTCTTTGCTGACTCTTCATGATAGATTTAATAGATAATTTTTTCTTTTCCTGAAGAAATATGCTTATACTGTATTTCTTTATAATCTCATTCCTATTTAAGTATTCATTGAAGCATACCTTCCTCACTAATGTCAAAGGCAAAAGATCATTATTATCCATATAACATAGTAGCTAGCTTGTGATTGACACTTGATGAGCATTGGTGATAATAATAATAGATGCTATCTATTAAGCTCTATACAGAGACGTAATGCTAAGTACTTACATACATTACCCATTTAATACACATAATAGCCTCTTACTCAACAGTGAGCTTATTATTCCAATTTTAGAGACAAAGAAGCTGAAGAGTCTACCTAGTAATTCATTGCCTAGAATTATTCAACTAGTATACAGGAGACACGAGTTCATCTTAGTAATAAACTGTGTTCCAAAGCTGCCTTTCCAGAAATATGAAAATTTGGGATTTTTAAATTTTTGTATTTTGCAATTTGGACATCATTTTTTGCCATGTTTCTATACCTAATGAAAACTGCTTCCGGAAAATTAAAATTTTTTTTGTTCGTTCATTCTACACACATTTATCCAGTGTCTATTGTATGTCATAATGTACGTTGGCTTCTGGAAATAAAAAGGTGAGCAAGAAAAGAAATGATCTGACTTTGGGGAGCTCATAGTCTACTGGGAAAAAAGGCTTTAATCAAGCCAATGAACAAATAAGTTTAAATTTGTCAGTGTTATAAATGCTTGAAAAGGGGTATGTAATGTTAGGTGAGTATATTCACCCAGTGATTTTGTCCAGGATGGGACAGCAGGCAAGGCTGAGCTTAGAACAATAAATTAGTTAGCATTGTCTACTTAAAGAGAAGAGAGGAGTCATTCCTGGCAGAGAAAGCATTATGTGTAAAATGTCTGAGGGTTATAGATCAAGACATCTGGTCAGATTGGGGAAGGAGGAAGGAGCTTTGTTTATTTTGATTCGTTACATCTTGCAAAAAGTAATAATTAACCTTTGTAACTACAGTTGTCGAAGGAAATTTTTGAAAAGTTCATTGTAAATGTGTAGAAACAAGAGTGATATAGATAAAGCAATCAGTGGGCCAATGTCATAGTACAGGTAAAAAGCTGAGAGTAGAGAATATCAGAAATAATGTTTTTTGAAAAAAGTCTAACTCCAGAAATTTCTCCTTGAGAATATTTAAGATTGTGGCAGACTACCGAAGATGCCTTATTTTTATAGAACTGTTGTGTTCAAAAATAAAAAGCAAATATATTTATTTAATTACTGAAGTGTTTCATTTTAACATCTGTAATGACATTTTAAAGAATCTTTGTACAATTATATTTTTAAGGCATAGATTTTAGAGTTTTTAAATTGAGAAATTAAAAATTATACTGAATCTGTTTCTCCAATGAGATTAAAAATAATTTGGAAATGTCATATATTTTATTTAATAGATTTGTAAACTGCTGCCAGCATAGCAGTTATATTTGACCTATCTATATTATTAGTGATCACTCATAAATAGTGCTTTTTAATGGTACTGGTAGGACTAAACATGAATTGTCAATTTGGTTAACAAGAAAACTAGAAACCATAAAAAGTCAAGAAAATGAAAAGTAAATTGAAATAAGTCAAATAAATCTTGAAAATAGACCTCCTATGAGAAGAACACAATTAAGAGATAAGGAGCTGCTTCTATAAAAATTTAATTTAAAAACCAAAAGATATGTGCTTCTCTTTGTAGCCATTATCACCCTTCAAGAGTGTTAATGATATCCTGAGACCAATGTCAGTGCTATTAATTTATGGTGATATAATAAATAAAAGTAACATTTTCAATTTATAATGTAAAGAATGTTCAGTGGATATGGTGTATCTATTATGGGTATTTGAATAAAAGAAGGAAATTGAAACACCATTAGTAGGAAACAGTAATCAACTACAGATAAGCAAGCTTCATGCTCAGTGAGGAGAAAATAATGATCATAGTATTTATTCAGTACGATACTTCTTAGCATCTTTGTGTATTCACTGACTGGCACATTTGAAAAGCACAGATTTTAAATACATATTTGAATCCAGGTGACTTTATCAAGGTTTTGTATTTTCTTTGTATTTTTCTTTCTGACAGAGAACATATCACATTTATTTATATTTCTCTAAATAAAGAATCAAATGACTACTAAGAAACCGGAAAAAAAACAATCAAACAAAACGAACAAAAACCAAATTTTATTCTGCAACGGAAAATGTGTTGAATAAAGATCTGTCTTAGCATATTATAATTTGTCACAGAAATATGCAAAATATTTGGACCCAGGTAGAAAATTAAAATATTCCAAAGAATTCCAATAGCAGATTCATCACAAAACAGATAGCTTCAAGTTAGGACTTTATATACTAAGAAGACAAATTATAACAAATTTAATAAAGATATCTAAAAATCTCCTCATATCATAATTTTTAGAGCTGTAATATCCTTCAAATACAGAATAACTCTATAGTAAAATGATAAACAAAAAATATTTATATTTCAATAAGTTTTTATGATTCAATAACAAGTAATTCAATATAGTAGTGATAATATTTGTATAATATGTTAGAATACAATAAATGTTTTCTTTTACAGATAAGCTTAACTATTTGTGGCTGAAAATTATTTATTAGATTTTCTATTTAATCTTGTAGACAACTTGGAAAAATACCTTTCCTTCATTTGCCTTAGTCTCTTCAAACTCATTATTGCTCTGCTTCTGTCTCCAAATATTTTATCAATAATCTTATGATCCAATATCGACATGTTGATGAATAGTAGCTTTAACAATTTCTGAAATTGTTTCCATATTTCTTATGTTTCATACCTTTCCACGGAGGGGAGGTGTGTCAACAGCAATTATAGAACTCTGAATTAAAGCATAAAACTATTTAAACTACATTTGTCCATTGACGACTTTGTTCAATTCGTCAAATCTGAAACAAACATTAAAAAAGACCTTCAATTAAACCACCCTCTCACAAGTTTTTTCTTCCGTGCTCTATGTCCTTAAATTATTTCCTAATTCCTCCAAAAATAGTTTACAAATAAAATACAATCATGGATGTGGCTAACAATCCATAATAATCTGAAGATAACATGCTAAAATCTCAAAACCTCTAGTATTGTAAACATGGAAAAATAAGTGCTATAATATGCAACGAGAACATAATATAATAGATTTGCTCATCAATTTCTTTTACAACCAATCTATTGCAACAGCCCCATCCCTGATAATTTACCAAATAGACAATTCTACTTTAAGTTGCAAGACAATAAGTCACCATTCTCACACAATATATTCAGTTTAGGGAAATAGAATATAATTATAGGTAACTATGTCTTCTGCTTTTGTCTTAAATCATCATCACTGAGGTACTGAATTTTCTTAGTAAAATGCAGCTTTATTTTCCATACTAGCTGCACGGTTTCACATTCCCACCAATAGTATACAAGTATTCCAATTTCTCAACATCTTAAATCAACACTTACTTTCTTTTGTTTGTTTTTTTGATAATAACCATCCTCATAAGTTCAAGGTGATATCTTATCATGGTTTGTGATGTTCATTTCCCTGATGATTAGTGATGTTGAGCACCTTTTCATATACCTGTCAACCACATGTATATCTGCTTTGGAGAAGTATCTATTAAAGTACTTAGCCCATTTTTAATCAGGTTATTAGTCTTTATGGTCTTGAGTTGTAGGAGTTCCTTATACCCTTTTTAAATTAACCCCTTATCAGATACATGGTTTGCAAATATTTTTTCCCACTCTGTAGGTTGCATTTTCACCCTGTAGATTGTTTCCTTTGTTGTGCAGAAGGTTTTCAGTTTGATGGAATCCCATTTGTCTATTTTTGCTTTGTTATGTGTGTTTTGTGGTGTTATATCTATGAAATCATTATCAAGAACAATGTCATATAGCTTTTCTCCTATCTGTTCTTCTAGGAGTCTTACAGTTTCAGGACTTACCCTAAAGTCTTTATTTTGAGGTGATTTTTGAATATGGTGCAAGATAAGGGTCCAATTTCATTCTTTTGCATATAGATATCCATTTTTCCTGCCATCAATATGCAGGTTCCTCAAAAAATTAAAAATAGAACTAGCATATGATCCAGCAATGCCCCCCCGCTAGATATTTACCCAAGAGAATTGAAATCAGGATCTTGAAGAGATATTAGCACCTTAATGTTCATTGCAGCACTATTTACAGTAGCCAAGATGTGGAAACAACTTCATTGTCCATCAATAGATGAATAGATTAAAAAATTTGGTATGCGCATACAATAAGATATTATTCAGCCTCAAAAAAAGAAGGAAATTCAATGTGTGACAGCATGGATGAACTTTGAGGATATTATGCTAAGTGAAATAAGCCTCTCATAGAAGGATGAATACTATATAATTCCACTTATATGAGGTATCTAAAATAGTCAAACTCATAGAAGCAGAGAGTAAAATGGTGGTTGCCAGGGACTGGAGGAAGCGAGAAATAGGGAGTTGCTAATCAATGAGTATAAAGTTCCAGTTAAGTAAGGTGGGGATAATTTCTAGAAATCTGCTGTTCAACATTTTGCTTTTAGTTAACACTACTGTATTGTACACTTAAAAATAGGTTAAGAGGGGGCTGGCCCCATGGCATAGTGGTTAAGTGTGTACGCTCCACTACTGGCAGCCTGGGTTCAGATCCCGGGAGTGCACTGACGCACTGCTTGTCGGGCCATGCTGAGGCAGCGTCCCACATACAGCAACTAGAAGGATGTGCAACTATAACATACAACTATCTACTGGGGCTTTGGGGAAAAAAAGGAGGAGGATTGGCAATAGATGTTAGCTCAGGGCCAGTCTTCCTCAGCAAAAAGAGGAGGACTGGCATGGATGTTAGCTCAGGGCTGATCTTCCTCACAAAAAAAAAAAAAATAGGTTAAGAGAGCAGATTTCGTGTTAAATGTTCCTACCATAATAAAATTGTTTTAAATGTAGCTTTGTATGTAATGAGCTAATCAAACATTCCCAGAGAATATTTATAATTCTTTTATCCAGTAATTAGACTTTGTAATGTAGAATATACATGATAATAGTAAAAAATTCCCATTACCTCTTAATAAGTTAATAAGAAAATAAGTTAGTGATAGTATCAAATTCATCTTATTTCTTAGTGAATTAGTACACAGACTGGCTCAATGATTAAAGAATATTTAGAATATGGATTTTCAACGGCATTGATATGCAAAAGGAAATCAGTGATCTCAGTTAATGGAGTTTGACAAAGATCAAAAATTATCTATTATATACTTATTGATATATGTTTGAGTTACTATCATGTATACACTCCTCTGCTAAATGTGGGAACACAAGGAAGTATAAAATATACCTCCTAACATCAAAGGATTTGCAGTCTAATGGCACAGACTGGATAATGACAAGAGGCATCAACAACAATATAAGGAAATATATACTAGTGTCTAATGAAGGTTATTGAAGATATTGAGGCAGGACTCATTGAAAAGGACGTTGTGGGCTGAGCCTTTTAGAGATGGAAAGAATAGCATAAACCAAAGATGCAATAAGGGAATGTACACGAAATGTTCAGGGAAAAATCTATAGGTAATTTTGACTAAAGAACAAACCATAGAAGAGGGACAATCAGAGAGAATCTGGGAAGTGGGGAACAGTCAGTTTTTGAGTCACTGAATACAATGTAAAATAAATTATTCATTAACGTGTTTGAATTTTAAGAAATGTTGAAAACAGTTAACTCCTTCAACATATATAATCTAATTTTCTATAAATGGTGAAAAAGTGATTTGGGAATTATGCTGACCTACTACCACTCATCGCTATATTCCAAACTCATTGAGAAGTCTGATAAAAAAATTACCCCTTAACCTATGATTATTTTTCTGAGCTATCTTGTCTTTCTTTGTGAGATAAGCTATCACATAAATTCTGTATCGTCTACAAAGTGTTTAATTTCCTAAATCAATTCTCTTCCTTATATCTCCCCCATATTCCTAGTAATTATTTTTCTCTTTTATTCAGAATCATTTATCTAAATACAGTATATTCATTTTTCTCCTATTTCCAGAAACTTTCCCTGAGTCTACAGCTTTACCCCAGCACTTCCAACTGTGGCCTGTGGATCCCTACTCCATGATCACTGGATGAAAATGTCCATTCACTACCTGCAACTGTTATTATTACTAAAATTTGAAAGACCCTGGCATAGAGTAAAATGCTTATACAAAATTAGTCATAGCTGGTTATGTATTTTGGTTGATGTGCTAAGTTTCTCTTACAAAATGAAATGCTATTGAAAGATAAATCCTGATATTTTTTAAACATTTTATACTTAATAATGCCTAGCCCTATAATTTGCACTCAGTAAAGTGAGCTAGATTTATTGAACTGATATGCTTCCATTATATTTTATAATTAAACTTTCACATCCTTGGAAATACTCTATTCTCAGGAAATACCTATAAAAAAATAAATTCTGTTCCATAAACATTCTTCCAATTTCCAGGAATTTCTCATCTAAACAAGTTCTAAAATCAACTGGCCTTTTTGATACATAATGACATACTTGTTTCAAGGCAAATAGTTGCACTGCATTTATTATCTCAGTTTAGTCATGATCTAGGGACATGTTAGAAGATTCCTAAGTTCTTCTTAATAGAATTCTGGTCATTGAGTATAAAGAAATTACTTGATGGATGCTGATGCTGAAATCCAGATGGGAAGACCAACTCTTGCTGAGAAGGTGACTCTGTAACAAAAAAAGTGTCCCAGAAGTGCCACCCAGGCTTCCTTTTTACCCGCACTGGATACATAGGGTTCTAAGTGCCCAGAAGAGAACAGCTTTAACACGTATGAAGAATATCTCAATAAGTGAGTAAATGCACAATCATCTATTTATGTCATTGCCTCCAATGGTGCTAGCTGACATCATCCAAAGCTTGTATTCTCAAGTGCTCATTACCTCAGTCAGTATTGACCAAACACCAGCTTTAGTAGTGAAACAGAAATGGAAAAACCCATCTAGAAATGTACAATAGCAATCTAATAGTGAAGAAAGCGTTGCTTGTATAAAATAGAAATGAGATAGAATAGCTTGCACCAGATATGTATAATACTTAAGAGTTTTGCTTTGATTTCAGAATTTAAAAAAGTAAAATATAAGAGGCTTTAAATCTTGTTATTCGTCACAGCGGTGGTTACGGTAAAATGGCCGTTTCTCTATAAGCTCCCCTCCAATTAAAAGATATCATACTTTAAAAATTTTTTTTTTTTTTGCTGAGGAAGATTTGCCCTGAGCTAACATCTGTGCCAGTCTTCCTCTATTTTGTATGTGGGTCACTGCCACAGCATGGCTGATGAGTGGTGTATGTCTGTGCCCGGGATCTGAACCTGCAAACCTGGCCGCTGAAGTGGAGTGCACTGAACTTAAACACTAGGCCATGGGGCTGGCCCAAATTCTTAATCTTTCTTTAATATTAGATTAAACTATCTTTTTTTAATGAAACATAGTAACATTTTCAAAGTTATTAAAACAGTGAAAATTATTTTGGATTTTATCAAGGTACAACATATTTCTTGTTTTTTACAAATATTAATTCTATTTGGATATTCTATACACTTTCCATTTTACCAGTCACTATTTATAAATATTGTTTCTTCAACTAGCCAGATATCTTGACAAAACTATTTAGAAAAAGGGTGATTCATTCGGAAATGTTCACAGGTTAATTACCTGTATGTTTGTACTTCCTTTCTTACCAACCTCCTTTTATCAACTCTGGATACAAGGAGAAATGTGAGGAGATCAAGCATAAAACAGTCAATGGCAGTTTTATTAGCAGCTAAGATTTTGTCTTTGTTTATAAAATTGATTCTATGAACTAAAATTAAGTTTGAGAGAATCAAATCACTTAATCTAAAAATGTTATTTCTTGTCAAAATAATGAAAGACTGAAGTTTTTTTAATACTGCACATCACTTACGATGGATTTGTGAGCCTCCTTATATTACATTATTTAAACATTCAGTGAATTAAATTCTGTCCTCAAATAATGATTTTTGAAAAGATAATGAAAATATCTCTAAAATATCATAGAGCTGAGTGGAGGAATTCTAACTTTCATCTCTGCTTTTCCTGAGACTTTCTAGGTAATTTAAGCAATATACTTTATTGTCTTTTTGCTTTTTCTTTGACATTTTTAAATTTCCCTCTCTAATTAACATAGTCATAATGGCTGAGAAATGAAGTATCCTTGAGAACCTGTAGCCTCTGTGAATTACATAATATCATCCTTCCCAGCCAAGACACTACACTATATTCATTTAATCTTTCTAACCAAGTATTTTTCTCTCAATGATCTACAAATAAGATCCTCACATATCTTCATGTAACAGTTAATAACTTCCCTCTTCTTATAAATGAGTCACAAAAGGTTGAGTTTTCAATAACTTTTGAGAGCTCCAAGAATTAAATGCTTCTATTTTTATTCTATTTGATGTTTTATTGCCGTATGTGTGACTCATCCACTAGAGAAAAGCGTAACAAAAAAATGCTTTTGAAAGGAATAAATACCCTGGGATGAAACACTAGCCCTAGATCAATCCACGTTTCCCTTGAATTTAATACTAATTACACAATTATGTGTCATTGCATTATTATTTTACTAAGTTCCAAGGCAAAAAGACTGATTATCAGAGAAGTTAATTTTCAAGTGAAAGGGTCAAGGTCATTTGTAATTATTTTCCTTTAGAATTCCATTCCTCCAGGGTTAAAAAAAATAAGTGTTGCAGAGGGAAAAATCAGCTAAAGAAACTCAAATATAGTGTGCTCCTTTAATCTGGGACTTCACAGAGAATGGTAGTAGGAATACAGAAAAGGCAGTATTAACTTTAACAAAGGCAACAGGAAATTGTGTGGTGAACAATGATCCTGTAGTAAAACTGAAGTTTAATCACATCCGGATATAAGATATGGATTTGGACATGACCTCATCTTGAATTCTTTAAGCATCATTGGTAGTGTGTTTTTGGATCTGTGAACTGCATGAATATAATATTGAACCTTTATTTTGAGATTATTTTACACATTTTTTGTGCATGTTTAGGAATGTGCATTATTGCTAGATGCTTCATTTTTTAATATGCCATCCCTAGAAGTGTGGAGACTAACATTTTTTACCAAATACTAGGATTGTGAATCATTACGTTACCTATGTGACGGATTCCGTATTCCAAGATTATGTAACTCAGTATGAGAGCTGGGAAGAAAATCGTTTCCTATAATTTAGAAATCAGTTATTTCCAGTCTTTTTGGTTTTATATGCATTAACAGCACAGGGCACTTTAGCATATTTAGTAGGGAGTACTTTTCTATTGGAAAGCAAACACCTCCCTAAGAGACTAAGTGTAGCATTCCCGAAGAGTGACTTTTTCCTCATATTAGTCCCGAATTACTCTCATATATTTCTCATATTCCTTCCAAATTATGAATATTTTTTCTGGTTTCCATCTGAATATATACAAATGAGATGTATGATAAAGAAATGTATTTATCGTATGAATCCAGCTGAAACAAAAAAGATACAAAATTTTATTTAAAAATAACATGTTATTTTAAAAGCATAGGCACTAATTTAAAATCAGATGATAAATTTAGAAATTATGTTGCCTTTTCTTTTTAATGAGAAAGGGAATCATAATTATAGCTTTTTCTTTTGAACTTTGTGTATTTTTTTTTCTTGTTTCCATCTGAATGTGCAAAAAACTATATGCTTTATAAAGAAAGGTAATTTCAATACTAAACCCAGCCCACACATATGGTAGAGAATTTTACTTAAATAAAAGTTATACTATTTTAAAAATGTACACACAATATCAGATGATAAATAAAGAAATTTTATAGTTTTTAAAAAGTCATTTGAAAAGTCAGCTCTGGTTCCTTAAATTATCCTTCAGTATTCTTTTTCAATGAAATTGGAAGGAAATTTTTACTTTCTAAAAGCTTTCTTTCCCATTTTCTACACTCAGAAGATTTGTGTTTTCTGCTTATATACTTTCTGTGTATCTAAAACTCAACATGGAAAGACGGAATTACAGACAAGACTTTCAAAACGAATATCTCAAAATAAATAATTAAAAATTGAATTTTTAAAGCAGTTGTATTATCACACTTTTAATGATCCACAAATATAATGCTTTATTCATATTATTGAAATGCATCCTTCTTTGCCTCTTTCAGCATCTTGTGGTTGCCAGCAATCCTTGGTTCCTTGGGTAGTAGATACAGCACTCTAATTTCAACCTCTGTAGTCACACAGTGTTTTCCTTGTGTGTTTCTGTGTGTCTACAGAAACTAGTCACTGAATTTAGGACTCACCCTAATTCAGTATGGACTCAATCAATTACATCTGCAAAGATCCTATTCCCAAGTAAAGTCATATTCTGATGTTCTGGGTGGACATGAATTTTGGAGGACACTATTCAACCCTCTAAAGGATCCATACATACATTTCTTCAAAATGGTAGAAATAATTTTATTTAAAATTGTATGTAAATTATTTAGCACACTGGCATTTATAAGTATTTACATATATGCATATATATTTTATATATTTATAAATATCATAAAATTATGGCTTTTTTCTTTTTATGATAAGGATGTAGAAGTAAAACGACTGTTGATAAAAATACATTTGATTTTTTCTATACTATTTCTATTGTTCTGTATGATTTGTTGGGAGAAATTACCTAGTTGAGCTAAATTTGATTTCTTTTCTGACTCACAGTTGTATTATTTTTACTTTTACAAATTTTTATTACTATGAAGAGGTAGTGAACTGTTTTGATTAAGACCATAGATTCTAAAGCTCAGAACACCTCAGACGAAATCCAGGTCTTAGTACTTTTCAGATGAGCAAGTTTTGTGTCTAAATTTCCTAATCTGCAAAATGGGAATAGTAACGTTTCCTAATTCAGAGCATTATTATATGGATCAAATCACTCAACACATGTAAGTCCTTAAAACTGTACATGGTATAAATTAAGAGTTCCTAAACTGGTAGCTGTTATTATTACTGATAATAAGAAATCTTATATCCAAACATCATTTATTGATCTATACACTAAAGATCAATTTTTAAATGTAGTGAAACAAAAAATGTTGAGAAGATTACGTAAAACCAAAGGAAAAACTGATGACATGTTACTGTGTTATTCAAAAATTGGTCAAAGGATAACTATAGGCAGATTTTTGCATCCACAAGCTATTTTTCAAAAATCTAACACAAATGCATTACTAATCCACAGAAGAGTGATAAGATGTGGTGTCACATGTTCTTCCAAACATACTCATTGGCACTGAAGGGGTAGAACAGCTGTTGCTAGAAGCAGGAATATTCCAATACAAAACAAAAAATGAGAGCATCAGCCTCACAATCTGAACAAAAAGTTGATATTTCCTTGACCGAGAATCAGTGCCTAATAAGCAGAGGAAGGTTTTTTAGCTACGTGATAAACCAAAAGATTATTTTAAGTTTATTGGCCATATTTCATAAAATCTCAGAAATAAAGGGACTGCAGAACTTATCCAACTTTCTACCACTAATTTAAGACATACTGCTGAAGTTTTTGTCCTATGTTTACCAGTGTTTGGCTGAATACCTCCTGCAAGGAGAGCACTCTGTCAATTGAATTTTAGAAAATTCTAATTATAACAAGAGTATATTCTTTTTTCTTTTTTTTTTTTTGCCAGTAAGTATGTAATGCCCCCTTAGCAATGTCATATTAAAGGTCACAATATTAAGGGTGACATTTTAAGGGTGACAGTGATTCTCAGATGCAAAGTTTAGTTTCAGCTGAACTACAAGGTCAGCATCTATGACAATTAATAGAAATAACATTCATTTAAACTTTTTATTCGTGTATAAGATTGGATAAATCAGACCCAGGGTTTTGTTGTTGTTGCTGCTAAAAACGTATTTAAGTGATTTAAATGACTGTAAGTACAATATCAGCCCAAAGTAAGCACATTAGATACATTTGTAGAATTTTAGCTTGCAATTGAAGGATAATTATATTTTGCAGTGGCCAGATAAAATTCAGACTACCTTGTTAATAGGTACATTTCAAGAAACACATTAGCAAATTACAATATTTACAGAAAAGACCAATCAGTATGACAAATATATATATGTATATGTATATATATACATACACACACACACACACGTGGTGTATATATACATATTGAATACATATAAATATGTATATATAATGACATATATACATAATGACATATATAATGAAAATATATATAAAGACAAATAAATGTAATGAGATATACATATCATATTATATGCATACATTTTTACTAGGTAAAGGGTACTACGGACATGAATAAAAATGGATAAAATGGTCTCTTTTAAGTACATAATGAGTTATTACATAGAAAACAAATAAAATTGAGAATTAGATGTGTTAGGGAGGAATATTGGCGTTGAAAACCAGATAGGACTTTCTAACAATTATGGCTAGTGAATTCTCAACAGTAGTTAAAAATGAATACTTATATGTTACTGAATTATTTACAAAATCCCTTCACATACAGTGCCTCAATGAGTCTTCAAAAATCTTTAAATTATTGGAACATTATTATTCTTTTCCATTTTACAAACAAGAGATATTAAATTCAGAGAATTTAACTGCTTTTCCTAAATTTATCCAAATATCTTCTCTTTTTCACTACCACAGTACTACCTCTAAACTTTTCTGAAAATGTACAAGCAGAGAAATTTATTTTATATGTTAATAAACTGAAAAATCAACTCTGAAAAGTAAGTTATTATTTGCTTCAAGAAAAATCTGTGACTCATATAGGTTTAAATAAGTTTCTCAAAGTTACATAGCACATAACTGAGATTGAATTGGAACTCATATTGTTCTGACCCTGAAGTAGATGTTCTTTCCATATAATCCCAGTGTCACATTATCGTAATTCTGTAGAGAGAAATGATTGACTTAGATAGACCTAGACTTGATGTTCTTGGAGTACCCACCCACTCATATTGCTAAATATATCATTTTGTAATTATATAACAGTTCAGTAATATTGAATTGAATTATTGAACTGATTGAATTATCAGTGATCCAGATACATCTCACAGAGGGGAAGTTTTTAGTTCATTGATATGAGCAAGAAATAGTACATTGGTTGAAAATCGGTTGAAACACTGAAGTGCAAGAGAAGATTTCAGAAAGCTTTCAAAATTTGATGAGCCAAGTTTCTCTGGTACCGTTGTGGCTATACAGGGCACATGTTTTTTAATTGAATATCCTCAACAAACTTATCTTTTAAGGAACTAGGTCAAGTAAATTTTGGGGATTGAATTTATGATATGACTAAACAGCCTACGGCTTGCTCTTTCCAAAGTATCTCCTTTACACTCTTGAAATGGCTGCTTTATTATTTTATCTGAAATTCCATGTATTAAAACTTCATATGGTTTTTCAATTGATAAACCGCCTAAAATATTCACAGCTTAGTGTAGTTATAACCAAGGGAAATTTTGTTTTGTTTAATTTGGAGATAACAGCAACAACACTAAGAGGAAGATCAATCCACTTAGTGAAAAAATAAAGAAATAAAATTCATGGTCCCAGGGATTGCATAGGATGATTCCTTGTGGACGGTGGCAAGCATTTGGCTATAGGAGGTTAATAATAACAGAACGGGCAAGGGAAAAGAAGCATCAAGGATGGAAAAGGACCAAGAGTACAAATAGACAGGAACCAAAGCAACCATTTTTATTTACTCTGTCAACCTCCATCTCCTAATTCTCTAATTATAACCTTTTACAAATTGATCCCTATAAACTCTTCCAACTCCATTTTCCTTTGTTTTAATATTGCTTAAGAATTGTTCCACAAGAATTGCTGAATCTGCCATGGGAAACTAGAGAGATTAGTTTTAGCATTCCTACATCTTCAGAGGTAGACATCAGTGAAAGACATAGGTTTGAAAAATGGCAGACGGTCTACTTTCAGTGTGTGCGGGGCAGCTGTGGAGGCGGAGACTGAGCGGCACACCTTAATAACCAGCAAGTAGGTTGTGCATGACTGGTATGCCATTGCCTGCCAATCCACAGGATGGAGGACAGAGCAAATTTGTGACTATTAGTACAGCATAATGTGGGGCAGGTTGAGAAAACATGATCTCCTTCTGAATGAAGAAGTATGAGCTTTGCTGGGAGTAGGTTTTATGGATGTGTCTCTGCAGAAAATGCGAAGAGGCAGCTGAGTTAAAAATCCAGAGGAATTCGGAAATATATATTACAATGAAAGCCAAGCTTTGCATTATGAAGCAAACTTTATCTTGTTAATTATTAATTACATACATCGATCAGATTAAAAGATTAGGCAAATTTATTGCTATGTTTTCATATATATCATTAATATAATGTTGCAAGTTTGTATTTGGATGATGAAGAGTCATTGTTGGAGCATTTCACTGGCGTCTGAAATACATATGTTTCTCAATAAATAGTTTTTTAAATTGAATAAAGTGTCAACAAACATATGGAGACTTCAGACCTCTCAAATTTCAAACGTTACTATTTATATCAATGACAGGTTTAAGGCATGACTAGAAGGTAAACAAACGTATACACAATGAAAGCAATATGATAAGTTTGATGAGACAGCATGTTTGCAAATGTGAACAATACAGCGTTTGCCCCAATTGAAGGAAATAGTATCCACATTTTGAAATATTTTTCTAAAATCATTGTGAGATGAGGCATGAAAAGGCAGTAGATTCAGGAATTTTCCAAATCAGAGAAATCTGAACTCGACCACTACTACATGTGTGATTCTGGGCAATTTAACTTTCTGAGCTTCATTGCCTTTATATGTAAAATGATAGTAATAGAATTACTTGCAGGTTTCATATGAGGAGTAAACTGAGTATATTTAAAGCACCTGCAACTGGGTATAGGTGTCTGGTAGGCAAAGACTAAATTTTAGCTATCTTTATCATTTACGTAAACTCGTGGGTATAATGCAGACCTTATAAAGGACGACTGCTAAGAGTCCTGCTAGGCTCATTGTTTTATATTCGTATTCAACACTCTTGTAGCTTCAGGTAATTCAGACCCAATGACACTAATCTTTATAACTTGACATTTTTCTCTGTTATACGTTATGCTTTCTCAGACATGCAATAATGTGTAGTATTAATGACACTCAAGCATTAAATATAAAGACTAAAATGAATTATATTGTAAATAAATAAACAATAAATTTTTAAATTGCATGTGATTTAAAAAATCCATCATATTGTCTTTTCAATAAATGGACATCCACATGCCAAAAAATGAATCTAGATTCAAACATTACATCCCTCACAGCAATTAACTCAAAATGGATCATACGCCTCAACATAATGCGCAAACTATAAAACTCCTAGAAGAGAACATAGAAGAAAATCTAGGTGACCTTGAATATGGAGATGACTTAATAGATACCACCAAAGGCATGATCCAAAAAAGAAATAATTGATAAGCTAGATTTCATTAAGATTAAAAACTTCTGCTCTGTGAAATGTGCTGCCAAGAGAATGAGAAGACAAGCCACAGACTAGAAGAAATATTTGTTGAAGACATATCTTATAAAGGTCTGTTATCCAAAATATATAAAGAACTCTTAAAACTCAACAATAAGAAAACAGACAACCTGATTTAAAAATGGACCAAATTGCTTAACAGACACCCCACCAAGGAAGACATACAGCTGACAAAAAAGCACATGAAAAGACACTCTCCATCATATGTCATCAAGGAAATGTAAATTAAAACAACAATGAGATACCACTACAAACCTATTAGAGTGGCCAAAATCCAGAACACTGACAATACCAAATGCTGACGAGGATGTGGAGCCACAGGAACACACATTCATCGCTGGTGGGAATGCAAAATGGTGCAGCCACTTTAGAAGACAGTTTGGTGGTTTCTTACTAAACTAAACATACTCTTACTATATGATCCAGCAATTCGGCTCCTTAGTATTTACCCAAATGAGTTGAAAACTTATGTCCACATACAAACCTACACAAGGATGTTTATAACAGCTGTATTCATAATTGCCCAAACTTGGAAACAACCACAACATCCCAGTAGATGAATGGATAAATAAACCGTGGTACATCCAGACAATGAAATATTATTCAGTGCTAAAAGAAGATGAGATATTAATCCATGAAAAGACATGGAGGAATATTAAATGCATATTATAAGTGAAAGAAGCCAATCTGAAAAGGCTACATACTGTATGATTTCACCTATATGACATTCCGAAAAAGAAAATACTGTGGAGATGGTAAAAACATCAGTGGTTGCGAGGGATGGATGAATTAGACAAGGCACAAAGGGTTTATAGGGAAGTGAAAATATGCTGTTTGACACTATAATGGTGAATACATGTTGTTATGCGTTTGTCAAAACCAAAGAATGTAAAGCATCCACAGTGAATCCTAATGTAAACTAGGGGGTTTGGGTGATAATTACGTATCAATGTAGGTTCATCAATTGTAATAACTGTACCACCCTGATGGGGGATGTTGATAGTAGGGGTGGCTAGGCTTCTGCAGGGACAGTAGGTATATAGGAACTCTGTATTTTCTGGTCAGTTTTGCTATGAACCTACAACTGCTCTAAAAACAAGGTTTGCTTAAAAGGAAGAAAAAAATCTCTCATACTATAAAGCTGTCTTTCTAGGATTCAAATAGTATATTCATTAAAATAATGATCTTTATTTTAATGTACAAGCAATACCATGGAGATGAAGTTGCTTCAGGCAGAGGTCTTAAAAAATGGAATACTGAAAATATCTGATACCATAATCTCTATACGTATGATAATTCTAATATCACTTAAATTACATATTGTTTATACATGAAGTTTTAAATCGATGCAATATCATGACGACTATCTGTATTGTATTTTCTTTGCCAATCTTGGATTCTATGAGATAGAACAGAAATCAAATTCTTAATGAATTGTGTTTGAAAATTATAGAGTATTGATAAATAGTAATTATTCTGAATTAAAAAAAATCCTACACAGTGTTTCTGTCTACCACATGTATATGTTGTCCAATTCACTAAATCGTTCAGCATTTTTCTACTTGTATCTAAAATGTGCTTATACATAACTTTGAATAACTTAGAATTATGCAATCCATGTCTAAAGTTACTCAAATGTCTAATTTTTATTTCAACAAAATGTTAAAATAAGAATGTCCTATCTAACCACAGAAACAAAGTACGTGCAACAACAAGACAAATGTTTTCTGAGATTCCATATGGCCTGTAAATACTCATAACTATGACAGACAATCTGGAGAAGACCACTGCCCCTAGAATAAAACAAAACAAAATAAAACAACAGTGATAAAACAGGGTTCCAATTCTGGCCTTGTTACTCTTACTAGTTATGTAAGGCAAATCTCTTATCCCCTTCATTTGTAAAATGAGAAAATTAGAATAGATAAACTCTAAAGTTTAGGATGTGTTGACATCTGGAAATTGTGTTGGCTGTACCAAAATACAATGTCTTCTTCAAATATATATTCTTTAAGTGAAAATACTTCAGAATGCTAGGAATAGGCCCAAAACAGGTCTAGGAAAGTCTTAATTGATGACATCACATGTAGCACTTAAACTGATCTTATTCTTCTAGAATCGTGACTCCTCTGAACTTTATTGTTAATCATCTTATTCTACCATGTACTGCTATATTAATTTACAACAGTATAAATCATAAAAACATAGTAATTGGGACTTATATGTCTTTGGATTGCTCACAACACCAAGTAATGGGATGGAAATACACTTAACATCCATTCACTATAATTCATCACTGATAATACCAGGAATTTAAAATTGAGCATATTCATTTTGGCAACAAAATGATTCATTTTGTGTGTACATCTGTTCAAGCACTCTATACAACAAATATGATGACATGACAATTAGATACTCAGAGATTTTATAAAAGACAAGTAACTCAAAATACCTTACTCATTTGCAGATAATCAATATTCTCACAGGTAGAACCTTAGAGATATGAGGCAATAATTTGTGGAAGGTCAGGCTTTCTGTTTTCTACATTTTAAAATTCTGAAGTAAAAGTATTCTATTTAAAAAGTGTACAATTTTAAATTATTTGAATTGTAAATACATGAATGTGTGTATATATGTGTGTGCGTGCAATTTGTTGTTTTGATTTGTTTCCATTATTCATTCACTATTCTGCTGAATGACATTTACTAACAGAAGAGTATTTGTCTGTTTGTTTATGCTTTCAAAGCAGCTAGAAGAAGATTCTACATCTGGTAGCCTTCTCTATGTTACATACACATATGAATAGATGTATAAATCATAAATATAAGTTGATCTTTAAAAAACTAGTTGTGTTCTATAAAATAGATAATGGCATTTATTTCCTTATAAGACAGAAATTTGTTAAACAATATAATTTTAATAATATAATTGTCATTATAATTCAATGATAAACAATTATTACATACTATTTTTTATATGTAATGTTATTATGGTTATAAATCTCAGGAAATGTTTGGGCAAATATCTATGTTTTAGAATGTACAAAATTGAAAAGGCAAAAGGAATATTGTATTCTTAATCACTTGTCCATTCCTCATCAAAGAGATCATTCTTGATCTTGTCATCTAGATATAGGACCATTCCTCCTGAGGAAGACTTGTACTTGTCTTCTCTCCTATCATAAAAGATTGTCCTTTTATGATACCATATCTTCTCAAGAAGAAAACTGCAGCCATTCATGCTTGTATCATAAAAGTGTTCAGGGAATAGAGGAATTCTCAAATTCATCGTGAAACCATTTTCCAATTACCAGAAGATCCAAACTTCTCTTCTCAAATAGTCAGCATTTTATGTAGATGGATAACTTTCTTTTCATGTAGAGAATAATCTCCTCCAATGAAAATTAGCCATATGTCTTATCAAGATTTATGTATGGGGAACTTTGGTGAGCTTTCTTTAGATATTTGTTTGTTTATATTAAAAAAACAGTTTATTGTCAAACAATTCTTCAAGTTAGTAGTATTCCTCTTCTTTTAAAAGTATCTTTGATTATACATCTATTAGTTATCATAGAATAAATAATACAAAATATACCACGTATATTGCAAATATCATCTTTCTATCTCATCTTTATCTATTCATCTTTATTGTTATTTGATATAAACCATTATTTTAAAAAGTTTCATTTTAATGACGAGGGGATACTCATCATTTTCGTCAATCCTGGATCACAGCTTAAGCCTTTTAAATTAATTGGGTCAAAGCATCAAGGCTTTAAAGGCATTTAAAGCATTAAAGGCTGCTTAGTTGTTACTTCAATTTAGTTACTCTTAGAGCAAGAAGGATAGGCTGTCTCTCCTCCATGATATAAGAGATTGATTCAAGAGGGAGAACCAGTATCACTGATATAATCCTTTCTTATATAGATTGTAAAATTTCCATCCTAGTGTGAAGATCAATGAAAGATATCTGAAGAACACTTTCATAAATTTACAGTAAGTATTTTCATGGTAATTTAGTGAAAAATGATTTGCTAAATAAAGATTAATACAATCAGTGTCAACAGATTGACAGAATTAAAAAGATTTGATCCAGTATGATTATACGCTAGTATCACAATATTACAAAAATTCAAGATTCAGACATGAATCAGAACTTGCACTGATGTGCAATGAGCAAAGTGTAACTTCTGTTTAAATTTAAAAAAAATCACTAGGATAATTAAAAAGCTAATTTTTTTTAGAACGCCCAGGTACGTGTGAATAAGGCTGAGGATACCAAATTAGGACTTGGGACTCTGAATCTAACAATTAGTTGCAGAAAGACACTCTGTTGGCCACTTAAGTAAATAATCAAACAAGGAATATAATAAAAATTCTTCTTTAGTGAGAGGGAGAAGAAATAGGAAATGCAGGTAAAATAACCAAAGTTCTGAGCGATTATCATAGGTCACAAGACCTGATAAGAGTTAAAGACCATCACTAGCTTTCTCAACTCTCAACTATTTCTAGTAGGAAAACAAATCACCTAAGTAAGATTTCATCATGAAGGAAACATTTAAGCCTTTAAAATCTCTTACCCTTTGGAAACCATAATTTTTCTACCACATTATGAGTTATACCCAGACTCCCACAGGGTTTTAGTCTTGGGGTTGTATTTAATTTTGGGGACGTATTTACATGACTTCATAAACAATTTTTTTCTGTCTTTATGTAAGTTGAGGAATGAACACTATTATTTTAGGCAATTAACAATGAATAAACATTTTTAAAAAATATTTCCCCCACTCAAAAGAGAAGAATGTTTCTGAGGACATGTCTCTGTCTGTATTCATGGATTCATTCCAAAGGTCCTCCAGGCATGGGAATTTCTGAAGTCTTTCTAATATCTCCATGCACTTGATTAAAATCAGAAAATATTGGCAGATACTCTACTGAGTGAGAGAAGTGCAATAACATGAATTCTGCTTTTGCTTTGCTTTTTTTGTCTTTAGAATGTAACCTTTACAGTCATGCTTTGGAGGGTTTATTGTTCATTTACTACTCATTACTGTGCTGAATATTTTTTAGTGGATAAATATATAAAGCATTCCATAAGCACACAGATTTCCCCTTAGTAGGTATTACTTTAAAAAAATCCTATCTTTCTCCTTTCCAACCCTGGAAATTAATGGAGAAATTCAAGTTTTCAATGAACATTTTAATGCATAATTTTTTATTGTCTTCTATTAATATATGCAATGATTTAAAAGAAAACCTAGTGATATGATTTCATAATAGACTAATAATTAGTCTTCATACATGCAGCACAGGCCTCTACTGATTTTATCAAAAGGAAGCCTTATCATTCAAGATCAAAGAAATAATGTATGTTTAGCCAGTAGTACAGACAGTTGAATGTTGAAAACCAAAACATTTAATAGAACATTCAGGAATCACTAAAATAGTGTTAAGTCAATTAAACAAAGTCCTTCCTGATAGGAAATATGTTTCCTTCCTAACGCTGTACATGGATCTGTGTGGTGTTCAGAAAACAGAACTAGATTACCTTGATTAATTCCATATTGCCTTGTGAAAATCTTCTACATAATTGATTCTATAATCAGAAAGAAGAAAAATAAATCATTTCTATTTGTACTGAGTGGGAACACAATTTGCTGGAAAGGGAAAACTACCAGTCAGATGTAAAGTTCGGCTCCATGTCACCATACCCAGACATTGAATGGCCTTTTTGCACATGGCGAACAGAATGCTTCTGTGTGTGTGAAAACAAACAGAAATCTCGTTCTGCATGCGTGCGTTTGTGTACGTGTGCGTGCATGTGTATGTGTTAATCCCGACTTTATTGAATTACAGATCAGACTAATTGAAGAAAGCACATGTAAAAAAAGGATGTTCATTTTAGTTTTATTGTAGTGAGCAATATTTTTAATTTTCTTGAAAGGCACCCAAGAATAATTACCTTTGTGAAACAAAAATATACAAAACTGTACAGAATAAATAGTTCATAGAAATCTAGCTATACTTTCTTGTAAAATAAAGCTACATTGTTCCACTCTTGAGGCAACTCAAACCACTTACCCTTGTATGTGCCTTTTGCTCCTAATTTATGGCAACTATCAGTATACATCAATAAAAATAAAATAATTTTTCCTATTTGTTTTACACCTGTGAATTATCACTTGCCACAGAAACATATTCCTATCATAGTATTCAATTTTACAAAGGATTAATGCTATGAAAGAAACCAAACTTAATAGATGCACTAATCATATTTACAGTTGAATATCAGTAGCATTTTTAAAATATTTCAAGAATAAGAATTAAACTTTGAGCACAAATGACATACTTTAGTTCACAGCAGCATTGGCAATAGGATTGTCCACACAAAATGTGCAGAAAAACCAAAAAATTTGCTTATTCATTCCACTTGAACTATTAATCATTCTTGTTTTTAAATTCAGAAAGCATAATAGCAGTGGCATTTTTTCAATCCTCAAATGTTCAAAGTTGTGGGCCACTCATAGCCTATATAATTCAACCTTCCATTTTTTTCTTTACTATCACTATTTGTAACTTTAAAGTTCCAGTTCGTTTTACCTTTCAATTGCAAGAAAATTAGGCATATCTGACAATGTACATTTTTGCAGTACACATACTGGTTATATAAACAATATATTCCTTATGTATTATAACTACATATACAGGTATAATTTTTAAATGACGAAACCCAATTCTATTTAATACATGGGTAGAGTAATTCAAGAAAATAAGGGTTGCTTAAATATTGAACTTGTTTAGATGTGCAAGAGGACTTCCGTGAACCACTTTTAAGTATATGGAGAAATATTACTATAATCCTTGAATGATTTACATGCAAGGATTTATTTTATTGGGGACAGACAGAATTGCCTGAAGACAATGCAATGGCTTCTCCCAGTGATCCCTGAGTTTCTTTTTCTTCTTTTTTTCCGATAGGATTACTGCTGTGCTTTAGTTCTGATTGATGACAGACTTCAATAAGGCACTTACTTACAACGTTTGGACTTAAGACAGAATCACAGCATTTCTGCGAAAGCCCTCAAACTCTCCATCTATGTTTGCTGCTCCAGGACTTCTAAGTAGTCAGGTTCAGCATGTAAGTTAGCTTTAAGCTCAAAATACTCATTTTTAGTCTGTTCCACTAACACTTTCCTTGGCCTTGAGTACATTAATGTCTCCATTAATTTTAACTCTTCGTGGGCTCCCGGATACTGTACCTCCATATCAGGCTGGAGTTGAGCAATGTTTTTCCTTAGGTATTCCGTGATTCCCAGTTGCTGAAGTTCTCTTTCTTTCTCTAAAATGTTCCTATATAATGAACTGGCATCCTGGAAGGTTAAAAATTCCGATTGGTCTGTGGTTTTGTACTTCATATTCGACCCCGTGAGTGGTGAATGATTTTCCCTTTCTAAAAGACTTCTTTGGAGATGTTTTGCATCACTTCCCTCTTTCTCATTCCTTTCTTCTTCCTCTTCCAAATGCTTTGAGCCAAAGGATGGACTTCTGTAGACGTGAACCATGGGGCTCACCATGTGCTGCTCATAGAGCGATGAGGTGGGTCTTTCAGTAGTGTGGTGAGTTGTTTTATGGCCATACATGCTGTATTGAAGATGCACAGGACTGTTGTCTCTCATCTGCTCTTCTGCTTGTTTCTTTTTGTATCTCCTCCTGCGGTGGAGAACCAGAACCACTATCCCTGCAGCACAGAACACGATAGTTATGAATACAATCAGCAGTCCTAATATTAAAACAGATAGTGGTACAGCATCGGTAAGCGATCTTAAAATAGTATCTGCTGCGGTTGTGGTCGTAGGAGTACTGACAATTATGTAACTAGTCTGAGTTGGCAGGGATGGGTTATTGACCAAACCCGGGCAAAGAAGTTCACTATTTAGTGCTTTTAATTCCTTTCTGGCTAGGTGCTCCGGAGAAGTACAGAGGATGTCATCTGTCACTGTGTTCTTACTTAATTTTTGTATCCATTGCTGCAATCCAACCAGGTCACAGGAGCAATCCCAGGGGTTGTCCTCAAGGTCAATCTGGGTCAATAAATCAAGGTCATCCAAGATATTACTTACAGGTAGATGGGTAAACTGGTTTGTTTTAAGGTTTATCCTCGTTAGGGGAACCCCTGAAAAAATACGTGGCGGTAAAACTTGTAGGAGGTTATTATTTAAATAGAGAACTTTAAGTTTAGGCATTGGGTTAAAGGTTCCTGGTAATATTTCCTTAACCGCATTGTATTCAAGATACAAGTATTCAAGATTGTGGAGACCAAGGAACATGCCTCGACTTAATTTGGTTAGATGGTTCCCATTTAAATAGAGCTTTTGTAATCTTGTTAGATTCATAAATGATCCTTCTTCAAGCACCTCAATACGGTTGTTTCCCAAGTGAAGCATTTCCAAAGTGAAGTATTCCACTAGATCAGACTTCATTAATGTGTGAATAATATTCCCCGCCAGAATAAGCTTTCTAGGATTTTGTGGAGGAGGTTTTAGATCTGCTAAGCTTTCAATATTGCGTTCTTGACAGTGTATTAGAAGTCCTGATGGGGATAGTACTTTGCAGTTACAAGGAATAGGACAGTAGGGTGCTGGAAGTTGAGTGGATGGCTTTGTAATATAAGGTATCAAACCCGGTGCTTTGGTGGGGGGTTTTAAAAGAAATATAGTCTTGGTTGACATGCGACTATCGCTTATTGAAGATGTTACTGCGAGGTGTAATGATCCTGAAGGATCCTCATGTTCTTCAAATACTGGTGGAGTGGGGCAAATCGATTCTGCTTTCAGTCGGCTCAGTATGCTTCCTTTGAGAAATGGAGGGCTGTTGCATACAACATCACCAATCACAGACTGTGGAGGCATGTTTTCCAACCAAATTTTTAGCTGGACTAAGTCACAATTGCAGGCCCATTTATTATCCTCCAACTGGAGATCCAATATTCGGCCAATGTGTTCTAAAAAACCAACATAAGGCAATGTTTGCAACTGATTTCCACGAAGATCTAGATGAGTTAAAGGAACAAATCGAAATATGTTTGGAGGAAGACTCTCAATAGCATTGTCATTTAAAATTAACACTTTAAGTCTGTTGAGCTTGCTAAAGGCACTTGGTTCAATCACTGTAATAAAATTGTTATCTGCTTGTAGGAATTCCAGGTTTTCCAGTCCATGGAAGGTATCTTCTTTAAGAATTTCTAAAGAATTGTGATTGATATGAAGTTGCTTAAGAAGGCCAAGGCCATTAAATGCACCAGTCTCAATATCTGCAATATTGTTAAATCCAAGGTGTATTGAGATAGCGTTGGTAAGCCCAGAAAAGTCATTTGTGTGAAGCATTGTCAAGCCATTATTTAATAAATTTAAGTGGAAATGTCGTGATGGTGGAACACTTATTTGGGATAACTTCTTGATACCTTTTTCTTCACAATTTATTATCATTGTGCCGTCTTTTTCCTCACAATTGCAAAGAGAATCGCAAGAACCTCTGGCTGAGGACACTGGAGACGGAGACTGTGAAGATAGACAGGCAAGGAGAGATGAACATAAGAAATGGATCCACAGCTTCATGTTGTCGTGTGATGGATCTGATTCTGTAAAATAAAAGGCAAGAGCAACGGGCTTTAGTGGGCAGGAAAAGGGAGGGGATGAATCTGACATTTTCAAAATGATAGATTTTCCTCTAAAAAGGAAAATATTGATTACTCTGAACATATGAATACCTTGCTGCATTGACAGTTTCTTTTATTTTTTTCAAACATGATGGCAGGCAGGTTTATTTTACTTTTAACCTGCATTGTGACCAAAATATAAAATTTAGGCCAAAGAGAATTTAAAAAACATTAAATCAATTTTTATTCATATCTACCAAATAAACTGCATTTTAATAGACGAAAAGGACCATTGATACTTTGATATGATGCAAAGGTGTATATTTGAGAAACCCTGATTTATTTTACCTCAAAATAGATGAACCTAAGGCTGAAGGCTTACAATAAGAGACAAATATGTAGATATTAGCCAGAAGCAGAGATAACTGTAGGGAATGCAAAAATGATAGAAAGAATGTTTGTATGTATGCATGTATGTACGCATTATGCATTTCTTTTATTCATTTTTATTTTTGAATTGGGTATCATAATATAACATCTAGTAACTGTGTCTGTGTTTAACCTGCTTGAATTTTGGCTTAAGATACTAACTTCATTGTTTACTTAAAAACCTTGAGAAAAATCTGTCTCTGACCATGTTGTAATAAAGTGGAACACTATAGAAGAATTTTGTCTTCACTATGCTGTCCAGGGCGGTTTGTATAAGCCTAATCGTATTAGATATGTACGATTAAGGTTGTTCATTCAAATTTCACTGGAGTCACACTTAATATTGAATTTCTAGAGGTAGGATATTTCCTGCTGCTTTTTAATTCTGTTATGAATAAGGTTAATAGCATAAAAACTTAAGAAGGAAAAAAATGATCTTTAACACATTTCCAGCTATTATAAAAGAATAAGCAATGCCTCATATAAACTTCTAGCAAATGACTTCCAAATGAGGTCTTAAAACAGGCTTTAGGGCACTGAATGTCATCACATAATTAAGCATTTGATCTCCTTTATTATAAGGCTTAAAGTCACAAACAATGAACTCTGAAACAAAAGCACCATACTAAAATATTTAAGATATCTCTAATTTGGTAAATAGAACATGACAGTTCAGGATAACAACATCACATATTCCAACTCCTTCAAAATTTAAGACATGCATCTGAAACAGCAATTTTTAAAAAGATTCCCATTCTGAGATGACAGCAAGGACAAGACAATACCTCTAATGGTCTCTAAGTTTATTCCCTTCCTTTAAATAACACACCTTAAACCTACGTAAACTAAATTGAAAGGTAAACACCACATCTCATCACTATTCCACTTTTCGAAATGGTAACTGCTTTCATTTGTCTGGATAGAATGTGAACAGTAACTTTGAATCTAATTAAAGTTCACAACCAGATAAAACATCCCAGAACCCAATCAATAATCCTGAAGATAAACTTTCATTCCATGAAAACACAGTTTTATTGAAAACATGGATAGTACGAAGTTTCTGAAAGACAAAAGATAACCAACAAAACAAAACAATATAGTGTCTTTCTATATGAAGAAAAAGTTAGCAGACTTAACTTTTCCATAGGGAAATTGTTGGATTTTCAACATCTCTGAGTGCTGTGCTTAGAATCAAGCAGCTTGTAATTGGAATCTCCAACTTGTGGATTAGCTTTCAGAAACACTAAAAGCACTTCTCCATAGATTACCAAGAAAGAATACTATTCATTTCACCAGGCAGAGCATCTTGAGAAAATAGTAAATAACTTCCAGATGATCATCTCTCATTATGTTATTTATTTTATATGCATTTCTTTTTATTTTATTATTATTTTATTTATCTTATATGCTCTTCAGAATATCTTAGGGAACAGTTTCTAATCTTTTCAGAAATACATACAAATTTGAAGAGTGGTTTCATATTGAGAATATCTGATACAACGTTAAAGAGGTCAAAAATCTTCATTTACATGTTTTCAGAAAATACATATTTTCAAGTCAGAAAATAATAAAACTAGTATACAAAATACAAAGAATCTTTTAATATTTGTCTTATATTTTAAATTCAACAATGGCGTTTGAAAGCGATCTTTCCTTCAGAAAGCACACAAATTTAGTTTCCAATAACAAACTGCATGCTGTAAAAGAAATAGTGGCATATTATTTTATTTGTTCTCTCTACAGCCAGCTGTTGGACTAAATATCTGCTGCTCATAGAAAACAGGCATCTGCTACAGCATTAGTGGTGCCAATGAGCAAGAATGAGACTAGATATCCTTTAATGCAAAGTTATTTTTTTTCAAGAGGCAAACATAAATTCAGTCACCTTAGGATAATGCAAAAAGAAGTGTCAGAGAAGCCTGGAAACATTCATCTTACCTGTAAAGCAGAACTCTTCCTGACGTTATCTGTAACGCACAGCTGGAAGAGATGTTCAAAGTAAATTCAGTCTCTTTATTGGAAAAGAAAACACCAACCACCACGTACTTTCTTCTCAAATATCACTTTTTGGCAAGTCGCATTGCTTCACAAAGTTAAAACCTCTGGTGAAAGACAAAATGCTGAGCATTTCATTGAAAATATTTCAAGCAGAGTGCATACTAGATCATCCCGAAGCAGTAGTCCTGTTTTTCCCCAATTAAAATTCACAGCATACTTCACAGCTGTGCTGACTTTTCTGCATATAGTTAACCATTTGCACGCTGCTGAATGCAGTAAATAAACAAGATGTTTCACAGAGCTGGGATTGATCACTCTTGCTTTCTTAGGTTGTAGATCCAAGCTGCAGCAACGTTCTCTTTCCTCTTTTTCTAGTCTTTCTTGTTAGCTCAGTTTGTTATTAGTCAGATTGCCAAGGGCTGGGAGGTAGGCGTAAATAAAGAGACTTCTTGGCTTTTGACTCAGCCTTTAAGCCCTTCCCCATCAGAGTGCTTTAATCTGCCAGTGTCATTTAACACAGAGACAGCTCCACCTTGGGACTGCTCAACTCCTCCTCTTTCTGCAAATGGTCTTTCCACTCCTTTTAATACCAAATATAGTGCAAGTCAATTTTGGTGGGAATAATTACATGTCGTTTTAAAGGTTTAGTAATATTTTGTGTTATATAGCAAGCTAAAAAATACATTATGTTAAATCCCCATCTAGCACAGTTCTGTACTATTTGCACACATGTGCAGAAAAACTGCAAGCCACTGTAGAATAGTTGCTTCAGGGTTTTTTTTTTACTGGTATTTATGGTTGAAATTGTGCACTAATTAACTTTTAAAATGTTAACATGAACTGCCTTCTTGCAGCATTTGCATTTTTGTATTCACTATTTAAAAATTTTTTTAAAGCCTCATGTCAGAGACTCTGTTTTATACTTCATTATTTCTTTCCCTACAGCTAATATTTAATAATGAGACTAGAAATAAGGTTCTTTTTCAGTTAAGATATTATTTATTTGGAATGGAAATATGATTATTTTAAAATATATTCAAGAATCTTTATTACTAATGGTTGTCATTAATTGAACACTGCTTATCACTCTCAAAAAATGAAATTATGTCTTTTCAGATAAAATGAAACAATTTAAATGAGTACGTAGAAATTACAATATCCCGATTTTTGTGCTACTAGCTCAGAGAGCATTTCTTTCCTAAAAAGATTATATTTAAAAAGTTACTTATTTCTTCAACTTTTAAACGTTTCTGAATCATCACTAATAAAACTCTAAACTGTCAGATTCCTTGTTTCCCCAAATGCCTGTATTTTAAAAATCATTCCTCTTTACCTACATTCCAAGTACCTGAACTTTTTCACATCCAAAGTGAATATACTAGACGCTATCATTTATTCATTTTGAAACACGCTATGTTTAGAAACAGTCTTGCCTGTAGGTTCTAGAGGCTACCTACATAATATAAGGTCTCATTTCAGAAAAAGCTATTTTTAAAAGAGAGGTTTTATACAGCTTAAATCATCAAAATGGGAGAATTTCATATTAGATTATTATTTAATGATTGTCTGCAGTTGTGCACTGAAATCCATAAAGTTTTCATATTCTTCATGTGGAATAGTTGTTTTCAAAGATAAGTAATTTGAGGCAATTTTTAATATTCCCACTTTCCTTTATATTATATTCTGTCACTCAAGTTCCTTATTTTAATGACATTGTGTGCTTTAAGATGGAATAGAGATTATGATACAGATGATGTAGGGAAAGAGAATAAAGATAAGGAGTAAGAGAGAATAAAGGTAAGAAATTAATGTTAGGCACAATTTGCTGCTAGCTGATGGCCAGGTTGAGTTAACTCAACCTAATGATTTAGATAGGTGGTGACAAAATAGTTAGAATCAGTGGGGAAACAAGGAACTAGAATAATCTCCCCTCCAACACTATAGACATAATTCTCCAAATGTATTCCTTTCGGTTTTGGAGGCAAAGTCACAGAGAGATGTTCTGGAAGTATAGTCTATGGAGGAAAATTTGTTCAAATAGACATGTGGGACAAATGGTAGTAAATACCTTATAGACCGACACAGGTTTCTCTTATTTCCTCCAATTTGAGCATGTATCTATTTTATCCATAATATATAGCTAGCAGATATTCAAAGTTATCTATCTCGAATCTCTTACCTCCATACTAGATGTTGTCATTTTTGTATATAAATTACTGATTAATTACACAATAGTAAACGAGAGGGGAAGTGACTAACAAGCTTTTTTCTTTTTTAATTCTTTACTTTTTCGGTAAATTTTGAGTGGGAACATAAAGAAAGGCTAGATGAAGAATTATTGTTTGAGGAGCATTCTGCAACTTTTCATTCAAAGAAGTGCTGTTGATAATGAATTACTCAGCACTATCTCAAACTTAATAGTAAAATATATAACTTACTACTTTCAAAATGATCATGGCTAAACCCACTGTTCTCTATGTTTTGTTGACTAGTTCCTCAGTTGTTTCACTAAATCAATAATGCAGCCATTCTTTCTAAAATGTTTATGATAGAATGTGTTAATGATTGTTGGATAACATTTATTTTAACAATATTTTTAATTTCCAATTATTACATGGAAAAGCACTTTCCCAGTGTAGCTTCCTCTAAGTTTTTATAATAAATTAGTTAGGTGATCATAATAAACACTAAATTTTATTCATCTTTCCACATAATTTACCCCTAGTGACTCCATATTGGAAGATACTGAAAAGTAATCAATTATTTTTAATCACATCCTCTAAGCTACCTGTTATTGTGACTTTTAACTGCTTTTTAGCATGTGAATCTTAAGGGGCAAACATGGAAATATTCTATTTACATCAAAGAATACCAAGCAGTCAGAAGAAATAAACTTTATCTCTATTAGTCACTTTAGAGCAGCAGCATAGGTAACGTCACACAGAGTATTCCATATCAGGACTTCGGAGAATGCTTCCCTTCTCTGCTTATGTGGTTAGGGCAGTGGAAATCATCTCACATATGCATTGGTGACAAAGATGGCATTGGAAGAATAGAAGAATGTTTTATGAAATTTGTTGGACTGATGAGGTATATAGCACGAATTGAATAAAAATTTTGACCAAGATTGTGCACTGGAAAGAGGAAAGAAAAAAATTAAACAATAAAAGAGATTTACTCACTCTGTACAGGACTAGTTCTACCTCAGAGCATCAGCCCACCTTTTTCAGGGCCGTATTTAAGTGATAAAGTGAAGACATATGTCACATTGATTTTAACTCAAGGATCTGGAAGGCTTGAAGGGAAAGGCTTTTGCACCACCTGTGGTGTAGACTGAGGCATACTTAAAACTCTGAAGGTAGAAAGTATAAAATTTGGTGACCCTTTGGGGATGATAATATTATGGATTTAAAATATTCATTGGTAATTTCATTCTTTGAAGAAAGAATTTAAACATAGAAGTAATCTTAAATCGATGTCACATTTAAGTACTTATATAATTATTTTAAGGGAAATATTCAACACAAATCCTTGGAAGACAACTATTTCTGTGGGTTCTGTCTGCTCTGCTCTGTCAGGGGATTACATTGAAACTCATGAAAACGCTATTAAAATAGAATACTACAGATATTGCAAATAACGTCTAAATTTACAGATATATAGAGACGTGCACTAATTTTATAAACATTAATAAAGGCATATTTCCTTTTTATTATATCAAACAAAAAGGTTTTTTTTTAATTGTATGTACTTTTTTTTTTTTTTGTGAGGTGATCAGCCCTGTGCTAACATTTGCCAATCCTCCTCTTCTTTTTTGCTGAGGCAGACTGGCCCTGGGCTAATATCCGTGCCCATCTTCCTCCACTTTATTTATTTATTTATTTATTTTTTCCCCCAAAGCCCCAGTAGATAGCTGTATGTCATAGCTGCACATCCTTCTAGTTGCTGTATGTGGGACGCGGCCTCAGCATGGCCGGAGAAGCGGTGTGTCGGTGTGTGCCCGGGATCCGAACCCACGCCGCCAGCAGCAGAGCGCACGCACTTAACCGCTAAGCCACGGGGCCGGCCCCTAAATTGTATGTACTTTTAAAAAAGTGTATTTGTTTCATTATAAAACTAAAGGAAATTCAGAAGAAATACGAAAAGCAACATCCACTAACAATCCCATAGTTTAAATTCAACTCAAATACTTATTATTTTTTATTCCCATCCTCTCCATTGTATACAAAAGTAATAGCTCTTATAAAAGAAAAAAGAAAAATCTTGAAAAATAATAATTGGGTAAAGTCTACTTGAACCATATAATTTAACTTATTTACATAAATCCCATTCATAGAAAATAATAATAAAAGTAGGTTGTCTTTTATCTTTCACAATGCCATTCTATACAGCAACCTTTGAATTTGATTCTCAGATCTTAAGCTTAGGGTTCTCTTTCATGTTTCACTGGAAGAGGAGCCCAAAACACTTTATCGGCATTACTTGTTTTGGTTCTGTTAGAGTCAGAGCATAATCATTATGGATACGTTAATATTATGGACCTTTTTACGAAGAAGAATGGACGATTTTCTCATCTTTTAGCGATAACATCTCTGTCCATGAGAAGGACATTTGCACGTGTTCATCACAAATAATGACTTCTCAGTGAAAAGTCTGTGTGTCTTAAAAGGAATTTATATGATAGCTATAATATTTTATAAAATCACACATGAATGTGTATTTAGGAAACTTGCCTTTTGCATTGAACCTTTAATAAAAAGGTTAATTTGTTATTCAAAACTTAAGTTTCCTTCATGCTCAATTTGATCTTAGAGCAGAGGTATAAAACTAATAATGGAATTGCCTTATTCTAAGAGAGGTTTTATAATAAAACTTCCTGTTTTGATTTGAAATCTGTTGACACAAAAGAACTCTCTGTTACCGTTGTTTAACCTGGCAAAACCTAAACAAAACAAAAACTTTCTCCTGGAAACTTAGACTATAAGCTGTCTGTCTTCATATAAAGTATATTTGAGATTTCACAAAATCTCCTGCTTCAAATGGATGACTAAGAAAACTTTTTAAAAAATTACAAAAATAACTAAAAAATGTTGATGAATATTTCCACGACGAATAACGTGCAGTGTGCAAGGGAACAAGATCCAGTGGAATAATGGTGGACTGTGAGTTACTGTGTTTGTAAAGGCTCCTCAGGGGAAGGCTAGTATCTACTATGTATTTTTTTTCTATAGTACTATAGAGTGAGTTGCACATAGAAAACAGTCAAATAAGTAGTTACTCGAGTCGAATAGTTTCTTTGCGTGTTCTCACTATAGTGTAATCTTAGGACATTTACTTACTTGTTATTAGGAATGTATATAGACTGATTTTTAAATTTTTGCCCATATAACAAAGACATAATGCTGAAAATCAAGATGGAAAATAAAAAATAAAAAAATTGATCCTCTGCCTCTTTCCAAATGCTGTGATTCAGCAGTTATTATAACACAATCTGTTATATTCAGATGATTAACAATAATGGTAGGCAAATTCCACTGAATCAAATATGCTTGATAGAGTATCAGCTCGGTGGACCACCTGCAGGAGATTTTAAATTTCTGGATCTCTTCACATTGCCAATCACAATTCAAACAGCACTGTCTCTCTCTGTCACCTATTGCTATGTCACTGAGAGGTGCAAATTTATTGTAATAGTTTCATTTTATAATTGTGATAGTCCACCACTTTTATAAAGTGTGTCAGTTTCATTTAATTCAATGTATTATTTCAATAAGATAAAGCTGTAAATATCATGCCCATGAATATCATGTATATATATTTAATATTTAATTATAAATATATTAATTATTATTTAAGATCATCTATATGGAGATGATCTCCACAGAGTGGAATAAAATTAATAACTTTACCAACCTAAGATTGATTAGATGACATGGAAATTTAAGAACTAAACTTTACTTTCATTTGGATAGAAGTAAAATTCTTTGTTATAGCTGAAGCTATGTCTGTAAAGAAAGAAAATAATTGGCAAGATACACATTTGTTGAAAAATGTAAGGACACAGTTCAACAGCTGACTCAGTAACTTTTTTATTTTGCATCTTTTTAATTTAATAACAATGGAGTTAATATAACAAGACATTTACTGAACTATTACTGTCATCACTGGAGTATTAATATTAACCAAAAAAGTGAATAAATTATTAGTGACAGATTTCCCTGAATGATGTTGGCTTTTTTTGTTAACAGAAATCTTGCTGAAAGAATTCAAAACAAAATAAGAAATACTCTATTTTGGTATATAACATTGTAAAAAGTGTTACATAGCTTAGAGAATAAATTTTTGGGTTGTAAATAATTCAATCAGATACCTGGAGAAGGATATTCCTTTAGAATCAATCTATATTCAATACACAAATGTACATTTCACATCACACAAATGTACACATACACCTACATGAAGCTAAATATGGATATTTTTGTTAATATAATTATCCTTTTGATGATTTTCCTGTATACATCTTACCTACATTATTATCCAATATCTCTTCTGGAATAATTGAGGCTTCTTTATGACATATTTTGAAAATGTTTGTATCCTATATAATAGTACTGTGTGTATTGTATGTTTAAGAAAATAAGGGTAGTATTATCTATAATTTTCATGTTTCCCTATATTGAAATATGACACAAACCATTATGATATATAATAAATAATAAATATTAACAAAATACACTAATAAAATTCTAGTAAAAACTAACACCTAATAATCAAATGAATATAATAAGTTATACTTGTTTAAATGGATAGATATCCTTTGTTTTTTTTTTTTTTTTTAAGGAGGAAGAGAGAGAAGTCTATAGGAGGAAATATCAAGTTAATTTTAGATATATCATGCTAGATTTTCCTGGACAACAAAAAATAAAATTCAATCCTCATAAAACACTCATTTGAACTAAGAATGACTTTCAATTTTTCCACCCTCAGACAGTGTGTTAAGTTTGAAGTCACATGACAACAGTAAAACAAATACTCCTTGAAATATTCTGTATCTTTTTCTTTAATTATAATCAGAGAGGCATTTCTAACAAATAGTTCTCCATTTTTATTTGTAACTCCAACCTACTATAACTTAGAAAACACTAATTTTTACAAATTTCACAGCTTTAAATAATTATTTAGCAGTAAAACAATTTTAGAAACATAGCTTATCTATCTTAAAAGCAAAGCAATTCAAAATAGCACTTACCTGCTCTTCCTTCCTGTACACAGAAACACATGCTTTCCACAAAATACTACAAATCTTTGATACTAGCAGAAATCATTGCTTAATAATCCCTGATTGGAGGCAGGAAGAAAAAAATGAAAATATGGATTTTCAATCTAAAACTAACCTTGAATGTTTGTATAATATTAATAAGAATTAAGAGAATCATCCTAAAACCTCCCTTGGTTTAAAGTTTTTCACTCTTTTAGCACCCTCTAGTGGATATTTAAAAAAAATTCTTAACAACTGAAAAAATTGGGGAACATGCTAACTTCAAAGCTTGCTCTAAATATGTAGATTATGTGTGTAGTTTTTCTATCACTGGCCCATAATTATTATTATGGTTTTTTAAAAGCATACTTTAAGAAAAAACTAACCCAACTTAAGCACTATTAGAAGCAAAGGATTACAGAATATATTATTTGTAGCAATAACTCGCAATCTCCATTGTTTTTATTACTCATTATGTGCTTGCAAAGGATTATAAAGATTCTTCAAAAAAAAGAGAACATGCTGCAGTTATTCATTAGAATTAAACTATCTTAGATTTTTTAAAAATTTTTTAACCTTAGATGTTTAATTAATAATCTTAATAAGAATAAGTAATATTTGTATACAGTTGTAAGCACTCCCCATGTTTATAACAAGTGTAATCACTCTATACATAGTAATACATTTATCCTTAGAACAAACCTATGTAGCAACTATTACAATCAGGAAATTGGAGGGTAAATATAATATATCCAATGTAACAGAATTAATAAATGTGAGTCTAAATTTTAACCTATCCAATTTACTCTGCCTTCAAAATTTATTTATTAAGCAGATAACATTGCCACTCAGGACAAGTGTTTTAATAAGTGGACATAATTTATAATGTGATCATGTATATAAGAGGAACAAATTTAAAAATAACATTCAGTTTTTTTTTTAATAAATAAATACTTTTATAAAGCATATTTCATTCAGTATGTAACCGTTAATGACAATTGTGGGCAACTCATTACATCAGTTGAAAACATAATGATGATTCATTTATATTTATACACACATATACTTATATATGGTTCATACATATTTAGATATATCTGAAAGACTGTATGACTGATTAAGAATGGTAAAATATGTATATAAATAGCTCTTTCATCATCATACTACATTATACTAACCATCTATACTTCTAGCTCTAAGTCAATGAGAATCAAGCTGCTATAAAGACTGACATTAAAAGGAAATCAATTTATGTCAGATCCTACTCTACTCACTTCAGGTATGCCTGAGGGAGGAGCCTCTTGTGTAATATACAGAGGAGAAGCCCTTTGGATCAGATTCGTGTTACATGTTCTCCATCACAGGGGCTCTGTAGTCTCCCTGGTCTAGAGTGGACCACAGCATTTCATAAGATTCCCCAAATGGATATATAATCTTCCCTTTATAGTATACATACCTTCCTCCATCCCTGCCAACTCCATCCCAGCCCATAATAGACGTAGGTATATTTTAGTTATTGAAGACGTGGGCATGTACTAATGATGGGAGTGGGTGTGCACCAAAACCCTGGGTTATCTGAAGAGCAAATCGGCACAGGAATGCGCTATAAGAGCATGTGTCCAGCAGGCATATCCAGGGACTGTGGTGTTATCTATCCCTCTCTGATCATCCAGTTCTTCCTTCTCACAACAAACAAAACAAATTAATGCTGCTTAACATCCTCCCAAGGATTTAATTTTGCCGTTCTTTGTTAAAGTCTTAAGATATTAAATTCTATATTTTTCTTGGCAGCTCAGGGTCATGGTTCCAGATATTAGTTATTTTATTCTGTCCTAATATGGTAGATAAACTACCTGAATATCTCACTACTAATTCTGTTGTTATTTTTTCACTAAATGACCTTAAATTACAGTAAATCCTTGCTCATGCTATCAACTTTTATTCTGACTGCTCTCAGGGAACATGTTTGTATCATTTCTCTTTAAAAGAAATAAACAAGCTTCTTAAATTTACGTATAATTTGAGAATATAAGTTCATAGTGGTATCATGTGCACAATTTTTAGTTTATTAAAAATGTGATATCTAGGGCCGGCCCCGTGGCTTGCTGGTTGAGTGCACGCACTGTGCTGCCGGCGGCCCGGGTTCGGATCCCGGGTGCGCACCGACTCACCGCTCCTCTGGCCATGCTGAGGCCGCGTCCCACATATGGCAACTAGAAGGATGTGCAGCTATGACAGACAGCTATCTGCTGGGGCTTTGGGGGAAAAATAAATAAATAAAATCTTAAAAAAAAAAAAATGTGATATCTGGTTAGTCTTGTACCAATGTCTTTTTTGATATTTTGAACTTCTTGTGTTTGTACCTCTTCTAGATAGGTAAAGTAGTTTTACAGCTAGGAATTTATAAAGATTTATGAAGAAAACAAAAATTAATTATCACAACAATAATATAAATTCAGAATACTAACATTAATTTTGATAAAGTCACAAATACCTGCATAAAGATAAAATTTGGAACTAATAATTTTAAAATTCATAAAATATGGATTTAAATGTGAAAGGATTTTAGAGATTACTTAACTCACATTATTATTTTACATGAAAAAATTAAATTCAGGAAAAATTATGCAATGAGTTGATCAAAATTATCTTACACCTTTGTAACAGAGGTTAGGTTTGACATGGGCCTTTGATTTGTACTCATTTTTGTTGTTTTTGTTGCACTAAATAAAAATGTAAAGAATTTTTTTGGAATCCATAAAATAAGTGGAAATATTTTTAGCTTACATAGAATGGTTCATTATCTTTATTTTTGAATATGTGTTTATACATATATTCAAGAACATATATGTATATATTCTTAATTGCTTCCTTATTCATAATCATATAAATTGTGGTTAGTTTATCTCCTTGGGAATTGTGAAGTTAGCAGTATCTTCATTTTTTTTTGTGAACACATTTAAAAATTGTTTAGAAAGTGATGTCAGCATCATGGCAGAGTGAGCTCTTCCCTTAGTCTCTCCCTCCTAAGACACAATAAAAAGGACATTCATAAACTGACAGAGGACATCCACACAACACAATAGATATCTGAGAGATCCATGCAGCCATATGTCTAAAGGTCCAGCCCCCCTGAGAGGCAGCAGAAGGAGGTAAGTTGATCTCCTCTCCCTCCCCAGTAGGAGTGATCTAAGGTGCAGGACTTTGCACGGCAGCCAGTGTGTGACTCTGAGAGGAGAAAGGGGAAAAGGGAGCCCTCTGCAGGAATGCTTTTGCTCTCGGAGTTGCCTCCCAGCCCACAGGAACGCTCCACACCAAGGCAGCTAAGCAACCACAGGGGCATCCCCCCTAAGCCGAGCAGCCCAGGTGTGCAACCAGTGAGTGCAGAGTGAGATCATGGGCAGGAAAGAAGGAACCCACCCCCCTCCTGCCTGGTGCATCAGCTCAGCTGGTTGGCCAGAGCAGGGGATCACCAGCAGAGCTCTTGCTCCTATGTGTGTAAAGCAGCAGCAGCCAGATACAGAGAACCCTATTAGCACATCTTCCAACAGACCCCAGGCTCATGACTGGCTCAGAAAACAGCTCCTACTCCCACAGTGGTGGCAGCTGAATCTGCAACCAGATACTACCTCTACGCAACAGCAAAAGTTCACCCCATAAAATACCATGAAGAATTATATTAACACTCCAGACCAGAAGGAAAATGACAAGTACCCAGAAACCAATCCTGAAGTCAAAGAAATTTACAATCTCAATGACAGAGAATTCAAAATATTTATCATAAAGAAACTCAACTAGTTACAAGAAAACTCAGAAATACAGTTCAATAAACTCAGGAATAGAATTAATGAACAGAGGGAATTCTTTACAAAAGAGGTTGAAGCTATAAAAGAAAAATCAGAATTCTTGGAGATGAAGAACACAATGAATGAGATAAAGAAAAATCTGGAATCCCTAAACAACAGAGCTGGTATTATGGAAGACAGAATTAGTAACTCAGAGGACAGAAATACAGAAATGCTTTAGGTGGATAAGGAGAGAGAACTAACACTAAAAAGAAATGAAGAAATTCTCCAAGAAATATCTGACTCAGTTAGGAAATGTAACACAAGGATTATAGGTATTCCAGAGGGAGAAGAGAGGGGGAAAGGAGAATAAATCTTATTCAAAGAAATAATAGCTGATAACTTCCCAAACCTGGGGAAGGAGCTGGAGTTACAAGTAAATGAAGCTAATAGAACTCCTAATTACATCAATGTAAAAAGGCCTTCTCCAAGGCATATATGAGTAAAACTGACAAAAGTCAATGACAAAGAAAAAATATTAAGGACAGAAAGGCAGAAAAAAATAACCTACAAAGGAACTCCTATCAGGATTTCAGCAAATTTCTCAGCAGAAACCTTATAGGATAGGAGAGAGTAGAATGATATATTTGAAATTCTAAAAGATAAAACTATCAGCCAAGAATACTCTATCTAGTGAAACCATCCTTCAGATATGATGGAGAAATAAAATCTTTCCCAGATAAACAAAAGCTGAGGGAGTTCATTGCCATAAGACCCCTACCCTAAAGAAATGATCAAGAAGGCCCTCATACGTGAAAAAAAAAGAAAGGATTTACAAAGCCTTGAGCAAGGAGATAAACAGACAGACAAAATCAGAAAATTGCAGCTCTCTATCAGAACAGGTTAGCAAATACTTAATTATAACCTTAAAGATAAAGGAAAAGAAACATCAAAAATAACTATAATCATTTTATTTTAATCACAAAGTCACAGCACAAAATGGAATAAATTGTGACAGCAATAACTTAGATGAGGAAGAGGAAAGGGATGGAACCTGCTTAGACTATGGAAATAAGAGGCTACCAGAAGATGGACTATCTCACCTATGAGATCTTTTATACAAACCTCACCATACCCACTAAACAAAAAATCAGAACAGAGACACAAATGATAAATAAAGAGAAAACTAAGAAAACCATCATAGAGTCACCAAACTGAATTGGCTATTGGAAATACAGTGGACGAGAAAAAGGGAAATATAGAACAACTGGAAAACAAGTGATAAAATGGCAGTATTAAGCCCTCATATGTCAATAACCACTCTAAATCTAAATGGATTGAATTCTCCAATCAAAAGACACAGAGTGGCTGGATGGACTAAAAAACAAGACCCCAAAATATGCTGCCTCCAAGAAACACATCTCAGCTCTAAAGACAAACACAGGTTCAGAGTGAAAGGATGGAAGATAATACTCCAAGCTAATGGCAAACAATAGAAAGCAGGTGTTGCCATACTTATATCAGACAAAGTGGACTTCAAGATAAAAAAGGCAATGAGAGACAAAGAGGGGCAGTACATAATGATAAAAGGGATACTCCACAAAGAGGACATAACACTTATATATGTACCTAAAACAGGATTGCCAAAGTCCATAAAGCAACTATTAACAGACCTTAAAGGAGAAATTAACAACAACACAATAACAGTAGGGGACTTCAACCCCAACTTACATCAATGGATAGATCATCAAGACACAAAGTCAACAAGGAAATAGTGAAATTAAATGAAAAACTAGACCAGATGGACTTATTAGATATGTATAGAACACTCCATAAAAAACAACAGAATACAGATTATTCTCAAGTGCACATGGAACATTCTCAAAGATAGACCATATGTTGGGAAACAAGGCAAGCCTCAATAAATTTAAGACTGAAATCATATCCAGCATTGTTTCTGACCATAATGCTATGAAACTAGAAATCAACCACAAGAAAAAAACTGGGAAAGGGACAAATATGTGGAGACTACAGAACATGCTACTGAACAACCATTGTATCAATTAAGGAGAAATCAAAAAATATCTGGAGACAAAAGAAAATGAAAATATACCCTACCAGCCTATATGGGATGCATCAAAAGCAGTCCTAAGAGGGAAATTCATAGCAACACAGGCCCACCTTAACAAACAAGAAAAATCTCAAAGAAGCAATCTTAAATGACACTTAACAGAACTAGAAAAAGAAGAACAAAGCCCAAAGTTGGCAGAAGGAGGGAAATAATAAAAACTAGAGCAGATACAAATGAAACAGAAACCAAAAACACAGTAGAAAGGATCAATGAAACTATGACCTGGCTCTTTGAGAAGATAAACAAAATTGACAAACCCTTAGCCAGACTCACTAAGAAACAAAGAGAGAAGCCTCAAATAAATAAAATTAAAAATGAAAGAGGAAAAATCACAGCAGTTACCACAGAAATACAAAGAATTATAAGAGAATACTATGAAAAACTATATGCCAACAAATTGGACAATCTAGAAGAAATGGATAAATTCTTACTCATGCAACCTCAAATACTGAATCAAGAAGAAATAGAGAATCTGAATAGACCAATCACAAGTAAAGCGTTTGAAACAGTGATCAAAAACCTCCCCAAAAATAAAAGTCCGGGACAAGATGGCTTCTCTGGAGAATTCTACCAAGCATTCAAAGATTTAATACCGATCTTCCTCAAACTATTACAAAATATTGAAGAAGACTGAACACTTCCTAACTCACTCTATATGGCCAAGATCACCATGATCCCAAAGCTAGACAAGGACAACACAAAGAAGGAAAATTACAGGCCAATATTGCTGATGAACATAGATGCAAAAATACTCAACAAAATATTGGCAAATCCAATACAGCAATGCATTAAAAGGATTATACACCATGATCAAGTGGGATTTATACCAGGGACACAAGGATGATTCAATATCCACAAATCAATCAATGTGATTCACTACATTAAAAAAATGAGGAATAAAAACCACATGATCATCTAAATAGATATAGAGAAAGCATTTGACAAGATCCAACATCCATTTATGATAAAAACTCTAAATAAAATAGGCATAGAAGGATAAAGTACCTCAACATAATAAAGGCCATATATGACAAACCCACAGCCAACATCACACTCAACAGTGAAAAACTGAAAGCCATCCCTCTGAGAACAGGAACAAGGCAAGGATGCCCACTCTCGCCACTCTTATTCAACACAGTACTGGAAGTTTCGGCCAGAGCAATTAGGCAAAAAAAAGAAATAAAAGGTATCCAAATTGGCAAGGAAGAAGTGAAACTCTCACTGTTTGAAGATGACATCATTCTATATATAGAAAACCCTAAAGAATCCATCAGAAAACTATTAGAAAGAATCAACAAATACAGCAAAGTTGCAGGGTATAAAATCAACTTACAAAAATCATTTGCATTTCTATACTCTAATAACAAACTAACAGAAAGAGAACTCAAGATTACAATCCTATTTATAATCACATCAAAAAGAACAAAATATCTAGGAATAAATTTAAGCAAGGAAGTGAAAGACCTATACAATGAAAACTATAAGATATTATTGAAAGAAATCAATGACAACATAAATAACTGGAAAGATATTCCATGCACATGGATTGGAAGAATACACATAGTTAAAATGTCCATACTACTTAAAGCAATCTACAGATTCAATGCAATCCCAATCAGATTCCCAATGACATTCTTCATGGAAATAGAACAAAGTATCCTAAAATTTACATGGGGCTAGAAAAGACCCCGCACAGCTAAAACAATCCTGAGAAAAAAGAACAAAGCTGGAGGCATCACAATCCCTGACTTCAAAATATAGTACAAAGCTATACTAATCAAAACAGCATGGTACTGGCACAAAAACAGACACACAGATCAATGGAACAGAAGTGAAAACCCAGAAATGAAACCACACATCTATGGACAGCTAATCTTCGACAAGGGAGCCAAGAACACACAATGGAGAAAGGAAAGTCTCTTCAATAGATGGTGTTGGGAAAACTGGACAGCCACATGCAAAAGCATGAAAGTAGACCATTATCTTTTGCCATACACAAAAGTTATCACGAAATGGATTAAAGATTTGAAGGTAAGATGTGAACCATAAAACTCCTGGAAGAAAATATAGGCAGTACACTCTTTGACATTGGTCTTAGAAGCATCTTTTCAAATACCATGTCTACTCAGGCAAGGGAAACAAAAGAAAAAATTAACAAACGGGACTATGTCAGACTAAAGAGCTTCTTCAAGGCGAAGGAAACCAGGAACAAAATGAAAAGACAACCCATTAACTGTAAGAAAATAATTGCAAATATATATTTAACAAGGGGTTAATCTCCATAATATACAAAGAATTCATCAACAAAAAAACAAATAATCCAATCAAAAAAATGGCCAGAGGATATGAATAGACATTTTTCCAAAGAAGATATACAGATGGCCAATAGACACATGAGAAGATGTTCAATGTCACTAATCATTAGGGAAATGCAAATCAAAACTACAATGAGATAACACCTTACATCCATTAGAATGGCTGTAATTACCAAGACAAAAAATAACAAATGTAGGAGAGGATGTGGAGATAAGGGAACCCTCATGCACTGCTGGTGGGAAAGAAAACTGGTGTAGCCACTATTGAAAATAGTATGGAGATTTCTCAAAAAATTAAAAATAGAAATACCATAGGACCCAGCTATCCCACTATTGAGTATTTATCCAAAGAACTTCAAATACACAATTCAAAGAGATTTATGCACCCCTTTGTTCATTGCAACATTATTCACAATAGCAAAGATGTGGAAGCAACCCTTGTGCTCTGCTACAGATGAATGGATCAAGATGTGGTAATATATACAATGGACTACTACTCAACCATAAAAAAGACAATCATCCCATTTGCAACACTATGAATGGACCTGAGGGTATGATGCTAAGCAAAATAAGCCAGACAGAGAAAGACAAACACTGCATGATTTCACTCATATGGGGAAGATAAACAAACACATGGACAAAGAGAACAGATTAGTGGTTACCAGAGGGGAAGGGGATTGGAGGGGGGCGTAAGGGGTAAAGGGGCACATATATATCGTGAATGACAAATAATGATGTATAATTGAAATTTCACAAACTATTATGACCTCAATACAAAAAGATCGTTTAGAAAGTTTCATGGCTGGTATTTAGAGTGTTTCCTGCTCCTTGTTATATTATGGCTGATTGATAGATTTTTCTGCAGGTCATTATATAATAGTATGAGAATAACTATGTTAAGTGGTATTATTAAATGATAACACAGATGATCCTCATTCACCAATTCTGTATTTGTGAATTCATTTACCCACTAATATTTACCTGTAAGCCCATAATCAATACTCGCTGCACTTTGCTTGACATGCACATGCACAGAGAGGTGAAAAATTTGAATTGCCAGTTGTGCACATTCTTAGCTGAAGTGTAAGAAAGCGACACTCAGCCTTCTTGTTTGAGCTCTCATAACTGCAAACAAGTGTCCTTTTCATGGTATATTTAGTGCCATATTTTTCACATTTTTGTGCTTTTTGTTGGTGATTTTGCTGTTGATAGTGGCTCTCAAGCATAGTACTGTTTAGTGATCTTAAGCACAAGAAGGCTGTGACATGCTTATGGAGAAAATATCCATATTAGATAAGCTTCATTTAGACATGAGTTCTAATGGTGTTGGCTGTGAGTTCAATGTTCATGAATCAACAATGTACATGCAATGAAGTGTCTTTAAACAGAAACACACATAAGCATGGTTAGAGATTGATCAGCTGTTGAAAATGCGTATTGTGACCAGAAGCTGGCAGGAACCTAGCCCTGCATCTCCCTTAGGAGCAATGGTCCAATGTTCACTATTTCAGTGCTTGTGGCAACTTTATGAAACAGAACTATGCGAACTGTGAATAATGAGAATCCACTCTAAGTCATAATATGCATGTATTGAATCAATAAAATTTTAGTAGAATGTCATAAATACCTGTCATGCATGGGTACTGCTTAATTGATGAAGGGATATTGAATATTTAAAAATCTTAGAAAATATGTTGAGAGCTGGAATTAGATTTTAATAGAATTGTGGTTCCTCCACTAAAAGTTTTTAAGAAAAAATAAACACCATAAAATATATTATTGGTTTTATGAGGTATTATTTATTGGAACTCTAAGTCCTAAACACACGTAGTCCAGAAGTATCTCTGGAAGCAGTAAGGGGGCCTAGGAGTTGGTTAGGTGCTTCTGCAAATTGTCTCCAAAAGTCAAAACCACCCAGGGGGTATGTGGGACTCTTACACACTGCCCAGAGCAGCCCTATACAGGGTATGTTGGAGCAAGTGATGGGGATTTTGAGACCGCTATGAGCATGCCAGAGGCACAGGCTGTTGGGTCAGGCCATGTGGGAAGTGCTGGCATTCAGGGCATGTCCCCTGTAATAGCTCTTGGGCAGCAGACTCATCTGACCCACGGCTATTCCAAAACCCCTCGTGCCAAATTAACATGGAATTTGATGGAAGAGTTTAAGTTTGATCATTATATCAAATACCAATCAAGACAAGGTCATAATTTTATTAATGACTATTGCATCCTAAACAAATTTTAAAAATTAAAAATAATTAGGAAATTATTTGAGATATATAATGGACTTTGATCCGTTAGTGCGTATGTTTAGCTCTGTGATTAAAGGCTCTGGCTTCTTCTGCTGGACACTCTTATTACTAACATCAGAGTCAACAAGAAGCGACATGAACTCAGTCTGTCCTGGTGGGGTTCCAGCTCATAATCATGATTTCCACCTTGTGGTCTTCCTTTCCTGACTGCCTGCTCTGTGGACTTCAAGCTCCAGCATTGGATGTGGAGACAATAGCCTTACAGAGATGGTTTAACCAGCTTTCACAATTGTGTAGCATCACTTCCTTATAACAAATCTGTCAATCTCTTTATTTCCTAGACTTCTGCTTCTCTGATTGAACCCTGACTGATATACTTGGTAAGACATTTGATTGTATATATATCTTAGTTCTTTTAGAGATTAAAGGAGGATATATTTTTATTTACTTATATACTGGTTTATATTACCAATATAATAAATATTGGTAATATTAATTAAATATAATTTATATTACCATATCTGCCTGGAAATTTATATCATTTAGTAAACAATATAATGTGGATTGGAGTTTATTTAGGGATATGTTATTTACATATATAATATATATATTACATTAGGTATTATTATTTAGGGATTATATATTAATGCATATTACCATATCTGTTTTTAAATCTTTAAATATAATATCCAGATAGGTACTATATAATATTTAAACAATGTTTTAACTCAATATGTATGAACAAAGTAGAACAACACACAAATTATTTGTATTCATTTAAATACATGTGGACTTTATTTATATTAGTAATATAGAGTAAATGACTTCATTAAGATATGAGCAGCATAAGATGATAATAATTTTTACAGAACACACTAAATGTAACTCCCTAGTTTTTTTAATTAATCTAATTACTTTTTACTAGAAGGAGTACAAATATCTATTTCAAGTAAATATATTTGATAACACATCTTTTTGCTGTGATCAGATGTTATAAGTTAGTAATGCTTTAATATATAGGTCATTTGAAATAAAAGAATGCAATTCAAGTGCTGCCTTTAGCTTTGTAATGAAAATATGCATCCTTACATATGGTAATGCATATTTTCAGAAACAAATCAATCATCATCTTCCAGAAGACTGCTCATTATCTTATGTTCCTAGGTTGTCATTGACATCAGTTTATCTTCCCAGTAACCTGAGTCTGGCTCCTTAGAATCTCCCTATTTCACACAACTACAACATTCAATTTATTTCCAAAGTCTGTTGTTTCCACACAATATGTATTTCTTCTCACATTGGTTTTGTATTTTACCCACACTACTTATTCAGTAGTCCTAATATATCTACTTGCATACCTAATGATAATTTTTCTGATTCAAACTTTTGTTTCCACTGATAGATCCTACACATTGCTACAATTTTTATTTCCTGAGACTGTCTCTCTATTGTTTGCAAATTCCCAATGGAAGAATTGAATTCACTTTTTTTTTAGCTTTGACTCTTTTTTTTTTTTTTTTTTTGGTGAGGAAGATCAGCCCTGAGCTAACATCCATGCCAATCCTCCTCTTTTTGCTGAGGAAGATTGGCCCTGGGCTAACATCCGTGCCCATCTTCCTCTACTTTATATGCGATGCTGCCACAGCATGGTCTGACAAGCAGTGCGTCGGTGCGCGCCCGGGATCCGAACCCAGGCCGCCAGCAGCAGGGCGTGCGCACTTAACCGCTATGCCACAGGGCCGGCCCAGCTTTGACTCTTCTAATAGCTCAGAAATAGACTTCTTTAGCACTTATCTCTCTGTTTCCTTCCATCATCTCTTTTCCCATCCATGAAAGTACTCCAATATTTAGGAGTTAAATACATGAAGACCCTAGGAAGTCTCTCTCTAACTCTTCAGAAAATATACATTTCTGCTTCTTCTCTGTCCTGTAGCTTTTATCCAATTATGCAGTTATCAAACATCCAGCTACCCAAATATTACAAATAATTGAATGTAGAACATCTCAACCTGAAGATAATATGCTTTACTTTTTTCTCTCTATTTTTTTCTGTATATATGTATTGTTATTATAGTTTAAATGCTATATTTCTAATGGCACATGCCACATTAAGTGGAAATATGAATAAGAAAAGGGCATGCCTTACTTTATAACTTAAGAGAAGGATGATTATAAAAGCCGGTTTGGGAAAAAACACCAGCATGTCAAGCTTCCTCGCAGGGTGTTCTCAAGCAGAGCAGACGCTGAGGATCTAGGTTGAAGAGAAAGGAAAGGAAATAATCCAACATCTAAACACGAACTGAAATAGTATAAGAATAAAGAAGACAAGTGTTAAAGAATATGTAGAAAATGAAGGAATTAACACTGCTTAAATGTCATGGGCTATTTGTTACACCCTGCCTAAAAGGCACCCTCTGCCTTACATTTAGATCAAGCACATCCTTTACAAATTGTAAAATATGATAAGGTGTGCCAGAAAGTTCCAAGACAAACTTACCTTCTCCACCTCTTAATGAAAGTTGTTCATGTGTGATTCTAAAACGACAAGCTTTGGCTTCTGGGTATTGTCCTTTAATATGATAGATCCCTACGGACTAAACTTCACCCCCGCATATTTTAATAGGATAATGTTATCATTTTACTCTGATGTTCAAAGGTCTATAGAAAGAGTGTTTAGTCACTTTTGACCTCTGCTTTCAGGATTTCACTTTGACACTCTTGTTTCAGATAATCTCCACATCTTCAAGTGCTCAGGGCTGTCATGGAGGACTGACTCTCACTCTTGACCTGTCCTTATCATCTTCAGATTCATTAGCTAATGTCTTCCAAATAAATTCACAACTAGGTTGTTAGTCATTAAGATTTTCTATCCCATTGCTAATCTAACGACAGAATCTGGCATTCAAAATTCTACATAATTTGACTCCTAGTTAAATTCTTATATACCTAATAGTAGATAATACCTGCAATTGACTCCTTAATATCCTCTTTTTCCTCCATTACTTAAATTTCCTTGCTTAAGCTGTTCTTTCTGACTGAAATGTACATTGCTTCTTGTTGCTCATCTTGCCTGTCAAAGTCTTATCTATCCATATAGATCAATTTTGAATCCAGGGTCTACCGGGAACACTTGATTCTTATTTACCCCATCAGTTGAATTACATGGGAGAAATCTCAGCTGTAGAGCCTGCTGGTGGAGAAAACAGCCTTCTATAATGCGAGCTTAGTAGAAACTTCCTTTATATCACATACCAACATTAAAAAGAAATCAGAAAATGAAGTACTTGATTTAACAAGAGCCAAGGTCTAATTGTCCTATATAGAATCATGTTGTGTCTAAATCGAAGCTGTAGCAATCTTCAAATGGTATGAACCCACAAGAAAACCACTATTCGTATTAATTTAAACATCATAATTAAATTCAATTTGATACTTTCATTTGAACTCATTAAAGTAATATTCTTCCAAGTTTATAGCCATATAGTATCAGTATTATCACATTCTCTGCTTTTTGCTTTTAAATATCCTTTTAGAGAAATTTATATAACTGGGATGGCATATGTTCTGATGACATTTATTGAAATTTTTAAATGAATAATCAGCTATTGTAATAAAATCTAAAACAAAGAGGTGTTTTATATTACAAGTTCATATCAGGATGATTATACTGTACAAGACAAATATATAATTGCATGTTTACTGTTATAGGTCATATCAGGTGTATTTTACTCTATCAGATACAAAGTATTACAAAGTATAAATGCATAATATCAAAATTGTTTTATATAATCTCGGTTTTATATGGTTAATAATTGCATGTTTACATATTTTCATGTATTTACTCATTCAATAAATATTTCTTGAATTCTAAAAGTAGTTACGATAATATTAAGAATTTAATAGACAATTTTTAACGGGAGATTACTGCTTCAGGCAATTACCATATTTCAATTTATTTAAATCTTCACAACTACCCTATAAAGGACATAATATTATTATCCTCATTTTACAGACAAGGAAATTGAAAGTTAAGAAAGAAACATAACTTGCTGAGGCTCACCCAGCTTGTAAATAACAGAACAGAACCAGCCATTCAGGTCTGGCTGAGTGTAAAAAACCATGCTTTACTGCACCAGCCAGTTCTAAACACACATAAAATGTTTAAGGATTGTGTTATTTAATGTTTAAGTCTAAGGTATTTAAGTAAAATATCAAATGATATATTAGCATAATGTAAATACATTAATTTTCAGATATTATAAAACACCTTGGTGGTGGTGAAATATCTTGGGGAAGACTTCTTTATAAAATACTTGTTAAAGAAGGTGTTTTCTCAAGAAAAAAAAGTTCAAAATCAAATGTCTAATTGGCTATAGATCATTCTGCAAAAAATGTATACTGAAAAAATACTTATTTTGCAGTTCAATATCTCCCTCTGCTGTTAGAAAACACTAATGAAAGTTGTTTAAGCATATATGTTTACTTAGATGATAGACTATGTTTATACATTTAAAATACTAAAATACATTAAAATTTTCATAATCTTTCTTCTATGTTTTGAAATTGTGAAGCTTATATTATATTTAAGAAAACATTTCATTTTCTTGAAAAGCATAAAAACAGTAATTGTCAGACATTAAACTTATAGTGAATCATTTATATGATTAATTTACTCTCCTGAAATTTTATGTCTGTCATAGAGTTGTCTCAGGTATTCATTCTACATAACAAGTATTACAAAAGAAAGAATACATGCAAAATTTTTCTATGTTACTCCAAATAATAAACCTTTATATGGCCCATTAATTGGCGCTGAAACACTAACTTTCTTTTCTGTTATAAATTAAAATTTAAGAAAAACATATTTCTAATTTTATTTCCAGGATAAGACAATACTGCAACTAAGTATATACTTTTTCAATAGCTACATTAGTAAATTGATAGGATATAAATACAGTATTGAACACAACTTTCTAATAATAAAGATTAAGAACCACAAACAAAAAACCCAATCATAAATCATATAAATCAAAATATTACATGATTACCAACATTTTTCTTTCTGAAAGTATAGCATAGATATTAAAAAGAATATATGATTTTTGTATTTGTTATGAATATTGTGTTTTATAAACTATATCCTAAAATTAAATTACATGGATATAATTTAATACTCTCTATTGTTTATGACAATCAAGAAGAAATAGAAACTTGAAGGTTAAAATAAGTGAAAAAATTAAGTACTTTTATCAAAGGAAAGAGTGAATATGAAAGTTAAACTAATTCAGATAAATCCAGGGGGAAAAAAGTGATTTGTAATCCAAGGAAATAAATTTCACAATGAAATTAATGTATTTTTTATAGAAATACCAAGTATAATGATTTAACATACGCAAGCTTAAACATCAACTGTTTGCTCCCATTTTTACTTCCTTCTAGTTATTTAATCCATGATCTTTTTGTAAAAATCTTTGTTCCTTTGAGGCTGAGGGCCAATAGCTATACCACACTCTTCCTTGGATTCTTCCAGCAATACAACTTTCTGCCAGGGATTCACCATGTGTTCAATTGAAAGAAATGGTAACTGACTCACTGCCCTTTCTTCCTCTTCAAATCATCATTCTGATGGCTATTGCTATCTTTCCAACATGCAGACCTCTAACGATTTTTCTCTAATTTCTTCTTCAGCTATTCACTTCCGTGATCACACATTGTTCCTGTCATACCCCACAAATGCACCATCTTTAATTCATGCATTCAAGTACAGCATTCTTTAGTGGTTTGACAATAAATGTTTAACACCCAGCTCTCCGGGGGGGAAAAAAACACCTTGACATATGCTGATTGCCAATTTCTGTGGTTTAAATACTCCCACAACAGCTATTTGGAAAACAATAATGTGATATCATTGGATGTAGAGTTGTGAAAAGAAGCACACAATCACACAATTAAGCCAGTCCTAGCACACTACTGATTTCTCTGACTACAATCTTCATTCCAGCTTCCCTGTTTGTTCAAATATTCCTGCTACAATTGTTTTTAAACCTCATATGGATTTCTAGTTAATTTTTATAGAGCAGTTAATCTTAGCTTCATAAGATAAAAGTGCATTTCTTGCTTGTACAGACTCCAATGCAGTTTCTGTCCAGAAATCTTTCCTCTTTGCAGTGATTGAAGAGTCCAGTCTCTTTAGTCTTGTGGTGCTCACAAATTTTACAGCCTTCAAGTCCCTCTCTTCTAGTTATGGCAACAGGGAAAAAGAGAGAGAGCATGAAGAATTGCCAGACTATTATAGGGCGGACCTAGAAGTGGTGTATATCATTTTCACTACATTATATTGAAATTCTGGATGAACTGGATATTGGTAAAAACTAGAAATCTCTAATTTGGTTTTTTTTATTTTTTATTGAAGTATAATTGAAATATAATATCCCATTAGTTTCAGATGTACATCATAGTGATTCAATAGTTATATACATTACTAAATGATCACCATGATAAGTCTAGTTACCATACAAAGTCACTACAATATTATTGACTATATTTCCTATACTGTACATTACATCTCCATGACATACATTTTATTACTGGAAGTTTGTACCTCTTAATCCCCTTTACCTATTTCACCCACCTTCCAATTTTTTCCAACTCTGGTATCCACTAGTTGATTTCCTGTATCTATGAATCTGTTTCTGTTTTGTTTTTTTTGTTCCTTTTTTTTGTTTTTAGATTCCACATATAAGTAAAATCATATGGTATTTGTCTTTCTCTGTCTGATATTTCACTTAGCATAATACCCTCTAGGCCCATCCATGTTGTCACAAACAGCAAGATTTCATTTTTTATGGCTGAGTAATATTCCATTGTATGTGTATACCACATTTTCTTTATCCATTCATCTATTGATGGATGGTTAGGTTGCTTCCATATCTTGGCTATTATAAATAATGCTGCAATGAACATAGGGGTGCATATTTCTCTTCGAATCAGTGTTTTCATTTTCTTCTGATAAACAATGATGTTAGTGTTTTGTATTCTCCTTGATTGATAAGCATGTTGCAGGCTTCCATACCATGTTCCTATTTCGCCTCAATTTGAAAGAGGATATGATTAAATGGTAACCTCTTCCAGAAAGGAAAACTTGTGGAGAGCTTCGTCTTTGCTGTGGAGAAGTATGATAAGGAAGAAGAGAAAAATAAAAAAAAACGTAGATGGCCAACAGACACATGAAACGATGTTCAACATCACTAATTATTAGGGAAATGAAAATAAAAACTACAATGAGATATCATCTTACAGCAGTCAGAATGGCTATAGTTACCAAGACAAAAAACAACAAATGTTGGAGAGGATGTGGAGAAAAGAGAACTCTCATGCACTGTTGGTGGGAATGCAAACTGGTGCAGCCACTACAGAAAACAGTATGGAGATTTCTCAAAAAATTAAAAATAGAAATACCATACGATCCAGCTATCTCACTACTGAGTATTTATCCAAAGAACTTGAAATCAATGATCCAAAGAGATTTATGCATCCCATATTCCTTGCAGCGTTATTCACAATAGCCAAGACATGGAAGCAACCCAAGTGCCCTTCTATGGATGAGTGGATATAGAAGATGTGGTATATATATATACAATGGAATACTACTCAGCCATAAAAAAAGACAAAATCATCCCATTTGCAACAACACAGATGGACCTTGAGGATATGATGTTAAGCAAAATAAGCCAGACAGAGAAAGACAATGCTGCATGATTTCACTCATATGTGGAAGATAACGAATACATGAATAAAGAGAACAGATTAGTGGTTACCAGAGGGGAAGGGGGTTGGTGGGTGTTTGAAAGGGGTAAAGGGGCTCATATGTATGGTGACAGACAAAAATTAGACTACCAGTGGTAAGCACGATGAAGTCTATTCAGAAATTGACAAACAATAATGTACACCTGAAATCACACAATGTGATAAACTATCATGATATCAATTTAAAAAAAAAAGAAATTAAGATCATAGAAATCTGCTGCCTTATCCCTCTCTTCTCAACCTGTGGCTTAACCTGGAAGAGAGTTATACTATATTCCAAACACATACCAAGTAACGTGAGTACATGGAGTCAACTAGTGATGTGCTTCCCTGGATGTGATCTGGAAGAGGTCATAAGTCTCCAAGACTTGCATCCTTACATGTAACTATGTCTATGGCATAGATACATAAGCCCAAGTAAACACTCATGTCTGCAAACTTGCTTGTGGTTTTCAAGAGATAATGAAGTTCTCACGTACCCTTAGGAGTTGATTCATAGATGTTTGAAGGTACGTTTGAGTTGTCAGTGCCACAGTTTAAATTTCTGCACGTCTTTGTTATCTGAGAAGAGAAATTTTCCACTACTGTTGTCCTTAAATTTAGCTAGTCAAGTACATTTTTCTCATCTAGATGGATATTATAATCAAATTATGTATTTAAATTTGTGATGGCAATAAATTTAATATTCTAAAATAATTTGGGGAATATAAGCATTCTTATATTGAGTCTATCTTCCCATCCTGGATTATAGTATATGTTTCCATTCTTATAATTTAAAAAATTATTTATGAAATATTACAATTATATTCATATGTATTCAAATGAATTCTACTATTCAGTTTTTTTTTACTGATTATTTCTATAGTAATGAAAAAAATTGCGGGGGCCAGCCTGGTGGCGCAGTGGTTAAGTGCACACGCTCCGCTTCAGTGGCTCGGGGTTCACCGGTTCAGATCCTGGGTGTGCACGGATGCACTGCTTGTCAAGCCATGCTGTGGCGGCATCCCATATAAAGTAGAGGAAGATGGGCACAGATGTTAGCCCAGGGCCAATCTTCCTCAGCAAAAAGCAGAGGAGGATTGGCATCGGATGTTAGCTCAGGGCTGATCTTCCTCACAAAAAAAAAAAGAAAAAAATTGTGTATCTTTAAGTGTTTTATCTTTAATTTACTAAACTCTTTTGCAGTTCTAGTTTCAGTAATATTTTTGGTTTATTTCTATGTTTTTATTTCATTTTAAAATGTTGCTACTTATAAAACTAAGCTCAACCTTGAGTTGGCTTGTACAATATTTTGAACAGGTACAAGGCAATATAAAAACATATACTTTATGTTATATTCCTTTGAAGTTAAACATGTACTAAAATATATTATACTTGTAACAAGATTAGTCAATTATTTAATTTTATGAACCCAATTTCTGGTCAGCTATTGGCAAGCTTTCCTCTCTCTCTATGTCATAAATATGCCTAAAAAGCGATATCAAAGTATCAAAATGATTAGATAAATATCAACTGATTTAATACATTCTTTAAAAGGCATCTGTGGAACATATGCAGTATTTGCAGTGATGGAAAAGATCAAAGAGATATTTAGTACTCTGTTCTACACATATGCAAAACAGCCAATTTAGTTTGTATAAAGGAAAACAGGTTGCCAAGAAACATAACAATTTGTCCTTCTGTCCCTTTACTTAATGTAGAGTTTTATCCAAAACTCTCAGGTAGATAAATCTGGGTAATGATAAGTAATTTTAACGTAGCAGCTTACTTCTTCACTTGAATGAATTTATTCATTGGCAACAATACTAAAAGTCTTCTATGTTAAAAAAATCTTGCTTGGCAAGCTAAGTGATGTCTAAATTCACATCATCTATGAACCATTTTGTTATTGAAAATAAGAATAGCAAATAAACCTAAACAATGATCTTATGTAAGAATAAGTAACACAGTAAAAATTTGTAATTTTCTTTCCAAGTTGCTTTAAAAATCATTCAGTGTGCAACATCTCATCACCACCTCCCCATTAGACAACACACACACACACATCCTTGCCTAAAAATGTGTACATCTATAGTCCTTTACGTTTGGTATGACTTTGAGTTTTGGTTTTTTGAAAGCCAGGATGTTATATTCACTATTCTTCTTTTTTTCATCGCTTATGTTACGGCAGTCACCGTGAATTTATTTATCACATTATTCAAAAACTGTTTACGGAGAATTTAATCATTGCCAGACCAACTAGTTGCTGCTGGATATATTAACCAATAAGAAAAAATATTCCAGCTTTTCTAGATTACACCATATCAGAAATAGCAATAGGAAAAAAAAGTCAGCATTATAGTTAATGACAATTGTTAATGATGATAAAAATAAAAATTGTCTGATTTGTAATATGGGGACACAATTGGATCTGAGAATTTAAGCAATAGTCTACATAGAATTGACATTTATGCTGACACTTTCAGAAAAAATGATGAGTCAGAAAATGGCTTGATTGTGAGTATATACGTGTTTGTGAAAGAGGGGTGCTTATTGTGAAAAAGACAAGATATATATGGGATTCTGGTAGTTGCAGTTCTCACTAGCAAACATTTGGAAGGAAAATAAGATAAGCCTGTGATCTATACACATTGAGGATTAAAGGTTTTCTTATATTCCATCTCCTCTCAACAACACGGACAAGCGTATAAGTGAAGATTCCTTCTCATTTTTTTTCTAGAGCTGAAGAAAATGAAAACGTATAATGAATCAGACTATGAAAAGTGCATGGTAAACTTTTAAAAATAGAGCTAAGTGAAAGGAATTTTAAGAATAGAAATGTATATAGAAGGCTTTCTACTCCCCAGTCAACTCTGGAGAAGCCACGAACATAATGTGTAAACACGAATCTTATGAATTAACACAAAAACTCTGAGTAATGCTTAAGGGGACAAAGTTTTCATAATTTGTTATGTGTCCAGGTGAAGACTTCTTGAAATGGAAAACATCTGGTCATAGCGGATTAATTGGAGTGAAAGCGTTTACATTTTACCCTTGCTTCGTTTCCATTTTCACGTAGGAGACTTATTGCCTCCCCACTCCCCTGATACAGAAATTGGCAATCATAGCTGAGGGGATCGGGTGTGGGTGGTGTGGGATACTATATAACAGAGAAGCCATGCTGAATTAACTTGTTGATGAAAGTACAAGTTGACTGCCAGCTATCCATCAGTCTCTTCATACTTTCAGGCTTGCTTCTCTCAGGGAGTAGAAAGCACCTCCCTTACCAGAAAAGTTGGCTGTTGAACTAGCCACACAAGAAGATTATTGACAGTGGTTCTGCAGTTCCTGGGACTCTCTGGTCCACATAAATCTCTCTTTTCTCTCCAGATGAGTCACTAAATACTCTGAATTTCACTTAAAGTTAAGAATTCTCCTTTAGCTGGGACTGCTTCAGATTTAGGAAACCCAAATTTTGGAATAAAGGAAAAGGAAAAAGGGATGGTCAGCTCTTTCTTTATATCTCTACATTGAGCCCCACCTACTCTGCCACCCCATCCACACACATACTCTACTGTTTTCTGACTCCTGCAAATCTGGACCAGTTCTGGTAAAGAGAGGTCAGTGGTAAGGAAGGCATGACTTCACTGGTGCTAAGTAATCTGGCATTCCTCTGGCAGATGCTTAAAGCTGACCCTTTAACTTGAGATGCAAACTGGGAATTGTTTTGTGGTCCTCTCTGGTAATGCTCTACTGCACTTTCTATGATACAGAAAAGTGTCTCCTCCAGCTGACTACTTCTGGTTCTCTCATTTACAATTTCTTTCTGAGAGGTCTCTTCCAGTCTCATGTCTCCAAGAAACTTTTGAGGGCGAAGAACTTTTAAGATGGCTCCAGACCTGCTATTTCCCTGTTGGTGCACATCTGGTTCATGGGCAACAGTGAATCAGAGAGACTGTAGGCACCCTAGTCATTCTCAATGAAGACCCCCTCCCTTGCTCTGTGATCAGAGGTCTAGTTTTACAGTCTTCAATTTGAGGCTTTTCTAGGTTTGGGTTTAGCCTATGTCAAACACCTTAAAATCAGAGAACACAGGTTGAGTTCTGAGTAGTCTCCTTGAAGCCCTTCTCAGTATGAATGAGAAAAAAATCATGTATTTCTCTTCTCCATGGAGATTAAGAAGATGTCACAGAATTATAACACTTTCCAAAGAAGTTACCTCTTCCTTCACAATAACCCCCAGGTTATTTATACCCTGAAAGCTTATGATGACCTTGGTCTCAAAACAGATTTGTATACACCTTCATTGTACATGTTGCATAAGTTAGCTACCGTCTCATTTTGGATCTGGAGATACTTACCAAATATTTCCTTATCTTGGTCTTCTGATAGCTCAGCCAAAAGTGATTTGGAGCAAGTCCCATTTTAACAATGTGCTATAATATTAAATTGAAATGATAATGTGATATCATCTAAGGACTTTAACTCAATTTTCTGCACCTGAGCTCGAATAAATAAATACCAGTTTGATCTGACTTGCATTTTTTATCAAGTAAATAATTTTCTGTGGTATCCATTATGTCATTTGAGCTCCAGGAGATGGTGTAGATAAAATTCTATGCCAGAAACAAGTAGGGTAGAACATATGGAAAATATAGGGTGGGCAAAAAAAGAGACTTAAAACCAAAAAATTCTGAGAGGTAAAAAACAATTCAGGGAAGGACAGGGAAGTAGGGGCCTAGAAAAGTGTGTCCTGACCTGTGTCTGGGTTTCCAGGTCATGTGGAAGAGTGTATTAGAGAGTTTAAATGGAAATCCAATGGCAAGGGTCTTTTGCTTCCATCTCTATCTGGGACTATAGGAGAAGATGCTTTACTCTCACCGTTTGCCTGTGCAGAAATTTGTGGAGCATTGGTGCACCAGTGGCAGAGAGAGGCAGCTATTTTAATAAATCAAACATGTTTTCTTATCTCTCTGCTGGGGAACTTAAGGGAGCAGATATGTGAGAGGAGGACTGGTGGGCTGGTATCAGGACAAAAAAGTCAGAGTGTAAAGGATATTTGCAGTAAAAATCAATGACTGCTGCAGTGAATTCCTGCATGATGTTTTCTAAAAGGCCAAATTGAACCAGTCTATCTCATTAGAAGCCAACCTAGAAATAGAATAGTTGAGATAACTCACGACAAAGATCAGTGAGAATCCTGTGAGTACTCAGGAAAAGGAGAATAGAGAGGAGCGGTAGGAGTCATGTGGGTCTTTTGTTTTAGGTACCTCTTGTGTCTTTAACTTTTTGTTAGCCTTTTGCAATGAACCTTTCAATGAAGTTATTTTATAATCTTAAAGCCCTTTGGAGGCTTCTGCATGCCAATTAAAATAGGAATTCTATTCTGTTTGTTTGATTTGTGAACCCTTGCTTTCAAGTGCCCTTCTTAAATGAATGATCTTGTCTAATTAAAATTTTCCCCAAAATGGCCATTGTAGTATGCATTGATCCCAGAAGTTAGTCTGGAGAATGAGGAGCATGGACGATTGGTCCACTCTTTTGATACTTTGTAGTTAGAGCTTTACATAAAAGGAATTTAGATTCTTCTGGTTATGTCCATTGAAGTACGACTATTCGAGAACATTTTGAGTTATATTTTTGGTAGGGGAAAATGAATGCTTACATGAGGATGAAAGAAATATGTACATCACGACTGGAATAAAGTGACGAAGACTTTTAAGAGTCATTGTGATCCCCTGATTACATCCAACCTCATAATTTCTTTAGGTTTTATTTTTTGTGGGTGTTAATTTTTGTGCTTCTGTGGATAGAGGGAATGGGCAAAATCAGAAGAGAGTATTTTCAAGGTGAGCTCTATGAGACAAAGTTTTGGGTAAGGAGTTCTCAGGTGATTTGTTTGCTTGTTTGTTAATATGTGACAAAGCATGGGTCAAAGGGGAAAATATCCATTCTAAACAAGATACAGAACTCCTCTAGAGCATAGACAGCAAAGATATACTCAACACGAGAAGAAGCACAACCCCTGACTATGATGAGGCTACCTAAGGTAATATAGAGGCAATGAAAATAAGAAGCCACAAAAGGAGAGGAAAAGCAGACTCAATGACTAACATTATCACATTGGTTTATGGGCATCGAAGAGACACTGGAGAAACCAGGAGGGACAAGTTGGGTGATATTGTAGTGGCCTGGGTTGTGAATAAGGGAAACTAAGTGACTTGTCTTAATCCACAGGTTAGTAAATTAGGAATATTTACATGGAAGCATTTATCTTTGGGTTTTAGGGGTTTTTAATCATAGACCTTTCTTTTGCTACTTGGTTTATTACTAAAAAGGCCGAAATAAAGGTGTTTACTTCAACCACTAATGATCAGTATTGCATTTTGTCTACTAATTTAAATATTTTCTCTTTAAGAGTATTCTAATTTGGAGACATGTATACATATACAGTTTTATTTTATAATGAACAAAACTCAAAAAATATACATGTTTGGGTTCTTAACATGGCATGTTTCATTCATATGAAAATTGACTTATGTGGAACCATTTCGAATGGGATTTACAAGGTTTTGCTCTGTTATCTTAATTAATATTTATTGATGAATAAATGATCTTATTTAAAATACTTGAAGAGCTGTGATTTTATAATGCCATTCACCAACCAAATAGTTTTAGTAAGACATTTTGCATACCAAATGACAGTTCCTTTGAGGCACTAAGCAAATAGGCAATAGGATATTTTTATTCTAAATACAGGAATTATTCTAAACTTGGTGATCATAACTGAATTTTGTTTAGTTCTATGATTTACTAGTGAATATTTTATACATTACATTCAATATTTTTTGTCCCAAATTATTCATTTTAAATATTTCGGTAACATGTGTAATATACAATTTTTATGGGCTTAATAATGTTAAATTCACAAATATATCAGATATAATACCAAGGCTAAAAGAATTAAATCTTTGTATTTCTTATTTAACTGAGTTCAATAATTTGAAAATTAAACATTTAGGGATTTTTTTTTTTCTTTATAAAATGTCATAATATTGCAAGTGCTGCCATCTGCTGTAAAAGGGCTATCATAGACATAGCATAGCAAAGGATAGATGGTTCTATTTTTGATTAATGAGAATACGATACAAGAATTCCAAGTTATCCCAAAATTATACAAATTCAGGAAATAAACCATTAAGAGATGGAATGATATTTTTTATTTATTTTTATTTATTTTTTAACTTTTTTGTTTATTGCAGTAACATTGGTTTATAACATTGTAAAAATTTCAGGTGTACATCATTGTACTTCTATTTCTGCATAGATTACATCATGTTCACCACCAAAATACTAATTACAACCCATCACCACACACGTGTACCAAATTATCTCTTTCACCCTCCTCCCTCCCCCCTTCCCCTCTGGTAACCACCAATCCAATCTCTGTCTCTATGTGTTTGTTTACTGTTGTTATTATCTACTACTTAATGAAGGAAATCATACGGTATTTGACCTTCTCCCTGATATTTTTTAAATGTTTCAAATATTTAACTTCTAAAATATATTGATTCACCAATAGTTTTTGACTGTGAAACCAGTTCATCAGTTCCTAACAACCTTCAATAAATTGAACTGTGGCTTCTGAAGAGTTAAAGAGCAGCCCCAGTTTTTCTATATCATCAGATCAAGAAATAGGCGTCTTATGGGTATGCCTGATGCCACCAATTTTGCTTGCCTCACAGGCTACAGGCAATTGAAAATACTATTTTGAAGTCATGTTCCTAGGTGAAAAATATTGTGTATCTAAAATACAAAAAAATCCAAAGATATATGTATCTTGGAATTTTGAGAAAGGAATAGATCTATCAGAATAAAAATTTAGATTACTAATGACCTACAAGTATGTACAATTATTCTTAAATTTTAAAATCATTAGAATGAGTATTTCATGAAAATGTCTCACATAAATTTTGTTTTCTATTTTGATGTTTTAAAATATTGAGTATTTGAGATGATAATTTTAGAAAGTTTCTAATTAAAACCATACATCAATACCAACAACCATAACAGCACAAACGATACTTCTCCAGCAGATAGTGACACTGAGAATCTCAAAGAAAATCTTAAAAACATATTTAAATGGTTATGACAAAAATCAGACAGTAATGTAGTGTTTTAATTAAGTAAAAAGTAGCATAAATTAATAAATTACTATGTATTTTTCTTTAGTTAGTTGAAAAACAGTGTAATTATTTTTAATTCTAGGAAATTTGACCAATAAGGCTACATTAAATACATCAGATAAAACCTATGGCTAATAATTGAATAGATCTTTTATTAAATAATGATCCACTCTGATGTTTACATGATAGTACAGCAAAACCACCTATCATAGAGGGTAGAAATTGATTAGTAATTAAGAGAGAGGAAGAAATTTACTTATTAAAATTATTAAAACACAGCAAAATAAAGCATAATATAAAAAGCTTACCAAATTCATAATAAATTGTCTCAAAATCTAATTTTAAAATATTAGTACAAGGACTATACACTAATCTCTTGTAGATGCAATTGTTAGAATTGCTTAATAGAAAATTAGGTCTCAGAAACAATATTTTAAATAAATGGAGTCATTGAAACTATAAATCAATGTAAAATTATGTATTGAATATATAACGCACTCAATGCTACAGACAAATGTAAGCATTTTGCAAAACAAAAATGAATATATCTTGTTTTGTCTACTAAGAAGCCTTAGAAATTAATAGGACAATTTGTCAAAAGATAATTGAGGCAGGGTTACATTAAATAAATGTTAGAAAGGATTAACCTCTAATAAATTTCAGAGGGAATTTAGAATTATTGCAGAAGTGCCATGGAAGCTTTCATGGTCTATAGGAGCCAAAAGAACCCGTAGAAAATCAACAATCAAATATGAGTTAAAGAAATACCAAAAAGGAGTTACAGCACAGGGAAATATGGATGGAAAATGTCTAAGATAATTTTAATATATAGGTCACTATGTTTATTTTGTGGGTCACTTTTTCCACAGAAGTGTACACTAGATTATATACTTGTGGGATGTTGCACATATTTATTGATATAGGGAAATAAAATTAGATATGATTGGGGTAGAGGGAGACAGCAAGAGGTATTACTGGCAATGTGAGTTGGTTTCTACTATAGAGTTCCTTGAATAAGTTTGTCAGAATTGTGCTGTAACAACACGGAGATTCTAGCAACTTTGGAGTGGAGAGGTGGATGACAAGGAGATGGGTCAGAGATTAAGGCAATATTTCAATCTAAAGTTAATAAGACCTTAAATAGATTGATGGTAATAAAATAGAATGAAAAAATAGGTAAGAAATACTGATCCATGTAGATACGCATTACTTTAGAAACAAGTGGGAAATCTAATTAGAGGGACCAGGTGAGCCATTACGTCTATAATTCATCAGAGCCTTAAATCTCTCACATTTGCTCATCTTGAAGGTTTATGTTCTATTGGGATTAACAAAAGATAATCATAATAAGGAAAAAACATGGTAAAGAAGATACATAAGTGTCATGAATATGTAGAGTTAGTTTGACTACTTCATACTCCTTATAATTAGAAAGGGGAGCAGGAAAAAAAGGAGGAGGATTGCCATGGATGTTAGCTCAGGGCTGATCTTCCTCACAAAAAAAAAAAAAGGGAACATGCTTAAACATTAGATTTCTGATTGACTCACTCTAAGTTCTACAAATTCAGAAAACAAAACCATTTTTAACCTTCCGCAGAATGAGGTCCTGGTCATGAAGCACCTCTATGGCTGTCAAAGCTGTATTTCACATGCAACATTGGGCTCTGCGCTGATCGCTGGCCCCATGGGCTGCTGTCGACCAAGCTGGAGATGCTGAACTTCGATTATTTCTTTGGCTTGGTTATGCCCTAATAGCCCTCCCCGGACAATGGCATCTTTATAAGTCCGTGCTAGAGATATTTTGACTTTCTGAACTGTGACTTTTCAAAAGCTTGGAAGTTTGGGTGCTTCACTTAGTGGCAAGGGGTGAGATGACCACATCACAGATACCACGAGGACTGTAGTTTATCTATGGGCCAGAAGGAGAAGGTTGAAGTGGCTTGGAAGGTTCTGCAGTTCTAGTAAGAGCTACTGGAGCTGAATGAACAAAGAAGGTCCATCAATCTTAAAACAAAATAAAACAAAACCAGAATGTTTGCTCAATTGCTAAAAGATGTTGAGCATTCATTCACATATCAAGATGTTTTACGTACTCTATTCAACTGGAGGAATAAAAAACGGAGTCATGGGGGAGATTAAGTTACAGAAGATCTTCAGTGTGAATATTTGTGAGCCTGATACACTGACGACATGCCCTTTCTTAGTTTTTAATTATACAGTGCTTCTCAGGTCACTGGACTAACCCTTAAATGAGGAGGTTCTTCAGGATTTTGTGTTCAGATATTCTGTAACCTTGGGAGAGATTTCTTTTCTTTCCTTAACAAAATTTGGAAAACACTTACATACATCTGATATATTACTTTTCAGTCCTTCTTCTTGATATAATTTAAGCACACAATTTTTTTCATGTATTGTATTTAAAAATAGAAAAAATGTTTGAGCATCAGAAAACCTAGTATTAATTTCTAGCTTGTATGAAGCTGAAAAGAGCAGTAGCTGCTTTCGTGAAGGCATTCACAATTCACTGACTCTCTATTATGAGATTTGATTTTAAGGAGATTAGTCTAGTGGGTTTTAATAATGGTAAATTCTACAGCATGATTTTGCTATTAAACACATTATTTAGAAAATACATTGAGAAAAGGGAGTGACATTCAGCTACAGCTTGTATTTGTCAGAAGAAATGCAGTACAAAAATTACTTATTGTCTTTATGGGCCACCACAGCAGCTTAAAAATATTACGTATTTTTGAAAAAATTTCAATAGATCAGAACAGAGGACTCTAACATAAAAAGAAAAACACTCATTATTGTGGCTTTGCTTAATACTGAGTTAATCAGACTTATGATTTTCAAATGATTAACATTTGTTTAAATACAAAATAATTTAAATTTTCATAAATATTAAAAAATATAATTTATTAAATAAAAATTGGTTCAATGTACTAATATTTTCCAAACACATATGCATTGATTACAAAATTATTTAGCAAAATGTTCTATATCTTTAATTAAAATTTTGAAGCAAATGAATTCAATTCTCTTAAGTGCTATACACACTTTAAAAAGCTAATAAAACGAAATGTATGCACATTATAAGTATAAAACTGAATGTACACATAAAGCAAAAGTGGTTACTATAAGGAATTGAATTGTTTTTATATTTCTCATTATTTTTAAACCTTCTAAACTGCAATTTTTATATTTTTAGGCTTTCAGTAATTCTACAGGAATCTACTTTTACAGCTTCTTAGCACTTTATTATTCTTAAGGTATCTAAAAGAAAAAGGAAAATTTCATAAACAGCTGAAGTTGCGCGTTCTGAGTTGATGAGCAATTTATTCCTGATTATTATGAGTGAGCTTCCATTTTATAGTTAACTTTATTTATGTCAATAAAACTTAAATATGAAGCTTTCACACAAATTTGGGTTTATGTAAGTTAGTGCCTTCTTCTGAAACTGTTTAAGTCCATTTATTTCACTAGTACCATTTATTTGGTAGCTGCCATCCCATGTCTATTCAGTCCAGATTCCCCTGGAGCATCGTGGTGGAGCCCCAGCTGTGTGTCATATGTAGACATATGTAAGCAGTCATTTATATTCAGAATGTTTATAAAGCACCAGTATGCAATTATGATTTTCCTCTTTGTAAGTAGGCAAATATGGAAACAGGGAATCAAAGCTAAATTGAAGAAAGCTGGAAAAAGTGGGTATTATACTGGGAACAGGAGGAAAGGCTATGCATAAATGAAGCCCTATGCAAAGTCCAATAGTGCTTTATAAGATATTGAATTATTTAAAGTACACAGAGGAAACAATATTTTGTACACATTTTTATGATATTAATTTGGAAACCTCTAAATCTAAAGGGAGGGTATAGCGTGTTTAAAATACACACAAGCAAAAACCTTGAATTTCCAATATGTCTGTAATAATTGGTTAGAAAATATTTGGAAAATTACCTCATTCAAAATGAAAATAAAATTATCAAATACCTGACACTAAACTTAATAAAATAATTGTGCAATATTTTAAAAATCAGCCAGTAAAACTTTATCAAAGAACAGAAAAGAATATCTAGATTAATTTAAAACATATCATGTTGCTGAAATTAATATTGAGAAATGTCGGTTCTGTCCAAACTTAATACATGATTTCTACATGAATATGAACTAGTTGAGTTGATAACAGTGTTTTACTGGGGGTGGAAATATGCTAAATGGCAAATAAATTTGCAAAGAAAACAAAAAGAAACAGCAGGACTAAGCCTACTGATATAAAAATAAATTCAGAATTTGAACACAAGAACATTAAATAGATAAAAGAAATACAATCAAAAGCCCATAAAAATAACCCTAAATATATTTGAATATGAAAATAAAGATAGCTAATTTATTCCTTTTTATATTAAATACTACTCTTTATATATTTTATATATTAAGTAAATTATATAAATAACACTAAATGGCAAGAACTATTTTTATCTTTTTTTTTGACGAGGAAATGGAGGCACAGAGAGGTTAAATAACCTGAGCAAACTCACTTAACAAATATGTACCAAGATCTGAACCTGGGAGATCTGGCTTCAAACTTTGAGCCCATAACCATAACACTGTATCATCTTTAATGTATAGTAGATATTGATATTTCTTACCAATGGGAAAATGACAGGCTGCTTAATAAATGGTTTGGAAGAACCGTTTAATCAGCTTTACCAAAATAAAAAAAAAAATGAAAGGCCTCAGTGAAAAATGACAACACCAATGTTATCTTTCTACCTCATATCATATACTCAATAATTCAGATGGATTAAAAAGATCAATTTAAAACCAACTAGAAATGTATCAAGCCACACTAATTTTATAATCTTAAAATAGGTAAGGATTTTTCTATGCAGGGCACAACATTTAAGACCCTAGGTAACTTAGATTCATGGCATGTAGTATGTAGTTCATACCCATTTGTTGAATAAAAGTGTGATTTAATGAATGAATAAATGAATGAATGTGATGAATTGAATGAAATTGGATGTCTGCTATATGATTTTCTGCATGTGTTCTTAAGGGAGGATTTATTACCTTTTTTTCTTCCTAAATATTCTTCTCTTATTCATGCTTTATCCTTTATTTTTATTATTATTTTTAAAATTTTTTGTTTATTGCAGTAACATTGGTTTATAACATTGTAAAAATTTCAGGTGTACATCATTATACTTCTCTTTCTGCGTAGATTACATCATGTTCACCACCCAAATGCTAATTACAACCCATCACCACACACAGGTACCGAATTATCCCTTTCGCCCTCCTCCCTCCCCCCTTCCCCTCTGGTAACCACCAATCCAATCTCTGTCTCTATGTGTTTGTTTATTGTTGTTATTATCTACTACTTAATGAAGGAACTCATACGGTATTTGATCTTCTCCCTCTGACTTATTTCACTTTGCATAATACACTCAATGTCCATCCATGTTGTCACAAATGGCTGGATTTCATCATTTCTTATGGGTGAGTAGTATTCCATTGTGTATATATACCACATCTTCTTTTTCCATTCATCCCTTGATGGGCACTTAGGTTGCTTCCAAGTCTTGACTATTGTGAATAACGCTGCAATGAACACAGGGGTGCGTGTATCTTTACGCATTGGTGTTTTCAAGTTCTTTGGATAAATACCCAAAGTGGAATAGCTGGATCATATAGTAGTTTTATCCTTGATTTTTTGAGGAATCTTCATACTGTTTTCCATAGTGGCTGCACCAATTTGCACTCCCAACAGCAGTGTATGAGAGTTCCCTTCTTTCCACATCCTCTCCAACACATGTTGTTTCCTGTCTTGTTAATTATAGCCATTCTGATGGGTGTAAGGTGATGTCTCATTGTAGTTTTGATTGCATTTCCCTGATAGTGATTTTGAACATCTTTTCATGTGTCTGTTGGCCATCTGTATATCTTCTTTGGAGAAATGTCTGTTCGGGTCTTTTGCCCATTTTTTAATTGGGTTGTTAGTTTTTTTGTTGTTGAGATGCATGAGTTTTTTATGTATTTTGGAGATTAAGCCCTTATCAGATGTATGGTTTGCAAATATCTTCTCCCAATTGTTAGGTTGTCTTTTCTTTTTGTAGATGGTTTCCTTTGCTGTGCAGAAGATTTTTAGTTTGATGTAGTCCCATTTGTTTATTTTTTCTATTGTTTCTCTTGCCTGGTCAGACATGGTGCTTGAAAAGATGTTGCTAAGACCGAAGTCCAAGAGCATACTGCTTACATTTTCTTCTAGAAGTTTCATAGTTTCAGGTCTTACATTCAAGTCTTTAATCCATTTGGAGTTAATTTTTGTGTATGGTGTAAGGTAAGGATCTACTTTCATTTTTTTGCATATGGCTGTCCAGTTTTCCCAACACCATTTGTTGAAGAGACTTTCTTTTCCCCATTGTATGTTCTTGGCTCCTTTGTCAAAGATTAGCTGTCCATAGATGTGTGGGTTTATTTCTGGGCTTTCGATTCTATTCCATTGATCTGTGTGTCTGTTTTTGTGCCAGTACCATGCTGTTTTGGTTACTATAGCTTTGTAGTATATTTTGAAATCAGGGAGTGTGATACCTCCAGCTTTGTTCTTTTTTCTCAGGATTCCTTTAGCTATTCGGGGTCTTTTGTTGTTCCATATGAATTTTACGATTCTTTGCTCTATTTCTGTGAAAAATGTTGTTGGAACTTTGATAGGGATTGCATTGAATCTATAGATGGCTTTAGGAGGTATGGACATCTTAACTATGTTAATTCTTCCAATCCAAGAGCATGGAATATCTTTCCATTTCTTTGTGTCTTCTTCAATTTCTTTCAGCAATGTTTTATAGTTTTTTGTGTACAGATCTTTCACCTCTTTGATTAAGTTTATTCCTAGGTATTTTATTCTTTTTGTTGCAATTGTAAATGGGATTGTATTCTTAATTTCTCTTTCTGCTACTTCATTGTTAGTATATAGAAATGCAACTGATTTTTGCATGTTGATTTTGTATCCTGCAACTTCACCGTATTCATTTATTACTTCTAAAAATTTTCTGGTGGATTCTTTAGGGTTTTCTATATATAAAATCATGTCATCTGCAAATAGTGACAGTTTCACTTCTTCCTTTCCAATTTGGATCCCTTTTATTTCTTTCTCTTGCCTGATTGCTCTGGCTAGAACTTCCAGTACTATGTTAAATAGGAGTGGTGACAGTGGGCATCCTTGTCTGGTTCCTGTTCTTAGAGGGATAGCTTTCAGTTTTTCAGCATTGAGGATGATATTAGCTGTGGGTTTGTCATATATGGTCTTTATTATGTTGAGGTACTTTCCTTCTATACCCATTTTATTCACAGTTTTTATCATAAATGGATGCTGGATCTTGTCAAATGCTTTCCTTGCATCTATTGAGATGATCATGTGATTTTTATTCTTTATTTTATTAATGTGGTGTATTACGTTGATTGATTTGTGAATGTTAAACCATCCCTGCATACCTGGAATAAATCCCACTTGATCATGGTGTATAATCTTTTTAACGTATTGTTGTATGCGATTTGCTAGTATTTTGTTTAGGATTTTTGCATCGATGTTCATCAGTGATATTGGCCTGTAATTTTCTTTTTTTTGTGTTGTCCTTGTCTGGTTTTGGTATCAGGGTAATGTCGGCTTCGTAGAATGAGTTAGGGAGCTTCCCCCCCTCCTCAATTTTTTGGAAGAGTTTGAGAAGGATAGGTATTAAGTTTTCTTTGAATGTTTGGTAGAATTCACCAGGGAAGCCGTCTGGTCCTGGACTTTTATTTTTGGGGACGTTTGTGATTACTGTTTCGATCTCCTTACTGGTGATTGGTCTATTCAAATTCTCTACTTCTTCTTGATCCAATTTTGGAAGGTTGTATGATTCTAAGAATTTATCCATTTCTTCCAGATTGTGGAATTTGTTGGCATATCGCTTTTCATAGTATTCTGTTATAATCTTTTGTATTTCTGAGGTGTCTGTTGTAATTTCTCCTCTTTCATTTCTGATTTTACTTATTTGTGCCTTCTCTCCTTTTTTCTTGGTGAGTCTAGCTAAAGGTTTGTCAATTTTGTTTATCTTTTCAAAGAACCAGCTCTTGGTTTTATTAATTTTTTCTATTGTTTTTTTGGTCTCTATTTCATTTATTTCTGCTCTGATTTTTATTATATCCCTTCTTCTACTGATTTTGGGCCTTGTTTGTTCTTCTTTTTCCAGTTCCTTTAGGTGCATTGTTTGATTGTTTATTTGAGATTTTTCTTGTTTGTTGAGATAGGCCTGTATTGCTATAAACTTCCCTCTTAGAACTGCTTTTGCTGTATCCCATAAATTCTGGCATGTCGTATTTTCATTTTCATTTGTCTCCAGGTATTTTTTGATTTCTTCTTTGATTTCTTCGTTGACCCAGTCGTTGTTCAGTAGCACTTTGTTTAATCTCCATGTATTTGTGGCTTTTCTGATTTTCTTCCTATAGTTGATTTCTAGTTTCACCCCGTTGTGGTCAGAAAAGATGCTTGGTATTATTTCAATCTTCTTAAATTTATGGAGACTTGTTTTGTGGCCTAATATGTGATCAATTCTGGAGAATGTTCCATGTGCATTTGAAAAGAACGTGTATTGGTCGGTTTTTGGATGGAATGCTCTGTATATATCTACTAGGTCCATCAGTTCTAGTGTGTCCTTTAAGGCCAATGTTTCCTTATTGATCTTCTGTTTGGATGATCTATCCATTGGTGTAAGTGGAGTGTTAAAGTACCCCCCTATTATTGTGTTACTGTCTATTTCTGTTTTTATGTCAGTTAATAATTGCTTTATATATTTAGGTGCACCTACATTGGGTGCGTAGATATTTACAAGTGTTATATCCTCTTGTTGGATTGTTCCCTTGATCATTATGTAATGCCCTTCTTTGTCTCTTTTTACAGTTTTTGTTTTAAAGTCTGTTTTGTCTGATATGAGTACTGCTACCCCAGCTTTCTTTTCATTGCCATTTGCGTGGAGTATCTTTTTCCATCCCTTCACTTTCACTTTGTGAGTGTCTTTAGGTCTAAAGTGTGTCTCTTGCATGCAGCATATATATGGGTCTTGTTTTTTTATCCAATCAGCCACCCTATGCCTTTTAATTGGAACATTTAGTCCATTGATGTTTAAAGTAGCTATTGATAAGTATGTACTTACTGCCATTTTTTAACTTTTTTTTTTTCTCTGTGTTTTAGTAGTCCTTCTCTGTTCCTTTCTTCTTCTATACAGAATTGATGGTCACTTTAGTTTGACCTCTGTCTGAAAGGTGTACTCTTTAACTCCCCTTCTCCCTCTTTTTATGTTTTTGATATCATATCTAACCTCTTTTTTTGTGCATTTGTATCCATTATATTCTTATCATGGAAATAGATAATTTTTCCTATTTGTGGTCTTCTCTTTTCCCCTTAAATCAGTCCCTTTAACATTTCTTGTAGCACTGGTTTCTTGGTGACAAACTCCTTTAATATTGCTTGTCTGGGATATTTTTGATCTCTCCTTCCATTTTGAATGATAACCTTGCTGGGTAGAGTATTCTTGGCTGTAAGTTTTTTCCTTTTAGCACTTTAAATATATTGTGCCACTCTCTTTTAGCCTGTAAGGTTTCCGCTGAGTAGTCAGCTGATAGCCTTATGGGGTTTCCTTTGTATGTAACTTGACATTCTCTTGCGGCTTTTAGGATTCTCTCTTTATCTTTAATTCTGGACATTTTGATTATGATGTGTCTTGGTGTGGGCTTCTTTGGATTTATCTTGTTTGGGGCTCTCTGTGCTTCCTGTACCTGGATGTCTGTTTCCTTCTTTAGGTTAGGGAAGTTTTCATCTATTATTTCTTGAAATAGATTCTCTGCCCCCTTGTCTCACTCTTCTCCTTCCGGGACACCTATAACATGGATGTTAGTGCGCTTGATATTGTCCCAGAGGTCCCTTAGACTGTCCTCAGTCTTTTTAATTCTTTTCTCTTTTACCTGTTCAGCTTGGGTAATTTCTTATAGTCTTTCTTCCAGCTCACAGATCCGTTCTTCTGTATCCCCTACTCTGCTTTTGAGTCCCTCTAGTGAATTTTTCATTTCCAGTATTCTGTTCTTCATTTCTGATTGGTTCTTTTTTATATCTTCCATTTCTTTGTTGACATTCTCACTGAGTTCATCTATTCTTCTCCCCAGATCAGTGAGCGTCCTTAACACTCTTAGTTTGAACTCTCTGTCGGGTAGGTTGCTCATTTCTGTTTCACTTAGTTCCTTTTCTGGGGTTTTGTCCTGTTCCCTTACTTGGAATGTATTCTTTTGCCTCCTCATTTTGCCTCTTTCCCTGTGCTTGTGTCTACGTATTAGGTAGGTCAGCTACGTCTCCTGCTCTTGGATAGGTGACCTTATGTAAGTGATGTCTTAGGAGGCTTCCAGTGTGCTTCCCTCAGTTCTCAATGTTCCAGGGGTGACCCCTATGTGGGCTATGTGTGTCCTTCTGTTGTGGCCTGTTTGCTCTCCCTGTAGGCATCCAGGGATGCCGAGTTATGCTCCTGGCCAGCTGCTGTAATGCTCAGCTGCTTGTATTTGTTGTGGGCCCTTCAGTCTCTTTATTAGGTGTGGGGAGCCCCAGCACAGTTGGCTGCAAGTTCTAATACCACATTTGTGTTGTAGTATTTCTTTTAAGTGAGTAGGCCCCTAGCGTGGCAGGTTGTTAGGCTCAGGGGCTTACAATTGCTATAAGCCCCTAGCCTATTAGGTCTCTGTCAGCTCTCTGAGGATTGTAGCTGGGTGGGGCTGGCCTCAGGCACAGGAGCACCCAATTGTTTCAGGCTTTGGAAGGTGGGGCAAACCCCCTATGTGGGTCTTTGAGAAGCACAAATCTTCTGCAGCTGACAAGCCCTGCCGCCCACAGGTCCACACACACAGTAAACACAGTCCTGCCTCGTGTGTGCGCCCCAACCTCCCGAAGCGGACCTAGTCTCTCCATGGCGGGAGCCCCACACACTCCGCCACCGCCCCACACTCTCCACATGCTCCTTGTGCACACCCTGCCCCACTGAAGTCAGCTCTGTTGCCAGGCTGCAGAGAATCCAGTCACCAATCTATGCAGGCCCACAAGTTGCCTGAGGGCTTGTTGTTGGGTGGGGCCAGTCTCTAGGGTGGGCTGCCTGCCCTGGCTGAGCTGGATTAAATCGATGCTCTAGCAGGTGGGGCAGACTCTGGGCTAGCAGGCCCCAGGGAGATCTCCAATGGCATCTGTGTCAGCACTCCCACACCAGGCCACAACAATGGCCGCCGCCAATGTCCCAGTCCCTGGAGAGGTCTCACCTCTCACTGAGAGTCACTCAGGGCCTATTAGGTGAGTCTCTTTTCACCACAGCACTGTGCACCTTTCTTTCTGATGATTTTAGGATGCTTTCTGAAACGGGTGAGTTTGCGTGTGGGCCCTTTAAGAGCTGGTTTTACTTTCTTTGTGAACCAGCTTTTCTGGGGGTACTCCCCAATGTTTTAGTAGCAGGCACAGTCAGATATTCTACCACTAGTCTTGATTGTGCTGGGTCCACAAAATGCCCCCAGTGGGGGCGCTCCCCGGCTCAGGGCCCCATGCCTCCAGGGAGGCTGCGGACCTGTGAGCTACTCCTGGCAGCCGTGAAGCTGGCGGCTTGTGAAGGCGGCGTTTTTCCTCTCCAGAAGGGAGTCTCTGCCTCTTCCACCTCAATTAGGATTGTCCGTTGTTGCAGGAGTTCCTCTTATCCAGTTTTCAGTTCTGCCTCAGGGGTAATTTTCCACGAGTAGTTGTAAATTGGCTGTGTCCGCGGGAGGAGGTGAGTTCAGAGTCTGCCTACGCCACCATCTTGACTTCCCTCCTCCCTGATCATATTTTGAAGGTCTATCCTTCTCTAAAAGAGGTCACTAGTAGCTAAATCTATTTCTAAAAATCTCTGCACATAATACTGGGGATAAAAAATGAGTTCTAGATATCATTTGGTCCCAGATTAGCCATTACATTTTGTCTGAGCAAGATACGGGAGGTGGTATTCTTAAGTAACTATGTGAGTCTATCAGAAGAGTGTTCTGTATGTCTAATCACAACCAGGAAAAACAACTAAGACCGTGAAAGGGGGAAAAGTTGCTTTTCTTATCAGAATGGTTCCAGGGATAAGGGAGACCCCGAGACTCCCGCAGAACTTATATGTGTTGGCATCCATTTAGTATGTAATTTTGATGATATTTAAATTTTAAGTTTCTGTGAGGAAAATTGTAGTTTAAATTGATATCATCTATTGGCATTATAGTGTGTATGAAGGCTCTCAGGGCAGACATGAATAACGAGGATCATTTGAGAAATTGATTAGATTTCATCAGAATACTCTGAAGATTAGGGACCTGCGTTCAAACTTTATCTAAATCCTTAATCCACTATAAACAGATTCTAGTGAATCTTTGTGGACCTTGCCATCCTACAATTCTCTGCTACCCTATTCATCCAGCTCTATACACACACACACACACACACTCACAAGTACATTGCATAAGCCAAACAACAAAATATTGTACACAAATCTTTGCAAAAATGAAAAATATCCTTGATGATTATGTTTTTCCCAGTTATAGGTGATCCAAGTTTTAGCAGTCATCATACAGACTTTTTAAACCATAAAAGGAAATCTTCCAAAACTTTTAAATTGTTACCATATTCTAATAAATTACATATAGAAATATACAATGAGGTGTGTGTGCATGCTCATACAAATGTGTGCACACACACACCTCAAACTCTGAAACACAGATGAAGTGTTTTATCTTAATTGATCTTATTTTACCATCATACAAGAAAAATACTATACTGAATCTGGGAAAAATAAAACTAGTATCAATAGAGGTAGTCTATTTAAAATAGTTTCCTTTATATAATAGCATAAAAATAACCTGAAAACTCTCTACAAAATATTTTTAAAAATAAATTCCAAATGAGATTCCTTTGTTGTTTTTGTTTTTCTAAAAAAAACAAAAATATAATATTTTTTCTGAAATATATTCATCTGGTTGTTCAATTAATAAGGATGGAATAGAGATGAAACATCCATCAATATACAACTATACTGATTTTGCAATATTCTTTTTTTTGGAAGAAAAGATACTCAGAATCCTATGAGCTACTTTTTGTTTGTTAGTTTTTCTCCTTCTGGTAATTGTCACAAAAACTAGGAGTCATTTTATTATTCTATGTTGCCTTTTTGCTAATTCCACACTAGCAGCTTCTATAAAGGCAGCCCCTCAGGTGTACAATATACTACTATGTGTTTAACTGCACCTAGATCCCAAAAGATACTACCACACTTTTCCCATCAGTCTTATTTCTAGATGAATTAGAGTATTATCTTCAAGATTTCTTAACCCAAATTGTATTAAACATTGTAAAACAAACACTTAATCTTTACTTCACATCTTTTTGAAAAACTAGGTTCAACTTTATGATCTCTAAAACAAAAAGCCTTTGAGCTATTATTGCTAGGCGTATACCCTCCTTGATGGAAAAACCTGTGGAAAAGAAAGTTATAGATATCATAAAAAAGGCAAAAAGCAAAATTAAAGTGTGAATAAAATTCAGTTTTACTTTACCTTGCATATTGCTTTTTATAACCTCCGGCAATTTTGAATATCCATAATGTGTAGTATATTTGCACAGATAAAAGTGATGGATATAGTCCCCTCTAAGCTTGTTACCTCAAAGGATTACTAAACCTTTTTTGTTTTTGGCAGAATAATAAAAAAGTCAAGTATTACGATAGACTTGCAGGAGCTTTTTTTCCCTTTTCAATCTAATGTCTTTCCTTTTGGGTCTTGAAATTTCAGTAAAAGCAGCCATGAGGCTATGAGAAGGATTATTATAAACAACGAGGAATATATGTATTGGCTCAGAGACAAAATAGTTCCTTTCTTTTCCCGGCTATTTATCTGCATTATTCCTTCTTCATAAATCTAGAACTAAAAACAAATATAAAATAACAAAATATCTTTAACACCATAGGTACCCAATAGTATCTATGACCCTCCACTTTCAGCTGGAATTTCAGAGAGACACGCTTCAGAGGAAATACTGCTGTAGTTACTGTCTTTAAAAAACCCATAATGTCACTGCACTGTTATCTTGTGGAAGACCGACATTTTCTTTCACAATGACACGAGAATTACTGACTAATATCACCATAGGGCTGCCTGAAACTGCACTTCAAAGCTGGTAATTTCTCTTTTCTCGTTTTATATCTTTTACAGACTGTCTTTATTTTAAGAGTTAGTAATTCAGAAATATTTTCATTGAAATATTCGTTGGAATAATTCAGGAGTATTTTCAGAATCTGAGACATTGAGAGCAACATAAGATAACTTGTTGGAAGCTTTTGCTTTATGTTAGACTTTTACTAGAAAAAAAAATTTTTTTAATATCTTTTTTATTCTAAGTATAGAGAAATCTATAGTAAATAAATATATGCAATCAATATGTACAATAATATATATATATAATGATTATAATAAATTTGAGTCCTATTTTATCTCCAGTAATTTTATAATATTCTGATGTTTTCTCATAGAGGGATTTGTCATAAAAGAGGAAAAAATGCAACTTGAAATTGGAAAACACACAATCTGATATATGACATATTTCTAGAGTTCAGGCTGGCTATCCAAAATGTCTGTAAATCTAGCATATTATGATCTAATTTGAAAGGTACTTGACAGAGTTAATAGGACTCAAACAAGCTATATTTATCCAGAATCCAAATAATCTAAACATTCTTTCTGTGATGGAGGACAGTGTCAAAAAGTATTTCCCAACAGTTTTTGCCCAAGTCACTCATTCTCTTACTTGGCCACTATTTGTCACTTGTTAGCTGACTACAGGATAAAATGATCATCAAACACATGAAGTTCTTGTTTTCTCAAATTTGATAGTTCAATGGAGATAATTATTTCTTTCCAGCTTCCATTAACATACGAGAAAAACATCAGCTGTGTAGATTAGCAGAAAAAGAATCAACTCTACACTTAGAAGTGTATAGTACATTGATATCGTGCAGTAACCTAGTCCAATAACACATTTCAGCTCTCTCTTATTTTGAAAGCACAAAAATTACGCTCTTTATAAATACCTTATACCATACTGTTGATTGAAAAAAGATGAAGCTTACAATAATGGAGCTACTTTACATACAGGCCCTTCAGATCTTAGGGCCCGAGAAAACCAGATGCGCTGAACTGATGCATGCGTGTTCATTCTGAAGATGGAATTGTACTAGTAGTCAGGAAAAAAACAAAGAAATAAACAACAGCAACAATAACAATTTACTAATTCATCAAAGTATCAGCCGTGCAGACATCTAAATATATTAGCATGGCATGTGTGCGGAAGAAAAGAAATATTAGTAATTAGCTGTGTCTCTCTCATCCACATTTCTCTTTAACTTCCTCACCCTGAGAGAATTTATTTATAAATGCTATCTTGCCTAACATTGACTCATGACTGCCAGTTAGTCCCATCACAATATTTCACTTCACACTGATTTTCATGGTTATACATTTTTTTCTAAATTTCCTTTCCTTCAGCATAATTTAAATTTTCTGAGTCTATTTCCCTTAGAACTTGACTATCTTCTAGGAATTAAGAAATTATATCATGCTAAGGGGAGTATATAAGTTTACTGAGTTTATATATTATTCTACCACTCATTCTTTCTCACTCTTTTATTAAAAAATTAATTGCATTATTTTCGTAAAATAAAGTGCAAAGATCAAAATTGTTCAGTTTGATGAGTTTTGGTAAATTAACGTACCTAGGTATACACCTATTTCAGGATTATTAGTCAGAATTTCCAGAGAAACAGAACAAATTGGAGAGATATACAGACATAGATTTAATTATAGATAGATATAGATGTAAATATAGACATAGGAAGAGATAAAGATATAGATATAGGAAAAGATATATTATGAGTGATTTGCACATGCAATATGGAGGTTAAGTCCCACAATCTACCATCTGCAAGCTGGAGACCCAGGAAAGCCAGTGGTGTAGTTCCAGTCCAAACCTGAAGGACTGAGAACCCAGAATGACCAATGGTGTAAGTACCAGTGTAAAACTGAAGGCACAAAAACCAGGAGAATCAGCATCTGAGGGCAGGAGGTGTATGTCCCAGCTCAGGCAGAGAGCAAATTTGCCCTTCCTCTATCTTTTTGTTCTCTTCAGGCCCTTACAGTATTGGATGATGCCCACCAGCATCAATCTACCAGTTCAAATGCTAATTTCTTCTGGAAACTCTCACAGACACACTCAGAAATAACGTTGTACTAGCTATCTGGGTATCTCTTAGCCTAGTCAAGTCCACACATAAAATTCACCATCACATGGTAACATGGTTGTATTTATCCTGCTTGGGTTTCCTGTTTCTTGAATTTGTAGTGAATGTCTTTCATCAATTTTTGAAGGCTCTCAGTTTTTATGTCTTTATTTCTCCTGCACCACTTTCTCTTTCTTCTCCTTTTTGGCAACCCAATTACATATGTGCTAGGCCATTTCGTTTTGTACCACAGATCTCAAATTCTTTTTTTTTTTAGCCTTTTTTATCACTGTTTTTCAGTATAGATATTTTTTGTACTTCAAGTTTATTTTTTCCACTGTTCTGTACATTCTTTTTTTAGAATTTATTAGTGAATTTTTTATTTATGATGTCATATCTTTAATTTAACATTCCATTCCGTTTTATTCTTTTATTACTGGTTTCTTTGTCTCTGATGAATTCCCCCATATCTTAATATACATTGTTCACAATTTGCAGAATGTATTCTAGCATTTTTATTATAATTAATGTCACTTTCCGATAACTTAAATATCAGGGAAATCTATGTTTGCTTCTACTGACAGTTTCTCTTATGACTGTGTGTCATATTTTCTTACTTATTCATGTGTATTGTGATACTAGTGTAATATTGTTAACCTTTTTAAATGGCATGCCCTTTTTGAGCCAGATTACCTGAGTAGGGAGCTGAATCAATCTGATCGATAGTTGAACAGGATCTGGATATTTCTGAATTTTTAATTTGATTCAGTTTACTACTAGGTTCAAATAGTTTTAAAAATAAGATCAGAACTTTCCCTTCCTTGGGACTTGAGATCTGAGGAAAGATGAGATTCAACAGATTCTTTTGTGCTTTACTGCTGAGGCTCCACATTCCACACCATAAATCTCTCTGTGCTCTATATCCTACTGTCAGCTTTTTGTTCAATGGGAAATTCTTTTTTCTCTTTTAATCTTGACTTATGCTTTTTGCCCTTAGAGACATCTCTTTGATTGACTGTGTAAGAGGGTTTCTCTCAGCTTTTCTGTCATCTCCCCCTTACCTTCATCTATGGTGGATTTTCCTCATCTCAGCTCTCTGCCAGTAATGAGAAGAGCCAAAGGTCTCTACTCTCTTCTGAAAGGCAGATCGCTTTATGTTTCTTTGCATATTAGTTCTCTAGTGTTTCAGGGAAGCTATGAAATTTTAGCGTGTCTGGCTTGTGTTGTTAGTGTGAAAGCAACAATCTGTTGCAACTATCTACAACAATAGAAACAGAAGTTTCTCTCTCTCTCACACACACACACATTTTTGTTGAGGTTGTTGATAACTTAAATAATTAATTTTTTAGCAAGACTTTCCATCCAATTATCAGCAAGATGCTTTGCAGCACTATGGCTAAGAGACAATGTTTATATACATCACTTACTCCTTCTGTTTAGGACTGCTTATATTGAAAATAACCTAGTCTGAACATCTTCAGAAAAAGAGATTCCATGTTATTTTAGGTAAAGTTATTCAATATTAAATCATCATTGCAATCTAGGCATTTCTCCCTATGTGACCTTTATTCTGCTATGTAAAGTGTTTTAATTTATATTTAAATTTTTTCCATGTACTCAAATACAATTATTACGTTTCTCTTCGGCATATGCTCTTTAGAATTGCTTTCTCAAATGATTTACTAGTCTGTTTAGGTGATCTTTATAAAGAATTATTAATTTTTTATCGATCTTGTTTTAAACTGTAATAGAATTTTCCATGATTTTAATGCAATCTATTTCCAACAAGAAAGATAAACAGAAGACCAAATGAGCTATAGGGTTCTCAAATATCTTAAGTTTTGCTATCATTTATTTTCCTTTTTATAGTTTAAATTTTTAAATTAAGGAAATAATAATTAGCACGTTTTAATTACCAGTCAGCTGTCATATCTAGAATCCATTAACAAACATAACAGGAATAAACATGTGCATTTATGAAAGTGATTGAAAAAAACACGGCCTAATTTTTCCCCAGCCCTTCAGTTTGGCTAATGATCTTTCCTTTTCTAAAACTGCCAAAATGACCAAAAATTCTCTTTTATTTGTTTATGAAAAATGTTAGATCCATTTTAGTCATCATCCTTCGTGTCATTATATTATCATTGTAACCCTTCTTTAAGAAAAGCTTTTGCTACTGGTTGGCTTTGTGGAGGAAGAGGGAGAATCCCCCTCTGCCCTTTCCCTTAAGGTTCTTATGGCTGGCCAAATAATTAACAAGACAGGTTAGCGGGAGAAAATAATACCAAGTTTAATAACATGTATACATAGGAGAAACCAGGGACACTGAGTTTCTCAACACAATAGCAGAAATTCTCGTCTTAAATACCATCTTCAGCTAAAGACAAAGGAGGATGTTGGGGGTGGGGGGAGTCAGTTACAGGAGATTACCACTAAAGCACAGTAAACAGGAGTAAGGTTATTATGCAGATTTAAGTCCTCACCTTCCACACTGGTTAAGTTTCTAGAAATGAGGTCATCCTCCCTCTTCCCAATACAGAGAGGGAGATACCTTTACAAATGGAGATTTCCCTTATAAATGTAAATGTTTGTCTGGCAACTCCTTGCAGGGCCATCTAGAGAATGTGGCCAGAGAGACAGAATTTCTGACAAGATGGGCTTGTTGGTGCCTTTCCTATTGTAACATCTATTTTACATTATATTACAGCCATCAGATAGAAGATCTGTTCCAGGAAGGAGTTACTATATCGAATTCTTTAGGCAGTTATTGGGGGAGGTCAAATGTCCGTCAGAGAAAACAATCAAGGTAAAGAGATATATTTCATGGTGGCCAAATCTTGATCTCCCACAGCTTCAATTTGGAAAACCTTATACTTGCTATTTTTTTCTTTAACGTAGCTTAAATAGCACTTTGTTTTACACTCTGCAATATGCTGAGGAGGAGTCTTTAAAGTACTGAAATATTCATGTTTGTGATCCACTGCAATCATTCCCCAGTGCCTTCTGGGTTTTGCAAGAACAAAACAGCAGAGTTATATAAGTATCAGCAGTATTGGGGCCTTTCAAAATAAACTTTATAAATGGAGTATTTGGGAACATTTAGTGTTTGCCAAAGATAAACTACTGAAATTAAACAAACTTGGTAATGTCTTAGACTTTGTAGAACACATAGAAAAAGAAAAGGTTATTATTTTATTAGTTGTAGCCAGAAAACAATGTAAATAGTGAGGTACAATGCTTGGGAAAATTACTTCTACTTACAAAATTAGAGAAATGAAAAAGATTATAACATATTCAAATACCATTGCTTTACATATCTGTAAAACAATGAAAATCAATGAAATTTGGATTCTGTTATTTCCTTCCAATTAGTATGCATGATAAGAAACTTCTTAGGTCTGTGGTCATTAAATATGTTTTTATGTCAATGTTAAAAAAAAAATCAGGGTCAAGTTGGGGGAGTGATGTCACCAAGATGGTGAAATAGGAAACGTCAACCTTCATCCCCCCATGGATATCAGCAATTAGACAGCTATCCACAAACAAAAGGACACCTGGGAGAGCTTAGGAGTCCACTTAAGAGACTTCAGCAACACAATGGAACAAAAAACCTGGGAATAACTTCAGGAAGAAGGAAGAAAGAACAGCTTCATTTTGCCTCCATCATCCCGTCCCCAGGAGGCACAGCTCAATGCCAAGAGAGAACTCCTCTGCTAGAGAGAGTTCATCTCCCTGGCAAAGGAAGAGAGAGATAAGCCACCAGCCAATGTCCCCACAGCTACTTGTGGGCCTATCTCTAGTCCCTGGGCTACATAAGTGGGTCAACTGCAATTGGCTTCCCAGCTAGTCGCCCTCTTGGCAAGGGCAGCTAATTGCCCCCTTGTCAAAGGCTGAGGTCAGCTGCGGGCGCACTGACAGCTGTGGGGGCCCTGATTATCGGTGTATACTACTGTAGCTGCTGGGTCTTGCCACAGGCACGTGACAGTGGAGGCTGGTGTCTGGAATCAGGCCAGGAGTGAGCAGATGCACAGCTGGAGCGGCTAGCTGCAGGTGAGCCTAGTGGTGCAGGCCGGTGACGGGATTACAGTGACAGGGGACGAGCAGCTGAGGGGCCCATGGCTGTTGGCGTGCACTCCTTGGCTGCAGGGTCTCCCCACAGGTGTGCTGGTGGCAGTGCAGGCAGTGTATATGTTTTTTTTTTTTTAAATTGCTACATCCTTGTAGCTCAAACCAGAACTTGGCACAGAGTAGACACTCAATAAATAATTGTTAAAAATTAATAACCAAACATTTTAGAAGTATTTTTATTTTACCAAAAAATAAAAACCCCATCCAAACTAAAAAGGACAAGATATGAAGCACAAATTTAGAATTTACACTTCTCTTATTCCTGTTTTGAAAGAAAATGTAAGAAAACCATGAAGGAATTCTTCTACCTCACAGGGAATCGCTTTTAAATTTGTTAAATTAATATAACTTAATAAATTGGTAAATATTATAAAACATATGATTTCTTATATATAAAAAGCTAAATTTTCAAATAACTTACTTAAATGATTTGTACTTCTCTAAGTAATTTAATAATACAAGAATATGGTTTAAAACATCTAATCCCTTTTAAGAATAGATCTCATTGCATTTTAATAAATTATGAAAATATGCTTCAGTGTCTGAGTACAATCTACATATATGCCTTGTTTGGAGGCTAAATTAATTTAATAATCACATTTAAGAGTGTAGTACTAGAGAAACACATAATCTCATTTTCTTTTACCTAAAATGATTGCCTTGGATATTAGCCTAAATGATCCCTCGATGAACTTTCAACTATTGGGGTACATCCTTGCAAATAAAAGCTCAGATTGCTCCACTTAAATATTCCCAAAGTGCCAGGCTAGCAAAGACTACCAGCATCTGGAGGTAACATTTTCAGACAGAGTGGAATGAGATGAGAATAGCAGGGGATGAGAAATGGAGAAGGATCTAAACTGCACAACTTCACACATATGGTACTCACAGTTTACAAACGAGGAAGTGGGAGTCACAGTGGTTCTAAATGCCTTACTGATGACACAAGGAAATGATGATCATCAGATTTGAGGCTTATGTTTTTTGTACCATGTGATGAAAGAAGACTTGCGTATAATTTCTTTTTGTTTTTCCAAATCATGGAAGCTACTAATTTCTAAAAAATATCTGGGTGATGCTGTCTCTAAGATAAATAATAGATCAAAATCATTGCATGTGTGTGTAGTGTGTGTGTTTGAATGTGTGCTTGTGTGTTTGTGGTAAATGTTTAGAGGTGTTGAATCCAAAATAAACCATTTCTGTGCTTGTATAGGGTTGCAGGTAGTGTTTGCAGCAGATTGGATTACTTTCTTCGGCTCTTTACCTCCTCCTGCAAGGTAACGTTGCTGTGCTCTCCATCTCTGGGCAGAGTATACCCACCTTGCCCCATTGAGGATGGTCTTGACCATGTGACGTGTATCCCTCACCTATGCAGGTTACAGCAATAGTGGTGTGGAAAGAGATACATTGGGTAGAAGATAGAAATACATTCATTATTTCCTTCCTTCTTCCTCCCACCATCTCTTACTTCTGTTCTTCTTCACTTTCATTTAATGTCAACTCACACTGAACTTCTTCCCCATGTCAAGTAACTGGATTCTACTAGCACCTGGGAAGGAAAGATGAATATGATATTTCTTCACCCTTGGAGACTGACCATAGATTAGGAGAGGGGGGTAGTGATTGTGGAGAGAAAGGAGAGAAAGTTCCTAACTGATGCATCACAGGACAATGTAAGGGATAGAGATTTATTCAATGTACAAGAGGACCATGCAAAATAAAACCATTACTTTCCTTTGTGAAATCAAGGAAAGTTTCTCAGAAGTGATAACATTTGCAGAGATGCCTATCATTATCTTCCCTGTGTTCATTATAATTTCTGTAGCAGTAGTATCGAGAAATGCATATATAATTTATTTTATTTTATTTATTTTTCAAATATTTATTCGTTTTAAATACACTTACCATATCAGATGCTAATACTCAATCTACAACAATAAAACAGCAAATTGAAAATGATACCACTTAAATTTTCATTTGGTCCTACTAGTCTAGTCTCATTTATTCTGTCATCATGTAGGACTGTCCATGAATATCTTCATAGTTATTAACTCTATTAGCCGTGAAGGTAACTTTAGAGTAAGAATGGGAAATTAATTGCTTGTAATGTTTATAAGGATGACAGTAAAGTATTCAGCTTATGTCACTAACAGTTCTTTTGATCCAGTAGCTACTCAAAAAAAAACAAAAACAAGTTTTCTGACATACCAGAGTGTCATAACTAAGTGACAGTTTATCCTCTCTAATCTGTAAAAGCTTCACAGAGATTAATAACCGATATTTACTGGCATAATTACTAAATGAAAATAGCAAGATGTATGCAGATAGATAAATTTTCTAAAGGAAGTAAATATTTTATGGGCTTAACTGGTTAAATATTTTATCAGTTGAAGTTTGATCAGAAGTTGACTGATCATGTTGGGGAGCTCACCTGGTCATTTTAGAAACATGTTAATTCCCTTCTTCCCTCTCTGAAGAGCACCAGCCACCATCCGCTGAATTACTAGGAGTCAGGTATCAGCTTCAGAACTTGCAATGTATATCTCTTAAAAAGACCTAGACTAGAGCCATCAAGCACAGTCATTCAAGTGTGGGTCAAGGGCATTATTTGTACCCTACGACATTTCTTTTCAATGGGTCTTGAGGAAATTGTGCCCATTTTATTAAATTGTTATTAAAAAAAAAGATAGTTGCCATGGTTTCTTGGCTTTATATTTAATCTATGACAATTTTACATTTTTTAAAAATTACTAAACACTTGACAAGTAAATTTTCAGTAAGCTAAGGCGTTTTACTTGGGATTTTTTTTTTTTTTAATTTTCCCATGCTGTTCAACTATCTTTTCTCTGATTGTATGTCCTTGAAAATATAAATCTGAACTTAAAATGAGCTGACCTTTTGAATAAATGCATTTTTTAAGTGAGCAAAAAAAATCATTTCTTTTTTCTTTCTTTAACCGCTACCACATTCAAGCTAATCTCAAAGTCTGTTTGCTATGCTGCTTAAGTATATTCCAAATCTATCCTCACTATCTCCTATCAGCAGCCACCAATTTAGTCCAAACCTCGTCAACTATAATGGTAGCTTCCATTTGATCTCCTTGCTTTCATATCTGAGTTCCTAAAACACCATTCTCCAAAGCAGCAGCCAAGGTGATCTTTCAAAAAAGCTTTCACTATCATAATCTTGCCCTGCACAAAATTCCCACAATGGCTTTCCTTTGCAATTAGAATAAAAGGCAAACATTTTTTTTCATGGTCTACAAGACCATCTGGTTTTTACTTTTTCTGTGCTACATTACACTGATTTCCTTCTTCATCTCTACACCACAGACTCAGTAGCTTCCCCCTCCTCCTGGAATGTTTCAAGTTTCTTTCTTTCTTTTTTTTTTTTTTTTTTGAGGAAGATCAGCCCTGAGCTAACATCCGTGCTAATCCTCCTCTTTTTGCTGAGGAAGACCGGCTCTGAGCTAACATCTATTGCCAATCCTCCTCCTTTTTTTTTTCCCCCAAAGCCCTAGTAGGAAGTTGTACGCCATAGCTGCACATCCCTTTAGTTGCTGCATGTGGGACGCGGCCTCAGCATGGCTGGAGAAGCGGTTCGTTGGTGCGCGCCCGGGATCCGAACTCAGACCGCCAGTAGCGGAGCGTGCGCACTTAACCGCTAAGCCATGGGGCCGGCCCTCAAGTTGATTTCTTTAAAGAGATCTCCTCTGACATCCCTGACTATAGTAACCACCTCAAAACTCTCCTTAGCTCATTGTCTTCATAAAATCTACCCAAATTTTTTTTATCTGATTAAATTATTTGCTAGTTTTTAAACTATATCTCCTCAAGAGATCAGGGACATTTTCTGTATTGTTAAGTGCTAAAATCCCAGTAAGTAAGATAATTCATGGCATAAGTTAGGCATTCAAATAATTTTAAAGGTTAATTTATGGGATTGAGAGTCTATTAAATAATACAGTACTACTTGCAATGTGCTTTGTTTGTACAGCATCTGTGGAACTTAAAGTTTATTTCATTAATATTCTAGGACACCACTCCCACCCCCAAATGGCTCAATCCCATATATAATCATCTCCCCTTGAATGTGGGCAGGACCTGAATTTATGATGGGATGTGGCATCCATGATTAGGTTATGTCCTGTAAAAATGGTGAAGTGATTTTTCAGATGTAATTAAAAAATTGATCAACTGACTTTTAGTTAATAAAAAGAGAAGATTATCCTGGTAGAGCTTGCCTAATCAAATGAATTCTTAAAGGGGACTGGAAGCAGCAGCAGAAACTCTCCTGTCAGCCTTGCTGAAGCAAACTGCCACGTTGTGGAGAGGGCTATCATGCAAGGAATAACAGGTGACCTCTAAGATCTGAGGGCTTAAGTCCTACAGCTGCAAGGAACTGAGTTCTGCTAATAACCAGTGAGGTTGGAAGAAGACGTTGAGTCTCAGATGAGATCACATCCCCAGATGACACTTTGATTACAGCCTTGTGTGATGCTGACCACTCAGCTAAGACAGGCCCAGACACCTGACCCGCAGAGAAAATAAATGTATATTCTTTTAAGCTGCTAATTTTTTGTAATTTGTTACACGGTAATAGAAAACAAATATAACAGGTGATGAATTAATATGACAAATTGCTATTTATTTAAAGCCAAGGAACATAGGGATTTACGTGTTCTGATTAAGGTATAGGTGAGAGAAAAGGAACACGGATGTACACATGCACAGTTAAAGGCATTCACAACTCCTTTCTCTCTTGCCTAATCAATATAGATAATATGTAATATAGAGGCTAGGAAGATAATTTTTTAACATTTCTCTACCTATATTTTATGTGTGGCTATGAGATAAAACCACTAATCCCTGGGTATGGCTTTCCTTCTGGAATAAAATGGCAAAGTCTTCAGAGAAAATCCTTTGCCTGGGCACCTTTGTGATATCCCTTCATCTTGCTTGGACTCAAAAATAGCCCCTCTATTGTGATCATAAAGAAAAATGTTATAGCTAGGATGGCAGCACAAAAAGTTAGAAAAACCTTCAACACTTGATGACATATTTGACCAACTGCACTGCCCTCAGCTCTTTACCTGCACTAGTTTGCTAGCGTTGCCATAACAAAGTACTGTACCACCAACTGGGCAGCATAAGCAAGTGAAATTTATTGTGTTCCAGTTTTGAAGGCTGGACGTCCAAGATCAAGATGTTGGCAGGGTTGATTCCTTCTGAAGGCTATGAGGATCAATCTTTGCCATTTGTCACCCATAGCTTCTTGTGGCATTCCTTGACTTATAGAACCATCATCCAGATCTCTACCTTCATCTTCACATGGTATTTCCCTTTGTGCAGGTATGTCTCCAAATTTCTCCATTTCTAAGGTTATATTTTATATTGGATTAGGGACACACACGGCTCCAGTATGACCTCATCCTAACTAATTACATCTGCAATGAACATATTTTCAAATAAATTCATATTTTGAAGTACTGGGGGTTAGGATTTCAAAGTACTAATATTGGGAGGACACAATTCAAACCATAACACTACCCCTGGATTTCTTCTTGTTTGAAAAAAAAATATGCTGCAGTCTTTTTAAGCCAGTGATAGACCCTTTTCTCAAATGAAAGAGTAGGACACCAACATCAAGGAACATACTGTCCAGTGAGAGAAAATACACGAGCTAACAAATTACAGTGATGAGTACAATAACAAGGATCACGCAGGGTGCTTCATTGGGGAAGATTGGTGGAGTTCCTAACTAACTCACACACTAAGGATGGGTTAGATGGAGTGGCGTTTGAAGAAGGTGACATCTTTTGAGAAACTTGGAGAAGCAAGAGCAAAGTGGAGATTAAGGAGTAGGGCAAAGAGAAAATGGAATTACATGTATCACATGCAAAATTTGAGAGATGAGATAGAGCATAATACAATAAGGCAGCAGCCAGAGACCAGGGAATTTAACTACTTTCTACTCCTAACCCCTTGTTTTTTCTGTCAAATACACAGTCAATCTGGCTTTGTCTATTGATTCTTTTATTATAAAAATTCGGCATACAATTATAAAGAAAGACCAGCAAGTACCTGTAATCCAGATTTCTCAGATGTTGTATCCTGCCATAGTTTCTCCAGATTTCTCTCTTTTTTGTGTGTGTGCTGAGGAAGATTCGCCCTAAGCTAACATTTGTTGCCAATCTTTCTCTCTTTTTTTTTTTTTTAATGTAAATTACTGCCACAGCATGGCCACTGACAAACGAGTGGCGTGGTTCCACGCCTGGGAACTGAACCCGGGCCGCAGAAGGGGAGCATGCCAAACTTTAACCACTAGGCCGTCAAGGCTTGCCTCAGATTTCTCTTTTTAAGATAGAAATAAAATACTGCTTATAAAGTTTAAGCCTAATTTCCAAACGTTTACCTATCTTCCTGCTCACAGGAAGTTGATGTACACCATTTATACAAAAAGCTTAACAATTATATTTTCATGTTTTAAGATTTACATGAATAATGTACTCTATGCATTTGTAACGTGTTTTGTTTACTCAATGGTTTTCTTTCATAACTCATTTATGTTGATATATGTAGAATATTTTAAATTGTGTTGTGTTACCAGTTAACCAGATTGCTTATATATTCACTATATTCCATTAGATTGTTTCTAATATTTTTGCTGTTATCTATGTTGCAACCAAAACTGTGATTGTTTTGGCCTCAGAAGTATGGCCAGAGCCTAGGGCTAAGTAGCCAAAAAAAGCATAGGTGTGACTATTATAGTGTGCAGGATAAAGGTTTAATAAACCAATATTAGTGAATAGCTATCACTAATTCATCATGGAATTCGCAAGAATAAAGCTGACAATCAACCTCTTAAGATCTTAATATGCGTTTCAACAAATCTATAAAATTCTAAGGAAATGAGATATGACTCAATGTACAATGTTATAGTGTCTTGGGTTTTTTCCAATACCCAAATATGTGTCAATGACCATTAAAAGAAAGAGATTCAAGTACCCTTGAGAAAAGACTCTTCAGTAGCTTCAAATTTATTTACTATGGAATTTCCTTCTAGCATTTGTTTAAAAACATATCAGTTTACTATTAGATGAAGAATGACAAATAACAAATTTTGAGGGTAATTGAATACTAGTTTGGGACTAACCAGTCAGAATGTGGGGGCTCGAAAGGATTCAAGTTGCCAAAAAGTTTGCTCCATTGGAAGCTCAGTGAGACTCCACAACTATCAGGGGTATTTTCTCAATTCCTGGGTGTATTGTTGGATAAATCCAGAACCTTTAAGGGTCCTCAGGTTATTTCCTTGAAGCTGAATTATGAGTTACAGTGATAGTAAGGAAAAATTAGAAATCTTTGCATGTTTCTCTTTAACAAAATAATAAATCAAAATTAATATAAATATCTGAAAAAAATATTTTGAAGATGTGGGAGATCAAGATTTGGCCACCCTGAAATATATCTCTTTACCTTGATTGTTTTCTCTGAGGGACATTTGACCTCCCCCACTAACTGCCTAAAGAATTTGACATGGTGGCTCCTTCCTGGAACAGATCTTCTATCATGATGGCTGTAAAGATAATGTAAGATAGAGGTTACAATAGGAAAGGCACCAAGCCCCTTTTATCAAAAACTCTGTCACTCCCTGACCACATTATCTATAGATGACCCTGAAAAGAATTGTCTTCCTGCCCTCTGAAGTCCTAGACCACTACCCACCCCCAACACGTTCCTTGCCTTTAGCTGCAATACTTAAGCAAGCAGCTTAGACAGAGGGACGAGTTGCTCATTTCTGAGTTTCTCCCATGTATACATGTTATTAAACTTGGTATTATTTTCTCCTGCTAACCTGTCTTGTTAATTATTTGGCCAGCCATAAGAACCTTGAGAAAAAGGGCAGAGGGAGATTCTTCCTCTTCCCCCGACAAAAACATATAGGTTGCAGTTATATTTACTGATATTACATTTCCATAAATTTCTTTGGGTGGTAGGACAATGATGATGATCATAAACCTAGTCATGTGGGACTCTAATTGTTTCTGTTGTTTCAGACACGATTCTCTTTATATCAAATTAAACATTGTCTCTGCTTACAGTTTCCTTTCATATGGCATGAAGAACATATAAACTTACTATCTTCCTTAGAAGTATTTCCTTTCTGGTGCTGTGCCACAAAATAGCCTTAGAGACTTTGAATTCATTATCCCACAAGATATAATACAAATCCACTACACTGATGACATCATGCTGGGGAAGAGGAAGTAATACATGCCTTTCTTTCTCTGTAAGATCTAAGATAGTTTTTCCTCAGATCCATTCCTTGTCCTCCTTGCTCTGCCTCTATTGCAAAGTGATCAAGCACTGTAGGCTTCATTTGTGGTCTCCCAGATCAGCTGATTTCCTCTGGTTTCAGTTATGAAACCAGTCATGGGGAGGATACGTCACCATGTCCTCTCTGTCCACCTCTGACTACAGATGCAGCTGCAGTGGGAAATTCCCAAGTATTCTGAGAGTGTCTTAAACAAGTACTCTACTTTTAAGCTTTCCTGCTTCAGGCTTTTCTCCAAAGCCAGAGGAGCTCACTCAGCAATGAGCTAGCAGAGCCCAGAATTGCAATGGAAGTAAAGCCATTGGAGTCATCACTAGGTCAGCAGGGGAGAAGGGGGCAGATTCAGCAGATAAAAGCCCCAGCCTTCCATCTTTTTGGGAAGAGGGCAATTCTGAGGTGCATTTACAGAATTGCTGCAAGGCTTTCGAGTAGGAGTGATCCCTAATTGCCCACCGTGGTAACTCCTTCAATAGCGAACCTTTTTCTGTTGAGTTCATACCTGTCTTAACTCCCTGTGTTTCACTCTGGCTTCCTAGGATCACCTTCTAAAGAATCACTTGCACTCAAGTCCTTGTCTCAGATATTGATTTCTGGCAACCCAAATTACGGCATTACTTTTAGACCTTTACATTGTCTAATGTAAAGATTTAAAGCTATAACCTTCCCTCTAAGTAACCCTTGAGCTGCATCTCACACTGGGGGTGGGGGTGGAGAGGCGAAGTGTGGTGTTTTTATGATTCCATTCTAAGTCATTGTATTATCCGTTATGATTGTTTCTTTGATGAAAAAGTTTGGAAGTGTGCTTATAAATTTTTGAATGTATGTTTTCTAGTTATTGTTTATTTATTGAATTAATTCTTGGTTATAATATGGTTAGATAATGTGGACAGTACAGTATTAATCATTTTGAATTTTTTGCACCTAAATGTATGGTTTATAATGTGAATAAGTTTCATAGATTTATATATATATATTTAAAAATGTATATTTTTCTCCAGTTTGTATGTTATGTCTTATGATATATAATATAGATTTATTAAATCAACCTTGATTATGGTGCTTTTCAAAATTTTACATAGTTGACCTTTTTGGTGTCTTTTACTGATTGCTGAAAAAGATGTATTAAAATCTTTCACTATGTTGGTAGATTTTTCTAATTCTGTATTATGTAATTTTTTATCTATAATTTGAAACTATGTTATTCAATTCATATCAGGGTAGAATTGTCACATTTTCCCAATTAGTTGAACAATTCAATCATTATAGAGTCATTTTCTTTATTTTTATATATTCTTGCCTTGAAATTTGTTTTGTCTAATATTATTGAAGCAACCAAAATGTTTTGTTTTATTTTGGTGCTTGTATGATATATCTTTATTTTTTATGCCTTGTATTAGAGATTGGTTTCCTGTAAACATCATGTGTTTTTTAAAAATATTTATCAGGTCTAGCAATCTTTATCTCTTAATTGGGAAGTTTATTCACATGTATTTACTATATTTGTAGATGAATTAAGTATTTCTACTATTTCATTGTGTACTGCTATATATTTGTCTTACTTTATTTTTATTGAGAATTCCCTTTCTACATAGAGTCCTTTGTTTACTGTTTTATTAGTAACCTTAGCTATCTTAATATTGTATTATAGAGAATATTGGCTAAACCTCTATGACAAATTGACTTTAGAATATAGTAGCTTTTTGTTTGTTTGGTTTGGTTTTATAAAATAGGAGCTTTTTGTTTGTTTTCTCTGTTGGTTTGGTGGGATGAGGGCAGTTTGGGTAGATGGGAGCTCTGTTTCACAAGATTATTCTAAAATCCTGGTGCCTTCCTTCTTGTTACACTGCCAAACTCAAGATAATTCTTCGTGTGCATGGTCAGGCGTGTTTCAGCTCCACATACTCCTTCCCCCCAAGGGAATAGGGGAAGAGAGAATGTCTAGAGAAACAATTTCCCGTTAACCCAGTGATACAATGTGAATTTAGTCTAGTGTATCTAATTGTAAGGAAGGCTGAGAATCATAATCTGTATTTGATATTTCAAGTTCACAGGTGATTTTTTTTGTATTCTTATTGAAATAAGGAAGAATGTATTTTGGCAGACAAATAGCACTCTGCCAAAAACATGCATGAATTGATACTGTTGTATCAGTAGTAATATAAATTGATACTCTTGGTTTCTCAGAAATAAGATAAAGATCTTGGAATATTTAATTACTATCATGCTCAGCTAAATAAACATACTATTACTTTTTAATATTTTAGTTCTACTCTGGGATTTTCTGACAGAAATAATACATTATTATACTATTCAAAGCAGTCACTCTTTGCTTAATGTTTCCAACATTATTACCAATACATTTGGTTTACGTTCCTTTTTGCGTGCCAGACATTCCATCTGAAATCATTTTCCTTCTGCCTGAAGCATATCCTTTAGAATTTCCTGTATTTTAAAGTTCCTTTAGAATGTTTTACTTTTAGTGGTCATATCTCTATTTTTGTTTGCTTTTGTTTGAAAATAAATTTATTTTTTTGTCATTCTTGACTGAATTTTAACTTTCTATTTTTATTAGCTATTTAATTACTTATTAGCAGCTATATTGTGACAGCACTATGTTCTGTCCTTCATTGTTGCTTTTGAGAAGCCAGCTATGTATAATCTCTGTTTTCCTTTTTTTTCTTTGGTTTTCTGAATTAAACAATGTATCTAGATCTGTGTGTACCTGCACATGCCTGTGTGTTTTTTATGTAGTCTAATTGTAATTCATTAGACATTCTTTTCATTACTGGCCTTTAAACTCATATTTTCATCTTGTTTTCTCTTTGTGGTATATTCTGAATAATTTCTTCAGTTTTAACTTTAGTTTATTAATTATATCTTCTGATGTGTAAAATCTTCAATTAATGTTAATTGGTTATTGCATATTTTGTTTATGGAAGTTTTATTATTTTCTCCTATTTGTTTCTGTTTCTTCTATGGTCTTTGATTCCTAATTTATATTTTTAAACTTCTTATTTCTCTTTAAATGCATAAAACATAAAGTCATTTTATGTTTTCTGACTGATAACTTCCATATCTAGAATATTGATGGCTCTCTTGTATTGTCACACTTTTTTTTTCCTAATGGATCTTATTCAAGTGGCTTTGTTTTCTTGAGGGTTTGAGAACTTATTTCCATGGAACTTTTCCTTCGGTAATTTGTTGAAGACTGGGTGGAAAATTACTTTCTGTGGGTGAGAAGTATGTTTGCTTTTACCATTTGTTTGAAAAGTGGTGAGGAAAAATTGAAAATTAAAAAAAAATTAAATTTAAACGATAAAAGAAGAATTAATTACTTTGAGGTGAGAGTGCTGTGAACTCAAAACCATTTAAAATTAAATATTATAGTTGGATATTTCGGATATCACACCCACTGAAAAACTGAAAAATGTATGAAGTCTGATTTTTGTGCTCATCAATTCTTAGTGGAAATATTTTTTATTTGTCGCTTTTAATTTATGTCCCCTCACTCCCACACCTACACTAAGGACAATACAGGAATTCTTGCAGTTTCCTTATTCAGAGTGTTTTTTGTTTGTTAATCATTGATTTTTACGTTGACAGATTACAGACTCAAAACCCCAGGCTTGTGCTGTGGTGTCTTATTAGATTCCACCCTTGGGAAGACTCTGTGTTTACTCTTTTTCCTTTTCTACTGTTCACCAATTATAGCAGAAATTTATGGTCTGTAGAGTTCACAGATACTCTCAATTCAACAAGTGGCTTTTGGATTAAATTAGCATGCTATTTTCTTCATTTTATTTCACTTCATTTTGCATTTAACTGATTCTTTATTTTCATGCCAGCTCATTAGTGCCTTTAAAATCATATTCATATATGCTCACATATGTATTACTTTAATTGAGAGGTTATTCCTTGTGTCTGAACCACATAAAGTGTAGAAGTATGTTATAATTTTAGACATAGTGCTTAGGAGATTATATATATATATATGAATATATTCATATTTCTGAAACTCTGGAAAAGAAACGCCAAGAATCAGGAATTGAATGAAGCGACAAAAAATAATCCAGAAAGTTATTTTCTAGAGAATTATGGATAAATCTTAGAATGTTGAGTATGAGAACTAGAGACATCCAAAATGACATACATTTACAGCTGGACCAGATGCATGGTGGTGCTATTTATTGAGATGCAAAAACATGGAGAAAGCTGATAATATTTAGCCGTTATGTTAAGATTGAGATATCTTCCATGTGGTAATACCGTATTCTCAGCTAGAAATGTAGATTTGGGAATGATATCTGTACAGGTATAATACGAGATTGCTGAAAGAGATTTTAGAGTTGAGAAAAAAAGAGAGAGCGGGGGAGATTTCAAGACTGAGTCTTACGGAAAAGAAACATTTAACAGACAATTTGAGGGAATTAATCAGAAAAGATATGGGAATGGAGATCTAGGAGGAAAAACAGATACTGATAACCTGGCAGCAAAGATGAGAGAAATTTTCAGGTTGGTGTATCTAATTTATCTGAAATGCCAATCTGGATAAGGAAGAAAAACATTATAAGTGATTTATTAAGATTTAGTTTTTTTTAATGTTGATGATAAATTTTGTGTTTTATACTGAAGCAGTTAATCAGATTTCAGAGCTGAGAAATGAATATGAATGTAAGAAGTAAATATATGGAGTATAAATAATTCCTTAAAAAAATCTTTGCAGGTATTTGTGCCAATAAGTTCTACAATTTCTCTTATTGCTATAAATGAACTATTTTTCTCTAATTACTGTAAATGAACTGTCTAGTCTCAAGGCTATGTCTTCCCCCTCTCCTTTTAGACTAAGTCAGATCCTATTTCAACTACTCAAAGAGTTGTTCAGCAGGTAGGTCACTACTTCATCTCCTATATTATAATTTTAAAGCTCTCTACTAGATCACACATTTTAGCATGAATATTTTTCACATCTGAGAAGAAAAATTAGTATGTCTCTCAATTCCATTCACCCTTCCAGCTGCCACCTCTGTTCTTTTCTGTCTTTACAACAATACTTTTCAAACTGTTGTCCTATTTTTATGTGTAGATTTTATTTTTTCTCATTCTGTTTGAAGAATTATAGTGAGCGTGAAGGTAAAAAAACATAATGATTAGGATAAAGGCTAGGTTGATTTAATAAATATATGCTCACCATAATCAGATAATACTCCACACTCACTAGGTTGACTATAACCAAAGAGACAGAAAAAGACAAGTGTTGTCAAGGATGTGGAGAATTACATTCCTATGGCTGGTGGGAATGTCAAATGGTATAGTGACTTTGGAAAGAAGTCTCACTTCCTCAAAAGGTTAAGCATATATTTAGCACATGATCCAGCAATTCCGCTCTTCGGTATTTACCCAAGAGAAGTGAAAACATATGTCCACACAAACACTTTTAGAGAAATGTTCATGGCGGCATTATTTAATAGCCAAAAAGTGAAAACAACACAAATGTCCATCAACTGATAAATAGATAAATAAAATGTGTCATATCCTACAGTGGAATATTATTTGGCATAAAAAGGAATGAAGTACTGACAAATACTACAACATGGATGACTCTTGAAAACATGCTAAGTGAAAGAATCCAATCACAAAGTGCCACAAATTGTAAGACCCCATTTATATGATATGCACAGAATAGGCAAATCTATAGAGACAGAAGGCAGAAGAGTGGCTGCTTATTGCTGGGGTTGGAGGCCATGTGTGGTGACTGCTAAAGGGGATGGGTTTCTTTTTGGTGCAATGAAAATGTTTTAAATCAATTATGGTGATGGCTGCACAACTCTGAATATACTAAAAATCATTGAATTGTACACTTTAAAGGGGTGAATTGTATGGTATATGAATCATCTCAATCTGTCATAAAAATAATCAATCAATCAATCAATCAAAAGTTAGAGTGATAACAGCACATTTCTCTCATGTGTCATATAACTGAGAAGAGTAGTCCATGTTGGTGGGATGGATCTGTTCCACATAGATTTACTCAACTGCTCATTCGAGGACACAGATTTCTTCCATCTTGTTATTTTACGGTGACCAAGGGCATGGTCCTCTTACACATGTTCAAACTTTACGGTGACAAGAAGGCACTAGTTGAAGTTAGAGATTTCTCTTAATTTGAAGATGATGCAGAAGAAGAACAAAAAACAGGAATCATCACCTAATCTAGCACTTTTATAGAATCAATTAATAAGCCTTAAATGGAATAACAGGTTGATTTCACATAAAGAAGTTTCATTCCCTAAGCTGGGTATCACTGTAAATAGTTGTGAATACAGAATGTTCATTTTAAAAAAGTAAAGTCATATCATTTTGTGAGATGAAAATTTGAGATGAATAAAAATCTTGCATTTTGGCAGAACAATTTTATTACATTAAATTGTTCTGTTTAGATATTTGAATTAAAGTCATCTAATTATGAAGTACCACTTCTTCAACTTAATATTAAATTTAATATCATTTTTTTTCTAGACAATGAGTACCTGAGGCTGTTAAATGTCAATTATATTTTTTAGAATTTTTACTTCAACTTTTAATTTTGTCATTTTTTCAGATTTTATACAGAGAAGAAATCTTTTATAACCTTAGAAACTTTGAACAATTACCTAATTAAAGCTTTCCAAAAGTGTCTTATAATTTTACAACCCAGCTTCTATTTCAGGAATGTTTAAAAGTTCGTTTTTCTTACAAGTGATGGTGCTCAGGGCAAGCTGCCCCAGGAAGCACCACTCTGGTATGCGGATTATTTTGAGCTGAAGACAATAAGGACATTTGACCTCCCCCACTAACTGCCTAAAGAATCTGACATGGTGGCTCATTCCTGGAACAGATCTTCTATCATGATGGCTATAAAGATAATGTAGGGTAGATGTTACAATGGGAGGGGCACCAAGCCCCTTTTATCAAAATCTCTATCTCTCCCTGACCACATTATCGATAGATGACCCTGAAAAGAATTGTCCTCCTGCCCTCTGAAGTCCCAGGCCACTACCCACCCCCAACACGTTCCTTCGCCTTTAGCTGCAATACTTAAGCAAGCAGCTTAGACAGAGGGGCAAGTTGCTCATTTCTGAGTTTCTCCCATGTATACATGTTATTAAACTTGGTATTATTTTCTCCTGCTAACCTGTCTTGTTGATTATTTGGCCAGCCATAAGAACCTTAAGGGAAAGGGCAGAGGGAGATTCTCCCTCTTCCCCCGACACAAGCTATAACCCAAAGATTAGGACCATTATGCTTATGCACAAAATATATAATTTCCAATATGAGAGAAGTTCTTTCATTTTTTCTCTTTGTTGAAGCAATATGCCTCTTGATCTATAGAAGGCAAGATAAAATAGTATAAAATTTGTGTTTTAGTCTTTTAAAATCTCAGATTTTTTCCCCCTTCATGTATTCTTTTGGTGGAATGAGTCTATATTAACTTCTATCTCAGGAAAGTCAATTAATAACAGTTTGTAATAACACAACATATTTTTCAGTTGAGAATGTATTGGAGAATAGTCTAGACCAAAAAGCCGAGAGTGAGAGTCAAAGTAAGTTCTCCTTCAAGTACTATGTAAATAATTTAACTTTACCTTTGCCCTGGACTTTTCAGAAGTTGTACTTCATAATAACTCTGGAAAAATGTGAAGATTTTGAGACAATCTATTCTATTTCTGTTGTACTTATCTTTAAGAATGTAACTTTAAGTTACAGTATATGAACATTAAGGGTAGTGTTCCAAAACTTTCCATGAATTTAACGGTGTTTGGTGCCCACACAACTTGTCTCTGATCCCACCTTCTTTACCTAAGAATCAGGCATCTGACAGCCTTGTCAGATTCTTGAGTGTGCATATCATACCAACCCACTGCACTGAGATTTAAATTATAAAATATTACATGTTTGTAATTGCCTGCTACTGAAGAGTATACTAGAGCTTATATTACAAACCTTATTTTTACTGTTTGGGGTCATTTTTAGATAATTGAAAAAGAAGTTTATTATAAGGAGAAATTATTTTCCATGCATCTCACAATATAAATAAGCTTTTAACTCTTTTATTGTATTATAGTTATCACAAAAGACATAAGTTTCAGCAATATTTTTTACCACCAAGTTACATAGTAAAACATTAAACCCAGAAGAGTACTATTTAGAGTTGCTCCTGGTTCTACAACATGTAAGTGGCAGAATTTTAGTTGAAACTCATATTTTCTGTTATCAATTTCTGTTTGAATAATGAGACTGATATAACTGCTGTTTATTACACAGGGACAGAAACCTCTTGTAGGAAAGAGCAGAGGAAGACAGGCAATATATCTTCCAAAACATTTGCAGATATGGTAGGGTTTGCAAAAAAGGCTTTGGGATGAGAAGAATAAAATATTCTGTTTACTGATACAAGGACAGAGGATACAGATTCTTCATAAGGATTGTTAGCTTCAGAAACTTGTCATTTCAAATCTATTAAAAACCAATTGCTCAGGGAGAGGATTTTCAAAAAATATGTGGTTTGTGCTTGGGTGAACCAATTTCTCATACTTTTCAACAACAGCTGTATCCCATTTATGAAGAGTACAAGTTTATTTCTCAAATTTGTCTCATCATCTTCTGGCTCTAACTGAAATCTGGTTCTCTCCTGAGGGCAATTTTGCACATCGTTCAAATAGAATGTGCTTTTCTCAACTGCACCTTCTATCAATGGTCCTAAGCATGGTAGAGCTATCCTCTTTGTTCCTCGTTACTGCTTTTAAATGAATTTCTATTCCTCCTTTCTTGAGATCTCCATCTTTTAGTCTCACATCTTCTGACTCTACCACTCATTAAAGCTCTTGTTGGAATCCTCTGCTGACAACCATGTTACGCTTCATTTTAAAGACTATTTTCTACTCACTGCCGTTGTCTCCAACACAACTCTTCTTATAATTGCTGGTGATTTTAGTGTTTACTAGTTGACCTTCACAATAGCCTGGCCTCTCTATTCCTTGATCTCCTCTCTTTAATGGTGTAGTCTACCACCCTACCTCAATCTTATACTCCCGAAACCATGTCTTTACAAATATTGATATCATCTCAATAGTTTCAATTTTGTATATCTTAACTGTCCACCCATAACCTCTTATATTTACAGTTCATTCCCTCTATGACCCTGAAAATTCTCATACCCCACTAAGACCAGTGCACCACTGATTCTACCACTTTTACCTCACCACTTGGATATACTCGCTCTCCTCATTTCCCAGTTTAAATTTTGCAACGATTTATAATTATCATCATTTGTACACATTTCCAACCTACTTGAATCACTCCACCCCTTTGATATACTTATTTTGCATTATCACAATTCTAGCTAATTAGCTCTCCACCATAGTTCCTTTCCATAGTGTCTATTTCTGTGTAGTTGAGTAGAATTGGAAGGAAAACATGCTGACTGGTCTCATTCTACATTTATATCATTAACTTTAAATAGGGTTCTTATGACACCTAGCAATAAAATTATTCTCTTCATAACCCTTCATTGACTCTCTATAATTTTTTCAAATCTTCTCTTTCTTGAAAGTTCAACAACTTTCCTCTATTCTCACTCTTGGCTGATGATATTAACATTTTTAATTGTGCTTAAAAACTTCCACATATAAATTTACCATCTTTACCATTATTAAGTGTGTACTTCAGAAGTGTTAAATATATTTGCATTGTTCTAAAATAGATTGCCAGAACTTTTTTTTTCTTTTTCTTTTATTTTTTATTTTTTATCTTTTTCTTTTCTTTTTATTTTTTAAATTTTTGTTTATTGTGGTAACATTGGTTTATAACATTGTATAAATTTCAGGGGTACATCATTATACTTCTATTTCTGCATGGATTACATCATGTTCTCATGTTCACCACCCAAATACTAATTACAATCCATCACCACACACATGTGCCTAATTATCCCTTTCGCCCTCCTCCCTTCCCCCTTCCCCTCTGGTAACCACCAATCCAGTCTCTGTCTCTATGTGTTTGCTTGTTGTTGTTATTATCTGCTACTTAATGAGTGAGATCATATGGTATTTGACCTTCTCCCTCTGACTTATTTCACTTTGCATAATACCCTCAATGTCCATCCATGTTGTCACAAATGTCACAAATTTCATCGTTTCTTATGTTGTTCAGGCAAGAGAAATAATTAGAAGTGAACACCCATCAGCGCCTTGGTGCAAACCAGCAAATTTCCCCACGTGCCTGCATCTTGACTGTATACTTGATTTGGTCACTCTGCATGAACTACTCTAACTCATGGAAAACATAACACTTTCATTTGTATATCATGTCTATCCCCACGTCATGTTCAAGAGCATTAGAGCAGCAATTTTCTTCTCTTGCTTCCTCTCTAGTACTTGATCATGCCCATCAACACCTGGACGTGTCTTTCTGCCATCCTAAATGTGACTGTCTTGACCAAAGTTCCCCTCTCCAGCAACTACTCTATTTTTCTTCTCCTATTAAAAACAAACAAACAAACAAACCTCTCCTACAAGAGGAGGCCGGGGTGGTGTAGTAGTTAATATTTGGCACTCTCAGCTCTGCAGTCTGGGATTCGTTTCCCCATCAGGGAAATCCATATGTTGGCTGTCATACTGTGGTGGCTGTGTGTTGCTATGATGCTCAAAGCTATGTCCCTGGTATTTCAAGTGGCAGCACAGTCATCCATGGTGGACAGGTTTCGGTGGAGCTTACAGACTAGGAACAAGGACCTGACCGCCCACTTCTGAAAAAAATTGGCCATGAAAACCCTGTGAATAACAGCGGAGCATTGTCTGATACAACTCCAGAAGATGAGAGGATGGTGCAAAAAGACTGGGGAGGGTTCCGCTCTGCTGTACAGCGTCACTACGAGTCAGAATCCACTTGACGACATAACAACAAGGACTGTATATTATCTGCCTCCACTTAATTTCTTCCCATTCTCTCTTAATGTATAACCGGCAGCTTTTGCTGCTACCATTATTCAGAAACCACTCTTGCAATATCACCAATGTTGCTAAATTTGAAGTTCTTTTCTCAGTCCTTATCTCAATTAACCTCTTAGCAGCATTGGCCACAGTCCATCAATCCCTCCTCCTAGATATATGCCCTTCACTGGTTTCCAGAACCCTATGCTTTCTAACATTCTTTCTCTCTCATCGGCTTCCTTTGTCAGGCTATATTGCTAGTTACTTCTAGTTTTCCAGACCACTTAACACTGGATGCCTTGGGGCTCAATCCTGATATCACCTCCGAAGTCCAGACACATCTATCTGCCTAGTTCATATTCATTTTTGGATGTCTAATAAATATCTAGAAATTTATATTCCTAAAGCCGACTTTACGATCTACTGCCCCACCCTTATACCAATTTGTTCTATAGTCTTCACAATTTCAGTTTATAGTAGTTCCACTCTGTCTTTACCTTAAACCAAAACCTTGAGTCTTGGTTGACTCTCCTTTGGTCTTTGCCTACAAACAATACATCATATATTCTGTCTTCAGAACGTATCTTGAATCTCAACACTTCTCACTGACTTCACCATTATCCCCTTGTTTGCCCTAATAGCACTAGCCAATAGATGTTTCTTCAGTCAAAGAAATGTTCTACATTTGTACTGTCTATAGTGTAGCCACTAGTCACATATGGTTATTGATCTCTTGAAATCTGTTAGTGCCACTGAGAAACTTAATTTTTAATTTCATTTCATTTAAAGTAATTTAAATTGAAATAGTCACATTAGCTACTGTATTGTACAAAGCAGCTCTATACCTCTAGGCTGGACAATCTTCAGTTTTTTTTTTTTTTAAAGAAACAACTTTATTGAAGTATATTTCGCATATAATAATATTCACTCATTTCAAGGGTTCAGTTTGATGAATTTAGTAACTTACTTAGTAGTAAAACCATGACCACAAGCAAGTTTTAGAACATTTTCATCCTCTAAGATACCTCATACCCATGTAGAGTCAGTCTCCATTTCCAGCCCAGCTTCAGGAAACCACTGATCTAATGTCTGTCATTATAAATTTGCCTTTTCTGGAGATTTCTTATAAAATGGTATCATATCATACAGATTCTTGTGCCCGACTTGTTTCACTTCACATAATGTTTTTGAGGTTCTTCTATGAGGTACCACAAATCAGCAGTTGGTTCCTTTTTATTGTTACCGAGTATTCCATTGTATATATATACTGCATTTAGTCTATCCATTTACCAATTGACAGAAATTTAGGTTGTCTCTGCTTTGGGGCTACTATGAATAATGCTCCTATGAGCATCCATGTACAAGACTTTTGTATTCTTTCTCTTAAGTTTATAGTTAGATTTGGAATTTCTGTGTTGTATGGTAGATAAAACATAAAAGTTTGACTCTTCAAGAAACCGAACATTTTAGAAATTTCCTGCACCATTTTGCTTTCCACCAGCAATGTATGAGGGTTCCTATACATTCCTATATATGAGGGTCTCTCTATTTCCTCACTAACATTTGTTTTTGTCTGTCTTACTTATCATAGCTATTCTAGTGGGTGAAAAATGATATCTTATTGTAGTTTTGATTTGCCTATTGACTAATGAGGTGTTTGGGTCCTTATTAATCATTTGTATATCTTCATTGGTGAAATGTCTATTCATATCTTTCCCCCATTACTTTGCTTGTGCTGTTTATCTTATTATTGAAGTGTAAGAAATTTTGATCAGATATGCATTTTACAAATATTTTCTCACAGACTGTTTTTTGGTTTTCATTTCACCTTCTCAGTAAGACCTTCCCTGCCCATGGCATTTACTATTGGAATCAGCCTACAAGTGGCTATCACCATTTGCTTCTTTGTTTTTTTTAATGCATATTTCATATCATATTCTAACATAATACAGATTTTACTTATTTTATTAGTTTAATGTCTTTATCTTCCCACTAGAATGAAAACTCTATGAGGAAAAACACATTTTATCTTTAAAAAAAATTTTTTTTTATTGCTTTGTACTTAACACATCCTAGGATCTCAATATTTGAATAAAGCAATAATTCAAGAAAGTCGTGCAAAATAAATATCCTCAAGATAATAGTTAGTTATTCTCTTTATTTATTTTGTAAAATAATAATACTGTCAGGCTTTCATTGGAGAGTTGTGCATATTTCCTTCTGAAAGGCTAGCTATTATGAAAACTAAAACACATAATATCAAATTGTTTGAATCAGTATGATGCATTCATAGACATTTAAAATTTAAAGCTATGCATAAGGACTTATTGTTTGTCTGTAAAATGATTTCAACAGTTCAAGTAATTTAATTATGATTTTGCTTTTTAAACTGTCTTTTCATAAACATAAAATTGATCAATCTTCAGTAATGTACAAAACACCTATAACCTTTTGCCAAGCTTTAGAAAAATTAGTATTATTGTCTTGTTCTTATCTTGCAGCTAGTTCTACAGCTAAATCAATCTTGAGTTTGTTTTTAGCTTCCTGCCTACTTAGGTTTAGAACCAATCTATTATGAGCTGCCTGAGGTTCTCTTCTGGATCTTAAAGTAATCTCATTCTTAATGCTTTCATACAATAGCTATTTCATCTTCTTCATAGAGTGGGCAGAATAACCTTACACTTTACTTTTCTAATAAAATGTTTTGTGGCTAAGAATTTCAAGCAAGAGAGGAACTGGGCTATCTCATTCAGGCGTACCTGAAGTACACTTAAAGCATCCAGCTCACATACAAATTAAATAATTTTTGAATTGCTGGTTTTTGTATAATGCTATAAAAATCTATATATTTTAAAATCTGTTTTTAACAAAAAAATGAGAGTAATAATTTCCACTTCTTCTCTGAAGAATTTTAAAAAAGTAAGTGGATTTTCTTTATTTAATTGAGTTCTTTCTTTTTACTGCTGATAAACGTGACAAGTCAGTCAGGCTTTTTATGTATCAGTTCCTGCCCCTAAAAAATGGAGAAGACAATGATGTCTAGCTCACATATTATTGGGAAAACAAAATGAGTACTGTGTGCTTGATGTATTATAAATTCTAAACTATTGAGCAAATATATGTTATACATTTCAAAACACTTCTTAGAAGATTTTGAGTCTAGTAGATTATTATACATTTATTTTCTCAATTCACAGCTATAAATGGACATGGAATGATCATAAAGCTGCACTAAGTTTTATGGAGATTATGTGGTTTTCCAGTGGCAATGTTTGGAGTATATATTAGAGGAAAGAGAGGCAGAGAGAGAGACAGAGAGACAGAGACAAAGAGAAAGGGACTTCATTAACTTACTTGGTGATAATCAAAATATTTAGATAAAAGAAACATTTTATAATAAATTAATACATTTATTCTTCTTTTCCCAAACGTTTTGTTTGGTCTGAGAACATTTTTATTTAATTTGTATTCTTAAATGTCATCATAAGGCCCAAGCCCACTAAATTACTCCTGCCCTAAGTCACCTCTGATACCATTTTTACCTTTGCCAGAAATGTATATATTTCACACAAACACACACACACACACACATACACACACAGAGAGGTATAATAAAATTAAGTTTAAAGAGTTTAACATTTAAATTTGTATACAGTATTTCAAAATTATTTCTCTTTATTTTACCACGTTACAAATGTAATTTCTCCAGGTTGGCATAGATAGATAAGATTAATAACTTAAGGCTTGATTCTAGAAAAAATATCAAAATCTAACTTTTAAGTAACATGAATATGTGGGTTTTTCTCAATTTGTTTTTTTTCTTAATGTAGGATATGTTCTACAATGCTTGAAACCACCTTATTCATTACAAATTTAACTAAAATACCATGTACATCATAAAGTTGAACTAACATTTCCTTAGAATTAGTGAAAAATTAGTGTTATTTTTATAACTTTTTAGGCAGGCAATACACATTTCAATATGGACATGCATATTCATTATCTTAAAGTTCAGTTTGCTTGCTAATTAATTTAAAACTACTCTTTTCTATGATATGATAGACATATTTATGTCACTTGTCAACCAGTCCCCTAAATCTATAGTTTGTTATACATTTTGTGGACAATATTTATTGAATAATTGAGATTTCTCATAATCAGTTAAAATATGGTAAAATGATTTTTGATAATATTTATTCAAAAGTTGAAAAATCATCCAATTAATTTTCTTGAAACTGAATATTAAAGTAAAATAATCACCATCTTAGTTGAAAATATCTAGTAAAATTAAACCCAAAACTGAAAAGAGAGTAAATTATAACTGATCAGAGCAGCATGCTATTATATATTTAAATTAAGAATATTGTTCTGTAATTTGGCATTTTAAAAAGCATAAAATAGGATTCTTTTCCTTTAAATTATTCACAGTTTCTCTAAAGAAAATCTTTTCGTGAAATTAGCTCATATGTTTTTCACTCAATGCTACAACCCCCCAATTGAAACTGTTGAACAGATTTCTTGAATAATGAATATGTATAGTAGTATATACTCACTGTAATGCCAAAATTATTTACATAATTCTCTCTCATGAATGTTTGTCTACTTTTCTAACATGTATATTTGATGTGTTTTTTAAAAACATCTATATCAGAAGATATTTTAAAGTATATTTTTAAATATTTACATACATCATATATCTATCATATATAATAGAAACTCTGAATATTAATTCTTATAAATTATACTGGTAATGGCTCACTCAATTTATTCCAATAATTTCTCAAAAAAGACATTTGTTTACTATCTTATATAAAATAAAATAAAATATTTTATTATGCTAATAACATAAAACTATTAGGAATACATTTTTTAAAAAATCAGTAAAGACTGATTTTTATTCACAGAGAATTTCCAAAAATATATAATTCTATTTATAATTAATTGTAAGACTATATTCAAAGTAGAAAATGACATGTTATATGTAGAAAGACAACTACATTTTTGAAGACCGATTTCCAGTTGACAATGATTTGAGAGCATCTTTAGAGGGCAGCACCTAACTAAGGAAAGAAGTATTTTAGGTCTAAGTAGTTTGAGTACATATTAGCGTGGTTAAATCTGGCAGTTTAAAGTTGATAGGCTATTAAAATATCACTTATTCACACTTTTCCAATATCAGAAGAGGCTAAATAATGGCATCTGATAGTAACTTAAATTTATAATCCAGTGGAGAAATTACACTTCATTAAAAATTGCCAGCTGTTAAAGGCATATATATTTTTGTCAGTCATTATTGAATCAACATGGAACAAATTTTCTTTACTCCTAGCATGATAGCACAGCGCAATGGTAATCCATGCTTTAACAACTATGTTTTATGAAAAGAAGAGAGGAGAAATGTATCTCAATATTTAGTTTTGATGATGGCATAAAAATTAAAAAGAAGATACAAATAGAGAAGTAAAATGAATGAGGCTCTGTCTATATTTTTTTACAGTCAAATAAAACTATAATGTTCAAATATAGATCAGAAAACATTTTATTCCATATCACTTACATTAAAAATAGAAAACAAGAATGATCGTTAAATTATAGTAAAATATTTTGAATAATTATCAAGCATACTCACATTAATGAAACAATTGTTTCATCATTCCATGGTTGTATATGGGAAAAATCCTATCTGTACACAATCACTACTTCTGAAAATCTTTGTTATAACAATCTTCTTAACCTTTCTCTAGCCAATGACAACTCTTTTTGTAAAGTTTGCAAACTGTTAAGGACAAACTAAGACATCAAAAATTGTATAAACTGAACTCTAATAATCTTACTGCTCAACATTAGAGACTGGCTGTGTTATTATTTATTCATTTAAAAATGAATCATTTATACATGTAATTGATAAATTATTTAATATCTCACCAGTGAATTGTCAAAACCACAACAAAAAGCAAGCCCTTCATACATTTACTCATTCACCAAATATTTATTGCATCTAATTGTGCCACACATTTCTAGGATGTGGGGATACATGGATCCCGCAGACTTCACGATGTAGGCTCTTGTCTTATGGAGCTTATATTAAATTACCAGTCTTCTCATTTTTCCTGTAGATAAGATGTGTGTGAGTGTGTATGTGTGTGTGTGTATGTTAATAAACAGGTACAAAGAGGCAGTTATTCTGAAAGAGTTTTAGCCCCGTCAAGACCAAACAATACTGTTTCTTTAGAGCAATGGGGTAGTGGAAAAAGCATTTTCTACAACATTCTATGCCCCATGATGTTATCCATAAAACCGTTTAAAAGAATTTAGTATTTTAAAATGGAGATAAATTTAAAAGCTATAAAAATATCTACATAATTATAAGCACTAGCCTGATAAATGATTTTAAGAAATCTATATTTAACTCATTCTTCTTTTTGTCCAGTTTTCTAATTTTAATTTTCAAATATATTGTTTTAAGGGCATAACTTATTACTAGTTACAGCAACTAACCTAGGATAAAGATTTAAGAAATCAGACTTTATAAACTAGTTATTACTTTTATGCAGAACTTTGCATTCAAATGAAGTACCAGGCATGCATGTAAAACTAAGATGGAGACGAAAGGGAGTTTTATTAAGACATTTATCTCCTTGAAAAAGGCAAAATCTTGGCCTTGACAGGTTCTCAAATTTTTATTAAGTGACTATAAAATGCAGATAAGCCTTTATGTTGTCAAAATACCAATTTTAATGCAATGCATGGAAGATCCACTGTGAAGCTTAAATTTGAGTTGCATGATCTATCAAATTATTAAAAAAGAGCAGAGGTATCCTTCAAGTATATCTTATGCTTATCTTAGAGAAATATCCCCACAAATTATAGTGTAGTTATTTTTGTTTGACATGGAATGAAATTTCAAACAGAAAAGAGAATAATATGCTTGTTTGTGCCCTTATATCTATCTGCAAAGCCAATTTATTGCTTGTCATATTATTATAAAATTACATTACTTACCTTGAATGACTTATCTTGTCATTAACTTTTGAGTTGCAACATTTATACTTCTAGGAGCATTTCCCTTAAGTTGTTATATGTGGTTGTGAAATGTTATTTATCTAGACTGAAAAAAATAAACAGGCTTTAATTTGCTAAAAATAAAATATACAATAACCAAAGAACAAATAAAAGGTGATTTCTGATAAATACAGAAATATATAAAAATATACCACAAAAATAAATTTTTAAAAATTATAAAACCAATATATTCTCTATATAGCTGTATATTTGTCTTATTTTTAATTTATTCCCATTACTTCATCAGTATTTTTGAAGCACTTGCTTTGTACCAAACTCTGTGCTTATGCCCTGGTCATTACTCCTATCCTCAAAGAATACGTTTCCATAGACAGGGAGAGTCATGTGTATTGGAGATAATATTTATAATTTAAAAACAAAGCTAAAACTTTTTTTTTCATTTCTCTCCCATATCTTTTACTTTTCCTAGCAAGTATTTCACCATTTGGGGCATAGGAAAGGTAGGAGAGTATATGTTAACTCCTGAAAAAGAAAGATGGAAGATGAGCTTTAAGATAGAAAGGGGAAGTAAAAGAAATCATTTTCTTAAGAGGTACAGGGTGAAAAGGAGGAGAGAAGGTGAAGGGTTAAAGGAAGCAGCCAGTGAGATACATATATCCTAGCTTTATCCTTTTGTGCAAAATCCAGTGGAGGAAAGTTTACAGATTTATTTGGAAGAAAGTCATATATAGAAGAGGCTTGTGCTCTGCTCTTCATTTGAAAACCTCCAAATTGCTTTGGCTGTTTGAGGTCTATTGTTCCATATAAATTTTAGAATTCTTTGCTCTATTTCTGTGAAAAATGCCATTGGAATTTTGAAAGGGATCACATTGAATCTATAGATTGCTTTAGGTAATATGAGCATTTTAATTATGTTGATTATTCCAATCCATGAGCATGACAAATCTTTCCATTTCTTTACGTCTTCCTCTGTTTCTTTCAACAATGTTTTATAGTTTTCACTGTACAGCTTTTTCACCTCCTTCGTTAAATTTGTTCCTAGGTATTTTATTCCTCTTGTTGCAATTGTAAATGGGATTGTATTCTTGATTTCTCTTTCTGCTAATTTGTTGTTAGTGTATAGAAAGGCACCTGATTTTTGTATGTTGATTTTGTTTTCTACAGCTTTACTGTATTCATTTATTATTTCTAATAGTTTTTTGGTGACTTCTTTAGGGGGTTCTCTATATAAAATCATGTCATCCACAAATAATGACAGTTTTACTTCTTTCTTTCTGATTTGGGTTATTTTTATTTCTTTTTCTTGTCTAATTGCTCGGGCTAGATCATCTGAATGGCTATTATTTAAAAGATAAAGGATAACAAGTGTTGGAGAGGATGTGGAGAAAAGGTAACTTTTGTACACTGCTGGTGGGAATGTAAATTGGTGCAGCCACTATGGAAAACAGTATGGAGATTCCTCAAAAAATTAAGAATAGAATTACCATACAATCCAGCCATTCCACTTCTGGACATTTATCCAAAGAACATAAAAACACTAATCTGAAAAGATATATGCACCCTGTGTTCATTACAGCTTTATTTACGACAGGCAAGAGTTGGAAACAACCTAAGTGCCCATCAACAAAAGAATGAATAAAGAAGATGTGGTATATATATACAATGGAATACTACTCAGCCATAAAAAAAGATGAAATCTTGCCATTTGCAACAACATGGATGGACCTTGATGCTATTATGCTAAGTGAAATAAGTCAGATGGATAAAGATAAATACCATATGATTTTACTCACTAGTTGAAGATTTAAAAAAACCCAATAACAAGCAAACACATAGATACAGAGAACAGATTGGTGGTTACCAGAGGGAAAGGGGGGATGGAAGAAGGGTGAAAAGGGTAAAGGGGGACATTTGTACAGTGGTGGATGGAAACTAGACTTTTGGTGGTGAACACAGTATAATGATATACACATGAAATTTATATTATGTTATAAAGCAGTGTTAGCTCAACAAAAAGAGAAAAAAGAAAATCTCCAAGAAGACAACTACACAAGTGGATCCCTTTATAAAACAAACAAGGGCAGCTGCAGGAGAAAGAGGTTAAGTGATGACTAGAGATAGTTGCTGGGTTCCTCTTCCTGACTCCTGGCAGATATAGTACAGAAGGGATATAGAATTTTCCATAGGGAACAGGCAGGCATTGATATTAGTTGTTTTCACTAAGTGGTAGTCTTGCCAGCCAGATAACCAGTGAGACATAATGACCTAATACTCAAGGGTTGGAAATTGAGCCATTGGCCTAATGATGAATTGACAATTATGTTAAAAATTCCATGGGATTTACAGTATCAGTGAATGTTGAGCTGAGAAAACCCCTATGAACTGACTAAGCTAAAAGGATTTCACAGGCCACAGATTTCACCTGTGGGCACATGCTTACAGAAAAGAATAAATTAGCCCCCATACAGTGAAATTCAGCAAAGATATACAGCACAGCATACAAGTCTGAGAGTCCATATCACTTACTACCACAACAAGGATCTTCTACCATCATAATGGTCTACAAATTAGATCTAAGAGTGTTCCGTATTATTTTTAAGTGTTTTTATAGAAACTTGAATCATGACTTTGAAATTAGTTTTTGCTTTTGCATATCACAATTTCTATTAAAAAGTATCAGAATTATCTATTTTCAAATGCAAATCTATTCAAGAGACACACATAAAAGGGATTATAGCATAAAAAATAGCCAAACTTGTCAGATTTTAAGCGAGATATGTCTATGGCAGTGCATGTCAGCATGAATTCAGAAATTATGCTCTAAAAGAATCCAACATCCCACCAGATATTCCTAAACGTACTGAAAGCTACTAATTCAACTGATAAATAGCCATTTAATAACTAGTTCTATACTTAAAATTTTTTTAATTGATAAAAATTTCTGAAAATAATATGCAGATTTACAAATACTATTTAAAATCTGTATGGGACAAAGGATTTTATGATGTTAGTAGAACACAATGATAGGGAATCTAGCAGTAAATAGATACTTGATTATCATCAGTAATTACAGGATGTAAGTGGTGGATGTGGGAGCACCTTTGGAAGGGTCTAGAGAGGTGGGACTCTAATCTGGAAGACCAAAATTAGGAAAAGGGAAAATAATTCTTCAACTAGAACTTGAAGTTACACAGTCCTCCAGACAGCCAAGTAAGCCACTAATATTTTTTATTTCTTGATGTAAGAGAACCCTAACCCTAAAAAAAAATCTGTAGATACCAGAGGAACATGAAAGTCATCAAAAGGCACTAGGATATGAATGCTTAGAATTTAAATAAAGAGTATCTTTTTCACCTAGAATGTTTACTTTTTATGTAATAAAATGTTGACAACGTTTAAATAAACATAAGATAAATTTTTAGTCTGATAAAATATCCTCCATCATTTTAAAATTTAAAACCTTGCAAATCTTGGAATTAGAATCTAATATCTAAAATAATTTTGACATTTTCTTCATTTGGTCTTTGTTTTTCTGAACAATAGTTCCAGCTGTCTAAGCCATATGTTCTCCAATATCTGTTGACAGAAATGCTAGTATTTGTAATTTAAACCTGCAATGCTTAGAGAAATTTTTAAACATTCAATAGACGCATGAAGATTGTTAAATTACTTATTTGAAAACAACATACAACAGAGTTCATTTCCCTCAGTATCTTCCTACGGTTTTGGAATTCTCATAAACATATCAACTAACATTTTGTTCACAGCCCATGTGGCATCATATTAAACAAATCCTCAGGTCCCCTGATTATTACTCTCCTTCTTATTTTCTCATTGTCTTCTACTGAAGACAGATTTTGGTTCCAGAAACTGTGGTTGCATAATGTGGTTAGGACACTTTTCATGGATTTATCCACTTGTTGCACACAAAATATATACGTGGGAGATTTAAACAGTTTCGTCATGGGCAGAGTGGCACAATTTTCAGATTTGGGCACTTTGCCCTTTTCCACAAGTCTTACCAGGCACACATTTTTCTAATGCTTCAATTGGCTTTTCACTGCATGCCATATAAAAATTAATACTATAAATCTGCAAACTGAACTCTCAACACCACATATTGGTTTGGAGGATAGTCTCTGATAATTTTATTTGTTTATTTCCCTTATTAAATGGTACAATAAACTTCAAACAATCATGACCCAAACAAGATTCATTGTAAAAATATACAGATGGAGCACATTCTCACATCATTTAAAGGAGGCCATGTTATGTTTTTAACTGATGCATAAAACCATGAACTAATCATCTGTTGATTCATCAACTAAAAAATGTTGAATAAGTCACGGTTTTATTCACAATAACCAAGATGTGGAAGCAACCTGAGTGCCCATCAACAGAGGAATGCCATTTCTCTCTCTCTCTCTCTATATATATACATATACACACATATACATATATATACATATATATACACATATGTACACACAACGGAATACTACTTAGCCATAAAAAAGGCAAAATCATGCCATTTGTGACAACTTGGATGGACCGTGAGGATATTATGCTAAGAGAAATAAGTCAGGCAGAGAAAGACAAATACCATATGATTTCACTCATATGTGGAAGATAAGCAAACACATAGATGAGGAGAACAAATTAGCGGTTATCAGACAAGAAAGGAGTGGGGGAAGGGTGAAAGGCATAAAGGGGCACATATGTGTGGTAATGGATAAAAACCAGACCATTGGAGGTGAACACAATGCTGTCTATATAGAAACTGAAATATAATAATGTACACCTGAAATTTACACAATTTTATAAACTAATATGACCTCAATAAAATAATAATAAAAAAATACCGAATAACGCAGCATACAAAATGATTAAAAAAAAATGAACTATTTCACCTGGTGGCTGTCCACTGAAGAACAAAACCTGTTCCCAAGTTTGTTTTTATTTTCTCTGAAGTTGCTGATGCTCTGAAAGACTGCCCTTAATTGCATCTACTTTTTAACCCATTTGATTGGCCATCATGATTTCAGTGATCTCATTTGCCATCCTTTCATCACCAAGATGCTGACCATTGCCTTCTTTGCTGGCACCTTCTCTTTAAATAGTCCACATCTGAAGCTAGCACTTTTTCTTTTACTTTACCCTGAGACATTCCTCTAGCTGTTGCTGACACAGAAACCATGAAAAATGAGCTAATACTCCACAAACTCTAGTGTGCTGCCAACCAGGATCACACTCATAGGGGAAGCGCTGACTGGCTTGGGCTCATCCTGGTCAGGGGAGAAGCCTGAGTGACCGATAGCTGGCAGTACTGTCACTGCCTGTGCACATTCTTGGCCTTTATTCTTTGGTTTCTATGTCACTGTCTTTGTCTCCTATTGCTGCATCTTTTAATAATTATTTTCATTGCCACCTTCCTTAAACCAATCTTGAAAATTTGCAGTTTCCCTACATTCAGCCTTAGTGTCTCTTCATCTAGGCACTCCTAACAACTCCCGTGTCTTCAAATTCCATCTGTAATCGTTCCATTGACAAGTATCAATGCTAATTCCTGTTGTTTTTCTGATTTCAAATCCATATAGGCAACTAACACTTCATAGCTACTTTTGGAGTCTTAAAGTCGACTCAGACCCAGTCTAAAACCAAACTTGGGGCCGGCCCCGTGGCTTAGCTGTTAAGTGCGCGCACTCCGCTGCTGGCGGCCTGGGTTCGCATCCTGGACGCGCACCGACCCACCGCTTCTCCAGCCACGCTGAGGACACGTCCCACATACAGCAACTAGAAGGATGTGCAGCTATGACCTAGAACTATCTACTGGGGCTTTGGGGGAAAAATAAATAAACAAACAAACAAAAAAATTTAAAGCGCCAGGCCCGGGAGAAGGGCTCCTCTAAAAAATAAATAAATAAATAAATAAAACCAAACTTGTTTTCACCCAACCAAGTCCATATTAAGGGTCCCCTGTCTGGGAAAATGGCAGTATTTTAACCAGAATCCCTTAGGCCAACCTTACAAACAGTAAATCATCACTTCTTTTCAACTCTTTTCTTTTACCCATACATTTCTGTTTATTCCCACTGTCACTAGTTCAAGTTTTTAGCGTATTTTTTCCTGTACTGTTGCAATAAATACCCAACTTACTTCCATATATCCACCTTTCTCAGATTCAATCAAGTGTTAGAGAACAGTCAATGTAATGGTTTTGGGATAATGGAATAAAATTACAAGTTCTCAGCTTTACAATACTCTCTGACACCGTTATTCTTCAGATAAATTCCAAAAAAACTAAATGTGACCTAAAAAAATCTCCATGTTTTCTGGCTTCTGTCTACTCCTTGGACATCATATCATCACATTATGAAATCAGGGTGACTCCTGCTGTTTTGAATTCCTGGTAAGTTACAAACAAACTCCCTATGGACTCAGTGCCTTTGCACATATGTATTTCCTTTACCTTGAATATTGTTCCATTTGTTCTTAACCTTAATAACAAACCTTGGCTCATTATGAGTTCAGATTCAAAGTCAGTTTGTCACAAGTGTTTTCTCTGATATTTCCTGACACTATGAAAGGTCCATAATTGTATGGTCTTATTTCAAACTGTTTTCCCTCTTTTTGTTACCTATGACAGCTTTAATAAGTTTTTTTGTAATTATTGATTTAGTATATCCTTCCTCCAATACACTTAAGTTCTATGAAAAAAGTTGGCCTTATTATGAGTGTCAGTATTTAGCAATCTCTCAAGAAATATTTAGAAAATGAATGAATGAATAACTGGATTAATTATTTTTACCTGTGTCTTCTGTTTCTATATCAGATCTCAGTGAGGCAATATAAAAGCATTCTTAGGTTGACATCATTTGTGAAAATTTTACTATAATGCTTACAGTAATTTTGCCTACTATTCTATATAATTAAGAATGACATGGTGATCACATTAGCAAATCCTTTATTTTTATTCTAATGGTGGATGTTCAGATGTGACAAGAGTTTACAAATTCAATTCAATTTTGAAAACATAAGCAAAGACTCTGGCTGATCCTTGATCTTCTGGGCATCAGTTTCTGTTACTACTAGTGGAATATAAACTCCATGAAAATGGGGATATTTTTACATTCTTGGCACTTGGGATAATGGATAGCATATGGTAAATATTTAATAAATAATTATTAAATAAATTGATGAACATGTAAACCATTAAAACATACTTTAAATAAAGTATATTTGTTCTGGAGTAGAGAAACTATACTCAGTATTTAGAGAGAAAAATAATAATTTGTCATAAGATTTCTCTTCCACTAGCACTTTTATTTAATTGCTCTGAGTTGATTTTTCTCCAGAATATCTGAAGAAATCATTATTTTGAAAACTACTTACAGTTTTAAATGAAATGTAAATAACAAGGTATTTGTAAATACTAGAAATTTTCATTGTTATATTATTGCTATGTAAATACCAAGGATGAAAACATGTACAAATATGTATCTTAAGTTTCATGTTTCAACATATACACATGCAAACTTCTAAATACTGTTATAGTGTTAATGATAGATAATGTTATTTACAAAGTTTTCATTATTCTCTAGGGGAATTTTGAAACCTCTAAATCAGTGACCCCTGATAACATCACTATGTGACTTCAATATGGTGGCATCAATCACACATCTTCAGCGTCAGAGCACCCTTCCTGCAAGGAGAAAAAGATAAATGAAAGAGTTTTCTAAAGAGTTGTTTTAATGAAAACTTTAATGGGCAATAATTGCAAATATACTTTTAGTCACAATTTTTAAAAAATATGTACATGCAACATGACTTTTATTTTTATTACATTTATTGATGATTAATGAAATTTGGGTGTTTTTTCTCACTGTGATTTCTTCTTCCCTCTCTTTACCTTCTACTTCCCTTTCAGTCTTATGGATGGAGAACAACTGACATTAAGTCTATGACATTCAAACTGAACAGTATTCTGAAATGTGAATTACGTTCTTGGTTTTAATTATCATCTCTTTTTATACATAATACATTATTTTGAATTCTATGACCTAATGTATAAGGAAGCAGTAGCACAATGCTAAGGAGACATATTATGAAGCTGACATAGTCTTCAAACCACCAGGCATTGTTATCCATAAACTTTGAGTGACAATTAAATAATCCTATTTTCCTTTATATAATCTACAAAGTGCATAAAAAAAAGTACCTCTGGCCAATTGCTGTGCACCTTTAACCTTTAGCATCATGACGGAACCGGAAAGAGAGCTTGCAATGGTATTTGAATAAGTCTCTGTAGCTCCCCATCACCCATTTTTCTTAGTTCTCTCTCCATGTAATTTTTATTCTACAAATATTTAAACAATAACTAAGGACAATTCTGTAGAATTTCCATTCATTTTAAATTGCTTGCTTCTTAGCTGCTCGCTGCTCACCTTGGAATCGCTCATTCTAATGACTGAAGAAATTTCTCCCAGTTTCCTAAGTCCTTTATCTGGTTCTGAAAAGTCCTTGTTGGATAAGAAGTCATTTTGGTCTAGCTACCAAAGAGATATATCAATATTCATTATAATATTCACTCCCCAATTCTTTCATAATCGGGAAAGCAATATTGGAAGGTTGTATAAATAAAATAATTAAGTATTGGGATATGTGAGGAGGAGCTTGTGGGCTCAGGTACCAGGCTCACGAGGTATGAATATATATTGTCATTGTTAGTACTTTCCAGTCCATATTATATGGACATTTATCCATTCTCAAATATTTGGTTGCTTTTTCTGGAATGTGTGTATATGTATAACTGTGAAAAACGGTAATTTACTTGAGAGTAACTGAAATAATATTTAATTATATTCCTGTCCAGCTTGAATGTTAAAATGTCATAGTTAATTCTTTTTAGGATAAAAGAAAATTGAAAGAGTCATTATCATTTTGAAGTAAGACCAGGACACAGATTTATAGCGGACAAGAAAACCATTAAGTAGATGAGATCAATAGATGTCAAGCACATGAGGGATTCTTGTGACACCTTCAGAAAAGAAGTGACTTTTAGCTATACACATAAGGATTTATAAATGTAATCTAAAAGGCTTCTCATTTAATTGACAAAGAAAATCTAAAAGCCTGGAATGAAATGAGTGTTAGATCATGAGCTGCAAAATGCCATGTGCTATCTTTAAAAATGTCTGATTTTAAGTATATCCTTGATTAAACTGAAATTGAATGCATCTCCTAAAATATATTATGGTTGCTTTAAAAACTTTCTTCAGTTATTATTTACTCCATATTTTATGTCAGAAAATGACCACATGTTCAATTCAATTTGTAACTATATATTTTTATATCATATATCCTCATTATTACATTCTTCAATTAATGTATAAATGTTAACTTATTATTTCTTCCTCATTTTGAGACTATTTAAATTTACCTACGTTACACTAATTCTTTTAACCTTTAACTTTGCTTTCAAGTTATTAATTTCTAGTTTAATAAGTTTAAGGTAATCTAAAAATTAATACAAACTATTGAATATTAACTAATATACTCTTTCTCTCTGATCTTCAATCTCCTAATTTGTAAAACAAAGAGAGTGGACTAGATTATACCTAAAGTTCTTTTTAGTTCTAAAGTTATTTAAATTTATGAAGTGTCCTTGCTTCTAGAGTATAAATTGGCAGGGAATAGTTTTTCAGAGTAAGTCAGATTCTTTTTTTGAGACATATTGACAATGATTGAATAATGCACCTTAACAATTATAAACAATGTTTAAAACATGATGACTGCATTGAAAGAATTTTCAGTTTATCTTGTACACAAGTAATAAAATGTAGTTAACTAGATGGGCCGACCCCGTGGCGTAGCGGTTAAGTGTACGTGCTCCGCTGCTGGCCGCCCGAGTTCGGATCCTGGGCCCCCACCAACGCACCACTTGCCAGGCCATGCTGTGGCGGCATCCCATATAAAGTGGAGGAAGATGGGCACGGATGTTAGCCCAGGGCCAGTCTTCCTCAGCAAAAAAAGAGGAGGATAGATATGGATGTTAGCTCAGGGCTGATCTTCCTCACAAAAAAAAAAAAAAAAGTAGTTAAATAGAACAATAATTATTTGTAAAATACACTAGTATAGAGAAGAATTTCCTCAAATGTTAGTATATTAATATGATGTTAAGATAAATAGTACACAAAAAGCTACATAGTGCACTCTGTATTTCACTCTGTTTAATATTGTAGGGAGAGTGAGTTTATATGGAGAAAAGAGAGTCAATCCATGGAGATTGTTCTTGAGGTTATGTCACTTTGAACTCCACAGAGACAGATTCCCAGACATAAATAAGTTGAAAGACTTCAAATAATATGTATGTTTTTATTGAATAAGTTCTGATGTCTCTTTTTACATTAATAAGCTTCACCTATGACTCACATACAGGAACTAATAGAAAGGGTAGATTGGAGCTGGGCTTCATTGATTTCTCTGACACCACTGACTTCTTGTTTTCCCAAACTCTCTGTTCTTTCCATCCCCACTCTGGAAAAGTTTCTATCAGCTGCTAAATGTTAACCCACCGAAACCTCAAAAGCTGGGAAAGCATATGTTACTCGTGCTAATTAAAAGATGATGTTGATTATTTATCTGCGATTCAACTAAATAATGAGATACAATTTCAGTCCATGGTTTTGGAGAGATAGCATGCAATATTTCCTCTGAGATAAGACAGTTCTGCTTTGAAATTTGAACACTTAATTGTGGTGAAAGCCTTCAGTAATGTTTGGAAGCTGGAGCCAGAAGTCAGTTCACAGGGAGTCACAGGGGCTTGTTTTGTGCTGTGACAACTCCAAATGGGCAGAAACCAAGACGAAAGCAGAAGCACACACACTCTCTGCTCTAGGCAGTGGTCGGACACAGAAGAAGGTGCAAACCTGACCACGAGAAAGAGGAGAGCTGCAAATAGAGGAGAAATGCTTCTCACAGGCCCATTGGGATTTAGAAATCTCAGGGGTGCTTGGATTCCCAAACTCCCCATAGATATGCAATCATCTCATGCTTACAGGGAAGCAACTTATTTTGCTGATATTTTGTGACAACATTCTTTAAATATCAACCATACAGGTGCTATACTGTATACAGTTGACTTGAAAAAGAAACAAGAAACTGGTCAAGTTCTTAACAGATACAAGATTTTATATGCAAATATATGGATTTGATATTGTTTTTATATGACCTTTATCAAATTACAGATTTTTTATTTTTGCTGAGGAAGATTCACCTTGAGCTAACATCTGTGGCAAATCTTCCTCTATTTTGTACGTGGGCCATCACGACAGCATGGCCACTAACCAGTGGTGTAGGTCTGCACCCAGGAATCAAACCCAGGCCACCAAAGCAGAACATGCTGAACTTAACCACTAGGCCACCAGGGCTGGCCCAAGATTTTTTTTTCTTATTGTAGTTTGCTGAGAGTCGTATTTTTAATCATAAATGGTTAAAAAACTTTATCAAAATATTCTTCTGCATTTATAGTTATATTTGTATTTTTATTTCACTTTAATCAATTAATATGCTGAATTAAATTGTTGTGTTTAAGTAAATTATGGTTTTGCATTTCTGAGGAAATACAAGATTATGGTTTTTTATACACTATTGAATTTAGTTAACTCATATTTCATTTTAATATTTGCATATACATTTTATATAGGATGGTTGGATATTTTTTACATTGCACTTACTCTTATATGCAAATTTATACAACTTCAAAAAAAGTCCATACTGGTGTAGCTCACTTAGAAATTGTGTTCAGCTGCCACAACCAGATTATGAACTTCATAATTTGTTCAACATCCTGGAGATAGGTAGTTGTTGGCTTTAGTTTAGCATTGCAGTCGGGACGAAGTATCTGTGGTTCTCTCAAGCCTTTACCTCATTGACCAATAATGGTTTTGTTGGAGCTCCAAACGTCTTGACATGTTCCAGGTAGCTGGAACGAGAAAGACTGGAAGAACCCAAGAGCTTCCCATAAACTCATTCAATCACCTCTGCTTTCATCTCTTTGGCTCCCTTTTCTCCAAAGAAAGCTGGGAAAGCAGTTTATTTAACAGAGCACATTCCCATCCACCGTAACATAGGAATTTTCTTAATGAAGAAAAAGAGTAGACTGGATATTATAGGCTGAATTGTGTCCCCTCCAAAATTCAAATGTTGATGTCCTAACTCTCAATATCTCAGAACATGACTGTTTTTGGAGACAGGATCTTTAGACGTAATTATGTTAAAATGAGGTCACTACAGCGGGCCCTGATCCAATATGACTGGTGTTCTTATAAAAAGAGAGAATTTGGACACAGACACATACAAGAGAGAACATGATGTGAAGACACAGGGAGAAAATGGTTATCTACAAGCCAAGGAGAGATGCCTGGAGCATATCATTCCCTCACAGTCTTCAGAAGGAACCAACCCTGCCGACACCTTGATCTCAGGCTTTTAGCTTTCAGAATTGTGAGAAAATACATTTATTTTGTTTAAGTTATTCAGTCTGGGGTACTTTGTTATGGCTACCCTAGCAAATTGATACACTAGATATGAAAAAAAAAATTCTTTTAATAGGTACCTACCAGTCTCCATCGGAGACAGATTTTCCACTTTTTATGTTTTCTGAGACAATTTCTAAAGACTACGCTTATGTATTTTTGGAAAGTTTGGGAGAATTCAACTGAAAATCTTTCAAGGTATGATGTATTCTTGAGGAAGAAAAAGGAGGAAATTTCTCACTATTGAAGTTTATTTAATAGTTATTGGTCCATTTGAGTTTTTTTCTTATACCAATTTTGTCATTTGATATTTTTACAGAAATATATAAATTTAAAAATGTATTATCATACACAATGGTATATGGTATGTTTTTATAATTTTTCAAAATGTCTAATGATTCTATAATTATTTCCTCATTCCTATTATGCATACTTTTATTTAAAAATTTCTATCTTTTCTTAGTCCAGGACCAGATGGCTTCTCCAGTGAATTTTACCAAACATTCAAAGATTTAATACCCATCCTTCTCAAACTATTCCAAAAAATAGAGGAAGACGGAATACTTCCTAAATCATTCTACGAGGCCTACATCACCCTGATACCAATGTCTTTGCCAAACAAAGACAATACAAAGAAAGAAAATTACAGGCCAATATCGCTGATGAACATAGATGCAAAAATCCTCAACAAAATATTGGCAAACTGAATACAGCAATACATTAAAAATTTCATACACCATGATCAAGTGGGATTTATACCAGGGATGCAGGGATGGTTCAATATCTGCAAATCAATCAACATGATACATCACATCAACAAAACAAAGAATAAAAACCACATGATCATCTCAATAGACTCAGAGAAGGCATTTGACAAGATACAACATCCATTTATGATAAAAACTCTCAACAAAATGGGAATAGAAGGAAAGTACCTCAACATAATAAAGGCTATTTATGACAAACCCACAACCAACATCATACTCAATGGGGAAAGATTGAAAGCCATTCCTCTGAGAACAGGAATAAAGTAAGTCTTCCCACTCTCACCACTCCTGTTCAACATAGTATTGGAGGTTTTGGCCAGAGCAATTAGGCAAGAAAAAGGAATAAAAGGAATCCAAATAGGTAACAAAGAAGTGAAACTCTCACTATTTGCAGATGACATGATTTTATATATAGAAAACCCTAAAGAATCCATTGGAAAACTATTAGAAATAATCAACTACAGCAAAGTTGCAGGGTACAAAATCAATCTACAAAAATCAGCTTCATTTCTGTATGCTAATAATGAACTAACAGAAAGAGAGCTCAAAAAGATAATACCATTTACAATTGCATCAAAAAGAATAAAATACCTAGGAATAAATCTTACCAAGGAGGTGAATGACCTATACAATGAGAACTACAAGACATTATTGAAAGAAATCGATGATGACATAAAGAAATGGAAAGATATCCCATGCACGTGGATTGGAAGAATAAACATAGTTAAAATGTCTATAGTACCTAAAGCAATCTAAAGATTCAATGCAATCCCAATCAGAATCCCAATGGCATTCTTCACAGAAATAGAAAAAAGAATACTAAAATTTATATGGGACAACAAAAGACCCCAAATAGCTAAAGCAATCCTAAGAAAAAAGAACAAAGCAGGAGGCATCACAATCCCTGACTTCAAAACATACTACAAAGCAACAGTGATCAAAACAGCATGGTACTGGTACAAAAACAGACACACAGATCAATGGAACAGAATTGAAAGCCCAGAAATAAAATCACACATATATGGACAGCTAATTTTCAACAAAGGTGTTAAGAACATACAATGGAGAAAGGAAAGTCTCTTCAATAAATAGTGTTGGGAAAACTGGACAGCCACATGCAAAAGAATGAAAGTGGACTATCTGCTATTGCCATTCATAAAAATTAAGTCAGAATGGATCAAAGACCTGAAGGTGAGACCTGAAACTATAAGACTCATAAAAGAAAATATAGGCAACACACTATTTGACATTGGTCATAAAGGAATCTTTTCGGATTACACGCCTACCCAGACTAGGGAAGCTAAAGAACAAATAAACAAGTGGGACTTTATCAGATTAAAGAGCTTCTATAAGACAAACAAAACCAGAATCAAGATGAACAGACAACCCAACAGCTGGGAGAGAATATTTGCAAAACATACATCTGACAAGGGGTGGATCTCCATAATATATAAAGAACTCACACAACTGAACAACAAAAAAACAAACAACCCGATCAAAAAATGGGCAGAGGAAATGAACAGACACTTCTCCAAAGAAGATATACAGATGGCCAATAGGCACATGAAAAGATGTTCAACATCACTAATCTTCAGGGAAATGCAAATCAAAACAACACTAAGATATCACCTCACGCCCGTTAGAATGGCTATAATCACCAAGACAAAAAACAACAAGTGTTGGAGAGGATGTGGAGAAACAGGAACCCTCATACACAGCTGGTGGGAATGCAAACTGGTGCAGCCTCTATGGAAAACCGTATGGAGATTCCCCAAAGAATTAAAAATAGAGATGCCCTATGACCCAGCCATCCCACTACTGGGAATCTATCCAACGCACCTGAAATCAACAATCCAAAGAGGCTTATGCACCCCTATGTTCATTGCAGCGTTATTCACCATAGCCAAGAAGTGGAAGCGACCTAAGTGTCCCTTGACTGACGATTGGATTAAGAAAATGTGGGATATATATGCAATGGAATACTACTCAGCCACAAAAAAAAAGACAAAATCGTCCCTTTTGCAACAACATGGATGGGCCTGGAGCGTATTATGTTAAGAGAAATAAGCCAGAAAGAGAAAGACAAACACTGTATGATCTCACTCATATGTGGAATATAAACCAACACATGAACAGACAAAACTGTATTTTTGGTTACCAGGGGCAAGGGGGGTGGGTGGTGGGCACAAGGGGCGAAGGGAGTCATATATATGGTGATGGACAAACAAAAATGTACAACCCAAAATTTCACAATGTTAAAAACTATTAAAACATCAATAAAAAATAAATAATAAAAAAAAATTTCTACCTTTTCTTGATCAAGCTTGCTGGAGATATCTCTATTATTTTCAAACTTTTTGAAATGCACAGTATAGGCTTTACTACTTTTTTCTGTTGTTCTTTATTATTGATCTCTTGACTAACTTTATCAGTCTTTTGCCCAGTTTTCTATACTTGTCTCTTTCTTGATTTTTTGAACTTATTTTTTCTGACTTATTGAACTTATTTATTTATTTTATATGTCAGTCATCCTTATTTTCTGGTAAAGGTATTTGACACTACATGTCACCTATGAATAAACACAATTTTAATTCTTTCATTTCAATATATTTGCTTTATATTTATTTTTGCTTTTCTTAATTCAATTAGCCTTGTTTCTGATTTGTGGAAGAGATAGTCTTACATAATCAAGTATGATAGTTTCTGTAGGTTTTTCTTAGATCCTCTTTATCTGAATTTAATATTTCCTTCTATTCCTAATTTTCTAAAATGTTCTATTTTTTGTAGTTGTTAAGTTTTGTCAAATATTTTTTGCACCTGAGAGTTAAAAATATGCGTGTGTGTTTTAAATCTGTTGATGTGGTAAATTGTACAGACTAATTTTCAAATGTTGAACCATCCTAGCATTCTTTAGATGAACCCTATTTACTCATTAATAATTTATGACAGAAACATGGACATTTTTGTTGTTGTTGTTAATAGTCATCCTAACAGGACAAAGCTGGAAGCACCACACTTCCTAATTTTAAAATATATTAGAAAACTACAATGATCAAATCACAACAGTATGGTACTAGCAAAATATAGATCAGTAGAAGAGAATAGAGAGCGCATAAATAAAATCACATATGTATGGCCCACAGATCTTCCACAAGAGTGCCAAGAATCCATGATGATGAAGAGTTTGTCTCTTCAACAAGTGGTGTTAGAAAAATTTAATATCCACGTGAGAAGGAAAAAAATTGGACCCTTTTCTTACACCATACACAAAAATCCACTCAAAATGGATTAAAGACTTAAATGTAAGACCTGAAACTGTAAACTCTTGAAAACATAAGGGAAAAGCTTCATCACATTGGCCTTAGAAATGATTTCATAGATATTACACCAAAAGCACAGGCAATAAAGAAAAAATAGACAAGAGGAACTACAGCAAACTAAAAACCTTCTGCTAAGCAAAGGAAACAATCAGCAGAATGAAAATACAGAAGGCAGTGTGACAATATATTTAAAGTTCTGAAAGGAAGAAAAAAACTCTCAATTGAGATTCGGTGTCTGGCAAACATGTGATTCAAAAATACGAGAGAGGCTTCCCTAGTGAATTCTACCAAACATTCAAAGAAGACTTAATACCTATCCTTCTCAAACTCTTCCAAAAAATTGAGGAGGGGGGGAAGCTCCCTAACTCATTCTATGAAGCTGACATTACCCTGATACCAAAACCAGACAAGGACAACACAAAAAAAGAAAATTACAGGCCAATATCACTGATGAACATCGATGCAAAAATCCTCAACAAAATACTAGCAAATCGCATACAACAATATGTTAAAAAGATTATACACCATGATCAAGTGGGATTTATTCCAGGTATGCAGGGATGGTTTAACATTCGCAAATCAATCAACGTAATACACCACATTAATAAAATGAAGAACAAAAATCACATGATCATCTCAATAGATGCAGAGAAAGCATTTGACAAGATCCAGCATCCATTTATGATAAAAACTCTGAATAAAATGGGTATAGAAGGAAAGTACCTCAACATAATAAAGACCATATATGAGAAACCCACAGCTAATATCATCCTCAATGGTGAAAAACTGAAAGCCATCCCTCTAAGAACAGGAACCAGACAAGGATGCCCACTGTCACCACTCCTATTTAACATAGTATTGGAAGTCCTAGCCAGAGCAATCAGGCAAGAGAAAGAAATAAAAGGGATCCAAATTGGAAAGGAAGAAGTGAAACTGTCACTATTTGCAGATGACATGATTTTATATATAGAAAACTCTAAGAATCCACCAGAAAACTTTTAGAAGTAATAAACGAATATGGTAAAGTTGCAGGATACAAAATCAACATACAAAAATCAGTTGCATTTCTGTACACTAACAATGAAGTAGCAGAAAGAGAAATTAAGAATACCATCCCATTTACAATTGCAACAAAAAGGATAAAATACCTAGGAATAAACTTAACCAAAGAGATGAAAAATCTGTACACCGAAAACTATAAAACATTTCTGAAAGAAATTGAAGAAGACACAAAGAAATGGAAAGATATCCCGTGCTCTTGGATTGGAAGAATTAACATAGTTAAGATGTCCATACTTCCTAAAGCCATCTATAGATTCAATGCAATCCCTATCAAAGTTCCAACAACATTTTTCACAGAAATAGAACAAAGAATCCTAAAATTCATATGGAACAACAAAAGACCCCGAATAGCTAAAGGAATCCTGAGAAAAAAGAACAAAGCTGGAGGTATCACACTCCCTGATTTCAAAATATACTACAAAGCTATAGTAACCAAAACAGCATGGTACTGGCACAAAAACAGACACACAGATCAATGGAATAGAATCGAAAGCCCAGAAATAAACCCACACATCTATGGACAGCTAATCTTTGACAAAGGAGCCAAGAACATACAATGGGGAAAAGAAAGTCTCTTCAACAAATGGTGTTGGGAAAACTGGACAGCCATATGCAAAAAAATGAAAGTAGATCCTTACCTTACACCATACACAAAAATTAACTCCAAATGGATTAAAGACTTGAATGTAAGACCTGAAACTGTGAAAGTTCTAGAAGAAAACATAGGCAGTACGCTCTTTGACATCGGTCTTAGCAACATCTTTTCAAACACCACATCTGACCGGGCAAGAGAAACAATAGAAAAAATAAACAAATGGGACTACATCAAACTAAAAAGCTTCTGCACAGCAAAGGAAACCATCAACAAAACGAAAAGACAACCTAACAATTGGGAGAAGATATTTGCAAACCATACATCTGATAAGGGCTTAATCTCCAAAATATATAAAGAACTCATGCATCTCAACAACAAAAAAACTACCAACCCAATTAAAAAATGGGCAAAAGACCTGAACAGACATTTCTCCAAAGAAGATATACAGATGGCCAACAGACACATGAAAAGATGTTCAAAATCACTAACTATCAGGGAAATGCAAATCAAAACTACAATGAGATATCACCTGACGCCCGTCAGAATGGCTATAATTAACAAGACAGGAAACAACATGTGTTGGAGAGGATGTGGAGAGAAGGGAAGTCTCATACACTGCTGGTGGGAGTGCAAACTGGTGCAGCCACTATGGAAAACAGTATGGAGATTCCTCAAAAAATCAACGATAGAACTACCATATGATCCAGCTGTTCCACTGTTGGGTATTTATCCAAAGAACTTGAAAACACCAATTTGCAAAGGTACATGCACCCCTGTGTTAATTGCAGCCTTATTCACAATAGCCAAGACTTGGAAGCAACCTAAGTGCCCATCAAGGGACGAATGGATAAAGAAGTTGTGGTATATATACACAATGGAATACTACTCAGCCATAAGAAACGATGAAATCCAGCCATTTGTGACAACATGGATGGACATTGTGGGTATAATGCAAAGTGAAATAAGTCAGAGGAAGAAGGCCAAATACCGTATGATTTCCTTCATTAAGTAGTAGATAATAACAACAATAAACAAACACATAGGGACAGAGATTGGATTGGTGGTTACCAGAGGGGAAGGGGGGAGGGAGGAGGGTGAAAGGGGTGATTCGGTACATGTGTGTGGTGATGGGTTGTAATTAGTATTTGGGTGGTGAACATGATGTAGTCCATGCAGAAATAGAAGTACAATGATGTACACCTGAAATTTTTGCAATGTTATAAACCAATGTTACTGCAATAAACAAAAAAAAAAAAAAAACAAAAAAACAAAAAAAAAATACGAGAGAAATTAAGGTATTCCAAGATGATCAACAAAAGCTGAGAGAGTTCATTAAGACTACTATATCTGTCCTCTAAAAAATGGTAAAAGGAGTCCTTCAGGTTGAAATGAAAGGATGCTGGACAGGAACTGAAAGCCTGATGAAGAAGTCTCAAGATAATTTTAAAAAAATTTTCAAATTAAATGAAAATAAAAATACAACCTTTCAAAATTTGTGAGATGCAGTGAAAGCAGTGCTTAAATGGAAATTTATAAGATTGAATTTAATACATTCAAACTGAATGTATCTAGCACACACATATTAGGAAAGAAGGCAAATTTGATATCAATAATTTAAGCTTCCACTTTAGGAAATTAGAAAAAGAAGACAAATTTAAATACAATATAAGTAGAAGAAAAGAAACAAGAAAAATCAGAGCAGAAATCAACGAAATAGAAACCAGGAAAAAAACAGAGAAAACCAATGAAGCCAAAAGCTGATCCCCTGAAAAGATCAGTGAGATCAATAAAACTCAGGTTAGACTAACAAATAAAAAAAAAGAAGACTCAAATTATTATTGTCATGATGAAGGAGGGGCTATCCCTACAAATCCCATGGAAATTAAAAGGATAAAAAAGAAATATGATGAACAACTCTTTGCCTACAAATCTGATAACCTACGTGAAATGGACCAATTGCTTGAAAGACACAATCCACCAAAACTTACATAAGGAGAAGCAGACATTATGAATGGGCTTATAATCTATTAAAGAAATTAAATCAACTATTAATAACCTTTAAAAACAGAGTGTACCAGGCTCAGATGGCTTCACTGGTAAATTCTACCAAACATTTAAAGAAGGAATAACATCAATTCTATACAATCTCTTCCAGAAAAGAGAAGCAGAGGCAACACTTCTTAACTTATTCTGTAAGACCAGAATTATACTAATACCAAAACCGGAAAGGAGTTTATGCCATGACCAGCTTAGAGGGTGCGGGGCCAAGGGGCAGCCTCAAGGGCGAACATCAAGCCCCAGAGGATTATTCTAAGGCCTTGAAACTGAATGGAACCTCTCCTGCTAGGTTCAGGACTTGCTTTGGACTAGTGAACCCTTTATTTCTTCCATTTTCTCCCGTTTGGAATGTAAATGTCTAACCTGTGCCTGTCCAACAATAGTATTTTGGAAAAAGATAACTTGTTATCTAGTTTCACAGGTCTACAGATGGAAAAGAATTTTGCCCCAGAATGGATCACACCCTGAGTATCACCCATACTTGATTTAGATGATTTTGATGATGAGATTTGGAATTTTTTCTGTTGAGATTTAGATGAGATTTTAAATTTAGATTTAATGCTAGAATGGGTTAAGACTTTGAGGGATGTTGGAATGGGGTCAGTGTGTTTTGCATGTGGGATGGACATGGATTTTATAAGGTCAGAGGGTAGCCTATAGTGGTTTGAATAGTGTTCTCCTAAAATTTATGTCTACGCAGAACCTCAAAATGTGACCTTATTTAGAAATACAATCTTTAAAGGTGCAAATAGTTAAGATAGGATTATATTGGATTAGGGTGGACCCTAAATCCAATTACTGGTGTGTTTATAAGAAGAGGAGAAGAGACACAAGACATCCACACAGAGAAGGAAGAGATTGGAGCAATGCAGCTACAAACCAAGGAACATTAGGATTGCTGTCAATCCCCAGAAGCCAGGAGAGAGGCATGGAACAGATTCTGCCTCAGAGCCTTAAGGAGGAATCAACCCTGCCAACACTTTGATTTTAGACTTTTGGCCTGCAGAATTGTAAGAAAATAAATTTCTGTTGTTTTAAGCCCAACCAATTTGTGGCAATCTCTTGCAAGTGCCCTAGAAAAACTATTACGCATACTGATATTTTAGTAAAGGTTAATAAACAATCTGTATAAAAATGTAAATTACTGTAGTTATTATACTTGGTAATTTTATTATGAGTAATGAAAAATATCAGTGTAAGGTACTCATATGCATATAATGAAAAACATACAAAAACTAGCTTTTATCTGTTCTTCAATATAGTTTTCATTTATTACGCACCTGGTAAACTAAAAATAGATTCCTCTTAAATTCACTAAATTAAGGTCATGTACTTCAGATTCTTTAATAAATCTTTCTTTCTTTGACAAAATAATTGGATGAGATTTATCAAAAAGTAAAATCTTAACTGTTTATTGAATCTAAAATGTTTTTTATTGATTTTCCTTAGAGTTATTTATTTTTTGACAACATATTAATAGTTAGGCATTACAACATTAATGTATATTAATTTATTTCTCATTTATGTTGTTTACCATGTATTTGTCAACTCAGCAGTGATTCACTCAAAAAGAAATTGAAAATATTATTAGATAAACTTTTTCTAAAAAGTCATTAATATTTTAACTATTGTATGCGTGATGTATTTTTATACCTAATATTGGTTTAAACAAATTTCTCACACATTTTCTAAACATCAGATATATGATAGGAACTGTGATTTATTATTTCACTTTTCCTTAGAAGGCAACAACTTTGTGAATTGGTACTTCTTAATTATTCTTTATTTTCCAGAAGTTGAATGTGAAAATCTAAAATAATAAATGAAGTTTTTCAACATGATATGTATAATGATATACATGAAATTTATTAGTTAATATTATAATCATTGTTATCATTATAAATGTAATTATTATTAATTTATTATCTATAGTAATTAATCTACAATCCAGATCTTCTACTTTTAATCAAAAGATTTTCTTTTCATTAAAACATCAAGAACTCTAGAGGTAGAACAGCTAAGAGTTGTTAATTCCAAGGTTTAACATGATCAAAGACACAGGTTCCTCCTGTATTTCTTCTCTGTCATTCTCAGTACATCGTTTGCCCTTACTATGAGAAGGTTGATCAAGTTACTGGCATGAGAGTCCGGGGAGAGGATCCCATGAATAAAGAAGTTCCAATATTCCTGTATGTATCGCTTTACAAACTAAATTGTTTTCCCTAGAAGCTTCCTTTCTGAAATGCCCTTATATCTCTTTGACCAGATTTTGTTCAACTATTTATTTTATGAATCAATCTGACAAGGGGAATGGCACTACTATGGTTATCTGTGGCAAAAATATAACTAAGTGGAGGCGGGTGGATTTCTTTAAGAAAGTAGAAGGTAAGGGGATGAACACTAGGTAAACAACTGTAGAGGAGGCAAAACTTGACCACTATCCATCTTAGGTTTTCAGCTAGGACTCTTTAACAAAAGGATGGATTAACAAGAGAAAAACAGTTTATTAATCCATGCAGCGCACATCACACAGGAGAAGCTTACCCCAAAAGTAACTCAAAGTGGTGACTCAGAATTCCAGCGGATATAGCATCTTCAACAAAGAACAATAAATTTGTAGAGAAATGACAGGGCAAAGGAAAGCAGTTTAGGTTTCCAAGGGCAGCAAACTATGGAAAAACAAATATACAGAAGGCAACTAATGGAGTAAAGTTTGTTTGCAGATTCATCTGGTGCAGTCACTGGCCTGATAACAATGTCTTCTCTCTTCCTGGTACAAGGAGGGTACCTTTCACATGGGGGTTTTATCTCTTGCTTGCAGGAAGAAAAAGGAGATTAAGAGTGTCCTTCTTGCATCTACTGAATCTTAAGCACCTTTAATGCAAAATAATCAGTATGCCAAAGTGGCATATTTTGAGGTGACATATTCTGACTTCCTTCACAACCAATACTCTCTAAACTATTTGTTTTTTAGTCTGGGCACCTACCTTCCAGACTCTTAGCGTGGTCTGACTTATGGTCTTAACATCTTTCTGGCCTTGGAAACATTGATAAAGGATTAGCGAGATGTATCTCATCAAATCCCATACTCCTCAAGACCAGCTTTATCTTTGAATAAAGTTCTAAAGATTCCTCTTTCTCTAGACATAATGAGTCAGCTGAACTATTATTGTTCTTATCTTCTCTCTCTGTCTCTTTTTTTTCTTTAAATTCTGGCACTTCAGATCACAAACACATGCACACACACACAAAATTAATTTTTGTGATTTAATCCTTATTTGATCTTACGTTTTTTGCAGTTATTGTTAGATTTTGTTTTGATTGGATCACTCAATAGGCATACTGTGGTCTCATTGAGACCACTAAACAACCTATCCCCATATTCAAAGTATATTAGTTACAAATATTCTTATTATTTTAATTATCAGATTTTATTTTTGGAACAGTATTAGGTTTATAGAAAAATTGAGTGGAAAGTACAGAGATTTCTCATATACCATCCTCACCCCCCGGATTCCCTTATTATTAATATCATGCATTGGTGTGGTACATTTCTTACAATTGTTGAACCAATATTGATACATGTTTATTAATGAAAGTCCATAGTTTACATTAGGGTTATTCTCTGTGTTATATAATTCTAAGCGTTGATAAAAGCATAATGTCATGTATTGTCCATTACAGTATCTTATAGAATAGTTGCACTACCCTGAAAATCCCCTGTCCTCCACCTATTCACTCTTCTACCATTCCCAAGATCCTAACAATGACTTATATTTTTATTGTCTCTATCATTTTGACTTTCCCAGAATATCATATACTTGGCATCATAGAGTGTAGTGTCTTTTCAGATTGTCTTCTTTCGCCTAGCAATATGCATGTAAGATTTCTCTTTGTCTTATCTTCTCTTGATATCTCATTTCTTTTTCAGCCCTGAGTAAAATCCTATCGTATGAATGTACCACAGGTTCTTTATTCACTCATCTATTGAAGGACATTTTGGTATTTCCAATTTTTGGCAATTATGAATAAAGATGCTATAAATATTTCTGTGTAGGTTTTTGTGTATTCATAAATTTTCATCTCATTTGAGTAAATACCACAGAGCATGATTACCAGATCTTATGGAAAGTCTATGTTTAGCTTTTTAAGAAACAGCCAGACCGTCTTCTAGAGTGGGTGTATCTGTATCATTTTGTATTCCCACTAACAATGAATGATTGTTCCTCTTACTCCACATCCTCGTTGGCATTTAGTGTTGTCAGTGTTTTGGATTTTAGTGATTACAATAGATACATAGTGGTATCTTGTTTCTTTGCAATTCCCTAATGACATCTGATGTTGAACTTCTTTTCAGCATCAACAGATGTGTATTTTCCATCTGTATATCTTCTTTGATGAGGTATTGGTTGAAATCTTTTGCACTCTTTTTGATTAGGTTATTTGTTTTCTTATTGTTGAGTTTTAAGAGTTATTTGTATATTTTGAACACAAGTTTTTAAAAATTATATATGTGTTTGGCAAAACAGTTACTTTTTTACAAGCAAAAGAAACAGATACTGGTTAAAATATGCCAAAAGGAAATTTGCAGAGGTTACTAGGAAGAGAGAGGATCAAGTGTCCATGGAATTTTGGAGGACAGACTTGGGAGGATAGGAGCCAAAGGAGTGCTAGCTGTCTGGGAAGCTGTAAGTGCAGAAGCAGTCTAGTTCGCATGCCTCTGGTGCAATTCTTGCTCTTCAGCTATCCCTTCATCCTTTTGTCCCAGCTAAGAACATTTAATCAGTCAGACATAGTTCATCTGCCCCTTTCTAATAATTATGAGTTAAAGAGAATATTTAGTTATTTTTAGCTTTGCTTAATTGAGATGGGTCCTTGGATATCTCTGATCAGTATGGTTGGGTGAATTCAACAAAAAGGTATTGAATGCTATTAAGTGGAATAATATTGGTAAGCCTCAAAAATGCTTTATATCCAGGAGCTTATTTTAGTTTATATTTCTCCAATAGTTGCATCATTATCCCTTATCATAATTGTGTAACCTGTGTAAAAAATAAAAATGGCAAAGGCAGCCAAGGAGGAGCATGTAAAATTGGAGTGGAGAGGGCAGAAGAATAGTTGAAGTCCTTTGGACCAAAACATGGGTCCATGTTTTTCAAAATGTCAGAATCCAGAAATGAATAAAATAAATTACTCAAAAAATGAATGTAAATATATAAATATAAGCACAAATATACGTAAAAGTAAAACATATATAGACATATATGTTATGTGTATGTTTTGTTATTATCTTGCTCTAAGTCACTCAATGCTATAAAAAGAGCAGCCATTCTGTTCAATGGTCAAATTCCTCATGGCTCAAAAATTATTCTACTGCAATACATGACTCCAATCATGATATCTCCCCTTTGTCATTCCTTCAGGATTCAAAGTATTACAGAGAGCATGACTAGCTAAACAGGCCACATTAATGGGACATCATCTGGGGATGCCCTTGCTTAAAGACAATGCTTCATGCAAAGAGACAATACCTCAAATGGCAGTCAGGGTGCCATTTGGAGAATCCAGTGAATGCTGAGCAGGCAAAAATGACAAATAACCACTTCAAAAAATCAAAGGGATGTGACCCACGTTAGACAATAATTCACTCATCTAAAATTTTAAGTGATGATCAGAGTGATGTCAGGGAAACTTGAAGGTTTTATCTATATAGTAGCATATTCATATAGATCTAAATAATATCTGCCCTAGTTCTAAAATATTTCTAAGATTTATCCTCCAGTTTCCAGGAAATGTAGTGCACTGTCTGGTAACTCACGAAAATTTGTTTTTGCTTAATTATGTAGAGTTGATTTTTGGTGCTTACAACTGAAAATCTCCAATTAATCGTTTTGAGAAAGGGTGCCTTGCTCATTCATTGACTTGTTAATTTATTATGTACTTATTGTGCTCTTGCTTTATGCTAGATTATTCCAAGATGTTTGGGCTATGGGATAGACAGATAAGCTAAATAAAGACAAATGTTTCTTTTCTTGAGGAATCTCAGAGTCTTATAAAACGTTGTTTGCATTTATAGCTTTAAAAACAAGCCTATTTCATTTTCTAAAAGTATAATTTTTTATACCCACTGGCTGTGGGAAACCTATTCACATCTTTTGGAAATCTAGAACACAATAGAATAAGTTGTGTTATTCTATTCTATTCTAACCAAGTTAGAATGGTTAACTTTACCTAAACAAAAAGGTGATAATGTTCAAGACAAGATCTTAGCTAATCTTCTAGTGTTGAGATTTAAAATTACTAGAAAGAAAGAGTTATGATTATTGATTTAGTTTTAGATGCAAATGAGAATTCCATGCCAGTATACCCTTTGAAAAGAGGGAATACATGTTTTTTTGAAAACTGTGTTCTTATGAAACTTGACAGATCTATAGTTTGTCTCTACCAACCTCCATTTTTAATCCTTTTACAATAGAAACTTTACAGTATAAAATAAAACAATAAAAAATTTCAAGACTTTTTAAATGTCACTGCCACTCTTTCATGTTTCCTCTCTTTAATTTTCATAGATTAAGGCAAACTTAAACAGTACAGATAAAATTTCTAAATGTGGAGAGCTAAAACTTTACCAGATAGTATTTTATCCTATATAAATTTATAATATAATATTTTCTCTTAATTATTATGATTAAAATTATAGGAAATATCTGTATTATCATGTCAATGTATAGTGGTCAATATTGGGTTCTCTAATAATTTGTGCAATTTTCTATAATACCTGTAAGTGTTTTAATTAGTTTAGGCATAATTTATTCTTGATCTCTGATGTTTATCATTTTGTTTTGTCAACTTTTATAATTATACCTGGATTTCAAGCATAGCAATTAAAACATGTGAGTATTTGTGTTCTCTCCTAAAGTGGCAACTTCCTCCAGAATTGCTTTGTTTATGAGAACACAGCATATGCTTAGTTTTCTCCAGTATCTTTTATAAATCTGACAAACTTGGGAAGCAAAGTTCCATGAGTCCCAGTGTTCTAATTATTGTTATATTTATACTAACTTGTTTTGAACATATTGGCTGATTAAGCACATTTTTTCACAAAAGTTATAAAGATAAAATAATTTAATAACTTTTGTTCTAGAATATTAAACGCAACCCAAAAAAGTTGAGAAAAGTTAGATAAAACTTTGGATTCCTATTTTATTGCTATTCTTCGTTAACATAATGTTTTGGTTGTAATTACAAGGACCACAATTTCATTACATAAAAGATGTTCTCTTAAAACAACAATGCTAAAATGATTAGAATGAAATCAAGTTAGCTACAGAATAACGTATTAAAATACGAATATTTTCTTCACTAAGATGTGTCTTGCCAATAGAGCCATTTTAAAATTAGTTTACAGATTGAAATAATGAAAACATGCAAAATTAATAATCATGTCACTATAAATACAATAGTTTCTTTTAACTGATTTGACATGTGTCAACCCACATTAAACTAATCGAATGTAAATAATTTAATAATTTCATACAAATTGTGAGATAAATGTATTTCAGTTTCATGATAGCATTTAAAGTCATAGAACACAGAGTTCTAGTAGTCCCCCCTTATCCATGGATGATACTTCCAAGACCCTCAGTGGATGCCTGAAACTGCAGATAGTACTGAACCCTATATATACTATGTTTTTTCCTATACATACATACCTATGATAAAGTTTAATTTATAAATTAGGCACAGTAAGAGATTAACGTCAATAACTAATAATAAAATAAAACAATCATAACAATATACTGTAATAAAAGTTATGTGAATATGATCTCTCTCTCTCTCAAAATATCATACTGTCCTATATTTTTGAATGGTGGTTCACCTTGGTAACTGAAACCGGAAAGTGAAACCACGGATAAGAGGGGCCTACTGTATAACAAATTTAAATAATACATTTCCATAATTTACCTTCTTACATGTGATTGTGGGTAACAAATACGTGGCTTATGCAGTCAGCTAGTCAGTCTTTGTTGCTACTGATTTTCTATTTTTGATAGTATGTGCATAGTGACATTGTATTAGCACTTTTAAGTTGCTATGTCTCTTTCTTAAATAAACATTTGAATGTTCTTATAAGCATCTTTTTTGCCTGCCTGGTACTTCTACTATCACAAACTCCTGAGGCACAACTCCTATTTTTCCCTTAGTCAACAAATTTTGTAAAAAGCAACTCTTTGCCTAGATCGAGGTGTTGTCATTTGACTCAGAACTGGCCAAACTATACATTCCATTACACTGGCCATAGTGAGTGGTTCATGGATGGACCTGAACCTTAAGCAAGACCTGTCAGCAAATGAGACTAAGTTCTAGTAGATTGTTGGAGCAATTTGGAAAGATGTTCTTTTCTGGTGGTGTTCCTGAGAAAATGGGAGGCACTCTTGGAGCTGATGAAATCTCATTGATACAAGGGGAAGTCTGTCTTGCAGTCATGCAAACACAAAGGATAGGAGAGCCGATGATGGGGAAAGCAGAAGAGACCCATAAAAATACTTTGTGCTGGACTCAGTGGGGCCAGAAGTAGAATGATGTTCTTGGGCCAGCCTGGTGACACAGTGGTTAAGTTCACACGCTCAGCTTTGGTGGTCTAGGGTTCGCAGGTTTGGATCTTGCATGCGGACCTGTGCACTGCTCATCAAGCCATGTTGTGGCAGCATCCCACATACAAAATAGAGGAAGATTGGCACAGAAGTTACCTGGGGGACAACCTTCCTCAAGCAAAAAGAGGAAGATTGGCAACAGATGTTAGCTCAGGGCCAATATTCCTCACCAAAAAAAAGAAAGATGTTCTTCCCTTGGATTTTTCAGTTACATTGACAAATAAATTGTCATTTTACTTAGGTCCGTTTTAGTGTTCTCTGCCAATTGCACTAATTTTATTATTAAATAACATATCCATGTATAACCTTGGCAGTCATTATAAAAATTGACATCTGTGCTCTGTCAGTTAAGTGCCATCTTTAGCCTCTCTTATTTTGTGGTCCTAATATCTACTTGTTAGCAAAACATCATATTCTATTATAGTCTCCCATACTGTCAACACTAACCTATGGAGATGAGCCCCCAGTAACCTTTTTAATGATGCTGGTGGCTCTCTGAACCTCTCACAGCCTTGGTATATGGAGTACCCTCTAGAGCTTCCAGTGGAACATAATCTCTGGTGGGTCTTCTAGTCATACGTAGTATATCCATTTGAGTAAGTATGTATTTCTCTGTCATATAGTCCATTTTTTCACCACCTTTGTGGCAATTTAGGCATTTTAACTTCCCTAATTTTGGGCTATGAATCTTTCCATGTTTCCAATAGCCTTCTCTTATCAAGGTGTTAAATGCTATAACTTGGGAAAGTGCTCTCAATTCAACAAATTTTTCCTTATCCAATTTTATCTTTCAACATTCTTGTTAAAAGTCCTCAGAATCTAGTCTCATGGGACACTGCCCCAGCTTCTTCCAGAGCAGACTGGCTAGATCTTGCAGGTGTTTTTGGATAATACCTTTTCCCTTTCTTATCAGGTTCAGTGCATCCCCAGATTGATTATACTGCAATTTAACCTGAGATAAGGCTTGGTGGCCCGTAAGGGAGATGGGCTGTTCCTGAGAGGAGCACATGTTCTCTTGTGAAGAACAGGATTCTGAATTTTATTCTAGTACCAGAGAGTGCTAGCTCTGAATATTGAGGAATGGGCCATATCTGCAAGCTCATAAGGTTAAGAATCTGGAGAGTCATAATTTTGGGGGGGCATCCCCCTAAGATGGCCTCATCCCAGGTGCAAGAATCCCAGGTTTTCCACACTAGAGCCACTGCTGGGGCATAACACACCTGCCTTAATGGAGTGTAACTACCTCACATCTACTAACGGATTCTCTTCCATCATTAGCCTATGGTTGAACTTGTCAACAACCAGATCACCAGTGTGCCATGGGTTGTAGGTGCTCCAATAACCACTAGCAACGGGGCCTTCAGTGTCAACCTACCCCTGAATTATTAAACCCCAAAGTCTTCTCACCTGTGAAAAAAGTAGCATGTTAGGTTCTCTGAAAGTAAATGTTAAGATAGATTCTCAGTTTCAAGTTTCTTAGTAGAGATCATCACCTCTTAAGGAAGGAGAGGATGGTTTGGGCAGAGGAAGAAGTTGAATTCAGATGGAGGTATCACAAAGTATTGACTATTTGAGTGGAGAGGTGTGGAAAAAATATTGCCTTCAGAGTTGACAGAGTTGACTGAAATTACACAGTATTTACACTCTCTCCTAATTCAGTCACAGGATGACACACTCACCCCTAATTCAGGAATGGCATGCCCCTGGGAAAGGTGTCTCTCTACTGCTGAGGAAGTTCCTGGGGGAGCTGACAGTTGGAGGCTGTCTGATGAACACTCTTCCCGCAGCGGGGCAGCAAATCATTGAAAAGAGGTCTGTGCAGAGCATCTCCTCATTCACTCCACAGGTCAAATGTCTGACTCCTATAGTTGCAAAAATATTGTACTCACTAATCCTATTATTTAAACACAGGATGTCTAGGCTTTCAATCAAATTTTTCTCCGTGTTTATGATTTCTGTTTACATTTTATGAACGCAAAATTAACACAAATGCATTTATAATAGTAATAGTAATGAAATAGTAATAATCTCATGTTTATGGGAAGCATTATATTTTACAAAGGGATTTCCAAAAATACTGTCTCATTTGATTATAATAGCAACCTTATAAGGCAGACTATATTATTTCTTACCAATAAAATGGAAACAAAGAATTCAATTGACTTTCTCTAGGATACAATTAAAACAGAAACTCTTATTCTGACACAAATGTCACTTTATTTGTCATTTTCAATTAGACAATAATGCCACATTTGTGTTTTATATTTCCAAATTATTTCATACATATCTTATGTAATTTACTAAAATTATATCAGTTTACTGACTATATATTTTAAACATTATCAAAATAAATTTCTATCATTTTGATAGTTGGAGGTATATATTTAATTAAATTAAATGAATTTTCCTGATTGCAAATAAATGCATGCTAGTCTTCCCTTTGACACTTTTTCAAACCCAGCCTCCTGGCTAACAGACACTTTCAAAGAGAAAAATCATATTCTAGTGACATAGTTATATCTTCCCATCATTCTTATTTTTGCTCCATTTAATTTTAGACTACTGCCAGTCAAAAACAAATATAATTTACAGAACATTGTCATTTGAACAGAATACCCACAACATTCAATCTTGAAGAAAAGTTATTTTCATTACCGGTTTTATGTGTGAATGTTGAATGTGAGAATGAACAACAGATCCCCCAAAAATAACTTATGAATAATGGTAATCAGTGCAGCAGCAATGCAATTAATTTACTGCATATTCCCCTCCAGTGTTAATGGTGACAATGTAAGAGATTGATATCAAGTAATTAATAATTCAGATATTTCATTTGTATTATTCATTAATAAGTTAACATAGATGGCAATAAATCTCATAAGTGAGGTTTAAGGAAAAGTATAGAACAAATATACTAAAATGTAACGAGATTTCTCTTATATATATCTTAAGATTAAATACAAAATTATAGTTATCTAACACTTTCATATCAAACTTTTAAAAATATCAAACTAATATTAATAGATAATTGTTCTGAAATATTAAGAGCTGACATAATGGCATATTTTGTGTATTTATGGGAAAATAATGCTAAAAAGTTCAAGAAGAGCTAAGTAGATTATATAGAGCCTGATGTGAATTTAATATTAACCAAATGTCTCAAAAGAAGAATATTATGTAAAAATTCTCAAAAACTAGATAACATTTTTTATTGAAACGATTTAAATTTCAAGGTTTATATTTAAATTTTGCTACAATTTTGTCAATCCCCTTCTTTAGCTTTGAATGAGCTAATCTTTCTGCTAGATTGTTATTAAAACCCCATATTAGTATAGCATGTCTAGATTTCTTATTGTAGATTATTTTACTTTATTACCTAAATGCGTGTGATCTCATTTGGTTCTCATTAAGAACAATACATTGAGTGAACAAATCATTATCATTCTACAACTTGTTAAAAATGAAGATTTCAGATTAAATAACTGATGCAAAGTCATCAATTTAATAAATTGTAATGTTATGGATCAAATTTATGACTTCCAAACTTAAGTACTTTTAAATTTATCTTTTGATATACTATTGAGTTTCTTTATAGGCTCTGACTTACTGCAATCAGAGTACTTATGTAAGATTAAAAATAGATTCTTATTTAGGTAATTTAGATGGATTACTGCATTTTGCCATAGAGTGAAAATGAATTATTTTTAATTAACATTCTGATCAGCTACTTTTCAGGGATAATGTCATAGATATTAACCCAAACAATAGCATAACATAATCAACAAATCTTATGGGTTTAGCTGTAGAACATGTGTAATTCTGAAATAAACTCTAAAAGAAGTGGCTGTGTTCCCTATTTGAAAACTCGCTCAACATTTTTTTTAAACCTAACTCTTCTTTATAACTACCATATTAAGTGGCAATCTGTTCTTTCTTTCTTTTTCTTTTCTTTCTTTCTCCCTTCCTCCCTTCCTTTCTTTCTTTTTCTTGCTTTCTTGCTTTCATTCTTTCTTGCTTTCTTCTTTCTTTCTCTCTTTCTTTATTCTCTCTTTCAGTATAAATGTTTGTGTGTGGGGTGGGTTTGTGCAATTTATATTCCTGGATTGGTCAGCATATCCTTAAAAGAAAATTAATTTGATGTTACTTTAGTAATATGAAAATAATAAGGAAAATTTCATAACTAAAACAATTATCTTCACTATGTTTCTAGCATTAAAATTAAGCAAGATGGGTCTTATGACTGCTTTCTTGCAACAAGGAACAACTTCACTCATCTAGGTTGCATTACATGTAATTGAATTGAGAGAGTAAATACACAAATGGGCAATGGCCAGACCATATATAAAAATAGAACTTTGGCCCACAGCCTGATCAACCAACACCCTTATCTATGACAAAGAACCCAGGAAGGCAGCCTGCTATCAGTCAGACTTGCAGGAAGCTAGATTGCTATCTCTAGTGACAATCCAGGAAGCTAAGCAATAACTTCTGTAACAATCAGTCCCAAATGGTCAGGACTTATTAATAACTCATGGCTTCCCTAATTTTTCCCAACTTCCAACTTAGGATCAACCAGAGGAAGCCAAATATGCACCCTAACCAATCACATAGGATTCCCCCGCTTCTAGTTAGCACAACTACAGTTTCCACATGCCAACCGCCTTCAATCGGGAGGTACTTGAAACTGTTCCTTTGTTCCACTGTGAAGCTTTCCCACTCCTCTGCTTGCCTTTGAGTCTCTGCCAAAATGCATATGACGGGGACTGACTCTCTTGCTATAGCAAGCTCTAAATAAACAGCTTTCTCTTTTTTATTTGTTTGGTCTTCATTTCTACAGAATTTTCTTGAAATAGACATTGCCATTCCTTCTTCAGAACACTCTAAATGCTCTAATCTTTATTTACAATGCTCAAAAAGCATTTTTTTTTTTTGAATTCTTGAAAACTCCTTCCCTAATTTCTTTTAAGTGATGTGTAAGTTGACATGGTGCACTCTTTCTTTCTGTTGTTTACTCTTAAGATTTAATTCCAGGGGTTTTCTCCCAGTTTTGAGCAACTACCATTTTCATACTACATCATGTAAAAAGAATGAAGGGCTCTGCCTCCCAAAGACGATATAGGGCATATGTCTACTTTATGGCTCTAAAAGTAATATCCATTGCTGAGTGCAGAGCCAAGGATCAGTCCTAGGTTTGGAATTTCACCTCCCTCATTTATTAGTTGTGTGGCCTTGGGCAAGTTGCTTAACCTTTTGGGGTTTCAACTGCCACATCTGTTTAAGTTTTTGTGAAGATTAAATGAAGCACTACACGTGAAGCACCTAAAACAGTGTGTGTCACATAGTCATGTTAGAGGAAAAGAGGCAGAAAACAGCAGTCCTCCCCCTAGTCTCACAGCTTTATTTTCCCTCTTGACTCGTTTTCCTTCTCTTAAGGATTAACAGTTATGTTAAATTCACCAGGACAACAGCATTTAAACATGCCATGAATTATGCCATGATCTTAATTAAAGGAAATCTTCATTAAAAATAAATTTTCTTTAGGACTCATAGAAGTTGTTATTCATTTTTCTGTTGTTAGTGCTATTGAGTGGATTCTGACTCCTAGTGACCCTGTGTACAGCAAAGCAGAACGCCTACCTGGTCTTTTTGCATCATCCTCTCATCTTCCTGCACCATATCAGACAATGATCCACTGCTATTCATAGGTTTTTCATGGCCAATTTTTTTGGAAGTGGGTGGCAAGGTCCTTCTTCATAGACTGTGAGCGTTGCTAAAACCTGTCCTCCATGGGTGATGCTACTGGTATTTGAAATACTGGTAGCATAGCTTTCAGCATCACAGCAACATTCAGCCACCACAGTATGACAACTGACAGATGGTCCTCTCAAATGGTTGATCCGGCTCTATTTTAACATGGCTCCACTCATGTCATCTTTCACATTTTTCTCTTTTGATCAAGATCTTTCTCCAAAAACATTGCTGATCAAACACTAGGAAGAATTGCTGATTGACTATTGGAAAGCTCAGCTGATCAGCCATCAAAGCATCACTGGTACCTGGTCACCAGGAAGGCTGGTTCTTGACATGTCATGTCCCACATAGAAAGGAAAGTGGTTTCCTTAGGAGACTTTAGGCCACATTTGAGCAACAAGAATGACAGAGCAGAGGAAGGCTCTACCATCAAGTTTTTTAGGGTAAACGTCTTCTGCAATTCCTTGAAGTTTCTTGTGTGAAGTTTCATAAGCCTTAGTAAATATCTTGAAGCTCTGAGCCACCATTTTCTGAGTTATATGTTTATAATATCAAGCTATGCAGAGCAGACCAAGTTTTACAACAATGAGAATTCCTATAACAACAAAATGCTAGGTCCAAATTGAAGAATAGACCTGATCCAGTAGGCAATGTCTGAGGGCAGCCAGCTAAAGAGATCAAAGAACTACAGGATGTCAGTGGTCTCTACATTTAATCATTAGTCTTGTGCCTAAATTCTGTCTAGTTCTGTCTCTACCTTCCAGAGGTGTTTACCCAAGTAAAACAAGAAGAATTTACAACAGTTACAAATGTTTCCTCTTAGATCTCTGAAGATTTGATTCGTTAGGCAAGAAGTTCTAGACCCTTAGCACAATGAATTAGGGGAGGAACGGCAGAGAGATTGGTAATTAAATGCACTAAAAAATTCTCTAGATTCGTGTACAGAATAAGGTTTCTGATGACAAACTCAATAGTCAGAAAGATTTCTCCCTTTTGTAATACACTGGGAGAAGTAGATAAGAGTATTATCTTTCCAATAAAGAGAGGGAGAAAATAAGGTAAGAAGCAACAGTGAGTAAAAGGTGTACAAACATGGTCCAGCATCTGGGCAAGCTGTCTGCCTCAGATGTTGGTTACTTCTCTTCCTAGTCAATTTTATTTGGAAGACTTCAGTATTTGAACAGGACCAGATGTCAGGTGGAATCTTCTTTAGCTGTAAGATGTATTTTCAGGGTTCAATGCCTTCTAGTTCTGCAGCAGTGTCTGGGGTTAGGAGCACTTGGTAAGGTCCTTTCCAATGGGGCTCAAGGGCTGTCTTCCTCTGATGATGTTTTCAGAATATCCAGTCACTAGGCCCTAAATGTGATCAACAGGATTCTTTAAGTTGGAATTCAGGAAATCTTCTTTAACCTATTGCTGATAGCCTTGAGTATAAGATGTTAGAGACTTACTGTAGTTGATCATACTAGCATAAAACAACAAAGGATCAGCAGAAGATTGTATACCAACAGACACTCACATGCTGGTGACCATCCCATGTGGCGTCAGTTCAGGTTTTCCAAAGAGGACACTGCGAGCAATACAGGAGACCAAAGGTGATACCTTAGGTCAGGGGAGTCCAGTGTATAGGTATATAATAAGACCTCAAAGACAATTAGCAGGACTAGAATCCAGTATCTACAAAAGTGCAAACATAATTTTTCTCTCCACAATCTTTAGTTTTTATTATCCCACCATCACTTGAAAGAACTACAAAACATAGGAATATAGTTGTTGCTTGAATATTCTGTTATATTTTTAAGACACTGAGAATGTTTGTTTAGCAAAGTACAAGCATATTTTAATGATATCACCCATTCATATAGCATTTTATTAGAATAAACTCTAAAATGAGGTTAAAATTTTTAAAAAATAAAACAAAACCCCAGAATTTTGTAAAAATTTACCTCTTATTTTGTAAATTTCACTAAATATAGTGTTAAAAAATAAACTGAGGCATATTAAAATTTTAAGAGTTTATTTGAGCAAAAGTACATTCAAATAGAGCAGCATCAAAACAGAAGTGCATAAGAGCGATCCACCAATAGAAACTCAGGGAGAGACTTTTATAGGAAAAAAACAGAAGCAAAGTAAGAAAATTATTAGTTGTCTATAGCTTAAGGCACATTTGGTTGTTAGCGACTGGTTGCCCTTAGGTTTTGATTTTATAACCTTGAGGCATTTATAGGCTTAGATTTTGGTTTATTTACATAGGCTGCCAGGACATTAGAGCCACCTCAGTCTAATGCTCACCTCATTGAATTAATGTAACAATAAGAAAGAATAACCCTATTTTAAACTGATTCTTTATAAATCAAATGTACTTAAGCATATATTTACACTTACAAAATATTATGTGATCTAACACATTGATCTGACTAGTAATTGTCGGGATGTAAAGAGTTCTTATAGTTGATACCTCTTTAAAAAATGGTTTTAAAAGCAAAACCAAGTCTTCCTGAGAGAGTAATATTCATAAACTTCAAAAAAAGTTCAAAATAAAATCAGAATTTCAGACAAGATCAAGGCATCAATCAAAATAAATGCTAGGAATCCATGCCTAGAGACGATAATAGAAAATATAATTGAATGTCATGAAGGGAGATAAGCAAATATGAACCAGAAGCAGAAGATTTTGAGAAAAACAAGAGATAAAAATAAAACTCTGGAACTATTCTGGAACCTTCCTTTTCAAGTTTATTAAGGGGACTTGGTTAGCCATTTTGGGCAGTGTTTCTCAGAAAGTTTGACCAGAATCAGCATGATAAGAACAGCAGAGACATGTAAATGTGTATGGAGATATACTTTGAAAGACAGGAAATCTAAGGTTATGAATTCTATTTATAAAGTTATTTAAATTTTCACCATATTTCATAGGATATGAAATGCTTTTTGATAGAAGTTTCTCTTCTAGGTTCAGGCACAACACCACACACCCACAATAGGAACAAACAAACAAAAACTCTAGTTTGACATCCAAGGAATTTCAGACAATATATGAACTTAGAATAATCACTAAGTATCTGGGATATACTAGGCACCCAATGTTTATTCGTTGTTTTGGTGATGTATGAATATGCTGGATTTTTATAGACACAGCAAATAATGACAACTAATTAATATTTGTATCAGTACATCATCTTCAATAATTATTGGTTACATGTCATTTTTCCTGAGAGCTCTCATTGTTCAGATATAATGAAATTTTAATGTGTTTTTGGAAAACTTTATCAATATTTAATAAAAAATCCAAAGCAACATAAATGATACTTGAGGGGCTGACCCGGTGGTGCAAGCGGTTAAGTGCACGTGCTCCACTGCAGCAGCCTGGGGTTCACCGGTTCAGATCCCGGGCACGCACCTACGCACCAGTTGTTAAGCCATGCTGTGGCGGCGTCCCATATAAAGTAGGGGAAGATGGGCACAGATGTTAGCCCAGGGCCATTCTTCCTCAGCAAAAAAGTGGAGGATTGGCATCGGATGTTAGCTCAGAGCTGGTCTTCCTCACACACAAAATAAATAAATAAATAAATAAATAAACAAACAAACAATGATACTTGAAGTAAGCACTTATTGTTTAATTTATAAATACATAATTTAATGCAATTTCATTAGGTCATGCAACTCCAGAACTTTATAATGCTTCAAAATTTCCTTATTAAGAATTATGAAAGAAGCAAATTAATCAAAAACTGTTAGCTCAATAAGTGAAGAGATAAATAGATTTATAGACTAGATTGAAGGAATTCAGTCAAAAATCAGTTTTCTTTTGAGAAACTTTCATTGTTCAAATTCTTGGAAAGTATGCTGAAACAGGTTATTCATAGGATGGCAGGTAGGAACATCCAAAATGAGGGTACAGATTTGAAGTTGTTGGTTGAAATATTTTTTCTTTCTAAAGACTATTTTTTAAGAACAGTTTTAAGTTTACAAAAAAGCTGAGAGAGGAGTGACATCAGCATCATGGCAGAGTGAGAACTTCCCTTAGACTCTCCCTGCTAAGATACAATGACGAGAACATTCATATACTAACAGAGGGCGTTCACACAATACAAAAGATGTCTCATAGACCCATGCAGCCATACATCAGAAGGTGAAGGTGCTGGACCCCCCAGAGGAAGTGGACAGAGGTAAGGGGATCTCCTCTTCCTCCCCCAATGGCAGTGACCCAGGGCATGGGACCACACATGGCACTGAGAGGAGAATGGGAAAGGGTGGCCCTCTGTGGGAATACCTTCACTCTCCAAGTTCCCTCACAGCCCATGGGAAAGCCCCACAGAGAGGTGACTAAGCTATTGCAGGTGTGTCTTCATCAAGCCAGCTCCCCAGGTGAGCAGATAGTGAGGGCAGATCGAACACTCTCCCAGGATTGCACAGGTGAAAGAAAGCACCCCTCCCCCTACCTAATGCTCCAGCTCAGTTGGTCTGCCAGAGCACCTGCATATATGATAGAAAAGCAGCAGCTGTGAGCTAGTGAGCCAGCCAAGGATCATTGTGGGCTCAGAATACACAGCTCTTGACCCCTACCCTGTGGCAGCAGGTAGAATTTGCTACCAGATATTATCACTATGCAGAGGCACAAATCCATGCCATCATATAGTATTAAAAAATATATTAATACTCTAGACCAGAAGGAAAATGACAATCACCCAGAAGTCAATCCTGAAGGCATAGAAATTTATAATCTAAATGACAGAGATATCAAAATAGCTATCCTAACAAAACTAAACAAGTTACAAGAAAATACAGACAGATGGTTCAATGAAATTGGAAACTTCTTCACAAAAGTGACTGAAACTATAAAGAGAAAACAATCAGGAATGTTGATGAAAAACACAATGGATGAGATAAAGAAAAATCTTGACTCTCTGAATAACAGAGATGATATTATGGAGGAGAGAATGAGCAATCAGGAGGACAGAAATATAGAAATGCTTCAGGTGGAGGAGGAGAGGGCACTAAGACTAAAATGGAATGAAGAAATTCTTGGAGAAATATCTGACTCAATAAGGAAATGCAACATAAGGATTATAGGTATTCCAGAGGGAGAAGAGAAGGATAATGGAGCAGAAAGCTTGTTCAATGAAATAATAGCTAAGAACTTCCCAAACCTGGGGAAGGAGCTAGAAATACCAGTGAAAGAAGCTAACAGAACTCTGAATTATATCAATGTACAAAAACCTTCTCCAAGGCAAATAGTAGTAAAGCTGGCAAAGGTCAATGTAAAAGAAAAAATATGAAGTGCAGCAAAGCAGAAGAAAATAACTTACAAAAGAACCTCTATCAGACTTTCAGCGGATTTCTCAGAAGAAACCTTACAGGCTAGGAGAGAGTGGAATGATATATTCAAAATTCTGAAAGACAAAAACTTTCAGCCACTAATACTCTATCCAGGGAAAATATCCTTCAGATATGACAGAGAAATAAAAACTTTCCCAGATAAACAAAAGTTAAGGGAGTTCATTGCCTTAGGAACCGCCTCCCCCACACAAGAAATGCTCAGGAAGGCCTGCATACCTGAAAGAAAAAGAAAGAGGTTACAAAGCCTTGAGCTAGGAGATAAATAGGTAGACAAAATCAGAAAATTGCAGCTCTCTATCAGAACAGGTTAGCAAACAATTATCTTTAAACATTAAAGATAAAGGAACAGAAAACATCAAAAATAAATATAATCTCATGATTTTAACCACCAACTCACAATACAAGATAGAATAAGTTGTGAGGATAATAACTTAGAAGGGGAAGAGGGTAGGAATGGAATTATCTTAGTCTAAGGTAATAAGAATCTATCAGAAAAAGACTATCTCATATATGAGATTTTTTATACAAACTTCATGGTCACCACTGAACAAATAATGAGAGCAGAGATGCAAATGATAAATAAAGAGAAAACTAAGAAAACCATCATAGAGAACTACCAAACTGAATTGGCAGTCCAAAATACATGGGATGAGAAACAAAGGAATGCAGAAGAACAAGACAACAAGTGACAAAATGGCAGCATTAAGCCCTCTTATATCAATAATCACTTTAAATGTAAATGGATTGAATTCTCCAATCAAAAGACACAGAGTGGTGGGATGGCTTAAAAAACAAGACCCAACAGTGTGCTGCCTCCAGGAAATACATCTCAGCTCTAAGGACAAACACAGCCTCAGAGTGAAGGGAAGGAAGATGATACTTCAAGCTAATTACAAACAAAAGAAAGCAGGTGTTGCCATACTTATATCAGACAAAGTAGACTTCAAGACAAAACAGGTAATGAAAGACAAAGAGGTGTGGTATATAATGATAAAGGGGACACTCCAGCAAGAAGACATAATACTCATAAATATGTATGCACCCAACACAGGAGAACCAACCTACATAAAGCAACAATTAACAAACCTAAAAGGGGATATTAACAACAACACAATAATAGTAGGGGACCTTAACACCCAACTTACATCAATGGATAGATCATCCAGACAGAAAGTCAACAAGGAAATAGTGGATTTAAATGAAAAACTAGACTGGATGGACTTAATAGATATATATATATATATAGAACGCTCCATCCAAAAACAACAGAATACACATTCTTCTCAAGCGCACATGGAATATTTTCAAGGATAGACCATATGTTGGGAAACAAGACAAACTTCAATAAAATTAAGAAGATTGAAATTATGTCAAGCACCTGTTCCAACTAGAAATCAACTACAAGAAGCAAGCTGGGAAAGTGACAAATATGTGGAGACTAAACAACATGCCACTGAACAACCAATAGATCATTGAAGAAATTAAAGAAGTAATCAGAAAATATCTGGAGATAAATGAAAGTGAAAACACACCATACCAACTCAGATGGGATGCAGCAAAAGTGGTCCTAAGAGGGAAATTCATATCACTAGAGGCCCACCTTAACAAACAAGAAAAATCTCAAATAAGAAATCTTAAACTACACCCAACAGAATTAGAAAAATAAGAACAAAAAGAGCCCAAAGTCAGCAAGAGAGAAATGATAAAAATTAGGGCAGAAACAAATGAAATTGAAATGAAAAAAGAAAATGGTAGAAAAGATCAATGAAACTAAGAGCTGGTTCTTTGAGAAGATCAACAAAATTGACAAACACTTAGCCAGACTCACTAAGTAAAAAAGAGAGAAGGCTCTAATAAATAAAATTAGAAATGAAAGAGGAGAAATTACAACAGATATCATATCAATAAAATATAAAAGATTAAAAGAGAATACTATAAAAAACTATATGCCAACAAATTGGACAATCTAGAAGAAATGCATAAATTCTTAGAGTCACAAAACCTCCAAAAATAGAATCAAGAAGAAATAGAGAATCTGAATAGACAAATCACAAATAAAGAGTTTGAAACAGTAATCAAAAACCCCCCAAAAAATAAAATTCCAGGACCAGATGGCTTCTCTGGAGAATTCTACCAAACATTCAAAGAAGATTTAATACCTATCCCTCTCAAATTATTCCAAAAAATTGAGGAAGACAAAACACTTCCTAACACATTCTACAAGGCCAACAAAACCCTGATACCAAAGCTAGACAACAACAACACAAACAAGAAAAATTACTGGCCAATATCACTGATGAACATAGATGTAAAAATCTTCAACAAAATATTGGCAAACCGAATACAGCAATACATTGAGAAGATCATACACCATGATCAAATGGGATTTATACCAGGACACAGGGATGGTTCAACATCTGCAGATCAATCAATGTGATACACTACGTTAACAAGATGAGGAATAAAAACCACATGATCATCTCAATAGATGCAGAGAAAGCATTTGACAAGATCCAACATCCATTTATGAAAAAAAACGCTCAATAAAATGGGTATAGAAGGAAAGTACCTCACATATGACAAACCCACAGCCAACATCATATTCAATGGTGAAAAACTGAAAGCCATCCCTCTGAGATCAGGAACAAGACAAGGGTGCTCACTCTCACCTCTCTTATTCAACATACTACTGGAGGTTTTGGACAGACCAACTAGGCAAGAAAAAGAAATGAACAGAGTCCAAATAGGCAATGAAGAAGTGAAATTCTCACTGATTGCAGATGACATGATTTTAGGTATAGAAAACTAAAATGAATTCATTGGAAAACTATTAGAAAGAATCAACAACTGTACAGCAAAGTTGCAGAGTACAAAATCACCTTACAAAAATCATTTGCATATCTGCACTCAAATAGCGAACTAACAGAAAGAGAAATTTAGCTCTTGATATTTATATTTGCCAAACATTATAAACAGGTGGTTGATTTTTTTAAAATCCAAGAATCCAGATATCAAATGTTTCCATTTTATTTTATTTTATTTATTTATTTTTTTTGTGAGGAAGATCAACCCTGAGCTAACATCCATGCTAATCCTCCTCTTTTTGCTGAGGAATACCGGCTCTGAGCTAACATCTAATTGCCAATCCACCTTCTTTTTTTTCCCCAAAGCCCCAGTAGATAGTTGTACATCATAGTTGCACATCCTTCTAATTGCTGTATGTGGGATGCTGCCTCAGCATGGCTGGAGAAGCGATGCGTCGGTGTGCGCCTGGGATCAGAACCTGGGCCGCCAGTAGCGGAGCATGTGCACCCAACCGCTAAGCCATGGGGCCAGACCCTTTTTGTTTCCATTTTAATGCTTAAGGTTTTAAGTATGCAGTCAGTGAAACTAACTTGAGCAGAATACTCGTATGCTTTTTCAGAAGCATTAATAATTATAAAATAATTAACATTTAGTTATCTATACCACTTAATAATTTGGTGAAAAGTACAGAGATTATATCATATTTAAATAGCACATAAAATTCATGCATATTCACAGGGACCAAAATACAGTTTCATTTGGTTTCCGTATTTTCACTTCCAATCAGCCTAATGTCATCTTATGCAAGCTCCCCACATTTATACCGTACAATGATATGTCTAGTTGTTCTTGTTAGTTTTTAGTTTAGACTTTATGTCATCAATTGAAAAATACATGTGCAGAGAAAAACTCTGCAAATGAGACTGTGCCATACAGTCGATTGCAATATACATCCAGATTTTAGATGTTATAATGTGGAATAATTTAGATTTCATAATTGATGAAATAAGTATTTCAGCTATTTTTTACACATGATTTTATCCTCTTCCAAAATGCACTTTTTCCAATGTCCTAACAAAAATTCAATCTCTCTCTAAAATTTTTTAAGTGTATTTTCACTGTGACTCTTAATGTGATGGCTCAGGCACATTTTGTTCCAGCCCATGCAGTGCTGGGAGCGCAAGCCTGACCTTAGAGGACCTTGGCATAGATCCCAACACAGCCACTCATTAGTTTTACCACCTTGGCAGGTTATCTAACCTCTATAAGGCATTGCTTTCTTATCTATCAACATGGACATAATTTTATTTTCTCACAGGATTGTTCTGAGGAGTAAAAATGATTGCTTTCTTCAAAATGAGACATGTGTGCTCCTTCAGTACCTGAAAACTTTTTAATGATTATTTGGCAATAGAAAGCATTAGGGAAATAAATTTCCGGAACTTCAAATTCCATACGCTCATTCCTAAGAATCATCTGCCAGAGATTCTCCTGCGGGTTCTCTTTTTCAAACTCAGCTGTCATAAATTGCAGCCAGCATCCCTGACTTCACAAATCAGAAATGCCTCTAACCTCAATGTGATCATCTGTTCTGGGAAGTTAAATTAAAAGTAGACACAGAAGAATTTTTAAATATTGATATAATATCAAGAAAGTGAACCACACTAATGATTGGATAACAAGTTATTTTGTTAGTTGGATGTTTTCCATTTTTTGTTTGTTTCAACATAATTGAAGGTAGACTTTATCTAAGTTACTAGTTGATAGGTCAACATTCTGATTATAGATTACTGTATAATTTTTAGCATATAACATTTTAGTTCAGAGATTGAATGACATGGCTATACTCAAACACCTTCCATTTCTATTCACTTCCTTATTTAAATAAGTTTTCTTAAGAACGAGTTTATTTTTCTAAGGACGTCTTAGGGTATCCAATTGCTATGACATTTCATTGATATTGCACACGTTTAAAGCTCCATGTAAAAATTTTTAATGTTACTATTTCTAATAAAGCAGAAATTTTAGTTTTTTCTCTATTTCTGCAATAATGACAAACTCAATGCCATTTAAAATAATTTGCCAATTAAAAAAAAATTGGAGAGGAAGATTTTGAAAAATCTTTTAGAGAGTATATTTACAAAAATGGGAAGACCACTGACGTAGATAATACCTAACATATATTGAATGCTTATTATTTTTCAGTGGCTAATTTTAAGAATGTAAATATTTTATCTCACTTATTTCTCAGTACAGCTCTCTTATGACTGTCATATAATAGATGAGAAAATTACTGTGTGGAGAGATGAAGTAACTTGCCTAGGCTTGTATGGCTAATAAATATGCACATCTGATTCTAATACAGACACTGTGATTCAAAGTCTGTGCTCTTAACCTTAGGTGCAATTTCTCCCTGAGTCTTCAACGTCGTGAGTGCTAAGTAAATGGTAACCGTTATTTTAATCATCAGTAGTAACCATTTATGAATACGTGTAATATCTAAAAACTGTTAATTATAAGACCAATATTTCTGTTTTCTAATTATTATTCTAATTATTTGCATATTTCTCTTTTTTGCATCATTGCACAAGCCTAGGCTGTAGCACAGATGACAAAAAAATATTTATTAGATAAATGATTAGATAGGGCCGGCCCCATGGCTTAGCGGTTGGGTGCACGCGCTCCACTACCGGCAGCCTGGGTTTGGATCACAGGCGCGCACTGACGACTGCTTCTCCAGCCATGCTGAGACTGCGTCCCACATACAGCAACTAGAAGGATGTGCGACTATCACATACAACTATCTACTGGGGCTTTGGGGAGAAAAAAAAGGAGGAGGATTGGCAATAGATGTTAGCTCAGAGCCAGTCTTCCTCAGCAAAAAGAGGAGGATTAGCACGGATGTTAGCTCAGGGCTGATTTTCCTCACAAAAAAAAAAAAAAAATGATTAGATAGATGAACACCCAAATAAATAAACAACTTTTGAAACATGAAGTTTCAGAATTATATATCATTTTCCTTGGCATTATTGTCACAGTATGGACCTTATGTTCAGGCTACTTATTTCACTATTATATGGAAATACATGAGAACTGAATAATCCATCTTATAATGCCATCTTCAAGAGTAAGACATGATAGCATATATTAACTAACATTTTTTTTAAAGAAAATCCCTTGACTTCATTTTTTCTCATATAGTGATGGATTTTTTCCCCCATTGGTTCATTATATAAGCCTACATTTCTTGTGGTGTTTATGTACTGAGTGTAATGGCTTTGTGTAATATCCGTGCCCATACTTTAGATGAAGTTAAGTGGCATAGAGAGGAACAGTCCTCCTATTTGTGTTTTATACAATTTTGCCAATATTTTATAAAATATTTCATTAAATTATAAGGCTAATGAACGCTGGTTCATCAAGAAAATAATACGTTTCATTAAAACAAGGAAAGAAGTGTCGCCATGGTCAAATAGATTGGAGACTGCACGGCCCAGTGGCCAAATATGTTTAGAGACTGCATGCCCCTCTCTCTGAATCACAATACATGTTAGCAATTGACTACCTTAGATAATTCCTATAATAAAGAAGCATGCTTCAATTTCCTTAACACATTGTTTCTCAAATTTACTGATTATGCAATACTTATTGTTATTTCTTAGAATTAATGTTCTAATGGACAGAATTTGAGGACAAAAATTTCATATTGTTAGAAGCAATACAAGAATTTGATAACTAATTTAAAAGATGAACAATCCAGCCAGGGAACTACCAAGATATAAATCATGAGTGATGCTCTTGTTCACAAGGAAACAAAATGATGTTTTGTTACAAATCACACATTCCAGCTCTGCAACATTTAGCCAGTTATTTAACATCTCCACCATGTGTTTGCTCCTACCTCAAAGAGCTGTGAAACATAGTAAATGCCATAGTACATGCAAAAAGAAGTATGCCAGGCACATTGTGAATCCAGTAAATTTTACTACAATGATGGTGATGATGATTGATGATGATGATGATGATGATGATGATGATGATTGAATTCTGAAATATGATTATATCTTTTAAGTTCTCTTGGAAACTTGAATGCACATAGGACTTATATCCTACATAAACTCATTTTAAAAGTTATTCTTTTATTCTGGAATATTGCTTAAGCAATAGTGTTTGCCATGTGTGGAGTAGGTAGATTCATGTTTTAATAAAGTTTAGAAATTCATCTTTCTAATATTGTACTCACTCAGCTACATATTGCTTTGCATCCATCTGTCTATCTCTCTCTCTGTCTACCAATCATCTATTCATCCTTGCATCTACCTACATCATTTATCCAATCTATCTCTTTCTATTTGTATAATATAGATGTGCAGGCAATTAAAATGTCTTTGCAAAATCAATAATAAAGAATAGTATGCTTGTTGAAACACTCTTTGAAGAGTCAAGAGAATTACACGAATTCACCTTTTTTATGTGTCTGCTCGTATTTTAACATCTTGAGCTTTTACTTGTTTTTCTGTCACGGAGCTAAATATTAAGCTAGAGATTGCTGTTGTGGGAAGCATAATGTCTGCTGTGCCATTCAGCATGGAAAGGAAATCACCTGTGGCTAGTTTGAAGTTTGTTCCTGAAATAGATGGGGATCTGTCATCGCCTGCCTGATGTGATAGAAGCCCAGCAAATCCTTTTATCTCAGCTGTGCTAGTGAGAGAGCCTTTGTTTAATCGTGATGAAAAAAGATCCCGGAGTAGAAGGGAAATGGGTTCCCTGCAGAATTGAAGCCTCCAAATGGCCATAAAAAATGTATGCAGGTAAACATCATTTATACAATATTGCTTTATAGCAGATTATAGGCTCATGCTGTGTGCCATAAACTCCATGGGGGAATCAGGAGGAAAACAGAGTTTCTAGTTCCTTGGAAGTCGTATCAGGACAGCACAGCTAAAACAGTTGCTACAAGTAATTCTGGAAGCGAGTTTGAAATCACATTGCTTTAAAGAACAACAACAGTTACAAATCAGTACATAATTTGGCACAATTTTCTAAAATATATTTATTTTAGTTCATAATTATATAAATTCTATATACCAAGAATATGCCTCTATTTTAACTGTACTGTTTCAAGGGAATAATAAATCCATTTACTTTTTAATATAAGATACATTAAGGTAATGTCTTAAAAATAAAGAAAAAATATAGAGATGCAGGTATTTGAAACATATCTTTTAAAAAGATGATATTTTTCCATCTTATGTATTCATTAGTTCATGATTCATCCAATAATGTTAGTAGTGTAATAATTACTCTAGGTCACTAGAGTAATTGTATTGTACTCGCAATGAAAATGTCTATAGAATAGTGTGTGTGTGTGTGTGTGTGTGTGTGTGTTCCAATAGATTCACAGAGGCTAGGGCCAATAGATGACAGTCAAAACTACAATAAACAAAAGAGCTTAAATCATACAGAGAAAGAGAATATTTCCTCATGCATAACTATGGGAGTTAAAAGATTATGATGAAAAACACATGCTTAAGAAAGTCAGCATAATTTATGACATCCATTGCATTAGTGTAATTATGGCAAATACAAAAGTGCTTTCTTTCTCTGACTTTCTTTTATTCTTTATACCACTTATTATTTTCTCCACACATTATTATACAAATAAAGGAATCATTTGTTAATATCATCATAATCACATGTAGACTTGAAAATTAACGAGTCTCCAAGAAAAAGGATACCATAGTAATTTTTTAAGATACACTTTTTAGCAGTTCGTATACAAATTAGGATTAACTTTTTTACGATATTTTATTTTGTGTAAATAGACATACTTGTTGTCTACTGTATAAAATATAAATTTATAGAATGAAACCAACCTTATTCTGAGCTATCAAGATATGATTCAATAATAAAAATGACAATTTTCTTTGCAATAAGGCAAAAAAAATGGTCAGTCATTAAAATACATAATAAATACAATTGAACTGAATAAAAACATATGTTTTAATATATTTAATATCAAGTCAAAACTTGATACTGACCTTAGGTCAAATATAGAGAAATGACAATTGGGCAAATAATAAACAATGAACCAATGACTTCAATGCCTTTATACCCACTATGAGGCATTCACAAATGTGCCATTTCTTGTTTGAAACAGATTTACTACCCAGTAACCTCATAGCGTATTGGTGATGTGGAATACAATTAAGAAAGGGGAAATCTAAAGATATTTTAAAAATAATTAGCTAGTCACAAAAGTAAAACACATATTACCAAGAGAAATATAATCTATTTTAAAGCATCTAAATTTAAAAGTAATCAAATAATCATTTAACATAGAATTTTTAGCAAAAAACAGTTTTGCGGGGTCACCCTGGCAGTGCAGTGGTTAAGTACACATGCTCTGCTTCTGCGACCTGTGATTCGCAGGTTCGGATCCTGGGCGCAGACATACTCACTGCTCATAAAGCCATGCTGTGGTGGTGTCCCACATACAAAAAGGAGGAAGATTGGCACAGATGTTAGCTCAGCAACAATCTTCCTCAAGCAAAATGAGGAGGATTGGCAACAGATCTTAGCTCAGGGCCAATCTTCCTCACTGAAGAAAACAATTTCGCTTTGTTTTTTGTATGATTACTAGTATAAAGATAGCCTTATAGAAAAATAATTAATATTATACCATCATAAATGACTCCTTCATATTACTCATAAGATACAAACACACAGATAATTTGATATAGATGTTATGCATCATTGTGCACTAAAATCAGGATAATTTATTTCATTTTGTTCAAACTGTTTATTTTTCATATATTTCAAAGTAATTAAAGAAATGCCTTGTTTTATGAGAAATATATTTAAACGGAAATTTAATTAGGGTCTCAAAAGTAGCATTAGAAAATAGCTAAATTATATTACATTTCCAGAGAGAAGGAACTGGCCACTTAAGAAAACAATTCAAATAAGCATTATGAATATATTTAATATCAAGTAAAAAATTGAATAACACATTAAGACATTTGTGGTACCACGTTTTTACTTATAATGCCTAGAGATAAATAAGCAAAAATTTTGAAAGCATTTAACATTTATAAATTTGGTATACATAAAGTTTCACAGCAATAAACATATAAGAACATAAACCCCGAGCTTTAACCCAAGTAAAATAATCCTGTTATGACCGCTAACAGAATCAATCCATAGCTTGTGATCCACAGTGCTCATAACGTTTAAAATGTTTTTTCAATATGAAATCAAGCTTCTTACAATTAGGAGGAACATTAGTGATTATTAACCTCCTACTTTACAGGCAAAGAAACTGGGATGCAAAGAGCTTGGTGATTGCAAAGTACAACAGTAAAATATAGACACCAACGGCCTTTCCCTCATGCGTTAGTGCCCTTGTTCTCTTTGTTGCAATCTAGTTTCCAGGACCTTACATCATACCTCTATTTTGTGTGTGTGTGTGATTAGAGATGTAAGTAAAAACTTATTTTAAGTATCAAGATAAATATTTCAAGAGACTTATTTAGCAGAACAGTAGATGGCAGACAAATTTTAATCCAGAATTCCCAAATATATTTTCTCGATACACTGTATGTCATTTAAAACTCCTTTCTCCTTCTCTATTGACATCTTCTTTTTTGAAGCAACAGAAAAAAATCATCTCTATTGAAAGGTTATATTGATCCTGTTCATATATGTTTTATTTTTAATTATATTATGTAACGGTTGATAAGTATAAACGTGTATACTTCGTATTTATGTAGATTTTGAAAAATGATTATAAACGTATATGTTAAGCCCACTACCCAATCCAGGAGCTATTAAATTGATCCTATTATGAAAGTGGCCAATATATTCCTTTCTAATCTCTTTTTTCTTTCATTTCCCCAAAGACAACCACGCACCTAAAACTTGTACCTATCTCATCCTTAATACATAATACTTGTACACACTCTTAAAATGTTTTATTTAAATTTATTCCTACTGTTGGAGTTGTATAAAGTTAGTTAATCCTTTATGTATTTTTCTGCATCCAATATTGCTTGTAATAAGGCGTTTAAATCTTCATTTAAATAATGGTTTATTTAAATATTTCTTTTATCTCTGGGAAATATTAAGATTTTCTCTTTCTCCTTGACATTGTAGAGTTTACTAAAATATGTGTACTTTTTTAAATAAAATAAATTTACCCATGTAGTTGAGCTTTTTTGTTGAGAGGTTACGAGTTTTTATTTTTTCTGCATCTAAGGATATCTTTAACCAGTATGACTTCTTTGTTCTTCATGTCAATTTTCTTCTTCCAAATCCTCATTAAATGGAAGACTGTAACTTCATAATCTATTTTCTGTGTCTCATTTTTAAAAATATTTTTGTCTGTGAGCATTTGTTACTAAGGAAATCCTCCAGCTCAATTTTCCAGCTAAGAATTGCCTATTTGCTTACTTCAGTTAGCTGTTCAGATCATCATTTAATTTAAGAATTATTTACTTTATTTCCAACATGTACTATTATTTCTTTTAGGTAACTGCATGTTCTTGTTTAAAATCAGCCATTCTTATTTCATACATATGATTCCCTCCTTTGCTTCCGTAAAGGTCTCTATGAAGATATTCAATCATATTCATGCAATAAATGTGGTTTCCCGTTGCTTCTTTCTTTAAGTGATGCCTTTTCATTTCTGGTCTTGAAATGTATATTATAATAATTGGGGGACTGTGCTTGGAGTTATCCCTTATATTATTTTTTCATGTCTATGCATTTTGTTCCAAAGGAAAAACAATCTGCTACCTTCAAACTAGAAGTCACTGAATTTTTGTTCTATATTTAGAGTAGTATGTTGCCTTTTTACAGATACTGTATTTTCTTGAATATCTTTCAAATTATTAACTTGCTTATTTGGGGGTGATTTTTCTTCAATTGTTGAGTAGCTTTTTCGCATAGGGTCACTTGTAAATTTTTTCTTCAATTTTGTTTTTTCTCTTTTATGGGTTGGTTTTTATTACATGACTTGTGATTCTTTGTTGACCTTCATATTGAAATGTAGTGGCTTAAATTTATTTAATTGGCAATTCTCCTTAGATGTCTGTAGGTTTGTTTTCCCAAAGGTCTGTTTCCTAAAATTAAAGGTAGTGTTGGAGCATATGTTCGTGAATGTGTCTTGACAAGTGACATGACTTCTTTGGGGCACAAAAGCATGGCAACAGCTTTCGTGTTATAATTTCCATATTCCAAAATGAGAATTGCTTTGCGTTGTTGAACCAATACCCATATAATAAGGTGTCATTCTTTCCATACTTCTCTACTTTTTCCAGGGGTAGGAGTGAGAAGTAGATGTTTCTAGTTGCTCTGGTGTATCATTCTAGGTTTAACTAGAGAAGCAGAACCAATAGAACATATACATTTGATATATATATTCCATTATATCTGTTTTATACATATTAGTTAAAAACAAGTGATAGATTCTGTCCACACTTAGAAGGAACTATACAAGAGAGTCCTTAGGGTTTATTCACGATCTGATTATTATAGCTGAAAGAGGAAGCAAAAATTGAAAAATTGACAGGCACAATTCTCCATCGACGAATCTTTAATGAGTGGGTCCTCTTTTCCAAGGTCCTCACCATCACACTGCATAATTGAGAGCTCCACATTTAGAACCTCCTCTGAGTTTTGAATGGAGGATTATTTCCCATATTAACAATAATTAAGCTCTGTGAACTCATTGTTTTATTCTTTTTCTATTATTAATTTGCACATTTTATTGTATACAGTTTAAACAGTGTCTCTCTGTGGAAGTAACTTTTTAAAAAACTATTGTGGACTCTTAAAATGGTGACTAAAAACAGAAGAGATACATCTCACTCATATTATTGTTCTTTCTCTCTCTTTCACTCTTTTTCTCTCTTCCTCTCCCTACTCACTCCTTCTCTCTGTCTCGAAAATCAAGAACAAAACTGAAAAACATGAGAAAATCTGCAAAATAAATGTCAATTTGGATAAATATATTTTTTGTTAAACAAGGTAACTAGCCATCTATAAACAAAATTGTGAATTTAGATGGAAATAATCAACTCTAAGAATTATATCCAAATAATTATTTCAGATCAAATATCGTTAACTCTAAGTTTCAGCATAAAACTATTTCCTATCAATGTTTATCTCCCTAAACCCTTTCCCTCTCAACCAGTGTTTGCTATCCTAGTAAATGTTACACAAGTGCCAGCCTGATCTTACTGCAACATAAATATTAGTAGGCCAGGACCTTGTGTAAATTCAATTAACAGATTCCCATTGCCGTTGGCTTGAAGTTTAAATGCCTTAATAAGCACTGTAAGACCCCTTTGATCCCAACCTCAACCTTCATTTATATAGCTGGAGGTCTCCTCATTTCCAATGAACACAAACTGTCACATCATTTTACTGCTTTCTTTTGCATCTGGGCTCACAGTCTCGTGATTATTCTGAGAGGAACTAACTCTCTTGATCTCCTTGAAAATTTTCATGACCACCATTCACCTAGCTTTTACATCTCAGATTTAATAGCACATTCTCAGAGAAATCTTTTCTAGTCCTCTGCGCAAGGAAACACCTCCCTGAGATTTATTCCTGTTGTCATGAAGTGTTCTCTTGATCATAAGCTTTATATCTTTGTACTGTGATTTCTTTTGTAACTGTGTCTTCCCTAGGAGACTGTGTTGCATGAGAGTAAGGACCATGTTTCTTTTACTCACCAGTGTGTATTTAGTACGAAGCACAGGCTTTAGTATTTAGGTGCTGCTCAGTAAATATTTTTTTATTTATTATTGAGGTAATATTGGTTTATAATATGATATAAATTTCAGGTGTACATCATTATATTTCAATTTCTGTATAGACTACATTGTGTTCACCACCCAAAGTCTAATTGCCATCCATCACCATACACATGTGCCCTATTATCCCTTTCATCCTCCCCCCTCTCTCCTTCTCCTCAGGTAATCATCAACCTATTTTCTGTGTCTATGTGTTTCTTTGTTGTTGTTATTTTTATCTTCCACATATGAATGAAATCATATGATATTTGTCTTTCTCCTTCTGACTTATTTCACTTAGCACAATGCCCTCAAGGTCCATCCATGTTGTCACAAATGGCATTACTTCATCTTTTTTATGGCTGAGTAGTATTCCATTGTGTGTATATATACCACATCTTCTTTATCCATTCATCAATTGATGGGCACTTAGATGGTTTCCTAGTCTCGGCTATTGTGAATAATGCTGCAATGAACCTAGGGGTGCACAAATCTTTTCAAATTAGTGTTTTTGTGTTCTTTAGATAAATACTCAGAAGTGGAATAGCTGGATCATATGGTAGCTCTATTTTTAATTTTTTCTTTTTTTTTTTTGCTGAGGAAGATTAACCCTGAGCTAACATCTGTGTCAATCTTCCTCTGTTTTGTATGTGGGTCAGTGCCACAGCATGGCTGCCTACAAGTGGCGTAGGTCTGCACCCAGGAACCGAAACTGGGCCGCTGAAGCAGATCGTGCCAAACTTAACCAGTAGGCCATGGGGCTGTCCCCCTATTCTTAATTTTTTGAGGAATCTCCATACTGCTTTCCATAGTGGCTGCAACAATTTACATTCCCACCAGCAGTGCATGAGAGTTCCTTTTCTCCACATCCTCTCTAACACTTGTTGTTTCTTGTCTTGTTAATTATTGCCATTCTGACAGGCGTGAGGTGATATCTCATTGTAGCTTTGATTTGCATTTCCCTAATAATTAATGATGTTAAATATCTTTTTATGTGTCTGTTGGCCATCTGTATATCTTCTTTGGAGAAATGTCAGTTCAGATCCTTTGCTCATTTTTTGATCAGGTTGTTTGTGTTTTTGTTAGTTGTATGAGTTCTTTATATGTTTTGGATATTAACCCCTTATCGGATATATGATTTGCAAATATCTTCTACCAACTTTTAGGTTGTCTTTCCATTTTGTTGATGGTTTTGTTTGCTGTGCAGAAGCTTTTATTTTGATATAGTCCCATTTGTTTATTTTTTCTTTTGTTTCTTTTGCCCAGGGAGATGAGATATTCAGAAAGATACTGCTAAGACTGATGTCAAAGAGCTCAATAAATATTTATTAAATGAATAGATACTTGAATGAACATTATGATTTCAAATGACTAAAATCTTATAATAGATCTTTTTACTTTTAAGGCAACATGTATAAATTCACTTGGCAGTTTTATCTCCATAATATTTCACTTCAAAACCTATCCTTCATGATTGCCACAGTATACTTTTATGATGAATAAGAATGTGGAAAGCCAATCATTGGCCTCCACCAAAATAGTCTTAACATTTTCCTCAGTTTGACTAAACTTTCTCCTATAGGCACCAATCTCCCTTTTCTTCTAGCATTTACTTTAGAAAACTTCCAATTGTAAATTCTTGCTCTCCCCCTTAGAGATGTAAATCTTCTCCCAGCTTGTTGCCTGTTTACAACCCCAGAATGTCTTTCTCAAGGACCTGAGAGCCATTCCTTTGAAAGGTAATCATCAGTAAAGATAGAGCCCCTATCTCCCAGTCTCTGTGGGAGGGAGGACCCTAACCTTGATAAGCACCAACTAGCAACCAGAATTGGCCTAATCACGTTGACAAACCTCCCCCGCTCGGTCCTCCAGTACTTTTCTACTAGCTCACTCCAGCAGTTAAAAATCCTCCTGCCTTTTATGTCAGTAGAGTTGAGGTTGATATCTCTACCTTACTGCAATGCTCTTGAATAAAGTCCTTCTTGCCTGTTTAACTCTGTTTAATGCAATTTTTCTTTGACATTTTTTGGAGAAGAAAAGTTACTACGGGACCAGTCTCGGAGGAAGGAATGATATGTAAAAGGAACACTAGCAGTTTCGATAAGAACTTCCTATAACTCACTGGGTTTTATTAAGTACTAGCTCACCTAGACTTTAACAAGTATGTTTGACTTCATTTATTCTGTATGCATTGCTATGGGTTTGGGAGTGTGTCCGTCTGTGCGTGTGTTAAATCTGGTAAAAACTTAAAATTTGGCTAATTATGTTTTAAATCAATGATTGTTTAGAAGTGCCAATTGATTTCTTCCTAAAGAAGACCACTTCAAAGCTAGCTTAATAAAAAAATGTACATGAAGACGTGTCCCAAATTCAGTTACTGTTAATAGCAACTAGAAGCCATTTAAAATCTCAAAGCAATTTAAAAAAAATTTTTTTTAATTTTATTTCTCATTAAAGGTCTCTGTTACCTCAGTTACTTTCAACATGATTAAATTTGTACTTGAACATAGCACTTTTTCAATTACATACAATATAGTATTTGATAATGGATAGTAATTTCACACAAAACCCTTATAAATACACGTTGAATATAGCAGAAAATTATTACAGTACTTATCTAATTTTACTGCCCTGCTCAATAAATTCCTTTGCTACTATAGAGTACTCCTAAGCCGTAGTTCTATAAGTTCTATAATGACATTAGTACTCTTTTTGTTTGTTTTTGAAAAAAATAGATATCATTTAGGCAGTGTTTCTGCACTATTTGATTCATTTTCGCTTTATTATAGTACTTAGAGATCCAATATTAAATTTTAAAAAGTAGTAGTTGATCTCGAGAGAGACCGTGAACAGGTGCAGACTCAGCATGCTCACCTCATTTTCACTGTCTTTTTTTCCTCTTGTTTACTTTGTAATAGTCACCCTTGTTTGACGAAGACAGTTGCTTAGAACAGGTCATCAGTGACAGGAAGAGACAGATAACTTGTGTCACAACTCTTGAGTTTCTCTTATTTTCTCATAATTATGTGACTGTTATACTGAGAAAAGCCCTGGCTGGGGAATGACCATTACATTCCCTTTCACCATGGCTACCATTGTACCCTGCCCAGTGTCGCTCTGCAGGACACCAGAGGAGCACCTGAGTGTCTCCTGTAGATGCCATTACTAGCATGGGCAAAAAAAATCTTCTTTTTAAAAATGTTGCAGATGGTATATTTCTAAAGGAAAGTAAGAAAATACTTTTTTTTTTTCCCTGAAGCTATCCAATATACTTCATATGTGAGAATTATGGCTTCTAAATGCACTTGTTGGTTAACAGTATATGTTACGGGTAATTGCATCATTATATTGAGCAATACAATAAACATTTGCTGAGTGTTTGTCTTGAACAAAGCATAATTCTGGATATTATGAGGGTAAAAATCTGAATAAGACATGGTACCTATCTTTTTAAGAGATCACAGTCTATTAGGGAAACTGTGCCAACACATTCTCTAAACTATTAAACTTGTCAAAGTTGTAAATTGCTAACTTCCTAAGACAAAGATTATTAGAAAACATTTAAAATAAAATTAAACAATATTCAATTAAATAATCTCAGTAAAGTATTAGTATTAATAAAATATTAATATCTTTAATATTTTATCCTGCATATCTGCTAATTTTATAATCATAACATTAAGTGTATAAAAATAAGAAATAGTTTTTTTCCCAACAATCACGTGGGTAAATCTTGAAAACATATGTTAGATGTATATTGTATGATTCCACTTAGATAGAATGTCTGGAAAAAGCAAATGGATAGAGACAGAAACCGTATTAGTGGTTTTCTAGGCCTAGGAGTTGAGGAAACGACAAGTAATTGGTACATGTTTTCCATTTGGAGTGGATGGAAATATCCTAGAATTTATTGCGATGATGATTGCATAGCTCTGTGAATATACTAAAAATCGTTGCATGATGTGCTGTAAATTGGTTAATTGCATGGTATAAAAGTGACATCTCAATAAATCTGTTAAAAATTATTCTTTATATTACTTCCATCATAGTCACCTCAAACAGCTTATAAAATTAAATTATATATCTTAATATATATAAAATTAGGAATTAAAATTTTTCAAATACATTGTTTACTTCTCTTCTTCCTCCTTTTCCTATCGTCATCATTGCCATCCTCATTTCATCGTTATCACTATCAAGATTATATTTATTTTCCGTGAATTTTACCAATAAACTCTGTTAATTTGAAGGCTTACTATAAAGAAGAAAGTGGTAAAAGAAATGCACGCTTTTGAGTATCTTTAAAACAATGTCTGTGTTCTAAAGAATCAGGGACAGCTCAAGAAACACGAAAACCTTCATTTCTGCTTAGGTCTTGCGACGACTCATTTGTAGTTGACCCATTATTTGCTTTTCAAATATCTCTTAACTCTCCTTTTTTATTTATAAAATATGAGATTTTCTTGAAGTATTCACTCTTCTTTCACCTGATTAGGGAGGAAGTGATATTATCTCCTTTTTCAGAATATCTATGGATTTTTCCAAGCAAATTACTGCGTGGTTTACTTTTCATAACAACAATTAGTTCGGGAGTTCAAACACATCTTAATTTATTACTATTTGTCTAAATGAACAGATTTACCATCTATATCACTCACTGTTATAATATGCTCTCTGGTTTAAGCAGAATAATAACTCATTAAAGGCTATTAGTTAGCCCATAGAATTTTCTGGAATATCTGATGGCATGAAATCAGGTTTAGAAGCACTGTAGTAAACAGCACTACCCAAATTACACTTTCTAATAGCTGATGTCAAGAACCTGCCACCAAAGTGGCTTAGTAAAGCCCCCATACTCACCACTGCTGGCTTTTGGTATTATAGGAGTTGCTGTTAGCATGTCTCCCACTACAGCCTCTGAAACTTACATGTCTTTCAAGATGACTCCTGCTGGGCACATGACCTTCCCATCACAATATTCGCAATCAATGAGCACATCGATGTTTCTTACCTGTGGAGCTCAGGTTAAATGCCTAATTTTAGAATGGCAAAGTGGGAAGAGGGCCACAAATTTGGTAATATCATTGAAATCTTGCACTTATCATGCGTTTAGCAAGGATTTGCCCTTGCCACTCTTATTGACCCAGGGGGCACATATGCCCTAGTTTAAGCATGGTCCTATTTTTAGGCTTCCAGCTTAGTGAGATAATATATTTTATTTTTATTAAAGCCAATTTCAGTTAGAATTTATATTTTTCCCAAAATGTTACCCTGACTAATGAAAACTTGGAAGTATATATAATAGGGACAAAAGAGCTCCTTCCAAAGAGCAACATAAACAAAGCCCATCCTAATCAACTTGTGTGAGAGAGTTTTTTCCATTTTACAGAAGAAAGAACTGAGTTTTGATGTTGGAAATTTGTTTTAATCATATACATAGTAATTCCATTTCAGTTCTCTCTGGTTCCAAAACTATGCTTGCTTTTTTCCCCTAATGCTCTTTAAATAATAGTTAGCACAGAACCAAAAAATCTTGGTACTTTTGTTATTTGACAACTGAGGCCATCGTGGTGAAGTCCTGGTGACTGTAATTCTTATTCGTATGATCTCACCACGATGTGCACATTAGATTCCCTATTTCTCCCAGAGATCCAGTTTCTGAAACTCTGTTTTAAAGAATTTTAGGATCATGTGTGTTTAGTCCTGCTTATCCTACCCAACATATTCTATTGAAGTAATTAAACGTGTATAGGCTACCTGGATTTCAAACGATTTGTCTTAAGGAAATTGTTTATGAGGTCAAATGTGCTATTTTTTTAATAAACATTTCTTCCCAAAAGTACTTTGGATAACACTTAGGAGCTGAATAGTTTTTCAGATTATAGTATAGCTGAGGATCAAAGGTACTTTACAATGTTTTGCTCTTGTTTATATATTTTTAATTTGCATCTTATTTCCTGGTTAATGTATATGACTTTCCCAGCATATAGCCAAAAAGAGAAATTGTGTCATTTTTAATTGTGCTTGTGATGCTCAGAAATCACCAGATTCCTAAAGTAAAATTTTTCTTTCTTGCATATATATTAGTTTGTAACTTGATTGAAGAATACTATATATTATTATAAAAGATACTGGATGACTCAGTGGGCATCATTGAAAGGACATTATATTTCTTAGTAACTTTAGCTCATTTGCTCTGTTGTGCATTCCACAGGAATTTTAAACTACATATATTTTTTCCTTACCGTGGATCAATGAACTGAATATTTATTAGAACAGTAGGGTTCACTGTCAGTCTGTACTGATATTTTATATTATCTCATTTTTCATTTCTAAATTTCCTTATATACAATGACACATAGTTGTTCAGATCAGATGATAATAATGAGCCTTATTCATACAAATTGGATGAAAAAAGTGTAATATAAAGGGCATGTGATTGTAGAGATGAGAGATTTATTAAATAATACGAATATAGAAGATAAACAGTATTATTTTGTTAGCTCCAGAATGATATATTTTATCACTCAATTATATATTTTATTTAGTTCTTTTCATTAAAATATGTAGTTGAATACTTCCTACCTTTAATTAATCAAATATAAAACTCATGAAGTAATTATCTTCATTTATGTGAAAATTAATAATGTGATTTTCCTCACTATTATTTTGACATGTGATGCAAAACCAATTTAAGTATAAAGGTTATTACATTTATTTCTGCTTATAAATTTTTGGCTTATGTTTCAGTATCTATCTCAAATCTGACTTTCTATCAATTGTCTTGACAAAGTGAATGCTTCAATTACATATAAACCATATAACTGCCAACTCTGCGTTTTCCCACCTCAAAAACATATTGGCAGTATTGAGTGAATACTTAGAGGGATCATTTGGCTTTTCTTCAAATTAGTTTTCCAATGTTAATATCACACATATCAAGTCCTACACATCATTCTTCTTTAAAATATATAATCAGCATGTTACAGTGTAAGTTTCTAAATATCTATATACTGCAACTTAATACACACTTGATATCTAGACTCTGATGCCAAAAAATGAGGGATGAGCAACAGACAAAAACAATTCTGTGACGGTGTTAACGGTAGTGAGGTTCATTCTCCACTACTTATTTTCGTTCTGAGTCATTCATAAAGCAGGAAAATTGCCTTGGGCTGTTCCTGATAGCCAAACCAGAAGTGACAGATTGCTCTGGTTAATTGCAGTGGCTGGATGGCCTGGCAATTCATTTTACACAATTCTTCAGAATATCCCCAGAGGGGTCCTGTAGACAACCTAAAAAAAAAAAAAAAAAAAAAAATGGAGTATAGCCAATACTTGTTGATTATAAGAAACTACCTTAAGCAAATTTTAATATGAAAAATCTTAAAATACATATTTTGCCAGAATTGCCTTCATAGTATATTTTAAAATTGAGTTTTAGTACCTAAATAGTTTGACACATGGTGGTATTAGATTTTGAAAAGAAATGAGTATGACACTACTGAATTTTTATTTCTAATTAATGCACATGCAATCCAATTTAATTGATTAGAAACATTCAATTTACTTAAAATTAAACATGACAAATGTACATTGTTGGTTACTCCAAGGTTTCTTATGGATGACTGGTCTTTTCACTTCATATCATGGTTACATAATAAGGTTTTGTTGGTGTTTCTTTGACACCGTACTTAGAGAAATATATACCTATAGTTTGATATCTATAAAAAATTAATTGTTAAATAGTTCTTTTTTAAAACAAATGATAATTATATACAATCTTTGCTTAGGAAAAAATGCTCCCAGCCATACCATTGTTTATGCTGACTTAAGAGCTGAGTCATAGAGAAGCAGGTTCAACTTTTCTGTTGGATAAATGTCCTGATAACAAAGAATGATTTTCAAAATTAAAAAAATGTGCAGCAAAACAAAATTGTGGCAAAAGTTGTGGTTCAATTTTAGCAAATGTGTTGGCATTTGGCCTATATGGATAAACAAGTCTTGTTTGTGAACATGACTTGTACATTTTGCTAAAAAATTGTAAAATTATAATACAGTATGAAAATTTCTGTTAAGTATTTTTGAGGAAAAGTATTTCAAAATATGAAGGAGATATAGAGCAAAAATTGTATGATAGAAAGAGAGGAAGCCTCACAGAACATCGTTGATAAATGCCTTAAAAGTTTTATAATTTTGTCAGTAGAATAGATGTAAGGAGGTCTGGATTGGTTAAAATGCTATAACTGAAGTACCTCCAGATGGAATGGTTTGAAAATATAAAAGCTTTATTCTCTCTCTTATATAGCTGCCTGGAGGTGAATTGTGTCGACTAGAGGGGCAGTTCTACATTAGCAGGTCATTCTGATGTTCAAGTTTCTTCCATGATTTTGCTCTGATATTCTCTAAGGCAGGAGTGACAAACTGCAACTCAGGGGCTACTTCTGGCTTGCTGTTTCTTTTTCTAATAAAGTTTTATTGTAACACAGCTATAGCAATTCCCTTATGTATTCAACGTGATGCATGCGGGTGGAGCCCCCCCTCATGGGATTAGTGTCCTAATGTGAAGAGGAAGAGAGAGGAGAGCTTTCACTCTCTGCATGCACACACAAAGAAGAGGTTATATGTGCACACAGCGAGTTGCTAGCCTTCCAGGAAGAGGGCCTCCACCACAAATCGAATCTGTTGGCACCTTGATCTTGGACTTCCCAGTCTCCAGAACTGTGAGAAATAAACGTCAGTTATTACTTTTTTTTTTGCAAAGATGCCCAAAGGATTATTTTTCTTTTTTTTTTTTTAATTTTTTGTTTATTGCAGTAACCTTGGTTTATAACATTGTAAATATTTCAGGTGTACATCATTGTACTTCTATTTCTGCATAGATTACATCATGTTCACCACCAAAATACTAATTACAACCCATCACCACACACATGTACCGAATTATCCCTTTCACCCTCCTCCCTCCCCCCTTCCCCTCTGGTAACCAAAGCTGGAGGTATCACACTCCCTGATTTCAAAATATACTACAAAGCTATAGTAACCAAAACAGCATGGTACTGGCACAAAAACAGACACACAGATCAATGGAATAGAATCGAAAGCCCAGAAATAAACCCACACATCTATGGACAGCTAATCTTTGACAAAGGAGTCAAGAACATACAATGGGGAAAAGAAAGTCTCTTCAACAAATGGTGTTGGGAAAACTGGATAGCCATATGCAAAAAAATGAAAGTAGACCCTTACCTTACACCATACACAAAAATTAACTCCAAATGGATTAAAGACTTGAATGTAAGACCTGAAACTGTGAAAGTTCTAGAAGAAAACATAGGCAGTACGCTCTTCGACATCGGTCTTAGCAACATCTTTTCAAACACCATGTCTGACCGGGCAAGAGAAACCATAGAAAAAATAAACAAATGGGACTACATCAAACTAAAAAGCTTCTGCACAGCAAAGGAAACCATCAACAAAACTAAAAGACAACCTAACAATTGGGAGAAGATATTTGCAAACCATACTTCTGATAAGGGCTTAATCTCCAAAATATATAAAGAACTCATGCATCTCACCAACAAAAAATCTACCAACCCAATTAAAAAATGGGCAAAAGACCTGAACAGACATTTCTCTAAAGAAGATATACAGATGGCCAACAGACACATGAAAAGATGTTCAAAATCACTAACTATCAGGGAAATGCAAATCAAAACTACAATGAGATAAACGTCAGTTATTTAAGCCACCCAGTTTATGGTATTTTGTCATAGCAGCCCAAACTGACTAAGACAGAAAATTATACTTATGCTGTGCTACTTATTATAGTGGTACCATATGTCCATGCAAAACTATTCAGGAGAACTTCTAATGGATCTAATCTTCATTTCTTCTGCTACATAAAAAAGTCAGTTTGAACGCAACACAGTCAAACTGCGGTATTTTTGTTGAGTGATAAAAAAAATAGCATGAATACAACCACTTGTTTTCTTTATCCTTTCACCTCTGTTACATCCCAAAGCCAAGTATGAATTCTAGATATTCACATGCTCAGAACTGATTTGACACATATGTATGGTACGTGTTTCCACTTGGACCAGGACTTGACTGTTTTGGGCCGTCTTAATTCTTCTCTAAATATTCCAATCCTGTGACTGGCATATGTAGTGCTCTACTGGCTGCAAGAAGGGTATGTGCAGATGTAGCTTTATGCCATTTCCTTCTTCTCTTTGTACAATAGCACCAAAAGAGAGAGGTTGAACATTTATTAGTACAAGTTGTGAAAGGGTCATTCAATGTCTCACTTTATTTGTGGCAAAGCTTTGAATAATTCTATAAATTTAAGGTTACTCTCAAACATCATCTTTATGATTTTAAAGCAATTGACCTCTTTTACCACCGTGAGGAGACAGACCTGCAATTGCTGGTAAACACTCCCGTACAAATTAAGACGTTCTCTGCAATCAGAAGTGGAAAATTAAGCAAAAATCATGCTTATTAGAGTGAGACACATTAGCTGCTATAATAAAAAATCACAGATCTCAATTGTTTAAACAAAAGTTCATTTCTCATTTATGCCATAGTCCAATACAAGTTCTAATCCACACAACCATTTAGGGACCCCCTTTTATTCCATCTAATGGATCTCCCTGTTTGAACCTTAGAACTGTCAATTAGATGCCTAAAGATTTAGAAGGGGGATTTACAAATGGCGTACATCAATTTTTACTAAATTTTATTGACAGAACTCAGTCACATGACCAACAGGAAATGGACTGGGATATGGGAACTATCTGTAAATTCTGGAAAAGAATATAGGGAGAGATTAGCACCACTTTTCAATTTGTCCACTCTACCCTTTTAACACTGTATATCAATTCATTTCTTGCTTCCCAAACATAAAATAGTCTTCTAGTAAAGTGACACAGAATTTAGTCAATTAAAAACAACTGTTTAATTTTGCTCACAATAATGTGTGTCAGGATTTGGGGAATGTCTTGATCAGGAAGTTATTTCTTGGAGCTGCTCATGTATCTGGAATCAGATGTCAGCAGGAATCAGATGTTAGCTGGAACAGGTGCCATTTCGAGGATTGACTGGACAGGATAATCAAGACGGCTCATTCACGTGGCTGGCAGTTGCTGCTGCTGTCAACTGGGAGCTCATCAGGCTGTCAGCTGGAAATCCTACATAATCATCAAAAAGAGCAGAAAATAATAACATGCACCAATATGGGACGTATGCCTCTTCCTGAGGATCACAAAATATAAAGTATTTTATTTTTAATTTGTTAATTTAAAAAAAACATGAATAAGAAGAATATACACACAGGTTATATTAATTGAATAATTTATTTCAGAAAATTATTATATTAGTAAGAATGAGAAAATGTGTGAATAACTATGAGGAATATATAATTTTAATAAAGTTTATGTTATTAAGACGTATACTAGAAATATTTTCTATTATAAGAGTCAGTTAAATGGTTGAAATATAAATCTATAGCTCTTTTTGTGAGCATTTAGTTGAAATATTTGTGTATGTGTATACGTTTGTGGATTTATGTAAAAAACTTGTTACAGATTTATGAAATTATACATTGAACACACATGTAATCACAACCCAGACTGAGATATTAAGACATAGAACCTTTACTTTCTTCTCTGTCATTACCACCATCCCTAAGAGTAACCAATATTCTGATTAATATTACCATACATTATTTTTGCCCGATTTTGAACTTTATAAAGATGCAAGGGTGGAATCACACACGCATTCTCGTGTATATGGTTATTTTGATTCAGTTTTGTTATGTTTTCAAAACCCATCCATTCATTCTCAGTAATCACAATATAATATTCCATTATAAAAATAAACCATAAATATTTATCCATTATGTATTAATTGGCCTTTGGTTTGCTTACAGTTTGGACACACACACAAACACACACACATTTATTTTAGTGGGATATGTACCAAGGAGTTTAGTTGCTAGTTCAGAGGGTATGCGTATGTCTGGATTTAATAATAACTCACAAGAATATTCTAAAATGATTTTTACCAATTTCACAGCAGTATATAACATTTCCGGTCGCTTCTCTCCCTCTCCAACGCTTGGTATCTTGTTATTGTAATTTTTTTTTTTAATTTAGTTATTCTGGAGAACTTCTCTTACCTCATTATGGGTTTTTTCTTTTTTTTTTTTTTTTTTTTTTTTAAGATTTTATTTATTTTATTTTTTCCCCCCAAAGCCCCAGTAGATAGTTGTATGTCATAGCTGCACATCCTTCTAGTTGCTGTATGTGGGACTCGGCCTCAGGATGGACGGAGAAGTGGTGCCTCGATGCACACCCGGGATCCAAACCCGGGCCACCAGCATCGCAGCGCGCGCACTTAACCACCAAGCCACAGGGCCGGCCCTCATTATGGTTTTAATTTCCATTTTTATAATGACCAGTGATGTTGAGCCTTCACATAAATGTATTAGCCATTTGACTATCTTGTTTTGTGAAGCATTCTTCAAGACCTTGCTCAATTTTTAATTTCTGGTCTCAGTCTTTTGTGTACCTGATGTGTAAGAGTACTTTAAATATCCTCAATATGATTTCTTTTTGAATATATGCAGTACGCATACCTTTTCTCATTCTGTGGCTTGCCTCTTTACTTTTTTCCTAGAGCCTTTTAAATAACAGAAGGACTGAATGTACTCTATTGATGAAGTCAACATACTGACTCTTAACTTTATGTGTGGCACTCGTTTTTTAGATTAAAAGATCTCTGTTATATTAAGCTCATGAGAAAATTTTGCTATATTTTCTTCAAGAAGCTTTATTAAACAATAACATTTTGCATTTAGGTGCACAGACTGGAATTTCTGTTTGCTTATGCTGTGACATAAGGCTCTTTTGCTGTGCCCAACTTACTGTTTAATCTGTTTAGTTCTTAATTTCAGTCATTAAAATTTTTATTTCAAAGACTTCCATTTTTTTTATAATTCTAATTATCTGGTGAAACTCTCCATCATTTCCTTTCTTTCCTCCATCATATTCGTTATAGTTATATTAAGCTTTATCTCTGATGATTGCAGCACCTAGAACACTTGTCTGTTTTCTCTTGCTTTTCCATGAGTTGATCCCATATTCTGGCATGTCTTTTAACTACTCTGAAATGTTAGACCTTGCGTATGCAAAATGTTAGTGGCTCTGAATGTTGGTGTCTTCATCCAAGGAGGACTCAATTTGCTCCTTGCCAGCAGATAGATTATAGGCATTTGCCTTAATACAAACAAGGCTAGTATATTTCTAGTTTTTATCTAATCATAAACCGTAAGACTTTCAGAGCATTGACTGAGTGCCTTGCATGCTTACTAGGTCTTCTCTTTCTTTGCCCCTGAATCCAGGTTTTTGCTTCTCCAGTCCTCCTGCGAGAGCACCTAACGCTCTGCTTACCTTTCCAGTCTCTCAAAAAGTCTTTCTTTCACTCTTAAGTAACAAGCTTTAGGATTATAATAAAACTCCCAGGATTTATTATGTTCAGAATATATATATATATACACACACGTATACATAATTATATATGTATATATATGAGACATTTGTTTGTGTCGCTTGGATTTTTCACATAGTATTTAACAGTTACACACAAGAAAATGCATATGGAGGTTTTAATGGTCAAATAATTAGCCTATATCAATAGAGATAGATGCTAATTGATTCTATAATTCATGTACTTTAGAGCTATATCTAAAAACTCAGAAATCATAAAATGTAACTATACTCAGCAAATTTGAGTCTCAGGATCTCTTTTGTAGTTCCGCAACATAATCTTATAACAAAAGTGCTATCATTTCCATGCTAATGCTTGCTATGGTTAAGTTTGTATGTCAGATATCTAGAAGATTTTTTATAGAAATAGACAATAACACAAAATTATTTCTCAAGTTCTCAAATTTAGTAAGAATTGTGTAGGTAAATGCAAAGCATAGATTTTTTCTTGAGTTCTTATTATCCTTCTGAGACATCTTTAATTGCTTTTACTTAGGTGCTCTGAATCTCTGTCTCTCATCTACGAATCTTGGCAGCTGATGGTGTGTCTAGGTTTGTTCTACAGATTCAACTGAAAAAAATCAACTGACGCTCAATGGCTTAGGAGAAAAATGACATTAACTGTAAATGACTGTAATTATTGCAAATCATGTGGGAAATTCAAGTTGTCTCAACTATGATGATTCAAGTAATGATATTTGTATTAGATCCTGAATATTTAATGTTTAATGAAACTATTATTTCTTGGCTAGTATTTGCTGGCTTTTTGTATTTATTTTTAGATTCTTTGGTGTGACCTCAGGATATTTAAAAAGATGTTTAAATATAAAAATGTTTTTATTTTCATTTGTTCAGATCTAATGTATATTGTTTTTATATTGTTCTAATTAACTAGAGATGTGTTTGAACTTTTTAAATCAATTTTTCTTTTGTTATTGTAGATCACTTATTCATGAAGATGGAAGAGATTATTATATCAACCTGATGGTAACTTAATGCTTGCTTTATTTAATAAAAATTTAATTTTTACCTTGCAGCAGAAAGACTAACAGCCTTGACTGCTGTTGTCTGAATGTGTGAATGAAAGAGTGACATCATTTACTGCAAGGATGGGATCCATAATCACAATCATAAAGATGTGAGTGAGAGAACAGAGACTATTTTTTAACATTTAAGATGTAAATAATAGCCTAAGTCCACATGGGTTTCTCTGTATAAAATTTATCAAGTGGTGGGGGATAAAGGATGAAATATGAAGCTCATATTTCCAAGGAAATAGGAAACGTACACTCCAAGTTATCATTATTCTACAAGCCAGAGCTACTGTTAATTCTGTATGTTGTCAGCAATGAAAAATTAAACACTATATTCACATAAAAATATAATATAGTAAAGGCAACATATGTTATGTTGCTACTTCTTAAGTAACTAAATCTCTAAATTAGTTTAAAATTTTATAAAGGTGTTATTTTTGTAACTAATAATTAATAACAGTGATTTTTACATGAGATAAATTTATTATATATTTTTACAAAATTTTAATTTATTTCATAAAATACAATTAATAACTTGAGCAAAGTCTCTGTATAAAGAGGCAATATACCTAATGGTTAGGAGACCTAGAGAACTGGACTCAATCCAGACCTATGTTCACATTCCTGTTTTACCACTGACCAGATCTATAACTTTGGGCAAAAGTCTCTGTACTTCTGGTTTTGGTTCTATAATCAGGATAGTATCAGTACCCATATTATAAGTTCTCTGTGAAGATTAAATGAGCCAGTATTTTTCAACCTTTTTTTCCTTTACTGTCCCACTAAGGAATCTTTTTAGATTTTTTTTTTTCCAAAATCATTCACCACTAAACTTTTATACCACAGACATACTGTGTGTGGATTTACAGACTGTGGCCCTTTGGAGGGCCACAAGCTACTGTAATAGCTAAGATATTTTTCTCTTTTCCCACCCAGAGCCAGTTTCTGCCCCTTGGCTTACCCCTGTTGAGAATGCATGAAATAAACAAAATTCTTATCCAGTGTTTAAATTCTTATCACTTAATATATCAATAAATGTTAAATACCACTATTATCATTATTTAAATGGGCCATAGGTGCACATTTGTAATAAATTCTTGTGTACATATTTTTCTAGTGTTTTTCTTAAAACATTTTTTATTGAAGATACATATTCCATGTGTATGGGAAGAAATAACAATTTTACTGAATATTTAGTAACTCAACTTGGATTCATAGAATTTTTTAACTTTAGAGGCAATGAAAATATTTTAATCCATATATAGTAACAAATTTATTAGTTGTGGAGACAAGGGATTGTGCTGTAAGTAAACACATAATCTAATTTTAGGGTAACTAAAAGGCTTGGTAAGGAATGAATAAATTCTATGGATTCAGACTAATTTCAGTGCGGCAATATTTAGGAGTAATTTCCATATCAGAGAGACATAAAATCACAAGTCAGAGAAATGTGGAAGGTAAAAAATACAATAAAGACTGTCATCCAGCATGGACCTAGATGATGCATATTGTTTTCAATGTGTCCTTTTATAAGCATTTTGACTTTACTCAGCAGTTACAAGCTAAATTTTCTATGGTGTTCTTTGGTACTGCTTGAACTCCCTTCTTTTGATTTTTACAGTCGCCTTTGAAATATCACTTATAAAGCTATATTTGTACTAAATATCTAAATTTATTTTTGCCCCGAAGAAAAATATATTTGTTGTCATGTCATGAGCAATACTATTTAAAACAGATAATCTACACATTAACTGAGAGAATCGAGTTCGCAAAATAGTTCAATTCCTTCTACAGCCATATCAAACCCTGTGTATAAGGTTGTTTAGGAAACTCTTCCAATTTATATTCAAAAGTAGGGTCACATGAAATCAACAGTCTCTAAAATTTTCAGTTTCATTTAAATCCTTTTGTTTTCCTTTATGTGAAGCAGACCAATAGTTTCCAATGACATTTTGTTAGAAATTATTTCACAGGCATATATTAATGTAGAATGAGGAGATGAGAGATCATACTAAAGAAGAAATAATAGTCTTTGGGGAAGCTTTCCTACAATGGCACAGAGCTTCGTATTACCCTCTGTGTTCCTAAATAGAGGATCTTTTCATAGTCACTCCAGCAATGTGAATAAAGCCTTTGATTCTTCAAAAATTTGGATGATGAGGAAATGGGAGCAAATTATGTGAGAAAATCATATTTGTGTGGGAATGAATTTTTAGACATTTAGAAAGAAAAAAAAGAACTATGTGGACTTTTGGTCAATGTGAAATTTTGAGTTCATTGTGTCAACCTCACCTTTTTCTTCCAAATATAACAAAATGAGATTTAACATTTTAAAAGAGTTAAGACAATGAAGGTTAGACAAAATAAAGATAAATCAACCAGTGGATACAAATGTGAAAGCAACCACAGAAGAGTAAAAGGAGACTGAGCATGGTTTAAAGCTGCATAAGTGTAGGAATTTGAGAAAACGCTGGAACAAACGTTGGGCCGAACTGTGCATGGCTCAGTGACTGTCTGAGGGCTAGCTCTAGCCATCTCACTAGGCAGGAGCCACAACTCACTTGTGTAGCCCTGGACTGGAGGTCCCCTAGGCATGTGGAGAAATCTGTGGAACCTCTATCTGGAGAAGGAGACATAAGAACAGAGATAAAACAAGCAAATAGAAACCACTGACACTAGATGACAGTGCAGGTACATGAGAAATTTTGACACAAAGTAACAAAATGATACAATCACTTAACAGATGAAATAAAGCATGCACGCGAACCGACTTTAAAGTATATATGTTCAAGGTCTGAAACAAATTTTGGAAAAAGTTATGTTCATAATCAAAAGCAAAAGAAAAAAGACAAATAGGCATAAGGTATAGGGATATACTTGATATCAAGAATAGGTATATATGAAATACGTAGTTGTTAATATTTTAAAAATCCCATTCATTTGCTTTTATCTTAGGTGGTTTTCTGTGTCTGTAATACATTATACAAACAAAACTCTGAAATCAGCTCTCAAAGATGGAGTAAATTCTGCCTTAGTCGTAATCCAAAAGAGAATTTGTGAGTTAGGATTTTGTATTGAAGATCTCCTGCCCTCTCACCAAAGTCAGCACAGTGAGATAGAGGATGAGAAATAAATTAAGATAAAGAGGAGACATTGAAAGATGTCAATAAACTTCTAATTGATGTCCTGGAGGAGAAAATAGATGAAGTGGTAGAGAAGCAATATTCAAAATGATGATGACTGAGAATTCTCTAGAATTAAAGTCATAATTCTTCCAAGAAAAGGAGATCACTGAGGCTTAGCCAATACAAATAAACAAATAAATGCATGCATATGAATAAAAACATGTTCATTAAACTGACAAACACTAAGAATAGTGAATCACAGGTGTACTAGAGAGAAAAGGTAGTATACTTTCAAATAAATTCCAGACTATAAGAACGTATCTTATTAACAATGAAACAACAAAAAAAAGGAATGGGAAAATGGAGTGGCATCTTCAAAAGATTAGAAAAGGTGAGAAGGAATTGATCCACCAAAGTAGAATTATATGGGCAGCCAAATTAATACCTGAAAATAAAATCACAGTAAAGATATTTTCAGGTGCACAGAAAATAAGTTTCTGGAATTAAGCCACCAGGAACGAATAATGAGATAGACTACATATATAGTAATACAAAAAGTGCCAAACACAAACACACACACACAAACCAACAGTTGTTTTTGTTTTAATTTTTACATCAAAATCTATCATTATTTTTAATTAAAAATTTAATATTTTAGGACAGTTTTAGGTTAACAGCAAAATTGATGAGAAGGTACAGAGATTTCCCATAAACCAGCTGCACCCACACATACATAGCTTCCCCATTATCAATATCACTCACTAGAGTCATGCAGATGTTACAAGTGATAAACCTTCATAATCACTTAAAGTCTGTAGTTTATATTACAGTTCACTATTGGTTTTGTACATTCTATATGTTTCGACAAATGAATAATGACATGTATCCATCATTATGGTATCATGTAGAGTATTTTTCCTGTGTAAAAAATCCTCTGTTCTCTGCCTATTCATCCCTTCCTCCTAGCCCCCTCCCAACCCCTGGACACCACAGATCTTTTTACTGTCTCCATAGTTTTACCTTTTCTGGAATGTCATGTAGTTGAAATCATGCAGCAGGTAGGCTTTTCAGATTGGCTTCTTTCACTTAGTAATATGCATTGAAGTTACCTCCATGTCTTTACGTGGTTTGATATCTCATTTTCTTAGCGCTGAATGATACTCCATCGTCTGCATGTACCACAGTTGATTGATTCACATATTGAAGGACATCTTGGTTGCTTCCAAGTTTTAGAAGTTATGAAAAATCTGCTATAAACATCCATGTGCAAGCTTTTGTGTGGACATAAGTTCTAACTGCTTTGGGCAAGTACCAAGCATGATTGCTGGATTGTATGGTAAGAATATATTTAGTTTTGTAGGAAACTGCCAAACTTTCTTCAAAAGTGGCTGTGCCATTTTGCATTCCCACCAGCAATAAATGGGAGTTCCTATTGCTCCACATCTCCCAGTATTTGGTATTGTCACTGTTCCAGGTGTTGGCCACTCTAATAAATATGTAGTGCATATCTCATTATTATTTGAATTTGCATTTTCCTGATGACATATAATGTGGAGAATGTTTTCATGTGTTTTTTTTTTTGCCATCTGTGTATCTTCTTTGGTGAGGCATCTGTTAAGGTCTTCGCTGTTTTTTCAATCAGGTTGTTTGTTTATTGTTGAATTTTAACGAGTTCGTTGCATATTTGGATAACAGTCCATTGTCGGATATGTCTTTTGCAAATATTTTCTCCCAGTCTGTGGCTTGCCTTTTAATTCTCTTGCCATTGTCCTTCTCAGAGCAGAATTTTTTACTTTTAATGAAGTCCAGATTATCAATGATTTCTTTCATGGACTATGCCTTTGTTGTTCTTTCTTAAAAGTGTTGCTAAACCCAAGGTCATCTAGATTTTCTCCTATGTCATCTTCTAGGAGTTTTAAAATTTTGTGTTTTATGTTTAAGCCTATTAGCTATTTTGAGTTAATTTTTCTGAAGGGTGTATGGTCTGTGTCTACATTCATTTTTTTGGCATATGGATGTCCAGATGTTCAAGGACCGTGTGTTGAAAAGCCTGTTTTTACTCCACTGTATTGTTTTTGCTCCTCTGTGAAACATCACTTGACTATGTTAATATGGGTGTATTTCTGGACTCTCTATTGTGTTCCACTGATCTCTTTGTTGTTTTGCCAGTACCACGCTGTCTTGATTACTGCAGCTCTATATAATTCTTTGAAGTTGGATAATGTCATTCCTCTCACTTTATTCTTCTCCTTCAAAATTGTGTTGGCTATTTTGGGTCCTTGCTATTTTGGGTCCTCTCTATATAAACTTTAGAAACAGTTTGTTGATATCTACAAACTAACTTACTGGGGTTTTAATTGGAATTGCTTTGAATCTGTAGATCAATTTGGAAAGAACTAACATCTTCACAATATTGTCTTCCTATGTATGAATATAGAATATCTCTCCATGTATATACTTCCTATTTTATTTAATTCGTCTGAGTTTTGTAGTTTTCCTCATCTTGATCTTGTACATATTTTGTTAGATTTATACTTAAGTATTTCATTCTTGGGGTTGCTAATGTAAATGGTGTTGTGTTTTTAATTTCAAATTCCACTTGTTCATTAATGGAGTATAGGCCAGCAATTGACTATTGTATATTAACCTTGTATCTTGAAACTTGGCTGTAATTGCTTTTTAGTTCTTGGAGTATTTTATAGATTCTTCCTGATTTTCTACGTAGACAATCATGTCATCTGCGTAGGAAGGTAGTTTTATTTCTTCCTTCTCAATCTGTATAGCTTTTATTTTATTTTCTTGTCTTATTACATTAGTTATGACTTCCAGTATGATGTTGAGAAGGATTGGTGAGAGGTGATATCCTTGCTTTGTACCTGAGTTTAGTGGGAAAGCTTCTAGTTTCTTACCATTAAGTATGATCTTAGCTGTAGGGTTTTTATAGATATTCTTTAACAAGTTGAAGAAGATCCTCTCTATTCCTATTTTACTCAGAATTTTTATCATTGATTTAATTTGCACTTCTTTTTCTAGTCTCCTAAGTTGGAAGCTTAGATTATTGATTTTATATCTTTTCTCTTTAATGCTATAAATTTCCCTCTCAGCAATGTGTTCACTGCATCCCAAATATTTTGATAAGTTGTGTTTTCATTTTCATTTAGTTAAAAATGTTTTAAAATTTCTCTTGAGGTTTCTTCTTTGAACCATGTATTATTTAGAAGTATATTAATTAATCTATAGGTATTTGGGGGATTTCCAGCTCTCTTTCTGTTATTGATTTCTCAATAATCATAAGGCATCCAGGACAATGTCTGACAAAAAGTCCACCAGTTTCATTGAAAATATTCAAGGAGCTGCTTTCAAGATTTCCACTGAAATGCTTGAAAGATTAGGAGACAAATAAATGTTGCATGTCCTAAGTTTTATCACAATAAACAGCTTTACTGAATCTAATTAATAGAAGAGTGAGTGCTACTAATATTCAGGAAGGTTTAGTAAGTGGACAGGTGACTGGGTGCTCTACACAGAAAGGAGGAATGATGCTAATACCAAGGATAACATTTTTCTCATTTTCCTCTATGATCAAATATTAGTATGGCTGCCATGAATCCTAAATCATTCTGATATCTGGTACTGGCTATTAGAATTAAATAAAAGCTTACAACTTAGTCAGTTTGGTTCACAGAATGCATTCCCTTACCTTCAAAAAATATATATGTTTCTTAGGCTACTTTACTAGATTTAAAAAAAAAAAAAAAAAAAACCTAAGCCAGCCCTGATGGCCTAGTGGTTAAAGTTCAGCACACTCCGCTTCAGTGGCTGGGTTTGGTTCCTGGTGTGTAACCACACCACTCATCTGTAAGTGGCCATGGTGTGGCAGCAGCTCACATAGAAGAACTGAAAGGATTTACAACTAGAATATACAACTATGTACTGGGGCTTTGGGGAGGGGGAAAAAACAAGGAAGATTGGCAACAGATGTTAGCTCAGGGCAAATCTTGCCCAGCAAAAAAAAAAAGAAAGAAAAGAAAATTAAACTCTGCTTGTTAATTAAAAAAAAAAAAACTAAAACATCCCTGAATTTGCTGTAAAGCTAAGTATTATAAATTAAATTTTGATATAATATTCTAGCTCAGAAACACCTGTAAGACCATCCAAAGGCAAGACAAGGCTCACAGCTGCAAACTGATTTAAAATTAAAGAAAAATAAATGACATTATTAACTATTTAAATGTTTGAGTTATCCATATATTATTTATATTGGAAATATATTTCAAATAACATTATAAGCATAGTTCATCTATCTATGAAGTGTACATTGCCTTTCTTAACAAAGCAATTGATAATACTTGCTTATATTGGGCATATTGCTCAATAATTATTAAGAATGTATGCCTTATGTCCTCTGCTATGATATTCTCATGCATGCTGTTCAAACTAGCAAACAGCCTATTCAAAATACCATTTCTCTAAATTTTTAAAATATAAACTTGATATATCAAAACTATCACCACTCCTACTTATTAAAAACATGTTTTGTTAAATCTATTAGTGGAATAAGGTATATTTTTATTTGCATTCCATTACAAAAAATTTAAAAAGTGTTGCTTTTACAAGGAGTTCGGATTGCTGCCAAAATATATTTCTGTAATAAAGTGTGGAAAAATTCATACCATAATAAAATAAAATATAGAACTCAAATTAATACATGCCCCGAGGCTGTTTATCCATCTGCTTGCCAAACTATTGAATAATGCTATTTCATTTTCATAAACTTAGGAATGTCATATATCCAAAAGCTAGTTTTGATAAAATACTGATTTCTGTATTCCCTCCTTAATTATACAGTTCTTGATTGTTTTCTAATGAAGTATCTCAATGCACAAATCTTAAATTGTTCACAGTCATTTCCCATAGGAAAAGAACATTTATTTAACATGATACATTCTTCCCATTCCAGAGGAATAGATGAGATAGTGTCACATTAAAAGTTAATATATTATTTCATATTGTATTTTCTCATCTTTACCAGAAGTAGACATATTTTTATTATTAAAAATTAAACCTTAAAATATTTATTAAGAAATAGTAAGCTGTAATAGAATTGTCTTGGTAACCTTTTTTTCATTACATTACTACATACGAAATGAATATTTTTTGACAAATATGAATTTTTAATATATTATCATTTCCTGACAATAGTAGAGCCAGTGTTTACCCTGAATCACTTTTTCTTATCAATTCTAATATTAGATACCTCTAAATGCAAAATAACTTGAATATATATATAGCAGCAAATTTTTTTTCTGAAAATTCTACATTGGCATTTAAGACAAATGACTATACCGTAGTGGCATATGAGGTCCATTTTTTTGTGATAAATTTATTAGTAACATATCCACAAATAATTATATTGAAAGTTCTTTGCATATAATTATAGTAAAGCTCGTCAAAAGGATGCACCACAACTCTCAACCTCTTCACGTGGAATGTATGCGTTATTTAAATTCTTCTATTTGTAGGTCTTCTTATAGTCACTCCATTATTCTCTATACTATTCATAAAATTTTATTTTCTTTTGCATTATCTATTTTCTCTTAGATATGAGGAAAAAAAGATTTAGTTGCATTAAATATTTCTGTTATTATTCTATCATTCCACCACAGTTCTCAATTTCCTCCTTTACTGTGATGAGCACTAATTTTTATACTGTTTCTAGTTCTTATATTAATTTGCTTAGATGATATTCTCAAAGTCTATTTCTTGTCCAATTTAATTTAGACAAATCTATTCATACCTTTCTACAAAATTAGGCTATAATCACAATCCCACCCTTTTCTTTATCTCTCTTATCTCTGCCCTCAAAATTGAAAATGTTTAAGTCCTATTCTGAAGTAAAATTATTTTTCACCATCTTAAAAGTTTTAAAAATAGGAAATCATCTAAAGAGCTTATTTTTACTACATTGTGTAACTATTGTGAATTACAGGAACTATTAATTTGCTGCTAGAATTTATTTCTATTTCTAGTGGTCCATTCCTTATATCCATACACTTGAAAGAGATTTCTCCTACAATTAAGGGCAAAGGAATTACATCTTTTGCTCAAATTTGCTAGATTTTACTTTGCTTCCCCTTTGTACAGTAATTTTATAACTTCTATGCCAACTCTCTAATTTCCGTTCTTTTTCCTAATATACAAATGCGTAATGTGCCTTTCTCAATCCTCAGGGAAAAAAGGAAAACAAACATTTTTCTGAGGACACTCAGTCTCTTCTCGCACGTTCACTCAGGCCCCTGCCTCATTTCTCCAGTCCCAACTAGTAGTTTTAGGTTTGCTTCCCTCCAGTCACCTAGGCACAGGCATTTGTGAAAAAGATGCGACAACTTCTCTGTCTTACATCCTCCTCTGTTTTGGTAGACACGTCTGTTCCCTGTAGGCAAAAGGAGTGTTACATGTGAACTTTGAGTCCATGAGTATCTAAAATGTCTGTCCTTTCCCTCCCACATCATTGATTATTTGGCTGAGTACAGAGCTCTGGCTCCCAGGTCATTTTTTCTCTTAGCACTATGGAGGTCTTTCTCATGATTTCTGGAAGCCTTATTTTCTGACGACACGTCTCACGTCATGGCTTGGTCACATTTCTTTGCAAGTGGCCTTCTTTATGACCTCAGAGTTTTCAATTTTCATGAGGCTGTGAATTCTTGTGGATTTTCTTCCATTTCTCATGCTTACACTTAGAGATTGATGACAGCTAAAAAATTGCGCTTTCCCTTACTGGGAAATTAGGTCCTATTATTTCTTTAATAGTTTTCTCTTTTTTTTTTTCATTTCTTTCTGGAATTCATATTAGTTTGTTGGCTTATGGATTTAACTTCTTGGTCTCTCATGTCTTCTCTCACATGTTTTATCCCTGTCTTCTAACTTTAAGGGTGTAGAAATTTCAGCAACTACATTTCCCAGCCCAAATCATTTCTGGAGTTCCATGGAGAGGCTATTAAATCCACTGAATGACTCACCATATGAATTCCGGGCTCTGCCTGCCCACTCACTATTACATCCATAAATAAACTCTGTAACTATGTATGTGCCTTATCTCCCAGAAAGTTCAAGTAAGAATTTCTCCTAGTGTTTTCGTATATCTTTGGTGGATAAATTTTATTTGTGGACTTCTCTTCATTGGTCTATATCTTTTAATTATGTTATGTGTTACTTTCTGTTTAGTACTGCCTCTCCTTTAACTTTACATTATTCTCCATGTAGTCTTATCTATTCCCATATTACTGATGAATGTTTAAATGTTGATGTTAGCTCAACTCTCTCTGGGACTTCAGACTTGTATATCAAATTTCAACAGAGATACCCATATAAATTATTTTAATGAATAGTAAACCATCCACTTGTTTTTCCTCTAGCCTATAATCTTGAGGTAAATTGTAGTTTATTCATAAATTTGTGTTCTGTTTAGCAAATGTGAAAAGAGAATATAGTATTCTTATTTTCTGTAGCTAATCTTTTATATCACAAGGACTCCAACACCAGGAGATAATGAGTTTGAGTGTGTCCATGTATGTAAATTTTTGCCAATTATTAAATTTCAAGAGTGTTTTGAAAAGCTCAATCTTCTCACTATTTCTTATTTTTACCTCCCCTACTCTTTCCCTAAATGCTGCCTCTGTATATTTGGGATTGAGGTTGGGGCTTCCATCAACTTGCAGTGATGGAGAACAGGGGTGCAATGCTGCGTGAAAGTCATCAAGCTGCCTTTTGGGCATCCTTGACTCTTCTACAAGATGACTGTCCTGGAATAATCCCTCATCTACTGTGTTCATGACTCTGAGGTGTAGCTTGTGAACTAGTAGTGTCTTGCGTTGGATGACTTAGGACCTGACCTCTCTTGCTGATTTCCTGGCACAGCAAATGCCAAGTCTTCTAGCTACCTATTCCCTGGCTTTTCTCTCCCTCATGTGGCCATTATGACAGGGTCATTTTGCTTCTCACCGTGGCTGCCCCATGGCAAATCTCCACTGGCTCTCTAAACCGCTATCTTTCATGTGCCTCAATGGACTTGGACAATTTTTTCAATCCATTCCATACCACAAAAGTGGCAAAGAATCACTCAAAGGTATAAGTTCAGGACCTTCTTCTGCTCTAGTGCTTCATGGTGATTCTTGTTACTTCAATTAATAGCTTCCCTATGTTAGCAAAGGGAAGCCTCTGAAGCAGTCTCCTCACACAATCCCAGCAGTGAGATAATGCAAAATGTTCTGCATCTACATCTAACATCTTCTACTATGTTTTTTCTGGCAGATAAAAGGCAATTATAATATACTTGTATTCTACCTCTATCTCTCTTCTATTATTCTGCTACATTCTATTTCTGCTCATACAGGAGCAGAAAGGATAGACTTCCTCTTCCTCTTCTTCTTGATCTGAAAATTGAACTTACTTTGAGTAATGTTTTTCTCTTTAAGATAAGAATACCTCATGGCATGTAAACTGTAATGGAAAGGAGTATCCTCAAAGCACTATGGAAGAAGTACTATTATCTGATTTCATTAGACTTTGTTCTTCACATAGGAGCCGCTGAAAACTAGGAGCCAGGAGTTACTGAGGACAAATTTATATCGGTTTATTACCCCTCACACATTATATATGTTGTATAGCCTGGGCTCTTTATATCCCTCATTATCTCATTCAATTAAAAAGCAAATTTCATCTATTTGTTGTGCTAAATAGCTATTAAATGAATCAATTTCCATTTCCAGGCTACTGTTATTTGTCCTCTGAGTAGCTCATCAGCCTCCCAACTTATTTTTCAGTCTGTAGTCTTGGCCTTACTCTAATGATGTATACTTTGTAAGAAAAATTTGATCATTTTATTTTCCTACTTAAACTTGGTCTTAAACTCCTTCTTTATATGAAACAGTACAAATACTTAAATACAAGTTATCGGGACCCTGTAATAACTTGCCACTGCTTATCTTTTCATTATCGTCTTCCTTATCCTTAATGTCAAACTCCAACAATACTAAATTTCTTTTGAATCTTCAATCATGCAATGGTTTCATTTGCTCTTAGGCCATCAAACACGCTGTTCCATCTGTTTAAATTAATTTTTTTCCTCACCTTTCTTTATTTGATTGACACCCTTTAATCCTTCAAGTCTCAGTTTGGAAGTAACTTGCCTGGAAAGCTAATCTTCCTGGTCTGAGTTAGATTCTTGTCCACTCACTTTTTAATATTCTCTATTTCCCTAAATTGCACACAGGAAAATTTATTGTAATTACATGGCTTCCTCTCTCTCTCTCTCTCTCTCTCCCCTCGCCACTGCCCCCATAAAATGTGAGCTTGCTTACCATTCTTTTTCCAAGATAAAGCACAGTGGATCACATAAATCACATAGATATCTTACCATTCCTTCCAGTATGCCATATCTTTTGTCTTTTGCTAGTTTGTCTCATTCTTCTTCTTAAACAATATATAGGTATCTCTGTGTAAAATAATAATTCAATGTTGGTTTACCTCTATGTCTCTATATTTTCTAAACATTTTCCAGATTTCATTTTACAAATAAGTTTATAAAACATATTAGTATTAATGCATTGTTTTATAGTACAGTATCATGACTAGTCATACTGTATTACTGTATAGTTTTTATAGTATACCAACTATTGTTACATTTCTTATTATAATGTTTAAAAATCCTGAGTTTTTTTGGTAGCAGAGAAATGTTATAATTTCTGATCTATATATGAGGAAAATCAGGTTCAGAGCAAGTAGATGGTTTATAAAGAATCAGACAACTATTCGTTGGTGGAGGTAGAACTCAAACTCAGATTTCCTGGTGGAAATTATATATTCTTTCATTTACATTGTGCTTTAGTTATTATTTTTCAACTTCCCTTATACTTGCTATTTAAAGAATGAACATAAACGATGATGGAGAGAATCATGTTTTTCCTCTTTAAGATGATAAGGAAGAGGGAGAGATTTTATTACCTGGTTTTGGTGAGTGAAGAGGGCTGACTGAGAGAGTGCCAGGCTGTGCCTGGCTTTAATTGCTGTATATCTCATACCATCATTGCCACATTATAGAGGCACACTGCAATTTCATTTTACAAAAAGTACTTTCACTTCCACTACCTTATGTGGTTGCACAACATCCTGTGCATGTACTGTGCCTGTTGAAATGAGAAAAATGATGCCAGGCACATTTAAACAATCTTCCCACGATTACATTGGTGTAATTGGGAGCACTTAGATTAGCTCTTAGGCTGCTTAACTCAGTTCCTAGTGCTCTGTTGTTTACTGTACCATGCTGTTTCTCTAGCAATTTCATAAGGGAGGAAAGTGAAACTTAAAGAGGGATGTAAAATTACAGTTGAGTTGGGAGATGGACATTTAGAATTCTAAGTATTTATTTAACTGTCCAAATTGCTTAACTTTCTTCATAATTTTTTTACCATTTGCAAATTGTGGATAAAACTATTTAAACTCACAAGACTGATATATATAGCACTCTTAGAATAGGATGTTACAAATAATAGATTTTCAATAAATAATAATTATCAGTTAATTTATTATTATTATTACTGTTATTAATCTTCATCAGTATCACATACAAAGCATAGATCTTCTTTATAAACTGAAAAAAAAATCCTGAGATTTATTTTACCATGTTTTTTCCTACTCCCTTGCTTCAGATTTCTTCTTTCTCTGCTTTTGTACTTCCTTTCTAAATTCTTATATTTCAGCCTAAAACTGAAGAAAAGAGAGAGTTGTGAAGTGAAAAATAAAGATTAAAAAAATGAAAATGAGAATGGAGATATAATCAATCAAAATGTAATGAGATTGCTTAAAAGAAAGAAAATTAATTCAAGCTCTCACAAAAATATATAGCCACAACCCAACTTTGTTTGTATAAAGAACAATGTTGAGCAAATATTGGTCTGTGGGTGTCAGTTGAGTTTGAGAAACTAAAAAGAAAAATTCTAGTTTACAAAGACCTAAATTTATAGTTTTTTAATTTATATTTAAAATGAGATTTAAGATATTTAAATTTTTTCAATTAGAATAGGTATTAAACCATCTTTATTATCAAAATTAATGCAAGACTTATGAATTGATGACTTTGCAGATATTTACGGTTAAGATGAGACAATAAAAAAAGACTGTAAAACAAAAACGGGTGAAAACAAAAAGGAGTTTGAAAGGGAAGGTAAATTGCTCACACACCAAAGGCGTGTGGTAAACAGAATTTTTAAAAGGCCTCTAATCCCCAAAGATAGTCTGCCCTAACCCCCATAACTTGTTAAAATGTTGCGATATCACTTTTATGGTTATTTGTTATACGAATTATGTTATTATATGATAATTTTATAAAGATTACAATGATGCAAAACTAATTATAAACTACTGAACACCTGGAAGAAAGTGTACTCAATCATTTATTTTATTTTCAAAGTATTATTAAAAATGTCAAATGTATAGAAAACATGGATGGATTAATATGGACACTCATATAAGCCTCCACTATGTTGAGCACTTGTAAATATTTTGCCATATTTCTTCTTCCTTCCTTCCTTGCTTGCTTCCTTCCTTCCGCTATTTCAAAGTAAGCTGCAGACATTATCACGCTTTATCTGTAAAGATTTCAGCATGCATTTCTAAGAAATATATAAAATATATTCACAAACCATGATCACAGGTAAGAAAATTACTAATTGCAATATCTAATCTAAATTTGATATTTAAATTTTCTCAAATGTTGCACCAAATGTAAATTTGGTTTTGAGAATTCCAACATCTAGAGGCCCCATGGTTCTGTTTTCTGCTGCCTACCAGTCTTACTGATATGAGTTTCTAGAGTCTTGTATCTTTATGTGCCTGAATATCTTTAAAAGTGTGCTGGACCTTGTGTTTGCAGTGCTAATTGTATTAATAATTTCAGACCTATGGAATTATCTTTGTTCGATAAAGGTTTTCCTTTGCTTCTGCCACACACCTAGGGCAGGAGGTTGTCTGGAATCACCTTAAACCAGTTTTAGGGTTTATGGTTTTCTGTGCTCTCTAGATGAGTTGATGCTGTGCTGCCATTTGTTTACCCAGATACCTAATGTTTACTTCCAATTCACCACTCTTGTAAGATTTAGCCCTCTAGAGTCACACAGTAAATTATAAGTGGTTTCCCCACGGTTGTGATTTTTCTTCCCTTGACTTCCTGATTTCTCATTTTCTGTCAGATATTTGACCTATTAAAGCATCTGTAACATGTTAATCCTTAAAATCCTTCAAGTATGTTTTTCATTATTTTGTTTTACTTTTCTTGATGTCATCAGATGACGTGATCAGCCTTAATAGTTCAGCAAAAATGTTTGATGGTGTTGTTTATACTTCATATCAGAAGATACATAATGTAAGGTTGTCCCGCTATTAGTTATGCTCAGGTTGATTGTCTGATAAGAGGCCCAAGAAAGCTTACAATGATTATTGAAGGAGTTTGACTACTCAGAGAGGCTTGCTCATGAAGAACAAACAATATTAAAAACTTAAATATTTTAAATATTTTAAAATAGAGATTAAATTTATTACTTCAAAATAGAGTAGGCTCTTGTATCTAAGACATCTAGTTTATATTTTGCCTCTTTCAACATAAAACAATGCAAAGTTTGATATGCTTCTAAGTTAAAGTTATAGTGAATTTTTGAACAGTCTATTAATGTTTGTAAGACCTAACTAGCTAAAAAGAAATGCATTGAATTATTCCTTTACTTAAGTATGATTTTGTAGTCCTAGAGATTAAAAAAATATACTTGAGTAAAATAACTGCTTGAAATATATTTGGTCACCAAAACTAAAATAAAAATTGTCAATTTTCATAATGATAGAAACATGGATTATATTCATTCTTAGTCTGTCAATGAATTAGGGAGATATTCTATATATAACAGTATATAGGGCTGCTAAATTTAACACATGATATAATAAGATATATACCTCAGCAACCTACTGTAAATTGACTTTTGTATTATTTTCCCTTTAAGGGAAAAAAAAACAGATAAGAAATATATTTACTAAATGTGGACTTATCTTTCTGATTTGGAAAATAAAAGCAATGATAAATGCAAAATCAAACTGATGACCATTTGAATCATCCTACACATTCAGTTTATTTCTATGAAAAATAATTCCAGATTTGGCATTTCAACCCTTTACCAATCTGAAATCATGTGATAGGGCATATTTCACAATATTTTACTTAGAACTTAATTACAGCAAAAATAACTAATTTAAAAGTATATATCTGATATCTCTGTCAAAAATGTTATGACAAATGTCACTTAACTGGATATTCATGACCATTGCCAAATTTCATTAGTATATAAGGTCATATTATTTTGTTAATAATTTTGTTTGAAATCTGAATTTTTAGTTATCAGCGGAAGTTTCAAACTGATTATTAAAAATATTATTAAAAATATGAAGGAGAAGAAGGTCCCATATGAGAGAATTGCTTAAAAACAACTGGGATTAAACATCTTTTCCCAAACACAAACTAATCTGTTCATGTTCTTATGTGTGACCAATAATGGTAAGGTTATCTTTTAACATTAGGTAATTTCCCAATATTTAGCAAAGCAAATAAGGCTCTTGAAAGATTTCTTTCTTATCACTGCCTCAACACTCTGAATTGGGAAGAAATTATTGGCATTAATGTATAATAGTACTCACAGTAGAATTCCATGAAGCATGAAATTCCCCTTTGAGCCAAAATCCATTTCCATTCTGTTGGCCATGTAATTAATTCTTGATTAAAACAAGTAAAACTGAGAAAAATATTTTTACAAAGAGCAAATGATATGAACAGGAAGATAGAATGTCAAGCGGCCAAATTGTTTCCTGTATTTTGGTAATTCAGAGATAAAATTCTTCAGTAATAGCAGCTATTCATTTATAACATGACTCTGCTGCACTAATACCATTCAGAACACACAACCTCTGAGTATCAAATATCCTATTACCTTGTCATGCATGCTATGTAAAACATTTAACATCAGCTAGAATATCTTGCTCTTTCTTATTGTAATGTAGTTAGACAAGAAAGAAAAAAAGAGATCACTTCTGGATAAATGAGAAGAGAAATTGTGTAGGAAAGAAAGATGGAAAGAACCCATGTGGTATACTGTTAAAACTATCAAGGCTAACAATATTGATTCTTTCACAGCTGTGATTCAATTTTAACTCAATGCTACATATGAAAAGCCAACAATTTATTCATAGATCAGGTTTTATCCGAAGTAATTCTTTGGAACTATTTTCTATGGAACTTTACATTACATTCTAGATGATAGTCTGTTATCAAACTAATGAAACACAACTTTATTCCTTTTCTAATCATGAAACTATAGTGTGAAAAAGGAAGGTTAGTTTTTAGTTTTCTCCATAACACTCAAAATTGACTTTTATGTATATAAATGCCCATGGCTGGCATATAACTAATGTTATGGGAAGTCCTATGAGTCTTTGATTTTGAGATATTTAAGAGTGACTATCAAATAAAATATATTGTGATTTTATTGGATTTTCTATTATTGATTTCTAGTTTAATGTTTTATGTGAAAATGTGAGATATAATGAATATTTTTTTAATATGTGACTTACTGGTAATATATAGTGAATTTTGTAAATGTTCTTTGTGTGTTAGAGAAGATATTTGCCTCTAATTTTTGGTAGTAGGCTTCTACATTTGCTAATTAAATCTATTCTGGTAATTGAAAATTTCTATGTTTTCACCAATTTTTTTTTTGATAGTCTTAGTAAACTTGCCAAAAGGCAAGGTTTCTTGTGGGCACATGAGAAGAGCAGAACTGCTAGTGGGAGATTATGTTTCAGGGCAGCAGCAACATGGAGATTGATTGTGAATCTCACATTTTCATGGGACTCTCTAAGTTGAGAGCAAAGATAGGCTTCTGACATGAGCAAATGCAACTTCTCAGTAGAGGAAAACATCTCCTGATTTAGGTACTTGGAATTCCCACAGTGCAAGATCAACTAAAAATGAGCTTACAAACAAAGGTGGCTACATTTCAAGGAAACAAAGAGCCACCATTACTGAGAGGCATCAGAATATTAATTTTTAAACAGTTTATATAACAAAGAAGTTTTCAGGAACACAAAAAACTACTCTGAAGGTGATATTTAAAGAAATGGAAGATGGGAACAAATTTAATCAACTGTTTCTAGTTGCAATTATTTGACAAAGCAGTTTTAACAAATAATTAAATTGAATTTTACAAATAAAAAATATGAGAGTTGAATTTTAAAACTCATTGAAATTCAGTTTTATTCAATGCAACAGAGAAGGAAACAGAAGTGGTAGCCCAAAGTTTAAAAGGTTAAACAATACATGAAGCAGAAAGAGGAATAAAAGGGCATTAAGGTTAGAATGAAAAAAGTTGGCATAAGCGTAATTGATATTGTCATATAGAAGGTATAAAAAGAATTGTGTAAAGATTAAATTTGAAAATGTACTGCCTATAAATATTCCAAAATTGATGGAAGACATGAATGCCCCTAGCAAGATAAACAAAAATAAACCTACAGCTATTAAACTTTAGAGAAACCTTGTAACACCTAAGTTAAATAAGAGAAGATCTAATGATGTCAGAACCGAAAGACATAACATAGATTTTAATGACAGTAGACCTCTTAATAGGTACAGATGGAGCCAGACAGAAGTGAAATCATACCTGCTAAGAAACTTGAGACAATAATTATTAGTGTTGAATTGTGCACACAGCAAAATTCTCTTTCATCAACTTAGATAAAACAGGCATTTTTATGTAAACAAAAACTGAGGGTTAATCATCAACAAACTTTCACTATAGAAAATTCTGGAGAAAGATCATTTCAGATGCTAAATTAAAAAATCACCAACAGTAAGAAATATTAGCAATTTTATGTGTAAACAATTTTATGTGTAAAATTTTATGAGTACATCCAGACAATGCAATATTATTCAGCACTAAAAAGAAGGGAACTGTCAAGCCATGAAAATACTTGGAGAAAGCTTAAATTGGAGAAACCATATTATTAAGTGAAAGAAGCCAGTCTAAAAAATCTACCTACTCTATGATTTTAACTATATGACATTCAGGAAAAGGTAAAACTATGGAGACAGTAAAAAAAAATCAGTAGTTGCCAGGGGTTAGGGAAGCGGGAGGGATGAATGGGTGGAGCACAGAGGATTTTTAAGGCAGTGAAAATACTCTGTGTGATACCGTAATGATGGACACATATCATTATTCATTTGTCCAAACCCATAGACTGTACAGCACCAAGAGTGAACTATGGACTTTAAGTGATCACGGTGTGTCAATGTAGGTTCATCAGTTGTAACAAACACATCATTCTGGCAGAGCATGTTGATAATAGGTCAAGCTATGCACGTTAGGGGCAAGGGTTATATGGGAAATTTCTCTACCTTCTGATTAATATTGATGTAACCTAAAACTACTCTAAAAAATAGTCTCTTAAAAAAAGGCTTTAGTTAATTCAGATTTTCAATGTTCATTTCAAGTTTCAAAATCATATAGCTGGCAAGTATCCCCTAAATAAATGTAGATTTACTGGAGCTTTTTAATCAAGGGCTCCCTTTTTCAGGAGGCTGTGCAAGAATGAGGGTTTTCTGCAATAATATTCCATCTGTGGCAGATTATTTTGCAGTTTGTTTCAGGCACTCTGGATGTGGGAATGCTCCTGGATGGGTTGCTAACAAGTTGCCCACAGGCATGGTTTCCTCTACCGATGTAACTGAAGTCCTTGCTACAGTCTGTGTAACAGCTGAACACCTGCTGAGGCAGGCTAAATTCTGAATGACCTTGTGGGCATTACAGAGTTAATCTTCTATATTCCAGCTGGTGCTAGCTGTATGCCCTGTGTAATGACAGATCTTGATGAGTCCTGAATTTGTCAAGCATGAGATAAATCCACTGATCTCAACTTGATGATGTTTATGTGGATTGTAGGTTGTTGAGGCCATTCTGACATCAGTCCACGAATGGCAGAACTTAGTGTCTGTTGTTTATTACTGCATCTCTAGTAATTATACAATTATGAAAGAGTATATTATCAAATACTGTTTAAAGAATAAAAAGCTAAAATTCTGTCTAAATTTTCCCAATCAGGGTGACTTTAAATGGTTGTCTAGAAACATAATAGATATTGTTAGGCATTTTTACTTTTACCTAATTGAGTTAGGAGGCTTTGTTTAAACAGTACAAAACTCTAAAATTTGCATTCATTTACATTCCCTTAACAAGAGTAAGGTCAAAATGATAAGTAATGTTTTCTACTGTCTTTTATATACAATCTAGGATTTAATACTTTTGTGTTTAAGTGTAGAATGCCAATATGTGTAGTATAAAAAGTGATGAAAGATCCCAGAAAAAAATACTGAAGGTGGTATCAGCAAACTTTTTTTCTTCTGATAAAGTTTTCAACTCTCCATAATAGATATGAGTTTTTATAGAAAGATTTCTAGAGGACATAGTTGGGACATTGCTGTGATTTCTGAGCTCGTACATTCTTTGTGAAACCCTGTACTACTTAGCTCTCATGCTGTGGGATTCATGTGGCCAATACACTCTTAAAAATCTGTTACAAACAGATTTACAACAATTTTATAGTACTGCTGTTTCTACTTTCCACTGCTGCTAGCTGTTTTTCCTAAGCACTTAATCAGTGAGAGGTTGTGTGATAAGCACTCACATATAACGTGTCGTTTAAATTTTACCATTACGTGGGGGACAGATGATGTTATCCCATCTTACAAATTAGGACACCAAAACTAAGACAGTTTAAAAATTTAGCCCAAGGTGACACAGCTAGCAGAGACTATTTGCATTGTTTGAATTGAGATCTATGTGATTGCAAAGCCTGTGTCATTAATCACTTGGCTGCATTGCCTTTTACAGTATATGTCTTCCTATATATTTAAGCCGTTTTTATTTTAACTGTTTCAATTCTCAGACATATTTTTATACTACTACTTTAAAATGCTTGCATGGTGTATTTTTGCATAATCTACTATTCAAGGAGAGTACACACACTTCAAGAAATATATTTTAGAATAATACATGAATGGCATATATTCTGAGCCTTGCTTATGTTAGAATTTACTTTTATTTTATTTACCTGTGCATGAAAATTTTTGTATTTTTTTCCTCAACACTCTATGGTGAAATGGATTTTAGGTTCCAAAACAAGATACTATCCATTATAAGTAAAAGTTACATTACTGCAAAATATTGTTTATTATAAGTAATATTTTTGTGTGCAATCACTATGCATGAATGTTCATTTTCATTTTTGGTTGTGATTTTATGTTTTGTTGATTTTTTGTATCCTATCATGACAGTAAAGGTATTGCTAAGTTACTTCAAAGCGTCAGCCTATATTGTTGTTTTCTAAAAAGTAATAAGTTATAATTTAAATGCGTGTTTCTATCTACAATTCAAGGAAAAGAATTTAGTTAATGGGGCCTTGGAATTTTGCTTCTGCTATATTTGCTCAGATAAGAGCATGCAGTGTCATGGGGCTTGAGCTGATGAAAGGGCCTGATACTCTAAAACAAAGACAACAAAATTTTCAGAATGGCATCAATAAGTTTTCAAAACCTTTAGTACTCATTTCAAACAAAAATAAAAATATGCCTATGAAGTAGAAGAGAGAGTGCAAAGAATGAACAGTAAGACAAATTCAGACTACAGTATCCTAAAGGAATTTTTGTTTAGGTATGTGTCCTAAAAGCTGGGTCCTGTAGTTCATATTTTCAAGTAAAGTAAGAAGACATGAACCATGGGAGTGGCAACTGGAAAAATAAAAGTTAATTGAATGAAGAACAAATCCTTAAAATTCTCCCATTCCTCACAAACTGAAACAAAAGCACATACACACCAAAAAAAAGAAATAAGATAAAAACATGATTAATTATAAAAATAGTCAGACCGCTATAATTTAATGAATACTTTATCCCAACAATTAAAAATTGTGAATATGTATGTTTTTATAGTAATATAATCTATGGGCAGTGATTATCCTACCGTCCTAGGAAAAATAGCAAAAATCTAATGTTGTCTGGGCTTTAAGAGAAGAGGGAAGGCAGATGAAGGGAATGGAAGAGATCTATTATATATCTATTATTAATATAACAATATGTTGATTTAATATAATATTTTTATTGATAAAAATTTGCCCAATGAATGTTTCTGTGCATTTATCTTCAACTTGTTTGCACAGTTTTCTATTACTGTATAATCAATTACCACAAAATGAACAGCTCAAAATAGCACCTGTTTATTATCTCACAGTTCTGTAGGTCAAAAGTCCAGGTGGGGATTTCTGGTCCTTCAAATAAGAAACTTAGAAGTTGCCACTCTGTCTTAACAACAAGTAAAAAGCACAGCAAACAGAAAAATCAACAATTTTTTTATATTCATGAGAAAAGTAAAATCACAGGGCAAACCACTGACTCCAAAATTGAAGCAATCGATAGACAAACATAGAGAATCACAACTTAACAGAACAGAAATCCTTGAGCTGAAACCTCCACAAGAACTACTGTTAGAATAAGAAAACCCAAACTGTAATTGAAGACTTGCTGGAGGCTCAGCATGTACAATTCTGAAAGATAAAAACTCTAGTGGTACTCAGTTATTGGCAGGGAGAAGGGCCCACATTTTTGTGAGTTTTATCTCCTGGAGTTCTACCAGTTCTCGCAATGAATATTAGAGAAAAATAATTCTCATGCTCTGGCAGTGGTTGGGGAAAAGGAACTGTCTTGATACAAGTCAGAACATTCAGTTTTCTTAACAAAGTCTTCCCTCAGGTGAAACTATTTAACTGGAGCCAAATTGACCTGAAGGAAGGGAAATACCATTCCCAGGCCCCTTTATCCTTCCACCTGGGAGAACGGAAATGCCCAGGTTCATTCAACTCCAGCTATCCTGTTCCATCTAAGAGGCGAGATGGGAAATTGAACACAGGCTCACTAAAAAAGTGAGATATAATCATAGGATTATAGAATGTTTCCCCTCTTCCTGTATCTTATGACTATATTATAAAAGTCTATTTATAACAGTTCCTCTTACCCAGTACATCATGCTCAGCTAAAAAGAAAGAAATGACAAGACATGCTAAAAGGCAAAAAAAAAAAAATAAAAAAAATGCATAGTTTGAACATATAGAGCAAGCATCTGAACTAGATAGTTTGTGTTTTTTCACAAAACCAAACATAACATTATCAGAAGATCTAGCAATCAGTTCCTTGGTATTTATCCAAAGGAGTTAAAAACTTATGTCCACACAAAAACCTGAACATGGATATTTATAGAAGCTTTATTTATAATTGCCAAGACCTAGAATCAGCCAATAGGTCCTTCAGTAGGTGAATGGAATAATAAACTGTGGTACATCCAGAAAAGGGAGTATTATTCAGTGCTAAAAAGAAATGAGGTATCAAGCCATGAAAAGACATGGAGGAAATTAAAATGCATGTTGATAAGTGAAAGAGGCCAGTCTGAAAAGGCTGCATACTGTATGATTTCAACTATATAACATTGCGGAAAAGGCAAAACTATGGAGACAGTAAAAAGATCAGTGGTTGCCAGGGATTAGAGGGATGGAAGGGATGAATTGAAGGGACGAAGGGGAGCACAGAGGAGCTTTAGGGCAGTGAAATTACTCTGTATGATACTGTAATGGTGGATACATGCCATTATACATTTTTTAAAACCCATAGAATGTACAACACCAAGAGAGAACCCTAATATAAACTATGCACTTTGGGTGATAATGATGTGTCCGTGTAGGTTCATCAATTGTAAGAAACATACAACTCTAGTGGGGATGTTGAGGAAGCTATGTAGATGTGGAGGCAGGGGTTATATGGGAAATCTATATACCTTCTGTTCTACATATGTGAACCTAAAACTACTCTAAAAAATAAAGTCTATTTTTTAAAAAAGCGCAAGTGTGGGTCCAGACCAGTGGCGTAGTGGTTAAGTGCATGTGCTCCGCTTTGGCAGTCCAGGGTTCGCAGGTTTGGATCCTGAGCGTGGACTTACGTACCGCCTGTCAAGCCATGCTGTGGCGGGGTCCCATATAAAGCAGAGGAAGATGGGCACGAATGTTAGCCCAGGGCCAGTCTTCCTCAGCAAAAAGAGGAGGATTGGCATGGATGTTAGCTCAGGGCTAATCTTCCTCACACACAAAAAGATAAAAATAAAAAAGCACAAGTGTGCTGCACTGAGTTCTGTGCTCAAGTTCTCATAAAGCCAAAACCAAGGTCAGCTTGGGTATTGGTATTGGTCAGCTGGGCTCTTACCTAGAGGCTCTGGGGGAGAATCCGCTTCGCACCTCATTCAGGTTGGTGCCACAATGCAGTTACTTGTAGCATGAGCTGCCTGGTTCTCTGCTGGCTGTTAGGAGGCTTAGAGGCCTCGTGCATTCCCAGACATGTGTCCTCTGTATTTTCACCAGAAGTAAAGCCTTCTCATGTTTGGGATCTTTCTGACTTCTGCACCAGCTGGAAAAAGTCTGCTTTTAAAAGACTCGTGTGATTAGATTAGTCCCATGTTGATAAGCTCCCTTTTAATTAACTCAAAATCAACTGAATAGTAATCTCAATCTGCAAAATTTAATTTTCCATGAAATATAACATAATCGCAGGCATGCTTTTTCATCAAGCTCACAGTCCTGGGGATTAGGCTGAGAAATCTTGGGAGTCCTTTTAGGATTCTACCTACCACATTTTAGATGTGTTATAATTTGGGGTTTTTTAAATGGCATATAGCTTGAATTCTTAAAGCAATTTGGACAAGCTGTCTATTTAATGATATTTTTGTTCAATTTAATGTCATCAGTTATCAACGTTCTGCCTCTCAGCTCCAAATTCTCTCTTTTTTGCCTTTTCTGTGAAAATGGATCTGGGCCCATGAAATGCTTTTCCTTTGTCAATAGAGGGCACTTGAGAAACCAGAGCAGGAGATAGGGTCTGGTTTCCTGGTTCCAGTGTGCTTGCCCAACAGCCTCCCGTGGTGTGTGGCTTCTGCAGCACCTGACTCCTGCGGTGAATGCAGCTTCTCCAGTGCCAGGTTACCTGTGGTGCACACTGCTTTCCCAGTGTGCGGCCGCCAGCAGCAACCAGCAGCCAGCAGCTTCCAATGGCAGCCCTTAAGTGGTTTTCTAATGGAGACACCTCCCTACTATTCCCTAGAGGAAGGTTTTCTGGCATGTTCTGGAGGACAGGTTACCAGTAAGTTCCACCAGTACGAAGCATGATGTTTTCTCTGCATTCAGTGATTCATGATTGTGCCATCTCCAACAATATGTGGATTTCAGTCTTGGAAGTCAGAGGCATCTTTCTTTCTTCAGTGTTTATCTCAGCCCTAGAGTTAGTGGCTACTCCTTATATCTTCTATTCCTATATTCTTTAAAGGTCTACTTGTTAGCATTAGCCAAGCCCTTGTTACTCTAATTTCCTAATATAGTTAATTTATTTTTATACTTGTCGTGTTTATCTTTCTGTGTGGTTCCTCTCTGCTGATTGGACCCATATTGACGATATACTAATACTAATGATATTATGATGCATTTATTTATCTTGTATCTGTTGTTAGAGTCTAGCAGTGTTCCAAACAAACCCCTATTAGGTAAGTGCTCTTTCAAATACTTACTTTACATATTGAGAAACAAAATTTTATTAAATTTTAAATAAACATGGAGTGAGTGGAATAACTGGAATTTACTCTAAAGCCTTCTAGTTCAGCAGCTAAGTCTACAATTACTTTTAGATTCAGGTTTATTTCTAGCATTTCATTTTGTGTTTGTTAATAAACCTCTAGTTTCTAAGCTTCACTTTTCAAAATTCTCCTGCTTGCCATCAAATTGTTTGAGTTTGATTTGTTTTCTTACTAAAAGTTTAAGAGTAGATTCTATTTCTACTCTTAATGATAGTTAACCTTATATTTTTATACACATGCTCTCCTGAAGAGATATCCTGAAGACCCATCATCTCTAGCAAGATATTATCATTCAAGTATTTATTTTTATCTTTGTTTTTTTTTTTTTCTTTCTTTTTCTTTACTTTTTGTTGTTGTTGTTGTTGTTGGGTTTTTTTTTTTGCTGGAAAAGATTTGCCCTGATCTAACATCTGTTGCCAATCTTCCCCTCTTTTTTTTTGCCACCCTGAAGCCCCAGTACATAGTTGTATATTCTAGTTGTAAGTCCTTCTAGTTCTTCTATGTGAGCCTCTGCCACAGCAAGGCTACTGACAGACGAGTAGTGTGGTTCCATACTCAGGAAACGAACTTGGGCCACCGAAGTTTAACCACTAGGCCATCAGGGCTGGCTGTATTTTTTTTTTTTTTTTTTGGTACTGATGTACCTGAGGGTGTAATCTTTGTAGCATATGGACTCTCTGGGTGTCCCAGTATCAACTCCTGTCCAAAGCCACCGCAAGGCTAAGTCTTTTACTTCAAAGTGGGCTTTAGAATTTATATATTTTTTTGGTAAATAATCCCACTACTTACGTATATATTTATGCACTTGTTTATTTCAGCAGCTCCTCAAATGGAGTCTACATTTAAGCAATTTTCTTGAGTGTTGCAGAACTACCTCTACAATTGTTCAATTTATCCTCATCTTTCACCAAAGCTGTTCTTTATGCTTCCCTTTTTATCCTCTTGACAGTGTCTTTTGCAGAAAAGAAAATTTTAATTTTAGTGAAGTCTAACATATCAATTCTTTCATTTATGGATCAAAACTATTTCAACAGCTGCCTGATGATTCTCCCAGATTCACTCTTGCCCTTCTTCGTTGTGTTCTCCACACAAACTAGAGTGATACTATCTTCCTCAAAGTGATTGGAAAGCAAGATTTTTCTGAGCAGAGATTTTTCTTTGTTTTCTCTCTGACGAACTCCAGTTCTTAACAGAGGGCCTAGCATATATCAGGTGGTTACAAAATATTTATTGAATAACTGAATGTACTCACTGTGAAGTTCCAGACAATGTGGCCTCTAGGTGTCACTTAGACCAGAAATTCCACTTCTGTTCCATTCCCTCATCAAGCACCCATCTGCTTTCCTACTCTCCTGAATGTCTCCTGAGAGACATTGCACTTACTTTTATGGAATGATGTACATCAAACAAGTGATAGTGGAGAAAGAAAAAAGAATATTTGGCATAGGATAAGAAAACTAAAAAAAAAAAAAGATGGCATCTCTTTTTTTTTGTATTTTTTATAAACATTAACTTTCCCAATTTCTTTTCAACTCCAAAATTTAACCTGTCAGAGAAAAGATGCTCATAGCAGACGTAGGAAAATGAGAGAATTGTAGATTAGAATAGAGCAGTTTTATTTTTCCTTCAGTTTTCTTAAATATAATTACTTAATGAAATAACATAGCACAAAGGTTTCCTTTAAGTGCTCCAAGCAGCTTAAGATACAATAATTTAAAATATATTTTAATATGTGAATTTTGTTAATGCCTTTGAGACCCTTGATAATCTGTGTCACAGGGGAAAGTATAAATAAAGGATATATTCAAAATGATCCTGAAAAATTAGATGTTTGTGCTTTTTTATTTTTAATTTTTTTTATTTTTTTTGTGAGGAAGATCAGCCCTGAGCTAACATCCATGATAATCCTCCTCTTTGCTGAGGAAGACTGGCTCTGAGCTAACATCTATTGCCAAATCTCCTCCTTTTTTTTTTTTCTCCCCAAAGCCCCAGTAGATAGTTGTATGTCATAGTTGCACATCCTTCTAGTTGCTGTATGTGGGACTCAGCCTCAGCATGGCTGGAGAAGCCGTGTGTCGGTGGGCGCCCGGGATCCAAACCCACGCCGCCAGCAGCGGAGCGCGAGCACTTAACGGCTAAGCGACGGGGCAGGCCCTGTGCTTTTTTAAATATATAATAGGGCTTATCTTTTGATGCAAGAGTCTCCATATTGGTGTTACAATATCTGAATTCTCTGAGTTGACAGTAATATCTTGCATACAGTTTTTACAGTAAAAAAAGTATACCATGATTCAGTTTTTTTCACAAATAAGGATTATTTTAGGAATCATCTCATAAAATAGTGTATTAAGGAGCATATGGTTCCTTGTAATAACCTCAAAGTTTATATACAGTAAAATTTCACAATAATACTGCAAAGAATATTTATGAGAGGAGAGTTCTTGAAGCAAAAATTTTTCATATTTAATTTTCAGTATATACACTTATATTTCTCTCTTCATGATCAAAATTATTCCACTTTTTCTCCCAATGTAAGTGACGTTTAAAATATTTTTACAGACTACATTTTGTTTGTTTTCACTTGACTGAGTAATTCTAAATGTATCACTATAGCTGTAAAGACTCAAGGTCAGATATTGTATAATGGAACTAACTCATAGATAAAAGTTAAATACTTAACTTTTCAGAGTTCTCTGTATTAGAGATAAAATACGTTGTGACAACTGACTGAATCAAAACAGAACACTATATTTGATCAGTTCTGGGATTTTAGCAGAGTGACTTAAAAGATTACTTCTGAAAAGCAAATTATATTTTATTGGCTTAATAGCATATAAAATTGGTTACAAATATTTGCCTTCAGTTTAAAGTGGGCAACTATTAGAACCTATCATACATCTCACCTACTATAAAACATACAAATTTTCCTAATAAATCTCAGGAAAATGTTAAATTATACTGTATAATCATGTAAACTTATTTACAGGGCAGTTCAGACTGAGATGCTTAGAAAAAGAATTTGCATCAGCAACAGCAACAATAGCATTTCTTTTCTATCTCTGCTCTGCTGGGATTAAAATGCTGCCTCCTATTTTCTATTTGATCATGGTGTCAGCATCAAATTCTCAAATGTCCTTAGTAACAAATGTGTAGAACTATGGTCACTATTGTTATTAATGACTAATAAATTTTAATTAATTGAGATTTTATTTAATCGCCTAATTCTCTGATAATGTCAATTGATTTCTATTTTAAAATTTGATGAGCATATTTTTTAAATGCATTTAAATCCAAATCGTTCTTTTTTTTTCTTTTTGCGTGCTTTATTACATATACAACCTTGTTTCATCTTATGGACAATGCCTCTTATGAGGCTGACATTAATGTTAATTGAATCATTTCATCTAATCCTTTGTACACCATGCTGAAAGCGTTACTTTAACGACAAAAGTGGCAAAAACACCAGAGTTAATGTGCTGTTAATTAACTCAGTTTATTACTTTGTTTCCTTAAATTTTCAAATATTTGAATACAACAGTGTCACAAAGTAATGAGAGAGTTAGAACATAAAGACCTGTTCCCAACTGCTGTGTAAGGTAGAATCACTTTAGAAATACAATCTGACAGGCGCTATTTCTCGTTTGCATCTTGAAATGACATGTCAATCTCTAAAAGCTTATTGCTCAATATCAAAAAGGATTTAGCATTTTAAGGAAAATAATCTAAGTCAGTCCGTGGGATCAAATAAATAAATCAATCCATCTAAAAATTCTCCATCTCATTTTCTTTTTTTCACCTTTCTTTCACCTCTTTGTTGAGATAGGAAGAAAACTCCTAGCCTGGTATACTATTTTCTCTTAACAACGCTTTGCAATCTTCTTATACTTGTAAGCTTGTGAGCTACCCTATGTGTGAAATTTTGTAATTGCATATGTACATGCTGAGAACCCGTCTTAGTCTGTTCGGAATGCTATAACAAAAATACCATACTGGGTGGCATATAAACAACAGAAATTTATTTCTCGCCATTTTAGATGCTGAAAAGGCCAAAGTTAAGGTGCAGCCGATCTGGAGTCTGTGAGTGCCTGCTTCCAGGTTTCTTAGGTGACTGTCTTCTTGCTGTGTCCTCACATGGCAGAAAGGGCAAGGGAGCTCTCTGGGGTCTCATGTATAAGAGCACTAATCCATTCTTGAGGGCTCCACTCTCATGACCTAATCACCTTTCCAAGGCCCCACCTCCCATTACCTTCACATTGAGGAATAGGTTTCAATATATGCATTCTGAGGGACACAAACATCAGTCTACAGTAGATACTAACTGACTATTTGCATTTTGGCAGGATGCATGTTTCAAATACAGTGTGTGTGTATATGTGTGTGGGGGGTGGGCTTAAGTAATGAAGTAATGGAAATAAATTTATAAATCGATTAAGGAAATAATCAAACATTTAGTAATGCATGTGTGCAATATAACCTGACACACACACTAGTTTGTGACTGCTTCAGAATTGTCCTATACTGATCAAATGGAGGTAGAATAATATTGAATTCCTTAAGGAATTCTTCAGAGGCTCAAGTGTTACAGACAGCATACTCATTCACTCACACGTATCTGCTGAGTGTTCCAAATTTTGTTGAAATTGCTGCACAGCACATAGAATTATTTCATTTTCTTTGCATTTATTTCCGAGGAATTTTGCTAGAATTAAGGCTCTTGCCAATATAATGTTTCATATAACAAGAGGAAAAAGAAATTTTACATTAGTTTCACCACACTTAATTTTAACTACAATGAGCCATATGGCATTCATTTAAAACATTTAGCAAGAAAGATATACAATAATATAATAATCCTCAAAAATAATGTGTCATTTATTGAGCTCTCTTGATTATGGTCTACATTTTATTTAGCTGCAGTTGATATAAAATATATAGCTACTTCTAACGTGGCTTCTTTCAACGAATGAAAAGACACAAAAATCATCAAAGAATATGACGCTTAAGCTGCAATCATAGGAAAAATGAAACTAAAATTCTCCTCAGTTTGACAGCAAACAATTTTTTTTCTGATTATTTACTCCATTAAGTAAAAGAATATATACATAGAGTACTCCAGCTACTATCTATGGCATTTTCATAAGTAATATTTTACTATACAGACTGAATTATTGGCCAAAACAAAAATGCCTTATTTCTCCCTTAAGTTTTGTGATGGAATCACAACATCTATTGATATGAATTTTGATATTAACAACATTATATTTCCCAAAGTGGTGCTACAAATACATTAAAGACAGATGTGTTGTAAAGTACAGTGGTTGGTATGAAATAAATTTCAAAGGACATCTTCTGTTTTGATATACATCTAAAACTTGGATTTAAATAAGTCTGTTGCCATTGGGCAATAAAATTCATTAATTGGTTCAAATATTTAGATCCTATTGCACAGTCCTTCCTGTATGTGTTTTTGTGTGTTTGTGTGTATGTAAATATATACACACAAAGAGTATATCAGATTATCCTCTCTAGTAAGAGGACAGTTAAAATTTAATACCAGCAGGGTTAAGAAAGGGGAATTTAAGAATGCCTGGTGAACTCACAGAAGTTTTTCAAAAGTAAATAAATGAATGAATGAATAAATACATAATACATGAAGAAAAAATATGCAGTCAAAAATTTCACATACAAGACTTGTCAGATAAGAGAGATTGCCAGAATAAGTAAAAATCCAATACAATATGCAAATACACATACGTGCACACAAGCACACACTAAAAATAGCTATGCAATATTAATAGGAAAAACATAAATTTAAGGACACTCAAAGCAAAATACAAGGACACTTGAAAGTAAAAGAATGAAAAAAATTAAACTGGAAAATATTTACCAAAATTAACTAAAGTGTTTGCAGGCAAAATATTTACTTGTGTATAAACTTTATCAAAGTAAAACTGGGTCGATCACATTTGTTGATTAGCTACCATTTGCCCTCTAGATTCAGCCTCCACCAGTCTCAACTCTGCTGTGTTCCAGGAGGCTGACTGGCATGGACTGCATCAAAAGACTTTCTAGTCCTCCAGCTTCTAGTTCACTTTAGCCAAAGGAAGTCACAGAATGAGGTCAGAGGAAAAGAGAGAGGTGAAATCAGGATGTTTATTCCTTGGTTTCTTTTTAAGGTTTTATTTATTTATTTTCCCCCCCAAAGCCCCAGTAGATTGTTGTATGTCATAGCTGCACATCCTTCTAGTTGCTGTATGTGGGACGAGGCCTCAGCACGGCTGGAGAAGCAGTGTGTCGGTGCGCGCCCGGGGTCTGGACCCGGGCCGCCAGCAGCGGAGCGCGAGCACTTAACCGCTAAGCCACGGGGCCGGCCCTATCCTTGGTTTCTTTCCTCCTAGTTTACTGTGACGTAGCTCTGCCTATCAATCAAATCCCTTATCTCCTCTCTCATAGTCCTATCTAAACACTTATTTTATCAGAGTTCCAGTAACTTCTACCTCCCCCAAAAGTAGAGATGTTGTTGGCTTCCCACTGTTACCAGTTCTATGGAATGCAATATCTCTTGTATGTTTCTGTAAACCATACCTGCCCACATAAAGATTCACATTTTGCATACACTGGGATTAGGTGCCTCACCTACTTAAGCTCTACATAGCTAACACACTTATCCAAGTAGATTGAGCTCTACGCAACTAACACACTTATCCAGGTAGAAGACATTCTAGTATCCATGGCACATGGTTAACAATGAATATCAAATTACCACCAAAATGACATGGGATGAAGTGCACCAGGAGAACAAGTTTGGGGAGATTAATTATCTATGTCACTTAATTACTAGGATTAAAATAGTAGCTGCTAAATTTTTTATAGTATGTGATTCTATCTTATGGGTCTTTTGTTCTTAGTGCCATTGAGTCAATTCTGACTCCTAGCTACCCTGTGTGCAGCAGAGCTGAACCCAGTCTTTTTGGGCCATCCTCTCACCTCCTGGCCTATATCAGTCAATGCTCCACTGCTATTCATAGGGTTTTCATGGCCAAATTTTTTGGAATTGGGTGGCCAGGTCCTTCTTCCTAGTCTGTTTTAGCCTGGAAGCTCCTTGAAACCTCTCCACCATGGGTGATGCTGCTGGTATTTGAAATACCGGTGGCATAGCTTTTAGCATCACAGCAACACACAGCTGCCACAGTATGACAACCGACAGACAGGTGGTGTGGTTCCCTGACTGGGAAACCAACCCATGCCATGGTGGTGAGAGTGCCAAAACTTAACCACTGACCATCAGGGCTGGCGTCTTAAGGCTCTAGAGAGTATATATTGGAAATAAAACAGTGAAAACTCTAAATGTCCAAATCACAATATATGCGTAAAATATGGTAATTTTTACCTTTGAAAAGAGTTTTCGTTTTCAAAAGGTACTTGACAAAATGTAACCAAAGAACAAGCTTCAGGCCTGACTGTAAGTGTTGGAGAATTAATTAAATGCTCAACCCCACTATAACTCTAGATCGAGGAAACTAATGGAGAAAGATCGGAGCCTTGGAAGAGGGATGCAGACATCTGAGGAGACAGAGATGGGGCTGAAATTTTTTAATCCCCAAAACCCTTTTATCGAACTTGCTTCTCCTCACCCAATAATCTGAATGAACCAGTCTTTACCGGCTATCTTAGTTACCTTTGTTATGTAATAAATTACCCCAACTTTCAAAACAACAAAAATTGACTATCTCACACAATTTCTGAAAGTCAAAAATCCAATTGTGGCTTAGCTGAGTTGTTCTGGCTCACATCTCTCGTATGTCTGCAGTCACTATGTGAGTCGGGGTGAAGTCATCTGAGGGCTTAACCAGGGATAGAGAATCTGTTTGCACAAATTTTCGTTCACATGCTTGCTGGCTGCAGGCTCTAGGCCTTGACATGTGTGAGATAATAAATGTTTGTTGTTTTAAGTGACTAAATTTTGGAGTAGCTCATTATGTAGCAATAGATAATGAATATAGATTTTTGATACCATAATTAGAGTGTGGTCATAATAAATCCTAAAATGGAGGAGTGGCTTTGGAAATGATTAGAGGGAAGTATTATAAAAACTTTGTGAAGAACAATAGTAAATGGCATTGAACAGACTTTTGGTAGAATTCTGTACATTGAGTGAGGGCTTAGTGGAAGAGAATGTTATTAGAAACTAGAGGAAGAAGCAGCCTTGTTATGTGGTAGAAAGTTTAGCAACTTTCAATGCAGAAAGTAGGACTTTGTACCTAATGAACTGAATGATGTGGGTAAGAAGATTTAAAGCCTGAACTCTCCCACTCTGTGTCTTAATACAATCTGGAGGAACCTTGATTGTTCCAAAAACATGATACTGATCCATCTGAATGACGCCAGGATATTTATTGGACCTGATAAACAATAGATAACAATTACTTTATATGCTATTGTAAGATGTAAATGTCCTTGGAAATTCAGGTGCCTCAACCTCAGTTGAATTTCTGAGGGTCCATTGTCATGCCCATATTAGCATATTTCTTGTAAGTTTCCTTACTGTAAAGCAAGAGACAATATACTACACCTTGGACCCCCCAAGGTGAAGAGCCCACCACAAATAAAGGCTCCATGTGCCTCTTTGTTGTTTTTTGATTTGGTTATGTCTTATCTGGCCCTGTGTTTCAACACATTAAGCAGGTAACTTGTAAAGCTGTCAGCTTTGAGTTATGACTGAAGAGAGGCTCGCTATAAGGCAAACTGCCCTGCCATTTTCACTTTATGTCTCAGCATGCCTAATGGTATTGGAGATGTTTACAGGCTGATAGAAACGTCTATGGAGATTCTGCCAAGCCCCATAGGAAAATCACAGGGAACACTCCTATGGTTTTATAAAAAGGCTGTGCCCTATTCTGCAACAAAATGTTTTAAAATTGAAAAGTTTCAACTACTTTGCTACTAAGCTTTGCTAGAGATGGAAATCCTGACCATAGGGCACCAAGTGACTATGCTTCCAGAGATGTCTATCATGAACCAGCTGTCATCTGGAGCACCAAACCATAACATCGGACATGCACAGCAAAAATCCACTGTAAAATGTCCACAGTAGCCTTTTTAGTAAGCATTCCTCAATTATTCAGTTTGAATGTGCCATCTGTTTCTTTCGGGACTCTGGCTAATACTCTTCATAGTGATAAAAATTATAAATCATTAGAAAGACCTAATGATTGCATATGTAATTTATCTAAACATGCAATTTCAAATATACAAAGCTACATTTGAAAATTATAAAGTGGCAAATCCATCACTAGAATAGGATCTTTTAATACATATCTAAGTAATTGACAGTTAATAGAAATGTAGAAGATTTGAACAATATACTTAACAAGCTGAACATATCCTGCATCCAAGCTTCTTATTAGAGGATATACACTAATTTCAAGCATTCATGGAACAAAAATCAACCAAATGCTAACATATTGAGATGCAAATCAAATAATAAAAATTACAAAAAATCAGTAACATACAGCTCAAATTTTCTTACCTCTGTTCAAATGAATTATAAATTAACGATTACTTTTTATCCACTTAAATACTTCTTAGCAATTATCTTTTCAAATATTACCTCTCCACAATTCTCTCTATTCCTTACTTTGGAACCATATATGATTCTAATTGTTTTAACTAGGTAAGGTTTCTCTTTTCCTTGAATTTCTAGAAAAAACAGTGGATAGTTTTTTGCAATCTTTTTTCTATGACGTGATAGTATAACACTAATATTGCTGTATGTAAATATATTTTCTACTTCTCAGATATCCACTTGTATAGACATTGATTAATTCATATGTAGCCATCACTGGAATTTTTATATTAAAAAAATAGAAAAATATTGGCATGCTTATAACTTATTGATTTCAAGGATCAACCTGATTCATTTATTTAACGTTAGAACGTTACTTTAACGTTATAGAACGTTAAAATAAAACAACATTTTTATCTGCTATATCAAATATGTTTGATCCTGTATAATAAAATCAAAACATAATTAAATATTAATGGACACATTTTTCTTAATGCAACTTCAAAAAATTCAACAGAAAGTATTTTTAATTATTGTATAGGAACTCATTTCCAGAATACTTTACTTGTCATAGTCCCATGTTACTTTTAATTACACTGAATAAACATGACAAGTATTTATATACATGATCTAATAGTCATGAATTTCTAATTTTAATTCAATGCAATTTAATGTTAATTCTTTTAGTGAGTTTTGCTATCCTGGATTATTGTCTTCTATTAACCTGTATCTCAAAAGAGGATGTTAATTCCTTTTTTTTTTTTTTTTATTTTAATTTTTTGTTTATTGCAGTAACATTGGTTTATAACATTGCAAAAATTTCAGGTGTACATCATTGTACTTCTATTTCTGCATGGACTACATCATGTTCACCACCAAAATACTAATTACAACCCATCACCACACACATGTACCGAATCACCCCTTTCACCCTCCTCCCTCCCCCCTTCCCCTCTGGTAACCACCAATCCAATCTCTGTCACTATGTGTTTGTTTATTGTTGTTATTATCTACTACTTAATGAAGGAAATCATACGGTATTTGGCCTTCTCCCTCTGACTTATTTCACTTTGCATTATACCCTCAATGTCCATCCATGTTGTCACAAATGGCTGGATTTCGTCGTTTCTTATGGCTGAGTAGTATTCCATTGTGTATATATACCACAGCTTCCTTATCCATTCGTCCCTTGATGGGCACTTAGGTTGCTTCCAAGTCTTGGCTATCGTGAATAAGGCTGCAATGAACACAGGGGTGCATGTACCTTTGCAAATTGGTGTTTTCAAGTTCTTTGGATAAATACCCAACAGTGGAATAGCTGGATCATATGGTAGTTCTATCCTTGATTTTTTGAGGAATCTCCATACTGTCTTCCATAGTGGCTGCACCAGTTTGCACTCCCACCAGCAGTGTATGAGAGTTCCCTGCTCTCCACATCCTCTCCAACACATGTTGTTTCCTGTCTTGTTAATTATAGCCATTCTGACAGGCGTGAGGTGATATCACATTGTAGTTTTGATTTGCATTTCCCTGATAGTTAGTGATTTTGAACATCTTTTCATGTGTCTGTTGGCCATCTGTATATCTTCTTTGGAGAAATGTCTGTTCAGGTCTTTTGCCCATTTTTTAATTGGGTTGGTAGTTTTTTTGTTGTTGAGATGCATGAGTTCTTTATATATTTTGGAGATTAAGCCCTTATCAGAAGTATGGTTTGCAAATATCTTCTCCCAATTGTTAGGTTGTCTTTTCGTTTTGTTGATGGTTTCCTTTGCTGTGCAGAAGCTTTTTAGTTTGATGTAGTCCCATTTGTTTATTTTTTCTATTGTTTCTCTTGCCCGGTCAGATGTGGTGTTTGAAAAGATGTTGCTAAGACCAATGTCGAAGAGCGTACTGCCTATGTTTTCTTCTAGAACTTTCACAGTTTCAGGTCTTACATTCAAGTCTTTAATCCATTTGGAGTTAATTTTTGTGTATGGTGTAAGGTAAGGATCTACTTTCATTTTTTTGCATATGGCTATCCAGTTTTCCCAACACCATTTGTTGAAGAGACTTTCTTTTCCCCATTGTATGTTCTTGGCTCCTTTGTCAAAGATTAGCTGTCCATAGATGTGTGGGTTTATTTCTGGGCTTTCGATTCTATTCCATTGATCTGTGTGTCTGTTTTTGTGCCAGTACCATGCTGTTTTGGTTACTATAGCTTTGTAGTATATTTTGAAATCAGGGAGTGTGATACCTCCAGCTTTGTTCTTTTTTCTCAGGATTCCTTTAGCTATTCGGGGTCTTTTGTTGTTCCATATGAATTTTAGGATTCTTTGTTCTATTTCTGTGAAAAATGTTGTTGGAACTTTGATAGGGATTGCATTGAATCTATAGATGGCTTTAGGAAGTATGGACATCTTAACTATGTTAATTCTTCCAATCCAAGAGCACAGAATATCTTTCCATTTCTTTGTGTCTTCTTCAATTTCTTTCAGAAATGTTTTATAGTTTTCGGTGTACAGATCTTTCACCTCTTTGGTTAAGTTTATTCCTAGGTATTTTATTCTTTTTGTTGCAATTGTAAATGGGATGGTATTCTTAATTTCTCTTTCTGCTACTTCGTTGTTAGTGTACAGAAATGCAACTGATTTTTGTATGTTGATTTTGTATCCTGCAACTTTACCATATTCGTTTATTACTTCTAAAAGTTTTCTGGTGGATTCTTTAGGGTTTTCTATATATAAAATCATGTCATCTGCAAATAGTGACAGTTTCACGTCTTCCTTTCCAATTTGGATCCCTTTTATTTCTTTCTCTTGCCTGATTGCTCTGGCTAGGACTTCCAATACTATGTTAAATAGGAGTGGTGACAGTGGGCATCCTTGTCTGGTTCCTGTTCTTAGAGGGATAGCTTTCAGTTTTTCACCATTGAGGATGATATTAGCTGTGGGTTTGTCATATATGGTCTTTATTATGTTGAGGTACTTTCCTTCTATACCCATTTTATTCACAGTTTTTATCATAAATGGATGCTGGATCTTGTCAAATGCTTTCTCTGCATCTATTGAGATGATCACGTGATTTTTGTTCTTCATTTTATTAATGTGGTGTATTACATTGATTGATTTGCGAATGTTAAACCATCCCTGCATACCTGGAATAAATCCCACTTGATCATGGTGTATAATCTTTTTAACGTATTGTTGTATGCGATTTGCTAGTATTTTGTTGAGGATTTTTGCATCGATGTTCATCAGTGATATTGGCCTGTAATTTTCTTTTTTTGTGCTGTCCTTGTCTGGTTTTGGTGTCAGGGTAATGTCAGCTTCGTAGAATGAGTTAGGGAGCTTCCCCCCCCTCCTCAATTTTTTGGAAGAGTTTGAGAAGGATAGGTATTAAGTCTTCTTTGAATGTTTGGTAGAATTCACCAGGGAAGCCGTCTGGTCCTGGACTTTTATTTTTGGGGAGGTTTCTGATTACTGTTTCGATCTCCTTACTGGTGATTGGTCTATTCAAATTCTCTACTTCTTCTTGATCCAGTTTTGGAAGGTTGTATGATTCTAAGAATTTATCCATTTCTTCCAGATTGTCGAATTGGTTGGCATATAGCTTTTCATAGTATTCTCTTATAATCTTTTGTATTTCTGAGGTGTCTGTTGTAACCTCTCCTCTTTCATTTCTGATTTTACTTATTTGTGCCTTCTCTCTTTTTTTCTTGGTGAGTCTAGCTAAAGGTTTGTCTATTTTGTTGATCTTTTCAAAGAACCAGCTCTTGGTTTTATTAATTTTTTCTATTTTTTTTTGGTCTCTATTTCATTTATCTCTGCTCTGATTTTTATTATTTCCCTTCTTCTACTGATTTTGGGCTTTGTTTGTTCTTCTTTTTCCAGTTCCTTTAGGTGCATTTTTAGATTGTTTATTTGAGATTTTTCTTGTTTGTTGAGATAGGCCTGTATCGCTATAAACTTCCCTCTTAGAACCGCTTTTGCTGTATCCCATAAATTCTGGCATGTCGTATTTTCATTTTCATTTGTCTCCAGGTATTCTTTGATTTCTTCTTTGATTTCTTCGTTAACCCAGTCGTTGTTCAGTAGCATTTTGTTTAATCTCCATGTATTTGTGGCTTTTCTGATTTTCTTCCTATAGTTGATTTCTAGTTTCATACCGTTGTGGTCAGAAAAGATGCTTGGTATTATTTCAATCTTCTTAAATTTATGGAGACTTGTTTTGTGGCCTAATATGTGATCAATCCTGGAGAATGTTCCATGTGCATTTGAAAAGAACGTGTATTCTTCGGTTTTTGGATGGAATGCTCTGTATATATCTACTAGGTCCATCTGTTCTAAGGTGTCGTTTAAGGCCAATGTTTCCTTATGGATCTTCTGCTGGGATGATCTATCCGTTGGTGTAAGTGGAGTGTTAAAGTCCCCTACTATTATTGTGTTACTGTCTATTTCTGTTTTTATGTCTGTTAATAATTGCTTTATATATTTAGGTGCACCTACATTGGGTGCGTAGATATTTACAAGTGTTATATCCTCTTGTTGGATTGTTCCCTTGATCATTATGTAATGCCCTTCTTTGTCTCTTTTTACAGTTTTTGTTTTAAAGTCTATTTTGTCTGATATGAGTACTGCTACCCCAGCTTTCTTTTCATTGCCATTTGCATGGAGTATCTTTTTCCATCCCTTCACTTTCAGTTTGTGAGTGTCTTTAGGTCTGAAGTGTGTCTCTTGTATGCAGCATATATATGGGTCTTGTTTTTTTATCCATTCAGCCACCCTATGCCTTTTAATTGGGGCATTTAGTCCGTTGACGTTTAAAGTAGCTATTGATAAGTATGTACTTACAGCCATTTTTTAACTTTTTTTTTTTCCTCAGTGTTTTAGTAGTCCTTCTCTGTTCCTTACTTCTTCTATACAGAATTGATGGTCACTTTAGTTTGACCTCTGTCTGAAAGCTGTACTCTTTAACTACCCTCCTCCCTCCTTTTATGTTTTTGATATCATGTCTAACCTCTTTTTTGTGCATTTGTATCCATTACGTTCTAATCGTGGAAATAGATAATTTTTCCTATTTGTGGTCTTCTCTTTTCCCCTTAAATCAGTCCCTTTAACATTTCTTGTAACACTGGTTTCTTGGTGTCAAACTCCTTTAATTTTTGCTTATCTGGGAAAATTTTGATCTCTCCTTCCATTTTGAATGATAACCTTGCTGGGTAGAGTATTCTTGGCTGTAAGTTTTTTCCTTTTAGCACTTTAAATATATCATGCCATTCTCTTCTAGCCTGTAAGGTTTCTGCTGAGAAGTCAGCTGATAGCCTGATGGGGTTTCCTTTGTATGTAACTTGACATTCTCTTGCGGCTTTTAGGATTCTCTCTTTATCTTTAATTCTGGACATTTTGATTATGATGTGTCTTGGTGTGGGCCTCTTTGGGTTTATCTTGTTTGGGGCTCTCTGTGCCTCCTGTACCTGGATGTCTGTTTCCTTCCTTAGGTTAGGGAAGTTTTCATCTATTATTTCTTGAAATAGATTCTCTGCCCCCTTGTCTCACTCTTCTCCTTCCGGGACACCTATAACACGGATGTTAGTGCGCTTGATGTTGTCCCAGAGGTCCCTTAGACTGTCCTCAGTCTTTTTAATTCTTTTCTCTTTTACCTGTTCAGCTTGGGTAATTTCTTATAGTCTTTCTTCCAGCTCACAGATCCGTTCTTCTGTATCCTCTACTCTGCTTTTGAGTCCCTCTAGTGAATTTTTCATTTCCAGTATTCTGTTCTTCATTTCTGATTGGTTCTTTTTTATATCTTCCATTTCTTTGTTGACATTCTCACTGAGTTCATCTATTCTTCTCCCCAGATCAGTGAGCATCCTTAACACTCTTAGTTTGAACTCTCTGTCGGGTAGGTTGCTCATTTCTGTTTCACTTAGTTCCTTTTCTGAGGTTTTGTCCTGTTCCCTTACTTGGAATGTATTCTTTTGCCTCCTCATTTTGCCTCTTTCCCTGTGCTTGTGTCTACGTATTAGGTAGGTCAGCTACGTCTCCTGCTCTTGGATAGGTGACCTTATGTAAGTGATGGCTTAGGAGGCTTCCAGTGTGCTTCCCTCAGTTCTCAATGTTCCAGGGGTGACCCCTATGTGGGCTATGTGTGTCCTTCTGTTGTGGCCTGTTTGCTCTCCCTGTAGGCATCCAGGGAGGCCGAGTTATGCTCCTGGCCAGCTGCTGTAATGCTCAGCTGCTTGTATTTGTTGTGGGCCCTTCAGTCTCTTTATCAGGTGTGGGGAGCCCCAGCACAGTTGGCTGTAAGTTCTAATACCACATTTGTGTTGCAGTATTTCTTTTAAGTGAGTAGGCCCCCAGTGTGGCAGGTTGTTAGACTCAGGGCCTTAGAATTGCTGTAAACCTCTAGCCTATTAGGTCTCTTGTCAGCTCTCTGAGGATTGCAGCTGAGTGGGGCTGCCCTCAGGCACAGGAGCACCCAATTGTTTCAGGCTTTGGAAGGTGAGGCAAACCTCCTATGTGGGTCTTTGAGAAGCACAAGTCTTCTGCAGCTGACAAGCCCTGTTGCCCACAGGTCCACACACACAGTCAACACAGTCCTTTCCCGTGTGAGCGCCCCGACCTCCCCAAGCAGACCCAGTCTCTCCACGGCGGGAGCCCCACACACTCCGCCACCACCCCACACTCTCCACCCGCTCCTTGTGCACACCCTGCCCCGCTCAAGTCAGCTCAGTTGCCAGGCTGCAGAGAATCCAGTCACCAATCTATGCAGGCCCACACGTTGCCTGAGGGCTTGTTGTTGGGTGGGGCCAGTCTCTAGAGTGGGCTGCCTGCCCTGGCTGAGCTGGATTAAATCGGTGCTCTAGCGTGTGGAGCAGACCCTGGGCTAGCAGGTCTCAGGGAGAACTCCAATGGCATCTGTGTCAGCACGCTCACACCAGGCCACAACAATGGCCGCCGCCAATGTCCCAGTCCCTGGAGAGGTCTCACCCCTACCGAGATGCACTCAAGGCCTATTAGGTGAGTCTCTTGTCACCGAAGCACTGTGCACCTTTCTTTCTGGTGATTTTAGGATGCTTTCTGGAACGGGTGAGTTTGTGCGCGGGCCCTTTAAGAGCCAGTTTTAGTTTCTTTGTGAACCGGGTTTTCTTGGGGTGCTCCCCAATGCTTTAGTAGCAGGCAAAGTCAGATATTATGCCACTGGTGTCGATTGTGCTGGGTCCACAAAATGCCCACAGCGGGGGCTCCCCGGCTCAGGGCCCGGCGCCTCCAGGGAGGCTGCGTACCTGTGAGCTGCTCCCGACGGCCGTGACGCTGGCGGCTTGTGAAGGCGGCGTTTTTCCTCTCCGGAAGGGAGTCTCTGCCTCTTCCACCCCAGTTAGGATTGTCCGTTGTTGCAGGAGTTCCTCTTATCCAGTTTTCAGTTCTGTTTCAGGGGTAATTTTTCCACGAGTAGTTGTAAATTGGCTGTGTCCACGGGAGGAGGTGAGTTCAGAGTCTGCCTACGCCGCCATCTTGACTCAGCCCCTCGAGGATGTTAATTCTTAAATAAGTTTTTATTATTTATATGTAAATTTATTTATATTAGTTTCCTTAGAAATTCAGGTTATTTTTATATGTTACACTCTCAGTAATAGCAAAGATGAGTTGATTAATAATTTCTCAATACTTTCATTGATAAACATGTTGAAGCATAAAATGCTTCCAGAGCTCAAGTAGCCAACAGAGAGAAGGACTGGATTTATACAAACAACATCCGGTAAAATTGAAGGCTTAACGACATTTTTACAAAACTTCATCCTCTTTACCCAAAATTAAAAAATTAAACAAGAAATAAAAATAGAGAATACACATAATCTATGACCTCACCAGGTAGTTTCATAATCGTATATGTTATACTTTTTATTCTTGAAAAATGAAACAGCCTGTTTCTGTATCTGTAACTAGGAAAGATGTCCAAACACACTCAATTCTTCAAGTGATAATAGATCACCATTCTTTCTATAGCTCTTCAAGTCCCCTTAATCAGCCCCATTAGCCAATCCACCTCCCTCTACTTATGTGCTCACATCAAATCACACACATGCACACATTTTACTGCTCTTTGAAGTACCAAATAAAATCAAATAAGTAACATGAAATTAAACTCTATTTTTTGCAACGCAGAAAAATACTTCACTTGAGCTTCAAGTCAGAGATTCTGCTGCCAATCTTCCTCCTTTTGCTTAAGGAAGATTGTCCCTGAGCTAACATCTGTGCCAATCCTCCTCTATTTCGTATATTGGTCGCTGCCACAGTATGGCTTGGTGAGTGGTATGTAGGTCCACACCTGGGATCTGAACCTGAGAACTCGGAGCCGCCGATGCGGAGCACACTAGCTTAACCACTAGCCACTGGGCCGGCCCCCAAGCCAGAGATTTTTTACTGGCATTTACACCAAGAACAGACTGATTATACTGCTCAAAGCATATTAAATGAAGAGTAATTCTCTAATGATAATAACCCAGAAAGAGCTAGCATTATCCATGAATCCTCAAACATAAATGATGTAACTTCAATTAATGAGACTGATTCTATGAAACTTCTATGGAAATAATTTTTACAAGAGATTAATACAGTATGTTGTATATAAGAGATCAACAAAAAAGTAATAGTACTGATTTTATTATTTTGTTGTTATTTCAATGTCAGCACACATTCACATACATATTAAATACAGAATATATTTTTTCTAAAATATTAGCTGATTATGTCATAACCTCTTACTCTCTAAGATTTTGCTCTAGTAATGTTAAGATTGTTTAATTTTATTAAATATATAGAGCACTTAATGTTAATTATAAAAACTTAAAATTATTAACATGTTAATGCCATATAATTTGGTACATTTAAATGGTGTGTGTGAGAATACAAGCTTCAATGTAAACAGTATAGTTTAATATAGAACAAATCTTACACCGTGATCTTCTTTTTGCACCCTTGGGTCTTTCTTTATTGTTGGTGTGGAACATTAAAATGGGCCAATTATAGCATCTATTGTCACTCACAGGACTATGACCTTTTGTATATCAGAAAGGAGAGCTGAAAAAGAAACTGTTTTAAGACTAATCTCCTTTCTCCTTGACACAGTGATTAGAGAAGATAAATGGCTAACAAAAGTTCATATGTATTCTCACAGTGTAACTAACTAATAATTTTCAAATGTACCGATGAACTATCTCCTTTTTCTCTTCTAGCGTTTCCCATGTTACAACCAATTTGAAATACGTTGTCATCAAAATTCAGAAGTGATTGGTCAGTCTACATATGAAGTTCAAGATACTGTTTTAAACTTTAGTAAAGAGTGTCTGTAAAAGTGCATTTGATACAACTTTTCCTTCCAAGGAATTAGTAAGGTCTCTCAAATAGAGTGGAGTCATCAGAAATGAATAATAAAAAAAGAATAAAAATTTACATGTTGGAACTGTGGGTTCTGGGTCTGAGTGAGCCTACCACTGTGGAAAAGAGGATCTTGAGGGGAGAACAACCTTGGACTTGTGTGCTGGGTCCAAAATGGAAAATGTTTCATCCCAGGGCCAGGGTAGACCATACCATGCGGGCCTGCAGCCCCTCAGAGTAACCTGCACCCTGGAGGCATGGCCACAAAGAAGAAGCCATTGGTCAGAGCTGTTTCACCATACTGCTGATTCCGGAATAGTTTTATGTTCTGGAATATACACTCACAAAGTCACTGACTTTCACATTACCACATTGTTTAGATTATGGATTTCATCTTGGGGGATTCATCTTTAGAGGTACTATGACAATCTATTCTGGTGGAATTTCCCTCAGGAACATTGTAGTGCAAATTAGATAGGACATGTCATTAGGCTTCTGTCTACTACTAGTCTGTGGAGTAAACTCATGTTTTTCATCTTCATAATTGCATACTGCTTATCTGTCATCTTTAAGAGTAAGATAAATTTGGGGTAAATTAATTAATTTCATTTTTTGAACACCAATAATCTGATATACCTTGTGTTGGGTTAGAGAATAACACTAAGCCCATGACTTTAAAGAAATCACTTTCCAACCTGAGACATCTAAGTAATTGCAATCTGAAAGATCAAATGTGACCAGTGGTGATAATTTCCACGAGAGCACAGAATAAAGCGAGCCCACCTAAACGAAGTGAGTACTCTTTGTTGTAACAATGAATACCATCTCCATTCAGAACTCTTTGTCAATAAGTGTACCCAGACCTGCTATGATTTGCAGGAGCTCCCTAACAAAGTCTGCAAACAACTTTCTCTTGGGTAAAATGTCATTTTGATTAGGTTCTTTAGTTCCACAAAAGCACGTCTCCATCACATTTGGGGTGTATATCCGTAAATAAGGTGTTTCTATCAGCCATCATATTGTTCTAATTAAAATCATTTTCTAGACATTGATAGCAAAGGAATTCATGGCTGAATTATAAGGAGATTAAAAAACAAACAAAACAAGACAAAACAAAAATCTTTTTGACTAGTGTTTTCAGTAGAAGCATGTTGCAATTTTCCTCAGGTGTTCCTTGGGAACTGGTTTAAATTTGCCTAATTTAATTAAAAACATTGCAGAATAGGAGTGAGGATGCTAATTTATTTCAAAATTCTGTAACTTACAGTAATGATGATTCGAATTCTACTGTCTCAATTATGGCTATAACAAAAATGTTGCTTATCTATCTTGAGGGAGGGAAAACACATGTCAATAGTGGCCTAATTTACTCAAAATCCCATTCTTAATATTGCACATGACCATGTAGAGGCATGTTTTTCTATTAGATTGATGCAAGTTGTAATCAAGGTATATTATGAAAACTTTCTGCTTCGAAATTTGTTTCCCACTGGACTCCATGTGCAGACTTCATCCGTGTCACTCTACAAGCAGAATGCATACTACAGCAGTCCCACTTCAAGACCACAGACATTTTTTCTTATGGGTTTATTTTTCTCCACTATTTTTTCTCATTAGGGGCAGAGTCTTCTACTTTTCTAGTCCATTTGCTTAAAATTTTTATTTCAAAAGCAAAAAAAAAAAAAAATGAATTGGTCTCTCTGACCTTGAGAAATAAAAGTGAACTAAAAGTAAGAAGCAGTTCTTGGTGTTATCAGGATTCACCATCTAAGTTTAAAAATGACCACCCATAAAAATAAAATAAAATGCTTATTTCCTATAAAAATTAAAACTTCCTTCAAACTGTTTCAAAGTAATTGCACTTTGACTCATAGAATGCATCTTTTCAAACTTGAAATTGGGAAATCATCTTTTCTTCTTTCTGACAGATAAAGCCATTTTCCTTTGTTAGCAAAGGTTACAGACTAGGATAACTGACAATCATACACATGTATGGCAAACATCCTTGCACTGTCCTACATACACTAAACAGAGTTAAGAATTAAAAAAATAAAATTTCAGTAAATCATATTCTGACTACGGGTGTGCTGATAATCAGAAACTTGAGGCAGACTTTACACAAACAAGTCATTGTAGAATCTATAAGGACATCAATTCATTTATTTTACCCAAGTCACAGATAAAAGAGTCTTGAGAATCTTTAATTATACAAGTTGTATCTACGAGCTCACTAAATTGTAGAGATAAATAAATGTGCTAATATTATGATAAAAGATATAAGAATGTTAGATAATTTTTAAAAATATATTAAAATTATTTTAGATTTAAAATCTGTAGTTGTAAACTATTATGCAGCAATAATGTGACAATAAATATTTTTCGTAATATCTTATCTCTATATTTTATTGTGCAGATTTTTAAAATAATGCTTAGCAAATACTCACGTTATATCATTGAAAATTTCATGAATTTAATGAAGTCATCTATTTTGATTATACTCTTAATATATTGCCAGTTTTTAACAGTGTATAGTTTTAAGGCATCACCTGATCTACTTCTACAGATTATTTGAGCTACTCATGTTCCCTGATATCTTTTGATTACTATTATAAGGATACATATAAAATAAGTTTGAAAATTAGGAAAAACTTCCCATTCTCCCATTGCCAAGCATTGTTACTGACCTGTAAAATATCTGCATAGCCCTCACGAATGTCAATAAAACAGATTTTTTGTAAGTGATTTGTAGGCTCATGAGAACTGATTACCCATATAGTAAAAGATATTTTAAATCTAAAATCATGTTTTGCTTATGGTTCAAAGAATAACTATCACACCGAATCTCTACTCTTTTATGTTTCTTTTTTATTCACTGCTCAACAAGTTTAGAATCTCTTTTCAATAGTAATGACGCTAACTTTCTAATTTGACTCTTAAAATAGAAGAAAACAGAGATAACCTAACAAAATTGTATTTTCGAGTAATATTACATTATCATATTTCTCGTCAAAATGTATTCCAACAACCTCTAGAAATTTATGAAGTAATTTCAGAAAACTCCAGAGCTTAATGATTCTTTGAAAGAAATAATGATTTCTCTAAGGCCGGAGTAAGTATGAATGCATGAGGAACACGCTACCTAAATATTTTTATTTCTCTATTATATAATTTATAGGCACATTACCTAGTACAATTCTTCATTCTCTGAAACGTTTTTTCAGCATATATGCTTTGTGTGCCTGTTTATTGTCTATTTCTCTCTCTGTCTATTCCAGTTTATTGTCTAATTCCACTTCAGATCCCTGTCACAGATTCATCTTGCACCTTATTATCCACATTTTTAAGGACTACCCTCAATTATTCTGGCATTAGTGAGGATCTAATACTCCTTGCTGGATGATGTTCTTTGTCTTACCTCCTTTATGTGGTATTGTCTGTTTCTGACATATGTGTTGCATACAGAAAATTTTGATCAAGGGTAAAGCTGGACTTAGTTAGCAGTTGACTATTAACCACAGTATATCCACTTTAAATGGAACAGTATAGACATATTTTTCAAGTCACGTTCTATAAGCACAAGAAGATATAGCTAATTGGGTGAACTGCAAAAGATTCCACCTCTACCATCATTTCTTAAACCAAGGTTTGATTTTAAAAATTAAAAATTCCACTTTTTGAGTGTAATAGACATCATAATTTACGTTTATGTAGTAATTTAGATTATACAAATAATTTCCTCTAGTTATCTTAATGGAATATTTAAAACTTATTTCAAATAATATTTATTCAGTAAATTAGTCTTGTTTACTGTCTACTATTAGTCTAATTTATTCTTGTTATTACTCACTATAAAAGTTAACTGTTTGTTTTTTTTATTTTTTAATGTCAGGGTGATTCAGAGGTTGGAGATATTTCTTAAATATAAAAACACCAGGCACACAATTAATCAAATTCAAGCCAGGTTGGGAAAGATGCAGGAATTTTTTCGATGCCGTCATTTCTTCACTTCACATGGAAGTCATCTGCGGAACTATATAGATGGGTGATTTCATACAAAAAAAGAGCCTTCCTGGTTCTTGTATCTTACAGCCTTTGTACAAGACCACAAGCCAACAGTCCCTGTAAAAAAACCCAAGTCTCATTACCAATCAGTGCTGCCCTGTTTTATTCGTATTTGTGCTTAATATGTATTCATCATTCTTACAGCCTACATCTAATTAAAAACAGTAACAATTGGGGCCAGCCCCACGGCCTAGTGGTTAAGTTCATCGTGCTCCACTTCGGCAGCCCGGCTTTGGTTCCAGGCCCATACCTACACCACTTGTCGTAGGCCGTGCTGTGATGGCAACCCACGTACAAAGTAGAGGAAGATTTGCAGGGATGTTAGCTCAGGGCAAATCTTCCTCAGCAAAAAAAATCCCCCCAAAACAGTAACAATTGCATTTTGATATAAAACAGAGATATTTACTGAAAAAATCATATATTTTTTCTGCTAGTGTTTTTGGTAAAGAAATATACACTCTGATGTGCTGACAAGGTTTAGCTAAAATGTGAAGTTTCAGCTCAACATATAATTAATATGGAAATCTAACTGCCATAAATTTTGATTTGCAGCATTCTATACTGTCTACTAAGAGACTAGATTAAAATTTTAATTCTTAATTAAAAATGCTTAATAATTCCAATAATTTATAACATGTATTTTTTTCCCAATATTAAATCTCCAAACTAAATTTGATTATAGAAGTCCCAGCAGAAGGTGAATGTTGCCCACTTGCTTATGTTCAAAGATTACATTACTGGTGGTCTAAAACATATGCTAAATTGGAATATTTTCAGTCTAGAATATACTGAAGAATTTGTTGCATGTGTTTGGGGACTCAGGTATATCTGCTTCCCCAAAAATCTTTGATTATATCTGGATTCCCATTCTTAAAATGTTGTACCATCATCTATCTAGTTGGTAAAACCAAAACCCAAGAAGATCAACTTTATTTCTCTCTTTCATTCATTTTCCTTCTTCAATCCATTCTATAAGCATAAATAGATCCAATATATCTCCATGGAATTTTCCCCATCTCCTTCTCTATCACTCTCCTCTAAGCCATCGTCACCAGGTAGGAACCTGCTGCAGTAGCCTCCTAACTTCTTTCCCTGCTTCAACTCTTGTATAATTCGTTTTCCTTGTAGAGATTAAAGTTACCTTTTCAAAACAAAAATTAGTAAATTTCTCTCCCAGCAATATGGCAGTATTGATGTTATGAAAACATCTCCACAGTCACAAAATATCCAGATGACAGAAAAATGAAAGCAAACATAATTTTATATGCTTCTGAGTAAATTGAAATCATAGAAGTAGATAAATTGAAACATTGAAGCAAATGCTTACTCGGGCACAATTCAATAATGAAAGTTTGTGAGAATAACAGATTCTTGGAGAAATTAATCTTAGTGAAGCAACCTTCAAAGCAATGTATTTCCTGACTTCCAATAAGGTAAATGGCTCCCAGAATTTGTAGCCATGGGCTTTTCTTATTTGAGATTTAGTTTCAGATTCGTAATACCCACATATTTAGGGACTCCCTAGGATAATTATTTTAAATGAAAATAAAATAAAAATATATATTTCAGTAAATAACACACATTGACACTGGTGAAGTATATCCTAATTTCAGGACTCTGAAAGATTCTTGTGCATTAAAATTTGCTTAATATAACTTCACCATCAAACCTCAACTAAGTCTGCATGCCCAAAATATGAATATCATTTAGCAGATAATAATATTAAAAAGCCAACCAAATATTCTGCTCCAATATACAGCAACTATTTGACGACTTTGATCAGCTTGAGGATGAAACTTGTTTTCGTTCTAAAATTGGTGTTCTGTTTCCCAAAATCTTTATATCTGTGGCAAAAGATATAAAGATATAAAGACACTCTATTCTAGAGTGTCTGTTCAGGGCTTATACCCATATTTATCAGCAGCACTTTGATTTTGTGCTGCAACTGAAAGAGGAGGCTCACCTCAGCAATTTCTTTAAGCAATTTTTTCTTTCCTCAGGAGTTCAATCTGACTGATAGGCACAAGGTGACATGCCTTCAGGAATTAATTAAGAAGCTTGGACAAAAAGAGAGATAAACACTTCTAGAACATAGTTACATTCTTGCTTCATCTATTGCTAGAGTTTTCTCGTTCCTATCTTTGAGAAAACAGTATAAAAAGACACCCTGTGTCTATGGCTACTGCTAAAAGTGTTCCAAAGACAGGTAACCCAATGGCTTCAGAGTGAGAACTTAAGAGCACAGCCATTCTCAGGCCAGCCCTGTGGCTTAGCGGTTAAGTGCGCAGGCTCCGCTACTGGCGGCCCGGGTTCCATCCCGGGCGCACATCGGTGCACCGCTTCTCCAGCCATGCTGAGGCCGCGTCCCACATACAGCAACTAGAAGGATGTGCAGCTATGACATACAACTATCTACTGGGGCTTTGGAGGAAAAAAAAAAAGAGGAGGATTGGCAATGGATGTTAGCTCAGGGGCTGATCTTCCTCACAAAAAGAAAAAAAAAAAAAGAGCACAGCCACTCTGAGGTACTGCTATGTGTGACACTCCTTTTATTGTCTCAGAATCACTCTTGATTCTAATATGTGATGACTCACCTGTAGTTTATTAGTTTATTTTTCTTTTGCTGAAGAAAATGATTATCTGTTTCAAGTAATATTAAGAATTACTACAAAAAATTTAACAAGTTTCCAAAATAAATTTCCTAAAAAAACAATCAAATGTCTTATTCCACCTCTATTTTATGAATAGAAAAGATATTTTTAGGTTTCTATAACATTTACAATGCTTGTATCACTTTAAATAATCTTTATTTTCAACTTTATATGCCAGTGTTTTATAGATTAAGAATATTAAGTGTATATTTTTATAAAACCTATGATTTTAATTCAAATCATCATATGGCATTTATGATATGGGGGTAACCAATATTGTTTCTAAAATGACTTTTAAAATTTTTAAACTTTACTTGGGATTTTAGTAACTAATAAATTGATCTAAATCATGTGTGTATCAGAAATAAATTTTTTAAGGCTTGTAAGGATAGTTTTGCAGATTTTTATTTTTAAAGCTTTATTCATTAACGTTAACACATGTAACTTTTGGCTAAGGGAAAAAAAATCTTCCAATAGATTATGAAAAACTTAGGTCTCAAAGAAACTTTTTTTTTTTAAATTTTTTAATTTATTTAATTTTTTAATTTTTCCCCCAAAGCCCCAGTAGATATGTCATAGTTGCACAGCCTTCTAGTTGCTGTATGTGGGAGGTGGCCCCAGCATGGCCGGAGAAGCGGTGCGTGGGTGCGTGCCCGGGATCCGAACCCGGGCCACCAGCAGCGGAGCGCGCACACTTAACCGCTAAGCCACAGGGCCGGCCCACAAAGCCACTTTTTAACATATTGTTTTTCAGATGTCTTGATATTTTAGGTTGGAGAATTAAAAAAAGTGCTTAGTATTTTAATTATTTTGTTTTTAGTTTACTCAAAAAATTACTTCTATATTTGTTATTATTGTGACTTGGGTCTTAGTTAAGAGTACTACGAAAATTAGTGATCTTTATTTAAATAAATATAACTTAAGAAAATTTAAAGAGAACACAATGAAGTCCATGAAAGTGAACAAAATTTAAAATACATACACAGAATACTAGATATAAAAATAAATATGTATTACTCATCAATATATATTTTTAATTGTTAGCAAATAGTGTTTTAATTGCTCACTTTAGATATTCTAATATTAAAACAGCAAAATTATAAGTAGTGGGCACAGAATATGAAATGAATTTCATCTATATTGTATAGAATTTCAAAGCCATCATGAGCTATATTTAAAACACATTGATAAGTTTTCACATATATCCACATGGTGAACTAAAATTATTTAGCTTTTTCAATGAAATCTTATAATTCCTGAATTTAATAAAAGTTCCAGAAGAGGGAGATGTTTACTCTCAAATGAAAAAATATTTTTCAATGTGAATAAATTGAATTCTATAAAACAAAGGAAAAAAAGCTTTATATATCATCTTTAATGTATAAGAACTAGAGATGGTAAATCTCTGTTGTAGTTAAAATTTTATCTTACTCTATGATATATTACAAGTACTTTTCTTATATGTGGTAAGATTTTATACCAATTGATTTTCCTTAATTAAAATAAGTTCCCCTAAAACATGTCCTTAATTATTCAAAAAATTGCTTTGTCAGTCATTTTAAATAGAAGTTAGTATTCAACATTAGAAATTATTCATCAAGATATATTTTCTTACTACTTGTAAATAAGTAATGTTTGTTTTGTTAAGTTGTTTAAGAATAATATAGAGTTGCCGGCCGGGTGGCGCAAGCAGTTAAGTGCACTCGTTCTGCTGCGGCGGCCCGGGGGTCGCTGGTTCGGATCCGGGGCACGCACCAACACACAGCTTGTCAAGCCATGCTGTCAAGGGTGGCGTCCCCTATAAAGTGGAGGAAGATGGGCATGGATGTTAGCCTTGGGCCAGTCTTCCTCAGCAAAAAGAAGAGGATTGGCAGATGTTAGCTCAGGGCCGATCTTCCTCACACACACACAAAAAAGAATAATATACAAACAATTATATTACAATGCTGGAATAATTTTAAGTTAACCATGCATTATTTTCTAAACATGCATCCATAGAGAGAAAGCCATATAGGTTTTTATTCTGCTTTCTTATTTTCTAAATATAAAAGGATTTTCTAATAAACATTTTTTAAACAAGTAAAGGCAATGAATAATTTTCCATTTTCTTTTCTGATGGGAAGGAAGGAAGGACAATAGCTATAATACTATATATTGGTATGCTTAATTGTAAAGATACTATCATCACAGCAAAGCACATTTGTTATTTATCCAGCTAACTAGCCCATAAGGATCAATATTGGCAGTTTGGATCTAGCAGGGAGAGCATATATTCACAAAACCCTATGTTTTGTTTTTCCCTCTGCAGTTATCTTTTTTGTGTGTGTGAGGAAGATCAGCCCTGAGCTAACTTCCGATGCCAATCCTCCTCTTTTTGCAGAGGAAGACTGGCCCTGGGCTAACGTCCGTGCCCATCTTCTTCTACTTTACATGGGACACCACCACAGCATGGCTTGACAAGTGGTGCGTTGGTGCCTCAGTGCATGCTCGGGATCCGACCTGAGAACCCTCGGGCCGCTGAAGTAGAGCGCGTGCACTTAACCATTATGCCACCGGGCCAGCCCCCTTCTGCGGTTACCTTGACATGAAATCTCTACTTCTGTGCTCCCCCACTCAATTTCTTATCTCTACTATTAAGCACCTGAAAAGCCAGTGCTAATTTACATATCATTTGCATCAATGTATTCTCTTGCCAAATCTTTTTATTTCCCTGAAGCCATATGGACATGTGCCCTATGTTTTTCACCAGCTCTATGTGAGTTAGAATTTACTATAAGGAGTGAGTGGATGCCTAGTTAGTGGTGATTTTCATATTGTTTGCATCAACTTTTTCCTCAGCCATTTACATAACTTCAGAACAGCAGAGAAATTGTGGCCTGATATCAATGTCAGAATTGTTAGAAAGCAGATAAAATGTTTTCAGAGAAATAAAAAAACTAAACTGATAGTAAACCTAACTTTTCTCTCAAAAAAAGTGTTTTAAGCACTGTGAATCATTGTCAACAGCATGGAAACTCTGACACCTGCACCAAATTAAGTGCTAATTGTTTTCTAGAATAATTTCTTGTGAAAGAAAATAGAATACTGTTTTAGATATGCTCCCCGAATAGGCTTTCTTTTAAGAAAGTTTACACACAGGGTAAAATAGAGTCATATGAATAAAGTTGCTGATGGACCTATTTTAATAGAGAACTTGTGAATTGGGCGAGGTCTAGTAAAATTTGTGAAAAAAATGACACTTCTAAATGTTTGTCTCCATCTTCTTTTTATGCCATCCTTTACACTTCTATTTCACCATCTACAGCACAATGTCTCATCTTGATCCAACCTCGTCTTAAACATTCAATGCTTCCTTCGTGTCATTTACTCCCTCTAATAGGTCATTACCTTTCCAAAGAAAAAGTTAACCCTCCTTCCTACTCACTTTATACTAACAGTGTTCTCAGTCATAATCAAAAAATAGTTTCACAATGGCAATTTGATATCCACATCTTTGAGAATATGCATAAAAAGAGAATGAGAAAAGAATGCTCCAAATAGAGACGCAAAAGATGAGAAGAAAGAGCTAGTCCTCTTCAGAGTGAAAATATTATTCCTCTCATAAAAATCCTTCAAGGACCCTCAAGTGTATTCAAATTCAAATTCAAATTCAAATGCTTTAGAATGACGTTAAATAACTTCATTATAAGGTGACTAGCTCTTACCCTTTACTGAGTACCCCATTACCCCACCACCCATAATACCCGAAGATCCAGTCTTGCCTTATCAATGTCTTCATGTCTCACACTCTAGTATATCACTACCTTTGCAATTGTGTTTATTGCCTAGAACTGAGTGACACCAAGAACTTTTTTTAGGAAACGTTTATTCATCCTGTAAAACTTGTATCTTGTGTCTTACTCTCCTGGAAGCTTTCATTTTCTTTCTCAATCTGTGTTAATTCCCATACAGTATGTTTTATAGTGCATTTTACTTACTATAATAAGAAAACTATACTGTATTTATTATATTAAGACTTTTTTCCCACTAGATTGTCAATACATAGAGCCTGTGCTTCTTTGTATTGTATCTTAGGACCTACACGTAGTATTCACTCAGTAAGTAGTTAATTATTATCTGAGTTTATGCTAATCTCCTTGCCTCTCATGTTCTCCCAACTTAAAATATCTACACTTATGATACATTCTTATTTATATTATATCCATTCTTCAAGTTCCCTCCATCACTGACCATTTCAACTTACTATCCGAGTCTTCATTGACGCTTCTCTATATCTTCTCAGATGTATCTATTTTAAACATTCTAATGCTTAGCATTTATGTATTATCTTCTATGGCTTGGTGACTCGGATTGTTCTTATTATTAGATTTAAATTCTTTAAAGCAGGGACCCAGTATTATGCTTCTATGAGTCTTCTCTAATTGTTTCTAGGCCTGAAATAGACCCAAAATATGTGCTCAATAAATATTGACGGATTTATTAAAATGGTCAGAGAGAATGAGTAGATGATAATACATAAGTCAAATTTTTAAATGCTTTTACACACTTGAGAACAAAATTTCAGCTATCTTTTAAAAGTTTCAAATGTTAGGAGACAAAAATAGTGCCCTTGAACATAAGTGATAGACAGCTGGCTGATAATGTGATGATGAATCATTTGACATTCTTTTCAATTTCTTCCTGCAGAACTCTTAATAAGAATGTGTGCCATTAATCAGCAACAGGGAGTCCTGCATAGTTTGTGGGTGGATCGCAGAAGAAGTAGCCAAAAAAAATTGTCAGAATATTCAAATGATAGTATTGTTAATCTACTAAAGGTATAATTCCATGTGGATAGTTAGGATTTTGATCCAGAGAAGCAACAAAAGAACGACAATATACTGTAGCTTTCTATGTTCTCCTTGTAAAATGTAGTTGTATGAAGGTAAGACATTTCCTACCCGCTGCCTGGAATCTTTTCTCCCAGTGCTTTCTCACAAAATAGGCTTCCATTTGCCAGTGAGATTTAAGCTTCAAGACCACTGCATGTTTTTTTCCCAGCAGTAGCTTTTCATTGCACGCAGAGCTATCAGCAGTGTGAGCTGAGCTAACAGCCCCATGCTGAATGGCTTCTTCATTGCTAGAACATCTCTCAGGATAAGGATTTTTTGAAGGTTATCAAAGCAGGGTGAACTTCTAAAGAGATTTTTACAATACAAGAATGGGCATGCTTGCAGAAATAGACGTGCTCTTATTTGTCAACTCACATTATCATTTTTATGCAAAAATATTTCATGAGAAACATAATCTCCTAAATTCCAACAATTGGAAATGAAAATATGTTATATAGGTTTACTTATATAATGTCTTTGTTCTCTATTGTATCATGCTTGTAAATTCTGTTTTAATATACTAATATCTCACCCCTTATTAACCATTCCTCTGAGCCTCTGCTTACTTATTTATATTTGTAAACATAATTTTTTTAATCATGATTTTTAACATTGTGTTGTCTTAATGTAGCTATATTATCTTTTACATTTGAAGTTTGGGGAGAGTTTCATAATTCTTAATGTCTAGGAATTAAAAGCTTTTCTTGATATCAAAGTCCACATGAGAGATGCACATTTTGAGCTACAGATGGCAAACATAGTAATACAACTGACTTCAGTGTCTAGAGTCCTATATCCTTACTTTTAAATGCAGGGCCGTCTGTTAGGATGGACCTCTGTGAGGATTTGTACTATGATACATCTATGACATCCTAGACAAAATATCTCTGATCGTAAGCAGAAATATAATACTAACCTCAAATGATGCAGATGTTAAATGACGCTCAAGAGTCCTGATTACGAACGATTATGTTTCATATAAGTGGAACCAAGTGGTTGGTGAAGATTAGACCGCTGTGAAAATAGGACACAAAGTTCCTGTTTGTAAGATTAAACTCTGATAGACCTTCTATATTTTTTCTTGTTCAAAGTTAAAACAGACTACATTCTGTGAAAGATTTTACATGTTTTTAGAAGTACTTTAATATATGTTTCTATTAAGTCTTTTTTAAAAAGATGTCATGCTTAGCAAGCAGCAGTTACACAATGGTCAAATTTCTGATGTGAGAAGACTAGAAATAAGAAAAATAGATTACTTTGAAACCTATGTTTTGAGTTTGCTTACTATCAGTTTGTATGTCTATATTTCAATACAATATTAATAGATGTCGCATATCCATTACAGTGGTAATAAAAATATATTAATTTTTTTCTATGCAATTAAAACATATTTGGAAGAATATTGAGGTAGCTCATTGTTGGGGGTGTTAGAGTGACTTTTTCAGTAATCCAATGGAAAGATGATTGCTCCTGATCTAGGACACGAATAATGGAGTGAGAGAAATGGGTGGATAAATGGACAAATTTAAAATTAAAACTGAAGAGATGTCATAATTGATAGAATGTAGATAATGAGAAATACTGAGTTGCAAAAAAAGTTAAGCAACTGGGTGGAAGTAAATCTATTCACAGTCCTATGAGATGTGCTTAGGTAGGGCAAATTTCAGGTCCATGATTTAGACTTTGGTATTGGAACTATTTAATACAAATCACATTAATATAAACCACCTTGATATAAACCGCAATTTATCTTAGGGGAGATAGCTGATCAGAAACTAATTAATATATGCCTCTAAAGATCGTCTGGTATCTATAGTAGCAGAGATATCGACTTGACAACTTGTCAGCATAAAGACTGTAAATAAAGCCATGGGAAGATTGAGGGTGAGTGTTCAGAAGGAGAAGAAAAGAAAGCCTAGGAAAAACATTAAGATTTCTAAGAGGGCAGAAGAGGAGAAGCGAAGTATAGAGTAGGCGTAATTGGAACTTGCAGAGGAAAAGAGTGAAAATATTTACACAGAAATTTGGTAGACAGTATTTCAGTAGAGAGAGAGAGATCAATGTAACACTCTCCTACAGATCCGGCGCAGGGACTAAAAAATGTCCACCAGATTTTACTGCCAGAAGCTCATTGAAATTTTAGTGGAGGGTCACATATAGAAGGTTGAATAGTAAATAAAACGCATAGAATTGGAGCTTACGTGTGCAAGTAGTTCTTTCTGAAAGTTTGTTAAGGGGAAGGTTTGGAAACAACAGATGCTACAGGGAAACTGAAGCCAAAATAAGATGCTGTATAAATGGCATAGAAGATTATGTCATTCCGATGAAATTATAATTGTGAAAGAGAAAGAGAGGCTTAGGATATTAATGACAAAGGAGAAAATAAAGATCAGGTTCTGAGGAGATGGAATGAGAAGTGGTACTAAGCCTAGGAGAAGCGAGTAGGCATAGAAACTATTTAAGAAACACCTATGTTGTTATAGGAAAGAGGAAAGAAAGAGTGGGGAGATATGTGTGATTGTAGGAACCGTTAAGAGTTTAATTCTAGTGTCTATTTAAGTCCACATGATGCAAAAGTTGCTTCTATCTACTGAGAATTATTAGGCTCATGAGAGAAATCTTGGTTTTGAATATAATGGAAAGGATTTGAAATAATAATTACGTATAAATAGAGAGAAATTGACTGTAGGAATTACGGAAGTGGAGATATAACTTTGACAAACATCTGCTGAATGCCCAGTGTACCAAACACTACCTAAGTCTCCAAAGTGATATAATGATACACAGCATAGACAGAAGAGTCTCTGACCTTCATAACTACATAATTTGAGTCCAGGGATGGTCTTAAGGGAGAATGTGTACTGTGATCTGAGAATTTAAAAGTCATTTGGTAGAAAAGAATAAATGAATCAATGCCTGCATCAGAGAGTCTGTAATCTGAGTGGTTGAAGATAAAGAGAATTTAGCTAGGTGAATCTGGAGTATTAAAAAAGAAGGAACAGTATAAGTGAAGTACCAGAGGTGACTAAAAATGTTCATCATGATGCAAGTGTAAAGAGAGAGAGCACAGAAGGGAGAAACTGTGTGCATATGCATGTGTGTTGTGGGATACTGTTAAGACGTATGGCTGAAAATGTAAGCAAATAAAAGTTTTTACAAATTGTTTTAAGTATAACAGTTTGAACCAACATAAAATCATTAAGAAACCAGAATTATGGGTTAATGTAGTAAGAGAAGTTATTAAATTTGATTAAATTCACCAGACTTACTTTGGTGAAATGATTAAAGTAAAACACATTCAAAGACAAGGGGGAAAGTCATTGCACTTTGCAGTATTCCACGTGGCAGATAATGGGAGCCTAAATTTGGGAATGTGTGCGTGGGAAAAATCGACAAGTCTGAGATGTCTTAAGGAGGACTTGGTAATGTATTGACTGGTGAGTAATCATAAGATGGCACCAAGGATCAGTCTAATGACTTGTTAATTACTGGGCAAAAGCTGATACTTCCCACTAACTCAGACAAAGCACATTTTGGAAGACAACTGTGAGTCAAGTTTTGCACACACAGATATTGATTTTCCTTTTGGACACACAAAAATTAGCCTACATGATTTGAGGTCTGGATTTTTATTTTGATTTGGTGGATTTCTAAATTTTTGTTCTGTTTTGTTTTCACCCAAACAACGTATTTTATTTTATTATGGAAACTGGTTGTCAGAATTATTAAAATATATCATCTTCTCAAATTAAATATTTAATGTTTTTCATTATTCTAATTTTCTTTTTCTTCATTTTGCCATTTATCTTCTTTCCAGACATATATATCATTAATACAGTTTAATACATATTGAACACTTATTTCCTTTCACCTAAAGAATTAAAATAATTTTAACATGCATTTTTCTAATTGTTAACATCACAGGTTATTCTAGTGACAATATCGAGTAACTCTCCATATGAAAGGTAAAGAAAAAGGTATGTACAAGAGTCCTTTATCCTCTTCTATTTTTTATCATTCCCCGAGATTTTACATTCCAGATGTTATTAAATTTATTTGCTATTTAAGAACACAATTTCCATTTATATTCAACATTTAATCTATATTACAAATAATATCTACACAATATTGTGTAAGTTTTTATACTTAAAATTTCAAAGGCATACTTTTTATTATTTCTTCCAAATTGTTATTTGAAGATGAAAAACAATAACATCAACAAAAATTAGGAAACGTTAACAGCAATCGTTTTTGCATGGATGGGCCTTGATTAAATTATGTTAAGTGAAAGAAGTTAGACACAAAAGGATACATTTTACATATTCCACTTACAGGAAATATTCAGACTACGTAAATCCATAGAGACAGAAAATAGATTATTGGTTGCCTGGGGCTGAGTTAGGAGACATTGGGGAGTGACTGGTAATGAATATGAGGTTTCTTCTGGAGGTGATAAAAATATTCTAAAATTAGATGGTGATGATGGTTGCACAACTCTGTAAATACACGAAAAATCATTGTTATACACTTTGAAAGAGTGAGAGATATAGGAATTATTCTCTCAATAAAGAAAGTTGTAAACAATATAGAAAACATTACAGATGAGATTTGAAAGATTCTTTGTAGACATCATCAGTCCCTTTCCCTTTCCTTCTTCTCCAGTTTTATTTTTAAATTCTTAAGCTACGAAATAGTTATGCGTAATTGTATACAGTAGTCCTCCCTTATGCACGATATCACTTTCCATGGTTTCAATGACCTGCAATCAACTGCTCTGAAAATGTTAAATGGAAAATTCTAGAAGTAAACAATTCATAAGTTTTAAATTGCGAGCTGTTCCCAGCAGTGTGATGAAATCTCATCCCACTCCTTCCCAACTGAGACGTGAATCACCCCTTTGTCCAGTTTACCCAGGCTATATACGTTAGTCACTCGGTAGCCATCTGGGTTATCAGATCGACTGTCACAGTATCGCAGCACTTGTCTCCAAGTAACCCTTATTTTCCTTAATAATGGCGCCAAAGCACAAGAGCAGTGATGCTGGCCATCTGGTTATATCAGAGAGAAGCCGTAGAGTGCTTTCTCTAAGTGAAAAGACGGAAGTTCTCGACTTAAGAAGGAAAAAGTCATATGCTGAGGTTGTTAAGATCTACTGTAACTTTTATTATGGTAGGTTGTTAAATTGTTCTATTTTATTATTAGTTATTGTTGTTAGTCTCTTATTGTCCCTAAGTTATCAATTAAATTTTATCATAGTTATGTATAGAAAAAAACAGTATATATAGGGTTTGGTACTATTGGTGGTTTCAGGCATCCAATGGGGGTCTTGAAACATATCCCTTGTGGATAAGGGGGGACTACTGTATAGTACTGTTTTGTGTGTTTTTGTTTAATTCACAAATAAGTTTTACTTATCAAGTTCAATTCTATGTTTTCTCCCCTCCTTTCATGTTGGACTAAACATTTTTATGTGTGTCATCCATCTTTCTTTTTCTAGTTTTGAGTTCTATTTCTATTGATAATTACTATAATTTTCCTAAGTATGCTTAATTATATTCAATATCTCAATTTCCTTTTGAATTATGAGTTACTTTTTAAACTCATTAAGTTGCCTTGGAACAATGCCTCCCTTCAGATTTTTATATTATATTTAGTTTGTTATGTCGAACTTGTTTCTACAGCAATAAAATATTTGTATATATTTTTTCATTAAATTCTTCCTTAGATTTACCAGAAAGTTTTATCTTTGTAGTTGTTGTTGTTGTTCAGAATTATTGATTTTATCTTCCCAATTCTGCCCATTGAGTTCAGATGATTTGTTGTTTTTATTGTTTTTCTGTTCAAGAACATACTTTGCTTTTATTTTAATCAAGGTTCTCTGTGTCTGAAACTCGATTACCTATATTGCTATGTTTCATAAATTAAATTTTAACTAGGTACAAAATTCCAGGCTAAAAATTATTTTTCCTTAGAATTTTAAATATATTATTCCACTTTTATGAATAAGAAGTTACTTGTCAGATAGGTTATATATGGAATATATCTCTAGAATAATATGTATTTGCTTTATTGTAGCTTTTTAATTTTTGTTTTTTCTTTGAGAATCTGTTATATCACTATTATATGTCTAGTTTTGTTTTCCTTTTCATTCTACTCCTTAATATTTGTTATTTTTTTCAATCCATGCATTTATATATTTTTAAAAAATTTTTAAATACTCTAATAAGAATTTCAAATAATATCTCTCCCTCATCATCTTTCTTACTCTGTTTTTCCGGAATTCTTATTAGGTATATTTTGAATTTTCTCATTCTAATTTCAATATTTTATAATTTCTTAATCATAATCTTTATCTCTTTACCTCACTGTTGCTATCTACTAGTTCTCTGTGCTGCTCTGTCTGCTTAGAATTTCATTTTTCTATTGACATCCTTATTTCAATAACATAATTACCTTTAACTATATGTTTCTGTTTTTTTCTACCTTCCTAACAGGTCTGCTTTGCTCTTTTCTGCTTCTAATATTGATTTGCTTGTGACTTTTCTTTTTAATTTCCATCCAACTTTATTAAGATTTCCTTCATCATTGTAAGTTTCTTTTATTATATCAATCATTTCCTTATATTGTAGTTCTTATATGATGAAGTATGTCTTTCTTTGAATTTTCTGGAGAAACAAAGTAGATGTGCTATGAGATTGCACTTACTTTTGCTAATTATATGTTTCTTTTTTTCCACCTGTAATATTTCTTTCAACTACAACAAAATACTACTTTCTCTTTTTTTTCTTAGGCCACTCACACGTTTTGTAAAAAATAGATATCCCCAGATCTGCTTCTTGCCTGATAATATCTTTTATCATCTAACTTATCACTATAGATTACTACTCTCAGGTCTTGATGTAGAGGGCTCATTAAAATGTACAGACTTTCCTGATATCTGTTATTATCATAAATAATGCATGAAATACTCCAAACTTCAGACTGTCTTATTTACACAATGTCAGAAGATGGGGAACTTTTCTTATTTCACATTCAGAATACAACACTCAGTCTCATCCATTCACTTCATATCAAAATTATACTTCTTGAATGTATAATTCCAGAGTGGATATACGAAAAAGTATCAGTGGGAATATCTTGGACAAATCAGAAAAATAAGTGATCAAACCTTCCTCTAATAGTGAAAACCTCACCCGCCTTTAGTTGGATGTTTATAGTGGCGGGTAGTTGGGAATATTATATTTTCTTCTATTACAGCTGATCTTCTTACCCAACGTTTTGCATTTGCATTTTTATTGCTTTATTATTATCAATTGGTCCTTATGACTAAGAGATTACTGAAGAAAATTCCTTATTTCAAAAGTTATTGAATATTGTATCGCTGTCTTTATCTTCTAAATATTTAGGTGCTGGCAGATGAATCCTGATTTGGTTTTTCTAAAAATCTAACTTAGAATTCATATCTTATGGTTTCTTTTGATTATGTTTTTGCTATATATAATTTTGTTATATATTTTTAACAGGAATTTCATTTGTAACAATACTTTTTTCTTAAGGCCCATATTGCTTATTGACTTTCCCAGGCTGTACTATGGGAGCTGCAAAAGTGTGCTTCAGAAAATGAGATTTTGATATATTGGCAAATTACATTAGATGCCTTCCTTGTCAAAGACAGCTAAGAATTCCTCAAAGGATCATGACTTGGGTCACTTGTGTCTTCCAAACACAAAAAAAGTTTTAATGTTCCCACTGAAGATAATTTTCTCCAAAGTACCGTTTTTACGATTGCAATGTCTTTTAGATCTTAAACCAGGAAATAAAAGCTACCTAGCTGAACAAAATTAAAGCATTTTCTTTATAATCATATGTCTTAAATTATTACAAATAAAACCCTAAAATGTTATTAAATAAATACTGTTTAAATTACAAGTAAAGAAAACATGTAATTCTGCTAAATCTATCTTCTTATTTATTTTTAACAAACTTTATATAATTTTACTTAACTAAAATTCCTCTAGACATCTCTCAGAACATAATGATTAGGGGACACATCATAGAAACATCAAGAAAATGATGCAAATATAGACTGAAAGATTTAGCTATAGAAGCTTTTGTGAAAATCCACTAAATCTTTGTTCAAAGACTTAAGCTTCTGCTCAAGAGTTATTTTCTATTTAAAGACTATGGTCACCAAGGGAACCCAAAATCTGGCACTAAAAGAAAGCGGTTCTATGATGTGTTTACTGCCAGACTGTTGTTAGCAGACACTTTGTCTACCAAAATAAATAGTTTCCTGTCAATAGACCACATCAGCGCTAAAACAGCTCCATCCATAAGCTTTATCTGATTTACTGTTTTCTTTACTTTTTTAAATAGACATACACATTTAATATATTTTTTTCTCTTTATTTATTACTTGAGTTTCTTTCATTTCCTCCATCACACTCCCACATCAATCCAGTCAATAGGCTATTAACACATGTTAACTAAGGTGGCTTTTGTTTTTTTTTCTTCATTTTGCTTTGTGGTCATCTAGTCATCTATGGTGATTTTTGTCATCATTAGCCTTATTGAAAACTGCACAGTTCTTATGCACATTTTTCTGAATTTATCATTCAAAGCTAGGTTTAATTTCTTTAACAAATCCATATGGGTCTAATTCATTCTTTTCAATGGTTTTATAAATGCATTAACCAATGGGTATTTCTATTGTTTCTGGGGTTTGTTGTTATCCTGTTGTTGCTGCCATTGCAAAATGTGACAATAAACACACTTTGAACTTCTATCCTCATATACAAGTGCATTTTTTTACTCTGGGAGATGGATTCCCAGAAATGGAATTGTTGGAACACAGTGTAAATGTGTTTTTAATTTTTGTAGAGCTTGCCAGATGGCTTTCTAAGATGTTTTTAACAATTCACATCTCTACCAGCAATGTAGGAGGATACTTTTTGCCTATCTTCCTGCTGACAATAGATGTTATCACTCATTTTAATTTTGTCAGTCTGATACGTGTAATGTGATATCTCATTCTTACTTTAAGTAGCATTTCTCTCTTGCTGGCAGTGAATTTCAGCATCTTTTCATATGTATACTGGTCCTTTGAATTCATTGTGATGTGACTCTCATTTTCAGATTCCTGTCTATTTTTCTATTAGGGGTCTGTCCTATTCTTGTCAAACACTTTGTCTTCGTATTGCAAATGTTTTTCTAAAGTTATATTTTTTCTAATCTTGGTCATTTTAGTTATTATCACTATTATTCTTTCAACAAAGAGAAAAGTCTGCATTTTAATTTACATCAATTATATTTTTTCAATTAAGAATTTATTATCTCCCCTAAGATTGTACACACATGCTCAGGGATTTTTTTGCAGGCTTTTTATTGTTTTATTTTTAAAACACCTGTAATTTATTTTTGTATTCTAAGAAATATGTACAGGTTTATACCATCAATTTTGTTAGAAATTGCTTCATTTTTTTTTGCACCACTTGCAATTGGTGTTACTTCTGAAAACATTTGGTAGAATTCTCTGCTCATGAAGATAATATTTTTGGGTATATTTTAATTACAAATTCAATATCCTTAATAGTTATAGGGCTTTTCCAAAGATATATTTCGTATTGGGAGACTTGTGGTACTATTTACTTTTCTTGAAATTGGTTCCTTTTAACTTAATTGTCAAATATGTGTGTAGAGTTGTTTATAGCATTAACTTATCCTTTTTATGACTATACAGTCCATAATGATATCTCCTATTTTATTCCTGGTATTAATAATTTCTGCATTCTCTTTTTTTCTTTTTTGGTCTGCCTGGAGGTTTTCAACTTTATCGACTTTTTCAAAGATAAGCTTTCCGCTTCATTCTTTTTCTCTATTATCAATTTCATTGACTTCTGCGTTTGTCTTCATTATTTTCTTCATTCCACTTTCTTTGCATTTATTTTGATCTTTTTTCTCATTTCTTGAGTAAGAAATTAGATTGTTGAGTTAATACATTTTTTTTTTTTACCTAATATAAACATTTAGTGATATAAATTTCCCTCTCAACACTACTTTAGCTATCACCCATAACCTTTGGTATTTTTATACTTATTTTCATTCAGTTCAATGTCTTATTTGATTTCTTTAACTGCCTTTTTGACCAATAGATTAGTGAGAGGTTTGTCATTCTTTCCTGTTCTTGATTTCCAGTTAGCAATTACAAGGGAAGATGCTATAAACATTCTTGTTGAGGTTGTGTGCACGTTAGAGTGTTGTGACAGAAACTGTGTCTCCAAAAGTCTCAACTATTTACTTTTTGTCCCTTTACAGATAAAGTTTGCTGCTCCCTGATATAAATAATAGTAATCATCGATCATGGAAACTTTGCAAAAACTTAAGTTGAAATAAAAAGCACACTGTTTTAAGCTGAGCTGTCGCTTTAAATTTTGTTATATCAGTAGTTTTCAGTCTTCCTTAAAATACAATATATGTGCACATTTAAAAAACTGTACTAGAGCTAACTAGGTATTGAAAATTTGTGTTACTAATTCAAAATAAAATATTTATTTATGTATTTATTTACTTTTTTATTGAGATATAATTGACATACAACATTATATTAGTTTCAGGTGTACACCTAATAATCTAGTGTTTGTATATATGCAAAATGCTCACCACAGTAAGTCTAGTTAACATCCATCACCATATAGAGTTACAAACCTTTTTCTTGTGATGAGAACTTTTAAAATCTACTCTCCTAGCAACTTCAGACGTACAATGCAGTATTATTAACTATAGTCACCATGCTGTATATTACATCTCTATGACTTTATTTATTTTATAACTGGTTTGTAGCTTTTGATCATAAAATAAATTTTATGTAACATGAATAATTTTATAAATATTTTTGAAATTCTCAAAATGTAAATATTTTGTGTGTAGTTAAAAATTCAGCTGCAGTTTTTTCACTCATTTGCATCTGTCAAATTTGCTAAAAATTTGATCTTATAAATCTTATAAACCCTTAATCTAAGGGTTTATAGTTTATACTACAGATGCTGAAATTTATTTTTTCCATGATGGCTATTTTACCAGCTTTTCGCACAATTAGGTTTATAACAGTGATTGAGCTTTAGTGTGACAGACACTTGAAACTTCTCATAGGATAGTAATGTCATCCTAATTATGATATCATATACCATTTCAAACCCACATGCCTAGCATATTCCTATTTTCAATTTTAGATACAAGGTAAACAAGAAAACCATCCAAAACTAGAGATCCCAAAAAGAAATAGAAAAATTACATATTGACTCATCATTTGGAAACATTCTCAATAGACATTTAATTGGATTCTTGCACTAAACAATGCACCAATATTTGCTATGAAGTCACATGAAAAGAGAATTTCTTATACTATTCCATTCATTCAGCATTTGTCCCACATTTTCTGAGGCCAGAGATTTTCTTAGACAACAATAAGTAGTTAAAAAATGAAAAAAATAGTAGATGGTGAGAAATGCTTACAAGATTAATTATAATGTAACCAAAAGTAAAATAAATTATTATAGATTTTAAAATATAGTGTAAAAGTTAAAAAAATAAATATTTGCTTCTCACAATAAAAACACTTTGGGAAAGACACCATTTGACATAGTCATTGAAAAAGGAAAATGCTGAAGTAACATGATCAGATTAGAAAATTATTGTGTTTCACTTAATTTTATATTTTTAGTATTTATTTATATATGTGTACAGAGAAGTATATGGCTTACTGAGGGAGTATACCATAAACATAAATAAGAGTTAAAATGAAAGCTCTTTAAAGTTAAATATATTTGATTCTTAAATTTAGGTAAAATAGAAATAAATTAATTTGTTAAAGAGCATAGAACATTTAGAAGTATATTGAAGTTTTCTAGTAACCTATCTGTTATTGATCTCTAGCTTAATTCTACTCTTAAGTACCCAAAACACATGTATAAGAATGTTTGTAGTTGAGATATTCAGAATAACCCCAAAGTATAATCAATCCAAATATCTAATAAGAATACACTGGATAAATAAATTGTGTTATAATTCATGGAATGAATCCTGTATAGAATCATTTCTCAACAGTTGCACTACTGATATTTTGAGTTGAGTATTTTTTTGTTGGTGGTGCTATCCAGATTTCTCTACCCACTAGATGATGGTACCAACACCTCCCTAATCGTTATGACCAAAAATGTGTCCCAACGTTGTCATATATTCCTTAGGGAATAAAATTGCCTCCAGTTACTGTTATATGGCAATTCAAATAAATTAACTATAAATACACAAACCAATGGGAGTCATTCTTATAAATAAATATGGAGCAAAAGAAGCCAGATACAGTAGATGACATGCCATTCAATTTCATTTAAAGCTTAAAAGCAGGCAAAATTTATGATGCGAGAAGGAAGAATGTTGATTATTACACTTGTGTGGGGGCATCTGTGACTTGAGGGAGCATGAGTGGAATTTTCAGGAGTGGGAAATGTCCTGCTTTTTGTTCTAGGTGCTGGTTACATGGATATGTTCATTTTCTGAAAATTCAGATGTATTTACACTTGTGAATTTTGCACATTTCCGTCATATATGTTATTTTTCAATAAGATGTCTACTTATTGACTAATGTCGGCAAGATGGCAGAATAGTTTTCTACCCTCCCAGAGCATTGATTTGACAGCCACCCAGTGATGAGAGTACCTTTGTGGGAGTGCAGGAGTCCAGCAGAGAAGTTCCAGCACACAGTTGGAGCAAAAAATTCGACTAATAGACACATTGAAGAGAGTACCAAGAATAGTTTCACTTTAGCTGAATCACTCCTTCCCCAAGGAAGCAGAGCTCAGTGACAAGTGTGAACTCCTGGGCCTGTAATTTCTCCCACAAGGGATAGTGAAAGCACAGTGAGTGAGTGCCTACCTTCTTCAGCTTACTTACAGCGAAAAAAAGAGAGAAGACTCTTAATAAATAAAATTGAAAATGAAAAAGGAGACATTTACAACTGATAAGCACAGAAATACAAAGAATCATAAGAGACTACTACGATTAATTAGACCCCAACAAAATGGACAACCTAGAACAAATAGATTAATTCCCATAACATACAACCTTCCAAGACTAAATCATGATGAAATGGAAAATGTGAACAGACCAATAACGAGTAAAGAGATTGAATAGGTAATCAAAATCTCCTAACAAAGAAAAGCCCAGGACCAGATGGCTTCACTGATGAATTCTATCAAATATTTAAAGAAGAATTAATACCAACTTTTCTCAAACTCTTCCAAAAAATTGAAGAGGAGGGAATATTTCCAAACTCATTTTATGAGACCAGCATTACCCTGATATCAAAGTCAGACAAGGACACTACAAACAAAAGAAAATTACAAGCCAATATCCCTAATTAAACATAGATGCAAAAATTCTCAACAAAATACCAGCAAATCAAATTCAACAGATCATAAACTATGGTCAAGTGGGATTTATCCCTGGGATGCAAGGATGGTTCAATATGCTCAAACCAATAGTTGTAATACACTTCATTATCAAAATGAAGTATAAAAACCATATGATCATCTCAATAGTTACAGAGAAAGATTTGACAAAATTCAACATCATTTCATGATAAAAGCTCTCAACAAATTGTATATAGAAGGAACATATCTCAACATAATAAAGGTCAAATATGACAAATCCATAACTTACATACTCAATAGCAAAAAACTAAAAGCTTTTCCCCTGAGAATAGGAAGAAGACAAGAATGCCCACTCTCACCACTTCTATTCAACATAGTACTGAACAACTCAATAGCAGAAAAACAGATAACCAGATTAAAAAGTGGGCAAAGGAACTAAATAGACATTTCCAAAGAAAACATGAAAATGACCAAGAGGTTCATGAAAAGATGCTCGACATCACTAATCATCAGGGAAATGCAGATTAAAGCTACAGTGAGATATCATTTCACATATGTTAAGATGTCTAGTACCAAAAAGTCAAAAGATAACAAGTGTTAGTGAGAATGTAGGGAATAGGGAACCCTTGTACGCTGCTGGGAGGAATGTAAATTGGTACAGCCATTATGGAAAACAGTATGGCTTCTCCTCAAAACATTAAAAATTGAACTATATAATCCAGCAATCTCACTTCTGGGTATATATTCAAAGGAAATAAAATTACTATCTCTAAGGGAAATCTGTGCTCCCATTCTATTGCAGCATTATTTACAGTAACAAAGATACGGAAACAACTTAAGTGTCAGTTGATGGATAAATGGATAAAGAAAATGTGATATTATATATATATATATACACACACACACACACACATACAGTGGAATGATATTCAGCCTTGAGAAGAAGAGAATCCTGCCTTTTGGAACAGCATGGATATCTGGAGGACATTATGCTAGGTGAAATAAGCCAGACACAGAAAGACAAATACTACATGATCTCACTTATATGTGGAATCTAAAAAAGTTGGATTCTTAGTAACACAGAGTACAATGGTGGTTACCAGGGGCTGGAGGGTAGGGAAAATGGGGAGATGTTGGTCAAAAGGTACAAACTTTTAGTTATGAGTAAGTTCTGTAGACCTAATGTACAGCATGGTGACTATGGTTAGTAATTACGTATCGTAAACTTGAAATTACCGAGAGCATAGCTCTCAAGTGTTCCCATCACACACATACACACACATACACACACAAAATGATAACTATGTGAGGGGATGGATATGTAATTAGCTTGATTTTGGTAATCATTTCCCAATGTATATGTATATCAAAGCATCACATGTACACCTGAAATATATATATATATATATTTTAATTCCTCAATCATACTTCAATAAAACTGGAAAAAAGTATACTTAAAAAATACGCAAATTAAATTTAAGCTAAGATAAATTAAAATGCATCTGAACTAAGTTTGGAAAACATAGTTTAAGTTTCCTCTAAACAGCTTTGAACATTTCTCATCTCAGCATATTTCAGAAGCTCTGCTCCATGATCAAGCCATCGCAAAAGGACATTACGCATAGAATTTTGCAGAGTAGTTTTCTGATCTACTTTTTGTAGTATTTATAGGTTTAGGAGTTACAATCTATAAACCAAGTGTTTTCCATTGCTTATATCAAACACAAAAAAATATAAACATTGATAAGTTGGATAATATCTGAGAAATTCAATTAAAATTTATAAAGACACATAGATGAATAGAATGTGTCTGTCAATTACATAAAAAGCAAGGTGCTTAGCCACTTTGTAAAAGTGGAAAGGATAATTGATATCAGAAGTATGCTTTGATATTCAAAGCCTGACAAGGAAATCATGGCCATGCCTAACATATCACCAAATATATCAAAGACTCCTTGTGTAAGAATTTGTATGTCAGAGAAGATCGAGAATGATACAGAACTTGCTCCCAGCTTATTTTAGTCCAAGCTTTATTGGATCTTTCCACATAATTAATTTATTTTATTAAAAAATAATTTCCTTATGGCTGAGTAGTAATGGAATACTACTCAGTATGTAGTATTCCATACTGAAACGATGATATCCAGCCATTTGTGACAACATGGATGGACACTGAGGGTATTATGCAAAGTGAAATGTCAGAGGGAGAAGGTCAAATACCATATGATCTCACTCATTAAGTAGTAGATAATAACAACAACAAACAAACACATAGAGACAGAGATTGGATTGGTGGTTACCAGAGGAGAAGGGGGGAGGGAGGAGGGCGAAAGGGATAATTCGGCACATGTGTGTGGTGATGGATTGTAATTAGTATTTGGGTGGTGAACGTGAGAACATGATGTAATCCATGCAGAAATAGAAGTATAATGATGTACACCTGAAATTTATACAATGTTATAAACCAATGTTACTGCAATAAACAAAAAATTTAAAAAAGCAAAGAAAAATAACTTCCAAATGTTATAATTAATAGTTCGGTCAGATAAAAAGTAAATAATTTTTATCATGCTGAAATATGTCATGTCTTTTTTTCTACATTAGTTTTGAGAACAATCACTTATTTCAGTGATATTTAATTATTACAGCTTTTTAGGTTCATCCTATGAAATGGGTACTCAGGACTTTTTGCAACTTTCCTTGGAGTAAAACTTTTTGTTTTCATTTCTTTAAATCTCATGAGATGTGTGTGTGTGTGTGTGTGTTTTGTGGTTGGTTTTATTTTTAAAGAGTAAGATTAAATTCTTTCAGTGACTTTTCCAATCTAAATCAAAGAAATAGTTTTTTGTGTGTCTGTTTTCCCAAATTTTCTGCTTACAACGACTGATTCTCTTATTTTTATTTTTTAAAAATTTTAACTCCTGATTAGAATACTGCAACACTCAATACACCCTTTTACTTTCTGTCTTTAGTTGTTTTTAACAAGTGCTACTAGCTAACATTCTGAAATTTAAATGCCATCACTGGTAATGTCTTTAAAGGTCTTTGTTATTTGCTGTTAGGATTTTAAATACTTTGAGTTCACCTGTGCACTTTCAAAATTTTCTTTTTTTGCAAGGTCTTTCTTTTAAAATCCAAGCTTAAAATAGACTAGAAACGTTTAAAGTTCTGTAATATGTATACGTATATATGTAAATATTAGTTTCCTACTGCTTCTGGAACAAATTTCTACAAACTTGCTTGACTGAAAGCAACATAAATGTATCATCTTACTGTTCTGTAGGTCAGAAGTTTCACTGGGCTAAAATCAAGGTGCTGGCAGTTATTTTCCTTTTGGAGGCTCTAGGGGAGCATCTCTTTCCTTGCCTTTTCCAGCTGGTGGAAGCCACCTGCATTCAAGGGCTGGTAGCCTCTTCCTCTATTTTCAAAGCCAGCAGCATAGAATGTTCAAATTTCTCTCCTTGACTGTGACACTCCTGCTAACCTCTTATAAAAGTAGATTGTAGATTATATTAGGTCTACCCAGACAATCCAGGATAATCTTCCCATCTCAAGATCCTTAATTTAATAACATCTACAAAGTCCCTTTTGCATATACAATAACATATTCACAGGTTTTAGGGATTAGGGCTTGGACATCTTTTGAGAGACATGGTTCTAACCACATAATGTAGATATAATTATACATTATAATGTATATATTATGTATTATGTATAACACATTTAAGTATTAGAACATCTTAATCATGAGAAAAGCAAAGAGAAAAATAAAAATGCATAACATCAAGCAGGATATAACAAATGTTATAATAAGTGATAGGTATAATATTAAAAATATTAAACACTGTTAATCTCTTTCCATTCTATACAATTCTAAAAATCTCTACCTTCAGGTATAATCACTATCTTAAAGCTAGTTGCATATTTCTCAACTAGGTTATATATGTTTACTATATATATATCAATATTAATATTTCTTTATGTGTTCTAATACCTGTCACTTTGTAATTTGTTAAATATCATTTATATGATGATTTTGAGACTTAGTGCTATTATATGTAGGTCTAGCTCATTTAGTTTAAGCGATGTAATTTTCTGTTTTAACAAGATTCCACATTTTTAATCTATTTCACTTTTGATGAACATTTATTTTTTTATGAAATTCTTGCTTTTATTAACAATATTCTGTAGAATATCCATGTGCAGGTCTTACTTTCACACATACAGGAGTTTTATCTAGTAACTATAAGTGGAATTTCTGGGTCAACGTTAATATGGTCAAATGTAATGCATCTCTTCAATTTTACAAAATATTGCAACGTATCTCTGTGTATTGAAAGTAAAAATTAAATATGATTTCTCTAAATAACAATTATTACTATTAAAATTAAAGAAGACAATCAAACCAACCTTTGCCCCGTAAAAGGAAATGATTGTATGATAGTATCTCATTTAATACCTGAGTGTGTCTCTTTTAAAACATCTCCCAGGTAGTTGTATAGCCAAAAAAGTATTTGCTAACTTTTCTTTAATCTCACTTATGGTAGTCTCAGGTATAGTTTTAAAGAAGTAAAAGAAAATGAATAAAGGCAATAATATTGCTCTCATATTAATTTGAAATGCTAAATAATTTGTGGGCATGGTAACCTTTGAAATTTTGGAACAATTATGAAAATCTTTTACTTCCTTATTGATATATTCATAAGTCACATAATATAAACCCGGAGACCAAAATCAAAAAAAAGATATTGAAATAAATATATTTTCCCAGGTTGCCACAGGTTCCAATATTCCCTACAAGGTATATCGCTGGTTAGGAGCTTCATATATTTATGCTACTACCCAGTAATGCTGACATTTGAGTGTGTGAACTTGTTTGTAATTAATATAGTTCAGAAGCCCATATTGATTATAACATTTATTGCTTTGGTATCCTATAGGACACTGCTTCTATTTAAATAACACATTTCCAGAAAGAGAAGGGAGATAGACCAATACTCATAGGACACATAGACTAAGCATGCATCCCTCCTTACTCAGATGCAGCTGGTCTTAGAGATTGGAGGGATGGCCTCTTGGTGACTCATTTATAGCACCAGTTGGGGACCAACAATATAACGAGGTTGGGATTCTATCCTCAAGAATATGTAGTATTCTCTGTACTACTAACAAATATATGATGATATCTGTAGAATAGCCAGTAACTTTGGTTTTGGAATTAAGTTAGGAAGTGCTAATAAAACCTTTCACCGCAATACCTAATGCCACATTTTCAAAAATTTGCTTCCCATTTCCATGATTAGTCTCTGCTTGTTTAGAGTTCTTAGTACTTAAAAGCTGAATGCTTTCTTCCTGGACAAAATAATTCTTTTTCCATTGAGTTTACTTATTTATTGACTGCCACTTAGCTGTTTCAGGCTTCACATGCAATTAAAGAAATAGGCAGTTAAAATGTGATCTTTCTTGTTTATCTGCATAAAGAGTATCACTTCTTTAGGTGGGGAGCAGGAAGTCTATTACATTGCATCTCCTAGTAAGGTTAATTGAAGACTACAACAACTTCATATAAGCAGAAATACCCTTTTGGAATGTAGGTTGGAGAAATCTCATATTTCCAAAACACCACACAATCCAGATGCTGGTTGAGATTACAGGGAACATAAAACGGGGGGGGAGGAGTCACATATAAAATTTACAGATATATGCCCAGTTACAAAACAAAGGCTGAATATAGTGCCCATTTATGTATTAAGTGCCTGTGGATGAGAGAGCTCAGTTTGCTGCTGGGGATTTTAAATAGGCATTATTTTTCTGATATTAGAAATGAAGAAAGTGATCTCAGAAGGGTTAATAAACAGCTGGTCTTTCTTTTTTTTAGCCATTTTACTGAGGTATGATTGAAATACAAAAAGCCATACATATTTAATGTAGGCAACTTGATTAGTTTGGAGATAAATATATAGCCATGAAACCATCACCATGACCTATGCTGTAGACCATCCATCACCTCCAAAAGTTTCCTTCTGCCTTCTTATTTATTATTATTATTATTTTGTGATAAGAACACAACTTAAGATCTACGTTCTCAGCAAATTTTTAAATATACAATAAACACAATATTGATAACTGTAGGCACTATGATATACAGTAGATCTCTAGGATTCTTTTACCTTGTATAAATGAAATGTCATAAACTTTGACTAATATCTCCCTTTTCTACCTGCCCCCATCCCAGCCTCTGGCAACTAGGGGCTTCTGTGAATTTGATTATTTTAGATTCCTCATGTAATCTGTAATATTTGTCCTTCTCTGTCTGGTATATTTCTGTTAGTGTAGTGTCCTCTAGCTTCATTCATGTTGTTACAAATGGCAGGGTTTCCTTTTTTAAGACTGAATAATATTCCATTGTATGTATATATCACATTTTCTTTATTCAGTCATCCATCAGTGGACATTTGGGTTGTTTCCCTGTCCCAGCTGTTGTGAATAATGCTGCCATGAACATAGGAGTAAAGATTATCTCTTCAAGATCTTTATTTCAATTTCTTTCGATATATACCCAGAAGTGGGATTGCTGGATCATATGGTAGTGTTATTTTTAATTTTTTGAGTAAACTCTATACTATTTTTTACAGTGGCTACAGCAATTTACATTTCCACCAACAGTGTACAAGGGGTCTCTTTTCTCCATATTCTCATCAAACACTTATCTTCTTTTCCTTTTCTTTTTTGGTAATAGCCATTCTAACAGGTATAAGGTGATATCTCTTTGCGATTTTGATTTGCATTTCCCTGATAATTAGTGATGTTGAGCAACTTTTCATATACCTGTTGGCCATTGGTATATATTCTTTGGAAAAATATCTATTCAGGCCCATTTTTCAATCAGATTATTTGATATTTTGCCTTTGAGTTGTTGGAGTTCCTTATGTATTTTGGATATTAACCCTTTATCAGATAAATGGTTTACAGATATCTTCTCCTATTCTGTAGGTTACCTTTTCATTTTGTCAATTGTTTCATTTGCTATTCAGAAGTTTGTTAATTTGATGTAGTCCCACTTATAAATTTTTACTTTTGTTGTCTGTGCTTTGCACATATTTAAGAAATCTTTGCCAAGGCTGGTGTCAAAAAGCTTTTCCCTATGTTTTCTTCAAGGAGTTTCACAATTTCCAGTCTTACATTTAAGTCTTTAATCCATTTTGGGTTGATTTATGTGTAGGGTGTAATTTAAGTGTCTAGTTTCATTCTTTTGCACATGGCTGTCCAGTTTTCCTAACATCATTTATTGAATAGACTATTCTTTCCCCATTATGTAAGGCAATATAGCTACTATTATCCCTTTCAATGATATTAACCTATGTTGTTAACTGAAATTTAAATTGACTTGATGATTTCCTTATTTTCAAAAGCATTTAAAGTACGCAACTTACTTCTCTGCGGCGTATGTTAGTTAATAGGATATGACATATCTCCTTGTTTAATATACTCCAAATGGGGTCACCCTACATATCAGCAAATTTCAGTTAGTTGGAGGTAAAGTACCATATAAACTGCTAATTCTTTATAAACTCACTGATCAGATATAATTAGCTAATAGATCAATATCTGTAATTACAACTTGAGGCCTTACGTGTACTTGTTGCATTTCTGCTCTAGTCATTACCCCTTTTCACATTCTTTGTTCTTCACGGCTTTTTGAGAATCTGAGTAGTAAAATAACTATAATTTTTTTTTCCCACTTCAATCAACATCTCCAAATTCACCTCTAACCACAGTCACCTCAAATATTCAGGAGTAATAAGAAGTTGTACTTTGCACATTTAATAAGTTCTCATTATGAAATCAAAAATTAGGCACAATTTGTATTTTAGAGGAGGAAAAGATGGAGCGAATGAAAGGCAAGGAATGAATAAATGGCACAAAGACAATTTGAATTTCCACTTTGACAATGAGATATGGCCAGCAATATATAGAAAAAGTAGCACATTTTCAATTTCAGGTTAAAGATAATGCAGAACACTGAAATTAAAAAGTAAATATCCAAAAGCCAAATAGACTTGCCAGAAAAAAACCTTATAAATGAGGTGACATTGTGTTTACTCATTCTAGAATGTCACTGACAAGCGACCTTTGAGTTCTCTAATTGAGCACACTGCCTCTTGAAACACTTTGAGGACTTGAAAATAAAGAAAATGCTGCATTTAAGTCAATAAAATATTAACTGGGATGTTATGCGTCTGAATCGAGAAAAAAAATACAAAACAATTCCACATAAATCAGTTTTGCTGACAAAAGACAAGCAGGACATTATAGTAACAGAGGCATGCTTTCAGAAAGATTGTATTAGAATTTGTTTCATGAATAAAGTGAAATTTAAATAAAATTTTGAAAATGTGTAATAAAGAGTTGAGCATTGTAAATGTCTAATAGGAAAGACAAAATTTGCTTAAATAATGACATATTTCTTGTGATGGAGTTAGTGATATGGCCAGCTACAGGTAGAAACGTGAATATTCTGGTAAAGAATGGGACAAGGAGTTATTTTTTGCCTTGGATTAAAAGTTGTAATTTCATGTAAGAGGCAATTAAAGACCATGAGAGAGTTCAGAAAAGTGAATGTCTTGGCAGATCAAATATCACTTTAGGAAAATCATTCTTGTTCTTTTTCGTACATTTGGGAAATAGAAAAGAGTACAGATAGGATAATTATGCTTCGGATAATTAAAACACCAGGAGAAAAATGTTTAATATCCCTGGACTAATACTGATTTTTAATTCAAAGGGTTGAGGTGTAGAAGACGTCATTTGGCAAATTTGACATGAAGAGAGTTTAAGGTAGCAAGACGCAGGGATGCAAATACTCATCCAGGATACTATGCAAAGAAGAGGAAGATTGGAAACACGTGTTAGCTCAGGGCCAATCATCCTCACCAGAAAAAAAAAAAAGAAAAAGAAAAAGGAAGAGACAGTTATACACCTCCCATACTCAGAGATGTAACAAGGTGGATAAGAAACTTTGTACCAATTTCAAAGCTGAATTTTCAGTTGTCTTTAAATGGTTATATCTGCTAGTGTAAGCTAGCTATATTAAAAAAGAATAAAGAAGAAAATAAATTATGCCCAAGTAAGATCAACTAACAGATGAGATAAATGAACAGCTACATTCTCCTTGGCCCTTTTGGCTCATGGAAATCTCCAGCTTCTCTTGGAAATCGCAGCCTTGCCTTCTCATCTAGTTATGCAGCATTCATAGGAATTTTATTGAGATGACACCTGACCAATAGCAGCTGCCTCGGCAGCTGATGAGAAATCTATACCCCTGAAATCCACCTCTTGACGTAGTGCAGATACTCATAAAGCAGTGCAGACCAAGCCTGCAGTACTTAAGGACAGCAGCAGCATGGGGAGGAAGTTTCTCCTGTGGAGCATTTGCTGTGGTCTTCTCTTCTTGGAAATGCCTATGCCCTCTTATTCTTTGTGGAGCCTTATATGTAACAACTCACCTGCTAAGTAGGGGAAACTCTCCCTTGGCTTCAAATAAAACCATTCTTACTACACCTTTATAACATAAATAATTGACAAATCTCTAATCAAGTCCTTACTTCAATGACATACCAAGAGTCATTGCAACTCCAATAAGGCCTAGCTCATGTCAATCATAAAGGCTGTTTACACAGAGATTTAAAACGACATATTGATAGTAAAAAATAATTTTTCTTGGTATGCCTCCTTCATATAGACTTTGAAAAATGCAGCATTAATAAGTAAATAGTTGATAAATCAGGAGTGAGTACTTTCTCCAATCATTTCTATCAGAAATACTACTAAAAATTTTTAAATAATTCTGGGGTAAATAAATACATAAAACAATAATTATATATTTAATTTAAATATCTGAGTATGAAAACAAAAAAAAAAACTTGACCGGATCAAGAGGGGAGAAAGTTTTTAAAAAATTAAGATGCATTTTTAAAATTATACGAGTTATTAAAATCTGTTTAAATTTTAGCCCTGGTAAGCATGTAAAATAAATGAGCTTTTTGTCTTATATTTTCTACAATGAAAACGGAGTGCTTTAATCAGGAATAATGCCATACATATTCCTGGAATAAAATATAAAAGAGAGAATATATTTTTGTTGCAATAGCTTCTACTTGGCTCAGCTGTTTTAAAACACATTGGGTTTTAGAGCTTTTTTATTGTTTAGGCTGACTAAAGTTTAATTTACGTTAACTTTATGTTCTTGTAGGAAAGAGTGGTTATTTGTGACCAAGGAATCCATTTCTTCTTGATTGTACCATTGATTTACTGTGTGTTCCTGAGCAAGGCAATTAACTTCTGTTTGACTCCATTTCTGAATTTATAAAGTGCAGGTGCCACTATTATGCAGAAATGGTGGAATAAATTTTAAATTTTCAATGAAGAAGAAACTAAGGGACAGAGGGTACAATGTGATGGAAATCTTGTCAGCTATTTTAAAATGCTAGTGTTCAAATTCTAGGGAAGCTACTTAACCTAGCCAAATTTCTCATTCTATACAATGGTGAAAAGCAAGTGCTAGAGAATTTAAGAGGGGTTACGTATCTAATTCTTCCTTTCCAACAAGAAAGAAATGCCATTTTACATACGATTAAAGTAATTTCTCACTGACGTTAGCTGGCTTCCGCCGAGCAGTAAGAACATGATATAATACCCATCAGAGCAAAAAATGGGTTAGAAATAATTTTTCTTTCCTTACCACAGAAAGCTATGAAAAAAATTGATACTGTTAGTCTTCAGCTTGATAGAAGATTTTCACATTAGACATGATTTGAATAGTATTTTACATGAAAATATCTCTTTCAATAACTATTCAGATGCCTGAAATTATAACATTAGAAAGTTATTTTCTTTACAGATATGAAATTATTTTTTACTCAGTAATATGAAAAATATTCCCCAATCAAAATACCTAAAATGCTGAATTAAACCTAACAAACATTATTTAGTAATCCTATAGTAATAGGTGTAGGCAAATGACCAGGAGGGTGAGGGAACCTAGAGTGGTAAGCTTCAACTGAAATAACAGCTGCCTTAGAAAATGGACAGTTTGGGAAGAGGGGGTTGGAGTTAGCAAGAGAGAGACAATATATAAGCCCTGATCCAAGCAAGAAGAAGAGTTTCACTTATAATAAAAAATTGACCTAAAATAAAAAAATTAAAGCCAGAGAGAGACAGGGATACCAAGAGACAGAGGAGAAAAGAAGACAGAAGAGGAGAAGAGAGAGAGAAAATAAAAAGAAAAAAAGAAATTCGCCTCATCTGGGATTTGGTTAGCAGGGAATATTTCTCTCCAAAACTACAATAACAAATCTTCCTTTTTATTATTCCATGGCTATTAAAACCTGGTTATAAAATCTGTATGATCTGAAAAGCATGAAATTGAAAATGAAAGTTAAGGTAGTCACATGTTAGTGTAAATTGCAAAAATATCCTTCGCCGGTCATCATTTCTAAAAATAAACCTTGGCATTAAAGAGCTCACAATCTCAAATCACTAAACACAAATAAATACATTATCCTACTACTGAGTCACAAGAAATTAAAAAAACACACGGCAGAATTAGAATCTTGAGTTTTCTACTGAGGGAATTGTCGAGTATATAATATACCATATAAAACAATGGATAACAAAAGACAGGGAAACATATTTAAAAATAACAGGCAGATTTTCAAAAGGACTAATAGAAATTTATATACCAGTTAATAATCATTACAATTATAAGCTTGAAGAATGAATAAAATCACAGAAAAGATGGAGTTGAAGGTAAAATTAGTGAATTGGAAGATGGAGCTGAAGAAATTATTCTAAATGGAGTATAGAGCAGCAAAGAGATGGAACACATTAATGAGAGATAAAGCAAGATGAATAATAGAATAACTAATATATGGCTAAATAGAGTTCTGAAATGTAAAAAAGATAATTTCATATATATTATGTATATATAGTATACATATGCATTAAAAAACCCCAAGGACTCTCAAGCAAATTCTATATAAAGACAGCCATATGAAATCAAATTGTTGTAAAATTTCAGAATACCAAATATCAATGTATCTTTAAAAAATAACCAGAGAGAAAAGACAGAAAACTTTTATAGAAATGATGATTAAAATATTTGGAGAATCAACAATAGAAAAACAAAAGCCATAAAACAGTGGGATAAAATCTTCAGAAGGCTGAGAAAAATGTCTTTCCTAGTAACCTAGCTACTCGATGAGTAAACTGGAATACAAAATAACGCAATTTGACCTCATAAACTGCAATAATATCCATAATAAAAGGATGTGCCATGTTCATTCAAATTTGAAAACGGCTAAAGTGAGAATAAAATGTGTACATAGGGAAGGGATTTAGTAGATAAAATGTTCGAAAGTCTATCTTAGCTAATTTAAAAATATTTCTTTTTTCTAAAATGATCCCTCATAGTCATCAGGCTACCTGCAACATCAAAGCAGACCTTGACTATGATTTTTGTGTGTACGGGTCTTTTTTTCCTCAAATGATATAGATTCATTTTCTGTTTATTAGTTTATTTGACATAAATAAGTTAACTTACCTTTAAAAATACATGCATTTTGTTCAAGTAAGAATATTGTCAGTTACCTGGATATAAACATCAGCTGAATGGGGGCTGGACCGTGGCATAGTGGTAAAGTGCTCGAGCTCTGCTGCTGGCGGCCCGGTTTGGATCCTGGGCGTGCACCGACGCACAGCTTGCTAGGCCATGCTGTGACGGCGTCCTGTATAGAGGAAGATAGACACAGATGTTAGCCCAGGGCCAGTCTTCCTCAGCAAAAAGAGGAGGATTGGCATGGATATTAGCTCAGGGCTGATCTTCCTCACAAAAAAACAAAATAAATAAATAAAAAATAAAAATCAGCTGAATTTTTAATTTTTGGGAAAACAATTAAATTATTTAAGGGACTTTCTCACCATCGGTACCAGAAGGCAAACCCTTAATATTAATTTTGCCATCAGATTTCCTTTTTTGTGAAAGAAATTATCTGGAATCTATTAAGAAAAGCCTTGGATAGCATTCTTATTTGTAAATTTGATATTCTGAAACAATTGTCTTTAATCTAACAATTGAAGCCTTGAATTCCAAGGACCTCTATCATTTGAAATTACAGTAGATAGGCAGAAAGGCCTGTATTATTATTTTTATATATCTGTTTGAAAATCATCTCTTTATTATGTAAATTTATCTCTCCCTCATAAAACTTAACAACAGATAAAGAATTCAACCTGTGACAAAATTCAGAAATTTCCAAAACTTTCCCTCTATGGCAATGGTTTTCAAACCTGGCTATACAGATAATAATTGGTCTGTGGTGGACCCTAGCCATTGACTTTCTTATTTTATTTCTTCAATTGATTATCATGTATATCCAGTGCTTTAGAGCTCTGGGCTCAGTTCACATATGCTCAGCATTCCAAGGTTTCAGAGTTGAAAATTATACAAACATTTTCTATGGCAAAAAAAAAAGTTATCAGTCTTCCAATCTGATAGCTATGTGATATCACATCAAGATGTCTGTGATATCTGTCATATACATATTAGATTTTGCTGCAACAGTACTCTACCTCTATGTTCCAAATTTTGCATGCTTTGTCTAACCTAAGGAAACAAAAAGAGTCTAAAAATAAGAGTTTTAAATAAGATGTTATATTCCACATTTAGTACAATGAATCTGCCTTTATCAATACATGGTTTTAATTCCTGGGTCCACTTTCTCTCAAGAAGACTGGCAGAGAGGAATCTAATTCATATTTTACAAGAGTTTCACCTATAAGTGATAGAGAGAAACACACTTGCATCCCACTGGTCAGAATTCAGATACAGGACCAGAGTCAGCCACAAGGGGACCTGGGAAATATTCTCTTAGTGAAAAGCCAGTGACTAGTAAACAAAGTGCTTTCTTATTAATTTACTAAAGAGATAATATAAGAATGGATATTTGTAATATGCATAATAATCAAAAATCAAGATTAAAGCATACACTGTTCTATGTAGAGGGATACTTTCATTTTAACTTCATGTATAGTAGAAAATATAAGATTTAAATAGTTTTTATATCTATTAGAAAATACATAGATCTTTAGGAAAACTCCCTAAAATCTGCAACGGTATAAAACAATGGCGTATAATTCCACGCAAATTAATATAATGGAAAAACTCTTTAATCATTACTTTTGTTAAAACATACATTTTTTTTTTACTTACATAAGACAGACAAATAGATAAATGAAACAGAATAGAGTCAGAAAGAGACTTGGACATACATAATCACCTGATTTATGACAAAATTCCACAATAATTCGGGGGAAAAATGTTTTGTTTAATACATGGACCTGAAACAACTAGATAGCTATATTTTAAAAATGGCCTGCAGGCCCTACCTGAACATACACAATTAATTTGAGATAAGTGATGGATGTACATAATGAGGTAAAAATTGTTTAGAAAAATTCTTAATAACCTCATAAGCTAGGGGTAGGCAAAGATTTCTTAAACAGGGTACAAACTATAAAAAAAGACTGATAACTTAGACTTCCATAAAACAAAGAACTATTTTCATCAAAAGAAGCCATAAAGATGGTAAAACTGTAAGGTAGAGATTGGAAAAATATACCTGCTATTACTATACCGATAAAGCACTTATATCTAGTATGTAAAATGATTTTTAAAACAATAATTTTAAAAAATTAATAAAAGTGAGCAAAAGCCTTGGGCATTTAACAAACAATATATCCAGATTATTAACATTAGTTATTAGAGAAATACAAATTAAAATCACAGGTTACCTATCTGAGTGACTAAAAGTAAAGAAACAGAAAATAACAGGGGCTGGCAAGGATTGGAGGAATTGTAACTCTTATACTTGGATACTGGGAATGTGAATTAACCCATCCATTTTGAAAGATCGGCAGTATCTACAAAAGCTAATATACGCCAATTCATCAATATGTCCTCTGGTAATATACCCAACAGAAATGAACACTTATGTCCATCAAAGTCACACACCAAAATGTTTATAGTAGACTACTCTTAATTGTCCAAATAATGGAAATTACCCGAATGCTCATCAACAGGTGAAGGAAAAAATAAATGCTGGTATATTTTCACAATTCCTTTCTTTCCATTACATTCCTTTGGGTTTTTTTTCTTTTTCAGTTTTCTTGAGAAATAATTGACATACATCACTGTATAAGTTTAGGATGCATGGCATGATGATTTGATTTTCATATACTGTGAAATGATTAGCATAATAGCTTTAGTTAACATCCATCATCTAATATAGATATCCTTTCTTTGAGTAAAATATGCTAAATATTTTTTTCTATGTAACTGTAACTAATCTGATTCTTTTACCCATGACCAAAGAATATGTGTAAAGTGACTAAATATACTAATAATACCACAATTCAATATCATAGCTGGTCAAAATGTGTACAGTTCTTTTAATGGAATTTATATAGATTATAGATTACAGATTGGCAGTGTTTTTTTTACCCTAGTATCCCTTGAACCACCAATTCACACGCAAAGTTTTTGGTAAAGTACACTAATACATAGTATAAGAAAAAAGTCATTGACATCAGGGACATATCTGTCTTAACTGTCTCTGATTATCATAGAAAATAGAATTTCTTTATATTTCATCATTAGGGTTAAACAGTGTCTGGCACATAATATATGTTCAATAAATATTTATTAAAACTAGAAATACAATTTATTTTTAAAATTCACTATTGGATTCATCAAACATCTTCACACATTTTGTCTAACTTACCTTAACTAATAGAATATATTTACAGACTAACTATCGAATAAAACATCTATCTATGTATGGTTATATGGAATTAAAATTCTTATTAACTGTCAGTTATTTATACATTAAAATCATCATATACATCTATGTACATATTTAAACACATTTTATACTATTTTATTTCATATTCAAACCATGAAAGATGTCTATTCACTAATTAATTTCAGTACATATTCAAAAATATAATGTGGTAGGTACTGCTCTATATAGGTTAGGACAAATACAAGGTCATTGCTTTGATGGATTTATTATCTGCTAGATGACACACAGAATAAATAAGTTAAATATAAATATTAATACACTTATTTATGATATTTCTAACACCATTAAAATTTTATGAGTATATAAAAAGAGAACTGAGTATGATGACAGAGAGTGTCTGCTAAATCATGTTAGGTAGGCTGGAGAGGGAAAGTCTATTAGGAGATATATTTATCTTGAAGATTGATGGAATAGGAATTAGCTATGGGAATAATTGATGAAGAGAGTCAAGATAAATAGAAAATAATGTGCAAAGGCCTCAGATGTGTAAAAGTTGAGGGTGTACGATGAATTTAAAGGAGACCAAAATTATTAAAATAAAAACTGAGTACTCACAGATGAAAATGGAGACATAAATAGAATCGAGAGGTAGATATAATTATATCCTGGAAGGCTTTGTAGATTTTGAATCTTTATTTCAAAAAAATAGATGAATATTTTTAAAAGATTAGACAACATTCTCATGATCCTTATTTAATTATATATACAGATGTAACTTAAAAATATATGCACTTAATAACATAAAGTCACATAACTATTAGAAAAGAAAGAGTTAAGTTAGCTGGCCTGTGACTCATTTCTTTCCTAATTACCAGGAATATGTTCCAGGGAGAAAGAAGTGAAGACAAGTGACCCATCTAACTTCCTTGTCAATACAATAACTGGAACTCTAGATAAATAGACTGACAATATTTGCTAGCAAGACTTCTTATTTATGGAATGTTCTTAACAGGATATTCCCCTTAGGAATGCTTTAATAAAAGAACCCAGAATCCATAGACATATGGGGCATGGTTCTCGGGAAAATGTCACACAAGCTGGAGTTTAAAAAAAAATGTTTTATAGATGACACACTTCCCTGCTATGTGGGCAGACCCACAAAATCTGACTTGGAGATTTCTATTGTTCTGATATTGTGTAGTATCAGAACTCATGATGTCTGATATGGGAAAGAAAAATGTGGAAAGCTGACCGTGAGGCTCCAGACCACTCCTTGCTTTTTGTGAGTCTCTTGATTGCCTGAATCTATAAAACTATTGGTTAAGCAAGATCTCTGATGCATACAAGTCTGATCTGACAATCCAGTCCTGTGTGTTGGTCTCACCTATTAGTTGCTTTTTAATCGTTTATTATAAAAAGAATTTCACACACTGTAGATTGAATAAGCTTAGAATATTTTCTATATTTGTTTCCTCTATTTTCTTGCAAAAATATGAGTATATTTGCAATAAAAATGTGTATTTAAGACATTTGAATGTATCTGTTAATCTGCTGGCATCCTGGAGCCAGCAATTGGTGGGGTATACTTTCAAGGAAATGTAGCATTTTCTGTGCAAAATTGATTTGGTTAGTTAAATAAGTCATTTTTGACATTTGAGACCAGTATATTAATCTTCCATTTGGCCATTATTCCCTCAACTTAAGAGATCAAAAGAGCAAACTAAAATGCAACCAAATGGTTCTTAAAAGCACAGATATAGATTCTAGTGTCCTTTGAACACGCATTCACCAAATTCAAATGCACTCTAATTTTGATTTCCTTTGACATAATTCTGTTATTTCTTTGACATAAGTCTATTACTCAAAATTAAATTTGTAATAGAGATGCCCTTAAATTTGTCCTTGAAACATGCAATCGTTCCTTAAGAATTTAAAGATACTTTAAGAAAGTAAGCTATGGAGATAGAGGACCAGTGTAGACTATATGAGAATCTGTTTGAATGTCATTATTTTCAGCATAACTTATTGGTAGATATTTTATATTATTAAAACAACTAAAGTTAATTTTTTCATTTTCTACTTAAAAAATGTTAAAATATTTTAAGTGAATGTCTGTGAATAATATTAAAGCCATGTTGAGTACTGTTGATGGAGGAATCATATTCTCGTTTCTAAATTACTAAATCCAACATGAAAACACAAATAGCTGAAAAAAATTACAAAAACGAATATAATATTTAAACAAAATAATTCATAAATACCCAAAATGAGACACCTATACTGAGACAATATTTTAAATTTTGGCAATCTAAAACTGATTTTAGAAAGTGAGTTTTAATATTTAGTAAAATTAGTAGCAATTAATGTGATTAGAAGCATTAATGATTCCTCAATATTTTGTAATTTGGGTTACCTTCTTACAAATAGTATTACTGTGCTCCAATTACATGCCTGGTACTTACTCGGCATTAAGTTACACAATCAGAAGAAAACAGTAAACTCCAAAGCTATTTGACATCTTCATGAATTTAATGGGGTTAAACCATATTAACATGATTAAAAACCCCAAATGTGTAATTTATTATTAAAGTGAAAGATGGAATAATAACAGCAGAGTGACTGATAACCAAGAAGGAATTTTTACAGAAGCAACACCCCAGTGTTCTGTGTAAGAGAGACTATATATATACATGACCACTATATTTACAAATATAAATTAAGGTTTAGATTACTTTAACAAGAAAGACAAAGACACCGATATCAAGATAAATAAGAGTTGACTTAATTAGATAATGTCGAAGTAAAGAGTGCTGTCAGGTCATTTCGTAATGAAATCAATAAAATATCTCCTCCAGTTCAAATGGAGGTACAAATTACTAAACTACGAGTTAAATTACGGAAAGTGCCAACTGGTATTTTCCAACTGGTTTTCACTGTAATTATTTGTAGATAGGGCTATTTATGCAATCCATTTATAGGGTGAGTTTCAATCTCCATATCTGCCACGTAGGAAGTGTATCTCTGCCGAATAGTCAGGATTACTTTTGACACTCATATCTGGAAAGGTTAGTATAAATGATTGACCCCAAAAAGGAATAGCTTGTAGATCTGAACTCTTGTCACATGTTCTATAGCTTATTTAATTATAAAAACAAAGCTCAGTGGCAGTTATTTGGAATGCTCTTGAGAAGAGAAGTAATGCCCCAACCACTTTAGAAGAAAATAATATAATCCATCTGCAAAGCAGAATGCATTGTATTTACAGCTACCTCTGCTGCCGTGTGACCAAGACATCTAATATCCTTTGACTCAGCCGTTGAGGGGAAGAGTTAGTCTCCACAGATCCCTGCTAGGCTCAAAATGAAAAGATGCATTTTAACAATTTCTACTTTTTTCCCCATCCACATATATTTGTCGTCAGTGTCATCAATTTGAACTATAAAATCATCACTGTTCTATAAAAAGGTTTAGCATCTTTAATAACTTCCGATTTTTTGATATACATAATTAACTCATTGGAATCCTGAATAATAGTTTACCTTTGTTTAATTAAGCAGACTGACTCATGAGACCTAGTAAAAGGATTTAAGTGATGAACTCATATGAGACAGGTTTGAGACTTTCTCCAGCTCACGTTAGCTGAGTCCTGGTCTCTTCAAGGACAGACATTCAGGCAGGTAACAGAAACTGCAGCAGCCCAGAGGTTGCCATCCCACCCTCAGGAGAGAGGATGTCATTTATAACACTGCTTATACCTCAAAACACTTCTAGCACACCCTGTAAAGTCATGTATAAAATTCTTGCCAGAGCTGAGGTTAGATTTAAAAAAAGAGGAGGAAAAACATAATAAAGAAAAATGAGACTAGGAGTACTGAAGAGGAGACATCAGAATAATCATACTTGAGATTACTTGATAATTGACTTTTTCTTACATGGGATTTTTCTAATTACAATAAGTATTAAAATGATGGTTTGACCTAGATAAAATAGTTATCTCTGTGCATCACTGAAAGCACTATCTTTATTTCATTTTGTGTCTATTCACATTACTTATAAAAGAGAAGAGTGTACACCTCGTTCCAGCTTTGAATCAGAAATAATAAAAATGATAAAGACTCCTTATCAATGACAAGAATTTGAACAACGCAGAGTGTTAATACCATTGTTTTATTTTTTCTTTGATCCACCTACACTTACAGTGAGATTTTGACTAGCTGTGGGCCTGAAAATATCTCCCTTACACTTTTACTTTCTCCCAAATCTAAAATGTTGTCATGCATCATACTATATAAGACAGTTGTCATCTTTTCAAGTGAGCACTGGCCCCTGCTCTGGCTTTAGGATTCATGTTTTACCCCCACACAGAGGCAAGTCTGTTCCCGAGTCTGGGTGACACTATTGCTGCATTAGGCAAATTATATCTGTCAGTTCTTCACAGTACTTTACTGATGGATTACACAAAACTCCATCCATAAGGAAGGAAATTTATTTTTATAATATGTAAAATTATATATTTAATAATATGTAAAATATTGATTGCTCAAATAAGAAATATCCTAAACCAGATTTTAAAATTCATCTATCATGTTCAAAAAACAGTACAGAAGCGCCCCTTTATCTGCAGTTTCTCTTTCTTCTGTTTCAGTTACCGGCAGTCAACCATGGGCTGAAAATACTGAAAGGAAAATTTCAGAAATAAACAATTCATAAGTTTTAAATTGTACGCTCTTCTGAGTAGCATGATGAAATCTCGTGGGTCCCTCTCAGTCCTACCCAGGATATGATCATCACTTTGCCCAGGTATCCATGCTGCATATGCTACCTGCCCGTTAGTCACTTAGTAGCCTTCTCAGTTATCAGATCCACTGTCTTGATATCGCAGTGCTTGTGTTCAAGCAACCTTTACTTTACTTGACAATGGCCTCAAAGCACAAGAGTAGTGATGCTGGCAATTCAGATATGCCAAAGAGAAGCTGTAAAGTGCTTTCTTTAAGTGAAAATTCTCAACGTAATAAAGAAAGAAAAAAAATTGTATGCTGAGGTTTCTAAGATCTACAGTAATTTTTATTATAGTATATTGTTATAATTGTTCTATTTTATTATTAGGTATTATTAATCTCTTACTGTGCCTAATTTATAAATTAAACTTGATCATAGGTGTGTATGTATAGGAGAAAATATGGTGTATACAGGATTTGGTGCTATCTGTGGTTTCAGGCATCCAGCAGGGGTCTTGGAACATATCCCCTGCAGATAGGAGGGGACTACTGCAAAATCATATATGTGGGCATGTGTGTTTGTGTGTATGTTTGTAAAATAAGTTGTGGTGAATCTTACTGAATTTATTACAAAAGGAAAATTAGTTAAGTGAGGAAAAATAAATTATAAGATTGGAAATTAGTCCATTTTAAGATTTAGAAATAGCCTACATAATTTATTTAAGTTAGATGAAATAAAATTTGTAAATGTTTACACTTATGTTGATGCCGAAGATGATGATTATTATGCTAGTGATTAATACGATTGATTGATTACAGATACCAAGAGCTCTTTGCAGTCCTTTGCCTATGTTCAGTTGTTTAGGCTCAGAACACTCGCTAAGTCGAGTACTGTTTTTGTTATCATTTTTCAGATGAAGAATTTAAGAAACAGAGATGTCAGATGGTTTATCTAAGATGGTACAGCTTACGAGTGACACAGCTAATTCCTCAGCACAAAATGCATTGTGGTAAAGGTTGTGATTTTTATTCAGGCTAATGATTTACTAATAAAGATTATGACATATATTAAATATATTTTAACAATACAATTGCATGTAATAGTGATAATATTATCATCAAATTATGAACTGTATCATACCAAAATGTTACGCAACTAATATATATCTATTAAAATTAGGAAAGGAGGCTAAGTACAAGAAAAAATTAAAAACTGGTGCCTACACTAGTTGATATGTTATGATTTTCTATCAAATTTTTAAATTGTAAGTAATAAATATGTTTTTTTGTATGTAACTCGTACACTTCTGCTTGAACAAAATAATTAGGTTGAAAAGGTTCTTGGAGGCAAGGACTCAGAATTATTTTTCTCATAGAACAGGTACCCTCCAAATGAAAATAAAGTATATCTTTGAAGAGAATGAAAAAAATATATTAAATAAATGAAATCAAGGAAATCAAGTATCATTTTGTTTAGTTAAACGTGTCCTTCATTAACTGAGATACAACAAATATGGCAGTAAGCCCAGATCTTGTCCAGGTTTTAATTCTGGGAGGGAAAATACAGAGATGGCGTATTAGTTTGCTAGGGTTAACGTGACAATATACCACAGACTTTGTGGAGTAAACAATAGAAATTTAATTTCTCAAAATTCTGAAAGCTAGTAGTCCAACATCAAGGTATTGGCAGGATTGGTTTCTCCTATCGTCTCTTTCTTTGGCTTGAACATGGCCGTCTGCCTCTGGTGTCTTCACATGATCTTCCCTCTTACTGTATCTGTGTCCTAATTTCCTCTTCTTATAAGGACACCCACCATCGTGGATTCAGGCTTACCACAATGACCTCATTTAAACGTAATTATCTCTTTAAAGACACTATCTTCAAACACAGTCACATTCTGAAGTACTGAGGGTTAGGATTCAACATATGAATTTGGGGAACCATAATTCAGCCTATAACACATGGTATGGATAAGTTTGGAATTTTGGTTGTGGCCATGGCTTCTATGTTGTCTGAACTGAAAAACAAAGATTAGACTTCTGAGCTCCATCCTTTTTCCATATGAATGTACATAGAGGAGATATTAAGTGTATATAAAACAGGAAAAACTATATTATTAGAGTAATTAACAGGGTATCAGTATCTCTGGCACTTGGAATCTGGAAAAAAGTTAAATATAAGATCATCGTTGTATGGGAGCTGGAATGACAGAAAACAGGAAGGGGCTAACCTCTAACTAGACAGCAAATATTTTTCATCCCTTTGTACGTTTAGCCTAGACCTAGCCAAGCTGTAGCAGGCAATTAGAGACATGGCCGAGATGTGGTAGCCAGAATAATTCCCCCTAAAGTAATCCATGGCCTTATTTCTGGAACCTGTGAATAGCTAATGATACCTGGCAACATTAGATGCTAAGCAGCTGACTTTAAGATAAGGAAATTATTCCAAATTATTCACATAAGCTCACTGTCTAACAAGGGTCCTTAAAAGATGGAAGAGATGGTGTCAGAGTGGTACAACTTGAGAAAGACTTGACCAGCTATCGCTGGCTTTGAAGATGGAAACAGGCCACTGACCAAGGAATCCAGGCAGACTCTAGAAACTGGAAAAGTCATAGAAATTGATTCTCCCTTAGAGCTTTCAGATGGAACGCAGCTCTGCCAATGTTTTGGTTCTGGCCCAGTGATACTCATTTTGGACTTCCAACCTACAAAACCATAAGATAATAAATTTATTATTTTAACAACAAAGTGTGTGTGTAGTAATTTCTTACAGTAGCAATAGGAAACGAATACAGGAGAACGTCAAAATGGATTCAGTAAAACAAATCTGTCCATGAGAGATGGAAAGAAAAGAATTCTTGGTTATAGGAAAGACAAATCCAAATGAGGAACAATCCAAAGGAAGTGGATTTACTCTGTGCAAGGAAAACTGAGAATGAGCAAATTTCTATGTGCTGTTCACCTTGCAACACCAAGATTTTTATATAATTGAGACTAAAAAGACCTAGGGTTTAAAGGTAAAACAAACAATAATAACAAAAACAAACAAAAACTTGAAGTTTATAGTTTCTTCCCTGAGTGAATACAAATGCTAACTGAAAATGCAAAACGAGAACCTCTAGTTTTATCTTAAGAAGTTAAAGTTTTTGGATAATAACATGGGTAGCCAATCAATCCTCAGCCAGACTTTAAGTAGTAAAAATAAAAAAAAATCAATTGTTAGTGCCACACGGGCAAGAAAGCAACTCTTTTTTCTTTACCTCTAGATTTTGCCTAAAACTGCATACCATACTAAAGGATTTAAGTCCACTAAAAAGTGCCTTTGTTTTTTCTTTTCTGTGGATATTATACACTTGACATAAATCAAAATAGGAGAGGGGGTCCATAAGACACCGAAGAGAAATCTGGTTGTAGGCTACCAGGAAAGGATCCATAGCTTCTATAACCTAAGCGTAGGACATTTCTACTTCCAGGAGAAGGACTGAGCCTACTTTCCCACAAGAAATACCTAAAAACTGAGTGAAATATATAACACAATGGTTTTCAAGATAGTGGACCTCAGGCAACAAAATGAGTTGATCTCTACAACTACCCCAGCAGACTGCTTTAATAAATTTTCCAGTCATCTGCATAAGGAAAAAGAAAAAGGCAGAGCTCAGCAGTTTCCCTGAATTTAGGACACGGGGAAGGGAGGCCAGGGAGATTAAGGACTCTATTCAGAGTCCATAGGGCAGAGTACCAGAGAGGAGAAAGCTGCACAGAGATAGAGACTTCTGGAGATTTGCAGATGGCCCCATGGGAACAGTAAATCGATTTCTAACAAGGGTATGCATGTGAAGAGAATACTTCAGGCAGAGAAAGGAACCACACAAAAGAATTAGAAGGATTAATCCCAGGAGCACATAGAGGGATGGTGATATTTCTGTCCTCATCAGACATACTGGAAAACCTCATATTCAAGGATGTTGGTAGAGTAGGCAGGAGTCTTTTGTCTCAATCTAAGATTAAGGTCCAGAGTGAGCATTGCTCAGTCCCACATAACAAAAATTAAAACCAAGAACTGAAAAGACTAAACTGCTTTTAAGAAACTTGACATTATAACAGAATGAAGTTCAAGAATACTTGTAGAAATATGAAAATATACAGCATCCTACAAAATAAAATTCATAATGTCTGTCATCTGAGAAAAAATTACCATGCAGGAAAATGTGACCCATAAGAGAAGAAAAACAATCAATCCAACTGACCCATACATAGCATAGATATAGAATAATCTGAGAATGCATTAAAATGCTTCTCAGATGTATATTCCATACGTTCAAGAAGGTGGAAAAACGATTGAGCATGTTAAATACAGACAAAAAAGATTTTTAAAAGATGGAAAGTAAACTTCTAATGTGGAAGCTACAATGTCTGATAGGAAAGAATATAGTAGATGGGATTAACAGCAAATTAGACATTGTGGAAAAAATGACTAGTTCTCTTAAAGATATAACATTAGAAAGTAGTCAAAGTGAATCACAGAAAAACTCAAAATGAAAAAGATGATCAGAGCTTCAGTGAGCATGGGACAACTTCAAGTGAATTAATATGCATACACTGGATTCCCTGAAGATGGAGGGTTGAGGCAGAAAATGACTTTATGGAAAAGTCAAATATTCTGGATTTGACAAGACCTATAAAAACCAGGAGCTAAAATGTTCTATAAACCCAATAGACAAGAAATATGAAGGAAAAAAAAAACCCACCAAAGCACAACATAATCAAGTTGCTTAAAACGAAAGATCAACAGAAAATTGTAAATTCAGGCAAAGAAAAAAAAAAGGACGCCTTAACTGCAGAGTAACAAGGATTAAAAACCAGCAAGATTCTCCTGGGAAACAGTGCAAGGGAAGCCAGAAGACAGTGGAACAACATCACTGAGTAACAGAAGGGAAAAAAACCCCTCCTAATACAGAATTTTACAACCAGAAAAACATGTTGTAAAAAAAGGTGAAATAAAAACTTTAATATACCTACGAATGCTGAAATAATTTATCACCAGCAAATTACGCAAAAAGAAATATTTAGCAGGAAAATGATGTCAAATTGAAATCTGGAGCTACACAAGTGAATGAAGAACATTGGAAGTAGTAACTACACAGGTTAATATAAATAAAATATTTTCAAAACATAATTGTTAAAAGCAAAAATAATAACGATTTTTTTGTGGTTATAATAATTTAATAGTAAAATATATGAGAACACTAGTACAAAGCCTGATCAGGGAGAAATGGAATCATACTGTGTTAAGGTTTTTATGCTGCATGTGAAATAGAATAAAATCATTCAAAGGTAGATTGTAACAAGTTAAAGATACATACTATGAAGGCTAAAGCAGAGTTTTTCTACCTTGGTACTGCTGACATTTTCGGATGGATAATTCTACGTTGTCCTCCGCTGTTCTCTGCATTGTAGGATATTTAGTAGTATCCCTCGCCTCTACCCACTAGTCACACCCTCAGTGTGTATTGAGGAATTGTCAAATGACCCCTGGGGGGAAAAATTGCCCAACGTAAAGAGCAATAGGCCTAAATCAACTAATATTATATCATAATAAAGAGTAACACCTAATAAGTCAACAAAAGAGAGAAAAAAGAATTATTAAAATACTAAATTAATCCAGAAGTGGACATAAAATAGAAGGAAAAAAAGGAGCAAAAAAAAATATATATATAACATGAATAGAGAACAAATAACATGATGATGGATTTAAAGCCAATGAAATCAATAATCACAAAATGTAATTGATCTAATTGATTCAATTAAAAGGCAGAGATTGTCAGGTTTGGATAAAAAAGCAAAACTCAACTATATACTTCTTACAGGTTATATATTTTAAATAAAGACGCAAGCAGTTAAAATGTAAAAGAATGGTTATATTTTATCATACCCACACTAGTAAAAAGAAAGTTAGAGTGGCTATATTCATATTAAACAAAATAGATTTTAGAGCAAAGAGTGTTACCAAAGGTAAAAAAGTTCATTTGATAATGATAAAGGGAAAAATTTGTCAAAAGAACACAAGACATTGAAATATTTATTTACCTAATAAGAATTCTTCAAGTACATGAAGCAAAAACAAAGTTGTTGAGAGAAAGAGACAAATCTAAAATTTTTAAATGGAGATTTCAACATTGTTTTCAATAATTATTAGTAAAAATGAAAAGAAGATCAGTAAGGATGTAGAAGATTTAAACTACACTTTAAAAAATTTGACCTACTTGACATTCACAGGACTTGCCCTCCCACAACAGAAACAGAAAAGAACACTGTTTTCAACAGCAGAGGAAGAAAAAGCATGATGGATCATATAGTGGAATTGATGCCCAGGCCTGGAAGGGATGACACCCACTTTTATCCACCTTCAGTTTATCAGAACCTCAGATTTATAAGGTTATCTACAAATTATCCAATTTATCTTCAGAGAAGATGATTGCGGGTGATAAGGAGAATAGGTGACAAAACGTCATAGAATTAATGAATAATTATACAGTAAAGTAAGTTCTTCTATCACTGGATAGAAATTGGAACATTCCAGGTAGGAAAAAAAATTTTTTGGTCACTGTGTGTGCTATGGCTTTTCAACAGAGGAATGGTTCTACTGATCTTCAAAATAAAAATACTCCCTGATTCCAACACACAAACATATGTTGGTATTCCAACATATCTATCCAGTGGTGGAGGAACTCATTTTACTGGACAGTTATTCATTGATTCTATAAAGTTTTGATTTTTAGACTTGAAAGAAGGGTGGAACTACAGTAAATTTCTAGTGCATAACCATTCGGGTAAAAGGAAACAATTTTGGCTCTGTTTAGCAACTGGGACACTAAAGAATCTGAAAGTAACACTATTACACTAAATACATCTTCAGGTTTGTCCAAGCCGATTTTGTTGATAGACACTACTGTGGAGCAGTTGCTAATTACTTACAGAACTTGGACAAATCTATATCCTTGATTGTTAGGTTTTGAGACAGTAAAACAGGTGAATTACAGGGGCTCGTAAAAAGAAAAATTAATTCTTTTTTCTCTTCAATTGGTTATATTGGCCTAAGGTCAGCTTTAAGAGGATATTAAGGAAATTTGAGAAATAGTTTAGATGCAACTATCTGGACTCTGCGCTCCAACATCTCTAACTATGTCCAATGAATCTTTTGCTCATAGACAGACTAGGGACCACAGCTAATTTTCATTATTTATTAAACTGTTTTTCATGTAGATATATTAATGTACAGATCAGCTGTAATTTGATCATGTATATAGAAAAATTTTCTGGAATATATGAAAATAGAGTATTTTCAACCTATTTCCATTTAAAAAGATGTTTTCTACCTATTTGAGTTTTATAAAATGTGCTGCAAAGCATAGAGGAATATTCTAATAATGATGGTTCCAATGCAACAGACCTTAGGAGAAGAGAAAAGGCAATAATTGTTAGAAATTTCCAATGCTGGGTCTTTTAGTACTCCATGGAGTCTGGCGTTGTCTGCTAGGGGGACAGAAGATTGCTATAGAAAGCTATTCTGTTGTTCATTTAAATCTATAGACAATGACCCTTGGGGTGTTAAGAGAAGGACAAGAAATCAGGGAGTATTAATTCTTCTTACAGAAGCATGATTTGATTTATTTTTAATAGTGGTCCTCTTGTTTCTTGGTATATATGGGATAGTGGTTCTTTTAGTGGCTCTTTTGCTTGCATATTATAAGGCATCTCTTTAAATAAGTTCATAATTAGTAGATAAGAGAGGATCTCTCTGTATTCTATTTATTTGGAGACCAATTATTTTATCTGAAGAGTCACAAATTTGTTCTGATTTCCAGCTTGTTTAATTTCCACTGCTCTTTGAAAATGTTCAGCCATATGTTTCAAATGTCGATTTCCCATTCCATTTTTTTATTTCCTTACTAAAGACTGATTTCAGATCAGAGCTACTTACCAAAGTGGCGAGAAGCTTTCTTTTCTTTTAGCTGTTGAGTTTCACTCTGAATATTTTTTGAAATTTTTCTGAAGTCAATTTTTTTTTTAAATTTTTATTTATTTATTTTTTCCCCCAAAGCCCCAGTAGATAGTTGTATGTAATAGCTGCACATCCTTCTAGTCGCTGCATGTGGGACGCGGCCTCAGCATGGCCAGCAAAGCAGTGCGTTGGTGCAAGCGCCCGGGATGCGAACCTGGGCCGCCAGCAGCAGAGCGCGCGCACTTAACCGCTAAGCCATGGGGCCGGCCCTGAAGTCAATTTTTAAAGTCATTTATTGATTCTTCTTTATTCATTTATAACTTGGAATCTCTGCTCAGTCTATTCTTAATGGAAACGTTTCTGAAATAGCTTTATACAGCACATATACTTTTCAAGAACATTTACTTGTATGAAAAGCTATGCTATTGAAATCCTGTACTAGCTTTTTGCACTCTGCTGCTTTTAACAACATTTCCCTCTAAGGTGCTAACAATTAAGTGAACTATTTGATTAAATAAGCATTAACAAAATCCTTAAGTCAGAAGGAAATTTTTGTTTGTCTTCCTGAAGTTTAAGAAAATCTTTAATTATTGACCTTGACTTGGCTGTAGTCAGAGTTTAAATGCAACTTGTATAGATCCAATATTTGGTCCAGAAATCTTAATGGAATATGTGCAATGAGACTGTTCCTCTTAGAACAAAGACTAATGGAAGAAGAGCTCATTTACAGAAATCGGGAGAACAGGCAGAAAAGACGGGAACTTAAGTGAGCGGTAGAATGAAAAAAAAACAGATGGACAGAGGCAAGGTTTAAGAAGTGTATATTTTAAATGGTTTGAGTGTGAATTATTTTCTTTGACTTTTGTTACACAGTCTTGAAAATAAGATATCACTAGAGACTATTGAAGAGAGGATATCTTTAATTTTGAGGCCTCAGGATGCAAATCAAAGAAAGTTGACCATTGATTGTTTTTTATTCGACTTCCCTTATTTTTTAGAGTTTTTTTTAACATGACAAAAGCTGCCAAACATGTTATTCCATGTATCTTTAGTAAACTTTGCCATTTATAGCAAAGTAAGTGAAGAAGTTAGGCTTTTATTAAGAGTATATTTAGGGAAATACACTTTTTTTTCCAGGAGGAGATTGCAACTTTCTTGTAGATGAAACCATGACACAGAGGAAGGAAGCCACTCTCATTCTAACCTGTATGTTTATAAAATGAGTCTCCATTTCCCAACTAAGCAGAGGCAAGAACTGATATTAGAATTAACACGTCAACTATTCTTAATCTCAGAATACCGACTAAGCAAAGTGGTCCCATTTTGTGATTTTTCAAGTCAGAGAATATTCTGAAGTTTCTGTTGAGGAACCCAAGGCAAAGTTTGAACAATTGCCTTTGTATGAATTAGTGAATACACTGTGAGTTATTTGGTAAAATGTCAGTAATAAAGCTGGAAATAAGCAAATGTAATAACAGACAGGATAATGATTTTGAAAAAGTGGTTAGGAAATATTAACATAAATTAAATCTTTGAAAAATACATGTTATGGACAATTTCTTGTCTTTCAGTCGTATCTACATTACTGGGATTTTTGCACATTCACAATTTTTATTTATGTAATCAGGGGCCCTCTAGGACCAGTTCAAACTGACCTCAGCTAATCAACAGAAGATTAAAGTTGTTTTTCAGGGGCAAACGAAAAAAAAAAAAATTCACGTCTTGTAGCTGGAGCTTGTGCAGAGGAGAAAATCTTGACCTGAAATAACACCCAAAATCAAACATTCTCCCGGCATGGAAGCAAAAGACCAGGACATGACATGAAGTTGAAAGTCAGACTCTTACTAGAAGCAAGCAGTCCATTGTCTAGGAAGATCCAGTGTTAAAGCCCCTTCCACACCTTATCATAAATATTTAAAGCCCTCCAATCAAAACCTGCCCCACCCAGTGCTTCCACATACCAACCTGTTCCCCCTAACCTCTTAAATTTTGCCCCAAGCCCTGGATCTGGAAGACAGATTTTAGAGCCTTGCCTCCTGTCTCCTTGCTGGTCAACTTGCAGTAAAGCTTTTTCTTTTCTCAAAAGCCAGTGCCTTTGTGTCAGCTTTTGTATGCATTGGGTGAAGATCCCCTGCTCAGTAACAATTACGGATTTGAAACTGGAAAAATTAATACGAATTGTAAATTGAATGTTTTCTAAAACCATTAACATAGCTTGAGGCAAAACAATTCAAAGCCAGCACATACAATATAACAAATAAGTCACTTCTTGAGTTTAGGGGAAAAAAGTTATTTTAAGGTAGAAAAGGGAACTTTGCAGACTTCAAAACACAGACGAATTTATTATATTCTGATTAAATAACTTACTCATTTTGAGATAATGAAAATCACTAAATAGATATATTGAGTTCATTTGTCATAAGAATAAAAATTTTACTAATTTTAACACACTTGGCATAATCATTAACTACATGCAGTAAACTAGGATCTTTCCTCTAAATACAATAGACTAGAACAAACATCATATAAACTCTGCCAAGTGAAAAAAAAATGCATGTCAGACCATCAATATTGGCAAAGTAATTCTCCAAGGAAATTTACTCCAGGGAAACCTTTCTTCTGTAGGTTGAGTATCCTAGTATCTAGCCTGCAACTTTGAAACAGAATTTATGTTAGTCTATTAATTAGATCTCCTTCAAAATTCCAAGTGTATTACACAAAAAACCTAATGCATTCCTCTTTTAAAATAGAAGACCACAAACTGATGTACTCTGGGCATATGGTTAAAATTCTAATAAATCAATATATGAATTAACCTTTAAAATTTTTTAGAATAAAATATAATATGGATCAACATCATTCTGCTATGAATTCTGGGATTTCCTGAATAAACTTACAATAATGTCAGAATAAGAAACACATTTCTGTATCAATACACACAAGGAAATATTTAAATGCCTTTTTGTCTCATTTAGGTTTTAGTACATCCTTAGATTTCAAGGTCTGGTATAAGTAAATTTATAATCCAACCCTAGCATATGTAAATAAATACACTGAACTAGAAATCTTGAGACTATATCGATTAAGAATGCTATATAATCTACAGTATAGTGTATAAAATATACTATCTATTGTATACTCAAACTTTGTACTATAATATATAGCATACATATAGCATATAGTGTATAGTGTAGTATACTATATGTACTGTGTATTATATATATACTAATAGGTACTACAGTATACGAGGGATAGTATAGTATGCATAGTACCCTATATGTACTATTACTATACAATCTTGCTTTACAGCCAGCAGCATGCGTGTCACTTGAGAGCATTTAGAAATGCAGAATCTCAGCCCACCTCAGACCTACTGAAGCAGAATCTGAATTTTAATAAGGTACCCTGGTGATTCATCTGCATAATAAAGTTTGAGAAGTATAAGTATAGACTGTAATAAAATCTTGAACCTGTAAGGTGTATATTATTCCTCAAAAGCAAAGATAGCGTGATTTTTCACTGTAGTGGTCTGGGTGAGGGTGGATGACATAAAAAGATGTGCATATGAATTTTTAGTATATGTGAAATCCTTGCAAAGCACTTATACAAATAGAACTAGTTTCTGGGTTTTTTTGGACAAAGAGGAAAGAATGAGCAAGTATTTTTATTTTATTTTATTTTATTTATTTTATTTTTTGCTGAGGAAGACTGGCCCTGAACTAACATCTGTTGCCAATCTTCCTCTTTTTGCTTGAGGAAGATTTTCCCTGAGCTACCATCTGTGCCAATCTTCCTCTATTTTGTATGTAGGTCACTGCCTCATGGCCACGATGAGTGGTGTAAGTCCATGCCCAGGAACTGAACCTGGGCCATCGAAGCGGAGTGTACTGAACTTAACCACTAGGCTACAAGGCTGGCCCCAAGAATGAGCAAGTTTTGATTTTATTCCTATTATTATTATTGGGGTGTGAGAGATGCAAGACATGACTAAATTTTAGTTGATTAAAAAAAAACAAAAACAACCTTGAGGGTGATGGACTCCCAGTTCAGAAGAAAACATTTTATGTTTCTTCTTTATTTAGGAGAGCAAAATGGGATAAGCCAATGAATGCAACCAGAGAAGAAGAACAGCTCTAAATCATTTACACCCCAAACAAAAGACCAGGCAAAATTACTTTTGCTATCTTGTGCAACTTTATAATTGTCTTAATCACTCTAAAATAATTGTATTTGCATTAGTTTGATACACTGGAATGACTCTCAATTAACTATATCAGGGATTGGCAAATGATGACCCATGGGCCAATTTTGGCGAGCTACCTCTTCTAATAAAGTTTTATTGGAACATAACAATGTTAATTTTATATGTATTGTCTATGGTTACTTTTGAACTACAAAAACAAAATTAAGTAGTTGAGACAGAGACTATTTGATCTGCAAAGCCTAAGATATATACCATCTGTGCCTTTACAGAAAAAGTCTACTAACCTATATGACGAAGTCCCATTGTATTGGTTTGTTATAGAACTTTTCCCTTTCACCATGTTTTTGGTATCTAAATATCTTTCCAGCGTCTATCTTAGGTTACCACCCTAAACTCCTGATGCAACCCTACAAAAGAATATTGCCTGAGGACATAGGATCTTGAAATTATATCATTTGTATCTCAGAAACTACCCAGTTGTGTGTGCGGCTTTTAAAGGATTACAGGCAAAAATAACATAAATGCGTAAAAGTTTAAACCTAAATTAAGTTTTAAAAATTATTACTCTCTGAGCAGGAAGAAGTAAATTATTGCCAGCTAGAATTTTCCTTTTTTACATTTACCGTAGGTAAAAAAAGAAACGAGTTCAAGTAATACTATTTTGTACTTTCATGTGTGTATATATACATATATTTGTATATACATGTATACACAGCATGCATACACTATGTATTTTTCAGAATAAATTTTTCAGAATACTTTTATGTTTTTGTCATACTTGCTGATGTGATTACCCTGGTTCTTCTAATGCACTTATGTAACAATAAATATTTCCCTGATTGGGAATCATGGATAGTACCACTTAGAAGAGGATTTAGAAGGACATTTTTTATGTATTCTAGAAATTCACAGACATAAAGAACTATACCCTGTATGAATCCATTTGTATAAAAAGCAAACTAATATAGAGAATCAAAGAAGCAGATTGGTGATCACCCGGAGTCTGTGGTGGACAGAGGAATGGACCTTTAAGAGACACAGGGAATCTTTTGCAGGTGATGGAAATACTCTGGTGTCTTGGTTGAGGTGGTGTTTTCACTGGTGTAAACAGCTGTCAAAAACACAGATAATTGTCTATTTTAAAGAATGCAGTTTATTTTATGTAAATTTTTTCTTCATAAAGTTAATAAGAAAAAATGGATTTTGCTATGTGTTTCATATTCACTTCAAAGTAGTGTATATTATTTTACAGTTTCTGGGTGCAGTGTTCTGAACATAATAAATTATATTTATTTCTTATGTAGTCTCAGTGCTATATAATACCTTACCTCTTTCTTGATTTATTTCTCCTTATTCTACGTTACTGTGTTTAAATTCATCTTTATTATTGAGGATTTGATTACTTAGGCTTTTATTTCTGTTATATACACACACACACACAGATACGAGAATATTATTAGTTCCATACACATTTAATAGTAGCATATATTCCTAGTGTAATGTCCTTATTATCATTATTAATTATATCCATCTTTATCTGTGTTAAATATTATTGTCTTAATTCTATTGTGTCCGCTGTTAGTATAGTGTCATGCAAGTTTTAACACTCATTACACCATTTGTGTTCTATCCCATATCATCATAGTTTACAGGAATCTATTTTAAGCAGCATCTAATTGGATTTTGTTTTCATATGTCATCTGAATAATTTTGTCTTTTAAGTATGTTATTTTTTTTAATATTCACTCTAATTATTAAGGTAATTTAATTCTTTATTCCTTGTATTCTCTTTGTTTCATGATATTTGTTCCTCTCTCTCTCTATTCTTATTCCTATTAGAATATTTTTTAAAATTATTATTAATTATTTTCTATATTAACTTGTTTATACATTATTTTATGATTATTTTAGAATTTCAATGGAAGTTTAACACGTATCCTTGCTTTATTATATATAAACGTAAATTAGTAATTTTATCATTTCCTGAAAAAAATCACTGAACTTTTCCACACTAATTTCACATCTATTGGCTTTTGTACTATTACTTTGTATGTTTTAATTATACATTTAATGACAACAATGTGATTTTTGCAGTAAATACTCACGTAGAGTTTCCTATGTATTTACCATTTTTATTGCTCTACATTTTCCCCTTCATCTCCAAGCTTCACCTGGGATCATTTTCCTTCTAATTGAAGAATTCCCTTTATTATTTCTTGGATACTGTTTGCTTTTGCCTAATTATCTCAAGGTCTTGTGGGGTTTTTCTGGTTGTTGTTACTGTTTTTATTGTCATAATCTTTACTTCATCATTACTTAACCTTTTTTTTTTTCTTTTTGGTGAGGAAGATTAACCCTGAGCTATCACCTGTTGCCAATCCTCCTCTTTTTGCTGAGGAAGATTGGCCTTGGGCTAACATCCATGCCCATCTTCCTCTATCTTATATGTGGGACACCTGCCACAGCATGGCTTGATAAGTGGTGCATAGGTCCACACCCGGGATCCAAACCTGAGAACCCTGGGCTGCTGAAGCGGAGCGTGAACTTAACCACTATGCCACTGGGCTGGCCCCACTTAACCTTTATTTTTAAAGTATATTTTACTTGGTATAGAAATCTAGGTTGTTTGTTTTAGAAATACACTTTAAAATAAGACTTCATTGTCTTCTGGATTTCATTTTATTCTATTGAAATACGAGGTGTCAGTCTTAATGGTGAAAGTAATGGAAAGCTGTTTTTTTTTTTATTTTGGCTAGCAATTGGAAGGTTTTTTTTTCTGTCTCCAATTATTTGCATTTTTTTCTACTTTGTGCTTAGTCATGCTTTTCTCCCTTTTTTCTTTTCTCTTGGGTTTTGTAGTGGTTCTTGTAGTTTCTCATCTTGGAAAAGTATCAACCACTATTTCTTCAAATGTGTTGTCTGCCTCATTATGTCTATCCTCCTTCTGGGATTTAAATCACACGTGTTAGTTGTTTCACTATGTTTTTCATGCTTTCTTTATTCTTGTCTACATTTTCCATCTTTTGCCTATTTTGTGCCTGTATCTGGATTCCTCCTTTTGAAATATACACCATTACACCGAATAGTCTTCAACTGCCATTAACGCCATTCATTCGGTTGTTAACTTAATCTTTTGTACTTTCGGTTATATAATTTCTATCTGTTTGCATTATATAATTTTCAGCTCTCTGCTGTAATGCTCTGTGGTGTCATTTAACTTTTTATATTAATCATAGCTATTTTAACTTGCACAATTGACCCCTCCAATATTTGGAACTCTTATGCATTTGTCCTATTTTGCTTTTTCCCTTTTTAAAAATTGGTTCTTATTTTCTAATATATTCTTTGCTTTTTGAAAAATAGAATTCCAGACAATGTGAACGAAAAATACAAAATAACTAAAGTTCTAGATGATGTGAATTTTCCCAAGTGGATTTACTTTCACTTCTGGAAGGCAGCTAGAATACCAGTAGATTTTCTTAAAAGACTCAGGTATTAAGATAGTTTGATGCTGTGTTTCAACTATTGTGGGAGGGTTTATTTTCAAGATTCTAACACTCATAAGGCATGGTTCCTACAGGCAAGTCCAAAGCCTGGTGTATTCTGGATCCTTCCAAATTAGTGAGACAGATGAAAGTTCTAATCACCTTCGCATCCTCTCTGTCGATAATTTTTCCTCTGAAATCAACAGTTGTCCCGCGAGGAAAAGCAGCCTTACATGCCAGATTAAGTTCTTTTGACTTTTGTTTCCTCACAAATACTGGCCACACAATTCTTACTGCCTTCAACCTTTCTGAAACCGTTAAAAGGAAGATATCTGTATTTTATCCAGCTTTTTGAATTATTCTCTGTGAGAATCTTGGCCTGAAAAAAACTACCCACCCATTGCCAAACGCAGAACTTCTTCAAATTTAATCCTATTTGTAACCTATAATCCAGATTAGTAACTGTATTGATTATTGGCTTAATAACCTGGGTTTTAAGTAGTCTTTATTTTTAATCTTATTGTAAACATTGAGGAAATAATTTACAATATGATGGTAATTAAAGAGCATTTAAGTAAAAGTGATTTGTCTCACAATTTTATTTTCAATAAAACTCTTAAAAGGAGATTCATATTTCCAATTCAGTAGTTCTACTTTTATTTTTTATTTTATTTTTTTGTGAGGCACATCGGCCCTGAGCTAACATCTGCCAATCCTCCTCTTTTTGCTGAGGAAGATTGGCCCTGGGCTAACATCCATGCCCATTTTCCTCCACTTTATATGGGACACCGCCACAGCATGGCTTGACAAGTGGTGCGTCGATGCATGCCCGATCCGAACCAGGGTTTGCCCGGATCCAAACCGGCGAACCCCGGGCCGCAGCAGCAGAGCATGTGCACTTAACCGCTTGCGCCACCAGGCCAGCCCCTGGTAGTACTTCTTCTAAAGAAAGGACTTGCCAGTTACATTATTCTACTTCCTATTTATCTCATAGGATTATTATCATGATTCATTGTGCTATATGGTTCCCACAGAACTTGAAACATATTATAAACTCAAAAAATGGCCGCTATAAAGATAATCATATGATATTATCATCGCTTCATAGTGCCTCTAAATATAACGAGAAACATTTACCAAAGGTAGAAGTTTGTTTGCAAACTCCATTGATTGCCTTATTGAATGCATAGTTATCACAGAATGGAAGTAAATGCAACTTATTTCAGTTGTGGATCATGATTATCTGAAACACTCTTGGTAGATTGCTACCTTTCTTTGAAATAGAAGAAAACCAATAAAAATTAGAAGGAAACACTGTTAACTATTACATAGTTCTTTCTACATCCTCTGATTAGATCCATAACACTGAAAGAGCTTTGGCACCCACAGACAGAATATAGGATGTAACATGAGTCAGATATCATTATAGAAGCCAGCACATTTGTTATCAAAGTGTTGAACAATGAAATATCTATATTCTATTTGATGTGATAATAAAAGTTCCTAGTGTTCCAGAAAAAGAACTATTTTTCTCTGGCCAAGGTAAAACATAACCACTGGAACTGGTTTATATTCATTTCATAAATCAATGACAATTCACTTCGGTGAATGGTCCTGGAAGTCAGCCAATAAGCAACAGCAACAATCCATTAAACCTACTTCTCCAGATAAAGGTCAACCATTCCTAAACACTTCCACTCTGAAAATCTGCCAATCCTTGAACTTCATTCATGCTTCTCCAAACTGTACAGAAGATCAGCACTTTCTGCTTTGCTCAAAGAGACTGTGACAAGCACAGCTTTCCCTTCACAAACAAACAACACATTTTGCTTTTCATTTCAGATATTAGAGCATCAACAATTGGAGGTTTCACTGATATTTTGTTTTGTTTTGAAAACCATCTCTTTGCAATTTTCCTCTCAGGGAAAAAAGGTGCCCACAAGTCCCTTTGTGTCCCAGTAGTCCTTCATATTTGCTACCAGATGAGTTTTTGAACAACAATTTGAGCTCTGATTTGTTTCATTGATTTTGTTTGTTTATTTTATCCTAGAATTTATAAGCAAATGTGTCCTTGTACAAATTACTTAGATTACTGAATCGGAGGAGCACTGTTTGTAAATATTCTTGACATTAATCTGTTTAGCCTTTTATTGATTTCTTTATTGTTGCTTTTTTAAAAATAAACTTTTAATTTTAGAATAGTGTTAGATTCACAGAAAAATGCAAAGATCGTACAAACAGTTCCCGTATACTCCACACTCAGTTTCCTAATATTGTTAACATTTTACATTAGTATGGCACATTTTGTTACAATTAATGAACCCATCCATATTGATACAGTATTATTAAGTCTATAATTTACTCAAAAGTCCTTAGTTTTTACCTAATATCCATTTTCTATTTCAGGTATCTATTTCTAAGATACCACATTATTTTTAGTCACCATGTTTTCTTAGGTAAAAACATGATAGATGTTACTTTTTTTTTTTAATTCCCTTTCTCCTTTGATTACTCATACGGCAGTTTGGAAATGCTCATGCTTACCCCGGAGTTTCTGCTTTAATGTCTATGACTTCCCAAAGGCAGGTAACGGCAGGTGTTTCTCACGCAGGTGTTTGCCTGCGGAAAATCACCGCCAGTCAGTGCAGGTCACAGCAGTCCTTCCAGCAGCAAAAATTAACCCAAAAGATTTTTTCAGGTAAATGTAAGCTATAGGATGTCCCCAATAAAAATGCAAATTAAATACTGAGCTTTCAAATTGGAAACCAGGAATGCCAGGAGATTCCCTTGTGGATACAAACCAAAGATGCTGGTTTGGTAATTCTACCAGAAGATGTCTTTTGATAAAGATGAATAGAAAAAGAAATCTTGTGGAAACACTTTAAACACTATACTATGCAGTCATATATGCCTACCATTATTGTAAAACTAAAATGCTGGCTTATACTTCTTTCTTTCTCATCTAGTTTTTGTTTGTTTTTAGATGCAAAAGCCCATATCACGGGCCTGTATACACTTTAATCATGACAGTACACAGATATTCATTATGAAACTTTGTTTGATGGGGGAGAAAATGTGTCAATAGGATTGGGGAACTGGAAGAAAAGGTTGTTAGATTTTGGGAACAGTCATGAAATAATTGAGAAAATATCTCTACATTGTATTGAGTATTTGAAGTTATTATGTAAAATTGTCTAAGTGGAGTCTGGGGGATCTGTATGAGTAATATTCTAGAAAGTAACCTCTGAGGTGATACCAGCTACTGCATTGCATTCCCAGATTCTGATTACCATCTTTATACTATTGAGTTGCAAAATCATATCTAGCAGATTAACAAAAGGAAAGAACTTTGCAAGACATTTTGGTTAAATTCTCTTTTGAAAGAAGCTAATATTCCTATGCATACCCTTCCACATCTAATTGAGTTGGGGGTAAGAGGACAGAATTGAGCTCTCAGGTCCTGGCAGTAAATCAATTCCTATTAGGTAATGATGCAATGATGAGTCTCTTTGTTTGCATTTCATCTGTTGAAAAGTGATATCCATGTTTGGCTACTAATTCAAGAAGACTCGATACTTAGAATGGGGTTTACATTTAAAAATAAGACATAAGGATGAGGTACCAAGAGGGACATCTTTCCAGAGTAGAAATAAAAATAAATCACCTAACAAATAACATTTGTTCTATTTATGTTTAGGAAAAGGGTTATATTTTAATGAGTTCTTAGTATAATGTACTTATGTATACAGTATAAACATAAATCTCTGTATTTGTGGCATCTATTTAAAAAATATATATATGATGCTTAAAGATTGCTGTTTTCTTATCAATTACCTGACTTTATATTAATAGGTGACAGTTACCTATTAATGGACTTATTTGAAATAGTGTGAAAGATGGAAGTCAGTTGTTAAGTGACTAAAAGTTGCAGGCTTTTAAGAACTTTATGTCACCTCATTCCCATTCTTTGTTTTACCACATGGCCAAATCAATTTTTGTAACACTTTACCTATTGGCTAAAAATGTGTTTATTTAAAACACCCAGCCATAAATTATAGGGGAATTCATTAATGGTATGGCACAAACAATCTACTCATGGCTACATAATTACTAATATAAAGTCAATTTGAGTTTAAAATAAAAAACGTTTTACTGATTTTTAGAAATTTATGTTTAAAAACAATTTATTTTAAATTAAAAATTAGCTATTTGATCTTGAAAATTAGCAAGATTTATAAATATCGACTGATTATGTAAATGGAATTTTAATAAAAATAATTTTTTTGTAGGCTGTAAAAAATTCAGCATGTACAAAACATTACTTCTACCCTCCAAGCCTCAGGGGAAAAATTCACAAGAGGCTCTGATAACAGATACCATTCAGCACTGTGTTTATCTTATATTCTTTATGTGCACTATAAAGATGAAATATTTTATTGATTTCTGTAACTTGGGTTTTAAGTGCAATACCAATTATACCATCAGAGACCTGCAACATAATGATATTAATAGTATTTTAGTGAAAATGAGATTGACGGTCTAATATTCCTAATGAGATATTTAATTTCAGACTTGCATACAGCAAAGTTACTGTTTTCAGTTAAAAGTAGCTCTCTGCTATAACTGGTTTAGTTTCAAATGCCTAAGAAATGAAAATGTTTAATTTTTTTTAGTCTGTGAATATGCTGAATTCTGAAGCATGAAATAGTTTTAACTAGAGATTATACATACCTTTTTTTTTTTTTTTGGGAGGAAGACCAGCCCTGAGCTAATCTCCAATACCAATCCTCCTCTTTTTTGCTGAGGAAGATTGGCCCTGGGCTAACATCCGTGCCCATCTACCTCCACTTTATACGGGACGCTGCCACAGCATGGCTTAACAAGCGGTGCGTCAGTGCACGCCCAGGGATCAGAACCAGCAAACCTGGAGCCACTGCAGCGGAACGAGTGCACTTAACCCTTAACCGCTTGCGCCCCCGGACCAGCCCCTATACATACCTTTTTTAATCCTCCATTTAGACCACTTCTAATAAAATGCTCTCTTTAACATTAGTTGGCTTTGATGGTTAGAAGAAAATTTTCTCTGGTAATATTTTATCATTATATATGCCTTTCAACATTTTAAACTTCACATATGTTTTCACTTTTTAAGATTATAGCCAGCTGTGTGCCTTTGTATACTGTTAACAAGACGTCAATTAAAAACAGTAAAAGTCTCCTATTGCTCCTTTCTAATGATTTATAGGAAATTCACTATTGGCAGAGTGGAAAATTCAAAACACAAGAACACAAAAAAATGATAATATTAAATAGTAATTCTTACATATAAAATTATTCTGCCTCATTTAATGTAGGTCGAAAATGAATCAATTGCAAAATATAATAAACATATATTTAAACAATCCTCCATACCTCTTGATTTCACCAAACCTAAATATTTGAATTTTTTTGAGTTTAGGCCTACAAGGCATAAATAAATATTTGGCAAAGAATAAGACCATGAAGAGCAATGCAGTAGACAATGACTAAATTAGTTCAAATCTATGTATACATTTATTTGTAAACATTTGATGAGCTATCCTGCAGAAATTTTTCTAAGCAAAAGACTCTAGATTGAATCCATGTGTAAGTTCCTCATTTTTTAAAGCTTCATAGAATTTCATAAAAAGAAGTTATATATGTTTGTTCACCATTTGGTCAAATTTTTTGGTGGTCTAAAAATATCATTGTATTCTCTGTGGTCTAAATTTGAAGATTATTTCTCCAGCAGTGATTTTCATTTTCCATTTGCTTCTGTCCAGATGCCTGAGTGAAAAACAAACAAACAAACAGGCAGGCAGATCTTTTTGTGTCCCAAACCTATGTGAGAGCCGATTTATTGTTAGGAATTCACAAGGAACAAAAACAAAACAAAACAAATTCCTACTCAGTGCAAAGACGAAAACAGGTTAGTATGTGTCCACATTTTGTGGCTGAGGATAGTATTCTATTGTCTACTGCTGCCAGTGATTCAGATTTCGCTAACTTTGGTTCCTTTTCAATTGCTTTTTTTTCATTATCTAATATAATTTTAAAGTTTGATCTCTATTTTTCTTTAATTTTAAGATAATTTAAATTTACAGAAAAGTTGAAAACATAGTACAGGGAATTTTCAGATACCTTTCACTCAGTTTTGCTTATTGTTAAAATCTTACATTATTGTGGAGTATTTGTTAAAATGATTAAACTGGTATTGGTGCAATAATATTAAATGAAATCCAGACTTCACGTGGGTTTCACCAGTTTTTGCATTAATGTTTTCTTGCTGTTCCAGCATCCAATCCAGGTGACGACATTACATTTAGTTACCATATTTTTTCCAGTCCTGTCTGGTCTGTGACATTTTCCTGGTCTTTCCCTGTTTTTCATAATCTTGGCAGTCTTGAAAAGCACTGGTCAGGAATTCTGTAGAATGACTGTTTTTCTCATGATTAGACAACAATTATACAAAAGAAGTGAAGAGCCCTTCCTGCCCCCTCATATCAGGAGGCACATACCATTAGTGGCCTTTATCACTCAAAGTAGTGTTTGCCAACTTTATCAACTGTAAATGTACTATTTTTTTCTTTATTCTGTTCTTAGATGGTGATTCACTATAACTCACTGCCAAGGGGATGGAGTCCAGGAACGAAGTTCCACCTCTGGAGGGGGAGATATCTACAAATGTTATTTGGAATTCTTCTGTAAGAAGGATTTGTCTCATCTTCTCCACTTATTTGATTTATTCAATCATTTATTTATATTACCATGGATTCATGTATATTTTCTACTTTTCCTTATAGTCCAATACTATGTTACTTATTTTGTTGCTCAAATTATTCTAGTTTTGATCACAGACAATTCTTTCAGTTTGGCTTTTGTGTCCATTTGGCATGCTACCATTTGGATTTTTTTGGGCACTTCATTACTTTCTGATGCTTCAACTTTTTCCAGGTCCATCCTGTACTTTTCCCTGACCTGGTCATAGAATCAACCATTTCACTAAAGAACTCTGGTTTCTTTTACTGGAGAATGGTGTTTGGAAACCAAGGTCTGCATAGTGGGTAGTTTCGTTGCTCCTAGGGTTTCAATAGTTCTAGGCACTCTCAGTGGACAGAACTAGGAAATATATCTGTGTATACTAACCATATATACACACATTTATGATAGATTCTGTATCTATCCATGTTATATATATCTTAAATCACACATGAGTTTATGTGGTCTCCACCTCTAATCTGGTACCATGTAATTCATTCTAGACTTCCTTTCTTGTTTATCAGTAATATCTCTCTCTGACAGTGAGAAACCTGGCTTCTGTCATCTGACTTTCCATCTACTTATATATTTTTATTTTTACCCACCGTATATATGTAAAGCAGGTTCAGAATAGTTAACCTATATTTCCATGAGAAAAAAATTTGCCAACTGGAATATAGTGTTTCTGTACAATTTATTTTGTCTGTAAATGTTGGGTACTTTTATAATAAATCTAAGTGAAATTTAATTTTTATTTATCTTGCTCTACACTTGAAGAAAAGAGTATGTGCCTTACAGGTGAGGTTTTAGTTCATTCTTCAATGCTGCAAATATTTTACTGCTAATTCATCTAATATTGCTTGTCCCGTATGCCCACTCTCTTCTTCTTCTGAAACTCACGTTAGATGTTTGTAGAAAACTCACAATATAAGCTCCACAACTTTATTATTCTTTTTGAATTATATTTGTGTAGTAGATTCTTGGAGAATTCTTCAACATATATTTCAATTCACTAATTATCTTTTTTTCTGAAGATTTATCTGATATTTTTCATTTTCAGAATTTCTGATTGACATTCTTCATATCCATATTACTTGACCAATATTTCTTTTAAACATATTTATAACAGTTTTCTAGTCATAATTTCTTATTTTACAAATATTATTACATTGTTTTTGTTTTTTAAGCTTCTTAAACATGCTTATTTCAAAGTCAATTTTATATTGGTTTAATATTTCTATTTTCTGCCAGGATAATTCTTCATGAACATGTGCTTCTTTATAGCTTTCTTGCTTGATATTTGTTTTTCTATGTGTTTTAAAATTTTAGTATGTAAATTGTAGATTTTTCCCCTTTGCACTGACTCCACCAAGTCCGATGATTTTTAGTTTGGCTCCACCTAGTCGTCACAAAATCCTGTGTATTCCAAAGTCTGGTACTTATGGCTAAGACTCCTTTCCACAGTGCTTTGACACTGCAGCTGTAGTCATCAAGTAAGCAAGGAACTTAGCCCAAGTCCTGTCTGAGTGGTTTTTGCAACTCTCTTTCCGGTTATAGCAGGCACTGATATTCATATTAGTCATTCTCAAGGTAAGGATTCTGTTTGTTCCTCCTTCTTTTCATAGGTCAGGAGTACTTCCCCAGGCCAGGGATAATGTGATCCTGGATCTTGCCTGCCACAGTCCTTACATTTACTGTTCTTGTTGCTGCGGCACAAAGCTTTAGCCCCACCTACTGCTATGTGTTTATGCTCAATGTGTGTCCTAGAAATATATTTGTCTTGCTTTGAACGCTTTATGACTTCAAGAAAGTCAATCTTTACTCTGGAGCAAGGAGGGAGGCTCTAAGTGTGAACTCAATATAGTTTCTTGGTTGGAGGTTGATGTTTCCGTTTTATATCAGAAAATACCACTTCATTCATTCATACAATCATGCACCACATAATGACAGTTTGGTCAATAATGGACCACATATATGATGGTGGTCCTATGAGATTAGTATCATATAGCCTAGGTGTGTAGTAGGCTATACCATCTAGTTTATGTAAGTACACTCTGTGATGTTTGCATAGCATCAAAATTGCCTAACATTGCATTTATCAGAACATATCCCTATCACTAAGTAATGTATAACTATAACTCTTGATCCTGTTTATAATGACCTATTTTTTAGCATCCTTTTTAGAGAGCAGTTTGGGTTTCTACCTCATGATGAAGCCTGCTATTGAATGTTGCTCTGTATAAGTAAGGGAAGGTTGGATGACCAATGGTCCGGCTGCTATGAATGCATTTCTTCAGTTAATAAGAATAAAATGGCTCAGTGCCACTCCTGTTTTTTATATTGGCATAATGTTCTCAGCTGGGTCTATGTCTCTCCAATATTCTCAACCCGTATTAGGTTTTCACCAATTCCCACGGCTGTCCCTATAAGAGATTCCCCGGTGTTGCACATTTACATAACATTGTAACTCTACACATTTACAAAGATGCCCTCAATTTGTTTTTTAACCATATCTCTTATGGATACAATACATAAGAGATTGCTTTTAAAGTTTTCTGATTTTTCTCCCATGTCTTCAGTTGGGTATTTAAAATCTTCAAATCATTCTTTTCTTCTGTATCCACTCTAGGATCCAAAAAGCAGCCAGATTATGTCATAATGTTTATAATCAGTTTTTGTCTTGGTGACTAAGTGTAATATGTACACAAGATCCCACCAACTTGTGCTCTATTTGCTCAAATATCACCTGCCAGTATCGGATGATTGTTACTCCAATGACTACTAGTGTCTCATTTTTTGTTATTTAGAAAAAATATTTTAATGGTTTTCAGAAAAATTGTGGGCTATGCAATTCCACAATTTAATTTGGGGTTTATATTTCACAGGACCAATTGTAGTACAAATTACACTTGAAGTCAAATTGACAGCTCTCTTCTTCCTCCAAAAAAGGTGACATACTCAAAATGAATTATTGTGAGTATTTAAAGAAAGGAATTTTTTTCAAAGACATAGAGAGGACCAGGGAACCAATAAGGAATAGTAAAGCACAACAAGATCAGCAAAAATAAGAGCCAGCCCTGATGGCCTAGTGGTTAAAGTTTGAAGCTCAGGGGGCCCAGGTTCGCTTCCTGGTCGCAGAACCACACCACCTATCAGTTGCCATGCTGTACAGGTGGCTCACATAGCAGAACTAGAATGATGTACAGCTGGAGTGTACAACTATTTACTGAGGCTTTGAGAAGAGAAAAACAAAAAAGAGGAAGATTAACTACAGATGTTAGCTCAGGGCAACTCTTTCTCTGCAAAAAAAAAAAAAAAAAAGGTAGGAAGCCATTACCATTCTCTCTAAGGCACACTGGGAGGTAGGGGGCTGAATTGTTACTGGAATTCAGTAAGAGCTGTAGCTGGAGGTAAGAGGCTTTCTGGCAGCAGCTGTGGCCTCCTGAGGAGGAACAGAGCCAATGCCTAACCATGGACCCTTAAGAAAGGAACCCTACAGTAAATCACCTTATTTTCCTGTTGCTGCATCCTTTGGAAGTAATGCAACTTGAAACTAAAGGACAAAAGGAACCCGATGTTCCCAAAGTTCAAGGCATTGTTAGAGGTTATCCTCAGAGACACAAAGCGTGACGGAAAGAATAGAGAGTGGGTGTTCTGGCGCATACAGAGAATATCCACCCTGTAAGTTCACGATCACTCAGTCGTTGTTAGAGTGCAAGCATTCAAATTTAGCTTCTATGTTAGAAAATGAGACACTTTACTAAGTTGTATACTACTTGTCAAATATTTAGAAAGTACTGCAAAAATTTTGGTGGTTATGTATTTTTTTATCCCTTCTGTTTCTATATTTACCTTACTACTTAACATGGTATTTTGAAATTACGTTGTATTTGTTTGCCCACCAAATAAGCTTAAGAGAAAAGAAAATCTTTATAAATTTTGTTCTTTGAGAGTCCAGAGGATAATTGAATCACTAGTAGGAACTCAATAAATATTTTCAAACTGAAATACAAAGATTTTTCTGTCTCAATTCCTTCATTATTAAAATAGATTAATTTTGTATACTTTATGAATCTAAATGACCAATATGAGAATATATTAAGAGACATTGCTAAGTATTTAAAATCACAAAACTTACAAATTACCCTTAACTAAATTACTATTTTCTTTTAACTTATTGAATATATTTTTCAAATTTAGTTTGCATATAATGAATTATATACAAATTACTACTTTTTGTTGACCTGTGCTTCACAATTCAGTAATTTCTCTCATTTCATTTACCTTACTTTGTATCAAAATATTGAAATTTAATACAGCATGGTGACTGTAGTTAATAATACTGTATTGCATATTTGAAAGTTGCTAAGAGTAGATCAAAGTCCACATCACAAGAAAAAAAAATTTGTAACTATGTATGGTGACATGGTAACTAGACTTATTGTGGTGATTATTTCACAAGATATCCAAATATTGAATTATTGTGTTGTACATCTGAAACTAATATAATGTTATATGTCAATTATACTTCAATAAAAAATAAATATGTTGAAGGCATGATGCAGAAAGCTCCATACTTCATGAGAACCAGGAGAAAAAATTTAAAATAATATGTATAGCTTTCAGTTAGACATGAAAGAATTCAAGTGCACTCTACCTCTGATAGCTTTGAGAAGTAGTGAAATGAAAATAAAGGGATGCGTGAAATGATGAAATCGTATAAAGAGCAAAAAAAAATAACAACTAAACGCAAGAAGAAACAACATACACACCAAAAACGCAACGTCAGGAGCAGAGGGAGCAGTGGTAATTAAGTTTAATTTAGGAAGCTGAAACATGGAGCCCGAACTGGGGAGAGCCCAGGACAAGTCATATTACCCAGCTTCCAAAACTCTCAAAAATTGGAGTGCCCAGATATTTCTAAAAAAGAAAATAGAGATAATGCTTAAAGTCTAATTATTGGTTACAAATTACCTATCAGAAGCTGTTAGGACATTCCGATTTTCCTTCTGAATTATCCTGAGAGGCAGACATAACAATAACCATCCAATTCCAGCAGAAAACTGAAGATTTACTTTCAGGAAAGTTATTATCAAAGATAGTAAGCACACAAAACTAGCAATAAGAGGACCAAATGTCCCAAATATTAATAAGCATCTACCCACCCCCTCATAGGCATTCAGTATGCTGATAGCATTGCTCAATTCCCTGGGAGAGTTCCGGTCTGGAGTAAATGCTTCTACACTACAGATGCCAACGTTGTGAATCTCCCATTCGTGAAGTCTCCCCTCATGACCTACTGGCTTCCCACAGGCTCCACCTCCTAATACCATCACATGGGGCATTAGGTATCAAAACACAGATTTGGGAGACCACAAACATTCAGACTATAGCACACATTAGCTAAAAACATGAAAGTATATAAAAGAAGAAATTACTAAAGTGAAAGTTGTTGTCTTTCAAAGAGTAAGAACTGGAGGTCGGCAAGGTGAAAGACTATTGTTTTACTTTATGAGTCTTTTAAAACAATTTTAAAGGAAATATAATAACATATGCAATAGTGCATATTATTTTTAATAAAATAAATTTTCTTCCACTCTTCTACCTATTGGACTGTAAAATGACTTTTCAAAAGACAAACTCTGATTAAATTTTTCCACTTACTTCAAAAATTACCTGTATGTATAGAAGAGAACAACCACACACAGTATTCTCCACTCACTTTTCTTTCATTACAACATTTTAAGATCCTTTCACTTTGTGTTGATGCTATTCTTTTAATATTTTCATATGATCCTTTGGCCTTTCACTGTATATCATATTTCACTGATTTTAAGTATACTTTCTTTTTTTAACACCTCTGAAGCTAAGTTGTGTCTTTTGATAGTGCCTTTCTGGTATAATTGATAAGATTTTTTTTTATTTGTTAGTACATAAAATAATAATATAATTTACAATAGTGTCTTAGATTAAATGAAGTATAATTTTTAGTCAGACTCTTATTGATGGACTTTTAGTTTATTTTCCAATCTTGGAAAGTAAAAACAATATTGCAATGTTGCAGTACAAATATTGACAATCTTTTTTTGGCATAAGTAGGAGTATATAAATAGGATTAAAAACACAGAATGGAACTTCTAGTTCAAGTGCATGTGCACTTTTAATTCAAATAAATATTAGAGAATCAGCCTGTAAAGAGTATGTAGCCATTTGTGCATTCATCACGAGCCTTGGAAAGTATCTACAGCTCTTCTTCTGCAGAACTCATTTTTTTATTTTAAAGCATTATTATCATTGCCAAGCTTATTGGTTAAAAATTTACCTTGCATTATTGTTTTTATTCATGTTTCTTTAATTATAAGAAAGTGAGACTTTAATGGTTTGTTAATTGTAATTTCATTTAATGTAAATTATTTGTTTATATTCTTTTCATATTTTCTGTTATTAATCTCAAAAAAATTATAGTAACTCTTTAAATATTAAATAATATCATTTCAAAATACACTTTGTAAATATGATTTAACCAATATTTGATTTTTCTAATATTTTAAATACAGTACTATTTATATATTTTATTTAAGGCTAATGATCCACCTAAAACTCTAATTATGTTATTTGTTTTTGCTTTGATTGGCCCAAATGCAAGTTTCATTTTTGAGGGTTATATTATTTCCTTAAAGAATTTATTGAGAGAGAAAGAGCTAAAATGTATACAGGGCATTCCAAATATTATGGTTCAGAAAATAATCACTATTTTCTATATTTCAGCTCATATACTTCAAAACTATATTAAGGAAATAAAATCATATATGCCTTTCAAAAATGTCAGAATGTAAAACGTTTTAAACGTTTTGCAAATCATTTATATTGTAAATATTGCTGCGTAAATATCTTATACATTAAATCTGAAGTTACCTATGTTTTCTGTCATAGGCAAAATATATTCCTGATTATTATGAATGATACAAATTTGTAATCAGACTGGCAATACACTGGTAAATATTGAAATTGTTCAAATTTGCATCAGAGTGGCCAGTATAACCTCACCTAGGCAGTGAGCATAACCTTATTATATTTTAAACTTTTTTCCCTAGGAGATAAAATCACTGTGACATACAAATATAAAAATAGGAAATTAAACTAGATAAGAGAGTAGCAATGACAGGCAAAGACAGTGTAAAAGAGATACGCTGTAGCTACATCTACCAGAATCAATTGGAGTTGGCTGCATCAGGGAGCACTGAGCGATCCCCTACAGCCACTGATATACCAGATGTGGCATTTAGGAACTGTCAAAAGGAAGCCTTAACTGATCCTAATTTCCAAGATGATATATTGCAGGAGACAATGCCTCCATGAAACCTTTGTTTACTTACAACTTTAATAACCTAGGTTACAGAGATGGGAAAATGCTATAAACTGCCTTTAAAAGACATTTTATTTACCTTTAGGACAACCTTGTTTCAATGTTTAGCATATGTATTCTAATTTGAGACCAGGTGGCAAAACGTTCCTCAGCTAGATTAGTTATTTCTTTATTATCTGTCAGAAGAAAATTCATTGTGACATTAGGGCCATTTATGCTTCACATCTGTCATAATATATTTTATCTGGCAATTTATTGATCACAGAATGTAAATAAAGTACCATTGTCCTCATTACTGGTTATATAAAAAGAAATAAAGCAGACCTCATTCTACAAAGTTTCAAAGTATAATTCAAATTAAAAATTCTAGTAACAAATTTTGTTTGACATATTTCAATTGGAACATCCATGTTTTTTCTCCATCTATCATTTTGGCACATTATAGATTTTGCTAAAGTATAGTTTTCCTAAATGTAATTGCTTCCTGTATTAGATTTAGATGTCATTGAAATATCTTCATGACTGGGCAGTTTTTGTAATTACCATTAAGGAATATGATAAGATCGTCCTATATATACAAACCCTTCAACTAGAAATTTTAAATTGTATATCCTACAGAGGACATACTAAATGTGATAACTATAAATATATATTTTTTCTTTTGTCTTCGGTGATGAAGGAGAAAATACAGGCCCAATCACCTTAAGCATTTTTCCTGGCACTATTGGTCACATTATCTTTTAAAAATTCATTAAAGAGAATTTAATAAAGCAAACTAAACTTTGCTGTAAATTTATTTCCTTAACTTAAAAGTCAGGAAACAAAATGGAAACTAGTAATGTCTTATTGGAGAAAGAGAAAGTTATTGGATGTCAATTCCCAGAGACTCTGAATCCAAATCTGGTCAATCTGGGCCTAAAGAATCCTCAGATCAATATGGTGAAATGGCATCTGATCTTTTAGATGACTCTGGAGGACACTTATCCAACTGATTTTCTTAAAATATTATCATTCAATACACATTTACTGAGATTCACCCATGGGTTAGGTGTCATGCAGGGTCATGGATATACAAAATCCAGAGTGACAGCTATCTACGTTCAAAAATTTTTCAATTTTTGGAAGATCCAGACAATGGATGTACAATCTTAGTGCATTATGGTGAATAGAATGAGAGAGAAGAGGTTTTCAAATGGGTGGTACATCCAACAAAAGGGCATTTGGGAAATCTGTGGGGATAGTTTGGTTGACACAATAATTGTGTGTTAGCATTTACTGGACAGACACCAGACGTGCTGGATGTCCTATAATGTTCTGATTGGCCTGTAGAGCAAGGAATTATTCAGTATCCTACAAGACTCTATTCTTTGGGGTCTTTATTTTATTATTTTTTTTATTTATTTTTATTTATTTATTTTTTCCCCCAAAGCCCCAGTAGATAGTTGTATGTCATAGCTGCACATCCTTCCAGTTGCTGTATGTGTGACACAGCCCCAACACAGCCGGAGAAGCGGCGTGTCGGTGCGCGCCCGGGATCCGAACCCGGGTCGCCAGCAGCAGAGAGCGCGCACTTAACCGCCAAGCCACGGGGCCGGCCCGGGGGTCTTTATTTTAAATGAACCTAGAATGTACTTCAATTTTACATCCAAGGAAAAATTACTCTTTAATCAATTTAAATATATTCTTACTTTTACAAAAATGCAAGAAGTGTATAAACCAAGAAAAGATAGTTTGTTCAGAATTTTTTGAGTCATTCATCAATTCATAAATCATTGAATCAAACAGTATTTGTCCTTTTAGCATATATCACTTAAAATAATGTCCCTGAAGTTCATCCGTGTTTTAGCATGTGCCAGAAATTCCTTCCTTTTTAAGGCTGAAGAACATTTCATTGTATGCATATACCACATTTTGTTTATCCATTCATCTGTCAATGGGCACTTGGGTTGCTTCCACCTCTTGACTATTGTGATAATACTGCTATGAGCATGGCTGTACAAATATCTCTTTGAGATCTTGTTTTCAATTCTTTTGAATATATGCTCAGAAGTGGAATTGCTGGATTATATGGTAATTCTATTTTTAATTATGTTGAGGAACCACCATATAGTCTTCCACATTGGCTGCACCATTTTATATTCCCACTAACAGTGCATAAGGGTTCCAATTTCTCCACATCCTTCCCAACACTTGTTATTCATTTTTTAATTTATTTTTGTGATAGCAGCCATCCGTATAGGTGGTAATATCTCATTGTGGTTTTGATTTGCATTTCCCTAATGATTAGTGACATTGAGGATATTTCCATATGCTTTTTAGCCGTTTATATATCTTCTTTGGAGAAATTTCTATTCGAATTATTTGCCCATTTTTAAGTTGGGTTACTTTTGTTGTCGTTGCTGTTTAGTTGTAGGAGTTCTTTATATATTATTGATATTAACTATGTATCTGGTATACGATTTGCAAATATTTTCTCTCATTCTCCAGGTAGCACTTTCATCCTGTTTATTGTCTTTCGATGCACAAAAATTTTTTTTTGTCATGAGAATCAAAATTTAAAGGTCATTTGAATATCTAATTCAAGATGGAAAATGTATGACATCATAAAGAAATTTCAACCCCTCACTGAAAACACATAGAAGATATAAGAATATCACTTATATTGAAAAAATTAAAGTCATACCAAAAAGAAGGTTAATAAAAGTCCAGATAAGTAAGCTAAATTGACAAAAAGACATTCATCCTCTAAAATAATAGTTTTAAGGATATGTTTTAGATTTTTGAAGTAAACAGACTGAAATTTGTATGAAAAAGTTTAATTGGGGAGTGATCCGACAACATAACCAGCAGCCAACGGGAGAAGTTGAAATATGATGCAGTTATGACAAAGGTCTCAACTGATGCTATAGAGATCTCTGAAGCTAGGATGCCCTTTAAAAGTTGTTCAGCATTGAGGCAAAGTGGCTAGACTTATATACCCCCAAGCTTAACCGTCGGGTGAGGTCTCTCCCTGCATTATTTTACACCCATTTTGCCTATGACAAAGGCTGGTGTTGTCAGCTGTTTAGGTAATTCTTTCTACTAGTCATTTAGTGCCTTCCCATAGTAAATGTTGTTTTGTGGGAGTTTATGTGCAACACAAACATTTTTTTTTTTTTCCTACCCCCATGGGTCCATTCACATGTGTCTTCCCCAAGAAGACATGTCTTTGTCCCTGCTTTTCCAGTCTTCGTCCTACCAACTCCTTAAAAAACCCGCCAATCTGTTTGCCAGTTCTCATGTGTATGTATACATACCCAATATTCATAGATATTCTTAATTCTGGACAATTCTCTTTCTATACAAATTAGAGACCAGGTAAATTTCCCAAAGCTCTCCTCATTGGGAGAATTAACCCTGACTGCTGTCTTTTTGAGGCACGCATGTGAGGCTATTGTAAAGCAGTAAACTCGTAGCTTGCAGCTACACCCTGAGGTGACCCAAGCTCAGCTACTTTGCTCCTTTGTCCGTTGGCCATATATGACCCCTGCATATGGCCATAGGTATAAGCTGAGGGCAAGACGCTGCTGGAACTTGGAGGATGACATGGGAATTTGAATCACCTAATTACAAATCTTGCTTGTGCCCTCTGGCTTTGTACATGCTGGATGATAGATGCACCACTTTTATCTTATGGTGGATTGCCGCTGGAGGTATCAAATCTTTTGATATTGTGGGTGTGACAGAATCCTGCTCATGAAGAGACACTCTAGTATCATGGTCACTTGATGTTTTACGCTGAGTTCAACGGCATGTCAAGAGCTTTTTAAAAAATGGTGTAAAACTGTCTGCTGCAGGGGCCGGCCCGGTGGCGCAAGTGGTTAAGTGCGCGCGCTCCGCTTAGGTGGCCCGGGGTTCGCCGGTTTGGATCCCAGGCGCGCACCGACACACTGCTTGGCAAGCCATGCTGCGGCGGCGTCCCATGTAAAGTGGAGGAAGATGGGCATGAATGTTAGCCCAGGGCCAGTCTTTCTTAGCAAAGGAAGAGGAGGATTGGCAGATGTTAGCACAGGGCTGATCTTCCTCACCAAAAAAAAAAAAGAATTAAAAAAATTTTCTGCTGCAGATGGCATACCTTTGCTCTAATACCCTAGAGGTCTACTTTGTGATTCTCCTCTTCGAGCTTTCCATAATCCCCACGTGGCATCTTATTTCATCATAGATTCCTCTGAAACCGTAGAGTTTGACTGATATCTTGACCCAAGCAGCAGGTCTGCTTACACCACAACCTGGACCTGCCGCAGAGTCCCTCTTTCCTATAGGCCACATTCAAAGTTAACAGCCTTTCTCTACACATATATCGGTGAAGGCAGTATTTTCAAGTGTAAAATCTGCTACTGCTTCCAAAAGCCAAAGAGGACTTCTAGGTATTGTGCTTCTTTCTTAGTGTTGGGAGGTAAACAATGTTAGGTGTTCTTTACTTTGGACAGTGTGTTTGGTTGTACAACTAGAAACACTAACATTTCCACTGATTCAACAGGTCCCTAAAATTTCTTTCAGTTTGACTTCTACCAACTATACTCTCTGTAGCATATGTGTCTTACAAAAACCCCCCATGTTTTTACACTCTTTGGGCACCTATTCAAATAACATGAGACCATCAAAATAGTAGAATACTGTGATAGTCTATAGAATGTCCAGATGTTCTAGGGTGTTTGGACAATATTATGATGGACTAGAGCAGAAGACAGTTAATTTGGTCCTTCATGCATGGTTGTCCTTCTCATGTAAACACAAAGTAGTCCTCTTGTGATAGGGATCTGTTAGATTTATTTTGGTTAAAGTGATGATTTAAGTGAAGATATGAAGGGGATCACCATCTTTCCATAAGGTAATTTAAGGAGGCAGTAATCACTGCCTTCCTATGAGATGGAATTATTATTTTTATTTTTTTAGCCAAGACAAGAGAAGTCAGTTTCAGTAGGTTTCACTTGATCTTCTCCACTGTGGTAGCTCTCACTGAGCAGACCAAGGAACCAGTGTGGTGATTCTGCCAAGTCCCATGTATGCTCACTCCAATTATATATTCAGGCACTGGGAAAATAACCATCACCATGGACCCAATAGATTCACTGTGAATGAGACCCAGAACTATACTCTATTTATTGCCTAAGGCTTACAAACTCCTACTGTAAGAAGGGAGCCATGGTGATGCTTTGTGTCCGTAGTTATCAATGTCCAGTTGGACACTGTGTTCAACGGTTTTTTGTATATTTTAGCATTTCCTTCTTCCTGGGATATGTTTACCTGGGTAAATCGCTGTAGACTACTTTGTGGCAAGTATGCAGGAATTATTATTGTGCATACTTGCTACAGTGTTTCAGCATCCTTCATCATAGAGAGCCAGACTTCCTTTTGGTCAGCGGGTTTCTGAACCAATTCTGAACTGGTTCAAATTTGAAAACAGGGTGAGGGATGATGCCAGTTTATTGGTGATGCTGCCTGCTGCCTTCTGCTGCTGGATTTATTTTGTATTCTACATAGAACACTATCCTTTTTGATTGCCCATGTCTCTTACCCTTGGGAACTCCATGTTCAATTAAATATCTTCATAGCTTTCTGTGGGTCAAGGCTTCCTAACTGCGAGTTTTCTCTCTCTGCTCATTACAATAATTGGATTCACCTGGCTTCATTTGATTAAGCACCACCACCCGGCCTCCATTATTTTTTTGGATCTTCTCATGCCCATTACTATCAGGGAACCCAGTTTTGTAACAGCGTCTCTTCTCATCAGCCCTTGTCTACGAAAGATAGCCACCAATGAGCTACTAAATGATGCTGGTTCTTCTCTCACCAGCGCATTCCTGTCTTCACCTGGCTGTTCTCTGTGAAAGCCAGATGGGTCAAGGTAGATGATGGTGTTTACTGTAAAAACAACAAGGTCTTGTCTTGACTGCTCTACTCTGCTGGATGTAGTGTCTTCACTAGAACAAATCAATGAACATGATCTGCAGCTATTGATTCTATGAATGTATGCCTTTAAATACTCAGTGGGGAGAATCAAAAGCAGTTTGTCTTCCAATGGAATAAAAAGGACAGCAACACATCACTGTCTAGCCTCAAGATTATTTTAGCCATCCTGCTATTTGCCATGTCACAGTCCACAGCAACTTTAATTATCTCAATATACTATAGAACAACATACTGGACCTCTAAATTGATAACATTTCAACTGGTTCTGGTGCAAAGGATGCATTGTTACCTGGATGCCTATTAGATATCCTGAATACTCTATAACGATTAATTCAAGCCAGGAAGTAAAAATAAATCCCATAAATATTCAGAGAAATTTCAACATACTGACATTTTCATGGCTCCATTGTCTTGGGCATGCTGGGGGATTGCTTTTAAGTAGGATGACAACACCACCCCAGTTTATGCTGGACAAACTCCTTACTTTCAAAAGGGTCACAGTTAGGATGATAACCTACTTCTATGCTAAAAAGGCTAATTGTTGCAAGCTGTTGCCATTTCCACACAAGAATTTAAATATCAGGCCAGAAAATCACAAGGTCCCCATGGGCCCGGCATTCTGATTTTAAAAAGACCCCATTCACAGGCTAACAGCTGAGTCATGTCAAGGAGGGAGCCCAAATCCCAAGTGATGCCGGTGAGGAGGCAGCCTTTTTTTGTCAGAAGTTTCAATCAAAAAAAAAAAAAATCATCAGTCTCATAGTCTTGAAACTCCAAGAGGTCATTAGGAATGCAGTTCTTTATTTGCAGCACTTCACAATCAACATAATTCCTTCTGACACTTATGGGATGGGGAATTACAAGCATATAGCACATCAATTACCACTATACATTCTTGTGCAGAAGCAAGAACAGCACATTGAATTAGCCCAAGGGGCCCCACCTGCAAGATCATCCTTATGTTTGTTCTCCTATACATACCGAATCTTTTTAGTCAGATTGCATTTAAGATTTTCTCTTTATCATTGGTTTTGAGCAATTTGATTATGATGCACCTTGGTGTAGTTTTCTTCACATTTCTTGTACTTGGAGTTCATCGAACTCATTAGATCTATGAGTCATGAGGTTTTGCTCTCTAGCTAGCAGGAACAGGCAGTGTACTCAGCCTTTTGTAGATGCTTGGGAATATTACTTCTATTTGGTTTGGGTGATTCTTCCCCAGACTCAAGTAGCTGTCTTGCATGCATGTTTCCAAATAGTATTCTAATGAATAACAGAAAGATGGCTGGCTTTCTGAAAATGGCTGGCTTTCTCTCTGTGTGCACCTCTCTCCTCTATGTTACTCTGTCTTTGAATTCTAGCTGCCTTGTCCCATTTAGATTCTCAGCTCCATCTTCTGTACTCAGGGTGTCCACTGGGCTCCACATGGGTCTCCCTCCCTGATCTGCATCCAGGAAATTCTCTCAAGGCAGTAAGTTTGGGTGAGTATAGGGCTCACCTTGTCTGCTTCCTGTGTCTTTAGGATCACTGATATTCATTAACTTTTTTATTTTTTGTTGTTACAGAAAAGAGAGTAAATCTGGGTCCTATACTCCATCTTGGTGAGAAGCAGAACTCTGTGTGTTTACAATTGAAATCTTGTTACATTTCAGGGTCCTGCCAATTTTCCATATCCTGAATCCAAGCCTGCTGAAATCTTCGCTCAGCTTCTTATTTTCCCAGGTGTTATAAGGGTTAATTCCAGCTGATCTAGAATTAGGCTGAGCTGTTTTATTGAAGTGTGATATGTATCTCCATGTCACTGACCCCTGGTAAAAACATAAAATTTACTGATTAATAGTGTGTTTTATAACCATGAGTCTGAAGAAATATGGGGTAGTTTGCACCAGCTTGTCAGTATTTTTTATGGATAACAGTGAGATTGATGATTTGCACCTATTCTCAGTGACCACTCCATAGGGCTCTGCCATTGAAGGCTCATTACATAGCAAGGATATGCCTTCTAGACCAGCACGGTATTAGGAATTCTAGATGCAATTCTATTTTGGGGTCTCTGGTTCTGAGTTCTTCCATGAATATCAGTAGTTCTCCAACCAAGAAAGAAAACTCTTTCAGCATGGTTCTTACAAAGAGAGAATTGGAATTTATACCTGGCTTCTTCTTACCTCTTAGTTTGGTAACCTTTGGCTATTTTGCACACCTCTGTAATATTATATCATTTTTCTGCAATAAATTATATATTTGCAAACGTTTTTATTCTGGGTCTTGTGAGGTTTTTTTTTATGGGTTTTTTTGTGTGTGTGTGAAGAAGATTGTCCCTGAGCTAACAGCTGCCAATCCTCCTCTTTTTGCTGAGAAAGACTAGCCCTGGGCTCACATCCGTGCCCATCTTCCTCTACTTTATATGGGACGCCTGCCACAGCATGGCCTGACAAGCAGTTTGTCGGTGGGCGCCGGGATCCGAACTGGCGAACTCTGGGCTGCCGCAGGGGAGCGCGCACACCCAACCACTTGCACCACCGGGCCGGCCTCTGTGTGTTTTTTTTAAAAATAATTTTTAGCTCTGATCTCTTGATTTCTGGGAGGTTCATACTCTTTATATTCTGTTTAAGATTTGGAAAAAGCCTTGAAAGGAAATAACATTCAGCATTTATTATTAGAGTACCTTCCTTAAGACACTTCCTTCTCTTCAAATCTCAATCTCCATGGACACCCTGAACCCCTTGGTTTGTATCCTTGGCTTATAGAAAGTGACTATAAGGCTCATAGAGAACAACTTCCTGTCATTCTTTTCAGCTTCTTCTATATTTCCTTTACCCATGAATCAACAAATGAATCAATATAATAAAAAAGAGGTGAATGTGCAGCTCTCGTTTGTGTGCCACTCTTGTTTCACATACTTAGGATCTTCAACCTGTCTATCCTAGCTGTTCTTCAATGACTTCTAACAGCTGTTTCATGTATTTTTCTAGCTTTGTGGTTTTTCATAGTGTAAAGATTGGTTTCATACAGTGTACATTCTAATTACTGAAACTGAAGACTTGAGGTACATTTTAACATCTTGTATGTTGGACTGGAGTTACAAAATATGCCTACCACTCTATTGAAATGTAAGTTTTTGGATCTGCAGTGACTAATATGGTGGCCACTAGCTACTGTGGAGAGTTAACTTTAAATTGGATTAATTAAAATTAAATTGAATTACAAATTTGGTTCCTCAATTGCACTAGCTACATATGGCTAATGGTTACGTTTTTTAGATAGTGTGGGTATAGAATTCTTTCATCACCACACAAAGTTCTACTTGACAGTTCAGGACAACCCACATAGGACTTGTCAAAATTATGGCATCAAATGTTTTTTCCAATCTTGCTAATCACACTCAAGGCTAACAATTCATTCTGAAGTAAAATACTGGTAAAAGGAGAATCTTTTTTAAGAGAGAAAGAAAGTTGTCAGAATCCTGTGAACACACTATTCCAGCCCCACCCTCTCTAAGCTAAATGAGAAGGACTTTAAAAAATATCTGTAGAACTTCCACTAGCTACACAGGCCTCCAGCCCATAACTAAATAATATGATTTTCTTGCAGATTTGCTACCTAATGGTAATCCACAGATCTGGTAGCAATGCCAGCAAGTACCTTAACTCCACATCTGTCTCTGTTCCCTTGAAGCCTGTGGCTTTCCACAGTCTAGAAACCCAAACAATGATTTCAGCTGTTGATTTGGCTAATCAGGGCAGGTGAGGCAGATCTTGGAGTGAGGGTGGATCAAAGTAGCCACTCAGGTTCCTCTTCTCACATAGAATGCATTTTGAGAATCTTATTTTATCTTTCATTGCCTAATCTACACTTTAAAATCATTTTGAGGGGCCGGCCCAGTTGCGTAGTGGTTAAGTTCACACGATCCACTTCAGTGGTCCAGGGTTCACGGGTTTGGATCCCAGGCGTGGACATACACACCGCTCATCAATCCAAGCTGTGGCTGTGTCCCACATACAAAATAGAGGAAGATTGCCACAGATGTTAGCTCAAGGACAATCTTCCTCAAGCAAAAAGAGGAAGATTGGCAACAGATATTAGCTTGGGTCCAATATTCCTCACTAAATAAATAAATAAAATAAATATATACATAAAATCATTTTGAGTTTCTTTTCTATTTTCATAGCAACATATACACATATGCATAAAATAGCAATATATCATAGTAATATTAAATTTTAACCCCACGATAACTCTTTAAAAATTATTTTTGTCTACTTCACATTTCACTGCTTTTGGTCTGGAGCAAAGTTATTTATCAAAACACACACTAGCTAGGCAATGATAATCAAGTCTCTTGTTTACTGTGTAGCTTCTCTATCAATAAGGTGATGATTCTGAACCATTGGCAAACAATGAAGATTCAATTCTGTTGTCCTTTTAAGGATGTTCTCCCTTACCCTGTCTACTATGATATACTAGGGGTCTTCCTTTTTCTGAAAGGTTTGGGTGTATAATTAGTTGATTCCCAGATGCTGGGTTTGCAAGTTTCATCGGTTCCACCTGTTTTGCATTTCTATGCTCTCTCTTGACGCTTGACTGCACATTTGATTTGTTATCTTTTTAAAGTTTAGCCCCCCTCTTTTAGGTTATTTGAGTGGGAAGGGACAGGCTACAAAAACAACAGTTACAATCTTTTTCTCATGTTTCACATTGAAGTATTTGCTTACACTTTGAAAATTATAACTAGCTTTGGATTTTAAAGGCTTTGTATTATTCTTCGTATCTTCTATATAAATTACTATGTTGTTTGTTCCATATCGTAAACCATATTTAATTAATTGAGTTACTCATTCACTGCCTTGCACCAATGATGATTTAACATAATGTTCATATTTTCCTTCGCATTGAAAAATTGTCACTTTCTTTGCTTTTATCTTAATTGCTTCCTGCTTGCACAAAATGTAATGTTATTACCTGCATTAAACATAAATATAAATAATTAATGTACTTTTAATTTGAGGCATGAAGTTCTCTTTACTCCCAAAATAGAACAAAGAGTTGTTTGTCTTCCTATTCTCCTCCACTTTCCTTTCCTTCTCTTTTTTTTCTCCTCCTCCTTCATTCCCACCCCCCCTTCATTTTAATACTCTCTCCCTCTCTTTTATTGGTTTTGTTTTGTTTTGTTTTGTTTTATTTTACACTGTGGGATAACACTAGCTATCCAGGATGGTTTCTTAACAATATTCTGACATCCACATTACATTTTATTTTTATTTGCAAAATAAAATACTTCAAATTTGTGTGGCACTTTCTGATTTATCAAATAGTTATTATTGTAATTATTTCTTTTGGTGCATCCATTCTCATGATTCATGTTCATTCTTCAGCATACATATTTTTTGTATGTCATTGCACCAAATTTGTAGCAGTTATTTTTAGGAAATATTTATACTTTATTCTGATAGATTTTTTTGAAATTAAAAAACGATACATGTTAATTATAAGTCAAGAACAGTTATTCTCAAATGAATGATAAGTAGTCTTTATGTATATAAAATCTATTTTCTCAAACAAAATTTTATTATTGACTGAAATATTTTTCACATTGATTCTGTAGTCTATCTTCCTTTGCATTTTTAAAATCCTTTTTTTGATATCTGCTGTGTTTTGGACATTTATATCCCTCTCAAATTCATATGTTGAAATTCTAATGCCTAATGTGATCTTATTAGGAGGTGGGGCCTTTGGGAGGTACTTAGGTCAAGAGAGCAGAGCTCTCATGAATGGGATTAGTTTTTTGATAAAAGAGATCCCACAGAGATCCCTCACACTTCCACCATGTGAGGACATGGCAAGAAGGTGCAAGCTATGACCCAGGAAGAAGATTCTCACCAGAATGCCACATGCTTGTGCCTTCATCTTGAATTCCCAACCTCCAAACTGTGAGAAATAAATGTCTGTTGTTTATCAGCTACCCAGTCTGTGGTATTTTATAACAGTAGTCTGAAAGGACAAAGACAATATCTCTTCACAAATCAGAATATTAGTGTTGATATAATTTTGCTTCTTATTTCCTGAAATGAAATGTCATTGAGAAAAAGTACAGATATATTTCCTGATATCTCTATCTCTAGATAGGTAGAGAGCTAGAAAAGTGTTATTTTCTTCAAGCTCAGCAATGAATCATCAGAAAATGATTGCTTAAATGGTCAATATTAACAAAATAAGTTTCATTGACAGAAATTAATAGGTTTTGAAATTATGTAGCTATTACAGAGAAGAAAAACCAGCCCATATATGATCTCCTGCACATTCTGCTCACCATACTCTTGATTGTAAAAATCTTTCACAAATTATCCTTAATGAATAATGAAACTAGCCAACAATTAAACTGTCACTTAATGGCTGCCATAAAGATGGGCGGATGCTACATTAATTGGTCATCTGTGTATTATTAGAATCATTTTGATGATGCATGATGAGTTTTGAACTGCAGAATGCTAAAAATATGAATATGATCCTTAACCAGAAAATTATTTTAAATATTATCAAATAAAATGCATAAGATGTCATGCTTATTTAAAACTAAAACGAGTAATGTCCAAGCAGGCTAATGCTATCTTGACGTGCTTGACTGGACAAAAGTTAAAGAGTAAAATTTTTAATTTTCAGATAGTTGGGTAAGTAGTATTTCATTCCAGAAACAGCTCACAAGTTTAAGCTTCTATAACTAACCATAGCAGTTCCCACGTGCTTTTTTGTTAAATTATCCGATTTCCATTATTATCATTTAAATGAAGACCATTACAAATAGTTAAGAAACAGTGTGAATGTTAAAAAATACTAGTAACTTTGCCTGATATATTTAAATTTAGTTGTTATGTAAGGGATTTTTAAATAAATTATGTTAGTTCTAGTTTTTAAATGTGTATGTGAGTTGCGTGTGTGTGTGTGTGTGTGTGTGTGTGTGTGTGTGTGTGTATGCACATCCCAAATAATCAACCACTATGCCATGGAATCAATAGTTATATCGTTGACTGAATTTGATTGACTTGTTGGGGAGCATGTTTATTAGTGGCTTCTACAAAAATCTCTGTATTATGGTAAATAATAAGATTTATCTCTGCTGAATAATTACCTTGGTATTCATAATTTGCACCCTCTTTTGACTTTCTTTACTTGTGAGATAAGGAAAAGTAGATTTGTCTTTCATAATTGCAACGATTGTACCCAAGAATGGGAAAATTCTGCGTAGGAGAGTGTATTACATAAAATTTCTGGATTTTTTATTTGCCCACAATGAGTATAGATTTCTTACAATTAAACACCATATGTAACTCTGAAGGTTTATGGATTAGACAGTTAAAAATCTAATTGAATTTCTTTTTTTAGGGCAGTATTGAATATATACTCCATGTTTAACTGTATCTTACATTATCAATAAAAGTATTGCGCTCCCAATTTAATTTACTAAATTATTTTTAGAACATGAGAGTTTACCAGTTTATCCATTCTTCTCTAGTTAAAACTGTGAAAACTAAACATGCATTAAATAAATGCAAACCTGTAAGAATGAATTGAACCATGTTATTGATGACTTTTTCTTTACTCTTCGATAACTGAAGAGATATCTTTGTTCTTCAAATCTTACAATTTGCTACTACTGATCTATTTGTTTCTTAATACATCAGATATTTATTTGACATCAATCTTACAAAAAATGATTTTAGGTCCTAAAGGCATCCTGGTGAACAAACTAGGTATGTCCTCTGTGGAGAGATAAAACTACTTATTATTAAACTCACATTTGTGGACATACAGGTGATTGTTGAAAGCATGAAATGAGATTATCGTTAAATTCAAAAGATTTCTTTACAATAAAATGTGTGATTTTGGATTCTAAGAAGTAGGAAATATTTATAATAGTAAATGTTCAGCTGTAGGTCTGTTTTTCAAAATCTTCACTAATTTTGCCCACATAATTCACATTACTATTAGTCAATTACTTAAATTAAGATTTTATAAGAAATAATCATTTAAAATACAAATTTCTGTAACAGGAATATATTGAATGTAATAAGACACAATAGGAAATAATGAGAACAGAAAGGAACCATTATATAATTACTAACAATCCCTTCAAATATTATTGGATCTGCTTGCATATGTGCCAGGATGAAAGTAAAAATCTCATTTTCCTGACCTCGTATAAGATTTATATTTTCTTTTCTTCTACATTTATCAATTAAAATTTTCCATGAAAAGTAGGAAAAAAATTAATTATTTTTACTCTTTCTAAACTCCATAACTCAAATTCTGAAACTAGGCAGCTAATTTTACTTTTCAATAGCTTATTGATGACTTAACCGCTGACTGAGAAACAGTCACCCAAAGTTCCATCATCAAGAAATTTGATTATTTGAAAGTAGTAAATGATCACAGAAGATTTACTGCAAAATTCAGTACCTAAACCCATATGTAAACACAATGGTCACATTCTCTTCATATAAAATATTCTTACAGTGCAGTTGTGAAATTTTCCAACCTAAATTATACTTTGCATTAAAGATAGAAATCGAGAGGAGTCAATGAATTTCTGACTTGGGGTAAGATTTTTTTTTTCATAAATAGGAATGGAAGTTTTTCATACAAGGTTAGCAAAAGAGTTTAAAAATGAGACTAATTTATTCTATTTTCATAATTAAAATCCTTAGTGTGCCCTTGACATATAATATTAGCATGTAAAATATTGTTGACCACTTAAGAATTGACAGATACTATCTTGAGCTTTTTATACTTTAGAGAAATTGTTTAATTTTTTCCATTTCAAAGTGTTATATAACACGTTTAAATGAATATCGACTATGATTTCTACTTACTTGAATTTGTGGCCCATCCTCACTATGTATACTTGGTATGTTTTAGTAAAATTACTATTTAGCATTACCAAGCTTGAAACTCCATTCATTATGTATAATATCTACTATCCTGACCTCACAAAGTTGTAATTACAAAGTTATCTACAAATATGCTAATTTATTAAAAAGGAGATTTGCAAATTGTATTATTTCAAACCCACACCTCTATGTTTTATCATCTGATCCTCAAGCTGGGATGTAGCACGTCACATTTCTCTTTTTCAACTGGTTTCTTCTTAGTCTTTGTCATTAGGGATTGTCTGAACCAGATTAGAAAGCTGGACTAGGAAGAAGGGAATTCATTCTTTCTGTTTACTTTTTTTTCTTGCTAATGCTATTTCCACTAAAGTTCTTTATCCAGTAGCAGCACTGGGTTCCAGATGGCGGATTTTCCACTTTGATGGAACTGGTCTCCTAGTGGCCTCCCCAGAGGCCTGAGTCCTGTCCTGGCAGGGGTGAATCTCTGAGATCTGATTGCACCAGCATCTTTCTTGCAGTGATACTCTCCAGGGGTCTGAATCCCAGCAGCCCACTCTCCTCAGAGGTCTGGGTACCAGTTGGACAGGGAAAATTTTTCTAGTCACTTATGTATTTATATTAGGTAAACAATGCCCCCTCCTCAAAAGTCTGAGTATCATCTCAATGGCGGCATTCTTCCAAAATCAAATTTTAGAATTCTAATCTCATCTCACTATTGCCCCAGCCCTAGTGAAGGTATCTGTTTCCCGCAGTTACTACCTCTCTGATGTATCAGTGCTCCCTTTTTTTTGACACTACAGTTCTCTAATACTCGCTCTGTTCAAATAACGGTTTCCATTTCCTGAATAGACATGATTAATACAGTAATTAATACCAGGAGTGGAGGGATATTCATGAAAATTCATAAAGATTAACATATCGTTTGTGTTTTTATAGACTTAACTAAGCACAATATTAATAATAAACAAAAGTATAATCTTGAATTTTGAACAATACCTAAAATTAATAATATGTGGTTTTATAGTCAAGTAATCTAATCATTTGAACAATATTTACTCCTCTATATTTTCTGTCACCTTCAGTTCAAACAGCTAGTAAAAATTTTAAGTTTATTTGTTTCACTATGATTCCTATAGTAAGAGTGACTAATCCTTGACTACATAGATTTACAATAATTCGTCATTCAGGATAGGAACCAAACAGAATAGCCTCAATTTGTTTTTAATGCCTGGATGGTATTTTATCGTATGGTTTGTATAATTGTATACGTAGTTTTACTAATAGGCATAGAGGCATTTAAAGTTGCTTCATGTAATTTATTTTTGTTTTCTATTCTTCTAATTTTCTCTGTGATGGAATATTGACATCTTTGTTACATTTAAAGGTTAAAATAATAAACATTGGAGAATCAAATTTTTAAATTTTCTATATGTAATAATTAAATTATTTTAAAGAACATATGCATGGAAATATATGCATGGAAAAAGGTAATATCAAATGTTGATTCTTTAGTGATTTTTGAAGGAATTATGGGTTATTTTGTTTGTTCATATACTATTCTATGTTTTTGAATAGTCCATTAAAAATCTCTGATTTTTAATCATTATATATTTGCTGGATTAATTAATAAAAGTAACTATAACTTTATATTGTGCAAAGAATTTTTGTTACAGAAATCACTAGAATGTCTTTCCACGTAGTCTCTTTTTTCTCAGCCTTCATTTTGCCTAAAACTTGACTTTTATGGTAGTTTGTTACTCCCTAGGGCTCTCTTACCCATCCATTCTAAAGGACTGGAGATCTCAAGGCGCCTTCAGGAGCTTTGACATCTGTCATTGAACTGTCACATATTTAGCAGAGTAGGAGTAAAAGATTTGGGGCTATAAAAAAGAAATAGAGGCAAAGACTTAATGGCTTACACTAGCCCAGCAGTGCAACCTGCCCAGATAAGTTTTCCACTTACATTTAGCCTTATGTGTCTTAAAAGATTGAGTAAATGTAAATTTTAGATAGTAGACTATGTGGAAAATTTTGAAGGCAAGAAGATATCTACCTGCACCTCTAATATGAGTTCAATTTATTACCCAATGTGGTATCACTAGGGTTATTCACAGATATTGACTCTCTTGCTCCACTCAAATGGTGGGATTGTATTTTTCTGCTCTGATTTGAAATCAGTGTAGTCGTATGACCTGCTTTGTGAATTAATTATTAGCAAATATGGTACTGTCATTTCCAGGTTGACAACTACCCCTGTAATTTACCATGATCTCATTTCAGTCCCTGCAATAAGGAACACCATGACCATCTATAGTCGCCATTAGCAAGTTGACTCGATTGATTATGATAACAAGAGCCTCCTTCCCACCCCACGTGGGCATGCACATGAGCAAGCAGTACGTTTTCATGGTGTCTATTAACACAGTAAAATCTATCCTACCCTGACGGATACAACTTCTGACATCCACACACATAAACCCAGCCTCTCCATGCTCCCAGCACCTATCTCATGTGTTTTATAGTGAGCTGTCTTCCAGAATCATGAGCCTCTCTTACTGTTTCCCAAGAGTTTATTGAGTGAGTCGTTTGTAGCTTATATTTGGTTAGTGCTAAGACAGTTTTCTTTTTAATGCTAGTCTAAATTATCCTTTTATTTTTCTCTAAGAGATTAAAAAAAGGAGGGGATGTGAAAGAAAAATTTTTAATTTCAGATTTAGCTATAACACACCATACTATTACCCTCAAGCTGTGACATATGTAACAATCATGGGAAATTCTTATGCAATATGTTTAGTGTTCCCTTTTCTCTCCTCTTGTTAAATTTAATAGCTCCTAAATATTCATAGATTATGTTTTACAGTCTTCATATATTTCCTTTCAGGAAATCTCATTCTTTTCATGCATTTCATTAAAAGTATTGCAGAATGAAAGACTACATGCAGCTGTTAATAATACAATAAATAACTATATACCAAACATCCAATTGAAGAAACAAAATTGTAACAATAGAGCTGGCACTTTCTGTGAGTGTCACTCTCAAATCACATCCTCACTTTTCGTACCCACTCCCCAGAGAGAACTCTATCCTACATTTAGTCTTGACAATGCACAAACACCTCCTTATACTTCTTACCACACTTGTATATCCTCAAGAGTAAGATGTTGCTTACAAATTTTTCATTTTTAAATTTTGCTTTTATAAACAATAGTTATATAAACATTTTTTCACGTATCTTCACATGTAGATGTGGGGAAGTTCCTTTTGGACGTTTGCTTAGGAATGAAATCATTGTTTTATGACATACACTGACCTTCGTTAATAGATATTACCAAATTACTCTTTAAATTAGCTGTGCAAGCTTACATTTCTTTCAACAGTGCAAAAGAGTTCTCATTGTTTTACACTCTCATTATCACTTAGAATATTGCCAGGATGTTAAAATTTGCTAGCCTGATGAGTGTGAATCATTTTCCCTTTGGTTTTAATTTGCCTATATGTGATTGCTAGTAAATGTAGCAGCTTCTAGTAGATTAATTACCAAAGATTTTTCAATTTCAGACTTTTCTTGCAATTATTGATACTCTTTAGTTTATTCGTTATTTCTATTTCATTAGCCCTAACCTGTGAATTTTAGTCAGTATTTAATTAGTATTTCATTGTTATTCTATTATTGATATGTTTTATTTCCATTCTCATTGATTATTTAATCCAGATTATTAAAAAATATGTATGGTGTTTGTGTGTGTGTGTGTGTATGCATGTGTGGATGTGTTTAATGTGGGTCAATGTCTCATAACAGGAGGTAACTTCCACTGGGTATAGCATAAGTGCTAAGCATTATTAGAACTGGCAGTATGAAATATTATATATTGTATTGCATAATACATCATGTCTATAAGATAAATATTATTCATATACCCATTTGAAAGTCAAGGAAATTGAATTACAGAAAAATTAAGCCACGTGACCTGTCTCATGTGTCAGTGAATCCATAATTTAATTTTGAGAAGTCTGATTTCAGGGCTCACCCTTTAGAAAACTTTAGGGTATATTATCCTTCATAACAAATTTGTTCAATAAGGAGCTGGACAGAGCAGTTACAAAATCCTATTAATGAACAGTTATTAAAGTCCTTCAACTACATTTTCTGAGTCTGAAAAAAAGACAGTTTTCTATGAAAAGTATAAAGGTGGCTTTTGCTTTTATTTATGGAATAAATATTAATCATAAATATTAGATTGATTTTCATTAAGAATTAAATAAAGTGATTATATTTAGCATTAGTTAATTTTTTTTTGGTGAGGAAAATTGGCCCTGAGCTAACATCTCTTGCCAATCTGCCTCTCTTTGCTTGAGGAAGATTGTCCCTGAGCTAACATCCATGCCAATCCTCCTCTAATTTTTGTATGTGGGATGCGACCACAGCATGGCTTGATGAGTGGTGCATAGGTCCACGCCTGGGATCTGAACTTGTGAAACCCGGGCCACTGACGTGCAGTGTGCGAACTTAACCACTACATCACTGGGCTAGCCCTAGAATTAGTTAATTTTTGAAATCAATAAAGTTACAGAGGCATATTTGAAATACTTCATCAATAAAAAAATTTTAAAAACATTATGAAAAGTTGAACAATGAGCAAAACAAACTCTTACATCTCTAGTAAAAAAATATTTTTTCATGAACAACAATCCTGGGACCCAATATTTCAGATTTGAGATATGTATATATTAATTATGGTAAACTTTCGAAAGTAAGCAACAGCAACCAGAGGGGGTAGTGAGGAAATATGAGATGATTTTATAGATAAACAGAATTACCAAGAACTGTCCATAATCTAATTCTATTCCATACATGGAAATATCTCTAAATGAGGCTAAGAAATTAATTACCCACATTAGTTAATATAGGTTTAAATTTTCCTGTTTCTTTGAATGTCAATAAAAAAGATTACGTTATAGTGGCATGAGAATTTCTTCTCTTGTTATTTAATGTACAGAGCCAACATTTCCTATTATATGAGCATTTCCACATATTAACTATTTGTGTTTCGTGACACAAAAGCTCATCAAGTTTTATTATTTTAAAAATATTGTTAAAATGCATGCCATTTATTTACCCCATTAGTCATGTATTATATTCCACACTTAGAACACCTTAGTCCTTTGCTTATATCACAGTACCTGCTATAGAACAAAAACATTTTACAGCTAAGCTTAAAAAGACATTAAAATTGGACATAAAAGTAGTTATTAGCCAGGTAATATCACAGATAAACCAGAAGGGAAAAACAAAACACAACCTGAAAGCCTTGCTTTGCTTCTGACATGAGAAACTAACCGTAAATCGGAAGGTTATTTCATTATTTCCGTTCAGTTTGTCAGTAGTTCTAAAATTAAAGTTCAAATTATATTATGTAAAGTAACAACATTTGACATATAAATTGAAGCTACATTCAAAGTGAAGATTACATTTATGTGATTATTGATGAACAAAAATTTAAGGAATATTCTATAAGCTACAAAAATAACATCTTTTTGTTTGAAGATAGAAGCTGAATAAAGATTCATGGCAATAGAGTATAATTATTTAGAATTTGAAATGTAATAATATGCCCAGTGAACGTGGTGGTATAAATGTAGGAAAGCATTTTATGATTACATGAATTAAAATTTGTCGAGAAGATTAACAGTGTTATGTAAATTGTTTGAGGAGACTTCATAATCATGACAGCAAGTTGTCAGGAAATTACACATAATTTCATCAAAACAGCAATTTTCTTTAGGGACACAACATTTGCATTAGATCACAATGTATTTATTACAAAAATAAATATTATTCATAGCAAATATAAAATAAAATGTGTCAGGCTTTCAGCTAATGCTATATTAAATGGCTTTAACTTTTTGAAACTAGATAGCTAATGGAGAGTTGGTTTGAAATCTTTATGTGTTGTACCTAACGTTTATGATATACTTTTTGTTTTTTTCTTTAAAATTCTACCTTTAAAATACATTTGTTTATTTATATTATTTATTTGATATAGTACATGTGTACCTTCTTTTTCCCATACCAAAAATCTCAATTCTTAATGATAGCAACATAATTACTCATTTGTTTCATCAACAATATATGTATTGCCAATACCAGAAAAATAATACCAAGACCACTGAAAAAATATGCTTTCTCTAAATAGTTTAATACTATTTTTACAGTTCATTTTGTCTCTAAGACATATCTAATTTAGATATATTCAGTCAAATTGCAATGTTTTAAGGTAACTTGGAATGGTGCCTCAGTGTGGTTATATCACCAACTGGATATACGGGAGTAGAGTAAAATTTTGCATTCAATTTTTAGTTATTTTACTTTAATTTACTTTTATACTTGTATAAAATGTTAATGGGGATCCAGTCATTAAAATAAACAAACTATAATTAAAGAAACCCAGCATCTATCATAGTATCCTCCACTTTATCTCACTCTTTTATTTCATGATTTTTCTTTCTTTATTCTTTTTATAATCTAATTTATATTTATAGTCTATTTTTCTTTGATTGATGATAGCTCACAAGATTTTCTTTGTTTATACTTTTCTTCTTATCACTTAATGAAATATCCTAATGATCGTTCCATAATAGTGCACATAAATATTCCTCCTTGTTTTATGGCTGTACCCTGTTGTGAGGAATGTACCATAGGCATTCAACCCATTCTCTAGTGAAGTATATTTGGCTATTGCCATTCTGTAGCCATTACAAATAGAGTCAATGCCAATCAACAAGTGTATACACATTTCACAATTTTGTAATTGTATCTTGGGGATAGATTCTTAGAAAATGAGATTGCTGAGTCAAAGTGTTTAAGCGTAAATAATTTTCCTGGATATTGGCAGATTTTCTTTCATAAGGATTAGACCATTTTGCATTCCCAGCAGCAGTGTGTTTTTATTTCCTCACAGTTCACCAAGAGTGTATGTTGTCAAACTTGAATTTTTGCCATGCTAATAGGTGAGAAATGGTATCTCATATTTACTTTAATTTTCATTCTTTTTTAATTATAAGTGAGAAAAAGCATATTCTTATACGTTGAAGAACCATTTTTTATTTCTTTTTCTCTGAACTGTCTAGAACCCCAACATTTTATTGTCAGTAATAAAATGCTATCTTTTAAGTACATTACTTCTTATGATAAAAAGTTGGTTAAAAAATATGTTCTACCTGTAGAAACTGCCATAGAGTTTGGAGTGGTTTTAAAATTAGAACAGCAATTATTCTTAAAACAATTATTATGTACTTCCAATGTGACAGTCACTCTTTTAGGTACTAGCAATAGTATGATAAGATAAAGTCCTTCCTCTCATGAGCTGGAGTCTGGTGGAGGAAACAGTCCATAAATAAGGAAACGAGTGGTCAAACAGAATGATTGCAAATATTCTTAAACACTAGTAAAAAACAAAATAGAGACTGGAGGAGGTGAGATGCTATTTTATAAAGATTATCACTGAAGATCTCTTTGAGGAAGTGACATTAAGAATCTGACATAGGGGGCCAGCCAGGTGGCGTGAGCGGTTGGGTGTGCATGCTCTGCTGCAGGGCCCGGGTTCACCGGTTTGGGTCCCCTGCGAGCACCTACGCACGGCGTGGCAAGCCATGCTTTGGCTGCATCCCATATAAAGTGGAGGAAGATGGGCACGGATGTTAGGCCAGGGCCAGTCTTCCTCAGCAAAAAAAGAGGAGGATTGGCAGATGTTAGCACACGGCTGATCTCCTCACACACACAAAAAAGAATCTGACATAAATGACATAAAAGAGTGATCCATCTGAAGTTCTAAAAGAAAGAGGGAAGATATAACAAACCTAAAGGCTCAAAATCAGTGAGGAACTGGCAAGTTTGGTGCACAAGAAGATGGCCTACGTGGCTGGAACTGCCACAGGCATTAGGGTATGCCACCATAATGATCAAGTCAGAGGGGAGATTGGCACCAGACCATTTAGCACTTGGAGGGATATAATGAAGATGTTGGATTCAATCTTAGTTTTATAGGAAGCTATTGGAGGTTTTTAATGAGAGGAGAGATACGATTTATGCTTTTAGAAGGATGACTCTGGCTACAATGTACACTGGAACTGGAGGGCAAGAAGGTAAGCAGAAATGCCAGTGTAGGGGAGGAAAAATAATTTTTCCTCTGCCCATCTGAGATCTGAGCTGAGATTCCTGTAATAAAAGACAGATTAACAAGAGAGAAACAAACAAGTTTGTGAACATGCATACCTTGTGTAAACATGAGAGATACCTAGGAAGAAATGAGTAACTTTCTGAGATGCCTTAGAATTTAAGACTAAATACCATCTTAACAGAGAAAGAGGAGGGGGATGTAGGCCTCTCAGGGGAGAGTAAATGATTTTTAGGAAAGATGAATGGGTCCTTAGAGGAATAGATAGGCGGTATGATAGTTTATGACCAAGATTGTCTGTTTGTGGTGTTGACTTCCAGTCTCTCCTCCTGTGATGAGTCAATCTTTCCCAGGTGATGAAACTCCTGGCGAGGTGATTTACCACAATTGAGTTGTAGATTTTGAGGATTTTTCTTTAAGCAGTTAAGCAGCATTCAGAGAAAGCCTCTCCCTGTATTTGCTGCTTTTCCAAGTACCTACAGCTCAAAATAATCAACGTAACGAAGCGGCACATTTTGGAGTGACATGTTCTGCTACCCTTCACCAGCCGCTGTTCCAAGTGTTTTACATAAGCTGATGTATTTAAGTGGTACAATCTTATGAAGTAGATAATCATTTTGCAGCTGAAGTAACTGAGCTCCAGAAAGGTTAACTAAATTGCTCCAGAGTCATGCATCTGGAAGCAATGAAGAATTGAAACCAGATTGTCTGTCTACACTATGGACTGAAATCTTTGTTGCTATTGTATGGAAAAAAACTCAGATATTAAAAAGTAGATAATGGTAAAATGCACAGTCTCTTTCAAAAATCACTTTAAGAATATATTTTAGTGTCTAAAGGCATCAGGGCACTTCAATACTGCTTTTATCTCTGTTACCAGCCAATTGAAGTTTGGAAAATTTTGTTAGAAGATTTAAGTCGTGAAGGATAGGCCTTGTGAATTTCTAAATGAACACAAATAGGCACTTTGTTTTTATTGATTTTATTATTTTAATTCATAACGTTGATGGAAAAAAATCAAATCTAGACATTTCTGTCTTCAGTGAAATAATAAACATTGAATTTTTTCAATGTTACATTTAAAGTTATATTTACAAAAAATGCTTTGTTTTTAACATAGATTCAAAAGAAGGTTTAGGGGAAATGATGATGGTAGATACAGGTAGTTTAATGGGACAGCTGTGTTTTCTGCTACTGCTTCTTTGATGCAAAAAATAAGCATACTACACACTTGCCTCTGGTGACACACTGGCGATAAAGAAAATTGGGGCATGGAAGACCCATGCACATTCCCTTTGAGTACAACATCTCTCCCCAAAATCTACACACAAACACCTTGGGAAAAAGTATGCATTGTAATGGCTCAAATGTTTATAGCTATTGTGAAATACTTAGTATGTGGAACCAATCTGTAAAAGCAAAAAACTGTACAATTATGATAAATTATAATTAATAATAAATATCAAAATTACTCACGATAAGAGAATTACTCTTTCACATTTTCTGATGTCATCTTTGAAACCAGATTTATTTCTGAGATAATTGTACCCTGAAAATCCACTAAGCAGGGTTACTTCTGCTGGAGAGCCATCACCATTTTCAGAGGACTGTATTGTTGCTCAAAAAAAATATTTGGTCAAAACCACAATGAGATACTACTTAACACCCACTAGAATGGCTACAATAAAACAATGGAAAATAATAAGTGTTGGTGAGAGTATGGAGAAACTGGAATCCTCCTACATTACTGGTGGTAATGTACAATGGTGCAGTTGCTTTGTAGAAAACAGTTTGGTGTTTCCTCAAAAATTTACTGTATGACCCAGCAATTCCGCTCCTAGGTAGATACCCAAAAGAGTTGAAAAGCAGATACTTAAACAAACACTTGTTTATGAATATCTATGGCAACACTACTCACAATAGCCAGAAGGCAGAAGGTGGAAACAATCCAAATGTCCATTAACTGATGAATGGAGAAACAAATGTGGTATTCTTCAGAGATAAACTGAGGCACATTAAAAATTTCAAGAGTTTATTTGAGCAAATATTGATCCTAATTGGGCAGTGCCAAACTGAAAGTGGTTAGGAGCTGTTGAAATAAATTTCTAGGCCCAAGACAGAGCCATTCCTGCCTGAATTGCCACATCAGCAAAAGAAGACTTAGATAAATTTCGTGTACCTGTAAATGGTCCACTTGACCAGAAACACAGTGTATCCAGTCAGCCAATCCCTAAACACCAAGCCATCTCTGAGGTCTATACTTATTTCCTTGTTCTTTATTAATTTTCCATTTTTCTCTTTTTTGTTCCTTATTCTTTATCTTATAATAATTTTCTGCCTTCCACCCATTCTGAATTTCTCTGGACCCTTGGGAACAAAGACTGCCCACTTCATGAAGTGTTAAAGTTTGTTTATATCACCTGACTTGTCTTCTTTAGTCATTTTGAACACAATATTCCACCAACAGGAGCTAGGGAAGAAGTTTTATAGAGAAGATGTAGAAACAAAGCAAGGACATTGTTTGACTGGTTATTGCTTAAGTGATTGCCTTATTGGGAAAGCCTCATTGACTCTTTGTGATTGGCTATTCTTAAGTTTCATTTTCTCAAATTGGAGTGCATTGAACTCTGGCTTAGGTTTCCATTTGCATATGTAGGCTACCAAGGCATTAGAGCCACCACAGTCTAAAGGCTGCCATGTTTAATTACTTTAACAGTACATACATACAATGAAACATATATCAAAGAAATGTAATGAAGTACTGATATATGCTACAATGTGAATGAAACTTGAAAACATTATGCTGAGTGAAAGAAGACAGACACAATAGGTCATACATTGAATGATTTCATTTATATGAGTATCCAGAATAGGTTAATCCGTAGAGACAGAAAACTAATTGATGGTTTCTGGGGGCCGGAGGGAGGAAGTCATAGGGAGTGACCGCTTAATGAATATGGAGTTTTCTGTTGGGGTAATGAAAATACTTTGGAACTAGATAGAGGTGGTGGTTCACGATCGTATGAATGTACTAAATGCCGTGGAATTGTACATTTTGAAATGGTTAATTTTGTGTTTTGTGAATTTCACCAGGAAAAAAAACAGAAAGAAGGAAAATAAATAAATAAAATAAAGACTTGAGATAGGAATGAAAAGTTATTTTCAAGACACTAAGTGTCTCTGTGCAGGTAAAGAGTATATTAAAGGCTCACATCTCTAGTTCTAGTGGAGAAACTGTCATCGTTTTAGTATGACTCAAAATATTACAATGTGGTAAAACATAAAAAAAATAAAATATGATAAAGAAGCACAATACTGAAACTGTAGACAAAGGATTCTGTTCATGGAATTGTATTTGTGGAATAAAATTTCTGGATACAGTGAAGCAATAGAAAGTGTAATAGTTGAAAATAAAATTTAAGAATAATAATACCTATGTGTATAAGACAACTTCCATCTACTTTTTACTCCAGTTGTTGCTGCATCATTCAGAAGCATGCCACACTTCCAGCTTGGCAGGGCTGTAATGCATTTTCTCTCACTTTGCCCCTGGACTTTGCTGTCTTTTTAGACTTTAAAAATGCAAAACTCATACTTTGGAATAATGCTCTAATGCATCATTGAATGCATTACTTGGAACCCTCACAGATTTGAATGGGTCCCATAGTAAGTGAGGGCTCTGCAACCGGCCTGGCTACAGTAAAGCTCCTCTGAATTTGGGCCATCTAGCAAAGCCAATGATGCTTTAGATACTAGTGGTGGATAAGGATAGATTTTGAAGTCTATGGCAAGCTTTAACGATGGAGTCACAGCATAGACTCCTAAAATTATGGAGAGAGCCCATATCTTCCATGGCAAAATGTCTACTCTGTTTGAAAAGTAGATTTTATCGAGCTGCTGGGGCCTAACGGAGGATGAGGCCCTACTGGAGGATATCAAGGGACTGCAACCAGCATAAGCACAAGTCAAGTTCAGGCAGGTACATAGCCTTGGTGTTGACTATAGAAGCTATCCATGGGCCTGACAGAAGGGGCTACCTCTCACTATGGCTTATCTAATTACTGCCACTGAGGACTGTTCAACCTTCTGGTAGCAGTGGTAGATCCTGGGTTCTTGATATGGCAGTCTCCCTCAAGGCAGCCAGCTGGTCACTACAGACACATGTCATCCTGCCAGAGGCGGTGACAAATATTGATTGTATGAAGAAACAAATATTAATGGCACATCATGTAGCATAATCACTAAATCTCATATTTCTTTGTGGACAGAGACATACCTAACCTGATTCTCAGGATCAAAATCTGCTGTGACCGATTAAAATTTGTCTCACTTTGAGGAATATTTTCCTCAAAGTGAGGAGATATAGTATTTAAGATGACCTAAGAAACTATCTTTATTTATTTAAACAATGTCATTAATTTATCTTCTTTTAAGGAATGTTCGAAAAAATCATGATGAATATGTTTGTATAGTTATGAATAATAACATATGGTTGACCTGGTTCTTGACAGTCTTAATAAAAATACATATTTATTTCCTTCATTCACATATAAGAGGAATAAAATATATTTCAAACATATATGTCTCTACTCTCTTGGATTGTTTGCTGTAGTTCCTCATTAAAATTAATGTGATAATAATTCGTAATATTTTATAAAGACTCACTTTAAAGGGTGATCATATAACAATGAATTAGTTGAATTGGCTTTAAAATGTTATTTATATTATACTTGAAAATTAATTAGCAATTAGCGTACAAGATATTGGTATTTTTACTTGATTTCCTTTATTTTCTGAAAGAAGATAAGATATTAAAATCTATCTTTGGGAATATTCTACATAAATGTTCAACAACAAATCATAATATTAATAGGTAAATAATTCTATGGTATCAAGTATCAAAAATACCATGAAAATTGTATTAAATGCTGCAGTATGTTTTCTGATTTTTCAGCAATTTTATAATATTTTACTTGCCTATAAATTTTATTAATTAAAACATGTCATGGGTGTGTATAAGTATATATAAAACTTATGAAACATAAACCCTTTGGTAATTTATCTTATAATTATATTCCTCTTATTAAAAATGTTAACTTCAAGGAAAGAAATATAAAGCCTACTGAAAATAGACACTTGAATTAGCTCGAAATCTAACAAAGATTAATTAATTCGTTTGTTTGACTAATGTTTACCAAGTGCCTGCCATGTACTAGGTCACACTGTAGAAATTGAAAACTATAGCATGGGAAAAAACAAACAAACAAACAAACAATTCTCACATTTCTTTAAACTAGTATGTTAGTTGGAAGAGACAAAAATTAAGTAATCAATTGGAGTGGGATTAAGTTCTATTATTTGTTTCATTTGTGTTCCTAGGTTTTCCAGCCAGATATTCAAGGAATTCAAGTTTCTCCCATCCAAGTAACTTTATCTGTTTTCAGTTATAAGTTAAGAGATAATAAAACAATACACAAAACTGATAATTTTGGATAAATTTTTAAGCTACTTTTACTCTTTCAAGTCAATTGTTTACTCTTTAAGTTCCACCTAGAGTCAATTTTCAAGGATTTCTTAAAATCCAACAATTAAATTCAGTGCTGTGCTAAGCCCTCTGGCAGATTAAATCAATCAATCAATCAAAATAAATACATCTCTCCTCAAGGAACTTAGATATTGTTCATTACAATTTTAGTCTACATGATTAAATATAAAGAAAAAAGATACTATTATGCACAAAGTTGGAGAAAATTGATTCAATTTCTAGGGATTAAAAACTAGATAAAATTCTTCAGGAAATAAAATAATAAACTTTCATAATAAACTTTTTATAGAAACAAAACAAAATCAATACCTAACATATGCCTTTAAGATAGACACCATTATCATCCCAGTTTATAGATGAAGGAACTCAAGCACAAAGAGAATAAATATATTGTCTGAAGAAACACATTGACAAAGGAAGAAAAATTAATTTGAACTTAGATAGTATGGTTCTAGAATCAATATTTAATTTGGTTTTCTCTTACAAGAATTATCACAGCATATTTGTATAGTAATTTTTAATATTTTGTCCAAATTTAGTAAAAAGAACACTTACCACAGGTCTATGTGGTCATAGACAGATATCTATGTAAATCTGAAATATTAAGATAAAATTCAATTGAAGTCAATTGGCCCTTTGTTAAATAAATTTGGAATATCCTCTTCTGAAATAGAAACGTAGACATTGCAATTGATTCAGTGGCAGCATGAGGGCATCCTAAGATCATGGATACAGTCGTTTAATCACCTATACTGGTTTTTGAGTATAGCTTGCAGTCATATTTCTTTTGCTAATTCAAGATCACTTTTAAAATAATCTGTCTTCCTGCAATGGCTGAGATATAAAAATTGAAATTCTTACTTCAAAATACCTATTTGTTAAATTTCATAGAATACTTCTGATCATATACATTTTTGCTCTTTTATTTTATTCTCGTAATTTGCCCAACATTAGATTAATATAACATAATAAACACTGCTGGAGTATCTGTTCAGTTTTGAGGTGCTTGATCAAAGTAACGAGATGCTTGCCTGGCATCTATGTTTCCTCTCCGTCTCCTCTTTTCCCAGCTGATAAAAGTAGAGGGACACTTGATCCATGTTTAGAAGTCAGAATATCTGAACTGATCATTTAAATCGAGAAGCACAGAGACTGGCGGTAACAGATTTAGGATCATTAAAGACTCATTCTGAGCCCTGTATTACTGAAATAGACATTGTTCTTGTAATCTATTATCCTACAAAATTACCTCTTTCTTTTCTATTTAACTTAACGTTGCAGGATTAGTTTTCTGCTTATTAAAATGAAAATAGGTTTTGACAACACGGCATGAAAATCATATATTTGAAAAATTGACTATTAACTATTGAATGAAATAAAACATATTTAAGCAATTATTTTATTGATAAGTAATCATATTTAACATTTACTGAAGTCATAAATTTTTTCATAAAATTGCTGTCTACAAAAAAGCATTATGGCATACATTTTAGAGTCAGACAAAACTGCATTTGCTAAGTCACATAATCTCTCTGCTTTAGTGTACTAATTTTTAAAATAGGGAAGTAACAGCTAATTCATAATGTTGTGGTAAAGAATTAAAATATAGGAATTACATGGTGAACTGTAATGCACATGAAACAGTATCAGTAAGTATTAGCTATTATTAGTATTATCAAAATATTTTTCAATTTTTACAAGTTTACCGTTCTTATGTTCCATTCTTACCTACAAAAGTCATATCAAATTATTTTTATAGCATAGTTTAGCTTTTCACTTCCAAACAATTCTCAGAGCTATATTTCAAATTTTTATATTTGTTTGAAGTATCAAACTGATTTGTTATGAAATCTGAGGCAAAACACGAATACTCTACAAGGCTAGTGTGAAATCCCACACAGTAGAAATTCAGATACCTGGCAACTGTATATATCTACATAATGTTCAAGACTATAAAATAATAGCAGGCAAACTCTATTGAACCATAACAGAAGTTACACAGAAATACTGATAAGACACATCTGCTCAGTGATCTGCTGTGTGTGTGTGTGTGTGTGTGTGTGTGTGTGTGTGTGATGATTCATTTTGAAGTAGTAGCCAACATGGTAATACCATGGTCCAAATTGATGTATATATTTCTTTGATCACTTTTCAATTTTCTAACTGTCACCATTTAGACATACAGTAAGAGTCTACTATAACCAGCTTACATTTTAATACTTACAACCCGAGACCCAGGTTAAGACTGTGGTATATGCAAGCATACTGAAAATAATGAATATATACAGAGTAATATAAAGCTGACATACACTATTTATGAAGCATTAAGCTTTTTGACAAGTCATTTAATATTGCTTCAACAGTATGCACATTAACATAGAAATGATATATTGGGAGATAATTCGCCATGAGTCTCCCGTGTTTCTTTATACCTTGCAAGCCTTTGGTTCTGCACAACTTGCAAGCCTTTGTTTAAAACTATATTTTTAAGAAAAATCGTATAGCAAACAACCTTGGACAATTGATACAGTGTCTCCTTGTGCACAAAGTGCAGTCATGCTTTCTCTCCGGTAAAAGAAAAATGTCTTTCTCCTGAACAAAGAGCAGGCACGTTGACTGGCATTATAAAATTTTCAGGTTTCCTAAACTCAGGGCCCCTCTCCTGTAAAACAATCCATTCCATGTTCAAGCAAACATCTGGGCTTACCTGTGTGAGCCTCATGGGACTATGGGAGCCAGAGGAACAGATCCACTGTCATGGACTGGGCACAAACATAAGATCCTATGTTTCTGATGAAGGATCTACCACTGCATTTAAGAACTGTAACTCCTGCCAAAAGATGACTTGTTTGATGATTCCATCTTAATCTGGGGCATTTGCTGCCACATTGTTATAATATTTCTTAAGCTCTCATATGGTTTTAACATTAGAGCTAGGGAAGTTTTTCAGGGTGGAGGGCTGACTGTAAGAATTATTTAGATAACATTGGGTGAGTTTCTCATTCTCCTGTGGGTCCTCTTTTTTCAGAAGTATGAACAAGTTTAGGAGGCCACATTGCATGGAGTGTGGTCCCTGTCTATTCATGACAGATAAACTTCATCAAAACTTTGACCCTCTGTTGGAGCTCATTGCTATAGACCCATTTTTAGAGTACAATGTTACTGTTCCAGTCTGACCAGCCAACTCCAGCATATCATTATAGCCCTCAAAACTAATAAGCTATGTTTTCAGCAATCAGTACCATTTTCAGTCTGACAAAGATACACCTTTCATTGCAAAAACTATTCAACAATGGACTGATGGTGAAGATTTTCAAGGAAGCTTCCATGCTCTTTACAATCCCAAATGAACTAAAATGATTTCTACCCTGAACTCCATTATCTCTTTCTGGTCCACATATCTAAGTAAAGCAGTATAGTCATTTAATTCGGGTGTCCACAGAAAGAAATAATTTCCTGGCTTCTTCCTAAGTAATGATCAGAACAAAAGTGGTGATGAGTTATCTAAGCCAATTTTGAAAATTTGGGATTCCACCAAGTCCAGCCCAGGGCATGAGGCTTCTATCTTTCCCTCAATACTAAGCCCAAACTGGCCTGGTTGCTACATCTTACTGGTGGCGGCCTGGCCAGAAGGGGACCTAGGGGATTCAAACATAATTGTGGTTCTGCCCCTTGATTCTCTTGTTGGATTGTCATGGTCTTAGGTCATAAGGATAACATCTTGTTTGAGTTCACTGCTCACCATGTTGTCCTCCTCCAACACTAATCATAATGGATCTTTGTAAAGTTTTATAAAGATGTCCTTCCAAATAAGTGCAACTGTTCCATCCAGACCAAAGGTCTAGATGCAAGTAGGCATTACTGAGAAAAAGGCAAAGTTTTAGCTACTTCAATGAGACAAATCAATTTTGTGATCGTAGAGTGAGAACAACAACCTTGTCAGTAGGGAAGCAATACCTCAGACCCTGGGAGATGCAGGGGAGGGAGGGGCACTAGAGATTTTTGTATTTCAGTACTGCCCCTTCCTCTTTAAGGAGAACATCCTGGAGAAATTCTTCCAATATATTTCATGCACCCCAAATTTAAAGGACCACTAAGTTTTCCATCCCATGCCAGACAGCTCTGATATTTATTTGATCACCATTTCCCTAACTTTCTCCAAAAGACTTTCAGAAACAGGAAATGATGGCCCCAGTTTCTGTACCTCTACCCAAACACCTGTCACTTCAATCCTTTGGATGTAATTCCACGGGGCAAACAAATATCACGTGGCTGAATATGTGGACAGACAATATGGGTTATACATTCCCTCTAAGACCAAGGACTAGACTCAATTATTAAAACGGATCTGGGAATCCTAAGGCTTACCACCTGTCTAGAAGGTCACATTGGATGTATTATAAATCTGTGCCCCCTGAATAATTAGGTTCACCTTGTGGGTTCTCAAAATTGTGACTGGCTCTCTCATTCCAGGGGTAGCACGAGTACTCCTAGGGCTGTATTTCTTTTATGGAAACCAGACATTAACTTCCCTCCTTCCTGAAAACTTGGTAACTTGCACCATAGGAGTGGTCATAAGAGAATTTAAGTGTTTAAAGAAATATCGCTGTAGAATCACTGATGAATATGGAGGTCTCTCTAAAAAGATGCTATCTTTATTTACTCTAGGAAGCTTTTTAGAGTGATAACTGACTCGTTTTATTATGTGCACCCTGCTGGCAGTTATCCCTACCATAAGAATCATGTCTGTTACAAAAAATGTGGTGAGAAGTTTGTCCCTTTCTTTGGCTGAAGTAATTAATGATCTCACCTTGGCCATGGAAGTCATTCAGGTTAATCTCAATTCTCTGTTCATGGTTGTAATAGATGATAGACTTTCCCTAGATTTCTTTGAGGGCCAAGGAAAAGTCTATGCATTACTAATATATCCTTCTGTATCTGGATTAATGCCTTGGGCCAAGAGAAAGATCGCTACACAAACTTAAAAAGAAAGCCACTTGGATTTCTAAGGTAGGACCAGATAGTGTGTGACTTGTTCATGTAGTTTGGTTTGGAGACCTTGGAGGGGAAGCTTGCTCAATAAAATACTCATTTAAATTTGAATATCAGATAAATCACAAATAATTTCACACATACGTTTGCCCTGTGTAACATGTGAGATGTCCTTAGATTAAACAACTGTTTACGTGAAAGTCAAATTAGCTAGATATTCTGTATTTTTTTCTCTAAAGTTAGCAACTCTACGTGAGGGGTACAGTCGAAGTCAATATTGCAGGATGGCCTCATCCTTTTTCTTGAAGTCCTGTTGATATTTGCCTTAATTTAAGACTGCATGAGCAATTGAATGGATTTGATCTCAGTCTTTGGACAGATTACTCAGAATAGCATACCCGTGGATAATTCACTCAAAGCCAAGACATTGTAGAAACAAGGGATGGATATTTTTGAAAGAAAATTTCTATCACCACTTGCATGAAAGTGCATTTTTCAATACAGCTATTTCAAAAAGTGCATTTTGTACACATCTATTTGTGTTTATTTTAGGTACTTTAACCTTTACACCTAAATATCAGAGTTAGGGGCAATTTCTCCTTTGTACCGAGCTTCTAGAAAGTGCTTGTAATATTGTAGTCACTTAATGAACATTTTGGAATGAATGTATAAATATATGAATGAAAAAATAAATGAATAAATTACTATGCAAAAATATAATTACTATCACATACACAGGATTTATATTTTTTCCATTAGGATAATTTATTCACAACTAAAACATCTGCATATAAATAAGTTTGCTGATTATTATCTAAATATTTTGAAATATGGCACTGATGGTTCATTTAAGCATGATGGATTAAAGATAAAATTCAATATAGTCTGGATTAGCGTAGTGACACATCCAACTGAGTTTAGTTAGAAAACTCAGGAAATAACGTATTGCTGAAATTTGATCTATATTGGATTAATATAAGGGGAGTAAACACTACTGAGTATCTGTTCAAATGTTCTTGGAGAATGCCCTATCAAAAGGGTTAGTTTCTTGGCAACTATGTTTTTACCATATACTTCCTATATATGGTTGTTCAACTATATTGTATTTTTCTCTATCTAGGTTGGTTTTTCTCATATCACTTTAGAGTTGTTGAAATAAAGTAAGTGCCTTATTCTTATAGGATCTTTATTGACAAACTCTAGCCTTGGATTATTCTACTTCCCTCTAACAAAGCTATTATTGACTATTATATTTCCATTAAAATGGTGTGATTTCATAAATTAATTGTAGATCAATTTTGTGTTTCCATCTATACTGACTTCAAAAGTCCTTTTGAAAAATTTTAGTCAAAATTCCAAGTCTAATAATTTTTATCTCTTCATTTGGCATGTTTATGGATCCTTAGCAATACATTGTATGTGTCATTGCAAAGCATAGCACATTCTCAGAATGAATGAAAATTTATTTGTCCATCATTAGCAATTAGAATTGCAGCCAATTCTCATTTAATAAGTGTAGTTTACACTAGCTGTTCAGTTAAAATCCAACCTTGGTCCTTGGGTTGAAGGCAAAACTCACACAGACCACTTTCTGCTCTGCCCACGTCCATAATCCTTTTGTGCTCTATCCTAAACTTGCCCCATAACTCCACTTTCACAATTGCCTTAGTCATTCTGACTTCATGACTTGATTTGTACATGTTACTCTGACGCCAGTTGAAATTCCATCTCAGTCATGATCATGCTATATGCAAAACAGAACCCTCAATCATAGCCTGGAAATACTTCGAACTCTAATCTGACAAGTAAGTTAATTAAAACAAGTAAAACTGGTGCTGTTTTGGTGAACATGAGTGGGAACACAATATCTGAGTGATGGGTTTTATATTTTCACCATTTCTTTTTGACTGTGCTTAATCAATTTAAAAGAGAGTATGTCATAGCTTCCCTGACCCAAAGAGAGCTCTATCTCCCATGAATTTCTTTCCTAATAGTGAGATTTCCCCCAAGTAATTGTCTTTATTTTCACAGACAGAATAAACTTTATATTTGCATAAAATAGGATCAAAATCTCAAAATTGTAGGGGAATAGAAAAGGTACAATAGGTGATCTAGAAGTGCAAATGAAGCTACAAACTTGTGTACAATGTTTAACATTAAGACAAAACATTTTTGAATTAGGAAATTGGAGCAATAAATGTCCTTTGGACTTCTACTGCATTCTGTCCCTTTTAATATATCACATGGTTTCACCAGTTTGGGCATAAATATTATCCAAATGACATAAATTCCAATTTATTAGGAAGCTCCTTTTTGCGACCCACGTAAGTGACATTCTCTCTGCAGGTTTATTTTCAAACATGCAGCTCATAATGGGGAGTCCCTGCAGCCATTGCAAGGGAATGACTGACAGAAAGCATTGTTTCATACTCTTTTTGAGGCAGTTGGCGTGAGACTTGGAGTTTAAAAGAGCCCTTTGTAAGTAAAAGGTTGAATAGTATGAAAGGCAGTCTATACAGCTTCTAAGTATTCCTAGGGGAGTTTGTTCCTGCTCTTTAAAACCTGCCCTTTTGACAAACTAAAATGATTTCAAAAGAAAGTGATTACCAACATGGTACATTTCGCTATGGATGTACAGTGAGCTATAAGTTGAGATAAAGGTCAACTGTGGTTATTGGTTAAATCTGCAGGAGTCAGCAAATCAAAAAGCTGTCACTGCTTGAAGGAAAGAAATGTGTGTCCCACCAAATCCTTCACTACTGTCTAATAAGTGAGAACTCAAAACTGTTAGATTGGATAGAAATTACTAATAATGCTCTATGTCCTTATATTGAAATAGTGGAAAAGTTGGAGTGGCATTCTTCTTTGACTCAGGGGAATTCTTTTGTAACCTATCCCAAAGAGCTCTCCTGTACCATTTTGAATTTAGGAGGTAATTCAGACCTAGAGCTTGGGCATGTCACTTTATAAACGACTGTCCTTTGTCATTTCATTTACAGAGAATTTTACCTTCAGAACTGGATAAACATCATGTCTCCAACTTATTCCAGAACCTTGAAACAGGCAGAATTCCAATTTTTTTCAGTATTTCTTGGATTTTCTAGTGTCTTCAATTCTTTATGGGGATAATGTTTTTTGTATTCCTAGAGTAGGGTTTGGCTCTCAATTGTATACAGTATGTTTAAATCAGTGATGAAAATATGAGTGTCACTGGAGGTGTAGAAATTTGACACGTTCTTACATTATTGTTGGGGGTATAAATTGATAAATCACTTTTTGGACATACTTTTATAATATATTTATGGAGATACTTAGGAAATTGACCTGGTAATTCTATGTCAGGAAGGAATTGAGGAAAGACAACAAACAAAAATTTGGTTCATCTATAGCACAGTTTCTGAAAACAGAACTTTGAACCAATCCAACGATGAAAAATGGTTAGGTAAAATTTAGGAAACCTTGAAAGAATCACCTCATTATCTTTTCCACAGAAAGGATACCTATTACCCTATCTGAAATTTCTCTCCACTCTTTCCCTATATCATGTGTTCTTTATACCTCTGCTGGGGCCCCGCCTTTGTTCCCTTAGTAACGGTCCTGTGCTCTTGCTCTGCTTTGTATCTCAGGAGGAATAGCCTCCTCCCATGTCAGTTGGCATCTAGCAGCATCGGGTCAATGGGAGGCCAGTGTGGGAAGTTTGGGGGGTCTGAGGAATGGAAGAGTCCATGGATTTCTCCCCTCCCTCTTTACCCTTGGTTGCATCTCTAGCAGTAGTTGTGTAAGTTCTGTGGTTATAGTTTGTCTTTGTTGGGTCTCCTATAACAAAAATCCCATAGACTGGATGGCTTCAACAACAGTTATTTCTCACAGTTCTGAAGCCTGGGAAGTCCAGGATCAAGGCACCGGCAGACTGGTGTCTGGTGAGAGCCCACTTCCTGGTTCATATATGGCTATGTTTGCTGTGTTTTCACACGGCAAAAGGGGTGAGGGAGCTCTCTGGGTGCTCTTTTGCGGAAACACTAATCTCATTCACCATGGCTCCACTCTTATGATCTAATAATCTCCCAGAGGCCCCACCTCCAAGTACTACCACATTGGGGTTAGGCTTTAATATATGAATTTGGAGTGGAGGGGGGGTAACAAACCTTCAGTCTATAGCATAGTTCCTGCCAGATATGTCTGTCACGAATCCAGCTTCCGCAAGTGACTGGCCTCTGGGCTGCTGTAACACTACGTCTTCCATTTGTCCCTCCAAAATTGGAGTGGAAGAAACATCCTATCACTAGACTCTGGATTGCTTCAGAGACACTGATTTAGCTTCTTAATTTACCACACCAATAACCAATGCATTCAATTTCCTCTCTTTTAAATATCCAGAGAGATTTCTTTCCTGACTGAACTCTAACTGATGAATTAGTATTTACCTAAAATTGTCTTACAGTAAATATCTTTGTATAATTTATTATAATCGAAACACTATAATTATTTCGTGGGAGTACTACAATTAGACCCCAGGGTTGCGAATAAATTCCACTTCCAGTAATCAAAGAGCTTTTTGGAAGTTTCTACTCCTTCCTAATTCAAGATCCTTCACTCATGTTGACTAAATCATATTATAACCATGGTAGTACTTTAAGTACTCCAAGAAACTGCATTAACCACCCTATGAGAAAACATTGTCTCAATTGTTGGATTTCTTTTTCTTACAGGAAAATCTCAGTGCATTTTGTTTCAATTGTTATCTATTAGACTTCATACCACTGAGTTAAAGATCAAATTATCTGCTTTTTTTTTTAAAGCAAATTATTGGAATGGCAAGAATGGTAAATTTTCATTTTTTCAGCATACAAATGGGCCATATAGATGATTCCTTATGAATAAAGCTTAGCAAACAGCATGCAACGCAAGTTCACTGTGCTCATGGAATTTTAATGTTTTTTTCCCTCTATTTTGAATTTTTCCTTCACTCTCTGAATTTGTTTTAACATTTTCAATTTTTCTTTTATTTTACATCGTATTTTGAGATAGTTGCCTTTCACAATGTACGTGGTTTGTTTTTGGAAAACACTCCAGAATTATCTTAGACCTCAAAACAAAATTTAATTAGTTCTGCATTAATTTGGCATGTTTGACTGGTTATTATGGCAGAGGTACAGGGGAATCAATATCTTATCCCAAGAGGACATTCCAGTTTCCATTTAGTTTTGTTTGGTTTTTAGTCTGCTTATACTCCAATTTATTTTTCAGTTCTCATATTACAAAATGTGTGCATTCATTTTTTCCCTTTAATTTAAATTTATATTTAAAGTAAAATTATTAGCAATCATAGAATAATGTGATTGGCATTTTTAATTTTATTTAATTTATCAGACTCACCTGATATTTGTCTAAAATATTTTGTCTCAGAGATTTTCATAATCACGGACTTATAAGAAAAAAATTCATTTAGGAATATTTGAAATAATATTCTTCAAATAAGTCGACATTATTCAAAATCTCAATTTCTGTATTGTCTATGTCTAATGAAATAAATTTTGCAGATTAAATTCAGGTATTTTAATGATATAAAGAAGAGTCAATTAAATAGCATCCATGCAACTATATATTTTGAGCCACAGATCACACTAAGGCAATTTCCTATGATATACCATAAATTTTCCTTAGTGTGTAAATAGCAACAGTAATGGAGTTAATGGTGCTATTTATTCACTGGACATACTGGACACCTGTAATTTTTAGGAACACGTACCAGAAAGTAACTAATTAATGCAATTTGCTAACAATTATTTCAATTCCATGCAAAAGTAAACCAAAGCAGCTTGTAATATACAATGTTAAACTTAATTTAATATAGTTATATTTACTCAGAAATCTGCCTTAAAGTGGGTTTCTTCCACAACATGAAGGCATCCCATTGTCACACCTTAAAAGATATGATGCTAAACCTATGTTTTGTTTTATAAGCACACCATTTTATTTTTCTTGAAAAAAATTGTAGGTTATTGTTATAAGTAGCCAATTTATGTTTGAAGCATCCAGAAACAATGGTTCCACAAATCAAGCTTAAGCAGCCTTGGCTCAGACTGCTACTCTCCTCCAGCCCATTCCAACTGATGAACACCACCTGTGGCACTCCTAATTCACAGCAGCTGGCAATAATTTCCCTGGATTACCCATTACCAGTAATTATTCCCAAGATAGACTATTAGATATGGCTTGTGAACATCTCAGCTATACACTTGAAAAAATTAATTCTAATATTTCCTTTGAGATTCATTTGTATCTTGGTGGCAACGTAAATTAATGGAATACTCTTAAAAAAAAAAAAACAGAGGCATAGGCTTATTTTTGGAAAAGTAATAAAATTACCATAAATAATATATTTACAGATTTTCCAGGGTTCTATGTGACTATTTTAAAATATAGAAACACTTGTAAATCCTGTAGATAAGGTAACATGAAACAGTTGGTGGTTAACTGTTTTGGTTTTTTTTTCTCTCTCATACCGAAGCCATTTCCAAAAATTTGACTTAGAGTACACGACAATTATGTGTAGTTTAGCAAAAATATTATTGCTTGAAAAGAGGAAAAAAAACATGAAAGAAAGCATTAATCACATTTTACACCCAAAATGCCTTTGGAAACTTGCATTAACTGAGTTTAAAGATATAAGGCTAAATTCACAAGAATTTAAAGTGGTCGCTTTGAATATTCTTTCATAAAGTTATAAATTCATTTGTAATTCGTGGTGTAGTGGGTAAGTCGGGGGAGCTCGGATTCGATGCCCTGAGTTTGTGGGTTTGGTTCCTGGGTATGGACCTACCCCACTTGTTAGCCATGCTGAGGCGGTGACTCACATATAAAATAGAGGAAGATTGGCACAGATGTTAGCTCAGGGCTAATCATCCTCAAGCAAAAAAAAAAAAGAATACTTTTTGCCTCTTATTTTTATAAACTACATACTTGAATCTGTTATTGTCCTTGTTCATTTTTGCCACTTAGAGTAGTTGTAATATAAGGGATGCATATGTCTCTAAAAGCTGAAATGTATAAGCTCTTCTAGTCTGCTACAAAATGCTAGTGTATGAAGTTCACAATCATCCATGTCTTAGTTTTCTCTGTGAGAGAGAAGTTGCTGTGGTTTAAAGTTATAATCAATATACATGAATAGGAAAATTAGTGACAGAGAGGAACAACTTTGCATACAAAATACACAGGGCATGTTGGCGTTCAGGAAAAGAGAGTAGCTTTGCCTTAAAGAGAAATGGTTAGTTGTCCCAGAATGAGAGGAAAGTGCAGGACAAAACCTGAGTGGATATATAAAGTTGTAGAAGATTCGTGGGAAAGGAATCCTGTTTTTCCTGGTCAAATCTGGCTAGGATTTGGTAGGTCTATATATAAGATTTTCAAAAAGAATTTAGCGTCAAATATTATACTAATACAAAATTAGAATTTGATTTTCTTTCTGTTAAAATAAAATCTTGGACTATTGGTCTACTTTTAATAAAAAGTTACAAAAGGTGTTTTTTTTACCTTCTAAGTGATCTGCATAAAATTATCAATATAATTTCCTTCGTTTTATACTGACTTTATCATGTTCTTGATTGTTTAATAGAGCAAAGACTTTTCCCTTTTGAAGGAGCTAAGTTTCTTTATAATCATGTTACCTCCTATGTTTACTTTTAATATCTTCTGTTGTCACTTTGGTTGAACAGGTAGCCACGTATTTTTTCTTAATAAACCAGGATCTTATTTAATCAAGTGTTCAAACCTCTCGACAAATTTTAATATTTTGCCTTTTCAAAATAGCATCCTAAATGATATCTTTTGAAACAAAACTGTTTTTAAGATTTCCCAGATGGCTCCTGGAACATCACAAAGATTTTTTCTTTCACTTTTAAGAAAGAGAGATGCTAGAAATAATTAGGCTTATTTGATATGTTACTATTGATAGGTTTCTTGGGAAGTGTCATGAATTCAGATATGTTGCTCAGCCTTTCTTAGGTTAAATGTGTAGGGATAAAATTCTATTTCAGAAGTTGTATAGTTCATGGGAAGTTCCTAGAAATATGTCAATTTCCTCATTTTTAATGATCTCTTTCTATTTATCAGAGTCCTTATGATGCCTTGCCGTGTATTGGATAACATTATAGTGTCATCGATTATGAAGTCAGTTATTTTTAAAATATTAACTTGATCATGAATTTACTTCGTTAATTTGAGTCCAATATATTCTAGGCCAGTAGTTTTCAATTGTAGATTTATATCATTTACCTATGAACTTCTATTAATATACAAACATCTGTGTAAGACCTACTCCAGACTTACTGGGTCTCCTTACTGATAATATATTCTTGGTGTATTCTAACTCCGTGTTTGGTATATTCAACTATGTGTTTGGTACAGTATGTGTCAGCACCATTTTACATTTAAGATTTTTTTCTCTGTAAGGATTATGTTTGTCCATTTTCATAAATTACATATAATTTCCAATCTTCTTTGAAAATACAGTTAATCATATTTATAAATATTTTGCCTGACAGTTTGCATTGATTTTTTTTTTTGCATGCCACAGAAAGAGGCAAATTTCCTTGTCAGTTGCATTATTCTTGTAATGACCTTTCATCAGATCTTTCACTTTCGAAAAATCATCTGTCATAATTTAATCATAGCCATTTTAAGTCTTTTGTTATCTATCTCCAGGTAGGTTTTTGTTTGTTTCTTTCCTTTGTTTCTGTTTTGCTTTACACTGGTGCTTCCCTGAAAGTGCTTGTAAATCAGCTACACGCCAGAGTGCATTTTCAACAAAGAAGAACTGTCTCACAGTCCTGTGGAAATGGCGTATGCCAGGTACTTTTGGTTACAGCTTCTTATGTCATCACTTAAATAATTTTGAGATCATACTAGTAAACAGCATCATGGTATTCAGAACTTTAATTGAGATGGAACTATGAGATTGGTAACCCAACATCAAATGGAACAAGAATTAATTACAAAGGAATGAATGAACTGATGGCGATGATTGTAGTTTTTTTCCAAATATTGTCGATATATTAATATCTTGTTTCTGGATACAAGGGACACCTTTCTTTCTATTAAACTATCCCTAACAGTAGTAGACCATGCTTTTGTAAATAGAAATGAAACATGTATCTTTTTCTTCCTGCCTGACTCCTCCAGAATTTGGAGTCTCTCATTGCGTGGTTTTATTTCCATGGCAACATGGTTATTTGCATAAGTTTAATAAGACTCTGTCCTCTTTTTAAATAGTTTAGAGTTGAAATCATTTATCACTTAACCAAAGCCACACCTGGAGTGTCATATATGAAATGATGCTTATTTAATCAGCTATGACCAGACATAAGAAAGATTTTAAGAAAGTTAAGGCAAAAGCACTGGTAGCACCTGAAGCTGAAACGTAATGGACACACGCTCATGCTTTATCCACAGTGATGGGCTTTTGAGATACCTAGATAGCCACTAGGTCTCTCCTCAGTCCCTTGTCCGAAGTAAAGTCCACAACTTCCATAAGATTACACATCAAAGCAAAAGGAATCTTAAATGTCTTCACAAATATCAGTGGGGATGCTTCAGCCCTTATATTGAGCAGCTGACCTCAACCTGCCCCATCTGGTAGAATCAAGTCCTGTTAAAATGTAAAAATGAGACAAGAAAAAGTGCCAGAACCTTCTGGTCTCTTGTTTCATTGGCAAATAGATTTCAATCAACTCGCAAAGTTTTGTGGGTCTGAATATGTTTTGGCCAAGATGGCCTTAACATGTGTTTCCCTCAGCTTGACTAAACTATAGACGAGTTTCTTCTTGACTTTAGGCTTCTGACTTCCTATTTCTTAGAGCATTTACTTTAGAAAACTTGCAAGTGTAAATTTTTTTCTGCTCCCTTTGAGATATAAAATTTCTCCCAGTCTCTTGACAGTTTCACAACCCAGGATTGTCTTTCTTGAGGAACTGAGAGCCATCCCTTTGAAATGAAATCATCAAGGAAGAATTATCAAGAAAGATAGCATCCGTGTCTCCCAGTTTCCATAGGAGAGAAGGAGCCTAACTTTGCTTAGCAAACACAGGTGTCCTAATAGCGTTGACCAACTTCCCCCCAACATCCTCCAGTACTTTTTCACTAATTCACCCCAGCACTTAAAAATTCTCCCACCTCTTGTTTCAACAGAGTTGAGTTCAATATCTCTCTCATTTTGCAAAAGTCTTGAATAAAGTCTTCTTTGCCGTTATTCAAGACATCAATTATCATCGATTATCTCCTTATAAAACATCAATTATCTCCTTATAAGCATCAATTATCTCCTTATAAAACATCAATTATCTTCCTATAAAACAATTGCTGGCAGTTCTATAAGGATCACTTACACCTTCTGGATCTTGAAAGACTTCAATCTGATTCAACATCAATTGTCTCCTTATAAAATAATTACTGGCAGATCAAAAAGGATCCCTTACACCTCCCGGATCTTGAAAGACTCTAATCTGATTCAATCTGATATCTTTAAAACTCCCAAGATCTTACTAAATACACTCATCCTTACCGCCAATAGATCAAGTCTGTTATTTCCCCCAGACACTGCATTGCATCCCTACATAATCTTCAGATAGGAGATCTAATTTTCCGGAAAATATACCACTGCAAGATCAATCTTGAACCCAGGTGAAAGTGACCTTACATTGTCCTTCTTATCACCAATACCACTGCAAAACTACAAAGAGCATGACGTCTGGTTCGTATTTCACAATTTAAAAAAAAACGCAATACTTACTCTAAATGGAAATCCACCCAAACTGTGAGCCCCTAGAAACAGCTAACAACACCAAGTAGACATTTGGAACAAGCAGATAACATCACGAAGTGGTCAGTTTCCACTCAAGATGCTCAAACAAGATTGTCCAGGATATACTCTAGTAAATCCTCACCATTTTTCTTCCTTGTCTATGCTTTGTCATATTTTTTCTTCTTTTCCAGTCATCTCTTATTCAAACTTCCTAGAATGAGGTGACTGAAGCACTTGCCTTGGGTGCAAAATTTAAGGAGACATCAAAAAATATAGTAATCACAATAAATAGTATTTAAATGAAAACTTTCAAAAATCAAAATTAATGCAGAATTCACCGATGAACAAAATGTCAAAGGTATAAATAAAGACAGATTAGTATTACTGCTTTGTCATTTATTGGGAGCCTCCAGTGTGTCTCAGGGTGGCACACTTACTGATCTTGTCTTTGTTGTTGTAGTTTGGCTATTATTTTTCTGTGTTTTATCATTTATATTATTTTTTAATGAATGAATTACTTAAATTTGTTTAGAATTGTTTTTACCATTTTCAAATGTATTGTGATTTTCATTTATATTTATGTAGTCCATGACTTCTAACTTGTAGATATGTTTCCACATTATTGATTTCTATAAATGCTTTTAAATCAATATCTTTAATTTTGATTAAAATATTTTCAGTTTATGCTTATGTTTGTCTCTTGGACAATTTATATTCCTAATTGTGAGAGATGTATTAAAATCTCTAAGACATGAGATTTGTCAATTCCAAGCTACAATTTTGTTACTACATGGATTAAGATTATTAGGTAAACAAACATTTAGAACTATTAAGATGTTTAATTAATTAAACTATTTATCATTGTGTGGTAAAATTTCCTATCCCAAATAATGCCTATTGGCTTAAAGATTGTTTTTCTTAACTTATTGTTTTTTTATTGTGACTAGTGAGCATGTTTCCATTCTTCATGTGCATCTGTTCCTCATTCTATTCTCTTGAAAACTACATATTATCCTTTTAAAAAACCAGTGTGGTCATCTCCATTCTCTAACTGACGTTCTTAGTCCACTTTAAAAAAAAGATGTATGTGTATATAACTAAGTTTTGACCTCTTCTATCCCTATTGTTATCTTCCTCTTTTTTCTGCCTTCCTTGGTTTTAATAAAGTTTTTTATATGATTCTTTGTTATCTACCCTCTTGGTGTATCAATTTTACTTCACCTCTTTTTTTTTTTTAAGTGGTTGCTCTAGAATTTGCAATGTACATATTTAACTAATCCAAGTCAACCTTCCACTAACACTCTACTGCTGCATGTGCAGTGCAGGGTCCTTCATACGGAGTATGCCCAGCTCACCTCCTGTCTCTGATGGCATAGCCGTCATTCACTTTCCTTAGCCATATGCTATCAGCACCCAATACATTGGTACTATTATTATTTAAACTTTTTTTTTTTTACCTTAAGAACAGGAAAAGTGATTTTATTTTACCTTCATATATCCCTTCTTTAATATTTTTACCTTTTTTACGGACCCTCCACTTTTTAACCCACATCATTTTATTTCTCCCTGAGGAACTTCTTTTAACATTGTTTGAAGGACAGATTTGCTAATGATGAAATTCCTCAGCTTCTATTTGTCTGAGAAAGTCTTTATTTCTCCTTTAATTTGAAGGGTATTGTTTCTGGATAGAATCCTAGGTTTGTGTATGTGTGTTTACCTGCTTACCTTAATTGTTCCCTGTTTCTACACCTACATCCTTCAAGACCACCACATCATCTTCATGTGCTTACTGCTCACTCTTCTCAGGTACAGATTCATCTAATTTAATGAAATTACTAACTGCGTTTCATCAGGATCCAATCATTTTGCAGTAAATCGGTCCCCCAGTGCATTTGGTCTGACATATTGCCTGAAGTAAATTTCCAGTAGTGCTATTTCAACATTATATAGCACATATTTTAGATTTTATCCCACTTCTTTACTAAATCTTTTGCCTAATTACCACATAGAGTTCTTATGGTAAATTTAGAGATATATACCACTTTACAGGAATGAAATCTGACAGAGCTTGTGAAGTAGCAACAAGTCTGCTCATTTTATTCTTCTGTTAGACTACTCTTATTAAAATCAAAATAAATATAATAAATTCTAAAATTGTTTGAACTATGAATTACATATGTCTTAAAATTCTCTATGCAAACATTTAACCTTGAAAAATAAATTTGAATTAAGATAGTTTCAACATGTGTGAGCTTTTCTCAACTGAAATATTTAGTATTTAGATGTAGACTATGTTTTAACTTTAGTATATTACTGTGATAACTTTACTCGGTTTACTGTATGGAACTTTTCTCCCATTTTTTGAATTCTCTGTGCCCTAGGAGGCTAAACTTTAGATTCCTTTCTCATTGGTATAGTTTTGGCTAAAGTGTAGGGGGAGAGAGACAGCTGTGTGTATATTCCACCTGCTCTGTCCATGCTGGGCCTCTGTTTTGTCCAAGGCTGATTCTCTATGACCACAGTAACATTTGGGTGGCCCCACTCCCATGACTGTAACACTTACTAAGTTCTGATAAAAGTAGTCACTTCCCTGCAAAGCTAAGTATGATAATGACTTCTAGTTATTGCTAATCCCTGGGAATTTCACCATCTATTTTAGTTCCACTCAGCTCTGCATCTACTGCTATAAATAGTAAATATATTAAATTATCTTAAATAAACTCTTTGATTGTGTCATCTCTTTTCTGTCAGGCCTGGCAAGACTAATAAATAGGCTAACCGAATTTTCAGTAGAATTAAATCAGACTAGTAGAGTATTTTATTAATTATATGTTGCTAATTGATAGGAAATGGTTGAGTAAATAGTTATTAAGATTTTTTTTCTACTTGGAATATTAGCAGGAAATATGACAATAAGAGCTGTCTTAGTCACATCCCTGCTTTTTCCTCCTAAGCTATTTTAATATTAAATAGCTAAAATTTGAGAGAAAGTACAGTGTTCTGAGCCTAGAAACAGGTACGGCTGCTGAAGTTGGCTTTACATTAATCACATTAATATGGAATCAGAAACAAATATACTTCTTACATTCTATCCTAATTAAGATCTATGGGATTCTGCACAGATGAGAGATATTCGGAAAGGGCTCTTAATAAACAACTCTTTCGTCATAGGTCACATCTCTCCTGTGAAGGATAATTCCTGCTCTACAAGAATCTTCCACTGCAGGGATGTGTGTCAAGACGTAGAAAGCAGGGCAGTATTACCAGCCTCTATGTGTTTCTTTTGTACACATACACTTTTTCTCTTCCTTTTTAGATCCCAGTTTATTACAAAGCACTAAATTCCATTGTTCAATGAGGCTGGGCTAGAGAAAGTTTAAATTGGCTATAGATAAATGAAGTTACCTAGCAAGAGCTTCTGTAGCCCAATGGATGAAACAGTGGTAATGATCAATTCCCTTCTACATTATAGGAATGAGATATTTGAATTACATGTACATTTTCTCCACATTGAAGAACTATTTAAGACCTCAGAAACAGAATCAACTTTTGTTGACTCTCAGCACTTTATTTAACACAGATATCCATATAACAACACTTAGTCGGTGGCATAAATCAATATAAATAAATTACTCATTGTCCCCATCCAGTAATGCATGATTCTAATGGAATGTGAAATAATTTGACAAATCAGAGAAGCTATAGTGGCATGAAAGCTCAAAGAATTAGCCATCAAAATTATAATTCATAAAACACATACAGTTTTTATCACTATTCACTTAAAGTGGCTAAATTATCATGTAAATAATATATAATTTCCTGTAGGGCCTCAGTATTTGCAGGCTGATAATACATTTTTGTCTTCAAATATTCTCAATATACTCTGAGCCAATTTTCTCTTGCTTCTTAGGTTGGTGATGGCATTTGTTAATATGCTCTTTTACTTTTATATTTAGTAGGTTAAATGTCATAGTCACAGATGTGTGTTGTCACTTCTCTAAATGAAATTCAGCAGCAGCAGTAATTTCCAAATGATATTGACCAAATGTCAGAAATTTATGAAAGAGGAGAGGTAAATGAAGTAATAAGAAAAACAGGACAAAGGGGATTGATAAGGGAGCATGTCATACCCATCTCATGGTTTTCGACAAATGTGGCAGTCACATCGAACCTCTGCCCACAGGAAAATTGAATTTTCTTTTCTTACCAAATCTTTTAAACTTTCCATTTCTCTCTTTCACTCTCTTTTGTAGTATTTTCTGCATCTTGTTTATTCTCGCTTTCTTTCTCTTTTACTGACATAAAACATCTTCAAAGCCTTCAGCCCATTCCTCCAAAAAACTTGTGCCTCCTTATAAGGCTTACCCTGACACTTGTACTCAGTGTTCTCTTTGATGTTTCTGTGACACAGAGAATTCTCTAGAGGCCACTGCTGAGACTCCCACGTCTGCATCTGAAAGCTTGTTCCACTTGTATGGTGCTCAGACACTTTTGCCACCGTAACTCCCTTTCCTAGAACTTTGTTTTTCTCCAACTTTGTGGGACTTCATTATTATATCCTTTCTCTCAGATTTCTTCTCTGTGAAATCACTCAAGAATAGTATCTGTTTTAATTTAAAGTAAAATATACTTCTTTAAAGTCATCTTTGTTTTTTCAAATCTTGGAATAAGAGCCAGAATAAATAAGATATCCACACTAGAGACATTAAATATGAACATTTGAAAGATACTACATGTTTTAGGTCACTGTCCAATATCCCAATTAGAATGAAGCAGCTTATGTAGTGTATTTTTTTTTAATTTTTATTTATTGCAGTAACATTGGTTTATATTGTATAAATTTCAGGTGTACATCATTATACTTCTATTTCTGCATAGATTACATCATGTTCACCACCCAAATACCAATCACAACCCATCACCACACACATGTGCCGAATTATCCCTTTCGCCCTCCCCCCTTCCCCTCTAGTAACCACCAATCCAATCTCTGTCTCTATGTGTTTGTTTATTGTTGTTATTATCTACTACTTAATGAAGGAAATCATACGGTATTTGACCGTCTCCCTCTGACTTATTTCACTTTGCATTATACCCTCAATGTCCATCCATGTTGTCACAAATGGCTGGATTTCATCGTTTCTTATGGCTGAGCAGTATTCCATTGTGTATATATACCACATCTTCTTTATCCATTCGTCCCTTGATGGGCACTTAGGTTGCTTCCAAGTCTTGGCTATTGTGAATAACGCTGCAATGAACACAGGGGTGCATGTATCTTTACTCATTGCTGTTTTCAAGTTCTTTGGATAAATACCCAGCAGTGGAATAGCTTGGATCATATGGTAGTTCTATCCTTGATTTTTTGAGGAATCTCCATACTGTTTTCCAAAGTGGCTGCACCAGTTTGCACTCCCACCAGCAGTGTATGAGAGTTCCCTTCTCTCCACATCCTCTCCAACACATGTTGTTTCCTGTCTTGTTAATTATAGCTATTCTGACGGGCGTGAGGTGATATCTCATTGTAGTTTTGATTTGCATTTCCCTGATAGTTAATGATTTTGAACATATTTTCATGTGTCTGCTGGCCATCTGTATATCTTCTTTGGAGAAATGTCTGTTCAGGTCTTTTGCCCATTTTTTAATTGGGTTGGTAGTTTTTTTGCTCTAGAGATGCATGAGTTCTTTATATATTTTGTAGATTAAGCCCTTATCAGATGTATGGTTTGCAAATATCTTCTCCCAATTGTTAGGTTGTCTTTTCATTTTGTTGATGGTTTCCTTTGCTGTGCAGAAGCTTTTTAGTTTGATGTAGTCCCATTTGTTTATTTTTTCTATTGTTTCTCTTGCCCGGTCAGACATGGTGCTTGAAAATATGTTGCTAAGACCGATGTCGAAGAGCGGACTGCCTATGTTTTCTTCTAGAAGTTTCACAGTTTCAGGTCTTACATTCAAGTCTTTAATCCATTTGGAGTTAATTTTTGTGTATGGTGTAAGGTAAGGGTCTACTTTCATTATTTCGCATGTGGCTATCCAGTTTTCCCAACACCATTTGCTGAAGAGACGTTCTTTTATCCATTGTATGTTCTTGGTTCCTTTGTCAAAGATTAGCTGTCCATAGATGTGTGGGTTTATTTCTGGGCTTTCGATTCTATTCCATTGATCTGTGTGTCTGTTTTTGTGCCAGTACCATGCTGTTTTGGTTACTATAGCTTTGTAGTATATTTTGAGATCAGGGAGTGTGATACTTCCAGCTTTATTCTTTTTTCTCAGGATTCCTTTAGCTATTCAGAGTCTTTTGTTGTTCCATATAAATTTTAGGATGCTTTGTTCTATTTCTGTGAAAACTGTTGTTGGAAATTTGATAGGGATTGCATTGAATCTATAGATTGCTTTAGGAAGTATGGACATCTTAACTATGTTAATTCTTCCAATCCGAGGGCACGGAATATCTTTCCATTTCTTTGTGTCTTCTTCAATTTTTTTCAGCAATGTTTTATAGTTTTCGGTGTACAGATCTTTCACCTCTTTGGTTAAGTTTATTCCTAGGTATTTTATTCTTTTTGTTGCAATTGTAAATGGGATGGTATTCTTAATTTCTCTTTCTGCTACTTCATTGTTAGTGTACAGAAATGCAACTGATTTTTGTATGTTGATTTTGTATCCTGCAACTTTACCGTATTCATTTATTACTTCTAAAAGTTTTCTGGTGGATTCTTTAGGGTTTTCTATATATAAACTCATGTCATCTGCAAATAGTGACAGTTTCACTTCTTCCTTTCCAATTTGGATCCCTTTTATTTCTTTCTCTTGCCTGATTGCTCTGGCTAGGACTTCCAGTACTATGTTAAATAGGAGTGGTGACAGTGGGCATCCTTGTCTGGTTCCTGTTCTTAGAGGGATAGCTTTCAGTTTTTCACCATTGAGGGTGATATTAGCTGTGGGTTTGTCATATATGGTCTTTATTATGTTGAGGTACTTTCCTTCTATTCCCATTTTATTCACAGTTTTTATCATAAATGGATGCTATATCTTGTCAAATGCTTTCTCTGCATCTATTGAGATGATCATGTGATTTTTATTCTGCATTTTATTAATGTGGTGTATCACGTTGACTGATTTGCAAATGTTAAACCATCCCTGCATACCTGGAATAAATCCCACTTGATCATGGTGTATAATCTTTTTAATGTATTGTTGTATGCGATTTGCTAGTATTTTGTTGAGGATTTTTGCATCGATGTTCATCAGTGATATTGCCCTGTAGTTTTCTTTTTTTGTGTTGTCCTTGTCTGGTTTTGGTACCAGGATAATGTCGGCTTCATAGAATAAGTTAGGGAGCTTCCCCCCCTCCTTAATTTTTTGGAAGAGTTTGAGAAGGATAGGTATTAAGTCTTCTTTGAATGTTTGGTATAATTCACCAGGGAAGCCGTCTGGTCCTGGACTTTTATTTTTGGGGAGGTTTTTGATTACTGTTTCGATCTCCTCACTGGTGATTGGTCTATTCAAATTCTCTACTTCTTCTTGATCTAGTTTTGGAAGGCTGTATGATTCTAAGAATCTATCCATTTCTTCCAGATTGTTGAATTGGTTGGCATATAGCTTTTCATAGTATTCTCTTATAATCTTTTGTATTTCTGAGGTGTCTGTTGTAATTTCTCCTCTTTCATTTCTGATTTTACTTATTTGTGCCTTCTCTCTTTTTTTTTTTGGTGAGTCTAGCTAAAGGTTTGTCAATTTTGTTGATCTTTTCAAAGAACCAGCTCTTGGTTTTATTATTTTTTTTCTATTGTTTTTTTAGCTTCTATTTCATTTATTTCTGCTCTGATTTTTATTATTTCCCTTCTTCTACTGATTTTGGGCTTTGTTTGTTCTTCTTTTTCCAGTTCCTTTAGGTGTATTGTTAGATTGTTTAATTGAGATTTTTCTTGTTTATTGAGATAGGCCTGTATTGCTAAAACTTCCCTCTTAGAACTGCTTTTGCTGTATCCCATAAATTCTGGCATGTCGTATTTTCATTTCCATTTGTCTCCAGGTATTTTTTGATTTCTTCGTTGACCCAGTCATTGTTCAGTAGCATTTTGTTTAATCTCCACGTATTTGTGGCTTTTCTGATTTTCTTCCTATAGTTGATTTCTAGTTTCATACCATTGTGGTCAGAAAAGATACTTGGTATTATTTCAATCTTCTTAAATTTATGGAGACTTGTGTTGTGGCCTAATATGTGATCAATCCTGAAGAATGTTCCATGTGCCTTTGAAAAGAATGTGTATTCTTCTGTTTTTGCATGGAATGCTCTCTATATATCTACTAGGTCCATCTGTTCTAGTGTGTCATTTAAGGCCCATGTTTCCTTATTAATCTTCTGTTTGGATGATCTATCCATTGGTGAAAGTGGAGTGTTAAAGTCCCCCACTATTATTGTGTTACTGTCCATTTCTGTTTTTATGTCTGTTAATAATTGCTTTATATATTTAGGTACACCTACATCAGGTGCGTAGATATTTACAAGTGTTATATCCTCTTGTTGGATTGTTCCCTTGATCATTATGTAATGTCCTTCTTTGTCTCTTTTTACAGTTTTTGTTTTAAAGTCTATTTTGTCTGATATGAGTACTGCTACCCCAGCTTTCTTTTCATTGTCATTTGCATGGAGTATCTTTTTTCATCCCTTCACTTTCAGTTTGTGAGTGTGTTTAGGTCTGAAGTGTGTCTCTTGTATGCAGCATATATATGGGTCTTGTTTTTTTATCCAGTCAGCCACCCTATGCCTTTTAATTGGAGCATTTAGTCCATTGAGGTTTAAAGTAGCTATTGATAAGTATGTACTTATTGCCATTTTTTAACTTTTTTATTTCTCAGTGTTTTAGTAGTCCTTCTCTGTTCCTTTCTTCTTGTCTACAGAATTGATGGTCTCTTTAGTTTGAACTCTGTCTGAAAGCTCTACTCTTTAACTCCCCTCCTCCCTCCTTTTATGTTTTTGATATCATATCTAACCTCTGTTTTGTGCATTTGTATCCATTACATTCTTATCATGGAAATAGATAATTTTTCTTATTTGTGGTCTTCTCTTTTTCCCTTAAATCAGTCCCTTTAACATTTCTTGTAGCACTGGTTTCTTGTTGACGAACTCCTTTAATTTTTGCTTGTCAGGGAAATTTTTGATCTCTCCTTCCATTTTGAATGATAACCTTGCTGGGTAGAGTATTCTTGGCTGTAAGTTTTTTCCTTTTAGTACTTTAAATATATCATGCCACCGTCTTCTAGCCTGTAAGGTTTCTGCTGAGAAGTCAGCTGATAGCCTGATGGGGTTTCCTTTGTATGTAACTTGACATTCTCTTGCGGCTTTTAGGATTCTCTCTTTATCTTTAATTCTGGACATTTTGATTATGATGTGTCTTGGTGTGGGCCTCTTTGGGCTTATCTTGTTTGGGGCTCTCTGTGCTTCCTGTACCTGGATGTCTGTTCCCTTCCTTAGGTTAGGGAAGTTTTCATCTATTATTTCTTGAAATAGATTCTCTGCCCCTTTGTCTTGCTCTTCTTCTTCCAGGACACCTATAACACGGATGTTAGTGGGCTTAATGTTGTCCCAGAGGTCCCTTAGACTGTCCTCAGTCTTTTTAATTCTTTTCTCTTTTACCTGTTCACCTTGGGTAATTTCTTCTACTCTTTCGTCCAGCTCGCAGATCCGTTCTTCTGTATCCTCTACTCTGCTTTTGAGTCCCTCTATTGAATTTTTCATTTCCAGTATTGTACTCTTCATTTCTGATTGGTTCTTTATTATATCTTCCATTTCTTTGTTGACATTCTCACTGAGTTCATCCATTCTTCTCCCCAGATCAGTGAACATCCTTAACACTCTTAGTTTGAACTCTCTGTCAGGTAGGTTGCTCATTTCTGTTTCACTTAGTTCCTTTTCTGGGGTTTTGTCCTGTTCCCTTACTTGGAATGTATTCCTTTGCCTCCTCATTTTGCCTCTTTCCCTGTACTTGTGTCTACGTATTAGGTAGCTCAGCTACGTCTCCTGCTCTTGGATAGGTGACCTTATGTAAGTGATGCCTTAGGAGGTTTCCAGTGTGCTTCCCTCAGTTCTCAATGTTCCAGGGGTGATCCCTATGTGGGCTACGTGTCTCCTTCTGTTGTGGGCTGTTTGCTCTCTCTGTAGGCACCCAGGGAGGCCGAGTTATGCTCCTGGCCAGCTGTTGTAATGCTCAACTGCTTGTAGTTGTTGTGGGCCCTTCAGTCTCTTTATCAGGTGTGGGGAGCCCCAGCACAGTTGGCTGCAAGTTCTAATACCACAGTTGTGTTGCAGTATTTCTTTTAAGTGAGTAGGCCCCCAGCATGGCTGGTTGTTAGGCTCAGGGCCTTACAATTGCTATAAGCCTCCAGCCTTTAGGTCTCTTGTCAGCTCTCTGAGGATTGCAGCTGGGTGGGGCTGGCCTCAGGCACAGGAGCACCCAATTGTTTCAGGCTTTGGGAGGTGGGGCAAACTCCCTATGTGGGTCTTTGAGAAGCACAAGTCTTCTGCAGCTGACAAGCCCTGCCACCCACAGGTCCACACACACAGTCAACACAGTCCTGCCCCGTGTGCGCTCCCCAACCCCCGAAGCGGACCCAGTCTCTCCACTGCGGGAGCCCCACACACTCTGCCACTGCACCACACTCTCCACCCGTTCCTTGTGCACGCTCTGCCCCGCTAAAGTCAACTCAGTTGCCAGGCAGCAGAGAATCCAGTCACCAATCTATGCAGGCCCACAAGTTTCCTGAGGGCTTGTTGTTGGGTGGGGCCAGTCTCTAGGGTGGGCTGCCTGCCCTGGCTGAGCTGGATTAAATCAGTGCTCTAGTGGGTGGGGCAGACCTGGGCTAGCAGGCCCCAGGGAGAACTCCAATGGCGTCTGTGTCAACACGCACACACCAGGCCACAATGGCCGCCGCCACTGTCCCAGTCCCTAGAGAGGTCTCACCTCTCACCGAGATGCCTATTAGGTGAGTCTCGTTTCACCACAGCACTGTGCACCTTTCTTTCTGGTGATTTTAGGTTGCTTTCTGAAACGGGTGAGTTTGCACATGGGCCCTTTAAGAGCCAGTTTTAATTTCTTTGTGAACTGGGTTTTCTGGGCGTCTCCCCAATGTTTTAGTAGCAGGCAAAGTCGGATATTATGCCACTCGTCTCGATTGTGCCGGGTCCACAAAATGCCCCCAGCGGGGGCGCTCCTCGCTCAGGGCCCCGCGCCTCCACGGAGGGCTGCGAACTTGTGTGCTGCTCCTGGGCGGCCGTGAAGCGGTGCCGCTTGTGAAGGCGGCGTTTTTCCTCTCCAGAAGGGAGCTTCTGCCTCTTCCACCTCAGTTAGGATTGTCTGTTGTTGCAGGAGTTCCTCTTATCCAGTTTTCAGTTCTGTCTCAGGGGTAATTTTTCCACGAGTAGTTGTAAATTGGCTGTGTCCGTGGGAGGAGGTGAGTTCAGAGTCTGCCTACGCCGCCATCTTGACTTCCTCCTCCTCCATGTAGTGTATTTTGCATTCCCCTTTAGGCAGCTAAGATATTTATATAATGCCAGATGAGCAGGTTGGAAATAAGAGACTGAAGGCTATTCAAAGTATCTGATAATTGATTAGATTCTCTAGGAAATATTATGGACTCATTCCACGTAGTTTTCTTTTAATGAGCAAATCACATATTTTCTCCAAAAGTGGAAGATTAGAAGATATTTCAAAAGACTATATTATTTATGCTTTCATAGTATGTAAGAATTACACATAGCCAGCAAGTAAATTCTACAAATACCTGGGTCCCATGGATTAGTAATAAATGTCCCATAATCAGCAGCATTAAGTAGTGCCCTTCCCACATTGGGAAAGGGGAAAATTAAAGACATGATGTAAGATTGCAGTTATTCAAATTGGCATAGCTTCTTTTTAATGAGAAAATTTTTTTTTTTCACAAAAATGTAAGTCTTTGTTCACACACCTGTTCATCTGCAATGGTGTTGAAAATTGCCTCCTTCTAGAACCATAGTGTGCTGGGCATTGTGAGTGTTGGTCACAGTGAGGTAGAGTGGCATGGTTTTCCTGCATGAGAATTTAAGTCCTACATAAAACGACAGTCATGTTTCCAAGTAGTAGAGCCTAGAACTGGAGAGAGAGAGGAGGGGGTGGGGTCAAGAGGAATAATGATAAACTCGTTCTGTGTTCCCTAATGGAGCTGTTCTTAATGTGGCTTGTCTTCTTAGTAACTTTTCTACCACATGAGGGTCAACCATATGTATTTCTCCAAGTCCTTGGACATTAATTGTGGACGTATAGCCAACTTCTTGGACTCTAGCCTTAACTCCAGCCCAGATAGGAATTTAGTAGTTAGCATGGAGATAAGGATGTATCTATTATTCTATCATCACTATCAATCCTGATGATGTTTATTATCTATTGAAAAACACCTACATTTAATGGTTGATGTAATGTCATTTAATTATTCATCTCATGTATTACCTTATAAATGTACAAAACTCAATGTTATTTCCATTACTGTCTTGCTCCCAAATGCAATGGCTGCCTTGAAGAAGATATTTGTCTTTTCTTCTGTTTTAATAGAATCAACTTATTTTTTAATAAGAAGTGCATGCTTATAAAAATGACCAAGCAATAAGTAAAGTATCAAAAAACAGAAAGAAGTAAATCAGGTCAAATCAGTCCCCTAGAAGTCACCAGTGATATCATTCTACAAGTAGCATTAAAGACACCCATATAGATAAAAGGAGAGAAAGAAAAAAAGGGAAATTTATGGAGAGAAGAAACATTTTTAAAGAATGAAATCATGACACATATGTATTTAAAAGTTTATATATTGAATATACTTGTATTTAAGAAGAGATAAACAGAAGGAATTTCCAAAATTATGCAAATATTGCCTCATTACATAGTGTATCAGTTCCTTAAAATAATTTTCATTAAAGTTATAAAAATTATTGGAAGCATTGATATTTTAGAGTTTTAATGTCTTTATTTTAATGCATATTTCTATATTAGATGTATATTATATATTGTATATTAGATACTAGACAAATGGCTCCTAATTATATTTTAGAGTGCAATATTTGATTCCAAGATCAAATGTCATTATATTATTTTTTTCACGTGGATTAGAACAAGTATATACAAATTTTGTTTTACCAAATTCCCCAGTTTTTGAAAACTGGTTTTTGCTTGAAAAGGATTTAGTGCTTGCTGACAATCTTGTTACGACAGTGTAGCAATTTTATCTGCAGGATTTTAGTTTATAGTTGTGCCTGAGTGATGACATGAAGAGGCTAATGCTATTGCAAGGAAATTTGTATTATTTACATTTCCCTAGAAGAGGGAGCATGCCATGCAGGGACACGTGTGGCAGCACCAGGTCTGGTCAGGAAGTAGAAAGGAGAAGTGAGTGGAAACTTTATTGGGGTTTCTTCTGGAAAGGCTAGGCAGGGCAGGGAAAACAGCTTAGGACTGGGTACTTTGAATAATGTACTCGGGTTCTGGGCTCTAAGGGTTGTCTAGTTGTCTAGTATCTGACCCTGGGTGATTTAGAGCAGGAGAAATATTGGCTTGCTGTGTGAACATTAGATAAAAATGTGGTTCAGATTATGGGCTCTGGATGGCAGTGGAGATGTAAACAACTTTGGACATTAGTTTGGTCCTGTAATTAATAGATGCCAAACAAATAAAGAATCTGAAAAAACATAGTTAGAACACACTGCTTCTGCATAAGTGAGTGTTTTATTTTGATTCAACTTTTATTTATCTCTATAATATTTTTGATTCATATTTTCAATAAGGATTCAGTTATAAAATGCTCTATGCCATAAATATTGCTGTATAACTGGAAATGAATGGTTGTTTTTGTTGCTTTCTTTGGTCTTTAAAAGTCTGGGAAAAGTCTGAGACAGACTAACAGTGAATTATGGTGGATTACATATAGGCATTTATCTTTGCCATCAGAGTAACTTACTGCAAAAACCATTTGGAATAAAAGGTAAAGAACTCACAAGGACAAAGAGATGAGTAGAAGATAGCAGAAAAGGTGTCATGAGAATTTCAGAAGCTAGAAAATAGATACATGAAGTTATCTGACATCAGCAAAAGATGCCATCTAAGCTGACAAGAAGTGGGGAACCATAGGAAGCTAGGCAGTTTGTCCAATGGGCATGCTGTGTCCCCTACCCTCAGTGCTCAGAACTTTGAGGTACAAGCCCTTCATTTATAAAGGTTGAATTAAAATTTGGAATGAACCCAGACAAGTTGATTTTTTTAAATAAATATTTTTAATAAGATTCTTAGATGCCCTCCACTAAATCAGGAAGTCAAGTGAAAATAAATATGCAAACCTAGCAGAATTTTGGAGGTTTTTTTAAGGCACAGTTAAGGAAGAGAGATATGTGGTGAAATATTAAACAGGAGATCAAATGAAAAGTGAGACCTCAGTCCCACATTTCTTCTCATATCCCAGAATACAGCAGCCAGGTTTTATACACTAGACTAAGATTTAGGATTCCCTACTTGAAAAAAATCTACGGGAAAAGAAACTGGCCAGGATGGATTTGAGAGTAATTAAAAAGCTGTGTGAGAAAGCCATTGACAACAAATACACAAAAATTTCACTCCTGTTTATAGTGGGTTTTTTTTGTATATGTAGGCAGAGAACGGCATATCATTAGGTTTCAGGGAATAATGTCTAACATTAAAGAGAAAAAGAAATTCTGCTTCTGCCTATGAAACAGCAGTTTGATATAAAGCAGTAATAAAATCAAATAAGAAGCAAAAAAATGTTTCATGAAGTGCAGGGGAAAACAAAATCTTATAGAAAAGTAAGAAACACTGAGATAAGCAAACATTCTGGAAATCATTTCCCCTGAGGCATTTGTCAGTTCTTAAGGTGCAGGCATTAGGAGCCAAAAGCTCAGAGTTTTTCATGGTTACATGGAGCGATAAAGCAAAAATGGAGTTTGGGCCACCGGAGAACAGCCAGTACAGTATACCTTAGAGGTGGTGAAATTTAGAATAGAGTCCATTAAGTTAGAGAAGTATATTAACATTTTTAGATTAAGTACTTTAAGAATAATGAAAAAATACAAATCTAAGAAAACACAAAGAAAAAACTCACAATAAAAAACATACTGGGTTATTTAAATGTCGAATATCTTAACATCAAAGTATTAAAACTTTCACTTCATCGTTCACTTCAAAACCAGTATTTTTGATAAAACTATATAATAGCCTTTTCCTCTAAATTATTCTCAGAGAGAGAAGTGTCATGATCACATTGTCGAAAATGTGTGAGATGGGAGATATTACTGTGGCCATCTTTGGAAAATGTAATATGTCACATATAGCAAAGCCAGACTATAATGGGCAATATTCTTTGAGAAACATCTCTTGGACCTTAGTAGACTATGAGTTGCCAGATGGCAATTGATTAAGCCTAGACATAGTACAGAATATTTCCTAACCAATCATATCATAAAATCAGCTTGCCAACAGAAATGTGTCATCAAGTGAGATTTGTGTATTTTGAATCAGTCTTGAATAATTCTCCAATGCAAGAGTCATTTGCAGAGGTCCCACATTCTGTGATGGTTAAGTTATATCTGTCAACTAGCTAGGCCATAGTATTCAGTTATTTAATCAAACACTAATCTAGGTTTTGTTGTGCAGGCACTTTTGTATGAGTGGTTAATATCTATAATCAGTTGAATTTAGGTAAAATGATCTTCGATAATGTGGGAGGGCCACACCCAATTAGTTGAAAGGCTTTAACAGCAAAAACTGACCTTCCTGGAGGAGAGATTTATTTTAATAAATGGGGTCATGCAATTGTGAGACCTGCTAAGTTTAAGATCTGTGGAGCAGGCTGGCAGCCTGGGAACTCTGGGAGGAGTGAATTCTGCAGTCTTGAGGAAGAATTTCTTTTTCAGAAAATTCAATTTTTGCTCTTAAGGCCTTTCAACTAATCGAATCAGTTGTTTTTCTCTGGAGAATCCTCGTTTATACACACTCCCAATGTCCCAAATTTTGCAGTGCTGGTATTGTACAATGAGGAGGAAATGGTTAAACTGCCATCTATCTTCTCCCTTTACTATGGCATCACTTCTAGAATAAAAAGAAGGTAGCTTAGTCAATCTCCTTGTAAACATATAATGACAGAGTTCCTGGTAAACAGGCTAATAGTGATTCCTATAGGGAGGATCCTAATCTATGGAATAAATGTTCCGAGCATACTGTACCTCATTTGCCGAGGATTACTTATGTTAAAAAAACTTAGAATGAAATCATTTATGGGGCATGGCTCTCTGAAAAATCTCATTTAAGTTCTGGAACTATCTGAGTAAAAAAAAAAAAATAGAGATATTTGTTAACAGAAAAGTGACATTTTATACCAACTGGGAACCTTATATCTTAATTGGAGTTACAGTAAATCCTAATACAGGAATAGACCTGGGGAACTGAATTGACAGTCCTATTTCTCTCCCTGTTCACCTGTGGTTTGTAGTTATTTACATTTCTAAATAATTAGGAAAGCCTGAGATGTAAGATCTCTGATTCATGTAAGTCTAATTTGATAATCCTTGATAATCTAATTCTTTATATAATCACGTGTGATTAATTTAAAAATTTTGAAACACAAAGAGAGGTACATATAAGGAAACTAAAACCCAAGTGACTCTACTTTTACTATATTATTCTGTATTATAATTATTGCGATGTCATTTATCTTATTCTATGCAACACTGTGACTGATAGCATTACATAACAGTCAGTATTATGATAATTACACCCAATTATTTCAAACTCAATATGGGATAAGTCTGTCAGTAAGTGCCCTCAAAATTTCAGATTAAGTTCCAAAAATAATTTACAATTTATGTCATCCATTCAAAACCCAATATTTTGATGAAGTTCTATAATAGCCCCTTTCTTCAACTTGTTTTTTTATTTTAATTAATTAATTAATTTATTGGTAACATTGGTTTATAACGTTATATAAATTTCAGGTGTGCATCATTATACTTCTGTTTCTGTATAGATTACATCATGTTCACCACCGAAAGACTCATTACAGTCCATCACCACACACATGTGTCTAATCATCCCTTTTGACCCCTTCTCTCCCCACCTCCCCTCTGGTAACCACCAATCCAATCTCTGTCTCTGTGTGTTTGTTTTTTGTTGTTTTTATCTTCTACTTATGAGTGAGATCGTACGGTATTTGACCTTCTCCCTCTGACTTATTTCACTTTTTAGCATAATACCCTCAATGTCCATCCATGTTGTCACAAATGGCTGGATTTCATCTATTTCTTATGGCTGAGTAGTATTCCATGGATGAAGAAGATGTGTATATATACACAATGGAATACTACTCTTCAACTTCTCTTACTTGCTTCATATTCTTAAACAACGTATTTGAATATTCATTTTCTCTCTTCACCTACAACTCTTTAATATTCTTGAATTCTTCTAGTTATTCAGGTAAAACCCATTATTGCTATAAATTATTTTAAGATCGAATGAGTACATTGGATAACTTAGAACTATTTTTTAATTATTCAAATTTTTCTCACTTCTAAATGATCTGTAGGCCATTCGGAAATGACCAGCAGACTTTTTTTTTTCCCTTCTTTTATTTTTTGGTTTGTTGAATATGAAGAAATAGATTAAAGAGTTGTTAAATTTGTTTATAAAACCTAAATTCATATTGAATTTAACAAAACCTTTTTCTAGAAAATAAGAATGTTATTGTTTTATAATAAATATATATTAAATGTATTTAATAAAATGTGAATACATTCCAAACAAATATGTTTAGTAAGAAGCAGAGTTGAGGAACAAAACTACCACTTGTTGAATAATATTTTCTTCATTTCTATAGAAACTATAAAAATAACTCAACATTTTGTTTTGTCCATAAGTAAGTTAGCCATCTAAATTATTTGCTTATGGATTTTCAGACACTTAGTTTAGTATATTTAACCAAATGTGGGCATAATTACCACAGAATTAAATAAGCAGTAAGAAGAAGAGTTAAAAAACAATACAAAATCTCTTGTTATAAATAGCATTTTCCTGAATTCTATAGAGTGACTATACTAAATATTTTTATCAATGTTTGTAAATAAAGTAGCAATTAATTTGGTATCATTTTGCAGACACTATGATAAAGTTAATGTTGCTTGCTATTCTCAAGCATGTGCTCCACATTCTTATTTTTTTCTTTGAAAATGCCTCCATTTAGAAGATCCCATTTATATACATGTTATATGTAATATATCAGTTTTATTAAAAAACTTAAAGCATGGCTTTTATAGTATATGTGAAATGCATTTTTTGGCTTAGTGAATTTTTTTTTTTTTTTTTGGTGAGGAAGATCAGCCCCATGCTAACATCTGCCAATTCTCCTCTTTTTTGTTTTCTTTTTTTGCTGAGGAAGACTGGCCCTGGGCTAACATCCGTGCCCATCTTCCTCCACTTTATTTGGGACGCTGCCACAGCATGGCTTGCCAAGCAGTGCGTCGGTGCGCGCCCAGGATCCGAACCGGCGAACCCCAGGCTGCTGCAGCGGAGCGTGTGCACTTAACCGTTTGTGCCACTGGGCCAGCCCTGGCTTAGTGAACTTTTTAATACACCTTGCTATTATTCTACTTATAAGACAGAATTACTTTTTATAAAATTATATGCAAAATAAAACTGCATGGACAGGGCAGTGATATTGACATTAGTAGTAATTTATCCACCCTATAGCTTACAAATGATGTTAAACCAGTCAAAATGGCAGAACACTCTGAAAATAATGCATCATTTTGAGAATATATGTCTAGATAGTTCTCTTTATCCCAAGGTCAGTGATTCATTTTAGAATAAACAGTTATATTATTTTTCTTCAAATCATGAACTAAGGCAGTTTCTTTTTCATTTGATCCTACAATTATAAAGGCATAAGCAATCTGAAGATATAATTATTGCTATTTTGAAAAACAATGATTGCACACTGCACCTGTACATGACACAGGATAAAACATTAATTTATGAGTTGGAGACCCTGAAAATCAACAGTAAAATTAGAGGAAAATGCCCAGCATGATTTTGAGGGGGATTGTGAGAATAGTGTAGCCAATCTTTCCTTTTATATCATAGTCAAAATTTGGCATTTTGTGCAGTTGTAGTCAATGTTTTTAAAGTTATAGAATTATAGGAGTGACAAGGTCAAATATGCCAGAGTTGCTATCCAACAACAGTCTACTATCACTAAAAAGGAAAAGGAAAAGGAAAAGCTCTTATTTGAAGAGTCCAAATATCTACCTTAATTACCAAGAGATAACATGTTTTACATATATGGAATAATAATTTTAATGTCTCAAAATTTATTCCTGGTCTATAGAAATGTTAAGATTTGTGTTCTTTATAAGACATTTCTTACATATTTCCAATACGTATAATTGTTCTTCAGCCTAAAATAAATCATGAATTTGTTTATTATTTTGCTCAGGTTATCAAAATATAAAATATATAAAATTATATCTACAACTGTACATATTGATATAGTGAAGACATAAATGAAAAATATTTATGTGTTCGTTTAGCTATATTTACCTACTGAGACTTTTTGAGGAAAATATTAACTATTTGAATCAATTATATTTTCATAATGTACTGAGTAAAAATGAATTTTCTCATTTTTGTAGAGATTTGGATTGTGATCTTATGTTCAGCAGTGCTCTAGCTTTGGGAATCACACTAAGGCGGGTTAAACTGATGATTTCAGAGGTGGATTGACTTTGCTTCTTTTCCATACACTGATGGGTACAAGCAAATATTGGACAGTGGTAATGATGTTATGACCAAAGTTTCCTGGGCCACGGAAGTAATTGATCTGAATCACAGACCTATCAGGCATAAAACGAACAGAAAGGAAGAATAATACTGTCTTTGTATACTGATAGCATTACTGTCTACATAGAAAATTCCAAAGAATCTACAAAAACAAAAAAACAAAAAACCTACTAGAACTAATTACTGAGTTTAGTAAGGAAAAAGCATACAAGGTCAATACATCAAAATTAATCATATTTCCATTTACTAGCAACCTAAAATTTGTTAATCGAAATGAAATTTGAGAGAAAACTCAGATGGTTGGTCACCCTAGATAGACATAGATCAATGGGAAGAATTAAGTGACTAGATTCAGAAATAGAACCACACAGTTTTACTCAAAAGATTTTAAACTCAGTTGCCAAGGCACTTAAATGGAGAGTCTTTCCAAGGAAAAGAGCTGAAAAAATTGGACATCCATACACAAAAAAAAAAGAAAAGAAACTTTGGTCCTTGCATCATTTCCATTTGACTCTAAATGAATCCTAGAAAGAAATGGAGGAGCTAAAATGCTTAAAATAAAACATAGGAGAAAACCTCTGTGACATTGTGTTCAGCTTATATTTATTACATAGAAAAAATAGCACAGAAAATAAAAGAAAAAAATGATACATTGTACTTATCCACATTTAAAAATTCTGCTTTTTGAAGACACTCAAGAAAATTTAAAGACAAGCCAAAGACTTGAAGAAAACCTTTGCAAAAGTCACATCTATTGAAACAATGGTATCGAGAATATATGTGACTCATACAATATATGAAGACACATATCTAGTAAACAAATTTACAGAATATTTTAACATACCCTTTTACATGGAAACACAAAAAGAAAAAGATGCTCAACATTATTAGTCATGAGGAAAATTCAAATTAAAATCACAATTAAATACCGTTGCATACCCCCTATAAGGACTTTTATTAGAAAGACTGAAAATGTCAAGTGCTGGTGACCATATAGAGGAACTGGAGTTCTCATACAGTACTGGTGGAACCACAAAGTGGTACAGTCACTTTGGAAAATGCTTGGTGGTTTCCAAAAAAATTAAACATTCAATTTAACAAGTGACTCATCAGTCCCGCTCTTAGCTACTTATAGAAGAGAATAAAAACATATTCATCCAACAAACTGTACATGATGTCTCCTCTTTCATTTCCAGTATTACTGTTTTCTGTCCTCTCCCTTTTTTTCTTAGCCTGCCTAGAGGCTTTCGATTTTATGTTCTTTTTGAAGAACTAGCTTTTGGTTTAGTTTATTTTCTCTATTGATTTCCTGTTTTCAATTTCATTGATTTCTTTTCTAAATTTTATTATTTATTTTCTTTTATTTACTTTGGATTTAATTTGCTATTCTTTTTGTAGTTTTCTAAGGTGGAAGCTTAGATTATTGATTTTAGATATTTTTTCTTTACTAATATATGCAATCAATGCTAAAAATTTATCTCTAAGCACTGTTTTTGTTTCATTCCACAAATTTTACTAAGTTGTGTTTTCATTTACATTTAGTTCAAAATATGTTTCAAATTTCTCTTGAGATTTCTTCTTTTGCCCATGTGTTATTCAGAACTGTATTGTTTAATCTCCATGTATTTGGGGATTTTCTACTTATCTTTCTGTCGTTGATTTCTAATTCCGTTGTGGTCTAAGAACAGACATTGAGTGATTTCTATTTTTTTATATTTGTTAAGGTGTGTTGCATGGCCCGGAATGTGGTCCATCTTGGTGAATGTTCCGTGTGACCAAGAGAAGAATGTGTATTCTGGGGTTGTTGGATGAAGGAGTCTATAGATGTCAATTATACCCAGGTGATTGATGGTGCTGTTCAGCAGCATGTCTTTAGTTAATGAAAACATAAGCTTTTAAATTACAAGCACAAAAAATTACAAAATAATATGTATTTTAAAAAGTATTGCACTCTGCACCCTACTTTTCATGTAGTTAATATTTACTCCACTGGTCTTCCATGCTTGGCTTTTATAATACTAGGGATTAATTTCCAGAAAACTTCATCCTCTTTGGAAGCTATTGGATTTTTTTTTTATTAATTACTTTCATTTTTTAGAGCAGTTGTAGGTTCACAGCAAAATTGACGGTAAGGTTCAGAGATTGCCCATATAGCCCCTACACCCACACATGCATAGCCTTCTCCATTATCAACATCCTACACAAAAATGGTACATTTGTTACAACTGATGAACCTACATTGACAAATAATAATGGCCCAAAGTCCATAGTTTACCTAAGGGTTCACTCTTGGTATCATAAAAGTTATTGTGTTTTTAATGTTCATCTTTATGAATTCTATTCAGAATGTGCACATGAGGTGTTCTTAATTAGTGACAAATTAATTATTATTTACAAAATAATAACTGCATTTCTCTGTCACCCACCCAACTGTATACTATTCGGACAAAGTAATGAAAACCAGAATGAAAATTTCTCCTAATGGGGGACCTAATCTACCATAGGTGAGAGAATGGAGAAAAATTGATTTTCTCTGCTGCTATGTAAGAAAGAGGCAGCTCTGCCTCCTCCCTATTACTTCTGAAAGGGAGGAGAAAAATCTTTGCTCTCTGGAGATGGGATTAAAGGAATACTGGGTTCTCACTATGCCATTTTAGAAGGTACATATTTCTCTGCAATGGCAGGATAAACTTCAATATCTCCCCAGTTTTTATGACCTAGAGACGTCTTCAATCTCCCTGAGCTCATTTTCTCTTGAAATGTAAACGCACACCTCCAGATTGGGTAAATACTTCCGTAGTTCTCTCACTGTCTATTCTCTTGTAAATTAATTTCTCAAGTGTTAGTGTTATCCTAGAATTTTAAGTTTTTACCAAATTTATTCAGAAATCCTCAATTCTGAAGAAATACACAAAAAAATTTTCACAACACTCCACAGAAGCAGGTTAACAATGTTAACAAATATCCTTCCTCAACATACGTGTCCTCTAGACTTAACCTTTTAAACAAGTCACCTTCTTTTTTTTTTTGAGAAAGAGCACATGGCATTCCTAATCGTTCATAGCAGAATGAAATGAGGCAGATAATAGCTATGCAGGACAAGGTACAGACTGGAAAATCCATATAATAGTTATTTTATTACTGCCAAATGAATTTGTTGTGAAACACATGCTTCCAAACCAAAAAAAAATGAAAACAAAACTTTTACACTAAATAACTTATTTTCCTTTTATTCGTATTCTTTGGGCATTCATAATAATGTAGGCATATACATATATCTAATTTAAACCATCATATATGAATGATTCTTTTGTGAAGCATTCCCAAATATTTCATTTTTAGCATACGTGTAACACTTATATGCAACATGCAGAGTAAAATATCTTCTTCTTTTTCTTTTTTTTTTTTTTTTTTGCTGAGAAAGATTCACCCTGCCAACATCTGCTGCCATTCTTCCTCTTTTGTTTTTCATATGTGAGCCACCACCACAGTGTGGCCACTGATTGATAGACAAATGGCTTAGGTCCGCACCCAGGAACTGAACCTGGGCCGCTGAAGTGGAGTGCGTCGAACTTAACCACTAGGCCACTGGGGTTGGCCCTGAAATATTTTCTTAATTTGCTAGAACTTAACAAATTAGGTATGAAAGATAAGACTCAGGAAAACAAGAGTTTTAATTCCATTTATTTATATCCTTGGAAGCTGAGAAAACAACAATACACGATAAAATATGTAAGAAACACATGGTTGAAAGTATCTTCTGGAAGTTGAAGGATAATTATATTTCTTTTTATTCAGCCTTGGTAGAATAGAACTAGATAATTTCCTAAACTGCTAAACAATTCTTGTTTTCTCCCTCTATTGTAAAATAAGCCTGAAAACTTATTTAAACTACCAACAAGTAAGCATTAGTTACCAATATCTCCCAAGTTCAATAGCTCTTTGGAGTTCCAGATATAGCCTTGAAATTTTTACCAGTTATTTTTAATGTTTATGGTTTATATAAATAAAACAAAGAGTGTTTATATGTTTTTAACAGAAATCTTTAAAGTTAAAAGAGCATTTCCAATTCCTTCCAATTTTAAATAATTAATGTAAGGACAAATAATACATAATACATAAGCTCAAAAGTAATTGAATAGGTGAAAATATAAATGTTTTATATTGTATTATAAAATGAGGGTATTAGTTGTAAAACAATTTATATACTAAAACACCAAGGAAACTTTTAAAATGTGTTAATATTATTAAATATATCACACATAACTAAAAGTATTTATGATGTATAAGTACATGTTAAAATATTGATAAAACAAATGCCAAGTTACCAAAATGAATTTTGCAAATAGAATATTACCTGTGCCTTTCAAAACCTGTTTATCTATCCCCAATATTTTTCCTCTTCCATACCCTCACAAGTAACAGTATCCTGAATTTTGTGTAATTTATTTGTTTTTCTTTATTATGTTACTATATATGTATGCACACTGAGAAATAAATTGTTTGGTTTCGTCTGCTTTTGAAATATATGTGATATTAAGCTAAATATTACTTAGGCCTTTTTTTTAGCTTCATCCATGTAGCCTCAGTTTATTATCTCCATTGCCATATTTAAGCCACTTTGTTAATCCACCACAAAGTATCTATTCATTCTACTGAATCTACACTAGTGCAATTACTTTTGCTACTTTTAAAATAGAGCAGGGGAAGGATGTGTATTCTGCTGCTGTTGCATAATATTATCTCCTCCAAAGAACATTTATTTTTATTCTACTAGGAAGTTAGAAGAGGGGCATAGCACCATTATAAATCAAGTATTGAAATATTTCAAGATTAGGATTGTCTTTGTAAGTGCTTGATTAATTTGTTTTGCTTTTATATCTAGGACATAGACCTAGTTCTAAATTAAAAAGTTGGCTTGCTAAGTGAGGCTCTACCTTGAAGGAAGAATCTGAGGTCCAATTCTTCATTTCAGTTTCACATACGTATTGGCAAATACCTCACAGAGAAAAATGGGCTTCCTCAATCTTCACATTGGCCCCGAGCTCTTAGCTCTTCCTGACTTGGCTCCTTTGATTTCTCCTCTGATTATAGTATCTTTTTTATTTTCAATTTTATTTAGATTTGTTTGTTAGTCTCAGTGGAATGATTATTGGGATACAAGATACTCCATTATACTTAGCAGCCTAAGTTCTATTATCAACTAATTGTGATCACATAGCGGGTTATTGATTCAGTAATGCAATATAAAAATGGAACAAATAGACGCTTGGAAAATGGTCTATGCATATATTCCAATTTCATTTCAGTTATATAATATATCCCAAACCAGGTGTGAAAGTTTGGAAAATTAAATAAAATGAATACTCCATGATATTCTGTGTATCACGTGCCAGACAATATGCTAAGTGAGCATGATTTCCTCTAACAAGTCACTTCATTACCTCAATAAACATGTATGATATTTATTATTATAATTCCAATTTTATAGCTTAGGAAACTGAAGCACAGAGAGAGATATTTCTTACCCAATGTCATAAAGCTACTAAATAGCACATTAGTATATAACAAAATATTCTGGCTCTGAAGTACATGCTTGAAAAATCTTAAAAGAATTAGGGTAAAATTAGTATGCAGTATTTGTGACTATGGGAGAGAAAAAAATTTTTAACAAGACATAAAAAGTAAAAGTCATAAAGTAAACTTTGATAAACTTGGTTAAATCAAAATTAAAATTCCAATTCACTATAAACATTGTTAAAAGACAAGCAACAGACTGAAAGGAAACATTTGCCACATGTTTCACACACAGAGGATTGACGTCTAGGATATATAAATATTTCCTACAAAGCAAATAAAGAAAATAAAAACAGCTCAATTAAATAACTGTGAAACAATTATGAAATGGAGCCAAAGAAAAGAGAATAAAAATGGTCACTAAAAAAGTACATCATCGCATTAATAATAAAAGAAATGCAGATTATAACAGTATTAGCATACTTTAACCATCAACTTTTAATAAAGCCAACCGTTACTAAGAGTAAAAATTGAATTGCTCTATAGAAAGCAGTATGACAAAAACTATTACAATAGAAATATGCATATCTTATATTTTGTGATAATTTACTTTGTTTATTCTCTAAAGATTTGACTTTATGTATGCCTGACAAATATGTACACCAATGCCTGGGAAAGCATTTTTTCTGGTAGTGAAACAATAAGAAAGCATAAATATACATTATTAGAAACTGATTAAATAAACTTAGGGTACACCCATATTATGAAATGCAATACAGCATTGTATTCTTATGGAAATAAGTTAAATATACATATATAATTGAAATATTAAAATTATAAATATATTTACTAAAAATCAAAGGATACGTTAAATTTAAAATATAATATATATTGTGGAAAAGAAAGCACACACACAAACTAGTAGTATGGATATCTACATTTAAATATGTGCACATATATACATTAAGGGGAAAAATTGGTGAATATACACACCAAATAGATAACAACTGTACCTAAATGGAGAAGAAGGGAAAAGCTGGAATTCTCAGAGCTGTCAAAAGAGGTATCATCTTTATGAGTACAATTTTAATTCTATGATGAGCAATGACATTAATGGTATATTCAAGATTACACTTGAAAGAAAATGACGAATTTAAAACATTCTCCATCAAATAATACAATTTAATTACTTGAAAAGAAATTGATTTTGAAAGTTGAAAAGAGACATATGGGCTAGACACAATGACACCTAAAGCCTAAGCTAGATAATATGAGGACCTGAGCTACAGTGGAAGTAAAACTAATTGAAAATGGGGTATATAGGGAAATTTCTTTCTTTCTTGTTCTTTTTACTGAGGAAGATTCACCCTGAGCCAACATCTGTGCCAATCTTCCTTTATTTTGTATGTGGGTCACTGCCACAGCATGGCTGCCGACGAGTGGTGTAGGTCCTCACCCGGGAACGGAACCCAGGCTGGCAAAGTGGAATACATTGAACTTAGCCACTAGGCCACAGGGCTGGCCCCCATAGAGAGATATTTTGAAATTAAAAGATTGGTGATATATTGGATTGTGGGAAAAATGATGATAAAAAATAATTGTGTTACAATGAATCTGCAATATCTGGAATTGTAGACAATGTAGATCCTAATAAAATTCACCAAGACTGTAAATATGTGAAGGATTGCTTTTCTTTTTTTGACAAGATGGGTGATTTGGGGCAATATACAAAATCTTGAGTTTAGTTTCTTCACTTGTGAAATATTCATATCAACACTTACCTCCTACAAATGTATTGATTTAAATTAAATTAAATTAAATTAAATTAAATTAAATTAATTAAGTAGCTCATAAATGACTTCAACAGATTTATGGTTTAAGTATTTATGGCATTGTCATCAATAATTCACAACTTTACACTATTTTTTTGTAAAATTCACTGTTAAAAATTAATATTATATAAAATTAAACATGGCAAAATACTCTCAAGCATGTTTTTGAGTCTGACTTGACAGTATCACTCTGATTGATAGCAATGACATCTATCTATCTTTCTATTTATCACCTATCATTTCTATCTAAGTTCTTTGGTTTTATCAGAATTCTATTCAACTTGAGAGTAATTACTGTCATTGAACTACTGTTTATAGAGTTAAACAATAGATCACTTCTCTACTTTCATTAAGAAAATAATCATTTCACCAAGCTTTATATATTTCCAGGTCCCAGCTTTTTAGTTTGAACTAAAGACAATTTACAAAATTACTGAACAAATTATCTTTTGTTCTGAACCAACTAAGAGATCATATTGGCTCCCATTTAGTATTCTATTACTAGTAAGTATTAATAGATACATCCTCATGTTTTAGTACTTTAAATTTTCATAGCACTTCTACAAGTCTTGTCCTCTGCACAACACTATGAAGTTGTTATCATCACTTCTGTATCGGTTGTGGTAGACTTGATCATTGTTCAGCAAATAAGCACTCCCTTTCCTCATCCTTAGTCTCCATGGAGGAGTGTACTATCCCACCTCATTGATGCTAGACTCAGGCATGTAGCTTGCTTTGGCCAATGAGATGTTATGAATGTGATACAAGGAAAGGCTTGAAATGCCCTTGTGTGGTTAGGCTTTTCCTTCTTTTCTCCTGCCTTTGGTCATGTGGTTAACCTTCTTCAAGGTAGCCTTTGGATGAAGGAGAACAAGGGATGTTTAGAGCTGACTTGTATCCACCCCTCTTCTTGGAACCAAAGCCAACTGAGTCCAAGCTAGATGAGCTTCACATCGGCCAATTTACAGAAATGTGATTGAGAAATATATGATTATTGTTTTATGTCACTGAAATGTTATTATACAACAAAAGCTGATTGAAATACAGATTATAAAAATTAATTAAAGGTAGTAATTTTCTTAATATTATCCATATTATTAGAGAGAAAATCAAGTTATTTTGTCTTTTTATAAATCTAGAGGCTTTTTTTGACATTAGAAACCATATTTATGCAGATTTTATGATACGAATACTGAATATAATGTATGAAAATTATTATAAAGTTAAATTAACAAATTAATGTTTTACATTAAGGTGGACACATGTGGATCTACAAGAGGTAAACAAATAGAATGAGAAAGTAAAACAATATTTTTGGCATTTTTCTTCATTAACAGATAACTCTATGCTCACTATTTTCACTTCTCTTGAAGACTATCCACATAGCTATTTAGCTGATAATCTTTCAAAATTGTGCTTCTTCCTTATAAATATGTGCCTGAGATTTCTTCCTCTATCCAATAATTTTTAGAATCAAAATACTTTAAAACAAAGATCAAATAACAGAGCACTACATATCTAATAACATCTCATTAACGCCTATTGAACCAACTGACGAGTTTATCCTTTGTGTAATCATGTTAAAAGTGCCTGACAGTAACCTGTGATTATTGAGAGGCTGAAATTCACAAAAAGAGGCTAACAATAGTCATAGATACTTCTGACTATACAGAAATACACGGTTAAAAGATATTTTAGGATATTCAGAGGTTTAAAGCCCATTGAAGTTAACTCAAAGCAAGTTCTGACTGCTCAAATTCTGAGGGTCTTCAAACATATTACTTCTAAAAATTTCAGATGAGTCACGGCCAAGTTCGTTCTTCCCCAGAAATTAAACAAAGGGCAGAACATAATAGAAAAATGAAAAAGAAAAATGAAAAGGGACAGAAACTGAAAATGATGAAAATAGTCATTTCCATTTCTAATTTAAATAATTTCCTAAATGTGTTTTTGTGTTTAGATAGTGATGACAGATTTCAGCAAGAGCAATACAGAAACTGTTATATGCCATGGCACATGCTCTAATTTTGAGAGCCTATGAGACGACAAGTGGGTTGTGGGTTTTACACAAATTAATTATTAATAATTGCTTATCATTTATTTGATGCATACTCAATAATTGATGGCTGAACTGTCATTGAAGACAATATTGTTTTCAGATTGTTTTTCAGTTCATATGAAGTCATTATCACCATGGATCAGTTTGTTCATTCTTAAACATTTTGCAACGATTTCCAATTACCTATCTTCATAAGAAAACTAAAAGACATTCAATGTTTTGGAATTCATAGAAATAGGAATTGTGTAATGTTTCTTTCATATATATTATACAAAATGATAATTTGGAAGTGAAGTTTACATTAGCAGGAATTTATACTGTGTTTTCTGTTTAGTAAACTATTTGATAAACTTTGTTTTGTCTTGTCATATCACCAGGAACAAACAGCTTAAATGATAACTATGATACAAAATTGCATGATAGAAAGAAATAAGAAAAAATTTGATATCATACGTAGATAATTTTAATTCTCTATTCATTAAAATATTCAAGAACTATCACATTCCTCAGACAACCAAATGCACAAATAGTAATGCTTATGACATCAGCCAGAAGACATTTAGACTCACAATGGCCAGAACTGTCCTAGATAACTTTCACACATTACCCATATAATACTTAAAATGTATGGTAATATACTCTAATTGTCATTTTTGAAATGAAGTGATCAGTTGCTGTGAAATTTAAATAAATTTCAATTACTCAACTTTCCAAATTTAAAAATGGTAGCATTTAAGTGTAAACCTAGATTTGTCTAATCCCAAGGGCCATGTACTTAACTACTATGCAATATCAGTAATCGTGTTTGGTAGGAAAGAATATTAAAGGAGAACTCATAACTTTGTCAGATTATATTAGTACAGAGTTAAGGGAAAAGAAAATGAGTTTTAAATGGTGTGAGTTAATGTACCAATGAAGGGTAGTCAACAGTGCAGGAGTATAAAAAGCACATTATAATTGTGATCAATAAACTAGCAGGGCATTAAGTTTACAGGAGCAATTACATTAGGACAGAAATAATTTGAAAGTTATTTTAGGAAATTTCAGCCTCTCTTCCAGGTCAGATGTGAGTGTTAAGAGGAAATCAGAGAATCTTAATATTATATTATCAAAAAATGAAGGGGGAAGAGTAATCAATAATCAATTTTAATTTACCCAGTTTATCTATAGAACGTATGAGATTAAAAATACTTATGGAAAATATAAAATTAATGTTTGTAGAATCTCATAAGTATCTTAAAGGTGAAAACAAATGCAAGTTAATTGAATATCCAATTTTCACACTAAACTAAATATAAGTATTCAGTCCAAGGAGGTTCTGCTCACCCAAGAAAGATAATTCAACTTAAACCACTGAATTGAAAAATATTATTGAACTGAATGTTCTCAGCAAATATTTCCTTCAGATTTCAGCATGATGGTTCTCATTTGATATGTAAAATAATTATCATTTCCTTTTCTCCATTCTATTATGTGTTAAATCATGCAGAATTTTTATTGCATCTTTTTGACACATTTTGTTGCTTCTGCAAGCATAACAGATTGCTTTCTTTGCCAAAACTTGCCTAATACATGAAAAGATTTGTTAAAATAGCTAAAGAAATTGAGTTTTTTTGTTGTTCTTTATTTTTTATTTTTCTAGTAATCTGATAGGAATGCAGATATGATTGAAAACAAAAAACAGTTGAGTGTATTTTGAGCATGAGGAAAGGTATCTAATAAGAATAACTGTTGGAAAGGAGACTTAATTAGGACTAACAGAGCAGATGGAAGCAAAGAGTATCAAAAAAGTGATTTAGATACATAAAATTATATGAATAAAATAATGTCCCAGAACAATATTAAACATCCAGAAAGTTATGTGATGCTTTTGTTGAAATTTATTAAAATCTAATGAAATATAGAAGAAGGGAAAATTCAGTGTTTTGGACAGCCTGACCATGCTTTGCAATGTCTGCCAATGTCAATTTGCCACCGATCAGTACTAAAAGTCACACTTCTAGATTCCCTGTGGCTTCTTGACATTAATGCCCTCTCTGTTACTCACTTACCACTTTGTTGAGGGGTATTCTAGAATTCTAACTGGCCAGATTGTTCAGTTTATGGATTCAAAATATGTACTTACTCATTTGCTTTGCACGTCATACTACTTTATGCAAATTAGCTATCACTAGGTTCCATGAGAAAGGATGGTTATGTCTATTTTTTTGTATGATGATACCCTATGAACACCAGTCATCAGTCTCCAAATGAACAAAGAGGGTTTTCCTCAGATATTGATGGGCTTTTAATCCTTAGCTTTTCTCCCCCGTTTTAGTACTGAAGCAGGCAATTCTAAAGGAAAGAAGCTTTCCTATTTACAGATTAAAGATATAGTGGAGAGGTGCCCTGGGTGCCCCAAGATACCACAAAATATCTTAATCTCTAAAATCAGCATATTGATCATTCCCCTTGAACCAAATAATAGTTCATAGCATGATCTCCACATTTACTGTACGAGCCAAATTCTTTGCTGAAGAATTCTTAGGAAATGATATTACTTTATAACATAAGCATTGGTTTCTTATATCAAAACAAGAGTACATACAGGATAATAATGGTACGGATGAGTGGCAAAGATCAGAAGGATTTACTTGCTGCCTCTGTTAATTGTGCTCCTTAATCAAAGGAGGTACTCACATGGCAGCACTAAGGCTTTTGATTGTATTGAGAGGTTTTCTGATGTTAAACTATTGTTCTTTTCTAGGATAAAACCAAGTTGGTCATGTTGCCATATGTTTTGAATAAACAGTTTATAACAATTAGCCAATATTTCTCCTAAGTACTTATTTATTTTTACTGACTTTCATAAGTGACATTGACTCAACTATTAACCTCTTCAAAAGTCATTATCCAGTTGGTACCAAAGGTCCATTACATGACGCGGGCATCTTTATTATGTTATTATTTTGTAGATTGAAATAGAGATTTAACATATTTTAACTAATAAAAACATAAATTGGACACATTTCATTTGTTTTAGGAGGGGATGTAATTGTGGGTTATGCTTACCATCTAATTTCATAGCTAGTTATTGATATTCAAGTTTCCTATTTCTTCTTGATCCAATTTTACATTTTACACGTTGTGATTTTGTTAAATTGACATTCGTTAAGTAGAGCCCCCGGAATGGGGTATGGGATGGTGAACCACAGTTCAACAAAGACCCTAGGGGCCATAGGGTGCAGGCGGAGTTCTAGCAGCAGGATCTGGGGCACGTGCCTTTATTAGGTCCGTGGGTGGCATGTCTGGGGTTCCCCAGCTAAGCCCAGACTGGTCAATTCAAACCAATCAAAAAGAGTGGAGTTTTGTTTGGTAAGCTCCTTTGGTGGTGGGGGGGCGGGTCTTATCTAAGGAGTGGACAGGGGAAGGAGCTGGGAAGCAGGAGGGACTATTTATCACCAGAGGCTTTGAGGAAGTCATATCAGGGACTTACACTTACTTGTGACTCTGCAGAGTGTCTTCTAGAGCACGCGCTGACAGAGAGGTCTACTGTCAGTTCAAGGCCCCTGCAGGCCACTTAGTCACACAAAATGGATGCTGAGGCAGCAATATTATAGAGTAGTTTAACTAAACCACAGTGTTGAGAAACATGTCTTTTCCTGATACACTAATCCACTGCATCTAAATTTTCAAAATGATTGGCATAAAGTTGTGCGTGATGTTCTCGTATGAATTTTAAATACAGGTTTAGCTAATTCTTAGAGATAGAGAACAACTCGCCTGTAAGCACACCTTAGATTTGCAAATCAATCTGGACTTCATATCCCCACCCACTTCCTTTTCTCAGTATTCTGCAGTCCGGGACAGTATCCTCATGCCACACCAGCCAAGGTCAGGTACAGGACAACTAGAGACCACCCTGTACCCCAGAGCCTGCTGAAATTATTCAAACTATCCAACCCTAAACCAGTTCAGCTGCTTACCCTGCCTTGCTATTCCTTCCCATGAAAACCACAACAAAAGCTTTTGCCCGTGCTTTTCCCTCATTCCTTTTGTGTCCCTACTGACACTGATGCTTTTCTGTTTGGCACAGCATGGCAGTGGTGTGCTCCATACTCTTAGAAACACTAACAAGCTAACTTTTTGACAGCAATCATCTGATCTCTTGACATCACCATACCTGAATAAAAATAAAATCTCAGGTACATTTTAAAACAATGACACTCATAATAGAATGGCTAAATTGAAAAAACTACCCGTATCAAGTGTTGGCAAGGATGTGGAGCAACTTGATCTCTCCCATACCACTGATAGGAATATAAAATGATACAATCACTTTTGAAAACATTGCGCAGTTTCACAACGGTTAAAAATACACTTACCATATTCCGCTTATTGATGTGTACCCAAGAGAAATGAAAACATACTGCCATAATAAGACTTGAATGCCAATGTTTATTTGTAATAGCCACATGTGAACACAACCCAAATACTTCTCAAACAAATTTTGGTACATCCATGCAAAGAAATACTATTCAATAATTATGCAAGCGATTGATTCATATAACACTGATGTTTTTCAAAATAATTACACAGAACAAAAGAAGTCATGCAAAAAGGAAACATACTGCCTAGTTTAATCTGTACACAGTTTACAAAATGAAAACTAATCTACAGTGAACATAGTAGATCAGTGGGTGTTAGTTGTATGGGACAGGGAGGAGAGGGAGAATGGTCTGCAGGAAGGGATTGCAAAGGAACATGAGAAAACTTTTAGGAGTAATGGAGATGTTTATTATCTTGATTTTGTAATGGTTTCAAACTTGTATCTATATGTCAAGATACATCAAATTGTATACTTTAAAAGTGTGCACTTCATTGTAAGTCCATTAGACATCAATAGAGCTCTTAAATGAATAAGAAAGGGAAGAAAAGAGGTTTGGCTTCCTCACATCTCACCCAAAATACCACAGAATGTCACTCTCATATTCTAACCTAATGTTGATTTACGTTAAATAAAAATCTGATACCTATTAACATAGAATCATTTTTAAACTACAGTGCTATGGCTATTATTCATACTAAAGGTAAGTCAGCATAGATTTATTTGCTAATGCAACACTTCATTAGAATTAATTGGAGATAATGTTATGTCAATCATATTGAAATTTTCTTCCACAGATTTCACTCAATCAACAGTGGTTAAAATATTATTAAGTATAACAATCAACATTACACTTAAAATGGTCTTCATGCTATTTTTTTAACTGTTAATCACCTGTAACTCTTCTTTTTTAATCTGTTAATCACCTGTAACTCTTCTATTGTCTCTATTTTGTGATCATTATATGTTAATAGCTCATTTTAAAAGAGCAATAAAACAAATCTCCAAATGTCTAATTATTTATTAAATTTCATTTCAAACAACTAAATTCTTTTTCAAGAAAGGTATTATCAATCATATGAACTTCCATTTAAAGCTTATATATTTTTTAAAGAGACTCACTTTATATTTGTTTCAAACTTTCCTTCATCCTTTCCTTCCCCCCTCACCCCCTCCTTCTCTCTCTCTCTCTTTCTGTCTTTCTTTCCAGTGTATTAGAAACACAAAAAATAGAAAAAATAAAATGTGTTCAAAATTAACCAGAAGTTTATAGTTAATTAAAACAATTGCATTACAAAAATAGCAGTTAAAGAGCCAGCCCCGTGGTTTAGCGGTTAAGTGCGCGTGCTCTGCTACTGGCGGCTGGGGTTCGGATCCCGGGTGCACACCGACGCACTGCTTGTCCTGCCATGCTGAGGCCGCGTCCCACATACAGCAACTAGAAGGATGTGCAACTATCACATACAACTATCTACTGAGGCTTTGGGGAAAAAAAAAAGGAGGAGGATTGGCAATAGATGTTAGCTCAGAGCCAGCCTTCCTCAGCAAAAAAGAGGAGGATTCAGCAGGATGTTAGCTCAGGGCTGATCTTCTTCACAAAAAAAAAAAAAAATAGCAGTTAAAGTAAAAAATGTTGTATAAAGTTCATTTATAAAGTCCAGAGACCTCTGTTTTGTTTTAAAGGAACTAACCAAATGGTAGAATATAAAAAGATATTACTCTTCAATTCCTTTATAATTATGAATGTAACAGTTAGTACCATTATACTGTTACTGCTGTAGTGATAATTTTTATGAAATATCTTTAGAAGTCAATCAATTGTTTAACCAGGAAGTCTTTCTTTGTCATTCTAGTAATGGACAGTAGTATATTTACTGAACAATAACTTCCTATTCCACTCAGGTTTTTCTTTTTTTTTTTTTTGAGGGAAAGATTTGCCCTAAGCTAATATATGTTGCCAATTCCGTTTTCTTCCCTTCCCTCCCCCAAAGCTCCGGTACATAGTTGTGTATAGTTGTAAGTTCTTCTGGTTCTTCTATGTGAGCCACAGCCACATCATGGCTACTGACAGATGAGTGGTGTGGTTCCACACCCGAGAACCGAAACCAGGCCACTGAAGCGGAGTGTGCCAAACTTTAACCACTAGGCTATCAGGGTTGGGTTTTAGTTTTTTTTTTAATGTATGATATATTGCAATATTCACATGCAACAGGATTTATCTGATTGTTTATTTTTAATGCATATTTTTTTAAAAACACAAATATATACTGAAATGATCAAAGATTAATTTAATCATGTGGGTTTAGGTGTTGTCCTAATTTCCAGTAAATAAAATCATTTTAACTTATCAAAATTTCTTCCCTGAAGTGTATAGTATCTGGAAAAATGTCATCTTTATTTAAAAAGTCATATTTAGATGACACATATGCTTTGGGACAATTTCTGCACTAGATAATATTCAGATATTCATTATCATCACTGAAAGAATTTACTAAAACGCTTTCCAACTGGTACTGACCTTTCCTAAGTTAAATAGATGACTGGCATCATGTTGATTTGACAATATTGAGAAAATAAATCTAAAAATATAAATAGGATAAGTATTTATATACTTTGATAGAACTTCTTAGCTTCAAGGTAGTTTGCAACAGTAGAAAAAATAATCTATGCTAGACTCTTATGAAGTAAAACCACTAGAAGTGCAGTAACAGGTTTGAGAGACATTAGAAATAACTTAATTTTTTTTTTAATGTTGGTTCCTATCTCTCATGGTCTTTTATTTATTTTTTTTTGAGGCAGATTGGCCCTGTGCTAACATCTGTTGCCAATCTTCCTCTTTTTCTTTTTTCTCCCCAAGGACCCAGTACATAGTTGTGTATCATAGTTGTAGAGTTGTAGCTCCTCTATGTGGGGCACTGCCTCAGCATGGCTTGATGAGTGGTGAGTAGGTCCACACCCAGGATCCGAACCAGTGAACCCTGGGCCACAGAAGTGGAACACGCAAACGTAACCACTACACCATCCGGCCAGCCTCAGAAATAACTTAATTTTAACTTCCAGACTTTTTCCACATTCTCTGACTTAGAGCAGTGACTTATCTTTCTAAACGCTAAAAAAAAAACAAAAAAAAGAAAGAAAAGAAAAGAAATTATGGAAGTTTAGAGTTGAGATGGGTTTATCAGGTCTAATTGCATTCTTTTAGACACCAAGTAGCTATGATACACTTTGCCCGTGGGTTTTCACAAGCTAATGGAGGAGTGGCTCTAAAGCCAAGCAGAACACCCTCAGTTTCACCCCAATTCACCTGTGTTCATACGCCACAGGGAGCATGGAAATAATGTTAATTCAGAGAAGATAGCAGCTTCGCTCAGTATATATTTATCCCATTTTTCTACTTTCTGAAGTTGAATGAACAACACTTACAGGAAAAAATGGTGAATTGTGTAAATATTTTGAATACTGTTATATTATTTTATAATCATTCAGTTCTTAAACTCTTATTTTTGAGGAAGCATATATGAAAAAATATTTATTTTTAAAATATTAAAATCAAATAGAATATAATGATTTAGCAGCACCACTTTCACATCATCTTAATTTCTACCCCTTTTTCTGAGTCTCTTTTTCTTTTCCTTTTCCTTTTTTTTTTTTTGGTGAGAGAGATTGGCCCTGAGCTAACATCTGTGCCCATCTTCCTCTATTTTGTATATGGGATGCTGCCACAGCCTGGCTTGATGAGCAGTGCACAGGTCCAGACCCGGGATCTGAACCTGTGAACCCCTGGCCACTGAAGCAGAGTGTGCGAACTTAACCACTACACCACCGGACAAGCCCTGCTTTTACTTTTTTGATCTTCTATCTCTCTTCTCCCTATTTTTTTTACTGCTACAACCTCCTCTTTCTATTTTTATGACTTGTCTCTTACTTTCTTTTCAATATTTTTTTCATACAACGTGGGGGAAATGGAAACGTTGAAACTACTTATGTTTTTACAAGAACAAGATGTAGAAAGAGAAATGAGGAGAGGGAAAAAATAAAATTCAGTAGCTATTTTTGCAATACGATTGAATGAGATACATTTTCATAATTATTTCTCTCATTGAAAAACATTTACTCTTTCAATATGTTTCTTTGGAGACAGCTGATCTGACTACCCAGTAGGTTACTTCACTTATATAGTGACTGTTTTGGGCCGGCCCCATGGCTTAGCGGTTAAGTGCACGCGCTTCGCTGCTGGTGGCCCGGGTTCGGATCCCAGGCGCACACCGATGTACCGCTTCTCCAGCCATGCTGAGGCCGCGTCCCACACACAGCAACTAGAAGGATGTGCAGCTATGACATACAACTATCTACTGGGGCTTTGGGGGGAAAAAAATTTTATAGTGACTGTTTTTCACCACCCTACTAAAGTGTTCCCTGTCAATATTCATTCTTTAACTTGCAAAAATGATTAAAAAGACTGAGGAGTGTAGAACAGGTTTAAAATACTGATTTTACATCTTGGATGGCCAGAGATTATCTCATTTCTGGAAATTTGCCACAATCAGAAGAAATATTAAGACTCTTCTTCAAGTATAAGCATACACTTTTTATTTAGATCTCACAACTCCACTCTCTGTTCCTGCATCTCATTCATTTTCTTCTTTTTTGTTCATATGCTAATAAAACAAGGTTTCTTGGTCTTGGCCTCTCAATATAGGCTGTCCAATATGCTTACTAGTTAGGCTGGCATAGTAAACACCATTGGAATATGGATCACAGATGGAAAAGAATTTTCCTTTCATTTTGGAAACATGCATTTTAGCAGTAAATGTTACATTAAGTAGATTAAAATTTATTTTGAGAACAAAGAAGCATGGTTGAAGTATTTAAGCATGGGAGTTTTGTAAAAATATTTCTTTAGAAATATGTCACTAGTTGCAATGTCATAAGAGTTGAGGATGCCAGCAACATGGAGAACTGACAAAAGTAATAAAAGTTGATGAATTTAGTAGATGATGTCAAGAGATACTAAGTAAGCAGGATAGTTTGGGCCACGTGATTGATCCCAAGCAGTAATGAGAAAAATGAGATGACCTGAGGCTATCCAACAGATTTCTGGTTGACAAAAATTTCTAGATATTGTGTTAATTTACCAAAAGAAGTAAAACAGAAGGAGGAGCTGATATCACTAGGGAGAAATTTGAGGATGGTTTAGATATTTTCGAAGTCACCGCATAGAGAACAACCCCTTGTTTAAATCTGCTTCAAGGACAATTTTTTTTATTAAAGTATTGTTGACATACAATATTGTATTAGTTTCAGGTGTACAACATAGTAGTTCCACATTTCGGTACGTTACGAAACTATCACCCTGATAACACTAGTAACCATCTGTCACCATACAAAGTTACTAAAATATTGTTGACTATATCCCCTATGCTGTACATTTCCATGACTTATTTGTTGTATGATTGGAAGTTTGTACCTCTTAATTCCCTTCATCCATTTCACCCTTCCCCTTACTTCTGTTCCTTCTTGCAACCACCTATTTATTCTGTGTATCTATGAGTCTGTTTCTATTTTGTTTTGTTTGCTCATTTGTTTCGTTTTTTTAGATTCCGTATATATGTAACATCTCATAGTATTCTTCTTTCTCTGTCTGACTTATTTCACTTGGCATAATACTCTCCACATTGTTGCAAATGGTAGGATTTCATTTGTTTACGGCTGAGTAACATTCCTATATATATATATATATATATATATATATATATATATATATACACCACAACTTCTTTATCCATTCTTCTACCAATGGAAACTTAGATTGCTTCCATATCTTGGATATTGTAAATAATGCTTCCATAAAAAAAAAATGCCGCCATGAATAAAGGGGTGCATATATATTTTCAAATTAATGTTTTTGTTTTCTTTGGATATATACCCAGAAATGGAATTGCTAGATTCTATGATAGTTTTTTTTTTAATTTTTTGAGAATCCTCCATACTGTTTTCCATAGTGGTTGCACCAAATTACATTCCCACCAACAGTGCACAAGGATTCCCTTTTCTCCACATCCTCTCCAACACTTGTTACTTCTTGTCTTTTTGATAATAGCCATTGTAACAGGTGTGAGGAGATATCTCACTGTGGTTTTGATTTGCATTTCCCTGATAATTAATGATGTGGAACATCTTTTCATGTGTTTGTCAGCCATCTGTATATCTTCTTTGGACAAATATCTATTCAGGTCCTCTGCCTATTTTTTAATTGAATTGTTTGTTTTTTTGATATTGAGTTATATGAGTTCTTTATATATTTTGGATATTAATCCCTTATCTGATATATCATTTGCAAAGATATTCTCCCATTCAGTAGGTTGCCTTTTTGTTTTGTTGATGGTTTCTTTTGCTATGCAAAAGCTTTTTAGTTTGATGTAGTCTCCTTTGTTTATTTTTGCTTTTGTTGCCCTTGCCTGAGGAGACAGATCCAAAAAATATTGCTGAGACCAATATCAAAGAGTTTATTACCTATGCTTTCTTCTAGGAGTTTTATGGTTTCAAGTCTTACACTTAAGTCTTTAATCCATTTTGAGTTTATTTTTCTACTTAGTATAAGAAAGTGGTCCAGTTTTATTGTTTTGCATGTGGCTGTCCAATTTTTCCAACATCATTTATTTAAGAGACTTTCATTTCCCCACTGTATATTTTTGGCTCCTTTGTCACAAATTAATTGACCATAAGGCATAGGTTTATTTCTGGGCTCTTTATTTTGTTTCATTGGTCTATGTGTCTGTTTTTATGCCAGTACTATATTGTTTTGATTAATATAGCTTTGTAGTATTGTTTGAAATCAGGGAATGTGATACCTCCAGATTTGTTCTTCTGTCTCAAGATTGCTTTGGCCATTTGGGGTCATTGGTGGTTCCATACAAATTTTAGGATTATTTGTTCTAGTTCTGTGAAAAATGACATTGTTATTTTAATGGGGATTGCATTGAATCTGTAAATTGCTTTGGGCAGTACGGACATTTTAACAATATTAATTCTTCCAGAAAGCAATTAACAAAATAGCAATAAGCACATACTTATCAATAATTACTTTAAATGTAAATGGACTAAATGCTCCAATCAAAAGACACAGGTAGCTGAATGGATTAAAAAACAAGACCCATATATATTGTCTACAGGAGACACACTTCAGATCTAGAAACACTCACAGACTGAAAGTGAAAAAATGAAGAAAAATATTCTATACAAATGGAAACAAAAAGAAAGCTGGAGTAGCAAAACTTATATCAGACAAAATAGACTTTAAAACGAAAACTGTAACAAAAGACAAAGAAGGGCATTGCATAATGATAAAGGGAACAATTCAACAAGAGGATATGGTACTTGTAAATATCTATGTGCCCAGCATAGGACCACTTAAATACGTAAAGCAAATATTAACAGACATAAAGGGAAAAATTGACCTTAACACAATAATGGTAGGAAACTTTAACAACCCACTTACATCAGTGGATAGATCATCCAGACAGATAATCAGTAAGAAAGTGTTGGCTTTAAGTGACACATTAGATCAGATGGGCTTAAGAGATATATACAGAACAACTTATCCAAAAACAGCAGAATACACATTCTTTTCAAATGCACATGGAACATTCCCCAGAATAGATCACATGATAGACAACAAAACAAGTCTTAATACATTTAAGAAGATTGAAATCATATCAAGCTTCTTTTCCAACCACAATGGTATAAAATTAGAAATTAATTACAAGAATAAAACCTGAAAAAACACCTATACTTGGAGGCTAAACAACATGCTACTAAATAACCAATGGGTCAGCAAGGAAATCAAAAAGGAAATTAAAAAATACCTTGAGATAAAGGAAGACGGAAACAAAACAGTCTAAAAGCAGTTCTAAGAGGGAAGTTTATAGAAATACAGGCTTATCTCAAAAACAAACAAAGGAAGAACTCAAATCAGCAGTCTAACTTTACCCATAAAGGAAACATAAAAAGAACAAACCCAAAGTTAGTAGAAGCAAGGAAATAATAAAGATCAGAACAAAAATAAATAAAAAAGAGACTAAAAAACAATAGAAAATATCAATAAAACTAAGATCTGGTTCTTTAAAAAGATAAACAAAAGTGATAAATCTTTAGCCAGACTCATCAAGAAAAAAAGAGAGAAGGCTCAGAAAAATAAAATCAGAAATGAAAGAGGAGAAGATACAATCAACACCACAGACATACAAAGGATCATAAGAGATTACTATGAACAATTATAGGCCAACAAATGGATAAATTCCTAGACACATATAATCTTCCAAGACTGAATTATGTAGAAATAGAAAATCTGAACAGACTAATTACTAGTAGTGAAGTTGATTAGTAATAAAAAAACTCCCAACAAACAGAAGTCCAGGACCAGATGGCTTCCTAGGTGAATTTTACCAAACATTTAAAGAAGAGTTAATACATATCTTTCTCAAACTATTTCAAAAAATTGAAGAGAAAGGATAGCTCCCAAACTTATTCTAAAAGGCCAGCATTACCCTGATACCAAATACCAGACAAAGGCATTACAAACAAAGAAAATTGCAGGCCAATATCCCTGATGAAGGTAGATGCAAAAATAATCAACAAAAATACTAGCAAATCAAATTCAACAACACATTAAAACGATCATACACCATGAACAAGTGGGATTTATTTCAGGGATACTTCAGTATCCTCCAATCAATTGATGTGATACACCACATTAACAAAATGAAAGATAAAAATCACATGATCATCTCAACAGATGCAGAAAAAACATTTGGCAAAATTCAACATCCATTTATGATAAAAATCCTCTACAAAGTGAGTATACATGGAATGTATCTCTACATAATAAATGCCATATATGACAAACCCACAGCTAACATCATAGTCAATGATGAAAAGTTGAAAGCTTTACCTCTAAGATAAGAAAAAAGAAAGATGTCACTTTTGCCTCTCTTATTCAACATAGTGTTGGAAGTCCCAGCTACAGCAATCAGGCAAGAGAAAAAAATAAAAGGCATCAAAATTGGAAAAGAAGAATGAAACTATCACTATCTGCAAATGACACGGTACTATAGATAGAAAACCCTAGACTCCACCAAAAAACTATTAGAACTAATAAATGATTTCAGCATACAAAATAAACATACAGAAATCAATTGTGTTTCTATACACTAACAACAAACTATCAGAAAAAGAAAGAAAACAATCCCATTTACAATTACATAAAATGAATAAAATACCTAGAGATAACTTTAATCAAGAAGGCTAAAGGGGCCAGCCCCGTGGCGTAGAGGTTAAGTGCGCGCGCTCCGCTGCTGGCGGCCTGGGGTTTGGATCCTGGGTGTGCACCGACGCACTGCTTGTCAGGTCATGCTGTGGCAGCGTCCCACATAAAGTGGAGGAAGATGAGCACGGATGTTAGCTCAGGGCCAGTCTTCCTCAGCAAAAAGAGGAGGATTGGCATGGATGTTAGCTCAGGGCTGATCCTCCTCACACACACACACACAAAAGGTGAAAGACCTGTATGCTGAAACTATAAGACACTGATGAAAGATATTGAAGATGACACAAATAAATAGAAAGATATACCATACTCAAGGACATAATTAATTAAGAAAAATGGCATTATTGTTGTTTTAGTTCTGTATCCCAGCCTGATTTATATCCAGGTTAGCGTATATGCTATTTTGCAAGATATCAGATGTGTAAAAGAATAGATCAAATATCAAATATACATAATTATAAGAAACTATTTAGTAACCAAGGCTTTATAATATGATTAACTAATTGGAAAATGTTTTATCCATTTTTACTATTTGGCATTTGATATACATCCATTAGAAATAATATTGTCTTCATTTTAGCAAAACATTAATTATATTAAAATATGAGCTTATATAATAATATATATATATTATTTTTTGTGTGTGTGTGAGGAAGATCAGCCCTGAGCTAACATCCATACCAATCCTCTGTTTTTGCTGAGGAAGACCGGCCCTGAGCTAACATCTATTGCCAATCCTCCTCCTTTTTTTTTTCCCCTTTTTTTTCTCCTTTTCTCCCCAAAGCCCCAGTAGATAGTTGTACGTCATAGTTGCACATCCCTCTAGCTGCTGTATGTGGGACGCTGCCTGAGCATGGCCGGAAAAGTGGTGCATCGGTGTGTGCCCAGGATCCAAACCCAGGCTGCCAGCAGCAGAGCATGCGCACTTAACCGCTAAGCCACGGGGCCAGCCCCGAGATGATATTAATCAAATTTGAAGATATATATTTAGTTTTTATTTCATATTTCAAAGTGAGATAGAGAAGAAATAGCTAGCTAGCTTAAAATAACAAAGGTTTCTAATGGCATAGCTGGAATTAAATGCAAATGATTTTTCCTATATGCCATTGTTTAAACTTCGACTATCTTATTAAACTTATCACTATATTTTCCATTGAGGCTTTTAAAGGAATTTTAGAACGAATAGCAGTAATTAAAGAAGACAGGAAAAAATTATAAAAAGAAAACATTTCACTTGTATTAGTTTCAAAAAATGACCAATGATTATTTTAAACTTTAAAAACTATTATATATGTATATGTATACACACACACACATATATATATACACATATACATGCATTATAAATAATGACATTCATAAAGATGCTTTTATATATGGGCACTGAGGAGAGGATCAAGGTGAACATTAAGGCCTGTAACAACAGGAGCATAATAACTTTGCACAAAACAGCTGTGAAAATGCAGAGGCTGGTTTATCAGAAAAATAATCTTTCTTTTTAATATGTATGAAGCTGTAAGTAGACAATTTTCTGTAATTTATCTCCCTACTGCATGCTATCATTACATCTTCCTGGATAAAGAGATCATAATGAATTTTGTAAATTCTTGATTGTGTTATCAAGCACTCTTGTACCTTGATAATCATTGCCTGATTCTTTGCAATTTGGAAATAATGATCTCCAGAATACTCACAACTTATTTGTTATCTGTTCAAGGAATCAATACAAAGATTGTTTTATACGATTAAAGAGTATCCATCAATTAAAAGCATGACAACAATATATTTAGAAGCAGAAATAACTCATTGTGTTTTGTACAAATTACTCTTTTAAAGAATAGACATTTTTAAAAATAAATTTTAACATAACAAACTGCATAACATTATCTAAATTAACCATACTATTATTATTTTTTATTTATTTATTGGTGAGGAAGATTGGCCCTAAGCTAACATCCATTGCCAATCTTCCTGTTTTTGCTGAGGAAGATTAGCCCTGAGCTAAAATCTGTGTCCATCTTCCTCTATTTTGTATATGGGATGCTGACACAGCATGGCTTGATGAGCGGTGCATAGGTCTGTGCTAGGGATCCGAACCTGTGAACCCTGGGCCGCCGAAGTGGAGCATGTGAACTTAACCGCTATGCCACTAGGCTGGGCCCATACTATTATTTTTATTGACCTTGGTCTGGCTCAAACATTCTTTTAATACGTCTTAAATACTATGAAGTCATAGACCTTGTGCTCCAATTCTACCAACTAAAAATCAATCTATACAGAACACACTACATGAGAGGACTATGGCTGAAACAACTTCATAAATTATGCAAACTACCAGAAAGCATGCACTTTTATTTATGTTTATGTTTTTCTATTACAATCAGTTTTGACATTCGTGACATTCCCTCTTTATTTTGCTTTTTCTTATAATAAAGACAACACTAAATCCATTAATATTCTGTCCACATTTCTCTGGATACTACATTTTTGAGAACCTGTAAAGCTTCTATTAAGTGCTACCCCCACACTGCACTTATATTAATTAATACACTTGGTCAATACCCCCTTTAAAATAATAAAAAACCTCCAAATGAAACAAAGCTCAATTGTCTCCTAAGCCTGCAAGGTATCACCCCTCATTTTAAACTAATACAATGGAAAGTATTGCCTTCTAACCATTCTTGAACTTGAACAACACATGGTAGTTTTTCCATATAGGCAAACATAATATTGCAAAGCTTATACAAAATACATTAACATTAAACCCTCACAATTAAAACTCTCAAATTGTTATATACATTTATATTTGAAAAAAATGAAAATTGATCTCAAAGTAGGTTGAAACAAATTTAAAAAAAGTTTAAAGATTGTAAACCTTTGTAATTTAAAAGTCATTTGAACGGTACAGACATACCTCGTTTTATTGCACTTTGCTTTATTTCACTCTTAATAGACCATAGTATGGTGTAAACATGCCTTTTATATGCACTGGGAAACCAAAAAAATCTGTGTGACTTGCTTTATTGTGATATTTTCTTTATTGCAGTGGTCTGGAACTGAACCCGAAAAATCTCTGAGGTATGCCTATATAAGAAAAGGTTACAAATTTGTGACAACATGGATGGACATTGAGGGTATAATGCAAAGTGAAATAAGTCAGAGGGAGAAGGTCAAATACCGTATGATTTCCTTCATTAAGTAGTAGATAATAACAACAATAAACAAACACATAGGGACAGAGATTGGATTGGTGGTTACCAGAGGAAGGGGGAGGAGGAGGGTGAAAGGGATAATTCGGTACATGTGTGTGGTGATGGGTTGTAATTAGTATTTTGGTAGTGAACATGATGTAGTCCATGCAGAAATAGAAGTACAATGATGTACACCTGAAATTTTTACAATGTTATAAACCAATGTTACTGCAATAAACAAAAAAATTAAAAAAAAAAAAAAATAAAAAAAATACAAAGAAAAGGTTAAAAAAAAACCTCACAGTTGAAACTTTTTAGACACTTTGTAATAAAGACTCAAAAGCTTGATTTGTCATTCACTTGAACTTGGTCTCTGTTAACTGAACTTTGTTTTCACTTTATACGTAACAAAATAAAGTATACGTCATGCGTCTCATAATGACGTTTTGGTCAACAAGGGACCACATATATGGCAGTAGTCTCCTAAGATTGCAATGGAGCTGAAAAATTCCTATCACTTAGTGATGTTGTTGTTGTAATGTCTTAGCACAATGCATTACTCACGTGTTTGTGGTGATGTTGGTGTAAACAAACCTTCAGGTCCTTCAGAAGGTATTCCAGAAGAAGGCACTGTTATCACAGAAGATAACAGCTCCATGTGTGTTATGGCCCTGAAGACCATCCAGTGGGACAAGATCTGGCTGTGAAAGACTGATTTCAATGATCCTGATCCTGTGTAGGCCTGGGCTAATGTGTGTGTTCGTGTCTTAGTTTTTAACAAAACAAGTTTAAAAAGTAAAAAATTAAATAGAAATGTTTAAAAATAGAAAAATGCATATAGAATAAGGACATAAAGAAAGACAATATTTTTGTACAGCTATACAATGTGTTGTAAGCTAAGTACTGTTACAAAAGAGTCAAAAAGTTAAAAAAATTAAGAAGTTCTTAAAGTAAAAAAGTTACAGTAAGCTAAAGTTAGTTCATTATTGAAGAGAGAAAATTCTTTGTCTTATAAATTTAGCGTAGCCTAAGTGTACAGCATTTATAAAGTCTACAGTAGTGTACAGTAATGTCCCAGGCTTTCACCTTCACTCACCACTCACTCACTGACTCACCCAGAGCAACTTCTAGCCCTGTAAACTCCATTAATGGTAAGTGCCCTATACATGTGAACCATTTTTTAACATCTTTTATATCATATTTTTACTGTACCTTTTCTATGTCTAGATATGTTTGGATACACAAATACCATTGTGTGACAACTGCCTGCAGTATTCAGTATAGTAACATGTTGTGCAGATTTGTAGCCTGGGAGCAATAGGCTAGACCATATAGCCTAGGTGTATCATAGGCTATACTATCAAAGTTTGTGTAAGTATACCCTACAATGTTGCACAAGGATGAAATCACCTAGTGACACATTTCTCAGAACATATCCCCGTCGTTAAGTGATGCATGACTGTATTAATAAGCTCAATATGAAGAATATATGAAAAACGGGAAAATCAGAGAAAGAGAGAGAATGAGACAGAAGTCACAGGGATTGGGAGAAAATGTTAAATTGGGACAAGTAATAGCATAGAGATAGTGATCTACTTTGCAAATTAGAAAATGTGTACATAATGTGTCAGGCTTGGTTTGACTGACATAACAAAAAATATTAAAATATTTCTGTATACCACATTTGTTACACTCACAAGTTCTAGTAGCTTTTATGTAGACTTACTACAATTTTCTAAATAGAAAATAAAAATAATTTTACATTTTCCTGAATGACTTTTATTTATTTTTCTTATCTTATCACACTGGTTCCACCCACTATAGAAGCAGTGAGAGTCAACATCCTTGGCTTGTTCCTCATATTAGGGGAAAAGCATTCAGCCTTTAACCATTAACGATGATGTTTGCTGTAGGTTTTACATAGGTGCCTTTTATGAGATAGAGAAAATTCCCTTTTACTCATAAGTTGCTAAGAGTTTTTAGCAAGAATGGATTTTTGAATTTTTTGTCAAATGTTTTTTATGCATCTTTTGAGATAACCATATTTTTTTTTCATTATAGTAGTATGAATTGTATTCATTACTGTTCAATGTTAAACACACTCAAGCTTCTGTGGTAAACTCACTTGGTCATGATAAATAATATTTTTGTATACTGTTGAATTTGGATTGCTACATTTAAAAAATTAGTAAAAATTTATTACAGAATAGTTTTAGATTTACAGAAAGTTGGAAAGAATATGGAATTTCTGTATACTCCTTACCCAGTTTTCCTTCTTGCTACCTCAATCAAATACCCAAGTCAGCAGGAATTTACACATACAGCTTCTGCTAATAGCTCTTAGTCCAGAGCTAGTCATACAGTTCCAACTCACCAGAAGAAGGTAAGTAAGAAAATCTTATGCACTGGAATGCAGAAAGTCAGAAATGATACCAGGTCTGTGAATCATCAGGGCTGCAAATTGGCAGCCATAAGAGCCTGCATTTTCTCGAAGAAATGTTTTCTTTCAATTGCACCATGCTATAAAACTTTTATAAGATCGTGAAGTGTATGCACTTTTGCATATGCTAAAATTATCATCATAAGCTGTTGTTGTACACCTGGTACACTCACATAATAACATTGTCTGTTATCCATGATAATTGAATCCGTTACACTGATACAACCATGGATGTATTTTTGCACAGTACAACTCTAAATTTTCTATCCCCTTGCCTTCTTCAAGCCTTCCTTCTTCAGTTATAATTTTCTTTCTTAATACTGTGTCAAAAATAACTGGGTAGTCTGCTTCTCATAATTTCAAGTAATATTCAAGTGAGTCTTACATATACTCACAACGCTGATCATGGACACTCCCCAAACTCTCCCACTATTCATTTGAAGATCTTTGCGTGAAATTTATTCTGCACATTACTAATTCCTTTCATTAGACAACATTTCTTTCTCAGAGGAAAAATTTCAGGCTTTTCAGCAGTTGCACCCAATCTCATTAGAGGTAGGACTGAGTATTTAAAGGGAATTATGATAATTTCTTCATATTTGTATATGATTTACATTATCAAAATATTTTATGTGTATTGGCCTTTCTCAAACAACTAGGATACTGAACATTGACAGAAGAGAAAGCAGTGTAATAGAATTCCCACATCTAGAATTTCCATTTGTATAATTTCATAAGTTCTGAAAGTCTATCATGTAATTGTGTCTTGGTACTTTCATTATTTACCTATCAATTATTTATTTGTGTCCATCCCATCTCCAGATTACACTTCTTACTGGAAATCTTTTCATAGCTCATTGCTTCATAATAAGAAATAAATTTGATTTTAAGAGGCACCATTAATGTATACTGGATTAAGCTGAAGCCATGTTTTCAGCAGAAAATACTTATTTTCATTATTTGAACAGCCATTTTAATTTTCTGCACATTACATTCATCAGTCTCTTTAATATACATTTCCCAAGAATTTAGTGATATGATGTAATTGCTTATTTATAATATAGAGAAAAGATTTATTGTATATGTGTGTGTATTCTTACAAATTTAGTGATTGCAAAATCTTGATAATATACATTTATTTAATTATAGTTAAGGTAGACATGTTGGAAAGATATTATAAAGGTGTTGCTATTTGTCAAATTGTGTTCTTCAGTTTCTATTGCTTTTAGCTAAAATAGTCCTTGGACAACCACTGGTCTGATTTCTCTCACTTAAATAAAAATGGACTCATATTTAGTTTAATAATTTAATAAAAAGTATGCATATTTTTTCTCTCTTTTTACTTAGCACAGTTATTTTGAAATTCATTTATGCTGTTAGATGCAACAATACTTTGTTCTTTTGAGAGATGAGTGGTATTCCATGTTAGGTTATACTGTTATTCATTTGTGTAGTCACCCATCAGATATTTGAGTTGTTCCTAGTTTATGGCATTAAAATCAAGCTACAGCAAACATTTGTGCTTATGTCTTTGTGTGGAAATATGTCTTTATTACTTTTGGTCATACCTCTAGGACTGGAATAGATATGGTGGATATATTCTTAACATTTCAAGAAACTTCCAAGTTCTTATCCAAAATGTTTGCACTCATTTTAAATTCCCAACAGCAGTGTTAAGAGTCCCAGTTATTTCACATGACATCTTCGCTAACACGTGGTATGTTTAATCTTTAACTTTTGTTACTTTGTCAGATATATAGTGATATTTCTTTGTTATTTTAATTTGCATTTTTCTAATTAATACTGATTTTGCAAATCTTTCATGAGTATATAGTCCATGCATATATCCCTGGGCCAGCTATTTGCTCAGATCGTTTACTTCTATTTTAATTGTGTTGAGTGTCTCATTTGTGAGCTAAGTGTTCTTAATATATTCTCAATGCAAGTACTTTGCCAAATACCTTTATTTTTATTTATTTATTTTTTGGTGAGGAAGATTAGCTCTGAGCTGTTGCCAATCCTCCTCTTTTTGCTCAGGAAGACTGGAACTGAGCTACCATCTGTGCCCATTTTCCTCCACTTTATGTGGGACACCTGCCAGAGCATCGCTTGACAAGTGGTCAGTAGGTCCGCACCCGGGATCGGAACCTGTGAACCCCAGGCCTCCAAAGCAGAGTGCACGAACTTAACCACTATGTCACCAGGCCAGCCCCATGCGAAATACTTTTAAAAAATCTTTTCTCCTAATCTGTAGTTGGGTCTTCCTTTCCATTTTGTTAATGAATAATGAATATTCAAGATCAAAACTTTTTATGTTTTATGAAGTGCGAGTTGCTTTTTTTCTTTCATTGTTCATGCCTATCATCCTATTAAGATATTGTTGCCTAACACAGGATAAAGGAGATTTTTTTCTTAAGACTTTTTCTCTAGAAGTTTCATAATTGACTTTCTTACATCTAGGCCAGTGGCTATCAACTTCAGCACCATTAATATTTGGGCTGGATAATGCTTTGTCATGGGGGCTTCCTATTCATTGTCCAGTAGGTAGCTTACCTCTACTTACTAAATGGTGTTAGCACCCCCTCCCAATCGTAACCCCCAAATATGTGTTCTTGGTTTGTTGAGTGCATCAGTAATTTCATTTTTATTACTGTGTAATATTCTATTATATGACAATACCACTGTTATGGTATATTGTGTTAAACATTCTCCCCATATTCATGTCTACAGTGTTAAGTATGCAAAATAGAGCTGTGCATTTTTTTCATATTTGGATAGTTCTTTCAAAAATGACAGCTACATGTTTGCTATTCATTTTAAAGTTCACAGAACAGAAAACAAATTCTTCCTCATCATTCACATAAAAATTATTCCACACAAACATTGAGTAATAACTTGTTATTTATTCTGCCATTCATTCATTTTACAAAGGTTTACTTATATATACTTAATATACATATAATTTTCCCCCAAATAGTAGAAAAGCCATGGTAAATATCTAATAAATATGTATACAGTTTGCAAAGATATGAGAAGCACATATTTTTATAGAAACAACTTTTCACTTGTTTTCTCCTTTGGCTGTGCCAAAAGAGCACACTTTTTATTAATTAAAAAAAGATTAAAATACTTGACGCCAAAACATTTGTATCTTAGAATTCCTGATTTCTATCTGCTAAAAAAACAAAGCAAAACAAAACCCAGCACTGACAAAAAACATTACAATTACAAAAGCAACAATGGTAATAACCATATGCAAGAGTTGTGCAAATAGCAAATAGCTTTCAGATGCATCTGGTTATGAGAGCTTTCTGTCGCTCGTCAGTATGTGTAAAATCTCCTCACATATAAAATCTCCCTCCTGGTTGGTTAGAAAAAACCAACACTAACCTTGCAGATCTCGAATATTTTAAAAGGCACTAATTAAAATGATTATTCAATATACTCCAAATGAATAAAGATGCTTAATTTTTAATTATCAATGATATCTTAAAAATATCTATAGGCAAAATCATGATTTTGTAGTTTGTGGTTTTATTGAGATAGGCAGAAAAAAATGCTCCCATACAGTGTAAATTATTATATTTAATGGGCAAAAAGTTACATAATTTTAAAAGTAGGCTTTAAAATTATGTGCATTTTTGAAACAAATATTCCAAAGTAAGGCATATGATTCTGGCCATTGTATTTAAATTTTTTATTAATTCTGTGCTTAACAAAGTTACTTTTAATACAGAAGTTTAAAGAAAGGTATTTCTGATATGTCCATTATCATAATCTATGAATCATATTCTGTTCCCCAAAAAAAGACTTAACTGGTTTGACATGCAGATAATTAATATTTTTTAGTTAATAATGTGTACATGTTGAGAGAAAAAGACTAGAGGCCACAAAATGCGTTATTTTCTTATTAACATGTCATTTTTGTAGAGAATTCTAAGGAATCTGTACAATATGGAACCACTAGCACATTCGACTATTTGAACTAAAATTAATTAAATGAAATAGAATTAAATTTCAATTCTTCAATCAATGTATCTGCATTTCAAGTGCTCAGTCACTGAATGTGACTAGTGACTATCATATTGGACAACATGGTGGAACATTTCCATCATTGCTGAATGTTTATTAAGCAACACTGTTTGAAACATAATTTTTGAAAGTTCATGTTGAGACTCCAAAGAGCCTTCATTAACATCGTCACCTGTCCAATGGCTACTGTGTGACCTTGGACAATCAGTTAAATTTCTCTGTCCCAGTTTCCTCCTCTATAAAATAACCCTACTAACCCTAGTACCAATCACCTAAGGGTCACATGAAGGCTAAAGAGTGTAATGCAAATAAAGTGCTCAGGAAAGTGCCAGGTGTACTTATGTGATATAAAACTGCTATTGTAGAAATAAAATAATAGTTATCTTTATTCTATGAAGAATAACAGGATATTGTAATTATTTCTTGATTGTCACAGCTTCAAACTCTCTCTTATCTCCCTGCTACATTTTTACTCCCAATGAGAATTTCCTTCTTTCACCCTGCCTCCAAACCAAACCACCAAGCTGACCATTTTTCTTTCCTTAAACACACACATACACATGTACTCAATGGGAGTGTGAAGCCAGTGCCTAAAACTTCTATCAATTTATCCACCTGCCACGCTATTGTACTCCTTCCTCCAAGTCATTGTGTCCACATGAGCCACTATAAGCCCCATAGCTAGGCTGACTTGATAATTTATATTCCAAACAAGATACTTGCAAGAGTTAAAGTGAGCGTGATTATTAACTGTTTTAGAATATGACCTTGAAATGGAGACTATCCCAGGCAATGTGGTAAATTAGGGTCATTCTACAAATAGGCTTTCTAGCCCCAGAAGAGGCAGAATAAAACCTGGAGTCCCTGACCTAGAGCTCTCTCTGTCACTCCCTAAATGAAATTCCTGACTTATTATTTGACACTACGTCCCTGGACACTGACACTCCTCGTATCTCACATGACTGTGGCATTTACTCAAAAGCAGGGTGAGAGTAGAGGCAGGATTAGTGGGCTGAAGTTGCTATTCATTTTCTCGCTAGCTTTTTCTTGTCTCTTCAGGATTTTTGTTTTTCTCTTCTTCCACTTAAAATTTCCTCAGTACTGTAGTGAAGTGAAAAATGTACAGCCATTGACACTTTAATCATTATCAAAATATGCAGAGAGATTAAGTGACTTATTCTATATTATCCTCTAATTCACTGTTTATGCTACGATCCTCAACGGCCCGGTCAAGTGCCCCATAGCCTGCATGGAGAAGTAGCTACTTGATTTAAAGGAAAAGTGACCTCAGTGTTTCTGCCTGAAGCACGGGTGCCATAGCATCTCTCATCATTAGTGATCCTCATTCTGTTTCCTGCTTGCCAAGATGTCCACATACTATAAAGTACATATTCGTCCCTTCATGCAGCATCTTCTACCACACCCTACACTCTGGATGTTTGTATGTTCCAACATTTCTCTGTGCTCTGTTAGCCACCTAGCAATAACATTTTCTGTGATTTTCTTATTGACTTAGCTGTATGCAGCTTTCTTAATCTTCACACCCATTTCTCATAACTGATTTTTATCCATCATATAGGTTTGTTAACGTACACCTTATGTACCAGTAGGTCCAGAATAAGAATCTGAATATTTAACCCTGTCTTGACTTACCTCTCATTTGGAGACTATTATTAACATCAGATTACATAAAAACTTGTTTAACATGATATGATTGGGTATAAATCTTTATTAAAGCAATCATTTTACAATAATTTCCCAAATAACTGATTCATGTTATGCACGCACAGATCTTTCTTTTCCCGTCTACGTAAAATAGACCTTGGAATATATCTTAACCACTCCTTACCTCCTTCAGTATTGAAAACTCTCTATATGAAAGACTAGATTCACACTATGCAATTTTATAAAACAGTAATATGCTCTTCACTTATCTATTTTTGTACGTCTTCATCCAAATTATGATGGATCAGTAATACGACAGACTTTAAGGGAGGCTAAATTTCGTTTCAATTAATATCACCACTCCCATAATGACATCTTGATAAAGATATTCAAAAATATCTTGGATTAGTTCTTTTTTTCACGTTAGTTATTGTATACCTACTATATGTTTTATATCATGCTGTGCTTGAGGTATTCCACATTTATCTACCATAGGTACTGGAAATTAATAAGCCTTCATTCTTCATAATCGTGTTAAGCAGATAACAAACCTTCATGTTTAGAATATTTTGTTTTTGTAATCGTGACTGTACCCTACTAGATCATATCTCTGTTACTTCTGACGGCTAATGCTTAAATTGTACTAAATCTACTTTCAATTTTGTTTGACATCAATATCTAAAGTAAGAATTTTGTGATGTGGGTTCAATGAGAAGGATTCTGCAGATATGCAGTTGTCCTAAAATTAATTTCAATTTGGTGGTGAGTTGCAGTGTGTATTTGTGAGCCTGTGAGATTGTGTATGGATATATGTGTAACAAAAACAAAAGAAGTATCACTATTTTAATGGAAATTAGGTCTTCTCTTAAACTAACTTCAGACAGCATTTTGAGAAGAGGATACTCAAGTTTCCCATGTGGAATTATTTAAGAATAGATTTTACTATTACTTGATAAAAATGAGCTTGATTTTTTTCTTCCATCATTGCCTTCTGCAATATTTTTTTTTTTCTAGTTCAACACGGTAGTTTCTTCTGCCTTTAGATGAGTGTTTAGGAGTTTAACAAGCAGAATTATAATCTGTTTTGCCTTTCCACACACTCATTTGGCATCTTGTCATTTTCACAGATTTTCAAATTATTTAGGCTTTAGAAAATCTTGGGCACAAAGCCCTTATGCTTTTCAAAATTTTCTGCAATGTATATCAGATAATGGTCATTTTAGAAGAGTAATCTCAAATCACCTGAAAATGTTGGTGCCTTGTGGCTTCCAGTATGGACTTCGTTATTTGACCTACCTTCCATTCCAGGGAATATGCTGGAATTTAGGAACAAATTCCAGAAAATTATAAGAAAGCAGTCGGGGAAGGGCTGGAGCCTGTGCTCAGGATAACAACATTTGGCTTGGGTGAGTTGGATGAAATAATTATATTTGTTTTATTTTTGTTGGTAAAATAATTTACACGATAATTTCCAAAGTCTCTCAGCATTTACCACTCAGATGCACCATAGTATTTCTTTTTTGGAATAGTTTATAAAAATAATAACGTTATCACCAACAAAACAAACTACTAATTTAGCTGGGCAATTCACGCAATGTTAAAAATTCATGGGCCAGCCCTGGTGACCTAGTGGTTAAGTTTGGTGCACTCTGCTTTAGCAGCCTGGGTTTTGTTCCCAGGTGCGGCCCTATACCACTCATCAGCAGCCATGCTGTGGTGGTGGCTCACGTACAAAATAGAGGAAGATTGGCACAGATTTTATCTCAGGGTGACTCTTCCTCAAGCAAAAAGAGGAAGATTGGTAACAGGTGTTAGCTTAGCGTGAATCTTTCTCAGAAAAAAAATAAAATAATAAATTCATTTCTGGGAATGTTATAGCAGCAACAAATTATTTTCAATAATTTGACTTTTTTTAACTGAAAATATGATGAGAGAAAGAGAGAGATAGTCAAATATTTAATTAACTCATTAATGGGAACACTAGCATGATAATAAGGCTGATTCGAAGAGAAAGTGAGAGTGTAAAGTATTTACAGTGGTTGAAAGAAAGAATGCTTGAATAAGATTACTAATTCAGCTACAAAATTAAATTCTATAGGACAATAAAACTTTAAATTTCAGGGTTTTCTTATGAACAGATCTTAATTGCAACTCTGTCATTCACAGCATATATGCATCATTATTAGTTTTGTTTTTGGTCTTTTTACTAGCTACCAGGTACAATTACAGAAATGTAAAATATCCTAATCAACAGTAAAGAGTAAATAATTTTTCTTTTAAAGTACACTGTCTTCAGCCAGAGAATCCTGAGCAGAGATGCGGACTGTGGGTTCTACCCAATGCCTAGCCTGACAATTAAAAGGTGCACAGTAATTCCTTTCACATTCACAATTATTGCATATTTTTTAAACATATACCAAAGCCCCCATTCTGACTGTTCTTTATTATGTTTTACAAAATGAAGGAAAACTGAGTCCGTTTTTTTTAGATTCAGCATTTTTATCATTTTTTTCTGACTGCTCACTTTCGTATCTTCTCAAAGACTGATCTAGTTCGACACTGGCGGGTAGAGGGCTACATTTTAATCCTGGCAAAAAGGTGAACCCTCTGTCTGCTTCTTGGTCATCTACCTCTCTGAAATGGCTTCTGTTGATCTCTAACGTTATCCACTGCCTTTTTTGCACTTTCTTTCTAACATGTGCCTTTTTCCCATTAAACTGCAGGCTTTTGTTTCAGAATGAGTTTACTCTGTACCTCCCTATGTAAACACAGCAGGCATGTCACCCGTTCTGCTCTCTGATTACCACAATACACATTCTTTGTGTATGGAAGTCACCCAGGTTTGCTCTGGACCTCCATACATAAGCACAGCATGCCACTCTTTCTATTCTAAGTCCTCACACCACGCTTTTAAATGGAAGATTTCTCTATGAGGCTTGTCACATATTCAGCTTCACCCAAGAAGCAAGGTGCAATCTGATCTGTCCTGGAGCTCTCAAATTTATAGGAATTTTTATCATCCTATTTAACTCTTCAACTGAGATTTAAATCAGAGAAATGTTGCACTCTTTAGGTCTCATCTCTGCTCATAAATGTTTTCCTTCACAGAAAAATGTAAATAATTTTCATGGGTGGTCTGTTGTTTTATTTATTAGCTTTCTAGTCTATTTTTTGTGTGTGTGTGAGGAAGATCAGCCCTGAGCTAACATCCATGCTAATCCTCCTCTTTTTGCTGAGGAAGACTGGCTCTGAGCTAACATCTATTGCCAATCCTCCTCCTTTTATTTTTTCCCCAAAGCCCCAGTGGATAGTTGTATGTCATAGTTGCACATCCTTCTAGTTGCTGTATGTGGGATGCGGCCTCAGTGAGGCGGGAGAAGCAGTGTGTCGGTGCACACCCGGGATCTGAACTCGGGCTGTGAGTAGCCAAGCCCACACACTTAACGGCTAAGCCACGGGGCTGGCCCTCTAGTCTATTTTTACGGCATAATCTTTATGTGTTTATTCTTTCTGAGTAGAGCATTTTAAATTGCAAAATAGCTCTTATTAGTCAAAAATGTTGGCTTTAAAATACCTATTTTAGAATATGGAGTTGGGAATTTCACTTTTTTATTCTCTCTGAGTTCTGTTTTAATATCATCCTCTTACTAATAAATGATACTGAAGCATTGAATGCAGCAGACTGATTCAATGTGGTAGGGGAAATAAGGAGGAGAAAGACTGAAGAAATAGTGAAAATTCGGGGTGAAAGTCAATTTATATACTTAAACTACCTTTGCTTTTTCCTTTTTTTTTTTTTGAGGAAGATTGGCCCTGCGCTAACATCTATTGCCAATCTTCCTCTTTCTTTTTTCTCCCCAAAGCCCCAGTACATAGTTGTATATCATAGTTGTGGAGTTGTTGCTTTTCTATGTGGGATGCCGCTACAGCATGGTTTGATGAGTGGTGCATCAAACCACGTCCCATGTCCCATGTCCCATGTCCACGCCTGGGATCCGAACCAGCGAACCCTAGGCCACCAAAGCAGAATGCGCGAACTTAACCACTATGCCACCAGGCCAACCCCAACACTTGCCTTTTTATTTTCCATAATTAAGGTATCTGTGTTTTTTTAAGGTTCATTCTTAACATACAGTACAGTAAGTCACTCTTATATTTTTGACTTTTTAATATTATTGACTGAAGAACCCAGTAGAATGAATAAAGATATTAACAAAGAAATGCAACTCTACCTTACTAACCCTGTGCTGCTCAAAGTGAATATTTTAAATATAATGATAAAATGGACTATCTGTTCCTACCTGTCATCGTTTTTTATAAAATCACAATATATTTTTTTCTATTTTTCGTATTGGGATTATGTCATCCTTGTAAAGCTTTTTTGTTTGGTTTTGTTTTCCTCCAGGAGTGCCAAATTAAGTTACATGTTTCTTGTAGCCAGTATAAATTGAAATAGTCATATATCACTACTTCTTACAAAATTATTATCTTAAAATTTTACACATAGAGTCACCTTTCCCCTTGAGGACTTTAATAGAGTCAAATGTTTTCTAGATAGTTGTAGAGCTGTTATTTTTGACAGCCACCTACATTGGTTTATTGATATGTCTTCTTTTATCTTAGTCTTCTTTCTTTGTGACAGATTTGTGATGCTCAAGGAATATATATATATATAATTCCATGTATATTATAAGTTGTGAGTCCTTATACATTTGGAAATAATTTTATTATTTACTTAGAATTGGAGAGTAGTCTGGTTGGGCATAGAGTTCTAGGTTCAAAATATTTTTTTTTTTAAATTAATCAAATTTATATATTTGTTTTTCTTTACGAATATTTTACAATATTACTCTGTTCTTTTTTTTAAATATTGAATTTTTTCCACAATACATCATTATATATGCCAAAATTCATTAGAACTATTTGGCAGTTTGCTAGTGTTTCTTCATTTGAAATTATGTAATTTTCTTAAGTTGACTTGAGTAACTTTTGAAGTAATATGTTATCTGTTTTGTCTTGCTCTTACTCCATGCCTGTTCTTTCCATTTTGTTTTTCTGGAAATAAAAATAATTAAATGTAGGACATATAGCTTCTCACATTTTTATACTTTATATTTTTCATCATGTATAAGACACCAATTGATTCTGTAGATATATCCTCTCTCTTCTTCAGCAATTCTTAAATACAGAATATAATTTTAAACAATATTCATCAACACATTGTTTCTTTAGTTACTCTGCTTTCATAGAATTACTTTTGTGTTTGGCTATACAAAAATTCTCTGAAAAATTTCAGAAGCTCATATTTTTTAAAGTTCTTTTTTGTGCCTCAAATTATCTTTATTTCTTTGTATTTTGTTATTCTCTTTTCCTACTTCTCAATTTATTTTTAGCTACTACAGATTATAAAATTATAGATTACTCTATAGACAGGAAAGGAATTTTTAAGTTTTTAATAAAGACTGGGTCAACAGCCAAAACTTCTTGTAAACATGACTACATTCTCCAACATCTTCGAGAAATGTCAGGAAAATTAGTGGGTTAGTAAGTACTTTTGTACATTGCATAATAAATATTCACAAGCACATATAATCATTACTTTTTGATATATTAAACAACACTAACAGTAGACATTATTAAGAAAGGATTGGTAGCTAATGAAATTCATAGCAAGTAACAGGCTAGGTGGATGAATAACTGATTTTTGCCCTGGATTTGTTTTGCTCAAATGTTAGAGTATGGTTTGATTTCTGAACAACTGACTGAAATATTGTTTTCATACTGGTCTAGACATGCATTGTTCCATCTCCCTTTTCCAGATGGCTTCACTAAAGTATTACTTTGAGCCATAAAACTCTATTTTGCCCAAAGTTTTCATTGCCTCATTTATCTATTTTTTAAATTTTTTTTGGCTGAGGAAGATTTGCCCTGAGCTAACATCTGTTGCCAATCTTCCTTTATTTTGTATGTGGGTTGCTACCACACCATGGCTGATGAGTGGCATAGGTCTGCACCCAGGATCCAAACCTGCAAACCTGGGCTGCCGAAGTGGAGCATGCCAAACTTAACCACGGCCAGCCCCTCATTTATCTATTGAAATCTGCCTTTCCTTAAACACTAGTTATTCTGTTTGAAATGCTTCCCAAACTCAACCAATTTGCTAAATAATTTTTAGAGGAAGAAAATTATGTAATATTTTAGTGAAGTTCTGCTATTGCTTCAAAAAAAATCATCCAGCTTTCACATGCTATTACACTTTCCTTCTTTATATAGAAAAATAAAGGCCTAAAGGCAGGCCTAGTCTTAACACTTGCAAGAAGGTTGGGTACAAATGGCAGCCCACATACCATATGTCCAAATACTTAAAAGTTAAAAATTAAGTTAACATATTGTTAAGTAAATTATATTCTTTCTACTTTGACAAATATACCTTGATAATGTCCTGGAAAGCCAGGTTGGAGTTTGGAAATATTGGACTCCTTTTAGTGTCGGAATGAAACGTGGCACCACGGAGAGACCAGCCCTGCCTCCAGCCAACATTGTCTTCCCGTCTGTGGCTCCCCTCTGCACTATGAGGGGCCTTGAACACATGCAGGTGGACCAGTTGCCCACACAACCAAGCTTTGTTCATATACTCTGAAAACCAGTCCTCGTGGCCACTATGACGATAGACCTGAGATAAATGCCCATGCAGACTCTGATAATTGGTCTCAGAACCATTGGAATGCAGAATTTCAGTCTCGGGTACCCAGTCCACGATCCGCAAAAGTGGAGGCATGGGCTCTAACTGGGAACATTCCCTTGCCCTATGGGGAGTAGTATGTGTAGAAATGGAATCTAGGAAGGCTCCAAAACAAGTGGCTGATGCATTTGACCTTTTGCCAGGGTCAAAGGGCAGTAGTGCTTTGTCATGTGGGAAATTACCTTGATGAAGTGGTAGCCTCCAAATGCAATACCAGGTGAACTATCCCAGATGTCAAGGAACAGAAGCACTTAGAGACTGCTTTAAAATGGTTGAAATATATAGCTTATCAGATTAAACTGAAATGCACAGAGACAAGCAAAAAGAAAGACACTAAGGAGGTAAACATACTTAGGTAAAGATACTCATGGGTGGAAGGATCACACTATCTGAATCCTGAGTTACACAATGTTCATATGCTCTGTCTCTTTCTCTCTCCTCTCCCCACCATCAGCTTCTCCACAGACGGTTTGGTTACAAGAACCAGAGTCGAAGTTTGAGCAAAGGGGCACCAACAGATGGAAGATAACCGGGCCAATGATACACACACGTCTATTAGAACGATGCATAAAAATAGGTGAAAATATGCCTTTCCAATAGCTGTAGCTTGCCAATTATCTTGCAGAACAGTTATGAGTTTTATCTGCATTTCTTGGACTGAGCACATATGGGCAGAATAAAACCATACTGAGTGTCACCAATGGGTAGCCAATTTAGAGGAGACAGAGCTGTTAGCTCAGATGTGCCATAATTATGACTTGTTTGTTCATGTCTTCCTATCTAAAAGTGACACTCTTGTTTTTTCATCAAGTTTCTATTTATTGCTATTATTCTTGTTGTTTCTTACATTTAACTTACTGTATATTTAATACACTTAAGAATCCTAAGTCTCTTACACCATTAGCTCAGTCTGTATAGTTAAAGCGTCCTATGAGTGCATCTATATATCATGAGCAAATAAATTACTTATTATCTATGTTTAACTTTTCTTATGAGTTTCACCTTTCTCATTTTTTTCCTTATTGTTTACAGCTAAATTGAGTATTTCTAAATAACACATATAATCTCACATCGTGTCTTAGGATTTTCACCTCCTTTAATACTAACAACCGTTTTTGGAATTTAATGATAAAATCCTCCATTTTGTCAAATTATTAAATAAATAAGGTATTTTGAAACATCTTAAGGTAGATCACAACTTAAGGTGGAATAGAATCTAAAGATGCTACAAAATTATAGGATTACTTTTTTCCTTCTGCCAATTCCCTGTTTGACTCTCTTATTTTGATCTGAGTGTCTATTACCTTAACAAAACACAACATTGCATTAACGTAGACAACAAAATACAGATGATCATTAACATTCCTGACTTGTTTTTCCCATTTATTCTGAAATGCTCCATTGGTGAAATATAAATTAAAAAAAAGAAAAGAAAGATATCAAGTTTAGCTCTGTCACTATGCATTAGCAAAGGTCAAATTTCAGTAGATGAGAAATGTTTCAAATCAAAGAGTCAAGGCACATTTTATGGGAAATGTGTTTACTGTTCCTTTTATCAATCAAAAGGGATAAAGAGAATTTTATCTTTAGTTCATCAGTGATAAGCATTTCCACGGTTGTAATGTAATTCATGACATTCTTTTATTCTAAATACTTGTCAGAGCCTATTAAATATCATTTCTTTCAACTTTACCTTTCTACTAGATGTGAACAAATAACTTTTGAATATTTAGCAGTTTCTGTTTTCAAAAAGATCCTCATTAGTCCATATTTAGCAAAAGCTGTTCATGCAATGAATGTCTGTAATTCAGAACTAGACACTCACAACAGAATGCTGCATTAACTTCTATTTTTTTTACTGCAATAAGTAATTTTAAAGTTCGTAGAGTTTTGAAATTCTTCCTAATAAAATCTTATACTATTAATTGGTCACAATAATTTACATGAGGTGATTCTTCATTTAGTTTCTCATTTGCATTAATTTACACCCACATATATTCACACGAAAGTAAGTTATTATATGATTATCTGTGTGATAGAAAATGGCAATATCAAGATTCATTAGTATAATTAAATCAATTCAATAGCAGATGTTAGTATACTATTTCTTTATTTAGTTTACTTCTTTTCTATGGTACTTCTGGAGTAGAGAATTAAACTAAATCTACTCCACATTTTATAGTACATCATCACTTTTGGTCTGTAAAAACCCAATCTCTTGTTTTATTGGAGGGGTGTATGTTATGGGTGCTGGAGGATACTGTAGGGAACAAAACCACCACATTCTCTGCTGTCATTCTAGCGTGGAGACAGGAGAATGGTGGTAGACTTTTCACCTCTGCCAGTCAGTAATAAGCGCTACAGAGAAAACTAACCAGGGGAGGTGACACGAAATGCTGGGCCGGGCAAAAGTAGACTGTGGTCAGAAAATGACTCCCTGATAAGCTAAGCCATATGAGAAGAAAGGTGAACAACCCATGGGGACATGAGGACAGGGTGAGCATTACCAATAATACTAATAATAGTTTTAAAGGAGAGAAACTGATTGGTGTCTAGCAAGGACTCTGGTGTGGCTGATGCATCAATGATAGTGTTAGAAGATGAAATCATAGAAATGGGGGTGGGAAAATCATATTGAAATCTTAGATCATTTAAGTACTTTGGCTTTTACTCTCTTAAAAGGGGAAAATTTGCACGGATTCAAGCAGAGAAGAGACATGATCTGACCTCAGTTGTTGAGTGGATCATTCTGGCTGCATTGCAAAGAACAGACTTAAGCAAGGAAGAACAGAAGCAAGGACAGCAGTTGAGCGCTTTTGCAATCCAGGTGTGGTGTTGTGGTATCTGAACCAGGATTACAGCAGTAGAGTAGGAGTTTTGGAGTTACTAAGTACATAGATCCTGGCCTCAGAGGACCTAGTTTCTAAACCCAATTTACAAACACAATGTTATGATATTGTAAAAGTTACATAATCTCTCTTAGTTTTAATATCCTTATCCATAAATGCAGTTTACATATGTAAACACTAGGTAATATATGTAAAGTGGAAGACACAATACCTGGTATAAAGTTAAATAATTTATTAACCGTGTTTAACATTAAGTGTGGAGAGGCGACAGGATGAAATGACTGGGAAAATGAAATACGGTAAATATTCTCAAAACCACTGAATTGTACACTTTTGCAAGGATGAATTTTATAGCATGTGAATTATATCTCAACAATAAAATGAAACGAAAGGAATGGGGGTAAAATTTTCTGAACATACCTTTTTATACAGATCTTGTAGAGCCATCTTAGTGTTTCACATACGAAAAAATAAAATCGAAAAAGGAGAATAAAATTCAAAATGGGATAAAAATATAAAGAAATGAATTGCTCAATTTTAAATGAATAACATAAACACACTACACAGAAGCAGGGAGGAGGGACTGACTTAGGTAACTTTGAAACACCGCATCTGACCATCTAATGTAAGAATAAAGTCAAAAAGAACAACGAACAAATATTCTACTTCAGTTAGAACATTTGTTACTCAGAGTGTGATTTAACAACTTTGAAGTTATTTTATGTATATTCTTGGATTGAACAAATAACTAATATATGGTGGTTAAGTATATTAAATACATTAGGGTAATCAGTATGAACGCTTGTTTATACAGCTTTAGATAAAAATACTGATAGAGCGAAAGAGAGGTAGATGTATAGATGTACATTAAGAAGATTTTAAAATAAAGTAATAAATATTATTTTAAGTCTAATTCTCATATTTTCAGATATATTTTATTTTTCATGTTATGCATTCCTCCTGTTTCTCTTAATATTTAGCTATATTTTTATCACATAAAATCACTTAATGATGACATACATTTGATGTCCATTTTGCTACAAGTCTCTGAGTATTGTCAAAATTTACATTTCTACCACTGCACAACATAAGAGATTTTCCTCTGTATCAATGATCATATAGTAGAGTATAATGAAAAGATAGCAAATGCGAAGTAGATGTCAGCTGTATCTTACATATTTCCATGATTTGTAACATCAAGAAATGACGATCTAATCAGATCTCACAAGAAGTTTTCAAAAAATAACGTCTACAGAATAGTATTTATTCTATGGATTTGTATTCACTATGCAAATAACAAATCATACCCTAAGCATATATTAAGTTCTGAGATGTTAGGATAATAACATGAAGCCAAAATAATTTGCAAGACATGTACAAATTAAATATCTAGAACATGAAGACAATCCTCAGTAGTCAAGAGATACAGAATCTGGTACTTCACAGGACTTCCCATTTTACCTTGTTTCTCAGTATAAATATTATTTTGACATAAAAATATTTCCTGATCTGTCTTGATGACCTTGTTGTTCTTAACCCAGTCACTCTCTACTTTCTATCCTTCTTACAAATGACATTTGTCACTGCATTTTGGGTAAAAAAAAGGGGGAGGGGAGAACAGTAAAATATACAGGCATTTGAATATTATTGCAAAAAGAAACCATGAAGGATAAAATAGTATAATGAGCTTGGTTACCTAGAGAAGATGGATGGGAACTGAGTGAAGAAGATAACGGTAATCACCTTTCTGATTGCCCGTTTTTGTACAATTCTGACTTTTTGAACCATGACAATGTTTCACATACCCAAATCAAGAATGTTTAATTACAATAAGCAACAGTGGGGAAACATTATACTTTAAATGAAATACAAAGAGGAACAAAGGAACCAAATGGTACTTCAGGTAAATTACATAGCAGTGAAGGATAGATGGGCAAGGGAAAATAACCAACTAAAATTTGAGCGCAGTATTTAATCCATATACCCTCAGGCTAAAGAAAAAAAAATATATCATGCGAACTTTAATTTATAGGCTTATGTTTTCTTTTTCACGTAGCCATGGGCTAGCAATTTTGAAACTAGTATATACTATTTGTATATTCTAGAATGGCATATAAGTAAATATGTTTTAGATAATGGTTTCTCACTGACAGGGAAGTGAAATATAAATACAGAAAAAGAGGAGATAGGATGAATCCTGTTGTGTTGGTTTGAAATAAGAGATGTCACTATGAAGTCATTATTTGATGTACAGAAATATAGATATATATTTATGTGTATATGCATGCACACACATACCTACACACACCTGCATGTTTGTGTGGCTGTGAATGCATGCATCTACTTCCCAGCTCTGTCCACTGAGGGCCGGAGAAAAATGACACCCCTGAAGAAATGAGCACAGTGATCACCCAGGCCTTGGATTCAAATATTCTTCACAAAAAGGAACCAGTGCTCCTTAAAGGAATGATTGCCTCCAGGAGTGGGCAAGATAGGTACAAAATGAGCCTGAAACATCTTGTGCTGGCAGAAAAGAAAGAAGTAATCAAAGAACAATGGGGGCATGCATAAGAGACAGAGGGGCCACTTGAAGGGATTACCAGTGAATGGGATATAACCTGGTGAATGAAAAAAGAAATCATTAAACACACTGATATAAATAAAGAAATGCATATAGACACATAAACACAGAAATAAATGCTGTAACAGGAAAGGAACTCCCTTACAATGGAAAAGCCAACTGGTTTATGCATAAGAAATTATGAAATTAGAAAGTCACCATTTGACAACCTTTATGCAAATTATTCAGGCTAGAATCATTAATAAATTCTAAAACAAGTGAGTAAAAATCTCAGTTCATGTATTACATTTAATTACGTTTATTATTCTTTAATCTGGAAAACTGCCAATTATACATTGTGATTTCTCATTTATCATATATCGAGTTAATATATGTATATAAATAAATACACTGTATATGCACACATATTAAATATGTGTCTAATCTATCCTTTCTTACTAAACTATTTGTTTATGAACAGACATTTTTTTATTCTTTCTCTCTCCATCTCTGTCTCTCTCTTTCTCTAATTATCTTCAAACTTTCTGATTGTTGAAAACCACAGGTATCATATGTTAAATTTCTAAGAACTCTCTATTTGCTTATGTTATTTTTATAGAGTTCTGTTATTGCTTCACGTATGCACAATATTTGAGGAAGTTAATTATAGATCATTTAAAGCTTTTAGTTTTCTTATCCCTGAATGTGCTCTGTTCCCTTCCTTCTTTATTTCAGTTTTTGAGTGTATATTTTTAAGAACTTGCTTGTGTTAAACTATTTCCTTTAATTCTGATGATTCCTGGTTTTCTTTAGTATGAATCATGAATAATAGTATATTTATACAGTCTCAGATTATCTTCCCACCTCATAGTTATTAATTAAAAAGGAGAGAATAATTACCTTACAATGAAGAAACCACATAGTCACCATCTTATTGAGGCGATCAAAATAAACAGTAACAGGACAAATCAATATCATCTCCCTCTTGATGTGATGGATTAAGAAGACCACACCATTATTTCTGTGGTATATCTTCCATATTAAATAAGATAATAAAATATTAGACAGAGTCAAATGGAGGGGTGTTCACAAAATATCTATGGAGGAAGTGATGTAAGATGGAGGAGTAAATTTGCACATGATTCCCAAAACACATAAAAAATAAACATAAAGAGTAATGGAACTGATTATGGCTAAATTAAAATTCTGATTAACAGAGAACACCATAGACAAAATTAACAAATTTGGAAAAGCTTAGAGACTGTGCCCAGGTAATCTTAGACTGGGAAGGAATTGATAATTAAAATATTCAGCAAATTATTGCCTGTATGAATACAAATATAGGAGCCTATTAGGAAAATTGGCTAAGAATAAATAGATTATAGACAGAAAAAGCCAATTCCTGACTAGTATATATAAAGATGCTCAAACTGATATTGCAAGGTGATGAGTAATAAGAATATAAATCAAAATAGTAATTAAACCCATTTACACTCAACAAAATGGCAAATATTGGAAATCTGTATAATACCAAATGTTGGAAAGAATATAGGGATAGGGAAACACGCATTGGAAGAAGTGTAAAGTGAAATAATCATTTTCTGACATCACTTTACCAAATTAGAAATGCATATGCTTTATAACTCAGGATTCCTACTCCAGGACTTACTTCCTAGTGTAAATCTTAGATGTTTCACTAGTAGGTATCCACAAAGATATTCATACTGTTATAGTTTTTGGTTGCAGGCAGCTGAGTACCCTAGGTCCCTATCAGTAGATGAGTGCAGGAGCAAAATGTGGTTGATAAATGTTGTGAAAAGCTATGCAACAATCAGAAACACCAAATTAAATATATTGGAACGACATAGATAGTTCTCATAAATAGATGGCTGGAAAAGATAAGATTTATAGCACAAGGTCTTTTGTGTAAAATATAATCAAAGATTTGTGAAAAATACAAATTTTTTCTAAAGTCTCTATGAGGGGAGAGCAGTAAAAATTGGAAAAGAGAATAAAGCTTTTACAAAAAAAACCAGAAAAAACAGTGGCAGCGACCTCACCCTGCCTGCTGCTGCTCATCCTCATTGAATTGAGGGCTGTGATTAGGCCAACATTATATACCGGATACCAGATATCCAATTAAAACATCACCACCACCCAAAGAAACCACCATCAATAGTTTGGTGTTTTCATTAAAATTATTATTGTACAGATTATTTTCCTGATAGTGAAAAACAGAATTGCATTTGATAATATTATGTAGTCGATGGTTTCTAATGGTATTTGTCAGGTAGTATTCAAAAATTAGGGAATAACCAATAAAAATATTTTATTTTTTCCAAAAATAATAATACTCATTAAGGCATTTGTGGCATACGGCACAGTTTGGATAAGAAAAATGATGCTTGGCACTGGCACATTTTGAATTAAACTTTATGTTTTCAAAATAAATGAAAATATTAACTGATATTTTCAGTGAATGAAATATATTTGCTAGTGTAGAGAAAGAAAGCATCTTATGTAGAATTTTGGTAACTTTAAAGGAATTGAATTATCTCCCTCAAACGACTAAAACTATGTTGCAAGTATGGCTAAAATTTCGAGTTTTACTTTTATCAACCAATTAGGCTGACGTTAAGTCAGAATTTCCCAAAATAGGACCCCATGGAGCACAGATGTCCTCTAAAAATAGGTATCCTATATTCAAATACCTTTTGGAAAATCAAATAGTACATCAATTTTTGAATATTCAAAATTAATATGAAATGACTTTTGAAATATCTAAATTAACCTATTTATACCTTTGTAATGCATCATTTTCCAAATGCCTTTGATCATTGCTACATTTATATTTATTCAAACCTATTAATATTTTTAATAACTCAGTATATTTGTATATAGACAAAGTGTTTTGAAATATAAAAATTCAATGACTAGAATTTTAAATATTAATGAGAGTAGCCAATAGAGAAATAAAGTGAAAAAAAACCATAACTAGCTCAGAGCACAGAAAAAATATTACATAACTTAAAGCAGAATCATCTCATTTGCAGAAAAATAACTCAATGTTCCTATTTAATTCAAGGAATGTCAGAAGCGTCATCATCATATACTAAGGTCAGCATATTTTATTTGTAGCTCCTTGCCGCTAAGGTAATTCTTACTTCTTGGTTTCAAAGAAAAATCCATATATACTGTAAATCAGAGTTTTAGTAAGTGACTAAATTTCACCCGCAGATTTACAAGATGAAAATGTAACCGTTAGTCATATACACTCAAGATATAGATCCTTGTCTCTGGATATCTCAACGAACTTGCCTTAAAAGTTTAAATCACTTTGGAAATTTTGCTGTATTTCATGAAAAATATTTAAGGTAAAACCTTAACAAATGATCATTATATTTCAACTAATCCAAAATTTGAACACCCTACAGTTTACTTACTTTACATTGCAACTCTGTTAAGGGGAATATTTAATAATTGGTTACAAATTCAGTCAAGACAAACTTTTAAGACTGCTTTTTACTACTTAAAAAAAGGTTTTGAGGGGGCGGATCGGTGGCACAAGAGGTTAAGTGAGTGTGTTCCACTGTGGAGGCCCAGGATTCGCCGGTTCAGATCCTGGGTGTGCACCGATGCACCGCTTGTCAAGCCATGCTGTGGCGGCATCACATATAAAGCGGAGGAAGATGGGCATGGATGTTAGCCCAGGGCCAGTCTTCCTCAGCAAAAAAAAAAAGAAGAGGATTGGCAGATGTTAGCTCAGGGCCCATCTTCCTCAAAAAAAAAAAAAGTGAAAAAAAAATAAACTGTTTTGATTGCAAATGTATTCATGTAAAAGGTATGTAGTTTTGCTACTCAAATATATTGTAAATTGCTCCCTGCCCTTTGATTAGTTTTAATAAAAGCATGGATTCTAATTTTGTATAATTTAAAATTAATATTATATAAATAAAGATTTAAATTATACACTATAATGTTAAATTATTAGATTAGTAGTTACAAGATATTCCATCTAATAAACTGAAGCTGCTTTCATTAATACATGGAATAATTAGGCTATTGAGAACTCATGGACAAGTTTAAAATATTTAGATCAAAGAGGTACTCCTTATTAGATTTAAGGAAATTCAGTTAATATACTCCAGTAAATTTAGCTATAAATTATATATACCTGAAAGAAACAAAGAAAACGAAACAAAGCAAAAACCCTGTCCTGGATCATATATAACGCCACAGTAGAAATGTCAGCTGACAGTCAGTACTGGCTGTGTTATTCTTCTACTCTTTCTGTGTTAGATATCTTGAAAAAAGAAATATTTTCAAAATTAATATAGGTCTAGTTACACCATTTTCTTAAATCTTGAGCATATTTGGCTAAGATGATTTTGCTGTGGTTTCTATTTATGCATGCAGTTGATAATTCTTACCTTCTCTATGATCCTCACCCCAAGTATTAACTCCCAGTAGCATCCCTAGTATTAACAGAATTAGCAGAACCCACTCTCTGTTTGCTCATGTAAGGTCTACCTGCAATGTTAGCAGCCACTATATAATGTTTATTTCTCCAAAAATTAAAATAGATTATAGATAGATAGATAAAATTTAAAAATACAGGAAACACCTGATTTCGCTGAGTACAATAACAACCCACAGAAAATACAGAGACATAAGAAAAACAAAAAAAATAAAGTCTGGACCATTTCCTAGTTCTTTACAACGTATTTTGAAATGAGGGGGTTATATTCTAAAAGATTTTTTTTTTTTTTGGTGAGGAAGATCGGCCCTGAGCTAACATCTGACAATCCTCCTCCTTTTGCTGAGGAAGACTGGCTGTGGGCTAACATCCGTGCCCATCTTCCTCCACTTTACATGGGACTCCGCCACAGCATGGCTTGCCTAGCAGTGCGTCAGTGCGCGCCCGGGATCCGAACCTGCGAAGCCCGGGCCACTGCAGCGGAGCGCACGCACTTAACCACTTGCGCTGCTGGGCGGGCCCCTAAAAGATTTTTTTATATATTTATTCTATTCCTAAAACGGCAAAAATGCCATGTCCTAGAAATTGAGAATCTGGCATATTGCCTATTGGTTTTGTCAGTTGTTTTCCCGTTTGATTTCAGGTAAATAACTTTTTATTCCTCTGCTCTGCTCTAAATCTTAGGGCAGAATCATTTCTCGCCCGACCTTGCCAATTGGCTTCTGGTCAAGTTCTGGTAATTAAGTTCCTAGAGGATGACTGGAGAACTGGGAGGAGGGAGAAACCAGGACGTATCGTTCAAGATTCTAGTTGTTCTCACATAGTTCTGCCCTCCACTATCCCAGGTCCTACATGGCTACTGCCATTGTGATTCCAGGTCCAGTTGAACATCCCACGTAAAATGTTCCATGGGAAGTAGACTTTAAAATGTAGTTTACCATGCAGATTGTTATTGTTTAGCGTGTAAAGTTCCCTTGCAAATCATATCTGTGGGAGGAAGGAAAGGAAGCAGGAGTGGGCAGATGGAGAAGCTGGGCTGTGATGCAGAGTCAGCAGCAATCTTGACTGACCTCATGTGAAGATCTGGAGCAACAATAATCCTTCAGTTTTATCCTGAATGGGTTGAGATGACCAGCCTTTGTGCTCTCACTCAGTTATTGGATGTTGATTTTGTAGGAAGAGGTATGACCTTGGGAGAGAGAAAGTACTGGGCAGATGATGAAATTGCAGAAGGGCTTTCAGCTGAAGACTGTCCACCCAGAACATGCCCGGCATTTGGGACAACAGGTTCTTCACTGAAGGGAGATCTGGGCAGTACATTCATGTTCAACACAGATCACTCTAGGTGCCAGCTTTTCAAGGGTTCTGATGTACTTCTCCTTGTGGGAGATATGTAAGAAATGAATAATATTGGGTTGAACTAGTAACCCAAATACTACAGCTGTTCTCGGGGCCAAAGCTCAACTCATGGTCTACTTTCTCCTCTACCCATGCAAGATTCCCTCCATCCTCAGTTAGAACAACAGCTGACGTCAGTGGCTTAGCTAGAGATGCAACCATAACCTTCATCTCGACAGATCTGAGCCCCTGGCACCATTCATTTCTCAGACTGCAGTTGCTATACTTCTGCATTTGCTGCCAAACCTGGGCAAGGGAAATACAAGCTGCTCAAGAGAATCATCTGGGTACCTAATATCTCCTCACCCTTTCCACTGTGTGATTGCAGCCTTATTTACTCCTGATGATCAGGATCAGTCCCTCAGCCTGGATGGTGACTGTTCTTTCTGGCTTCTGCTTCCTTGACACAAGGAATGCAATGTGTTTAAGTGGCATTCACAGCTTATGACTCACTAGCTCTCTTTCTGTATCCCCTGGCAGTGGTGTTTCTCCTTTGGGAACTAAGACGTCTCAATTTGCAGAGGCCAGAGTTGCGGTGAGTGGAAGCATACTGGGAGTATTGATAAAGAGAGCTACTCCTGTTTCTAATTCCTTGGTTCTTGGACTCCATGGTTCCTGCTGGAGAAACGGCACTATCTAAAGGTGTATATGTATAATTATATGTACACTAGTGTACAGTTTCTTGAAGGATGGTGCTTCATCTTACTAAAGTATTGCCTCTGAGCTTCTGCATCTTCTGTGCATAGTCTACAAGGACAACAATTTCTGTGTTGTTTGGATTCCAAAGTCATGTGGCCACTCCCAACTTCTGGGATAAAGTGAGAACCCTGGACAGATATGATGGTAAGTGTGATTCTATGTTATTAGATAAAACACTCAATAAGGCTTTAGATAGCTGTACTGGCTGAGGCTCTGTGGGCAGGAAAGGAAAGCCCATACCTGCATTATGTGTCTACTTCTGTAAGAATGAATCACTGGCTCAGTTTGACAAAGTCTATTGCAATCAAGTATGGTTTCTTTGAGTGATAGTGTCATATCAGGGATTTAATATTGATCCTTTTTCTGGTAAGTTGGACATTCAGCAATAAGAAACCAGAGCTCTTCCTGCTCTCTGTCATGTGACAATGCAATGAGAATATGGCTGTCTGCAAACTAGGAAGAAGGTCTTCACCAAGAACAGAATCTGCCTAGGGCACCATAATCTTGAACTTCCCAGCCTCCAGAACTGTGAGAAATAAATGTTTGTTGTTTAAGCTACAAAGTCTATGGTAATATTTTATAGCAGCCCAAACAGTCTAAGACATGTGGGTCACCTGAAAATTATTTTGGATTCCTTCTTGATTTATTTATAGTGTTTTAATAGTATTTAAAGCCATTTATCTTATTGGTTGCTCTATATATTAAAATGTACAGAAAGAATTTATCACTGTTTACTGGCATTGATGTTTTTCCAATTAAAGTAAACGTCCATATCTTACTTCTGTTTAGGTCTTTTTACCCTCTCCAATTTGTAATATAATTATTTTAAGAATTTCCTTAGCATATGTTGTATACAACGTCAGACATTGTTATGATTTTTACCTCAACCACCAAATATGATTTAAGAAACTCATGAGAAGAGTAGTCTATTATATTTACCTTTATTCCTACTGATTCCAATGTTCTTCTTTACTTTCTGGAATTCCAAGCCCTCCTCTATTATCATTTCCTTTCTGTTTATAGACTAGTCTTGCTAGTCACAAATTTTCTCAGCTTTGCTTCATCTGATAATGTTTTATCTTGTCTTCATTCTGAAGTATAGTTTTGCCAGATATAGAACTCAATCAATGGTTCTTTTCTTTGAGCACTTGAAGCATGCTATGCTATTTCCTTCTGACCTGCACGATTTCAGATGAGAAATCTACTGTATTTGAAATGTTTTTCCCTTGTAAATAATGTGTTATTTCCTTCTGACTTCTTCCAAGATTATTTCCTTGTCATCAGCTTTTAGACATTTAATTATGATATGCCTTGGCATCAGTTTCTTTAGGTTTATCCTATTTGAGATTTAGGTTCTTAAATCTGTAGATGGGTGTCTTTCACCAAATTTGGGGACTTTAAACTACTATTTCTTTGAATACTTTTTCAGCCCCATATTCTTTCTCCTTCCCATCCGGGAATCTGATGATAGGAAAGTTAGCTCTTTTGTTATTGATGCTCGGGTCCCTGAGACTCTGTTCATTTTTTGTTTTTTAACTCTCTTTTCACTATGTTGTTCCGATTGGATGAATTCAATTCATCTGACCTCAAGTTCACTGAGTTCTATCCTCTGTCATCTCTACAATACTGTTAAGCCCCTCCAGTTTTTTTGTTGTTATTATTGCTGCTGTTGTATTTTTCAGTTCTATAATTTGCACTTGGTCTTTTTGTATAACTTTCATGTTTTTGCCAAATTTTCTCTTTTTTATTTGATTCAAGAGAGTTAATAATTAATTTCCTGCTAAAGAAATTTTGTGATGGCTTCTTTAAAATCCTAGTCAGATAATTATACTGTCTGATCCATCTGTGGAGTGAGACAGGAGTGGGATGGAAGATCAGCAACCCACTCATCCACGTTGAAACTGTGGGAGCAGGAGAGCGATGGTTTCTCTATTGTCTTTTGGCTGGAGTATAGCAGATACTGTCAAGACATTTTTCTGTCCTGGTAGGACACCCTTTTCCTAGTTCCTTAGCTGCTTTTATTTGTCAATATCTGTTGGAGTTTCTGGTTTTCAGGCTTCTGCAGTGCCCTGTCCAAGACATATGGGTGATAATAAAGAAACCAGGGTCCCACTGTAGAATCACTCCTCAAATCACAAGTTCCTTTAGTAATCTTCCTCCTTCTTTCTAATTTTCAGGGTTTTCTTATGTTTGCTTTTTGTCTTGGTCCAGGACTACTTTTTAGTAGTAAGAGGAAGGACCTAGTGGGAATAGGCTAATTAGCCTATCCTAATAGGCCAATTTACCTATCCTAATTTGACTATCCATTTTAGCCAGCTCTTAATTGCTTTTATAAATCTGTGAGGATCAGGGCCCTACTTGATGGTCTGACCTTGTCACTTACCATTTATTCAGGTAATTGCATCCACCTGGCTTCTATTGTTAGAGAGCCTTGCCATCTCGATTGACTGTTTGGATGCTGCCCAGGATGGGCCTCTTGCATTCCTACACCTATTGTTGAATATGTCAAGATTGCAAGGCCTTGACTACTCGTTTACTCTGGCTATTTTTCAGGATTGTTTATGCAACTGGCAGTTCTGAGAAGTGAGGTCATATTTCCCTCCAGACAAAGAGCCACCTTGCTTCTCCTTACCCATAACTTCAGTGTTCCTCTGACAACTGCTTTTTTTGTAAGTATGAATTCATTTGTCTCTGATCCAGGAGAACTTTTTCCTCTGCTGGCATCCATAAAACTGTTGCAGGCCAATGTATTCACTTTTAAGTATGGTGAAACCAATACTCTCACAGCTACCATTAAGCTTAGTTCCCTAACAACCTCCTATAGCATCATCCCTTGTCTACAGAGGAGAGATACCACGCACTCTCACCTATGCATTCTCTTTTGCCTTGGTAAATCATATATCCCTGGTTCTTCTCATGATGCATAATAATTTGTTGTATTTTCCAGATTATATAATGTATCTATACCAGTATATCCATTTCTCTGAGCTTTTAAAATCTTTCTTCCACTGTCTGTCATAATTCTGGTGTATCAACCATATTTAGTATTGGATATCGCTTTTTCAATGCACATAGGAGACATCTTAGTAGGAAATTTGCACAATCTCCTGGAGTCTTTTCCACGGTTTTAAATCATGTGTCCTAGAAGAGTTCTCCCAGTTTGATAAACTATCCATTATAGTACCTGGTCGGCCTGGTCAAACTGAAATGTATTCTCTTGGCTCCTGTTGGTACATGCCAGCTAGACCTTACAGCTCCTTTGGCTAGTTAGTCTTTTTCCCTTATCATATCTAGCATATCCCTGGCTGAGTTACATTGTCACTTAATCTTAATAATAGGTGTTCTTCCAGGGAAAGGGCATAAGGGAAGAATCTGGAGGTAGAGGAACATAGAGAGAAGAAATCTCTGCATCTGGTCCAAGGAAGGAGGAAATGTTAGCTCTTATTAAGCAGGGTTGAGCCACTTTTGCAGACTTGGTGGGTTCAGGAAAATTTGGTGATTCCCAATTTGGGGAATATCAACCAAGATATCTGTCTCCATATTATGTGTCAACATCTTATCCTTTTGTAACAAGGCCCTGAATTTGGCAGAGCAGATCTGCCTTGGTAGGGAGTTTAATACTCTTTGGAGCTTGGCAATTCTGTCAATTAAATACTGGGTTGGATGCTTAGCTTTATTTGCCTTTTTGTTGTAGGAAATGAAAACATCATTGCAAACTACCCAGGAGGTATCTGGTTACATATTTAGCATACAATTAGCAATTCATCCTTCTCAGATTCTCATTATATTTTTTCAAAGCTCAATTGATCTTTGCAGTAGTCATCAATTACATTATTTTTGTATTTGTTTTGTCCCCCATATTTCTCAAATAGTTGATTTATCTCTCAAATTAGTGAATGTTTATCAGTATATGTGCCACAAATGTAAGTTTTAGTGGTTGTACTGTCCCTTGTGTAGGAGCTATGTGTGCTGTACCTGCTACTGTGAATGGGGCCCTCATCGTTATCCAGACTCCCAGGGATCCCATATTATAGCTTTCTGTCTCAGATTGCTCTCAGTAGCAATTATCACAAATTGGTTTCACTTAAAAGTTAATTCTTGTATAGATTTTAGCATGCAGGTTGCCATATTTTATTGTGCAGAATTTTCTTGGGTAAACATTTGCTAAAGAAAAGGGAGGGAAGCAGGAATGGGAAGAGGAAAAAGTTAACCCACATTGCAGGCCCAACACAGCATCAGCCTTCCATATAGGGAATGCCAGAGATAGAATGTTGTTTCAGAAGTTTCCCCTTTGGGCCAAGATGGCCAGGCCTTTGTATTCCAACCTTAGTGTTGCTAGGAAGGAATGTGACTTGGGTGACTCAGCTGAAGGACAGATAGCTTAAAGGTAAACAATAGTGTCCACCTACAGCATTCCCAAATGGAATAATACATGGAATTCATTGAAGATGAATTTGAGCTCACATCACAATGTCCATCACACCCTGGCTTCTAGCTGTGGAAACAATCCCACATTCCTGTATCCTTCCATCTCTAGGAGTGGTACCAGCTTCCTATCCTGGCTAATATCTGAACTGAATCACCTGATACAGTTTTCATCTGTGTTTGTGTATATGTGTATCTAATCACGTTTGTGCATGAAATTCCCTCTGATTAAAATATCTAAGGTGATTATTTATTTATTTACTGGATACTGACTAATATGTTATCAATTTTGTTTTCCCCAAGTTGATTCTCTTTCAAAATGCTTAAAACCCTTTGTGAGAACATAGATATCTTCTTTTAGATTTTTTGTATAGTTATATTAAAGATTGATATTAATCAGTCAAACTGTATTATTATTTTTAATATAGTGTCATATTACGTCCAGAATGCATTAATTTATGTTACCACTCAATAAAAATTTCCCATAGGTAATTTCTTTATTCTTAACTTTTTATTCAAATAAGTCAAAGACAAGAATCATATGCTCATTTTCATTTCTTACTATGGAACTTTAAGTTCTTGATTGAGGCAGAGTAATATCTACTAATATTTTACTAATAATTTTTTTACAGAAAATGTAGTAAACAGAAAAAGATGTTAAAGCCATAAACACAGTTTGTGTATATGTGTTACTGTAAGCCACTACTATCATATGTAATTAGAATGAATTCTACAAAAAGTATAGAATGTATAAAATATTTTTGGAAACTCTCATAATCTTTTTGACCCAGATATTCTGGTTATTTTAACACTATTTGAATCTTGTAGCAATTTTAGTATTTCTACTAGTTATCTGTATTGCAGGGTAGTATCCTACAGATCTAAAGATACAGGCTTCAAAATCACACACACCTGAGGTCAAGAAGTAGGACTACAAGATAGACAAATAACCCAGGAACATTGTTTAACTTCTCCAAGTTTTAGATTCTTTTGAAAATAGTGGCTATACTACTAATTAAAAAGTGTTATAAGTTTTAATGAGATAATGTAGTTAATCCAGTGTTAGGCATATAGTAATCCCAAATTAAATGAAGTTATAATTCTGTCTGACATAATTTCATATTTCATAAATCAAGAGGTAATTCAATGGCTTTTAAAGAGGAAAAAACTGAGACATTGAGAGTTTAATGAGACATGATCAATGTTTAGAAGAAAAATTATTCTATGAGAAATCTGTCTCTTATTATCAAATATATTTATTACTTTGTAACTTAGAATACAGAATACAGAAAGCAGTTTGAGTAGTTACACTAACACATAACCCTGTAAAAAACAAATTTACTAGATAGAGAACTACAGTTGTCCACAGTTCTTTTTATCTTTATCCTTGCAGAATAGAAAAAATACTGTGTTCCAAACTTACTCAGATTGGTTCTTTTCCTCTCCTCTCTTCAGAATGGTTGTATTAGTCAGGTGTAATACTACTAGGTTTGTTGCTATTGTTTTCAGTTTTGACGGTCTCCACATATCCTGGTTAGCTTTGATTATTGTTTTTGACTATGTGAAACATTGTCATTGTTCTAAGAGGCAGAATTATATATAATATACTCAGTCATCTGTCAATGGACATTTAGGTCATTTCCACCTTAGCCATTGTGAATAATGCCGCAGTGAACAAGAGAGTGAATATATCTTTTCCAGATCCTAATTTTAATTTAATGAAAGACAAACACTGCAGGATTCCATTTATATGAGATATCTTATATAGTCAAATTCATAGAATCAGAGAGTGGAGTGGTGGTTTCCAGGTCCTGGGTAAAGGGGGAAATGGGGAGTTACTAATCAATGGGCATAAAATTTTAGTTAAGCAAGATGAATAAGCTCTAGAGATCTGCTGTACAACGTGGTGCCTATGGTCAAAAATAATATACTGTACTCTTAAAAATTTGTTTGGAGCGTTGATCTCATGGTATTTTTACCACAATGAAATAAAATTTTTAAAAAAGTTATACTCAGAGATGTGTCACTCACTTGTTCTCATTCATTTCTCCCTTATCCTGCCCGCTGCCTGTAACAACTCAATCTCATTAGTCTCTGGTTTACCCTTTATGTATTTTTTTTCCCACAAATGGGAAGATACGTGTATATTTTCTTTTTTTCTAACCACTTTATTGAGGTACGATTATGTGGGAGATCAAAATTGGCCACCTCAAAATATGTCTCTTTACCTTGATTATTTTCTCTGACGGACATCTGACCTCCCCCACTAACTGCTTAAACAAATTTAACTCTGGGCATGGATAGACTGGGAGGGTCCTTGCTAAGCCCTTCCTTATCAAAGTTCTGTTTACCAAACATTTACATTAGTAAGGGAAATCTCCATTTGTAAAGGTGTCTCCCTCTCTCTTCTGGGAAGAGGGGGAGATGACCTTGTCTCTAGAGACTCGCATCAGTAAGGAAGGAGAGGACTTATATCTGCATACTTTTGATTACTGTGCTTTCTGGTCATCTCTCATAGCTGACTCCCCCACCCCCAACATCCTCCTTTGTCTACCTCAATATGCTATTCAAGGTGAAAATCTCTGCCATTTGTCAAAAAACTCAGTTTCACTGGTTTCTCCATGTATACATGCCATAAAACTTTGTTTGATTTTCTCCTGCTAACCAGTCTCATGTCAATTTAATTTGTAGCCCAGCCAGAAATGACCAAGAGTGGGTAAAGGATAGTCTTCCTCCCCTTCAACTAACATACAAAAACTTTTACATATTTAGTGTATACAACTTGATGAGTTTGGCAATAAAAATACATCCATGAACCCATCACCACAATCTATGCAGTAAACATGTCCATCACCTCCGAAAGTTTCCTCCCACCCTCTTTATTTATAATATTATTATTAATAATTAATAATAATTTTTATTATTATCATTTGTGATAAGAACACTTAACATGAGATCTATTCTCTTAGCAAATTCTTAGATATACAATACAGTATTGTTAAGTATAGGCACTGTGCTGTACAGTAGATCTCTAGAAATTATTCTTCTTGTATAACTGAAACTTTGTACCTTTTGACTAAAATCTCACCATTTTTCTCTTCCCCCATTCCCTGGCAACCACCATTCTATTGCCTACATTTTTATATAGAGGATAGCATACTATATACACTTTTTTTTTTTTTTTGAGGAAGATCGGCCCTGAGCTAGCATCTGTCAATCCTTCTCTTTTTGCTGAGGAAGACTGGCCCTGGGCTGACATCCATGCCCATCTTCCTCCACTTTATATGGGATGCTGCCACAGCATGGCTTGACAAGCGGTGTGTCCGTGTGAACCCGGGATGAAACGGCGAACCCCAGGCCACCGCAGCAGAGTGCGTGCACTTAACCACTTGTGCACCAGGCTGGCCCCTATATATACTTTTTGATACTTTGCTTTTTTGCAATTAATGTATCTTACAATTTATCTTGGAAATCACTCCATTTCAGTTCATAGAGTCCTTTTTCATTCTTTGTTCCTTCATTGTTTGTATAAGCCATAGTTTATTTAACTACTTTTTAAAGGATAGACATTTAAATTTTTTTGAAGTTTTTTATTTTGGGTTTCCTTCCTCAATCCTTAAGAGCTCTTTTTGTATTAGGGATACTAGCTCTTTACGATACATGTTGCAAATATGTTCTACCAGTTTGCCAGTTTATTATTATTTTATTTTCGTGATTTTTTTAAAATTATGCAGTTAAATTTATAATTCTTTTATTTTTTTCCTCTGGATTTTGATTCAGTTATAAAGCATTTCCATGCCTAAAGTTTAAAGAAGAGTTCACTTATTTGTTTCCCTCTAGGACATGTATAGTTTTATTTTTATACTGGATATTTGGATCTTATTATATTATTGTTAATGATTTGGACGTCATTTAAAGGTGAGATATTAAATAAATGGAAGAAAGCTGCACAAAGAGATAAATTGTAAATATATGAGGTCTATAATTAAGAGGTAAAGGTGCTGTAGATATTGTGAGAATGGATGAGGAAAAGTGAAATGGTTAATGTGAGAAGAAGCTATGTTAATTTTTTTTTCCTTGGTGAGGAATATTAGCCCTGAGCTAACATCTGTTGCTAATCCTCCTCTTTTTTTTTTTTTTTACTGAGGAAGATTGGCCCTGGGCTAACAGCCATGCCCATCTTCCTCTACTTTACATGGGTGGCACCTGCCATAGCATGGCTTGATAAGCAGTGCGTAGATCCGTCCCCAGGATCCAAACCTGTGAACCCTGGGCCGCTGAAGCACAGTATGCGAACTTAACCACTACTGTGCCACCGGGCTGGCCATGAACCTATATTAATTTTTAATCTGAAACAGGATGGCAGGGTCTAATAATGGTGGTGTTGTTGGTAGTGATGATGATGATGATGATGTTGATTGTATTTACTTGAGTGTGTATGAGTATGTGTGTTTCCGTAAGACTGTGAATGTGCGTGTAAGCTGGAAAAGAGAAAAAGCAGGGAAAAGGAAAGAAAAGGAGAGAAGGACGTAATTTGACAAATAGTATATTTTGCGGTTGAAGTAAGAAGAACAAACATTGCTGAGAATGCTGGAAGTGACGGACCTCTCCTCCCTATTTGCTTGGTGTCTCAGACTCATATTTATCACTTAATCTTCACTTTTCAGGGCAACACGCTCAGCCAAGACCCATGGAATCTGCCTATGTGGTAACACTCTTTTCTCATTTCTAGGCCTACAATTACAGCTCTAATTCAGATCCTTAGTTTTATATCACTAAGGTTGTTGTAATAAGATTCTAAATAGTCTCTTCATGTTCAATCTCTTTTCTCAAAAGCAACATGCATGCTGTGTTTTAATTTACTTGGGCTTTCCAAAAGTTTCAGGTTCCTAAATGAAAGGTGCTTAGGAATTTGAGACATTGCAGAAACTAGCATATGTGGTTCCAATTTGCTAGCCACAACTATCCTACATATACTTTGTCTCACTCACTGTTTTTGCCACAAACACCGGGATTTCCTGACTTTGTGACTTTACTTAGATTTTCTACCTCTACCTAGAAAATTCCCTCCTTTATCACCATCTAGTAAAAGTTATTTCAATCACTCATATTCCCTAAAGTTTTTCTGCATTCAGTCTGTGTGAATTCTACCTTATAGCTGATTTTTTCTCCAGAACTATTTTTGTGTCACTAATATTCTGACCTACATTATAACTATATGTGTACTTTTAGCCTAGTAAGTTATATAATTAGAGCAGATAAATTTTAGTTATTTAAAAAAATATTTTATTAACCTTTTTTCTTGGTAGGGATCAACCATAAATGTCACTTCCACCAATTTTTGGAGATTCATTAAGTTAAAAAAAATATATATAATCTTGTAGATCCTAAAGCAGATGTTCACTTACCACAGCTCCAAATAATTGTTTTGGTTTTTTTTTTTTTAGAAGAAGATATTTTCCTCATTTATTAAGTTTCAAGTAATTTTTTTTTACCTATACACAGCAACTTATGGCATGGTTCCTTCCACCATAGTACAGTCATGCTTTGCTTAACAACAGGGATACATTCTGAGAAATGTATTGTTAGGCAATTTTGTCATTGTGAGAACACCATCGAGTGTATTTACACAAACCTATATGCTATAGCTACACACCTACTATGCATCTACTACACACCTTGGTTACATGGTACTAACCTTATGAGACCACCTTGGTATATGTGGCCTGACCAAAATGTCGTTATGGCACGACCGCATATTATCATTTGGTTGAGTGTAATTTTACTTTGAAAAATGAATGAAAACTACTATTAATACAGTATAACATAAAAGAATACTGATACAAGTCTATTTAAAGTCTACAAGCTAGTCTAATGAAGTACTAGAAAATATTTCTAATTTCATTTTCTGTAAATTCCAAAGGCATAGTGTTTCAAGGAATCTGTATTTTCAAAGTGTAATAGTGCCACTTTAAATTTTTTATTTTTATCTAAATTTTAACTGTAAATATGTAATATTTGCATTTGTGAGCAAAACCTATTTTGAAGGAAGTTGGAACTTTAAATATGAAATTTGATATTTTAGGTATTAGTCACAAATAATTTTAGATGTCCGACAGCTTTGGGAAACATATTTAGAGATGCATAGGTAATTGAAAAGTAAGATTGAGAAATTTCATCTAATAGCAGCTAAGATTAACTATTATCTTTTATCTTTTAAGGTAGTCACAAAATATAATTTATTTTTTAACTCACAGTGTTTCTAAAAACAAAGTCTAAAAAATTTAGTTGTTATAATGAAAATATGGCAACTCTTAGAAATTTGGCAAAGCACTTGAGTCATCCTCAAACCTTTTCCAATCCCAGTATGATATCAGATAGATTTCTGATATTCAAACTACTTTGCTCTTTCAACTTAGATAAATGTTAAGCTCATTAGTGGAAATTCTTTTAAATTTATTCCAGCATTGTGCTCCACACTTTTTCATATTTTGTTTACTATTTTTAAATGTTCTCTCTTAAAATGTTCTTGATTTTCTCTGAAAATTTTGTGTTAATATTTCTTAAAGTAAAATCCATTTATAAGTCACAATCAAGTACACTTGGAAACTCTGATTGCTGCTTCCATTGTTGGCCACCTCCAAATCAATGGATGGGATTTTCCTTTTTAGAATAGTTCTTTGCATGAGATTGAAATGAGGTATGAAGAAGAGCAAAGAATGTATTCTATGGGTTTCTGTTAAAAACATTTTTACAAAAACTTGGTAAAGAAATATGAAAAATGACTGTAGTTACAAAATAGGGTATGAGTACAAAAATAATATGTTTTTTAATATCCATATTTATTCATTTTTATCCTGAAACATATGTTTTCATATGGAACAGATTTAAGACATATTATTATTACCTACAGCAATAACCACATTGGATCTCCAAGTACCATTCTTTCCTGAGGTGATGCTGTGAAGGTAGATATTATCTGACACATGCAAAAAAGACATCAAATTCACCACAAGATGGAAGCCCCCAAATTATGAATCTGGGCATTTATATAGGCTACAGTCTGCTCAGCTGTCAACCTCCTCTCCTGAGAGAGGGAGAAAAGAATCATATTCCCAATGTAAGCAAATCCTTTGGAATGTGAAAACATGCCTTAGGATTTTATCCCCCTTGGAAAAGTAGACACATGCCTCCAAGGGAGATAAATCTCTCTGGAAGCTCTCTCCCTCTGTATTCAGTGACATTTTTCATTTTGAAGGATGTCTTTTGAGCCAGCTTTTGGTTGTCTTTGTTCAGAAAGCCCTAGCCAAACAAAAGTATGAAAATATTCATACTTCCTGAGACAGCAGTCAGGATGATTTCCTTCTCTAGACCAACACTATCATTACTATATCCCCATATTCTATGAGGAAAGATAGAAGCGAATATACGATTTAGAGAAATTCCGCTTCCATTCTTGTTAGGTGGCATTTTTTTGCCTTCTGTTTAAAACCTTAAGGGTTAATTTTCTTGTATGAGTTAATAATAATCAAACCATTAAAAAGGAAAAGAAAAGAGCATTTTTAGGTGTTTGAATTTATATGTGGTTATAACAATATTTTGTCCAAATATTAAAATAATTTCTACTGTTATTGTTATATTTTCCATTATATACCTGATGAATGAGCATAGAATTTTATTTCAGATTCTTTTCGTAACTAATTGATTAACTCAATAAATATATATTGAGGGCTCCTATGTGCTTTGTCATAGATGTTAAAAACGAAGTTATGAACTTCTTAGTGTTTGCATTAAGGTTGGAAAGACACTCAAAATATAAAATAATATATAATATTTTCAAATAGTATTGTATGCTATGTAGAAAATAAAGCATGTTAAGGTATTAGTGACTAAAATGGAGTGGAAGATAGCATTTTAGAAATTGTAGTCATGGACGGTAAGAGTTTATCTAAGAACTGAATGAAGAGTTTTGAATGTCCCCCCAAATATCTGAAGAAAAGACATTCCTGTTAAAAGACAAAACAAGGCCCTAAAAATGATTAAAAAACCCATATATTTTCTTCTTTCAAGAAAAAAGAAAAAATGCTTATGTGCCTGAATCTTCTGTATATGGGGAAGAAGGTACATTAGGTTATATTGGGGAGGTAGGAAGTGGCCATATAATTTAGGCCCTTTTAGGCCAGGCCTAGGAGTTCAAATTTTATTCCAATTATTAAGGGGAAAACATTGGGAATGAATTTGTCTTAATTATGCATTAGACAGATCCATGTGGTTGCAGAAGAAAAATTAAGACTAATGAAGGGCAGAAGTGGTCACAAGTTGAATTGGTCAATGCCAGTTATATTACAATTACCAAAAAGATAATAGTATCTAAATCTAGGATCATAGAAGTTGAAGTGAGAAGTGGTTAAATATAAGAAATATTTTGAGATACAGTGAACTGATTTTACATTTGGGTGGAATTTCTGTGTCTTTCTGGTTAGCAGGAGGGAGAAAGCAATAGAAGAAAGGAATAGAAGATGCCACTTAGCCAGTGAACTGGGCAGCTGGACACATGTGGAGTTGTTAGTTGAGATATGGAAACTGGGGAGGTGGTGGTAAATGAGGAAAATAAAAAATTCTCATCGGAAGATATAAGTTTCAGATGCCCATAGGTTATTCAACTGGAGTCATGGCATAGGCAGAGCATGGTGTAGAGATTGAGTCTAGAGATAAAAATATGTGTTGTCAGTATTTGTAAGATATGTAAAACCATGAAACTCAAAAAGTTTTGTGAGGGAAAGTGTGTGGGTAAAGAGAAGCAGATCATAAACTAAAGGCTAAATTATGCTAATTTATCTTAGAATTCTAAAGAGGACAATTCAAGGGGAAAAATTACTTTAAAAGTTTAATAACTCTTCAATATTCTCTTTATGTTCACAGAAACCCAGAACATTATGTATATTAACATTTGGTATGTATTGACATAACAATACTAATGATAAAAATAATTAAGATTAATTCAGCATTTAACATATACCAGAAATATTACTATGTCCATGACATAAATTACTCATTCAAAGACTCCCATTGCGCAGCTGAGGACCAAGAATGGTTCACAAACAAGCCTAATGTAAGAAAGTGGAGCTTGGGTGGGCTTCCAGTGTTGACCATCCCTAATGCTAGGCTCTTAAAACCTATCAGTGCCTAAAAGACCAGGAATTTTTCTATTTTAAGTTGCTGCATCTACATCTATGTCTGTATATCTCAATCTATCTTTTATTGTTATTTATTGTTTATTTTCAGGGACTGCAAATTGCAAAGTGCTTGCATTAGGTCCTGCTATGGCGAGGACACATGCAGACTAATTTTTCCTGCCATGTGTGTTCTCTGAGAAGATCAAAAGCTGTGAATGTGAACCTAGAGAATCAGGAAGAGCAGCTTTCCTGGATCAGAAGTAAAGAAAAAAAGCAATAGACTGAATCTAGCTTTCTTCAATGGATCAGCTTGACACATATTAGACTACTACTTATTAGACTTACATTTGCGATGATAAAATGTGACTTTGAAATACATTGTTTTTCTCAATGAAAGTAAAATATAAAGATACAATTTATCATAGCAAAATATCTTCATCCTCTTCTAGGACTTTTCCTTTTTGTGACTTTTAGAAATCATTTAAAATATTAAAAATATTCTCAATTCAAATACTATATACTTGAATTTGAAATATTTTGAGCAAGAATGAAAACAAAGTATTCATTTGTTAAGCAACAACTGCTTTCTGTATGAGAAAGTTTAATAAAATACAAAACTGTATTATAAGAAAAATGTTTTAAATATTTGCAATTAGCTATTACAGGATAGTGGAAAAGGAAGCTATGACTGTAACTGTGATTGCATTCTCTATACAGTTTCACCAAACTCTGGTTATTGTGTCTCTATTTGAGGTTTTCGTTGAACGTGTGCATTTATTTGTTTGTTTGATTTTTTCCTTAAGAGTAGGCTAGTCTTGCTGTTTGTTTTGACATTGGTATCCCAGAATCTTTGGAGTCCCTTATGGTAAATCCAATTACTCTACAGAGGTCCAATGTTGCCAATGCCAATAAATGTTGTGCACCAAAAAGTAACTACGCTATATATTCTGTCAAAGAGGAAGAAAAGTGGTAGGCCTATCACGTATTTTATGCTGATCACTGTACTTCTGCTAGTTTAGACTAAGACCACATGAAGTATTTTGGTGCTCACATTCAAAATATTAAGTCATTGAGATTTGTGTCAACTGAAGTCGCTAAGAATTTTTAATACAATCTGCTGTTATGGCCACTTAGTACTTTGAAATTAATTTCATGGTTTTCGTTTACAGTTATTAGATATCAGTTGTCAGATGTGGTGTATTGTTCTAGTCTGTCAAAATAATTTTTGTATCACAACTTTGCTCTCCAATGTTTCACGTTAACAAAAAAATATGACAGTATCTAATATGGTATTGATATGGTAAAATTAGACGGTGATTAAAATATTCAGTAAACTCAGATCAAGTTTAAAACTCTAATCAATTTTTGACTGCCTTATAGTTCAAAAATCATCATCATACTTCTTTTTGATTATATTATTGCAAAGAAAACACCATGATGAATTAGGCAATATATCCTTGATTTCCCATAAAATTAAATACTCATTCAGAAGAAAAAAAATTCGTATATCATACATGTATAATTCATGTTCTAGCATAATATATTGAGATAGTTTTCTGTATTGCCCAAATATGCTCACAAAACATTGTTGGTTTTATTTTATTACTTTCATCATAAATATCTTGTTAATACAATAATTTAGAATGTATCAATAGGTTAACATTGGCATGTGACTAAAACCATTATTATAGTTGCTCAAAACTTTGTGATAGTGGCTAAAAAGATGGAATAATTCTCCCTAATTGATATATATATATTTTTTAATATTTATTTATTTATTTATGTATTTTTATAATTTTTTGTTTATTGCAGTAACATTGGTTTATAACATTGTATAAATTTCAGGTGTACATCATTATACTTCTATTTCTGCATGGATTACATCATGTCTCCCTAATTGATATTAAAACTAACATACAAAACAATCAGGACAGAGAAGGAAATGACCTACAAAAAAGTAGTTGATGCTGAAGATAGGTGTCCAAATATGTCCAATCAGAAGTCAGAACACATAGCAACTGTGAAACTGGACACTCTTTCTACAGTATGTATAATGTGTTAATTCACTGATGTTGAAAGAATAACTTTTTTAAAATAGTAGAATCAACTCAGTATATACAAAATTTTGTTGATTCTTTTAATTTTTAAATAATACTTTAAGCATCAATTATTTAAAATAATAGTAAAATTAGCAGATGATATATACAACATAAGTGCATTTTACAATTGTAAATCACACTGTAACCAACTTATGTGTAATTTAATATAGTGAAGAATATAACACTAAATGAGAACCAACACAAAGAACTAAGATCAAAGATGATATTTTATGATAAGCATCAATAGTAAGATTAAATAATAAACCACCAAAAATTGATGAAGATTTTTAAAAGGTGAAAATCTAAATACCTTGTATATTTTTATTTATGGAAAAAATCAATAAAATAAAGTAGAAATTTTAATATTAGTCGAAACAAAAAGATAATTCAAGGAAGGAGATTTAAGTGAAATAATGAGGATTATGATAAAGGGCATAATTTATAATGAGTATATGAATTCTGAGCTTTTGTGAATTTGAACAGTTGAATCAAAGTATATTCAACAAAACATGTTATAAATTCTAGGAATAAACAAATGAAACAAAACACTCTAAGTCTTTAATAGATCGATTTAAAAACAGAACAAGATAAAATTTAAATAATATAGTTTAAACATTCATTTTATGTATATGTGTAATCACATATTCACACATGCACTATATACATATATGTAAATGTGTTTATAGGTACATATGGCATTTAAAAATAATTTTGTATTTGGCTCAACAGGTAGAAACATGTTCACATTATCTGATCACAATGCAATATAATTAATTAATAATAAAATGTTAACATCATTTCCATAAAATAATGCTACCATATGGGCAATATCATCTTCTTTTTATTATTCATTTTTCTCCCCAAGTACCAAGTTCTATACCTGCGAGTCAATGCTTCCAAAGCAATTTTATTTGTCTTCGGTTCTTAGTCTTTCTCTTTCTCTCATTTCATGTCACAACCAATATAAATCTTAAGCTTCCTCTTTTTTATTATTATCACTTCTCTTAGAATTAAGGATATTTTTCCTGAATCTTTTATCATCTGTTCAACACAGTTTACCTATTTCTATAGTGCCTCACATATGAGGGTCCGTACTTAAAGCATTTTATAAGTTCTATCTATATTTTGAAATCTGGCAGAATATTCATCACTTATACCAGCACATATTAAGAATTTCATCTATCTGACAGTTTATTTTTTTTTCTACAGTGTAATTAAACATTCTCAAATATTAACCGAAGTCCACTTTACACTGATGCAGATTAAAATGAGTTATCATGGGTAAGAATAGAAAGCCAGATGACAGATACAAATATATTTAGCAATGTAGATTTAATAAATATTGTAGTCCTATGAATAAAAATCAGTACTGAAAATCAGTGGCCAACTATAGGCTTTGTCTGGAGGGGGAGGGAGAAGCTATCATTTCTAACTAGTACTTTACACAAAAATTCCTCACATATTCAAGATCAGATAATAAATTAAAAAAAACCCACCTAACTTCCTCTGACTTTGTTTACATATTTGTGGCTGGAAAAATTAAAATTACTAAAATAATTTAATCTTTTCATTTAAAAATGCTTTGCTAAGACAATTTGATGATGTGCTAAGAAAATTTGAGACTTTTATTTACAAGAGCTAAATTTAGTTAGCTGCATCTATTTTAGCATTTACAAATCTACTCAGGATACTGAAAAATGTTTGACTAATATGAATTGTAAAATATGACCTCAGCACAAGTCAGTCATCCAATTGAAACATTTTTCATGAAATATATACATATTTTATGGTCATTACATAAGCAGGCTGTTTTATCTTCTATTACAGCTTCATTTTGCCCTAAGGAACCCAGCTGCCAGAAAATGTGTTATCATTACATGCATGTCAAAAAAGATAGTACACACTTCACTAAAATACCCTCGTTCAACACATTCATTTGGCAACCTCCAGCTGCTACATATTTAACACAACCTTGAAATTATCTGCAGTACTGGGAATTGAGAGCAAGATTTACTTCAGTGGAAATATAAAACTAATTGGGTAATAAAATTTGCAGTTTATTCCTTTAAATTCCTATGAAAACAAACTACCTTTGGTTAGCTAGATTTTTTTTTTCCTTGAAAAAATGAGTTTACAACAATCAGAATACTGTAGTGCAACCATAATGATTTAAAGGCGTAAGTAATTGCATTAGGAAAAAAATAAGAAAAGTATGGATTCTTTCAGTTATACTTCAGGCATTTATTTAGGAGAATTTTTTACACACGTATAAGCAATTTCCTTTTTATTCATTCTGCTGGCATTTGTGATTCACTCATTTTGACCAAATACTTCTTTGTGAGTCAGCTCTAGAAAGCTTTTCCTTTTGTCAAGACATATTCAATTAATTCCAGAAATCATCCTTTAGCCATGAAAAATTTAAGTCTGATTATCAACAATAAATATATCTATTCACTTCAAAGCTCTCCTTCTTGATGGTGTTGCTTCACAATGACAATACACAAAGCTAAAAATTTACCTGAATGATCACTTTGTCATAAATTGGTCCCGTTACAGATATGAGTGCTTTTTAAATCAAGACTTCACATATATACTATGAATATACACATGTATACAAGTATGCCAAGTCTTTATTTCAAAGGCATTTAAACAATATACATATTTGTTATAACATTTTTCTAAAAAGATAGTTTTAATTTAAAAAGATAATTTTAAACATTATTTGACCTATAAATCATCTGAACTCTATTCAATTAAACTCTACAAATAGCTCCAAATAATGATCCTACGCCTTAAAATAGACAACAAACTTTTCATCATTAGGGTTTTAACCTCCACAAAACATGTTTGGTTTTTTAGCAGAAACCAAACAAAAACTCACAAAGAGACAGAGAAACAGAGAAGAGAGAGAAAGATGGATTGATTCTGTTTTTCTCCAAAAGCATAACTCCCTAAAAATTAAACAAAATATAGTCTAGATTTTTTAATACATAATCAACGTGTACACAATACTCCAAACTGCACAAGGTCTTAATCTTTGGTTATTGGGGCCTTGTGAGTCACCTTGTAAAATCAGTCTTTATATTCAGAGCAAATCATGGTATCAGTTACACCATCTATGTGAACAAATGAGGTTATATATACCCAAAGGACCTAGATCCTTTACCTATTGCTTTAATGGATTTAAAGGTATTAGTTCTTGCCCTTTGTTGTGCATCAATATTCATTTATGGTTCCTCTAAAAATGGAATTTGGGCTAAGGAGTTGAATATAATGTGCAATATTTCTAGGTGAATGCACAAAGGAAGGCTAAGTGTGGTCCTTGGCAATTCCACTGCCTGGCCCAGGTAATGAAAATCAGCTGGGACTGCTTTGTAGTGGATGGCTAACCTTGAAATACTTCTCAGGTATCAAAACCTGAGAAGGCAGAAGCAAATCCGCATTATGACAGAACTTACAACTAAAATAATTTTGGAATGCCCTTTTTCTGTAAGACAGGATATCTCTATAGAGGATCATCACGTGCAAATGGACTCCCCAGCATCCCATGATGTTCTGAGAAATGTCCTAATCGACATCATTCTCCAAGGCCGTCATTATCCAGCTATATGTAAAAACAAGAAAATGCCTCACTTGTCAAAGAGGATTGAAGTGGAGCACATGTGCATTTTAGTGAAATGAAGAAATTTGAATTATGTAAATCATATTAATTAGGTATGTTTGGTAGTCTAAAATTTTTAATCTCCTCAGTAAGCAGGAAATATTTCCCAGCAACACATATTCTTCTTGTTTCTGTAATGCTTTCTTACAATTCATCCCTCAATGCAACACTTTTATCATCTGTGTTTCTTCACAGATTCTGCTTTAACATTAAAGAATAATAGTTCAGAGAGGATGCCCAATCCTATCATTTCACAGATGAGGTAACCAAGGTATTTATTTCTTAGAAGGGCTGAGGAACTTCTAGGAAAGCTTCTGAGAGAGCTTCTTTCATGGATTTTGTTAACCATCATTTGATCATCTCCCTTCTTCCTCAAAACAGTTAGAAAGATCCCTTTAAAATATAAATCAGATCATATCAGTCTACTGCTTACATACTCAAACACTTAACCCACACACTTGGAAAAAATTCCCAAATCCTACTATGTTTCTTCATCAGCTAGCTGCTGGCTCTTCTGTGTCATCTGTTCTGGCCGCCCTGTTCTCTATGCTCAGTCTTTGCACTTTCTGTTCCCTCTGCCTGTAGTTATTGTCCTGTGGGTGAGTGTGGGTTGTATTCCCTCAATGCACTCAGGGCTATGCCAAGATATGCTAGAAGTTAGCCAGCTCTTCACCAAGGCTGCTTTTCCTCCCTCGGCACACAGCTAGAGGAAATCCAGGCTACAACGCCATTGCTGGTGCCGTATGACTGAGTTCCCACCGACGGAATGTAAGTGTGCATGATGCACACTACCTCCAAGGCTCACCTATTGAAAATGAAAAATCATTCCACTTTTAATCATGCATTTGCTTTCTCTGCACCACTGAAAGGAATTAACTCCAGACCATAGAGGAAAGCAGAGGCAAGAGATGAAAAATCTGTGATATGTACATATATAACTAATAGAAAGCAGCTCCTTGACAAGGAATACCTGATTGGACTTAACACAAGTGAGAAATAAATTTGTACCATTGATTTTTTTAGGTGTGTTCTAATGTTACATTCCCTAAATGTTACTCCAGATCACTCTTATCCAAAATATCCTCCCTTCATTTTCTTTTTTTTTAAATGTATATATAAATTTATTTATTTATTATTATTTTTTTAATTTTTTGTTTATTGCAGTAACATTGGTTTATAACATTGTATACATTTCAGGTGTGCATCATACTTCTATTTCTGCATAGATTACATCATGTTTACCACCCAAATACTAATTACAACCCATCACCACACACATGTGCCAAATTATCCCTTTCACCCTCCTCCCTCCCCCTTTCTCCTCTGGTAACCACCAATCTAATCTCTGTCTCTATGTGTTTGTTTGTTGTTGTTATTATCTACTACTTAATGAGTGAGATCATATGGTATTTGACCTTCTCCCTCTGACTTATTTCACTTTGCATAATGCCCTCAATGTCCATTCATGTTGTCACAAATGGCTGGGTTTCATCATTTCTTATGGCTGAGTAGTATTCCACTGTGTATATATACCACATCTTCCTTATCCATTCGTCCCTTGATGGGCACTTAGGTTGCTTCCAAGTCTTGGCTATTGGGAAGAATACTGCAGTGAACACAGGGGTGCATGTATCTTTACGCATTGGTGGAAACAGTATGGAGATTCCTCAAAAAATTAAGGATAGAACTACCATATGATCCAGCTATTCCACTGCTGGGTATTTATCCTCCCTTCATTTCTATTCCCTTACACGGATTTACTTTTCTCAAAGCATGTTATCTGTAATTACAATAAACCTATTTGATCATATTTGTCTATCAAGAAGGCAGGACATTGTTTAGGTTTTTATTTTTTTATTCTTGCCGAATCCCTATTTTTGATAAACAGTGGCTAGTACAAAATAGGCATTCAATAAAATTTGTTGATTGCATGAATGGTATTTGAGGCATAAAAATTAACCATAAAATAAGACTCAATTCTGGCTTCCTTTTGGCAATGACTATAACAGGGAGTGCTGGCTATAGCTGAACATTTTTTGTGCTAAAATTAACAATAATTTTATTCAAGAAAATAAAGAATAATGTGGGGTATTTTGAGTATATAGTTTCAAATGTGAAAAATCAATTTGTTTCATATTACTATATGATAAATTAAAGATTCACCAACATAGTCTACCAGGCCACACTAGATCTGACTCCCTGTTAACTTCTTGGCTGCACCTCATAAAAAATCTGCCCTTTTCAAATTGCACTCCAGCCATATGGATCTCTTCCTTAAATACTACAAGCACAGTCCTGCCTCAAGGAAATTTATTTGCCTATTATTTGTATATTTTATTTTATTTTGCCTCCCATGTTTCTACTTGACTTGCTCACCAACCTCCTGAAATGTTTTAGTTATATCTCACATTCCCCATCAGCCTTTCCTTGACCAATCTATTTAAAACTAAAATACTCCTTACACTCTGTAACTCTTTTCCTGTTTTATGTTTGTTCCTAACTTCTAATGTCTTTTTTATTGAAAAAACACTTAAATAATGTTTACTAAGTGCCAAACACTTTTCTAAGAGCTTAACAAATATTAACTTAGTTAATCCATCAAATACTTAACCATCCTTCCTATTATATTTTTGACTTACTCATGGGAGCAGGGCTTATTGTTTGACTATTCAATCATTTCTTGGGGAATTGCAACTAAAAAAGAGAAACCAAAGTCAGCAACAGTGCTAAGAACAGAATAAAACTTCAAAAGAGATCAGAGAAATCAGCTCCTCTATAAAACAAGAATAAAAAGAAAGAAACAATAAGACAGTAAGAACAGGCTTTGGAAAATAATGCATATATGTCAAAGACAAAACCAAGCCCAAGACGAAATTGCCAAAGGCTGTTTGCTCATTAGCTTCCAGCGCTAATAGAACACATCTACCATCACATTTGTTTCAGCTGTAATTCAAAGATGTTTGAAAAGCGAGTTAGTTTTACAGAATACAAAGAAGAAATGTTGACACAGTCTGTGATGGCAAGCATTCTATTAGGCTGAGGTTATGGGAAGTGAGGAGACTGCCTAACGGAACTTCAAATACATTGAGTCCTTGGTTGCTACATGAGGGTAGGCAAGCCTTTGGAGAGATCCTAAAAGAAGAAAAAAAAGTTCAATCATAAGAGTGAAGGATATTCTGTGTATAGACATTTCCTGAAACAAATGCGGGATGACACAGTGCTATTTTGCCATCACACAGTCACGATGGCCCTTATGGACAGGAGAGAGTTTGCTGATATGACAGAAAGTTTTTCATATATGATGCCAAAGATGATGGTGGTGATGATGATGATGATGATGATACACTAATGGAAGATACAGTTCGGAATATTTTCTAAGAAGTATAAAATGTCACTGGGCACGTGAACGCCAACCTGTTACCAAAGAGAGCTCCATATTTCAGCTGCTTCTGCTGATCAGCTCCACAGGTGCAATGGGTTGTGGGAAAGAAAAAGAGATAACTCTGAGAATTGAGGGACCAAAAAAAGAGCTTTACTTATAAGATTGGGTGGGAACTGGGAAATGAGTCACTTACTTTTTAGAGATTATTTTTTTTAATTTTGGAAGTTGTGATGAAATCTTTAGAATGTACCTTAAAATAAACTGTTCCCTACCCTCGCAAAGAAAAAAAAGTAATCAAGTGGGTCTAACATCCAACTAAAAAGACATTCTGGGTGGGAAAACAAAGAAAATGAAGCAACAGTGATTTTCCAGGAATTAGTTCAAAAAATTTCCCAGAAAGGAAGAACATAAACATTGATATTTAAAAGCCTCATCAAATTGATTGTTCCAGATAGAGTAATAAATTTTAAAAACTTAAATTTTGGTGAAATTTCAGAAAATAAAAGTTTCAAGAACTTTCTAGAGAGGGAGAAGAAAAGTATAAGCTGCATAAATAAAGACATCAGAAAAGCACCTCACTTCTCCACAACAACACTGTCTACTAGAAAAGAGTGAACCAGGTCTTAAAATTTCTTAGGGAAAAATTTCTCCCACCTGCAAAATTAATACCCAGACAAACCACCAAATATAAGAACAAAATAAAGGCATATTCAGACGGCCCAAGTACCTTTTCTTAAGCTGCTAGAGGTTGTTCTTTAGCAAATGAGAGACTAAACTAAGAAATAAGCCCTGAGATCTGGGAAACAGTGTGTCCAACAGAAGGGAGTGATTTGAGAAGATAGGATAAGATTTCTGTTTCAGAGTGAGGAAGAAACCTCGCAGTTTAGAAAAAAATTATGTACCTAGAAGGGAAGTATCCAGGAGAACAAAAAGTGAGAAACCAATTTTATGAGGATATGAAAGACATTACCAATACGTCTGTGAAGGGGAGGTCCGGTGTTTGGTGTAAAATACATGATAATTCCTGTGCTCATCATTTGTCTGTTACCGTGTGATTTATTTCTCATCTTTTCTCTGCTCTGCTTGTACCACGAGAGGCTGAATCCTGCAGACTACATTTTCCAGGCTTCCTTGTTGAGTGTATTCCAGTTAGGTTGGTCAATGGAAGGCAACGACCAGAGATTGAGGACCATAGGAAGGGAGAAGCCAGCGTGTATATATACTCCCCCCATTGTTACTGTTGGCTTTTCCATCTTCGGCTGCATTTCTTCCAAGTTTCTAATTCTCACCACCAGCTCCATCTTTGCGGTCCCACTTTCTGCTGGTCAGGCCTTGCTGTAGTTTTAGCGTCCTCCAAAGTGACGCTGATATTTCCAGGTTCTCATAATCCACTGCCTCTGTTGGTCCCGAAGCACTACGTATGTCAGTGCCTCCTAGGTCTTTTTAATCTCTCTCTTTCTTTCAGTTGAGTATGTTAATTTCCCCACCTCCTCCTGTCTGTTCTTTGGCATTTCCACTCCAACTCCTTTGTAATTAATTATCCTATCAAATATTAAATTTTCTCTTTTTAACTACATAATGTAGCCTCTGGAATTAAAAAATGAGGTAGAGTATAGCTTACTACTTGAGCTATATTTTCATAAACAGTACAGAATAAACACTAACCATCGATTATACCAAAATATGGTGATAATGGTGGAGGAGGAGAGTGAAATGGGATGTATGTGAGGGAGCTAACCTTTATTTACCATGAAAAGGATGCAGTAGTAATGTATCAAATTGAAAAATATCAAGAAAAGAGCTTATTTAATGATTTATATATTTAATACGGAAGAAATTATTTAAGTATAAAAAACAAGAACTAGTAGAGTTATAGAATTGTGAGGAAGTCTCTTTTTTATTGTAAGTCTTTTAGTACATTTTGATTTTTAAAACTATGTTTAGGCGTTCCTTTGACATCAACAAAGTTATTATTTCTTTAAATTGAAGTACATTGCTATAAAGTTTTATAGTGTAAATCAAGTCACACATTCTTTATCTAATCTATTATTGCAACTATTAAATATCTTGCTACTAGTATGGTAATTTATAACACTATAATTTATAATAACAGGGCAATTTGAACTATCTCATTCTAGGGTTCTGTCAAGTCACAAATATATCCTACTCACTAAACACTAGTAGTAGATGAAATAGGACATTATTTGATGCAAATTAAGTTTAAGAACATCCTCACCACAAGTTGCCCAAACTGCATTACTCCTACATAAAAGATGGTATATGGTGTTGACTTTTCCTGGTTTTGAAGTTTTCAATCATCAAATGGAATTTAGATACACAAATAAATATGGTATCCTATTAAGAATGCTGTGCTTCAATAAATATCAGGATGTCAAATATATTGTCTCTAATAAATCCTTACTAAACCTTAAATATTCAGTGTTTTTTATTGCTGCAATAAAATCTATATGCAAAATATTACTTATTGTTAATGGGATTTTATTTTATTTTGACTTTACAACTACTGATATCTTGTTAACTCTAAAAAGGCAGAAATTCAACTTCGTATTTATTTGTACACTGATTTAGAAATTGTGATTTTATTTTAGTTCTCTGGGAAGTTTAGATAATTTCTTTACATATTTTAAAAAGATCACCCCAAAGAAGTTTCATATCAATATTTGTTATCACTATTGGAAAGATAACATCTTTATTTTTCAAAGCTGGGTCCTGTATGTCAAATGCTAGCATCTCACACATCAATTTAGACAATTATAATCCACATGTGTAGAAGAAAGGACATTATATTTGATGTATTATAAATTCTTCCACCATTCCATAAAAGTATTATAAAGAAGTAGGAAATTGTTTTATTTTTATTCCCTCTGGGAAAATAGTGAAAGATACGGATTAAAAATTCAATAACAATTCTCCCTGTTTGTTAGTTAATCAATTGGCTAAGGAAAGATACTATATTGATTTAGCTTGGACTTTCATTTCCCTCTCAACTACATTAGAAATTATTTTTATGTTATCTTTAAATCCAGGTTTCCCAATTCTTTCCACCTACTTTATAACTCTTTATTCTGATCTATTCTGGTAACAGTGGTTCCATCTGAACTACTTTATGAATTATCTTTATCATTTCACTCTCAAGTTTTCTAATACTATTCAGTGATCATGTATCACTTTGCCCTGATTTGTTCCAACAGTCCTTAAGAAATTTTGGAACAAATCTGATGTTATGCCTAAAATAAACTTTTGCCTTCCTTATTAGCTAAAAATGAATGTGTGATTCTATCCATACAGTCAAAAGCATATTTTGAAAAAGAAACCAAAACTATTCTTTTAATTATACGGACTGCTTACATTGCTGTGTATTCCTGAGTTATTTCAAAAAGAGAAAATTCAAATTGTAGAAGTGTCATGAAAATAAATTGAAGTAGAATATAAATGCCATAAAATATTCATAGAATTATTATAATATAATCTAGGTTGGTGTAGCGTGACATCATTTATCTGAATTTTCTAAGTTGAAAACATCCACTTGTTGCTAGATATTTCATTAAGGGTACATATTACTGCAAATAATATTTGTTGAAAGCATACAGTATGTAAAATCTTGAATAAAGAGTTAGGGAGAATGTGATGGCTTTTATTTCATGAAGTAGTGAATGTAAAAGGGTCATGACATATATATAGAAACAACAATTACAAAAAATTATCCTTATCAAAATAAAGAATTTAATGAATAATTACGTGAATTCCTAAGAGAAATGTCATTACATGGAGAGAGAACTATGATGAAAGGTGTAGAAGTGGGCTCTTTATCAGGGCCATGGGTAATGGATTGTGTAGAAAATCACACCATGTTCTTTCTTTAAGGAACTTTAAAGGTCAGTCTGGTTTAATAGCCTATTTTCTCTTTGACTCTATTCTATAGCATGTCCACCAAGTTTCCTTCCAGCTATTTGTTGGAATACCTCCAATGACAGGCAAGTTTTACCTCCCAAGGCTGCCAATTTTAACTGTATAGTGTTTAACAGAGCAGTTTCAATAGAGTATATCTCCTTGCAGGTTATATATATAACATTAAAAATTCTAATCATTTAATACAGCAAATTTTGAAATGAATTATTAAATGTTCCAAAGATATTAATTCATGAAGAAGGAGATGTTATACACAAAAACACAAACTTACAAACACATTTAAACACACACAATGTAGATTTATTAAAATCATTTATACATTCTCATTCTGTTTGAGATAAAAATTTGTAGGAACTCTATTACTCACATAATTACAAGTCATATAAACCCAATATTTTAAATTAATTATAAGATCATAAACATAAAATAATATAACCCATTCTGAATGTAGTCAGAAGATATCAAGATTTTAATATACTCCAAGCCAAAAGAGAAACTGCATATGAGAGTATCCCTCTATGATTGTTATTTATGATAGTGTGAATTTACAAATACTTGACATTTAAGTAGATTTATTACTTGTGCCCTAGCTCCTGAATATTTTAAACTAAGAGGACCTGATGTTTTGGTAAGATCCCATCACTAAGAGTCCCTTAGATGCCATTGAATCTAGTCAAGGATCTGCTACAGAGTCCTAAGTTGCTCTGATTTTATGAAAGAATCACATGTTTCTTTTTTTTTTTTTTTTTTTTTTTAATTTTTTGTTTATTGCAGTAACATTGGTTTATAACACTGTAAAAATTTCAGGTGTACATCATTGTACTTCTATTTCTGCATAGATTACGTCATGTTCACCACCAAAATACTAATTACAACCCAACACCACACACATGTACCCAATTATCCCTTTCACCCTCCTCCCTCCACCCTTCCCCTCTGGTAACCACCAATCCAATCTCTGTCCCTATGTGTTTGTTTATTGTTGTTATTATCTACTACTTAATGAAGGAAATCATACGGTATTTGACCTTCTCCTCTGACTTATTTCACTTTGCATCATGTTCTCAATGTCCATCCATGTTGTCACAAATGGCTGGATTTCATCGTTTCTTATGGCTGAGTAGTATTCCATTGTGTATATATACCACAGCTTTTTATCCATTCGTCCCTTGATGGGCACTTAGGTTGCTTCCAAGTCTTGGCTATCGTGAATAAGGCTGCAATGAACACAGGGGTGCATGTACCTTTGCAAATTGGTGTTTTCAAGTTCTTTGGATAAATACCCAACAGTGGAATAGCTGGATCATATGGTAGTTCTATCCTTGCTTTTTGAGGAATCTCCATACTGTTTTCCATAGTGGCTGCACCAGTTTGCACTCCCACCAGCAGTGTATGAGAGTTCCCTTCTCTCCACAACCTCTCCAACACATGTTGTTTCCTGTCTTGTTAATTATAGCCATTCTGACGGGCGTGAGGTGATATCTCATTGTAGTTTTGATTTGCATTTCCCTGATAGTTAGTGATTTTGAACATCTTTTCATGTGTCTGTTGGCCATCTGTATATCTTCTTTGGAGAAATGTCTGTTCAGGTCTTTTGCCCATTTTTTAATTGGGTTGGTAGTTTTGTTGTTGAGATGCATGAGTTCTTTATATATTTTGGAGATTAAGCCCTTATCAGATGTATGGTTTGCAAATATCTTCTCCCAATTGTTAGGTTGTCTTTTCGTTTTGTTGATGGTTTCCTTTGCTGTGCAGAAGCTTTTTAGTTTGATGTAGTCCCATTTGTTTATTTTTTCTATTGTTTCTCTTGCCCGGTCAGATGTGGTGTTTGAAAAGATGTTGCTAAGACTGATGTCGAAGAGCGTACTGCCTATGTTTTCTTCTAGAACTTTCACAGTTTCAGGTCTTACATTCAAGTCTTTAATCCATTTCGAGTTAATTTTTGTGTATGGTGTAAGGTAAGAGTCTACTTTCATTTTTTTGCATATGGCTATCCAGTTTTCCCAACACCATTTGTTGAAGAGACTTTCTTTTCCCCATTGTATGTTCTTGGCTCCTTTGTCAAAGATTAGCTGTCCATAGATGTGTGGGTTTATTTCTGGGCTTTCGATTCTATTCCATTGATCTGTGTGTCTGTTTTTGTGCCAGTACCATGCTGTTTTGGTTACTATAGCTTTGTAGTATATTTTGAAATCAGGGAGTGTGATACCTCCAGCTTTGTTCTTTTTTCTCAGGATTCCTTTAGCTATTCGGGTCTTTTGTTGTTCCAAATAAATTTTAGGATTCTTTGTTCTATTTCTGTGAAAAATGTTGTTGGAACTTTGATAGGGATTGCATTGAATCTATAGATGGCTTTAGGAAGTATGGACATCTTAACTATGTTAATTCTTCCAATCCAAGAGCACGGAATATCTTTCCATTTCTTTGTGTCTTCTTCAATTTCTTTCAGAAATGTTTTATAGTTTTCGGTGTACAGATCTTCCACCTCTTTGGTTAAGTTTATTCCTAGGTATTTAATTCTTTTTGTTGCAATTGTAAATGGGATGGTATTCTTAATTTCTCTTTCTGCTACTTCGTTGTTAGTGTACAGAAATGCAACTGATTTGTGTATGTTGATTTTGTATCCTGCAACTTTACCATATTCGCTTATTACTTCTAAAAGTTTTCTGGTGGATTCTTTAGGGTTTTCTATATATAAAATCATGTCATCTGCAAATAGTGACAGTTTCACTTCTTCCTTTCCAATTTGGATCCCTTTTATTTCTTTCTCTTGCCTGATTGCTCTGGCTAGGACTTCCAATACTATGTTAAATAGGAGTGGTGACAGTGGGCATCCTTGTCTGGTTCCTGTTCTTAGAGGGATAGCTTTCAGTTTTTCACCATTGAGGATGATATTAGCTGTGGGTTTCTCATATATGGTCTTTATTATGTTGAGGTACTTTCCTTCTATACCCATTTTATTCAGAGTTTTTATCATAAATGGATGCTGGATCTTGTCAAATGCTTTCTCTGCATCTATTGAGATGATCATGTGATTTTTGTTCTTCATTTTATTAATGTGGTGTATTACGTTGATTGATTTGCGAATGTTAAACCATCCCTGCATACCTGGAATAAATCCCACTTGATCATGGTGTATAATCTTTTAACGTATTGTTGTATGCGATTTGCTAGTATTTTGTTGAGGATTTTCGCATCGATGTTCATCAGTGATATTGGCCTGTAATTTTCTTTTTTGTGTTGTCCTTGTCTGGTTTTGGTATCAGGGTAATGTCAGCTTCAGAGAATGAGTTAGGAGCTTCCCCCTCCTCAATGTTTTGGAAGAGTTTGAGAAGGATAGGTATTAAGTCTTCTTTGAATGTTTGGTAGAATTCACCAGGGAAGCCGCCTGGTCCTGGACTTTTATTTTTGGGGAGGTTTTTGATTACTGTTTCGATCTCCTTACTGGTGATTGGTCTATTCAAATTCTCTACTTCTTCTTGATCCAGTTTTGGAAGGTTGTATGATTCTAAGAATTTATCCATTTCTTCCAGATTGTCGAATTGGTTGGCATATAGTTTTTCATAGTATTCTCTTATAATCTTTTGTATTTCTGAGGTGTCTGTTGTAACCTCTCCTCTTTCATTTCTGATTTTACTTATTTGTGCCTTCTCTTTTTTCTTGGTGAGTCTGGCTAAAGGTTTGTCTATTTTGTTGATCTTTTCAAAGAACCAGCTCTTGGCTTTATTAATTTTTTCTATTGTTTTTTGGTCTCTATTTCATTTATTTCTGCTCTGATTTTTATTATTTCCTTCTTCTACTGATTTTGGGCTTTGTTTGTTCTTCTTTTTCCAGTTCCTTTAGGTGCATTGTTAGATTGTTTATTTGAGATTTTTCTTGTTTGTTGAGATAGGCCTGTATTGCTATAAACTTCCTCTTAGAACCGCTTTTGCTGTATCCCATAAATTCTGGCATGTCGATTTTCATTTTCATTTGTCTCCAGGTATTTTTTGATTTCTTCTTTGATTTCTTCATTAACCCAGTCGTTGTTCAGTAGCATTTTGTTTAATCTCCATGTATTTGTGGCTTTTCTGATTTTCTTCCTATAGTTGATTTCTAGTTTCATACCTTGTGGTCAGAAAAGATGCTTGGTATTATTTCAATCTTCTTAAATTTATGGAGACTTGTTTTGTGGCCTAATATGTGATCAATCCTGAGAACGCTCCATGTGCATTTGAAAAGAACGTGTATTCTTCGGTTTTTGGATGGAATGCTCTGTATATATCTACTAGGTCCATCTGTTCTAGTGTGTCGGTTAAGGCCAATGATTCCTTATTGATCTTCTGTTTGGATGATCTATCCGCTGTTGTAAGTGGAGTGTTAAAGTCCCCTACTATTATTGTGTTACTGTCTATTTCTGTTTTTATGTCTGTTAATAATTGCTTTATATATTTAGGTGCACCTACATTGGGTGCGTAGATATTTACAAGTGTTATATCCTCTTGTTGGATTGTTCCCTTGATCATTATGTAATGCCCTTCTTTGTCTCGTTTTACAGTTTTTGTTTTAAAGTCTATTTTGTCTGATATGAGTACTGCTACCCCAGCTTTCTTTTCATTGCCATTTGCGTGGAGTATCTTTTTCCATCCCTTCACTTTCAGTTTGTGAGTGTCTTTAGGTCTGAAGTGTGTCTCTTGTATGCAGCATATATATGGGTCTTGTTTTTTTATCCAGTCAGCCACCCTATGCCTTTTAATTGGAGCATTTAGTCCATTGACGCTTAAAGTAGCTATTGATAAGTACGTACTTATTGCCATTTTTTAACTTTTTTTTTTTTTTTCCTCAGTGTTTTAGTAGTCCTTCTCTGTTCCTTACTTCTTCTATACAGAATTGATGGTCACTTTAGTTTGACCTCTGTCTGAAACCTGTACTCTTTAACTCCTCCTCCCTCCTTTTATGTTTTTGATATCATATCCAACCTCTTTTTTGTGCATTTGTATCCATTACGCTCTAATCGTGGAAATAGATAATTTTTCCTATTTGTGGTCTTCTTTTCCTCTTAATTCAGTCCTTTTAACATTTCTTGGAATCCTGGTTTCTTGGTGACAAACTCTTTTAATTTTTGCTTATTTGGGAAAATTTTGATCTCTCCTTCCATTTTGAACGATAACCTTGCTGGGTAGAGTATTCTTGGCTGTAAGTTTTTTCCTTTTAGCACTTTAAATATATCATGCCATTCTCTTTCTAGCCTGTAAGGTTTCTGCTGAGAAGTCAGCTGATAGCCTTATGGGGTTTCCTTTGTATGTAACTTGACATTCTCTTTATGGCTTTTAGGATTCTCTCTTTATCTTTAATTCTGGACATTTTGATTATGATGTGTCTTGGTGTGGGCCTCTTTGGGTTTATCTTGTTTGGGGCTCTCTGTGCCTCCTGTACCTGGATGTCTGTTTCCTTGCTTAGGGTAGGAGAGTGTTCATCTAGTATTTCTTGAAAAACATTCTCTGCCCCCTTGTCTCGCTCTTCTCCTTCCGGGATACCTATAACACGGATGTTAGTGCGCTTGATGTTGTCCCAGAGGTCCCTTAGACTGTCCTCACTCTTTTTAATTCTTTTCTCTTTACCTGTTCACCTTGGGTAATTTCTTCTAGTCTTTCTTCCAGCTCACAGATCCGTTCTTCTGTATCCTCTACTCTGCTTTTGAGTCCCTCTAATGAGTTTTTCATTTCCAGTATTGTATTCTTCATTTCTGATTGGTTCTTTTTTATATCTTCCATTTCTTTGTTGACATTCTCACTGAGTCCATCTATTCTTCTCCCCAGATCAGTGAGCATCCTTAACACTCTTAGTTTGAACTCTCTGTCAGGTAGGTTGCTCATTTCTGTTTCACTAAGTTCCTTTTCTGGGGTTTTGTCCTGTTCCCTTACTTGGAATGTATTCTTTTGCCTCTTCATTTTGCCTCTTTCCTGTGCTTGTGTCTCCACGTATTGGGTAGGTCAGCCACGCCTCCTGCTCTTGGATAGGTGACCTTATGTAGGTGATGGCTTAGGAGGCTTCCAGTGTGCTTCCCTCAGTTCTCAATGTTCCAGGGGTGACCCCTATGTGGGCTACGTGTATCCTTCTGCTGTGGCCTGTTTGCTCTCCCTGTAGGCGCCCAGGGAGGCTGAGTTATGCTCCTGGCCAGCTGTTGTAATGCTCAGCTGCTTGTAGTTGTTGTGGGCCTTTCAGTCTCTCTATCAGCTGTGGGGAGCCCCAGCACAGTTGGCTGCAAGTTCTAATACCACATTTGTGTTGCAGTATTTCTTTTAAGTGAGTAGGCCCCCAGCGTGGCAGGTTGTTAGGCTCAGGGCCTTACAATTGCTGTAAGCCTCTAGCCTATTAGGTCTCTTGTCAGCTCTCTGAGGATTGCAGCTGGGTGGGGCTGGCCTCAGGCACAGGAGCACCCAATTTTTTCAGGTTTTGGAAGGTGGAGCAAACCTCCTATGTGGGTCTTTGAGAAGTACAAGTCTGTGGCTGAGAAGCCCTGCCGCCCACAGGTCCACACACACAGTCAACACAGTCCTGCCCCGTGTGAGCGCCCCGACCTCCCCAAGTGGACCCAGTCTCTCCACGGCGGGAGCACCACACACTCTGCCACCGCCCCACACTCTCCACCCGCTCCTTGTGCACACCCTGCCCCGCTCAAGTCAGCTCAGTTGCCAGGCTGCAGAGAATCCAGTCACCAATCTATGCAGGCCCACACGTTGCCTGAGGGCTTGTTGTTGGGTGGGGCTAGTCTCTAGGGTGGGCTGCCTGCCCTGGCTGAGCTGGATTAAATCGGTGCTCTAGCGTGTGGAGCAGACCCTGGGCTAGCAGGTCTCAGGGAGAACTCCAATGGCGTCTGTGTCAGCACGCTCACACCAGGCCACAACAATGGCCGCCGCCAATGTCCCAGTCCCTGGAGAGGTCTCACCCCTCACCGAGATGCACTCAGGGCCTATTAGGTGAGTCTCTTGTCACCGAAGCACTGTGCACCTTTCTTTCTGGTGATTTTAGGATGCTTTCTGGAACGGGTGAGTTTGTGCGCGGGCCCTTTAAGAGCCAGTTTTAGTTTCTTTGTGAACCGGGTTTTCTGGGGGTGCTACCCAATGCTTTAGTAGCAGGCAAAGTCAGATATTATGCTGCTGGTCTCAATTGTGCTGGGTCCACAAAATGCCCACAGCGGGGGCGCTCCCCGGCTCAGGGCCCCGCGCCTCCAGGGAGGCTGCGTACCTGTGAGCTGCTCCCGGCGGCCGTGAAGCTGGCGGCTTGTGAAGGTGGCGTTTTTCCTCTCCAGAAGGGAGTCTCTGCCTCTTCTACCCCAGTTAGGATTGTCCGTTGTTGCAGGAGTTCCTCTTATCCAGTTTTCAGTTCTGTCTCAGGGGTAATTTTTCCACGAGTAGTTGTAAATTGGCTGTGTCCACGGAAGGAGGTGAGTTCAGAGTCTGCCTACGCCGCCATCTTGACTCCCAATCTCACATGTTTCTTAAGAACTTCCTCTTAGGAGATAAAACTGATGATATATTTATACTCAATGTTTGCTTATTTAAAGAAAAACAATTATCATGTAACTTATCAAAGATGATATTACAATCCAAATTTATCTTCTCTAATTTTCAATACAATATATGAATGATAGACAAGCAATTTCATTTTAACTAAACTCATATTTATTAATCACCTACTCTATAAATGTCATCCTGCTATGTTAAATGGGCTATAAAAAATGACTAAATGATAATTCCTGTCTTGGAAAGTTAAATATAATCAGAAGTATTAAAATGATTGGCATATATTATGGACTGCATAAATATTTTTGTATAGTTGAAAGAGCTGAATTTAATGTAAATTTGATTTTGCAAAAAGATCTTAGGAAGTAACATTCATTTTTGGCTAAAATAATGAGAGAGAGAGTATCATAGAAGGATGTCATAATTCAATTGCTCTTTAAAATTCAGTGAATTTTTGACAGTTAGAGATGATTATTTTTAATGCCTATTTTTCCTTCACCCCAAATTTAAGAAACATAAGGACAGTGAGCATTTGGTAAAGTCCCCTGGTGCACAGCAGGAACTCAATAATCCTTTCTTTTATGACTAAATGAATACACTCATTTGGGATACTTGGACATCTTCATCCAGAAACAAATAAATTTAAAAAATAATAATTGAAAAAAAAGTATTCATAAATGTTCATATCTCTGAAAAAATGTATATTGCACACTTTTTAAATAAAGAACTTTAAATCAATTAATTTAGCATTACCAATACATATTAATGACTAAGGCATAGGCTTTCTAATTTTAAGAATTTTCTGTGAGATTTCTTATGTCTTTTAGAAAGCCACATCCATGAAAAATATAAGATTATATTGAGTGCTCGTTTTTCACTGAGTGCTAGCCATATTATATTCATGCAGCAAAGCACTTAGGAGGAAAAACACACTTTTGAATCTTGGTCTGGAAAACCAAATGAAACGACGACAACTTAGGTTACAGCTTCAATTAATGCTTACAATACTCAGAACTTTCAAAATAGATGTTGTTCTTAGTGAATATTATTTAAATATTGTGTTCCTTTTTTAGAGATAAACAACCAAAAAAGAAAATTACAAAAACTTTTGGAAAAAATTTTGGAAAAGAAAATTGAATAATAACTTATTACCAAATAAAGTTTTCTCAGATGAAAAATGAAATATGCTTCTCGATTTAGTTGCACATAGCAGGTTTATATTGGTCATATCATGGAAGATATTAACTAAATATTGGATGGTAGGTTATTGAGATACTGGAACATGAGAGACAGAGATAGAGTTTAGGGAAGCAGGGCACTGACTAATATGTAAAGGATGTGGCTAGGCTGAAATGCTTAAAACCAAGAAGATATCCATGTTTTAAGCATTCCAGAGAAATGGACTCCACAAATTATTGCTAGAAATTTATCCAGACTGGTAATATAAGCATGGCATCTAAAACAATGCTAGTGTAGAACAATAGCTGTCTCAACTAACTGAAGAAATTGATACATAGATTATCTAGTAGTGCGCTCTGCTTATAATTCCTACTTTATATCATGATACTTCATTCTTGACTAACTATGGTCCCCAGACCTTTCATATGACAATCAAATACACCGCTCTTTCCCACCTCAGAGCTTTGCACAAGCCTCTCTTTTCTGTAAATATTCTTCCTTCCACTTTTGACTTGACAGGCTGTTCTGATTACAGTCTTTTTAAAAAAATGCTTACCCTCGAAGAGTTCTTGCTTCAAAATCCTATTTAAATAGGTTACCACATTATTCTATTTCAGCATGTGGTTAATGTATTTAAATGTTGTGTGTAATTTTTCATATATATATATGAGAGAACAATTAAGTTCTACTCTCTTAGATAATTTCAATTATAGAATACAGTGTTATCAATTATAGTCACCATGTTTTACATTGGATCCTCAGACCTTATTCATCTTACAGCTGAAAGTTTGTCCCCTTTTACTAGCTTCTCTCTATTTTCTCTATGCCTGGTAACCACTTTTCTACTCTCTGTTTCTACAAGTTTGGCTTTTATTTTAGATTCCACATATAATTGATATCATGCAGTATTTGTTTTTCTATGTCTGGTTTATTTCACTTAGTACGATGCCCTCAAGGTCCATCCACATTTTTGCAAAAGGAACAATTTCCTTCTTTTTCATGGCTGAATAACATTCCATTTTGCATAGATGTCACGTATTCTTTATCCCTTCATCCATTGACCGACACTTAAGTTGTTTCCATATCTTGACTACTGTGAACATAACATATATTATAAAGTAGATTTCCATTATCCACAGTAGTTATGTTCTAGAAAGTCATCACAAACACTGAATTAGTCAGCCAACTGTGAAACTGAGGGCCTTAGGTCTTTTTGGGGCATGCAGGCGACTCTACATGTGCATATGTCCTTCTAATTTTCCCCGAATATTTTGGAGCTTTTCAAAGCTCGCTAGGGACATCTAATTCCTCAGTTCTTTCTTTTCATTTTCTTTGATCAGTGTTTTGTTAATCCCAGCGGTGTCACTGCCTCAGGAAGCTGCATTGTTAAACAATTGCTGGTGAATATTTTTTCTCACAAATCCCCAAAGTAGGTTCTTTGCATGTCATAGCTCTGAGTTGATTCAAATAAAGACAATCCCTGAAAATGGACATTATAGGGAGATTCCAGACAAGTTGACTGGTGACGATTCCGTGGGAAGGAGGCTTTGGGGAGCTCCACAACAATTCTTTCCACTCCAAGTCACTTCAAAGCTGCTGACTTCATAACCACCGTACTTGTGAGGATGTTGGTTTTTGAGGTTACTCTGCATTTGAGGAAAGAGAGATGGCAATCAGACAAGTGAAAATGTCCTAACTTCACTGTTCTCGTGGAGATTGAGCCTTTTTTCTCGAATAAATACTCCTTGGATTGTTGAAAGCCTTAGGCAACTTCCAGAGATGTGAAAAAGTTGATCGTGATAGTTTTTGCCATATTCTCATCACTTTTACAGTGGTATAGATCTTTATGATTCTTTACATTGACATTCCTAAAGTGCTTCTTGCTTTCATGAAAATTTCCAATGAACACTTGTGAAAGATTTTACTTAATTTCTTAATTAAGAGTAAAAATAGCAGTATGATAAATTGGCTCCAAGAGCATTTGAGGGTATTATATTGTTCATAAGAAAAGGTTTTATAAAAAAGTATGTTTAGATAAGATTTCTGGGTTAGATACAAATTGTGTTAATCTACTAAAAGGCAAGAAAACAAACAGGGCAATTGACTGGGGTTATACTTTTTTGCAAAGAAAATGTGGTATATGTGTACAATGGACTACTACTCAGCCATAAAATAGAAGGAAAAATTGTCTTTTGAGACAATGTAGATGGACCTTGAGGATATTATGTTAAGCGAAATAAGTCAGACAGAAAAGACAAGTACCACACGACTTCACTTTATCGTGGAATCTAAAAAACAAAACAAAATAACTCAAAACTCATAGATACAGAGAACAGATTGGTGGTTGACAGAGAGGAGGGGGATTGGAAGATGGGCAAAATGAGTGAAGGGGGTCAAGAGGTAGAAACTTCAACTTGTAAAAGAAGTAAGTCATGGGAATGTAATGTACAGCATGGTGACTATAGTCAGTGATATTGTATTGCATATTTGAAAAGTGCTAAGAGTAAATCTTAAACGTTCTCACCACAAGAAAAAATTTTGTAAGTTTTTATGGTGATGGATGTTAACTAGACTTAAGTTGGTGATCATCTCACAGTGTATACAAATACATCTGAAACTAATAAAAAGTTATATGCCAATTACACCTCAATAAAAAGAAAAAGGAAGTTTACAGGTTAACTTGTAACTTGACTCTGTCTCGGCTTTAAGCAAATAAAAGCAGCAGAGTCAAACACATATGTAGCCTTCTGGAAAATTTTTTTGTAAATCCATAAATTAACCTGTTAACATGTATATTTTGGCTTGCCTTCTCAACACGTTATCTCCCTCTCCTCCTCCATTTCCTCATTCCTACAGAAATTAATCTTCCAGTCTTACTAATATATCTTTATGGGATTCACACTTATGTTATGCAGCCTAAATTCATTTTAAAGGAAGCAATATATGCAGAAAAGTGTTGTCATTCATAAAATAAGATTGTTCTTGCTTAATTAAAATTACTCTTAATGTATTTTGACAAATAAAATCCATAACACTGCAATGTATGATATTTTTTCGTTATTTATAATTCACTTATAATGTCAGTATTATATAAACAGTTTTCTAAAAAATGACAAGAGTAATTCTCACTATATGTCACTAAGTGCTTTAATTAAGTACTGATGAACTAAAATCCCTAGAAAATACTCTGTATATCTATTTTTCATGACATTTATAGTATAAAAATAAACTTTATGATTTTAAAGAACCTCAAATTAAATGTAAAAAATTTTAATACTTGCAAAAATTTTATTAAATCCAATTTAAATGGTGATTTGTAGCATAATAAGTTACTAACTAGAATATAATCATTTTACATTAAAAATTTCTTCAAGTTATAAAAGGTTTGCACCAAAAAATAAAATATATAGGTGAGATTGCTTTACATAGACATAATAATTTTAAAGTGAGCCAGTAATAGTCGGGACAGTCAAGGACGTTTTCTTTTTTAAAAAAATCAGGTTAAAATTAATTTTGCTCTTCTCTCGCTCTCCAGATGTAACTGCATCTTCATGCAGGTATGTTCCTGTATACTAATTAGTTGCCCCAAGGTCTCTACTAGACTTTGACTCTATCTCCAGAGCTGTCAGACAAATTAACAACTGGGATTGCATTTTACATATAAAGGACTATAACCTACTTTTAAAAACTTATGCATTCTGGTATTAGTGCTGACAGACCACTTTTTAAATAACTTGTAGAAGTGTCATCAACTGAAGAAAGCTTTAGTTAGCTACTGTTTAAAAGTTAAACAACAAGCACACTAATATGCATTTTGTCATGATAAAGACAGTGCAAGCATTTGGTGAATCTGTACATTTTTTCCTCTCTAATCTTTCTTTAAATACATCTGAGATTAAATATTATGTTTTACATTGAGGAATTAGCAGATAAAGATATTTTAGAGAATCAGCTTCCTGGAACACCATTATGAAGTGCCATACTCTGCTGGATGGAATCAATCTCATGTGGATCTTTTCCCCGACCAGAATGTTATTGATCCAAACTCTGAAAAGAACTCAAGATATTTTGTGTAACGTTACATGATCCCACCACTGACATTATAATGTACCCTCAATGTGTATTTAGAATATCTACGATAAGATATGATTATGAAACTTAAAAAAATTAGTGCTTTAGGATTTCATTTTTTTCCTAAAATTTTTTTTGAGGTAAAATTGGTATATTAACATTATATGAGTTTCACATGCACAACATTCTAATCCAATATTTGTATACACTACAAAGTGATCACCACAATAAGTCTAATTACCATCCATCGCAGTATAATTGACCCCTTTCACCCATTTCACCCACCCCACAATCCCCTTCTCCTCTAGTAAACATCAGTCTGTTCTCTGTGTGTATGAGTTCGTTTCTATTCTGTTTTGCTTGTTAATTTGTTTTGTTTTTTAGATTCCACATATAAGTGAAATAATACAGTATTCCATCTTTCTCTGTCTGACTTATTTCACTTAGCATAATATCCTCAAGGTCCATCTGTGTTGTTGTAAATGGCAAGATTTTCTTCATTTTATGGCTGAGTAGTATTCCACTATATATATATACCACATGTCCTTTGTCCAATCATCCATTGATGGACACTTAGGTTCTTTCCATATCTTGGCTGTTGTAAATAATGCTGCAATAAACATAAGGGTGAATAAGTCTTTTTGAATTAGTGTTTTCATATTCTTTGAATAAATACCCAGAAGTGGAATAGCTGGATCATATGGTAGTTCTATTTTTAATTTTTTGAGGAACTTCCATACTGTTTTCCATAGTGGCTGCACCAATACACATTCCCACCAACAGTTACAAGGGCTCCCTTTTCTCGACGTCCTCTCCAACACTTGTTATTTCTTGTCTTTTTGTTAAGAGCCATTCTAACAGGTGTGAGGTGATATCTCATTGTGGCTTTGATTTACATTTCCTCAATAATTAGTGACATTGAACATCTTTTCATATGACTGTTGGCCATTTGTATATCTTCTTTGAAAAAAATGTCTATTTAGATCCTCTGCCCATTTTTTATTTGGATTGATTGTTTTCGTGCTGCTTTAGGATTTCTTATATTTAAAAATGTATGTTAAATAATTTGAAAAGCATAAATTGGCTCAGAGGGGAAAATTGGTAGTTCTTTGTGATAAGACATATAGTAAAAATTAAAGTACTGTGGAAGAAAAAGCAGGTTTGTACTGCATATTAGAAACTATATAAATCTATTCAATAAAAAATAGCTCCAGCAGAAATAAAGTATTGGAAGAGAAAACAGAGCAATAACAATAAATTGAGAATAAATCATGTGGAACTGGATTAGAGTTGGATTCATCACTGTGAACTTATATTTAGATATATGTGCATATAGGCTAGTATATATATTTATATAAATACATATACTATATATAGAATATACATGCTCTATCACTCTCTTCTGAGAGGGCCTAGAAGCAGTGAGACAACAGCAATAGCAACAATCACTTCCTGTGCCCACATCTTGTTTTCTTAATATCATACTCTAATAAAAATACTATTCTTTGATCTTCAGGGATCCCTGGAGAAACGACTTATTCTAGAGCTGGGGCTGGAAAAATACAAGATGAGCCTGGAGAATCCTATAATGCCAGAAATTAAGTAATCAATCAATCAATAAATAAATAAATAAAAGGGTAAGGGTTCATAAGATAAACAAACAACAAAAACAACCTGAAACAGTTGTTTCAGGAGCCAACCTGAAACAGTTCCCATTGGGAAAATCTGGAATAATTTAATAAACAAAATTAATACCTTAGCATTGGAATATAAACTAAAGAATAAAATAAATATCCATGAGCCCACACTGATGTAAATAAACAATTGAATAATAAATAAATTCCAAAGAAGGGACAAATCTTCTGTACAGAAAATTCCAACTAATTTATAATTTACACAGGTACCCCTCCCACCCACCCCATCTGGAATTACTTTCTCGAATATGGACTGGGTTTCATAACTAGATTTGAAAGAGTAGTGTTCAGAAAGGGTGATGAAGTATCTCCACAGTGGAGAAACCCAGCAGATACTACCTTGACCAGGGGATCAATGTTAACAATTACAGTGATAAGTCACGATGATAACATGTATCCTCTGAATTAATATAAAGAGAAAATCACTTTTGTGGTATTCTTTGCAAAATTCCATACTTTGGTGTAATCATGAGGAAAATATCAGCCAAACTCAAATAGAGAGACATCCTGCAAAATGCCTGAGAAGTACTCCTCAAAACTTTCAAGGTCATGAAAGACACTGAAAAAGTGTTATAAGCCAGAACGGAATAAGAAGGCATGATGACTAAATACAATGTGGTGTACTAGACTAGGTCCTGAAACAGGAAAAGGGCATTAATAAGAAAACTAGTAAAATCAGAATGAAATTTGGAATTTAGTTAATATTGGTGTAACTTTTTTGAACCACCACCACCACGATAACAAAAAGGCTCTTGCAACCATATAGGTGGCTATTTATAAAAGCAATGAATAGGGTTTGGATACAGGAAAGAAAGGAATTCAAGAGACATATCAAAAGACAATGATCAAGCTTTAACTTGATATGACACGTGTATATAATATTAAAATTAAAAATTATAACCAGGAAACCTGGAGAAATTTTAATATTTTAAATAGAATCAGCATGAATCAGAAAGGCTTGAATGATTTTAATATATTTGTGGGTAGAGAAGTTGAGAAGTGGGTTCAGAATAGGAGTACATAACAGAAAAAACATTTTATTTGGGACAGGGATGGAGTATGAGTCTGTGAGGAATTTACTTTTTGTTTGCCTATTTTGTTTTTAAGAAATAATATTTAGACATAATTTTTAAAGTGTGAAAATATTCTTATCATATTAAGTACTAATCTCTAATGTAAAGGAATAACAAATAGGGAGAGCATATCATTTTTGACAAACTACAAATATTATGATATGACCAATAATAATTTAATATTCAAGCTGAAGGAGAGATGGAGAATAAAATATAGAAAAATTCAAGAAAGTACCTCTTTGTTAAGCCAAGGATTTTGTATATCATGCTGAAGCAAATCAAGAATAATTCCATGCCATTTGAGCAATAATTAGAATTATTATTCGGATTGCAAATACTAAAGCAGGAAAATATATGCAAGACTGCTGTAATATAAGATAGACATGCAGATCTGACTAACAGATAATTGAAAAGGAGAAGAACAAATCTATTTGAAAGCTATCAAATAAATTGAATCAAGCCAACATTCTTAATAATTATATGTTGACATGATGAAAATGGAGAAATCAAGATGGTCTCTCAGATTCCTAAGCCAAGGAAATGAGTGAATAATCTCAGGATATGAAAAGGGGTCTAGATTTTGGGAGAGAAAGCCAAAACGCTATGGATATGTCCTTGGGTAGACATAGACAGTGTGAACGTCCAGTATAAACTGAAAGTGTGCCCAGTCAACATTAATTCCTAATCAACTCCTTACTTGCCTTTTATTCTGGGACTCTAAAAACCCAAAGAGAAACTTCTGGTTCTGGTAAAGCATGTAAGGAACTTGAAAGTCAGCACTGCTTTCTAAAAATAAGCAAAAAGCTGAAAAACTTAAAAATCAACAACCCTTCTTAGATCCATCAGAAAAATGAGGTCACAGGGCAAACTGCTGCCCCTAAATTCAAGAGATAGGCAAATACAGAGAATCATAACTTACATGAGCAGAAATCAACAAGCAGAATACTCCGTGGGAACCAATGCCAGGGTAGGAAAACATAAAGAGTAATTGACAAATTGCTGAAGGCTCAGTGTAGACAACACTCAGAGTTAAAAATTCCAATGGGGACTCAGTCCTAGGGGAAGTTCTCACAGTGAATATCAAAGATAAATTCCCTCTTGCTTCCAGTAAGGGGAAGGGAAAGTAACCATTTTGAAATATGCCACAGCATTGTGTTCTTCTTAACAAGACCTGTCCTATAGAGAAACTATTTTACTGGAAACTAAATGAGTGGGATTTTTAAGAACATAGCTGACCTGGAAGAAGAGAGATGAATAACTCCAGCCCACCCTAGCCTTCAAAGTGAGGGAAGGGCTATACATAGCTTTGGCCCATTCTAACCATCCTGTCCCACCTATGTGGGGATGGGAGGACTGAGAAGCACATATGATGTTCACAGTCCAGAGGCACAGGTTCATTAACAGACTGAGACCTAATCATAGGACAATAGAATGCTTGCCATCCACCACCACCATCTTGCTACCACATGACTAATAGTCTACTTACCACACTTCTTTTTACACAGTACATCATGTCTGGCTATTGAGAAAAATTATAAGGCAAACTAAGAGGCAAAAAACACTGTTTGAAAATAGAGAGTAAGTATCACAACCACTCTCAGATATGGCAGAGTCATTGGAATCTTCAGTCTGGGAATTTAAAATAACTATGATCAATATGTTAAGGGGTCTAATGGATAAAATAAAGAGCATTCAAGAACACATAGTCAATGTAAGCAGAGAGGTGCAAATTCTAAGGAAGAATCACAAAGAAATGCCAGAAATCAAAAGCATTGCAACTGAAATGAAGAATACCTTTGATGGACCCATTAGCAGACTGGACAGGGCTGAGGAAAGAAGAGCTGAAAGGTTCTTCCAAAATTGAAAAGCAAAGAGAAAAGAAAGACTGTAAAGAAAAGAACAGAATAACTAAAAACTGTGGGAAACCTATAAAAGGTGTAAGATACACAAAATGGAAATACAAGAGAAGAAGAATGACAGAAAGGAACAAAATAAATGTTTGAAGCAATAATGGCTGAGAATTTCCCCAAATTGATGTCAGACACCAAACTACACAACCAGGAAGCTCAGACATCACCATCACCAAGCAAGATAAATTCCAAAAAACACCCCCACACCTCTTTATATTACAGGCATGCATCAGAGATATTGCAGGTTCAGTTCCAGACAACCACAATAACACTAATATTGCAATAAAGTGAGTCACACAAATATTTTTGTTTCCCAGTGCATATAAAATTTATGTTTACACTATACTGTAATCTATTAAGTGTGTAACAGCATTATCTATGAAAAAAAGTATATACTTTAATTAAAAAATACTTTATTGCTAAATAATGTTAACTTTCATCTGACCCTTCAGTGAGTCATGATATTTTTGCTGGTGGAGGGTCTTATAAAAAACACAATATCTGGAAAGTGCAATAAAGTGAGGCACGATAAAATGAGGTTTGCCTGTATATTCAAAATGCAGAAAATCAAAGAGAGTGAAAAAATCTTGAAAGAAGACAGAAAAATAAATCAGACCTATAGAGGAATAAAAATAAGTATTAAATCTGACTTGTCCTTAGTAACCGTGCAAGCAAGAACAGACTGAATGAAACATTTAAGGTGTTGAGAGAAGAAAACCACAAATCTAGAATTCTGTACCCTGTGAAATTATCCATCAAAAGTGAAGGAGAAATAAAGATTTTCTCAGACAAGCAAGAATTGAGGGAGTTTGTTATAAGTAGATCTGCCTTACCAGAAATTTTAAAAGAAGTGTTTTAGAGATAGAAAAAGTTATATAGATTAGAAAGTTAGGTCTATATTAAAAAACAAAAGAAGAGAATCAAAGAAGGAATAAGTGAAGGTAAAATAAAGAACTTCATTTTTTTCTTAGTCTTAAACTAACAGATAATTTATTCAAAATAATAATAGTGATAATTTAGTTGATTATGTATATATATATGCATATGTGCGCTTAAGTATAAGTAAAATGAATGACAGCAACGATACCAAGGATGGGACCAAGGAATTAGGATTATTTTGCTATTGTAAAGCACTCACACTACACATGAAATGATATAGGGTTATTTGAAATTTGACTTGGATTAGTTGTAAATGTTTATTGAAAATTCTAGGGCAACAATTAAAAAATGTAAAAAACAATATGTATAATGATAACCCTAAGAAAGGAGAGCAAACAGAATCATATAAAATGTTCAATTTAAGCCACAAAAAGCATAGAGTGGAAGACAAAAATAGAAACAATTAACAAAGGCAACAAATAGAAAACAGTAACAAGTATGGTAGATATTAATCTGACTATATTAATAATCACTTTAAATGTCTATGATCTAAATGCATCCATTAAATGACAGATTTGGTCAAAGTGGATCCAAAAACAAGATCCAACTATATATTTTTAAAAAGAAATCTATTTTAAATGTAAAGATATATTCCTTTCCTACAAACATATTTGTTAAAGCATGATATTTTTAGTTTTTTGCTGTTTTAGCTCTTAATATACTTGTATTTTTTATGCAAACTGGAAGACAATTGGTTTTATGAAAATTTGAAAATCATTCTAAATTGTTGAACTAAGGAGTGAAAAATTCAATAGTCATGAGTCATTTAATGATGGGGACACAGTTTTGAGAAATGCATCATCAGACGATTTCATTGCTGTGCGAACATCATAGAGTGTACTTACACAGACCTAGATGGTATAGCTTACTGCGTACCTAGGCTATATGGTGCTAATCTTATGGGACCACTGTCATATATGTGGTCTGTAGTTGACTCAAACATCGTTATGTGGCACATAACTGTATAACCTAAGGCAAGTTGATGATCATGTATGATTTAGCTAATTTCACTGTGAACAATGTTTAATACTCAGAATAATATTCCTATTTATGAAGTGGCATCAACACAAAAATAACTCAGTTGTATGAGATTTCTTCATTTGCCAACATAAAATACACTTTCTATCTTGTAATTTTTTCCTGTTTTACAGAATTTTCTTTAACTCAAATTATTCTCAGGTGACTTGATGATCATTCCTTCTCTTCTGTTGTTGACTCATCTTCTAAAACAGAACGAATTTGACTACAAATAAAACAAAATCCAACCAACAGTTGTTTAACTGTTACAATAATTTTGGAGCTAAGCAGCTGCTACATTGGTTGTGTAGTCTGAAAATGTGTCTTGAAATTTTCCTTATGCTTTCTGCCTCACTTTCATAAAATGACTGAGCCAATGGCAGCCATCTGTCAGTGTTCCACCTTGAACATGGAAGAGACAAATCTTTCTCTAGTAAAGATTTTCCTTGTTATTTGTGAAGAAAAGCTCTCCTTGAGAATTCCACTAACATGTCACCAGCTGTAGCAGTATCAAAATACTCTTTGATGTTTTAAGTTTTTTTAGATAGATTTTACTTTTTAGGGCAGTTATAGGTTCACATCAAAATTGAGCAGAAGGTACAGAGATTTCCCGTATACTCTCTGCCTCCACACATGCATAGCCCCCCTCATGATTAACATAGTCCACCAGAGTGGTACATTAACTACAATTGATGAACCTACACTGACACATCATTATCGTCCCAGTCCATAGTTTACATTAGGGTTTGATCTTGGTGTTGTAGATTCTATGGATTTGGACAGATGTATAATGATATGTCCCACCATTACGTATCACACAAAATATTTTCATTGCCCTAAAAATTTTCTGTGCTTCACCTATTCAACCTTCCTTCTTTCCTAAACCCTGGAAACCACTGAGCTTTTTACTGTCACCATAGTTTTGCCTTTTCCAGAATGTTATATAGTTTGCATCATATAGTATGTAGCCTTTTCAGATTGACTTCTTTCACTTAGTGATATGAATTACAGGTTTCTCCTTGTCTTTTCATGTCTTGATAGTTTATTTCATTTTTTAGCACTGATTAATATTCTATTTTCTGGATGTAAGACAGTTCATTTATCCATTCACCTACTGAAGGACATCTTGGTTGCTTCCAAGTTTTGGCAATTATGACTAAAGCTGCTATCAACATGCTTGTGCAGGTTTTTGTGAGGACACAAGTCTTCAACTCCTTTGTATTTATCTAAGAATTGCAATTACTATATCATATGGTAAGGTTCTGTTTGGTTTTGTAAGACACTGCTAAACTGTCTTCAAAAGTGGATGCACCATTTTGCATTCTCACCAGGAATAAATGAGAGTTCCTGTTGCTCCACATCCCCAACTGCATTTGGTGTTGTCAGTGTTGTGGATTTTGGCCATTTTAATAGGTGTATAGTGCTATATCATTTTAATTTGCATTTTCTTGATGACATAGGATGTGGAGTATCTTTTCACAGGCTTATTTGACATCTACATCATT